>NC_073642.1:6250000-7500000 GCF_029407905.1 Bubalus kerabau | reverse complement strand
AGGTGGTCAAAAGATATCAACTTTCAGATATAAGAAAAATAAGTCCTAGGTATGTAGTATACAAGATGTAATGTACAGTATCTATAGTTAACAATATGGTATTGTATATTTAAAAGTTGATAAGACAGGAAATAAAAGCTTTCATCACAAGAAAATAATTTGTAGCTATTTGAGGTGATGGATGTTAGCTAGACTTATCGTGAGATCATGTGACAATGTGTGCATATATCAATTGTTATGTTGTACACCTGAAACTAATACAATGTTAAATGCTAATTATATCTCAATTTTTTAAAAAAGGAAAAATATTCAAGAATGATAGGCTAAAAAAAAAAAAAAAAGAATGATAGGCACACAGCTTGTTGAGACAAAGTTGTTCTTAGAGTAAGTTGGGAGGCAGAGCAACTTTCCTTGTTGCATGGCAATCTGGGATTTTCTCTAGAGCACATGGTGACAAGAGGTCCGGGGCTTCCCAAGTGGCAATAGTGGTAAAGGAACCCACCTGCTAATGCAGGAGACCTAAGAGACGTGGGTTTGATCCCTGGGTCAGGAAGCTCCCCTGGAGGAAGGCATGGCAACCCACTCCAGTGTTCTTGCCTGGAGAATCCCATGGACAGAGGAGCCTGGTGGGGGGCAGTCCATCCAGTGTCACAGAGTCGGACACGACTGAAGTAACTTAGCACATCAAAAGAGGCTCCAAGCAGGCTAGGCTCAGTGAAAGATAAAGAATTCCGGGTATGTGGAGCATCACATAGACCCTTTCAGCTTCCATTTGGAGAAGGTCAAACATATCACCAAACACGTACCTGTCTTGAGTGTCTGCAGAGGTGTCAGTCAGTGCCCTTCTATTTAAAAATGTTCAAGAACTGGCCATGATTTTGCCTGGTATCATCACAATGCATCCTACCCTCAGACCCACCAGCATCTCCTGAGAACCTGCCCCTTGCTGGACACCTCATTAAGCCCAGGGACTCAACAGCATGAGAGACACCACTTATCCTCGTGGGGCTTACGGACTAAAGGAGAGGACAAGAGATAAGGTAAACATGATGGATGGTGAGCTGCTCTGGGAAGACGGAATACAGGCTCCTAGGAATAAGAAGAGGGTTTTTTACATAAGGGAGGAGAAGGATGGCTTACATGGGCAGAAGGCATGAGAAGATGAGGAGGAACTAGGCTGGTGATGATTCCAAGGAGGATGGACCCCCTTGCTGTAGGTTGAGGGATGCAGAGGAGGTGCAGACACCTGTCCCCTTTCTGCTCTCCGGGTGCCTGAGACATCAGGGTAATTGAGGACGGGGGAGAAACCAAGGCCTGGAGGAGAAGTGAGCTGTCCAAGTTTCCTTGGCTCCCACCCCTGCTGGATGTGGGCACCCTGCTGGGCGTGTGTGCATGCTAAGTTGCTTCAGTCATGTCTGACTCTCTGCAACCCCATGGACTGTAGCCCTCCAGGCTCCTCTGTCCATGAGATTCTTCAGGCAAGAATACAGGAGGGGGTTGCCATGCCCTCCTCCAGGGAATCTTCCCGACCCTGGGATCACAGCCATCTCCTGCAGCTCCTGCACTGCAGGTGGATTCTTTACTGCAGCAACCCTGGGCATCCTGCTATGATTACTACTAATTCAACAGAGGAGTGGTTCTCTGCCCATGTCCTTTCACAGCTTCTGGAATTTTCCTGAAAGGCTAGAACTTGAGAGATTCAGTGCACACTTGGCTGCCTGTGGATTTTGGAGCCAGAACTGCACCGGGTCAAACCCTGGCTCGACACTTCTAGTTATATGCCCTTGAATCGGTCATGGAACTTCTCTGGGCCTCAGTTTCCCTACCTGAGCAGTGGAGGATTGTTAAGAGGATTAAGTATGAAATTGCAGTGTGTGATATGTTGTAGGTCTTCTCTGTGTGAGAGCCACTGTATGCTCTCTGTTCATGACATTTTCATAGAAAATAAAAAGAAACGAGAGACAGCATGTGTGAGGGGAGGGCACAGGAGAGGTTTTGTGGGTGAAATCTCGAGAGGAGATTTCAACTGTTTCTTTGGAGCCTCTGAAATGGGAGATTCCCTCCGAGGACAGTTCTGGAGCCAACATCTCCGGGATCCCCAGGGAGTTAGAAATGCAAACTCTCAAGGCCCCACCCTCAAGAACACTGACCCAGTATCTGCATCTTAACACTCAGGGTGGGTGTGCACCTTAACTCTAGCTGAGGAGCCCAGCTCTCCTACTGGAGCTGCTACCCAGGCACTTTGGCCTTGGTCAGACCAGCCCCTGTGCCGGCTCTGCACTGAGTCAGCACCCCCAGCACCTCTCTGGGTCACTCTCAGGAGTGCTTCACTTGGTGTTGCCTCAGGCATGCCCTAATTATCTGCCCTTTGCAGACCCCTCCCTCCCCAAGCAATGACTTGGAGAGCGGGGAGAGAAGAAGGGGCCTTGGCGGTGGGGACCATGTGAGCTTGAGGAGAACCCATTTCCTACTCCCCTGGGGACAAGGGACGGGCAGACATGTGTGCCCTGAATGGGTCCAGGGATAAGGAGACTTGGGCCCTCTTTGGTCTCAAGGGTTTTGGAGGGAGGTTCCCTAGAAGTCAAGCCCTCAAGGCTCAAAATGGGGGTGTGACATGTCTGGAAAGAAATAGGGACCTCACTCAGGCCAGGACTCTAAGCCCTCAGAGGGAGCAGAAGAGCTCCTCATGAAGGAACTTGGGCAGAAGAACAGAAGCCATGGGACCCCCGGAGTGGAGAGGAGTTTTAAATGGGAATTTGAGAGTAAAGACGTAACAAACTGACAGGACTGAGTCGTAATCCTTAAAATGAGTGACTAAAGGAGGCTGAACAGTTATAGCTCCCCAACAACATCTTAAGGAACTGCTACCCAGTGGGGAAAAGGGGGCTCTGCAGCTGGTGGCTGATGCTGGAGGAAATAGACTGTTTCATGGATAAACTAAGCCTCAACTGCATGGCCTTGTTAACCCGTGTTGAGCATGAAATGGTGGATGAGGACTGAGGGTCCTGCAACTGGATCAGTAAGTAGATCTGACCTTCAGAACAGTGTCCCTTCCTCTGGGCCCTTCCCACCCACTATTCCTCCTGCTCAACTCTTCACCTGTCCACAGAGCCCTTTCTTTCAGCCTGAATAAAGGCTTTATCTTCCTGCCACTACCATTCCCTAGGACCACATGTATTCATCAGGAATTTTCAGAGAAACAGGACACAAACACACACACTCACACACACACACACAGACATACACACACATTATAAGGAATTGGCTTACACAGTTATAGAGGTTGACATCCCCAAATCAGGAGTTAGCAAAAGGAGACCCAGGAGAGTTGACGGTTTGGCTCCAGTTCTAAGGCCAGTAGGCCTGAGACCAGGAAGAGCCAATGTTTTAGATCAAAAGCTCCAATATCCCAGTTTGAAGGCAGTAGGTAGGCAGGAGGAATTCCCTCTTACTCAGGGGAATATCAGCTTTTTTGTTCTATTGACACCCTCAATAGTTAGATGAGGCCCACCTGCCTTGGGGAGGGCAATCTGCTTTACTCAGTCTATCGATTTAAAAGTTAATCTGATCCAAAAATCCTAAAGCACATATTTAGAAAAGTGTTGACCAAATGTTTGAGTACCCTGTGGCCCAGTCAAATTGACACAAAAAATTAACCATCACATCCTCCAAACAACTAAGCAAAAACTGAAACTTTTCCCTAATCATGGCTTCCTGCTGGCCATTTTCCCTTTCTTCTCCTGGTTCTCATCAAACTTCTAGAAAGGTTGTTTTCCCTTGCTCATCCATTTCCTCAACACCCCCCAACTCCCACCCTGGGCTCCTCAGTCTTCTGCCTGTGGCCTTGTCCTTGAGAGAGTGACTCATGGTTCATTGCCAAATGCAGTGGGCATACGCAATCTCATCTTATTTGACCACATAACTTGTCCCAAATCAAACCCCTCTTCTTCCTTTCCCTTCACACGACTAATGGCACCACCACAAGCCCCATTACTCAGAAAATCCAGTCATTACCACCCTGTCCAACTTCCCCTCCCCAGGGTCAATGGTGTATCAACTCTGCCAACTGGGCCTCTAAATCCCCATCATACCCATTCCTTCTCACCAACACTGCAAGATGTCCTATACTACTTCTTATTTTCTTTCTCACCTGCCTCCCATACCTTTCTACACATCCAACGAAATGGTCTTCCTAAATATAATTCATTTGTACTCCCAATCCCCCACCATTGGTTCTGCACTGTCTACTGGACAAAATCCAGATTTTTCCTTGGCACAGACTACAAAGCTCTTACAGATCCACTTTTCCATCTCCATTTTCCCACTTTCTTTCTACTAAACTCTGGAAACTATCACACAGAATTTCCCACCATTCTATGAAAGTGTCATGCCCTTCCATATATCTGCATACCCTCTTAGCTCATGGCATTCCCTCATCCTGGATTGCCCTTTTAACTTTTGTCTGCCTCGATGTCTGCCTATAAACAATAAATATTGGAGCAGAAAAAAAGAGAGAAAATAGAAGAATGATAGAGAAAATGATGAAATAAAAAGTTGGTTCTTTGAAATGATTAAAAAATGACCAAACAGCTAGGCTGACCACGAGAGAAAAAGAGATGATTCAAATGACTAAAATCAGGAATTACATAGGTGATTTGACTACCAACCTTCAAAAATAAAAGGATTAGAAGCGAATAACACAAACAATTATATGTTAACAAATTACATTAGCTAGATGAAATGAATAAATTTCTAAAAAGACATGAACTTCTGAGAAGAAGAAATAGAAAACTGAAAAGACCTGTAACAAGTGAAGCTTCCAAAATAACAACAAAAATCCAAGGCAAGGTGGCTTCACTGTTGAGTGAGTTCTATCATATGTTTAAAGAATATATAATGCAAATCTTTTATAGACTCTACCAGAAAATAGAGAATGGAGCCCTTCTCAAGTCATTCTATGAGGTCAATTCAGTTCAGTCACTCAGTTGTGTCTGACTCTTTTTGACCCCATGGACTGGTAGCATGCCAGGCCTCCCTGTCCATCACCATCTCCTGGAGTTTACTCAAACTCATGTCCATTGAATCAGTGATGCCGTCCAACCATCTCATCCTCTGTCATACCCTTCTCCTCCTGCCTTCAATCTTTCCCAGCATCAGGGTCTTTTCAAATGAGTCAGTTCTTCGCATCAGGTGGCCAAAGTATTGAAGCTTCAGCATCAGTTCTTTCAATGAATATTCAGGATTGATTTCCTTTAGGATGGACTAGTTGGATCTCCTTGCAGTTCAAGGGACTCTCAAGAGTCTTCTCCAAAACCACAGTTCAAAAGCATCAATTCTTCAGTGCTCAGCTTTCTTTATAGTCCAATTCTCACATCCATACATGACTACTGGAAAAACCATAGCCTTGACTAGACAGACCTTTGTTGGCAAAGTAATGTCTCTGCTTTTTAATATGCTGTCTAGGTTGGTCATAACTTTACTTCCAAGGAGCAAGTGTCTTTTAATTTCTGGCTGCAGTCACCATGTGCAGTGATTTTGGAGCCCAAAAAAGTAAAGTCTGTCACTGTTTCCCCATCTATTTGCCATGAAGTGATGGGACCAAATGCCATGATCTTTGTTTTCTGACTGTTGAGTTTTTAGCCAATTTTTTCACTCTCCGCTTTCACTTTCATCAAGAGGCTCTTTAGTTCTTCTTCACTTTCTGCCATAAAGGTGGTGTCATCTTCATATCTGAGGTTATTGATATTTCTCCCGGCAATCTTGATTCCAGCTTGTGCTTCATCCCAGTTCTGCGTTTCTTATGATGTACTCTTCATATAAGTTAAATAAGCAGAGTGACAATATACAGCCTTGATGTACTCCTTTTCCTGTTTGGAACCAGTCTGCTGTTGCATGTCCAGTTCTAACTGTTGTTTCTTGACATGCATACAGATTTCTCAAGGGGCAGCTCAGGTAGTCAGGTATTCCCATCTCCAAGAATTTTCCAGAGTTTGTTGTGGTCCACACAGTCAGAAGCTTTGGCGTAGTCAATAAAGCAGAAGTAGATGTTTTTCTGAAACTCTCTTGCTTTTTTGATGATCCAATGGATGTCGGCAATTTGATCTCTGATTCCTCTTGAACATCCTCTTGAACATCTGGAAGTTCATAGTTCATGGTTCACGTACTGTTGAAGCCTGGCTTGGAGAATTTTGCTAGTGTGTGAGATGAGTGCAGTCGTGCAGTACTTTGAGCATTCTTTGGCACTGCCTTTCTTTGGGGATTGGAATGAGATTAGTATTACTCTGATACCAAAACCAGATAAAGACTTCACAAGAAAATGACAAACCAGTGACACTTGTGATTGATGTAAAATTCCTCAACAAAATATCAGGAAACTGAATCTAAAAGCTTATGAAAAGGATTATAAACCATAATACAGTTGGATTTGTCTGAAGAATCAACATATAAAAAGTTGATTCAACATATGAAAATCAATGTAATGCACAATATTAAGAAAGGAGAAAACTAACATGATTATTTCAATAGACACAGAAAAAACATTTGATAAAATTCAACACTTTTTAATGAGAAACACTTTCAACAAACAATGAATAGATGGGAACTTCCTCAACGTGATAAAATGGCATCTGTGGGAACCCTATATCTAACACCACATTTATTAATGAAAGACTGAAAGCTTATCATTTAAAATCAGGGACTGGACAAGAATATCTGCTCCTGCCACTTCTATTCAACATTGTTGTGGCGGTTCTATCTAGGACAACTAGGCAGGAAAGTGAAATAAAATGCATTTAGATTAGAATTAAAGAAATAAACAATCTCTATTTACAGATGACATGATTTTGTGTATAGGACCCACCCCCTTCAATCCATGAATAAACTAAGGAGTGAATGAAGAACTAAGGAATGAATTAAGCAAGGTTACACAATACAAGGCCAATATATAAAACTCAGTTGTATTTCTATGTGGTTGCAATGAGCATTCAAAAAGTGATATTAAAAAACAATTACATTTATAATATATTTGAAAGAATAAAATACTTAGGAAGAAATTTAACAAAAGAAGTGCAAGACTTGTACACAAAAAACACAGAACTAAAAAGGACCTAGATAGATGGAAAGTATCTCATGTTCATACATTTAACAACATAATACTTTTAAGGTGGCAAGTCTCTCCAAATTGACTTATGGATTTAATGCAATCTCTCTCAAAATTTCAATTGTCTTTTTTATTATAAGTATAGACAAGCTAATTTTATAATTCGTACAGAAATTCATGAGACCATAATAGCCAAAATAATATTGAAAATCAAGGAAGAGATCGGTAGACTTACAATTTCATTTTCAAAATTTACTACAAACTTACTGTATAAATCAAAATTGGCCTAAGAATACACATATCAATCAATGGAATAGAACTGATAGTCTAGGAAATTCTTCACATTACAGGTCAATTGATTTTTGATAAGGGTGTCAAGGCTATTCAACAGACAAAATAATAGCCTTTTCCACAAATGGGACAGGGGATATCCACATTTAAAAAAAATCATTTGCATCTCTACTGCACACCATACACAAAAATTATCTAACAATGAACCAAAAATTTAATTTAAGAGCTAAAACTATAAAATTATTAGAACACAACATAGGTAGAAGATTTGTGACTTTGGATTAGGCAAAGTTTTCTTAGATATAATACTAAAAGCACAAGCAATCAAAGTAAAAATAAATTGGATTTCATAAAAACTAAAAACACTGTACAACTAGCTTAAAAATGGACAAAGGGTTTGAATAGACATTCCTCCAAAGACAACATAGAAATTGCCAATAAGCACATAAAAAGAGGCTCAACATCATTAATCATTAGGACATGTAAGTCAAAACCACAATAACATCACTTCACACTCATTGGGATAGCTATAAAAAAAGTGTCGACAAGTATGTGGAGAAACTGGAATTTTTATACATTGCTGCTGGAAAAGTAAAATGGTGTGGCAGTTGCGTGAGAGTTTGGCAGTTCCTACACACAGATGTCCTTTATCAGGTTGAGAGAGTTCCTTTGTCTCCCTATATTATTAAGTGTTTTCATCATGAAAGGGCATTGTAAAGTGTTTATTTTAAATTCATTGAGATGATCATATGTTTTTCCTTTTATTCTATTAATATTTAATTCCATGAATTCTATCAATATCTAATAACATTCTATTGGTACGTGGTATGCTAAAAAATGACACCTCAAAGATGTCCAAGTCCTAGTTTCTAGGCCTGTGAATATGTTATTTTATGTGATAAACAGGAATTTGCAAATGTGATTCAGTTAAGGATTTTGTGATGGGGTATTTTCCTAGATTATCTGGGTGAAATTAATGTAATCTCAGAGGTCCTTATGAAAGCAGGGTAGGAGGATCAGGGACTTACCTGGTAGTTCAGCTGGTAAAGAATCCACCTGCAATGCAGAAGACACTGGTTTGACTCCTCGATTGGAAACATCCCCTGGAGGAGGGCATGGCAACCCACTCCAGTATTCTTGCCTGGAGAATCCCCATAAACAGAGGAGCCGGGCAGGCCACAGTCCATAGGATTGCAAAGAGTCAGACACGACTGAGCAACTAAGCACAGCACAGCACAGGAGGATCAGAGTCAGAGAAGGTGTTGTGATGGTGAACAGAGGGAGGGAGAGAGATTTGAAGATCCTTATCGATTTGTGTTGTTTTTAAGCTAGTAAGTTTGTGGTAATTTGTTATAGCAGCAATAGGAACTGATACAGTTAACACTAATTGTTGTTTGTTGAACCAAGCTTGCATTCCTGGGATAAATCTCACTTGCTCATGGTGTGCCATTTTTTAATATACTGCTGGAATGTGCTAGTATTTTGCTGAGGACTTTTGTGTATATATTCACAGGGAATATTGATCTATAGTTTTTCTTCACTTGTCTTCATATGGTTTAAGGTCAAGGTAATATGTCTGGCTTCATAGAATGAATTAAGAAAAATTTCCTTTTCTATTATTTTGGAAAAGTGTATGAAAGATAGGTATTAATTTTTCTTAAACATCTGGTAGAAGTCATCAGTGAAGGTCCTGGACTTTTCTTTGTTGAAAGTTTTTTGATTATTGGCTCAATCTCTTGTGGATCTATTTAGATTGTCTACTTTGTCTTGAATTAGTGTTAGTAGTTTGTGTCTTTCCAAAATTTTGTCCATTTCACCTATATTATCTAATTTTTGGTATTCAATTATTCATAATATTCACTTCTAATCCTTTATATTTCTATAAGGTAGGTAATAAAGCCACTTCTTTTCTTGTTTTAGTTATTTGAGTCTACTGTTTGTCTGTTTTCTGGTCATTCTAGCTAAAAATTGTTAAATTTGTAAATCTTTTTAAAGAATACTGTTCATGGTGTTCTCAAGGCAAGAATACTGAAGTGGTTTGCCATTCCTTTCTCCAGTGGACCACATTCTGTCAGACCTCTCCACCATGACCCATCCGTCTTGGGTGACCCACAGGGCATGGCTTAGTTTCATTGAGTTAGACAAGGCTGTGGTCCAGGTGGTCAGATTGGCTAGTTTTCTGTGATTATGGTTTCAGTGTGTCTGCCCTCTGATACCCTCTCGCAACACCTACTGTCTTACTTGGGTTTCTCTTACCTTGGACATAGGGTATCTCTTCACGGCTGCTCCAGCAAAGCACAGCTGCTGCTCCTTACCTTGGACGAGGGGTATCTCCTCACAGCCACCCCTCTTGACCTTGAACGTGGAGTAGCTCCTCTCAGCGCTCCTTGTTCATGGGGTTGCTCCTCTCGGCCGCTGCCTCTGACCTCAGGAGTGGGGTAGCTCGTCTGGGCCGCCGCCCGAGCTCAGAGGTGGGGTTGCTCCTATCAGCCGCCACCCCTGACCTCGGGCATAGAGTAGCTGCTCTCGGCTGCGTTTCTGCCAGGTCCGTCGCAGCTGCCGCGTTTTTGCGGAGTCCGTCGCACTGAAAGATGAACGCCTCAGGTCGGTAGGTGCCCAAAATGCTACTGGAGATCAGTTTAGTTCAGTTCAGTGGCTCAGTCGTGTCCGACTCTTTGCGACCCCATGAAGCGCAGTACGCCAGGCCTCCCTGTCCACCACCAACTCCCGGAATCTACCCAAACCCATGTCCATCGAGTCAGTGATGCCATCCAGCCATCTCATCCTCTGTCGTCCCCTTCTCCCCCTGCCCCCAATGCCTCCCAGCAACAGAGTCTTTTTCAATGAGTCAACTCTTCACACAAGGTGGCCAAAGTACTGGAGTTTCAGCTTCAGCATCAGTCCTTCCAATGAACTCCCAGGACTGATCTTTAAGATGGACTGGTTGGATCGCCTTGCAGTCCAAGGGACTCTCAAGAGTCTTCTCCAACACCACAGTTCAAAACCATCAATTCTTCAGCGCTCAGCTTTCTTCACAGTCCAACTCTCACATCCATACATGACCACTGGAAAAACCATAGCCTTGACTAGATGGACCTTTGTTGGCAAAGTAATGTCTCTGCTTCTAAGTATGCTATCTAGGTTGATCATAACTTTCCTTCCAAGGAGTAAGCGTCTTTTAATCTCATGGCTGAAATCACCATCTGCAGTGATTTTGGAGTCCCCAAAATAAAGTCTGACACTGTTTCCACAGTTTCCCCATCTATTTTCCATGAGGTGATGGGACCAGATGCCATGATCTTAGTTTTCTGAATGTTGAGCTTTAAGCCAACTAAGGATCAGTGGAGAAATAACTCCAGAAAGAATGAAGGGATGGAACCAAGCAAAACAACACCCAGTTGTGGATGCGACTGGTGATAGAAGCAAAGTTTGATGCTGTAAAGAGCAATACTGCATAGGAACCTGGAATGTTAGGTGCATGAATCAAGGCAAATTGGAAGTGGTCAAACAGGAGATGGCAAGAGTGAATGTCGACATTCTAGGAATCAGCGAACTAAAATGGACTGGAATGGGTGAATTTAACTCAGATGACTATTATATCTGCTACTGTGGGCAGGAATCCCTTAGAAGAAATGGAGTAGCCATCATGGTCAACAAAAGAGTCCAAAATGCAGTACTTGGATGCAATCTCAAAAATGACAGAATGATCTCTGTTCATTTCCAAGGCAAACCACTCAATATCACAGTAATCCAATTACTTGGATTACATGCCCCAACCAGTAATGCTGAAGAAGCTGAAGTTGAATGGTTCTATGAAAACCTAGAAGACCTTTTAGAACTAATGCCCAAACAAGATGTCCTTTTCATTATAAGGGACTGGAATGCAAAAGTAGGTAGTCAGGAAACACCTGGAATAACAGGCAAATTTGGCCTTGGAGTACAGAATGAAGCAGGGCAAAGACTAATAGAATTTTGCCAAGAGAATGCACTGGTCATAGCAAATGCCCTCTTCCAACAACACAAGAGAAGACTCTACACATGGACATCAACAGATGGTCAACACCGAAATCAGATTGATTATATTCTTTGCAGCCAAAGATGGAGAAGCTCTATACAGTCACCAAAACAAGACTGGGAGCTGACTGTGGCTCAGATCATGAACTCCTTATTGCCAAATTTAGACTTAAATTGAAGCAAGTAGGGAAAACCACTAGAGCATTCAAGTATGACCTAAATCAAATCCCTTATGATTATACAGTGGAAGTGAGAAATAGATTTAAGGGACTAGATCTCATAGATAGAGTGCCTGATGAACTATGGATGGAGGTTTGTGACCTTGTACAGGAGACAGGGATTAAGATCATCCCCATGGAAAAGAAATGCAAAAAAAGTAAAATGGCTGTCTGAGGAGGCCTTACAAATAGCTGTGAAAAGAGAAGCGAAAAGCAAAGGAGAAAAGGAAAGATATCCCCATCTGAATGCAGAGTTCCAAAGAATAGCAAGGAGAGATTAAAAAAAAAGCCTTCCTCAGTGATCAATGCAAAGAAATAGAGGAAAACAACAGAATGGGAAAGACTAGAGATCTCTTCAAGAAAATCAGAGATACCAAGGGAACTTTTCATGCAAGGATGGGCTCGATAAGGGACAAAAATGGTATGGACTTAACAGAAGCAGAAGATATTAAGGAGAGGTGGCAAGAATACACAGAAGAACTGTACAAAAAAGAGTTTCATGACCCAGACAATCACAATGGTATGATCACTCACCTAGAGCCAGACATCCTGGAATGTGAAATCAAGTGGGACTTAGAAAGCATTGCTATGAAAAATGCTAGTGGAGGTGATGGAATTCCAGTTGAGCTATTTCAAATCCTGAAAGATGATGCTGTGAAAGTGCTGCACTCAATATGCCAGGAAATTTGCAAAAATTTGCAAAAATCAGCAGTGGCCACAGGACTGGAAAAAGTCAGTTTTCATTCTGATCTCACAGAATTGCAATGCCAAAAATTGCTCGAGCTACCACACAATTTCACTCATCTCACACACTAGTAAAGTAAGGCTCAAAATTCTCCAAGCCAGGCTTTAGCAATACGTGAACCGTGAACTTCCAGATGTTCAAGCTGGTTTTAGAAAAGGCAGAGGAACCAGAGATCAAATTGCCAACATCCGCTGGATCATGGAAAAAGCAAGAGAGTTCCAGAAAAAACATCTATTTCTGCTTTATTGACTATGCCAAAGCCTTTGACTGTGTGGATCACAACAAACTGTGGAAAATTCTTAGAGAGATTTGAATACCAGACCATCTGACCTGTCTCTTGAGAAACCTGTATGCAGGTCCGGAAGCAACAGTTAGAACTGGACATGGAAGAACAGACTGGTTCCAAATAGGAAAAGGAGTACATCAAAGCTGTATATAGTCACTCTGCTTATTTAATTTCTATGCAGAGTACATCATGAGAAACACTGGGCTGGAAGAAGCACAAGCTGGAATCAAGATTGCTGGGAGAAATATCAATAACCTCAGATATGCAGATGACACCACTCTTATGGCAGAAAGTGAAGAGGAACTAAAAATCCTCTTGATGAAAGTGAAGGAGGAGAGTGAAAAAGTTGGCTTAATGCTCAACTTTCAGAAAACGAAGATCATGGCATCTGGTCCCATCACTTCATGGGAAATAGATGGGGAAACACGGGAAACGGTGTCAGACTTTATTTTTTTGGGCTCCAAAATCACTACAGATGGTGACTGCAGCCATGAAATTAAAAGACACTTACTCCTTGGAAGGAAATTTATGACCAACCTAGATAGCATATTGAAAAGCAGAGACATTACTTTGCCAACAAAGGTCTGTCTAGTCAAGGCTATGGTTTTTCCAGTGGTCATGTCGAATGTGAGAGTTGGACTATAAAGAAAGCTGAGCACTGAAGAATTGATGTTTTTGAACTGTGGTGTTGGAGAAGACTCTTGAGAGTCCCTTGGACTGCAAGGAGATCCAACCAGTCCATTCTGAAGCAGATCAGTCCTGGGTGTTTTTTGGAAGGATTGATGTTGAAGCTGAAACTCCAATACTTTGGCCACCTCATGCAAAGAGTTGACTCATTGGAAAAGACCCTAATGCTAGGAAGGATTGGGGGCAGGGGGAGAAGGGGACAACAGAGGATGAGATGGCTGGATGGCATCACTGACTCGATGGACATGTGTTTGGGTAGATTCTTGGAGTTGGTGATGGACAGGGAGGCCTGGCGTGCTGCGATTCATGGGGTCGCAAAGAGTTGGACACGACTGAGTGACTGATCTGAACTGAAACTTCTAAAGAATTTTTAAATACATTTGTTTGGTCTTGCTTTTCTGTTTTTTGCTTTGTTTATTTTCACTTTCATTTTATATTACCTTACATATGATTGCTTTCAGTTCAGTTTGGTCTTCCATTCTAGTTTTGTTGTTTTTTGGCCATATTGCATGACTTGTGAGATGTGGGATCTTATTTCCCTCATTAGGGATTGAACCCTCGGCAGTTAGAGCTTGGAGTTCTCACAATTGGTCTAACAGGGAATTACCTCCTTTCTAGTTTCTTAATGTTGGAGAATATGGTATTGATTTGAGATCTTTCTTCTTTTTTGACATAGACATTTGTAGCTATGAATTGCTCTCTGGGCACTACTTTAACTGCATCTCATAAGTTTTGGAATGTTGAGTTTTCATTTTCATTCATCTCAAAGTATGCTCCAATTTCCATTGTGATTTCTTCTTAACTCATTGGTTATATAGGAGTGTATTTAATTTTTACATATTTGTTGATTCTCTAAATTTCTGATACTGATCTTTAATTTCATTTCACTATGGTAGGAAAAGATGCTTCTTATGATTTAAATATTTATAAAATTTAGTTAGACTTTTTTATTGGCCTATATATGGTCTTTCCAATGTATACAAGTGTTCCATACATTGTTGTTCAGTCACTCAGTCCTGTCTGAATTTTTGTGACCCCATGGATTGCAGCATGCCAGGCTTCCCTGTCCCTCACCATCTCCTGGAGTTTACTCAAACTCATGTCCATTGAATCGATGATACCATCCAACCATCTTATCCTCTGTCATCCCCTTCTCCTCTTGCCTTTAATCTTTCCCAGCATCAGGGTCTTTTCAAATGAGTCAGCTCTTCGCATCAGGTGCCCAAAGTAGTGGAGCTTCAGCCTCAGCATCAATCCTTCCAATAAATATTCAGGGTTGATTTCCTTTAGGATTTATTGATTTGATCTCCTTGCTGTCCAAAGGACTCTCAAGGGTCTTCTCCAGAACCACAGTTCAAAAGCATCAGTTCTTCCGTATGTACTTGAGGACAATGTGTAACTGAATTGGATGGAATATTCTATAGAATTTGTTAGATATAGTTTGTTTATAGTGTTGTTCAACTCTTCTATTTCCTTATTGGTTTTATATCTAATTGGTCTATCCATTATTGGAAATGGAGCATTTAAATTTCCAATTAATATTGTTGAATTTTCTAGTTTTACCTTATATTCTGCCAGTTCTGCTTCATGTATGTTGGGACTCTTGTTAGGTATGGATATAATTGTTAAATATTGAACTGCCCCTTTTATCATTATAAAATTTATTCTCTGAGTCTAAGAACAATTTTTCTTTTAAAATCAATTTTCTCTGATATTAGTATAGCCACTCCAGCTTTCTTATGGTTAATTTTTCATGGTATATCTTTTACTACTCTTTTGCTTTCAATCTATTTGTGTCTTTGACTCTAAATTTCTTGCAAGACTGATATCTGAGGTTATTGATATCTGAGCCTTAGATATGCAGATGACACCACCCTTACGGCAGAAAGTGAAGAACTAAAGAGCCTTGATAAAAGTGAAAGAGGAGAGTGAAAAAGTTGGCTTAAAACTCAACATTCAGAGAACCAAGATCATGGCATCTGGTCCCATTACTTCCTGGCAAATAAATGGGGAAACCGTGACAGACTTTATTTTTTTGGGCTCCAAAATCACTGCAGATGGTGACTGCAGCCATGACATTAAAAGATGCTTCCTCCTTGGAAGGAAAGTTATGACCAAACTAGACAGCATGTTAAAAAGCAGAGACATTACTTTGCAAACAAAGGTCCGTCTGGTCAAGGCTATGGTTTTTCCAGTGCTCACGTATGGATGTGAGAGTTGGACTATAAAGAAAGCTGAGTGCCAAAGAATTGATGCTTTTGAACTGTGGTGTTGGAGAAGACTCTTGAGAGTCCCTTGGACTGCAAGGAGATCCAACCAGTCCATCCTAAAGGAAATCAGTCCTGAATATTCATTGGAAGGACTGATGTTGCAGCTGAAGCTCCAATACTTTGGCCACCAGATGCAAAGAGCTGACTCATTTGAAAAGACCCTGATGCTGGGAAAGATTGTAGGTGGGAGGAGAAGGGGATGACAGAGGATGAGCTGGTTGGATGGCATCACCAACTCAATGGACATGAGTTTGAGTAAACTCCGGGAGTTGGTGATGGACAGGGAGGCCTGGCATGCTGCAGTCCATGGGGTCACAAAGAGTTGGACACGACTGAGTGACTGAACTGAAGACTGACATCCTATAAATTCAGGATGTAGTTGGGTCATCTTTTTTCTTTTAATTCATTCTGAAAATCTTTGCCTTTTAATTGAAGAGTTTAATCCATTTATATTTGATGTAATTACTGATAGGGTAGGATTTATATCTTCTGTTTTGCTATTTGTTTCCTATATGTTTTATGTCTTATTATTCTTTTATTCCTCCATTACTGCCTTTTGTGTTAAAAAGATATTGTCTTCTAGGAGTTTTATGGTGTCATGTCTCATGTTTAAGTCCTTAATTCATTTTAAGTTTATTTTTATGTTTGGTGAGATCATATGCAAAACATTCTCTGACATAAATCAATACCAATGTTAACTTAGGTCAATCTCCCAAGGCAATAGAAATAAAACCAAAAGCAAACAAATGGGACCTAATTAAACTTACAAGCTTTGGCACAGCAAAAGAAACCATAAACAAAATAAAAGATAACTTACAGAATGGGAGCAAATATTTGCAGTGTGACTGAAAGGGATTAATTTCCAAAATACACAGATACTTCATACAGCTCAAGAACAGTAAAAAAAACAAACTCAATTGAAAAGTGAGCAGATGCCCTAAATAGACATTTCTTCAAAGAAGAAATACAAATGGCTAATAAACACATGAAAAGATGCTCAACATCCCTAATTATTTCTTGTTCAGTCACTCAGTCATGTCTAACTCTTTGTGACCCCATGGACTGCAGCACGCCAGGCTTCCCTGTCCTTCACCAACTCCTGGAGCTTGCTCAAACTCATGTCCATTGTGTCGGTGATGCCATCCAACCATCTCATCCACTGTTGCCCTCTTCTCCTTCTGCCTTCAATCTTTCCCAGCATCAGGGTGTTTTCGAATGAGTTGGCTCTTTCCATCAGGTGACCAAAGTATTGGAGCTTCAGCTTCAGCATCAGTCCTTCCAATGAATATTCAGGGTTGATTTTCTTTAAAATTGACTGGTTTGATCTCCTTGCAGTCCAAGGGACTCTCAAGAGTCTTCTCCAGCACCACATCAAATCTTTGGCACTCTGCCTTCTTTATGGTCCGGCTCTGACAACCAAATGTGACTACTGGAAAGAGCACAGCCTTGACTATACAGACCTTTGTCCTCAAAAGAATGTCTCTGCTTTTTAATACACTGTCTAGATTTGTCATAGCTTTCCTGCCAAGAAGCAATCGTCTTCTAATTTCATGGCTGCAGTCACCATCCACAGTGATATTGGAGACCAAGAGGATATCTGTCACTGCTTCTACCTTTTCCCCTTCTATTTGGCATGAAGTGATGGGAGCAGATGCCATGATTTTAGTTTTTTTAATATTTAGTTTTAAGCCAGCTCTTTCAGTCTCCTCTTTTACCCTCAAGAGGGTCTTTAGTTCCTCTTCCCTTTCTGCCATTAGAGTGATATCATTCGCATATCTGAGGTTGCTAGTATCTGTCCCAGCAATCTTGATGACAGCTTGTAACACAGCCAGCCCAGTATTTTGCATGATATGCTTTGCATATAAGTTAAATAAACAGAATAACAATAAACAGCCTTGTCAAACTCCTTTCTCAATCCTTGACCAATCAGTTGTTCCATACAGGATTCCAACTGTTGCTTCTTGATCAGCATACAGGTTTCTCAGGAGACAGGTAAGATGGTCTACTATTCTCATCTCTTTAAGAGTTTTCCACAGCATAGTCAATGAAACACAGGTAGATGTTTTTCTGGAATTCCTTTGCTTTCTCTATGGTCCATCGAATGTTGGCAATTTGATCTCTGGTTCCTCTGCCTTTTTTAAACTTAGCTTGGACAGCTGGAAGTTCTCAATTCATGTAATACTGAAGCCTAGCATGCAGGATTCGGAGCATAACCTTACTAGCATGGGAGATGACTGCAATTGTCCCGTGGCCTGAACATTCTTTAGTACTGCCCTTCCTGGAAATTGGGAAGTGTATTGACATTTTCTAGTCCTGGGGCTACTGCTGGGTTTTCCAAATTTGCTGACATACTGAGTGTAGCACTTTGATAACATCATCTTCTAAGATTTTAAATAGTTCTTCTGGAATTCCATTGCATCCACTAGCTTTGCTGACAGCTGTGGTTCCTAAGGACCACTTGACCTTGACTTCACCCTCCAGAATGTCTGGATCTGGGTGGGTGACCACGACCACACCATCGAGCTTATCTGGGTCATTAAGATCTTTTTTGTACAGTTCTTCTGTGTATTCTTATTCTTTTCATCTCTTCTTGGTCTCTTCTGCTTCTATTATATCTTTATCATTTCTGTCCTTTATTATGTCTATCTTTGGATGAAATGTTCCTTTACTATTTCCAATTTTGTTAGAGATCTCTAGTCTTTCCCCTTCTGTTGTTTTCCTCTATTTGTTTGCATTGTTCATTGAAGAAGGCCTTCTTCTCTCTCCCTGCTAGTCTCTGGAACTCTGTGTTTAGTTGGGTGTACATTTCCCTTTCTCCCTTGCTTTTCACTTCTCTTCTTTCTTTGGCTATTTGTAAAGCCTCCTCAACCATTTTGCCTTCTTGATTTTTTCTTTGGAATGGTTTTGTTCACTGTCTCCTGTACAGTATTACAGACCTCTGTCCATAGTTCTTCAAGCACTCTGTTTACTAGATCTAATCCACTGAATCTATTCATCACCTCCACTGTATATTCATAGGGGATTTGATTAAGTCATACCTGGCTGGCCTAGTGGTTTTCCATGCTTTCTTTAGTTTAAGCCTGAATTTTGCTATGAGAAGCTGATGATCTGAGCCCCAGTCAGCTCCAGGTCTTGTTTTTGCAGACTGTATACAGCTTCTTCATCTTCAGCTACAAATAATGTAATAAATCTGATTTCGGTATTGACCACCTGGTGATGTCTATGAGTAAAGTCGTCTTTTGTGTTGTTAAAAAAGGGTGTTTGCTATGACCAGTGCATTCTCTTGGCAGAATTCTGTTAGCTATCACCCTGCTTCATTTTGTACTCTAAGGCCAAGCTTGCCAGTTACTCCAGGCATCTCTTGACTTCCTACTTTTACATTCCAATCTCCTATCATGAATAGGACATCTATTTTTGGTGTTAGTTCTAGGAAGTCTTCTAGGTCTTCACAGAACTGATCAACTTCAGCTTCATTGGCATTGGTGGTTGGGGCATAGGCTTGAATTTCTGTGATGTTGAATGATTTGCCTTGAAAATGAGCTGAGATTATTCTATTGCTTTTGAGTTTATACCCAACTATTGTATTTCAGACTCTTTTGTTGATTATGAGGGCTACTCCATTTCTTCTACGGGATTCTTGCCCATTATATAAAAAGGCAAAAAATATGACACTGAAAGATGAGTCCCCAGGTTGGAGGGTGTCCAATATGCTACTGGGGAAGAGTGGAGGAGATAACTACTAATAACTCCAGAAAGAATGAAGTGGCTGGGCCAAAGTGGAAATGGTACTCAGTTGTGGATGTGTCTGATGATGAAAGTAAAATCCTATGCTGTAAATAACAGTATTCTTTACAGTTCCAGTATAGGAACCTGTAATGTTAGGTCCATGAATCAAGGTAAATTGGACGTGGTCAAACAGGATGGCAAGTGTAAACTTTGACATCTTAGGAATCAGTGAACTAAAATGGATGGGAATGGGTGAATTTAATTCAGAATTACCATATGATTCAGCAATCCCACTCCTGAGCATATATCCAGACAAAACTCTAGTCCAGAAAGATACATGCACACCTCTGTTCATAGCAGCACTATTTACAATAGCCAAGACATAGAAACAAACTAAATTGTCCATTGACAGATGAATGGATAAGGAAGATGTGCTACAGACATGCAACAGAATACTGCTCAGCTATAAAAACAGATGACAAAATAATGCCATTTGTAGAAACATAGATGCAACTGGAGATTATCATGCTAAGTGAAATAAGCCAGAAAGAAAGGAAAATACCATATGATATGACTTATATGTGGAATTTAAAATATGACACAAATGAACCTATCTGTGAAATGGAAACAGACTTAGAGAATAGAGACCAGACTGTTGGTTGCCAAGGGTGAGGGCACTGGGGGAAGGATGAGTTGGAGGTTGCATTTAGCAGATGTAAGCTATTATATAGGGAATGGAAAAACAACAGGATCAGGAGTACAAAGAACTATATTCTGTATCTAAACCAAATGAAATAGATGGGGAAACAGTGGAAACAGTGTCAGACTTTATTTTTTTGGGCTCCAAAATCACTGCAGATGGTGATTGCAGCCATGAAATGAAAAGACGCTTACTCCTTGGAAGGAAAGTTATGACCAACCTAGATAGCATATTGAAAAACAGAGACATTACTTTGCCAACAAAGGTCCGTGTAGTCAAGGCTATGGTTTTTCCAGTGGTCATGTATGGATGCAAGAGTTGGACTGTGAAGAAAGCTGAGCGCCGAAGAATTAATGCTTTTGAACTGTGGTGTTGGAGAAAAGTCTTGAGAGTCCCTTGGACTGCAAGGAGATCCAACCAGTCCATCCTAAAGGAGATCAGTCCTGGGTGTTCTTTGGAAGGAATGATGCTAAAGCTGAAACTCCAGTACTTTGGCCACCTCATGTGAAGAGTTGACTCATTGGAAAAGACTCTGATGCTGGGAGGGATTGGGGGCAGGAGGAAAAGGGGATGACAGAGGATGAGATGGCTGAATGGCATCACCGACTTGATGGACATGAGTTTGAGTGAACTCTGGGAGATGGTGATGGACAGGGAGGCCTGGCATGCTGCGATTCATGGGGTCGCAAAGAGTTGGACACGACTGAACGACTGAATTGAACTTAACTGAACTGAAACCAAATTAAAAGATTATATATAAAAAGTGAAAGTGAAAGTCACTCAGTCGTTTCTGACTATGTAGCCCACCAGGCTCCTCCGTCCATGGAATTCTCCAGGCAAGGATACTGGAGTGGGTTGCCATGCCCTCCTCCAGAGGATCTTCCTGACCCAGGGACTGAACCCAGGTCTTAACATCTCCTGCATTGTTACATAGGTTCTTTACCACTAGCACCAAAGTTAACTATGAAAGAAAGTGAAAGTGAAAGTCGCTCAGTCGTGTCCGACTCTTTGCGACCTCATGGACTGTATAGTCCATGGAATTCTCCAGGCCAGAACACTGGAGTGGGTAGCCTTTCCCTTCTCCAGGAGATCTCCCCAACCCAGGGATTGAACCCAGGTCTCTCGCATTGCAGCCGGATTCTTTACCAGCTGAGCCACAAGGGAAGCCCAGTTAACTAAGGGAAGTAAAATTAACTATACTTCAGTAAAAATGTTTTATACTTGGTCAAAGAAATAGGATTGTCCAGTGTACCATTTTAAGTCCCCCCAGGCTTTTATATATATATATATATATAGTTTGAGTTTATTTTCTTAGTGGTTACCCTGGGAGTTACCATTAACATCATAATTTATAACAACTTTGTTTGGAATTGTTCAGTCACTACGTTGTGTCTGACTCTTTGAGATCCCATCAGTTGCAGCATGCCAGGTGTCTTTGTCCTTCTCTGTCTCCTAGAATTTGCTCAAACTCATGTCCATTGCATCAGTGATGGTATCTAACTATCTCATCCAATGCCACCCACTCCTCCTCTTGCCCTCAGTCTTTCGCAGCATCAGGGTCTTTTCCAATGAGTCGACTCTTCACATCAGGTGGCCAAAATATTGGAGCTTCAGCTTCAGCATCAGTCCTTTCAATGAATATTCAGGACTGATTTCTTTTAGGATGGTCTGGTTGGATCTCCTTGCTGTCCAAGGGACTCTCAGGGGTCTTCTCCAGCACCATGGTTTGAAAGAGTTGATTCTTCCACACTCTGCCTTCTTTATGGTTCAACTCTCATATCTATACATAACTACTGGAAAAAACCATAGCTTTGACCTTTGTCAGCAAAGTGATGTCTCTGCTTTTTAATATGCTGTCTAGCTTTGTCATAGATTTTCTGCCAAGGAGCAAGTGTCTTAATTTCATGGCTGCAGTCACCATCCACAGTGATTTTGGAGCCCAAGAAAATAAAGTCTGTCACTGTTTCCATTATTTTCCAATCTATTTGCCATAAAATTCTTGGACCAGATGCCATGATCTTAGTTTATTGAATGTTGAGTTTCAAACCAGCTTTTTCACTCTCCTCTTTTACACTCATCAAGAAGTTCTTTCAGTCAGTCAGTCAGTTCACTCAGTCGTGTCTGACTCTTTGTGACCCCATGGACTGCAGCATGCCAGGCTTCCCTGTCCATTACCAACTCCCAGAATATCAAACTCTTGTCCATCGAGTAGGTGATGCCATCCAACCATGCCATCATCCTCTGTTGTCTCCTTCTCCTCCCACCTTCAATCTTTCCTAGCATCAGGGTCTTTTCAAATGAGTCAATTCTTTGCATTAGGTGGCCAAATATTGGAGTTTCCACTTCAGCATCAGTCCTTCCAATGAGTATTCAGAGTTGATTTCCTTTAAGATTGATAGGTTTGATCTCCTTTTAGTCCAAGGGACTCTCAAGAGTCTTCTTCAACACCACAGTTCAAAAGCATCATTTCTTCAGGGCTCAGCTTTCTTTATGATCCAACTCTCACATCCATACATGACTACTGGGAAAAACACAGCTTTGACTAGATGGACCTTTGTTGGCAAAGCAATGTCTCTGCTTTTTAGCAGAGGCTCATTAGTTCTTCCTTGATTTCTGCCATTAGGTGGTATATCTGAGGTTGTTAATATTTCTCCCAGCAATCTTGAGTCCAACTTCTGTTCATCTAGCCTGGCATTTTGCATGATGTACTCTGCATGTAAGTTAAATAAGCAGGGGTAACAATATACAGCCTTGATGTATTCCTTTCCTGATTTTGAACCAGTTTCATATCCGGTTCTGTTACTTCTTGTCTTGCAAAAGGTTTCTCAGGAGAAAGGTGGTCTGGTATTCCCATCTCTTTAAGAATTTTCCACAGTGCATTGTGATCCACACAGTCACAGGCTTTAGCGTAGTCAATGAAGCAGATGTTTTTCTTGAATTCCCTTTTTCTGTGATTCAGTGAATGTTGGCAATTTGATCTTTGGTTCCTCTGCATTTTCTAAATCCAGCTTGTACATGTTCTCAGTTCACATATTGTTGAGCATAGCCTTACTAGCATGGGAAATGAATGCAATTGTCCGATAGTTTGAACATTTTTTGTCCCTGCCCTTCTTTTGGGACTAGAATGAAAATTGACCTTTTCCAGTTCTGTGGCCACTGCTGAGTTTTCCAAATCTGTTGGAATATTGAGTGCAGTGCTTTAACTGCATCATATTTTAGGATTTGAAATAGTTCAGCTGGAATCCCATCAACTCCACTAGCTTTGTTGGTAGTGATGCTTCCTAAGGCCCACTTGACTTCATACTCCAAGATGTCTGGCTCTAGGTGAGCAACTGCACCGTCATGGTTATCTGAGTCATTAAGATCTTTTTTGTATAGTTCTTCTGTGTACTCTTGCCACCTCTTCTTAATCTCTTCTATGTCTGTTAGGTCCTTATTCTTTCTGTCCTCATTGTGCCCATCTTTGCATGAAATGTTTCCTTGGTGTCTTGAATTTTCTTGAAGAGATCTCTAGTCTTTCCCATCCTATTATATCCTCTATTTCGTTCCATCATTCACTTAAGAAGGCTTTCTTATCTTTTCTTGCGTTTCTCTGGAACTCTGCATTGAGATGGATATTTCTTTCCCTTTGTCTTTTGCCTTTTGCTTCTCATCTTTTCTCAGTAAGGCCTCCTCAGACAACCACTTTGCCTTCTTGCATTTCTGTTATTCTAGTTTGGAATAATACCAATTTAATTTTAAAGTATACAAAAACTTTGCTCCTGCATAGCTCATTCCACTCTTCCTTTCTTTATGCTCTAATTGTCACAAATTACACCTCTATACATTATGCACCTATCAACACAGACTTAAAATTATTGTTTTATGCAATTGCCTTTTAAATTATATAGGAGAAGAAAGTTACAAACAAAAACAATCAAATTATATTGCAAGACAACAATATAAGACTAAGACAAGTCAGTGTAGGCTACTGTAACAAAATGACATAGATTGGGTGGCTTAAATAACATTTATTTCTCTCAGTTCTTCAGGTTGGGAAGTTCATGTCAGGGTGCTGGGTTGGTTGAGTTTTGGTGGGGACCCTCTTTCTGGCTTGCAGATGGGCACTTTCTAGCTGTATCCTCAACAGGGTGAAGAGATCTCCTGTCTCTTCTTTTTTGTTCAGTTCAGTTCAGTTGCTCAGTCATGTCCGACTCTCTGTGACCCAATGAATTGCAGCACACCAGGCCTCCCTGTCCATCACCAACTCCCGGAGTTCACTCAAACTCACATCCATCAAGTCGGTGATGACATTCAGCCGTCCCATCCTCTGTTGTCCCCTTCTCCTCCTGCCCCCAATCCCTCCCAGCATCAGAGTCTTTTCCAATGAGTCAATGCTTCGCATGAGGTGGCCAAAGGACTGGAGTTTCAGCTTTAGCATCATTCCTTCCAAAGAACACCCAGGACTGATCTCCTTTAGAATGGACTGGTTGGTTCTCCTTGAAGTCCAAGGGACTCGCAAGAGTCTTCTCCAACACCACAGTTCAAAAGTATCAATTCTTGGGCACTCAGCTTTCTTCACAGTCCAACTCTCACATGCATACATGACCACAGGAAAAACCATCGCCTTGACTAGACAGACCTTTGTTGGCAAAGTAATGTCTCTGCTTTTCAATATGCTGTCTAGGTTGGTTATAACTTTCCTTCCAAGGAGTCAGTGTCTTTTAATTTCATGGCTGCAGTCACCATCTGCAGTGATTTTGGAGCCCCCCAAAATAAAGTCTGACACTGTTTCCACTGTTTCCCCATCTATTTCCCATTAAGTGATGGGAGGGCATTAATCCTATCACAAAGGCCTCACGCTCATGCCGTAAACTAAAGCTAATAACCTCCAAAAGCCCCATCTCCAATTATGATTCCTCCCCACTGGGGATTAGGGCTTTACATATGAATGCTGGGTG
Organism: Bubalus kerabau; assembly: GCF_029407905.1. Taxonomy (NCBI): domain Eukaryota; kingdom Metazoa; phylum Chordata; class Mammalia; order Artiodactyla; family Bovidae; genus Bubalus; species Bubalus kerabau. Next base: position 7,475,024 of record NC_073642.1, on the reverse strand, counting down.
GATTGTTGTTGTTTTTTTGTCACTAAGTTGTGTCTGACTCTTTACAACCCTATGGACTATAGCCTGCCAGGCTCCTCTGTCTATGGGATTTCCCAGGTGAGAATACTGGAGTGGGTTGCCATTTCCTTATCCAGGGAATCTTCCTGACCCAGGGCTTGAACCAGTAATCTCCAGCATTGTAGGTAAATTCTTTACCACTGAACCAAGCAAACGAATTTCCATTTCATAGCAACTGCCTTTTATATTTACCTATGTAATCACTGCAGATGGTGATTGCAGCCATGAAATTAAAAGACGCTTACTCCTTGAAAGGAAAGTTATGACCAACCTAGATAGCATATTGAAACACAGAGACATTACTTTCTCAACAAAGGTCTATCTAGTCAAGGCAATGTTTTTTCCATTGGTCATGTATGGATGTGAGAGTTGGATTATAAAGAAAGCTGAGCTCCGAAGAATTGATTCTTCTTAATTGTGGTGTTGGAGAAGACTCTTGCGAATCCCTTGGACTGCAAGGAGATCCAACCAGTCCATCCTAAGGGAGATCAGTCCTGGGTGTTCATTGGAAGGACTGATGTTGAAGCTGAAACTCCAATACTTTGGCCACCTGATGCAAAGATCTGGCTTATTTGAAAAGACCCTGATGCTGGGAAAGATTGAGGGAAGGAGGAGAAGGGGACGACAGAGGATGAGATGGTTGGATGGCATCACCGACTCAATGGACATGGGTTTGGGTGGACTCCAGGAGTTGGTGATAGACAGGGAGGCCTGGCATGCTGCGGTTCATGGGGTCGCAGAGTTGAACATAACTGAGCGACTGAACTGAACTCATGTAGTTACCTTTACCAGTGCTCTTACTTCTTCATGTGGATTTCCATTTCTTTGCCATGTGCCTCTTTTGCTTTCTTGTTCATTTCTCTTCACTAATTCATCTTCTTTATCCACAACTTCAGGCAACGTCTTTTTCATCCTGTGGGCCTCTAAGTACTTTACTTCCTATCTGTGCAACCACTGACCTCTGCTGCCTTCCAAGGCTGCCTTCTGTCCCTGCCCTCATCCCAGGTGCAATGTGTAGACATCTATTTCCCAAGCTGTAGGAACATAACCCACTTGAGGGAAAACTGACTTACAAATACAATATTTACCATGTTGTCTCTAGAAGGCTGTACTATGCCAGCCAATTTCACATAGTTCCGTTCAGTTCAGTTCAGTCAGTCGTGTCCGACTCTTTGCGACCCCATGAATCGCAGCACGCCAGGCCTCCCTGTCCATCACCAACTCCTGGAGTTCACCCAGACTCATGTCCATCGAGTCAGTGATGCCATCCAGCCATCTCATCCTCTGTTGTCCCCTTCTCCTTCTGCCCCCAATCCCTCCCAGCATCAGAGTCTTTTCCAATGAGTCAACTCTTCGCATGAGGTGGCCAAAGTACTGGAGTTTCAGCTTTAGCATCATTCCCTCCAAAGAAATCCCAGGGCTGATCTCCTTCAGAATGGACTGGTTGGATCTCCTTGCAGTCCAAGGGACTCTCAAGAGTCTTCTTCAACACCACAGTTCAAAAGCATCAATTCTTTGGTGCTCAGCCTTCTTCACAGTCCAACTCTCACATCCATACATGACCACTGGAAAAATCATAGCCTTGACTAGATGGATCTTTATTGGCAAAGTAATGTCTCTGCTTTTGAATATACTATCTAGGTTGGTCATAACTTTTCTTCAAAAGAGTAAGCAGCTTTTAATCTCATGGCTGCAGTCACCATCTGCAGTGATTTTGGAGCCCCAAAAAATAAAGTCTGACACTGTTTGCACTGTTTCCCCATCTATTTCCCATGAAGTGATGGGACCAGATGCCATGATCTTTGTTTTCTGAATGTTGAGCTGTAAGCCAACTTTTTCACTCTCCACTTTCACTTCCATCAAGAGGCTTTTTAGTTCCTCTTCACTTTCTGCCATAAAGGTGGTGTCGTCTGCACATCTGAGGTTATTGATATTTCTCCCGGCAATCTTGATTCCAGCTTGTGTTTCTTCCAGTCCAGCATTTCTCATGATGTACTCTGTATAGAAGTTAAATAAGCAGGGTGACAATATACAGCCTTGACATACTCCTTTTCCTAACCATTAAATAAAGCATTTATTAGACTCCAGCATGGATGTTGTAAAGCACAGGGTAGGCTTAGTAATGGGTTTCTGGTAGGAGCAGACCACCAGAGCTGGCCATTAGCACCACATTATTCAGGGCCATTGTTAAAGAACTAATCATTTGTGAGTTCGAGTTTGAGCCATGCATAACTTATTCATGGCATGGTGTCACCATTAATCGTGTTCCAGAGTGCTGAGAAAAGACTAAAATGAGCTAAAAGTCGAAGGTTTAAGGTTTCTTGAAACAAAGCTCATTTAATAATATTCATGAGTGGATGACGTATTGTGGTAACCAGTCCTTGGTATTAGTCCAATTCCTTCGGTGATCCCAGGGGCTAGATAGCTGCCCAGATGCTGAGTTTTCTGGAAAATAGTGATTAGTATTCAGCATGAGTCTGGGGAGAAACCATACACAGCACATCTTGTATTTTCAAAGCTCTAAATGGAGACTAAATGAGAAAGAGAGGTTTAAGATTTCCATATAAAATCCAAAAGTTGTATTAGGCTGGAGAGAAGGGCCAGATTTTCTTGCAGTTTGGGACTTAATTCCTCAGAGCCCAAAAGGACCGGGAACTTTGGATTGGCAAAACACGAAGCAAGCTTGGAGTTGCATACTGCTCAGGCACTTTTTAATGCTACTTGTCCAGCTACTATTATTATCTTGAACAATAATGCTGGCTACCATTTATTTGGATCTACTGTGTACCAGACTCTGTCTTAGGCTTTTGACCTTACTGTACCAGGCTTTTGTAGACATCAACATATATAGTTTAATTTCAGAGCAATCTTTCATAGTAGGTTGTGTTCATTTCAGTTCAGTCGCTCAGTCATGTCTGACTCTTTGTGACCCCACGGACTGCATTAAGTTGTATTATCCTCATTTTAAGATGAGAAGACCATGCACCTCACGTATCTGTGGTATTGAGCACACAAAAATTCCATATATATGGAATTTAGAAAGATGGTAACAATAACCCAGTGTATGAGACAGCAAAAGAGACACTGATGTATAGATCAGTCTTATGGACTCTGTGGGAGAGGCAGAGGGTGGGGAGATTTGGGAGAATGGCATTGAAATATGTATAGTATCATGTATGAAACGAGTCGCCAGTCCAGGTTCGATGCACGATACTGGATGCTTGGGGGTGGTGCACTGGGACGAACCAGAGGGAGGGTATGGGGAGGGAGGAGGAAGGAGGGTTCAGGATGGGGAGCACGGGTATACCTGTGGCGGATTCATTTCGATGTTTGGCAAAACTAATACAATATTGTAAAGTTTAAAAATAAAATAAAATTAAAAAAAAATTCCATGGGTGGAATGATCATGAAGCATCTTATTGCTGCCTCTTCTTGTTCCTTTAAATCCACTCTGTGAGGCTGATTCTTCTCCTGACCCTGGATGAAAATTTTGGCCCATAAATTTTCTGATCTCTTCTAGGTAATAAAATCAGTTCTCCAGTCACTTTCTTAAGTCAATTTAAGGTGTGAAATATAGTCTCAATTCAGTAATAAAAATATCTAGTTCCACTTAATAATCCAAACTCTGAACTTATTTAAAGTTGAAATGACTCCTTCTCCTGTGGCTTGGGCTGCAAACCTGCTTGGGTCCATGATAAAGCTCTTTGAGCTTTCCCCACCTGGGCCTTATTCTACTTCTGTGGGAATGGGGAGGATGGATAGGAAAGGGAAGCAGAAAAGTTCCCACTGATGCAGCTATGGGGTTGAAGCATCCTTTGAGCCTTGACCTTTCTCCTAGAGCACATTCACAGGTTGTTTGGAGATACGCATACACTCATCACTCCATCATCTGCTGGGATCTTTCACCTACATCCTGCTGTATGGGAGACCTACCTTTTTCCCTTGTGGTTCACATTTGTTCTTCAGTTCCTGGGATGTTGACAGGTCACAGTTGTTGTGGTCCCCTCGAACCACACAGTCTTCTCGAACAGAACCCAGGGCCCCTACCCTGGCCCTGTTTCATATAAAGCCCACACATTCTGACACACTCTGGAAATTCAGGCTGATCCTACTGCAGTTACCTCTCATTTGCTCTTTCATCAAAACAGCTAGGCAGGCTGCTGGAACTGAATTGTGTTCCACTGCCCCATTCATCGGAGAAGGCGATGGCACCCCATTCCAGTACTCTTGCCTGGAGAATCCCATGGATGGAGGAGCCTGGTGGGCTGCAGTCCATGGGGTCGCGAAGAGTCAGATACGGCTGAGCAAATTCCCTTTCACTTTTCACTTTCATGCATTGGAGAAGGAAATGGCAACCCACTCCAGTGTTCTTGCCTGGAGAATCCCAGGGACGGGGGAGCCTGGTGGGCTGCCGTCTATGGGGTCACACAGAGTCGGACATGACTGAGGCAACTTGGCAGCAGCAGCAGCCGCATTCATATGTTGAAGTCCTAAGCCCCAGTATGACTGTTTTCAGAGATGGGGCCTACAAGGAGGTAATTAAGGATACTAGTAAAGTAATGCTCAAAATTCTCCAAGCCGGGCTGCAACAGTACCTGAACCATGAAATTCCAGATGTTCAAGCAGGTTTTAGAAAAGGCAGAGGAACCAGAGATCAAACTGTCAACATCTGTTGGATTTTGAAAAAGCAAGAGAGTTCCAGAAAAACATCTATTTCTGCTTTATTGACTATGCCAAAGCCTTTGACTATGTGGATCACCACAAACTGTGGAAAATTCTGAAAGAGATGGGAATACCAGATCACCTAACCTGCCTCTTGAGAAATCTGTATACAGGTCAGGAAGCAACAGTTAGAACTGGACATGGAACAACAGACTGGTTCCAAATAGGAAAAGGAGTACGTTAAGGCTGTATATTGTCACCCTGCTTATTTAACTTATATGCAGAGCACATCATGAGAAACACTGGGCTAGATGAAGCACAAGCTGGAATCAAGATTGCCAAGAGAAATATCAATAACCTCAGATATGCAGATGACACCACCCTTATGGCAGAAAGTAAAGAAGAACTAAAGAGTCTCTTAATGAAAGTGAAAGAAGAGAGTGAAAAAGGTGGCTTAAAGCTCAACATTCAGAAAACAAAGATCATGGCATCTGGTCCCATCACTTCCTGGCAGATAGATGGGAAAACAGTGGAAATAGTGGCAGATTTTATTTTTGGGGGCTCCAAAATCACAGCAGATGGCGACTGCAGCCATGAAATTAAGACACTTCCTCCTTGGAAGGAAAGTTACGACTAACCTAGACATCATATTAAAAAGAAGAGATGTTACTTTGCCAGCAAAGGTCCAGCTAGTCAAGGCTATTGTTTTTCCAGTAGTCATGTATGGATATGAGAGTTGGACTATAAATAAAGCTGAGCACAGAAGAATTGATGCTTTTGAACTGTGGTGTTGGAGAAGACTCTTGAGAGTCTCTTGGACTGCAAGGAGATCCAACCAGTCCATCCTAAAGGAGATCAGTCCTGAATATTCATTGGAAGGACTGTTGTTGAAGCTGAAACTCCAATACTTTGGCCACCTGATGCAAAGAACTGGCTCACTGGAAAAGACCCTGAAGCTGGGAAAGATTGAAGGCAGTGGGAGAAGGGGACGGCAGAAGATGAGATGGTTGGATGGCATCACTGACTCAATGGACATGAGTTTGAGTAAACTCTAGGAGTTGGTGATGGACAGGGAGGCCTGGTGTGCTGCAGTCCATTGGGTGCAAAGAGTCAGACACGACTGAGCAACTAAACTGAACTGAAGGAGGTCTTAAGGTGGGGCCCTGATCTAATAGGATTAGTGTCATTATAAGATAAGAGACAGAGCACTTATTAACAGCCTTCCTCCCACCATCTCTCTCTTTCCCTCTCCTTTCCTTCTTTCTTTGTCTCACACCATACCAACAACCCTCTCCAAAGAAATCCTTCAGTTGTTAGTGCTTTCAGACACAAGTGGGTTAGTGGTTTAAGAGACATGTTTTGACTCTTGGTTTGACAGTTTTGGCCAGGCATTTGATCTTTCTAGCGACACAAATTCCCACCGTAATGCTGTATTATAAATAGCCATAAAAAGCTAGACCCGTGTCTTGAATCCAGTCTCTTTAAGATGTGATCTCTCCACAATGATATTGCACTGATTCCTGAAATGGCAAGATTCCAGACCGCAAGCTCATGAGGCAGGACTGCGCCTGTCACATTCCCTTCTGACTCCTGATGCACCTGGCACAGAGCCTACACTACTGTGCAGGTGACGTCAGCTAGCACGGTGCCTGGCACACAACAAGTACTCAATGAAGATTTGTTAAACTTGTTGAATGAATCTCGGCAGCCAGCTCGCCAGGACCAGAATGAGGGACTGGGGCTCACATAAAGATGCCAGAGCCTTCTGGAGGGTCCAGGGAGGTGTTTGTGAAGGGGACCTCCATGGGACACAGCTGGTAGAGTTACCACCTGCGCATTTACCGCAAGGCTGGACGGCCCTGGAGCCTCCTGGGTCCAGCTCACCCCTCTCCCTGCTTTTTTCCAGGCATGCATGAGCCATCTCTTCTAGGAGAAAATCTCAGAGGACAGAAGCACACTGCTGTGAGCAGGCTGGAGTTGGCTGCCTGGAGGAGCGGGTCTCTGTCCCGGGGCCTAGATGTCAAGGCCTCAGCCATGGTTTGTAGATCAGCCTTGGCCGTTGGCCGAGGCAGAGGGAGAAAAACCAAGAGAAGCATAGTTAGGAGAGGGACCGGAGGTCTTTGCTGCTTTCACTTTCACCCCTAGTGTGTGGTGTGACCTTGGCAAAAATCTGTACTCTCTAAACAAGCCGGGGAGTGGGAATCTGCTAGCTAATGCTTTGCATATGTATGTTGCAAGGAATAATGAGACAGGCTCCATGAACCGTATTTTGTCCTTGAGGGACAAACAGTTCAAACTATTTATTTTAGGAGAATGGCTTAACCAACTCCTCTTGCTCAGCCCAGAAACACCCCCGGCAATCCTGGCATGGGCTCTCAGAAGCAATGAAGCCTAATTAGGTGTCCTTTCCTGCCTGGAAACTAGCTGCCTGGAAACTGCCTGGAAACAGGCAGCTCCATGCAGATGGCAAATGCTGTTGATCAGGCATTCAGGGTCCCCTGTGTCTGACCACAACCACCTCTTGTCCTCATTCACTTATTGAGAAGTCTTTACGAGCCATTAATCTTCATCAGGCTCAGTGGGCTTGGGATGCAGGACTAGAAACATACTGGTCTTTGCATCTCTCTGTTCAACTCCCATTGTTCAACAACACTACAGCCTGAGTTCCAGCAACTTTTCACCCATCTCTGTTCCCCTGCACAGCCTGTCCCTCCTGCCCAGAATGCCCTTTCCTCTCCTCTGCCTGCCAAATCCTTACTTTCCTTCAGTGTCCTCTCTGTGAGGTTTCTCACATATTCCATAAAGCAGAGTGAATCACTCTCTGTTCTTGTTTTGTGAGAGCCAACAATAAGAGTACCTCCCTGGCTGGGGCATTCCTGCTGTGAAGGTGACTGCATTCCCTGTCTGTACAGTGACGTCCATCTGCAGAGTGATGGATACCCCTCACTCTCATTACTCTTCATTTGGGTAATGAAGAATAAAGAGAGTAATATCTTTTCATTACTCAAAGCTGATAGGACTTCATTTCGAGGTTCTTTCACCCCAAAAGCTGTCTCCAGACCTAGATTCTGCAGCCAGATTTCCTATAGGCCTCTGGGGGGTGGTTTTGAATTCTGATAAGGTAACATGCATTGTGGCTTATAGGACCCTACAGGTCCAGGGTAGGAGACAGGAGGTCCAAAGGGCCAGGAAACGAGATAGAGTAAATAGTTTGGTGTTTGATTTCCTAGTGTTTTTCTAAGGACAGCCACCAAGAGTCAGGTGCATTTTTCACCCTGGGAGGAAGTGTAGGCCACGGGTCAGCTGAGGGCAGGCTGGCTGAGCGCAGGAGATGGCCACTGACCACTTGCTTGGACACAAGCCTTTGACCTTTCTGCTTCCCTTCCGTGGCACACAGGCCCCAGAGTGTCCACCTGTGGGTGCTGTCTGCATCCTCCTAAGAGTCAGAACCACTTTCCTCTTCTCACATGTTGTAAAATACAATGCCCTCCTAGAATACATGAAGTACAGCAAGACTGACTGACCAGGAGATGACTGCAAATGACAAGAGTGTTTGTGACTCACAGTTCCCAGGAGAGGGGAGCAGGCCATGCCACTCAGGGCCACACAGGAAGCCCTGGGGCCCGTCAGGAGTCAGAAAGTGTAGTGGGCAGATATGGGGAAAGGTTTTTTCTTTTTTTGGCAAAAGCCTTTACTGAGGTTTCTATAGGAAGAAACAGGCGAGGCAGGGTAAACTGCCTTAGGATTGCCTGGTTAAAATGATTTCAACTGCGGAGGGGTCTAAGGGCTGTGATGTGCTTAGTCGCTCAGTCATGTCCAACTCTCTGCAACCTCATGGACTGTAGCCCACCAGGCTCCTCTGTCCATGGGGATTCTCCAGGCAAGAGTACTGGAGTGGGTTGCCATGCCCTCCTCCAGGGGATCTTCCCAACCTGGGGATTGAATCCAGATTTCCTGCATTTCAGGCAGATCTGAGCCACCAGGGAAGCCTAAGGGCTGTCCCTCGTTATTCCCACCTGACCCTGGGGTGCTCTGGCAGGTGGAGTGGCCCAGAGTGTGAGAGCCTGATGGAGGTGGTGGCCGGGGATGTGGGCTGTGGACTGGTTGGTTTTCATGTGAGGAACACGATGTCAGACTAGTCTAGGAATTGGCTAGCCTTGGGAGGGGCATTCCCTTCAGGGTCAGCTGTCAAACCCCAGATGTCAAAGCACCAGAAAACAGAAAAGACACGGATGATACACGTCTCAACCTGAAGCACACGGCTCACTGGCCTTTGTGGGTATGCACCCCAGCACTGGTGGCCTGGACATCCTTCACAGAGAGGCACAGCCCTCATGTCACTCCCCAGCTGCACCTTGAGTGGGGGGCCTGGGACCACACCCCAACAATGCCCAGCACCTGCTAGGCTGTGGGCCTTGAGAGACTCTAGGAGACAGAAGGGGGAGGTCATGGGGCGCTGAGGGCCATGAGGAGGAGCTGTTGGGAGGAGGATCCAGGGCAGGGGTGTGTGTGGATGGAGGGACAGGAGGGAGTGGGTGGCGTTCAAAGGCACAGGTGAGAAGTGGTGCCCCTGCCTGGAATTACTGTGCCACATGGAAGAAACCAACTCAGGTGAAGGTGAGAGGAGATAACATGAGATTCTTAGGAGCCAGCGTAATTCAAAGAACTGTACCTGGAGTTACCTAGAAGATTGTGATGTGGCGTTGCTGGGCCCCACCCCACAGCCAGGGGCTGGGCCGAAGAGTTGTCCAGACACGCCAGAAGAAAAGGAAATAGAGCAGGATCTGCGAGAGAACAAATTTCGTTAGTTTCGTTAACTATCTTTAACCCTGTCGCATCTGTGGACTTAAATATTCACAAGCTAAAAGTTGAGAGCCATGTCTGATTTGGTGGGAGTTTTTAGGACTTCAGGCCTGGGAGACAGTATCTCAGGTAACCCTGAGAGAACTGCTTCTAGGAGGAGAGGGAGGATTCAGGTTATTCAGAGGTTTTGCAACAAAGGGCAGGTAGTCTGAACATCAAAAGATTATTGTTCATTAAAGAAAACCAGATATCCCAAATTAAGGAATTTAGCACTATTTTATGAATGGGAAGATGCAAGAGTCTGGGCTCACTGAAATCATTCCTTTGATATGCACCTCAGCTGTCGGGGCCAGTACACTCTTTTCATATCTTGAATTTACTTTCCTCGGGGCTCACCTTTCGGAGTGGCTGCAATCTGATGGCCGCTAGATGGCAGGTATTCTTCCCTTTCTGAGTTCCCTCAGGGCTCACAAGCTCACCACCCATGGTGGCTGCAATTGCTGGTGACTACGACATCCTTGGGAGAAGGCAGTGGCACCCCACTCCAGTTCTCTTGCCTGGAAAATCCCATGGACGGAGGAGCCTGGTGGGCTGCAGTCCATGGGGTTGCTAAGAGTCAGACATGACTGAGCGACTTCACTTTCACTTTTCACTTTCATGCATTGGAGAAGGAAAGGGCAACCCACTCCAGTGTTCTTGCCTGGAGAATCCCAGGGACGGGGGAGCCTGGTGAGCTGCCGTCTATGGGGTCACACAGAGTCGGACATGACTGAAATGACTTAGCAGTAGCATGACATCCTTGTTAACTGATAAGGCAGGAAGTATTCCATTTTTCACATCTCAAAGAACTACAGGAAGTGGCCTCCAGTGGAGTGTGCAAGGACAACGTGTTATTGGGGCAGAAAACTGTGATCTATAGAGCCAACGTTAGACTGGTGACCCTCATACTCCAGGCTCAGACACACTTCCCACTGTGTCATTGAGAACAGGCAGAGGAAAGGGGCACCATTGCTGACCCAGGGGCCCAGATAGCCCGAGTGTTTTAGCCAGTGGCAGTGACCAGAGACCCGCCTGGCAGAGATGGGCCCAGTGCCTTCCTGAACACTGAGCTCAGTGCCACGGTGACAGACACTGGCAGTCCATCCCTGGAAGGACTGACCTCTCATGCAGTCTCTCCTCTGCCAGTGGGCTCTTGTCCACCCAATGTTCTGCTGGGCCTGAGGCTGAGCCTGGGGAGGTCCAGGTCCTGCCTACGATAGCTCTCGGCCTCACAGGGAGACAAGTGACTGCTGGATCAAATGCTGGGATCTGAGTCAGAGTGGCCAATGCACATCAAAGGGCGCAGGGAGAGGCAGTTTAGGTTGAGGGTACAGCTGTGGAAGGCTAGAGATTTGAGAGTGCTTAGAGAAGGGCTAGCAAATATTTTCTACAGAGGCGCATGTTATGCATTTTAGATTTTGCAGACTGTACAGTCCTCCTCCTGGGCTCTGTCTTTGCTGTGCACAAGCAATTGCAGGAGACAGACTAAGAGGTATACGTGGCTTATTCCAAGTAAACTTTCATTATAATGACAGCCAGTGGGAAGGGACTGGCTGGTGAGCCATAGTTGGGCTTCCCTAGTGGCTCAGACAGTAAAGAATCTGCTTACAAAGTGGGAGACCTGGGTTCAATCCCTGTGTCGGGAAGATCCCCTGGAGGAGGAAATGGCAACCCACTTCAGTATTCTTGCCTGGAGAATTCCATGGACAGAGGAGCCTGGCGGGCTACAGTCCATGGGGTCACTTTTACTTTAGGAGCCCTGGTAGCTCAGATGGTAAAGAAAGTGCCTGCACGCTGACTCCTGACTTGGAGAGTTGGGGGCTCACAAGCAGGCCTGGGCGGTGTGCAAGAGAGGGACAGAGGGGCCGGTGAGCCAGGGATGCCTTTGAGCAGGGAAGCAGTAAAGGGAGGCCTTACTAGATTACAGTCTTCCAAAGGTCGCTTTAGCATTGGTGTGGCGACCAGTGGCTGCTGCAATGGGCCTGAAGCAGAACAGTGACCCTGAGGGTGGCGAAGAGGGGCAGACAGAAGAGCGTTAAGACAGAAAGTGACAGTCTTGGGCTGATTCTCAGGTTTCTGGCTTTTGTATGAATGGATGGGGCCACAAACATGGAGATGGAGCCTGTCAATTACGGGAGACTCTGTAGAAGGACAGTGCTGGCTTCCCACTGTGTGTCCCAGGGGACCCCATCAGGGGCCTGAATAGCAGTGAAGTCACCGTGGCTGCTCTCAGCCCTTCGGAGAGAGGGCTCCATTCCCTCGGGGCATCTGCTGTCAGGGGACATTTGTTCCTCTTCTCTTTGGTTACTTTTAAGATTTCCTCTTTATTCTTTTGTTTTTTTAAACTATCTTTAAAAAAATTATTTATTTGTAATAGAATAATTGCTTTACAATATTGTGTTGGTTTCTGCCAAACATCAACATGAATCAGCCGTAGGTATACATAGGTCCCCTCCCTCTTGAACCTCCTTCCCTCCTCTGACCCCTCTCTCCCCCCAGGCTGTCATAGAGCCCCAATTTGAATTCCTTGAGTCATACAGGAAATTCACACTGGCTATGTATTTGACATATGGTAGTGTATATGTTTCCATGCTACTCTCTCCATTCATCATACCCTCTCCTTCCGCCCTGTCCCATATCCATAACTGTTCTCTATGTCTTCATTTCCATTGCTGTCCTGCAAATAGCTTCATCAGTAACATCTTTCTAGATTCCATATATGTGTGTTAGTATACAATATTTGCTTTTCTCTTTCTGACTTACTTCACTCTGTATAATAGGATCTAGGTTGATCCACCTCATTAGCACTGACTTAAATGCATTCCTTTTCATGACTAATATTCCATTGTATATATGTACCACAGCTTCTTTATCCATTCATGTGTTGATGGACATCTAGATTGCTGCCATGTCCTTGTTGCTGTTCAGTCAGTCGCTCAGTCGTGTCTGACTCTTTGTGACACCATGGACTGCAGCCAGTCGGCTTCCCTGTCCATCATCAACTCCCAGAGCTTGCTCAAACTCACGTCCATTGAGTTGGTGATGCCATCCAACTATCTCATCCTCTGCCATCCCCTTCTCCTCCTTCCTTCAACCTTTCCCAGCATCAGATTCTTTTCAAATGAGTTGGCTCTTCACATGAGGTGGCCAAAGAATTGAAGCCTAAGTCTCAGCATCAGTCCATGTCCTAGCTATTGTGAATAGTGCTGCAATGAACGTTGGGGTACATGTGTCTTTTTCAGTTATGGTTTTCTCAGGGTATATGCCCAGTAATGGGATTGTTGGGTCATATGGTGGTTTTATTCCTAGGTTTTTAAGGAATCTCCGTACTGTCTTCCATAGTGGCTGTATCAGTTTACATTCCCACCAACAGTGCAAGAGGGTTCCCTTTCCTCCACACCCTCTCCAGCACTTATTGGTTGTAGATTTTTTTTTTTTAATAATGGCCATTCTGACTGGTGTGAGGTGATGTCTCATTGTAGTTTAGATTTACATTTCTCTAACAATGAGCAATGTTGAACATCTTTTCATGTGTTTATTAGCTATCTGTATGTGTCTTCTTTGGAACAATGTCTGTCTAGGTCTTTTCCCCTTTTTTGATTGGGTTGTTTGTTTTTCTGTTATTGAGTTGCATGAGCTACTTGTATATTTTGGAAATTAATCATTTTTCAGTTGTTTCATTTGCTATTATTTTCTCCCATTCTGAGTGCTGTCTTTTTACCTTGTTTATAGTTTCCTTTGCTGTAAAAAAGCCTTTAAGTTTAATCAGGTCCCACTTGCTTATTTTTATTTCCATTATTCTAGGAGGTATGTCATAGAGGATCTTGCTGTCATTTATGTCATAGAGTGTTTTGCCTTTGTTTTCCTCTCAGAGTTTTATGGTTTCTGGTCTTACATTAAGTCTTTAATCCATTTTGAGTTTATCTTTGTCTGTGGTTTTAGGAAGTGTTCTAATTTCACTCTTTTTTGTGTAGCTGTCCAGTTTTCCCAGCACCACTTATTGAAGAGACTACCTTTTCCCTGTTGTATATTCTTGCCTAAGGTGTCCATAGGTATGTGGGTTTATCTCTGGGCTTTCTATCTTGTTTCCATTGGTCTATATTTCTGTTTTTGTGCCAGTACCATACTGTCTTGATGACTTTAGCTTTGTAGTATAGTCTGAAGTCAGGAAGGTTGATTCCTTCAGCTTCATTCTTCTTTCTCAAGACTGCGTTGGCTATTTGGAGTCTTCTGTGTTTCCATACGCATTGTGAAATTTTTTGTTCTAGTTTTGTGGAGAATGCCATTGGTAATTTGATATGGGTTTCGTTGAATCTGTAGATTACACGTGGTAGTATAGTCACTTTCACAATATTGATTCCTCCAACCCAGGAACATCTTTCTGAAAGATTTCCTCTTCATTCTTGATTTTTGCAGTTTCACTGTGATTGTGAGGTATGGATTTCTTTCTACTGTTCACTATTCGTGATGCCTTTTGATACGAGGACTCATGTCTTTCTACTATGCTTGGACCTTCTAAGTTGTTATCTCTTCCAATATGGTTCCTCTGCTATTTCTTTGTTCTTGACTCTGGAGCCCCTGTTAGACAAAAAATGGACACCTTTCAAGGTATATTGCTCTTTCTTAACTTTCAAAAATTTCATTTAAAAATTCCTTTGCTTCTCTATACTACCTCTGGGCTAAAATTCTTCAATCCTACCTTCCACTAATGAATCCTCTGTTTGATTCCTTTATCTCCAGAGTTTATCCAGTGTTTTGAATTTTCCATTTACATTTTTGACTTTGCTTGTCAGTTCTGAGTTTTCTTGTTGTTTTTTTCTTTTCTATTTGATTTTGCCACATGACTTACCGTTTCTTTAAAATGTATGTTACTCTTTGATTTACCTGTTTGAAAATCCCAAAATAGCTGTGTAAAGGTCCAGCTTATATCTTCAACTGGCTGTGTGCAGACAGATATCCACCCATCACAGCCAAGGAGCTTGGTCTGCAAAGATAAAACCACCGAGGACTGTTCAATGTGGTCTGACCCCTCAACACACTGGGAAAGCCCAGATGATGTCATCATGAAGTGGCTTTTGTGATGTCAGAAGCACAGAATGCACTTGAGGGTATTTATGAGGGAGGCACACCAGTTTTGAGAACTTGGCTTTGCTGAGTTAGACCCAACTGAAAGATAGCGGATCTGATTTCCTCTTGGGCCAAAGTTTGTTTATCCTGAATTCAGAGCCAATGGCCCTATTACCTTTGAACCGACTTAAATATTTTTCCACATTTGGGCAGAGCCACTGTTTGCCAAAAGAAGGTACAACTTCATATTGCTGTGATTCTCTGAGGACAGGGGACTGTACATCATTCATCTCTCCCTTCACCCTGCCTGGACTGCACTGCTCAATAAAAATTTAGTGGCTTATGTTGTAAAATGATGGTTTAACATTTGAATCATGATATACATTTTATATATCAGCACTTATATACATTCAGATGGGTGTTGCGGCGGCCTTTGGAGCCTCTGTCCTGACTGAGCAGCATGGATGCAGTGATGCTGCTGATTGAATCACTCTCAGCCCAGTGTAAAGGCCACAGTAGACTGCCTCCAGTTACGCTGTGGTCACACTTCACATGCATGTATTATACGTGTGTGTTTTTCCACTAGGTATATATAGAATAAAAACAGAATATATCATAATGTGCATGGATATATTACATGCTTATTTTATAAAAAAGTAATACTGGCAAAACCCATTAACACATCAAATTAACCCTGTTGCAACACTTACAACAGGCTCTCTTCCATTTACTGTTGTTGTTGAGTCACCCAGTCATGTCTGACTCTGTGATCTCGTGGACTGCAGCACGCCAGGCCTCCCTGTCCCTCACCATCTCCCGAAGTTTGCTCAAGTTAATGTCCATTGCATTGGTGATGCCATCCAGCCATCTCATCCTCTGATGCCCTCTTCTCCTTCTGCCCTCAATCTTTTCCAGCATTAGGGACTTTCCCAATGAGTTGGGTGTTTGCATCAGGTGACCAAAATACTGGAGCTTCAGCTTCAGTCTTCCCAATGAGTTTTCAGGGTTGATTTCCATTAAGAATGATTCCATCTCCTTGCTGCCCAGGGGATTTTCAGGAGTCTTCTCCAGCACCACAGTTTGAAGGCATCAATTCTTTGGTGTTCTGCCTTCTTCATAGTTCAGCTCTCACAATGATATGTGACCACTGGGAAGACCATAGCTTTGACTATACGGACCTTTGTCAGCAGAGTAATGTCTCTGCTCTTCAACACACTGTCTAGGTTTGTCATTGCTTTCCAGGCAAGAAGCAAACATTTTCTGATTTCCTGGCTGCAGTCACCATCCACAGTGCTTTTAAAGCCCAAAAAGAGAAAATCTGTAACTACTTCTACATTTTCCCCTTCTATTTGCATGAAGTAATGGGGCCAGATGGCATGATCTTAGTTTTTTATAAATATTTAGTCTTAAGCTGGCTCTTTCACTCTCCTCCTTCACCCTTATTAAGAGACCCTTTAGTTCCTCTTTGCTTTCTGCCATTATAGCGGTATCATCTGCCTATCTGAGGTTGTTTGTTTCTCCCACCTATCTTGATTCCAGTTTGTAACTCATCCAGCCTGCCATTTCTAATGATGTGCTCAGTTCAGTTCAGTCCCTCAGTTGTGTCCAACTCTTTATGACTCCATGGACTGCAGCATGCCAGGCTTCCCTGTCTATGACCAACTCCCAGAACTTGCTCAAACTCATGTCCATTGAGTCAGTGATGCCATCTAACCATCTCATCCTCTGTCATCCCCTTCTCCTCCTGCCTTCAATCTTTCCCAGCATCAGGGTCTTTTCCAATGAGTCAGCTCTTCACATCAGGTGGCCAAAGTATTGGAGCTTCAGCTTCAGCATCAGTCCTTCCAGTGAATATTCAGGACTGCTTTCCTTTAGGATGGACTGGTTGGATCTCCTTGCAGTCCAAGGGACTCTCAAGAGTCTTCTCCAACACCACAGTTCAGAAGCATCAATTCTTCAGTGCTCAGCTTTCTTTATGGTCCGACTTTCACATACATACATGACTCCTGGAAAAACCATAGCTTTGACTAGACAGACCTTTGTCGGCAAAGTAATGTCTCTGCTTTTTAATATGTGTGCTCAGCATATAGGTTAAACAAACAGGGTGACAACAGACAGCCCGGTTGTACTCCTTTCTCAATCTTGAACAAATCAGTTGTTCCATACAGAGTTCCCTTTACTGTATCCCAGTTTAATAAAATGGCATTTGGCTTCCAGTGAGGTTTCCAAATCTTTCAGTATTTGATAGATCAACAATTATAATCATATGTTGACTTTGCAATATATTCTTTTAATGATGTGTTAATACATAGCAATCTTTGGACAGAACTTCCAGAAATGCTGTTTTATAACTATCAACTGATGCCTTAAATCTAACCTCCGTGGTGAGAAAACCAATAGCTGGAGATATATCATTAGCCAAAGGATTGCTGAAGGTGTGATTGGCACATATAGAGTTAAGCTAGAAATGAGACCCCAGAGACCTCTAAAACTTCTAAAGAGCAGTTAGTTTGCAAGGATCCTGGATAAGTGGTTTGAGAGTGAAATTTTAAAGGGTACTTGGTCATCTAAGGGCTCTGTGAAAATTCAGTCCCTAGAGAAGTTTATCATTCCTTGGGCCCTTGGTGGAAGTTCTTACAGGGACACAGAGTCAGAAGTAGAAAGTCATTTGAAATTGGAAAGAGTGGGGGAAAATTCAGGCAGTGGAAAGAGAAGGAAGAGAAAAGGAGAGATGGATATAGGGAGAATAAATGAATAAATGCCAGCCCAAGAAGGAGACAGAAAGTGAGGTAACAAGGTGGAAAGCGTGAATAAGAGAGAGAGGGAAGGAGAAACAGATCATGGAAGAAACAGGAAGGAGCCTGCTGGAAGCTGGAGGGACGCTCCCGTTTCCCCCGAGCCTCACACTTAAGCCGACTGCCATGTCTGCGCATGCGCTCTGTGTACTGGGCTGCAGGACTGGGCAGGGCCCCAGGCAGCCCTGCCAGTATGCTGGGCCTTCTCATTGCTCCATCAGAAAGGGGTTTTTCCTTGGCTCGCCTGGGCTCTATCTGCCAAGGAACCCTTTGATTCACTGGGTCATTTACATTTTTCTTAGCGTGGTATGGGTTCCTTAAACCTGAGTATCTAGTCTTTTCCAAGGGAAACCTCAGTGTTCTAAGAAATTCCAGGAGGAAACTTTCTAATCTCTTGGTCATTTTTGAATGTTATACCCTGTAATGCTGAAGCTGCTCGGGATCTGAAAGCGGTTATTTTTGAGAAGGCTTCAGAGCCAAGGGAACGCCAGTGCCATAGTGCATGGGGAGGGGGTTGGGGGGCATGTGATAAGAGTGGTCCTGCTCACAGAGCCCCTCAGGGAGCACTCCTGTCGCACAAGAACCCGGCCAGGTACGGGGATTGTCCTGGCTGAGTCCGGGAACCTTGTTGTGTTAAAGTTTTATTCCAGAAACACCAGATGGTGGCACCACAACGAGCTTCACAAAATCCTCAGCAAACCAGGGACTTTCTCTTCCTCCTGAGTCCGTCACTCTCCTCTTTGAAAGATGAAAATGAAAGAAAACAGCTTCCAGATCACCATGGAAACCACCTGAAAACACCTGTCTCTGTTGGCAAGGGATGGTTGACAAGGGGGAGAGTTTGAAAAACAGCCAACATCTTGTTCTCATGACTTACAGCTAGTTGTCCAAATATTTGTATCATTTAAGCCACATGCAAAAGACTCATTGAATTCAGAGTGCACTTTTCTTGTCCAGTATAAACATCTTCTGGTACAGTCCTGAACGGATCTGAAAAGAAACAAGTTATAACCAACAGAGAATAAGCATGCTTACTCGGGGCATGCCTGTGCTGGGAACCAGGGGTCCAGCCATACACAAGAGGACCTGTTCTCTGGCCTGATGAAATTCACTTTCTAGATGGGAAAACACGCACGACGTAAGTTTAAAAGTTTACAAAATAAGGGATGGAATGGGGAGGGAGGAGGGAGGAGGGATCAGGATGGGGAACACATGTATACCTGTGGCGGATTCATTTTGATATTTGGCAAATCTAATACAGTTATGTAAAGTTTAAAAATAAAATTAAATTAAAAAAAAAAAAAGTTTACAAAATAGTGATAGGTTAGGACAAGTATCGAGGAGGGAAGGAAGATGGCTGTTGGGCCGGGGAGCCCACCTGAGATAGAGTGCCGGGAGCAGCTGTCTGCTGAATGATATTTCAGCTGCAACACAAAGGGTGACAATGACCAGCCTTGGGAATATCTGGAGGCAGGCGGGGACATTGCAAAGCGAGGGAAAGACACCTGCAGAGGCCCAGGCGTGGTGACGAGGGCAGAGGAGCCTGACAAGGGGTCTGTGGGCTGGTGTGTGTGTGTGGGTGTGGACATAGGTGGGAGAGGACGACAGCAGGGGCCCCGATCACACTGGCCTTGAAATGCGAAAATTCCAGGGCCGAGTAGCTAGTGAAGGGTTTTCAGTGGGGAAGGCCAGGACTTATGTTTCTGAAGTCTTACTCTGACTGGGGTGTGAGAATGTACTGGAGTCAGGTGGGAGGGAGGTCGTCAGGAAGCTTTGGTGGGGTCCCGGGGCGAGGTCTGTGACATGCACAGAGGTGGCAGCGAGACAGGAGGCAGCAGACAGATCAGAGACTTCACCTGGAGGCAGAACAAATGGTGCTTGTGGTTGTGTTAACTGGGGATGGATGACCCTGAGGTACTGATGGGCAGGGTCTGACACCGAGATGGGGAAGCCTCCAGAGTAAGAAGGCCACGTGAGAGGAAGGAGACTGCAGCGTCCAGGTCTGAGGCCTGCAGTGGGTGCTGCGGTGTGCCATGGACGCCCCTCACGGACTGCTTACCCCCAGCTTCCGGCAGCGTGGGCAGACTCACAGCTGAGCCCATCCCAGCCTCACCCTTAACGTAGGGGAACTGACTTTTGTGCAGTAACACTATTTTTATCTTTCTTGATTTTCACAATAAAAAATTAAAATGAAAAAAACAAAACAAAACAAAACAAAGGCCTTACTTCAGCTGTGGAGGACCGTCAACTTCAAGGCTCCTCGTGGGACCAGCTGAGCCTCTGTTATGATCACAGTAGAGTTCCTCATCTCCCTGTGCCCAGCCCAGCTTCTCTCAGTCCATCATGTGCCCAGGGGCACCTGCCATGAATATTCTGCCCACACATCTCCACACATCTCAGTTCCCAAGAACCCAAACTAAGACAGTTCCAGGAACCAGAAATCCCAGGAATTTAAAATCCTATGGGATTTTAGAGCTTCATCACCTGCCAGCTATAAGGACACCAGGCCCTTGGCATCTGAGAAGGGTCACGATTAAAACATTGACTGGCGGTGCAACATCTTGGTCATCTGAGAAAAACAGAAATAGAAATTGTAAAGCAAAGAAATTCAATGACTGTTGCTGAGCATAATGGATGCACTGGAGAAAGACAACAAAGATGCTGAGAATGATTAATTGTTAATTTACCTGCTGCACACGGGATCCAAGTTGACATTGCTGCTGGGGCCCAGAATCTTCTCCTGCTTCCCCTTTTAGAGTGAGGGGGGGATGGGGTTCATGGAATAAATGGAGTCCTGGTTTGAGTTTGGTTCACAGTGGGCCCAGTGGGCCCTTGAGGTCACCCAGTGATCATTTCCTGTCCCTGAATCTACACGTGGAAAGAATGAAACCTGGTCCTTGGCCTGTGGGAGAGAGAACTGTTATGGGAGGACAGGTTATACTGTGAAACTGCCTCCCTCTCTCCAGGCAAGACAGGAAGTCAACGACAATATTGTGACCTGGTGAGACAGGAATATTTTAGTGAAACACTTAAAGACCTCGTCATATCCCCCTGTAAGTCAGTCTGGGGTTGGGTCCTGTTACATGACAATGAACTACCACAGTCGAAACCAAGAACGAGCCCCTAACTCACCGCTGTACAGATTAACAAGGTTCAGACACAAGACATACGGCTGTTGAGCTGGGGAGCGCATTCTTTTCCATCCTTTTAGAAAGGAGACCCAGTTCATGTTCATGTGTGAGACACCAGTACCCACTTATGCCCAGTCGCTCCCGGGGCTATGTTAACTCTCCCACACTCTGATACAGCATAGCCCCGAAAGGCCTGGACTGTACACACCTTCCACAGAATCCACACGGACCCACTGTGCCCATGACATTCAGTTAATCAGACCAGGTAAAGAAGAAGAGGCCTTAGTACAGCATCTGCCCTCTAGAGAGTATGAGATAAGCCCCAGGGAGAATCAAGCAGATATCAGTGAAGTTTTCAGGAGTCCAGTGGTCTGGGGCATGTCAGGACATCCTCTCCAAGGAAAAGGGCACTTGACGGAACCTTGCTTCCCTTTCCATTCAGAGTGGATTACAATAAGCAGAGAGCCTCTTTGGGGCTGGAGGCAGCCCAGGGAGAATCATTCCCCAGCAGCAGGGCTGAGCGTAATGGGACTGGCCACATGAGCGAGGCTGGACTTCAGAGCTGAGGTGGACAGTGACTGCCACGTTCTTCCCCTTCCCGTCCGTTTTAAATAGGGAGTATCTAGAGTGGTGCTCCCAGACCATCCCACCATTTTCTCTTGGGTGTTGAAAGCTGGGTGGAGATAATCTCTGTTTTGAGTTCACTGCTCTTACAGTTGAGAGAGAAACTGCTTCAGAAGCTGTACCTGAGGATCCACTGTGGGTCTGCACCTGCATTTAACTTGGATGAGGTGATCCTGGACTGGGAGCCTGAACATGATGCTGAAATAATATGAGGCTTTGGGGGTAGGGTGGCAGAGGGGTGAATGCATTTTGCATAAGGAGGGGTGTGTGTGTGTGACTCTTCCCTCAAATGGCCACAACAATCTTTCCCATCTGATGCACTCATCCAGAACCTTTCCATTCTCTGAGCAAGAGGTGGACCCTTTGGCCCTCCCCTTGAAGTTAGTGGGCCTTTGTGAGGATGGTGGAAGTGAGGCTGTGTAACTTTTGAGTTGTCACATAAGGGGACATAGTCCTCATGAGCGTCCCCATTGCTCAGGATGTTTGCCACTGAGACTCTGCCATCATACTTCAGGGTGGCTAAGCAGCCCCTTGGCAAGGCCGCTTATAGGTGTTCTGGTCAGCAGTCCTAGCTGAAGCTCTTAAGGCTGGCATCAGCTGCCAAATTTGCAAGTGCCTGAGCCTTCTGGTAGTCCCAGGCTCTACTTGTCCTCGGAGCCACCCCACACGATGTCACATGGAGCAGAGGTGAGCCGTCGCACTGAATCTCTGGACTGGAACCCCTCTGAGGGGCCATCCCAGCCCTGGGGCTTCCCGTGGAATTGCCTGTACATGGGCAGAGAGCACGCATGAATATGGAGGCTGAGAGAGAGACCAGGAAGGAAGAGGCTAATTTGGGAGACACCAGAATGTCAGTGGTTGTAAAAGCCTTGAGTGGGTGACATGACCCAGGGAGAAAGGAGAGAGAGAGAAGGGGGTGTAGGACTGAGCTCTGGAGCACCCTGTCATCTAGAGAACTGCCGGAGGAAGGGGAGCTAGGGAACGGAGGAGGGGAAGTCAGGAGAGGGGGACATCCCAAAGGAGAGCGTTGCTGAAGATGTCTGCATGTCATGCCCAGAAGGTCACTGGGGACCTGTCAAGAACAGCGTCTGTGCAGGGGGCAAAAGCCAGGGGAGAGGTCTGGAGAATGAATCAAAGTCTGGAGGTAGAGAGGGAGTGCAGAGAGGCAGTGGGAGCTCAGTTGCAGGTGTGAGGGTTGGCCTTCTGTGAGGACTAGGTCAGCTGTCAGAGGAGGAGGCTTCAGATGCAGGCAGATTTGTGTCTAGAAGCAGAAACATAAGGGCTTTTCCAAAAGTCTTTGCAGATGGCGAGCACCACTGGAAAGGGTTTCAGTGCCAAGCCTTCTAGCCTGTGTCCAGAGGGCAATCAGTAGACCCACAAGGGAAGTCCTGAGCTTTCCTTCTCAGAGTTCCTGTGGCTCTCTTTTGTTCTCTCTTGTCCAGAACTCCAAGCTTGTCTGAGGGGCTGGGGGCACCAGAGCAGGTCTTCGGTCCATTTGTGTTCTCAGGGGCTCCAGGAAGTGCTTGATTCCTAGTAGAAGCTCACCCAACACTTGCTGATTACTTGCTTGTCAATTTCATTCTAACATACTGGAATCTAAGCAGCTTATAAAGAAATTATATAGCATCAGAACTGTTAGAAGTTAACCCACCAGAGATAGGAACTCTCAGGGCAAGGAGAGGGTTCTAACCGGTCCTGGAGGCAGGTGGCTGATGGTTCGTGGGAATTAATACAAGCTACAGGTTTCTTGTGGAGAAAGCAATGGCACCCCACTCCAGTACTCTTGCTTGGAAAATCCCATGGATGGAGGAGCCTGTTAGGCTGCAATCCATGGGGTTTCTAAGAGTCAGACACGACTGAGCGACTTCACTTTCACTTTTCACTTTCATGCATTGGAGAAGGAAATGGCAGCCCACTCCAGTGTTCTTGCCTTGGAGAATCCCAGGGATGGGGGAGCCTGGTGGGTTGCCGTCTATGGGGTCGCACAGAGTCGGACACGACTGAAGTGACTTAGTACAGGTTTCTTGGTGACGGGGGAACTATGGGGAGTTAGCTACTGGTTAAACAAATGGTCTTTATTTTGTGAAACTTCTGGGTGTTGCTCCAACATTAAAAAGAGGCGTTCTGTCTAATGAAGCTCTGGGGGAGCTCTTTCCCCTTGATGCCAGGAGGAGCCAGTTCCCCCAGGGGCAGGTGCCTTGACAGCCCTGCTCCGCATCAGGCCCAGCGGGGCTCCAGAGGTCCCTGCTGTGATGGCGTGGTGCCCGTGCTGAGCCCGCAGCCCAGGGGGTCAGAAGGGCCAGGTCTGCCTCACACCTGCAGGAGGAGAACTGTCAGCAGGATTAGGAGGCGGGCTAAGGGTTGGAGAAGGCAATGGCACCCCACTCCAGTACTCTTGCCTGGAAAATCCCATGGACGGAGGAGCCTGGTGGGCTGCAGTCCATGGGGTCTCGAGGAATCGGACATGACTGAGTGACGTCACTTTCACTTTTCACTTTCCTGCATTGGAGAAGGAAATGGCAACCCACTCCAGTGTTCTTGCCTGGAGAATCCCAGGGACAGCGGAGCCTGGTGGGCTGCCGTCTATGGGGTCGCACTGAGTCGGACACGACCGAAGCGACTTAGCAGCAGCAGCAGCAAGGGTTGAAAGGGCAAGGTTGTGGGGAGCAGGCACGCATTCTGGTGTGACGGGGCCCCATGCAGAGGGGTCACTGCACCCCCATGGAGCCTGGGCGAATCCTCCAGCGAGGTGGCTGCTCTGTGTCAGACTCTCAGACTCACGGTACAGCTGTCAGACCTTTGTGTCTCCACCCAGGGTTCTGGAGGCGCACAGGGGAGGCCCAGGACTGAATGGTTTGCTAGCGCTCCCTCCGGGAGACGCAGCCACCCGCCAGAACTGCCTTTACCAGCGACCTCTGACAGTGTCCACAGCTGTGGCCGGCAGGTTGCGGTTCCTTGCAGCCAATCCCAGGCAAGCAGGGTGACCACTGCAGAAGGGAAGGACACAGCCTCCATCCGCCAGCCCTCGAGGACTGGTTTTTGTCTTTTACTTCACAGACAGCTTAACATTGTTATGGAAGAACATTTTATTAAACATATTCAACTCACTTCCAATGAAATGATTAATTTTTCATTTACAGTGGTGTCCAATGTTTGTCTTCTGCTCTTTTTTTTTCCTTTCAAACCAGCACCAAAAAGTAAAACAAAAATACCATGGGTACAGTACGTAAGTTAACTAATGGAAAATATATACATTTGACTCTGAAATGAAGAAAGAGAACAAAGCAATGATATTATTGCCATTGAGGATCTTTCCCTGTGTTCTGATAATATCAAGCCATGGTCAACCGAGAGGGTTTCATTTGCACCAATGAAATAGCACCATAAGATTGTGAGAGTCTGTAGTTAGTGACACATTTGTGCAACCAAAAAGGTACAGTACTTGAGTGACAGTACAGGGTATTGTTAATAAAGAAACATCGCTGTTGCAACGACAGGGTTTCATTGTCTTCTGTACAAAGTGGAGCAGGAATGCCGTGACGGCTTCACCGAGATCAACCATTGTTTGTGCCGTGAACAGAAGGTGGGCTGGTGAATTTCAGAGCGACAGTGCCAGCAAGAGCTGCAAGAGCTCAGAAAAACCCGAACTTCGGGGAACCAAAGGGATGTTTAATGATAACTGAATTGATCACTTGCATTCTGAGGGTGTGGGGCCCTTGCCAGGGGCGTCCAGTTGATACAGCCAGGGTGGCCAGTGGGGAGACTGAGAAGCACCAGGAAAAGGGCTCACCTCTGGGCCATGCACAGGCCTGCCCGGCTCGGGTGGGCCCGTGGTTCCCATACAGACAGCATGCAAGGCTGCCCTGACTTCTTGGCTGGCTGCCCTGATTCCGCTCCTCAGCCCCGGAGGCTGAGAGCTTTCCGTCCATCCACGGTAAAGCACAGCCCATCTGGGGCTGGGGGAAAACTAAGCCCTAGCTCCCCAAGGCTTTGAGGGCCTTGGGGGAGTCTGCTGACGGCCAAGCCGGAGCAGGGAGGACAGCGTTCTGCACAGGCCCTGGGCAGCCGCAGGAGCTCACCCTGCAGGTGGGCTGCCCAGCCTGGCACCCTCCGGGGTCTTGCCACAGAGCACCTAAGGAGCTTTCTCAACACTTCTCACAGATTCAAGTGGAACTGAACAGATGCCCGGCCATCTGACCACTTCTCTGCCTCTGGGGTAGTAACAATTAGAAAGCAAAACAAGCCCGCAGGGCAGGCTGGACAGGGCAGAGTGTCTCTTTCTGATTTAAGCTGACTCCAAAGTTGTGACGTCAAAAACAAACACAGATACATAAACACAGCACCAATAAATCAAGAAGCACTTGGAGATGATCCCATGGAGATTAGCCTAAGTAAGATCCCCTCTGAAATAAGGGAGGAGAGAGCGGGTTTTTCATGATAAAGTCCTTGAAGAGAAGTACCCATCAAACACCCACCAAGCTGGCCAGCAGACCAGACCTCCCAGTATGTCAGGTCCCCTTCCCCCAGCTCCCCGGCGGGCAGGGTCCTACCTACCATCTTTGTGCTTTCACACACTCCTGCGTTCAGAGAGGGCCCAACTATGTTTTGAGGGGTAAGGTGACTGTAGGAGGCAAACGCCTTCTTCAGGCTTTTCTGTCATCCTTGCCCCACTAAAGTGGGTCAGTAACGACAGCATGACAGTGACGAACACTGCACGGTCTGGACCACAGGGGAGCGGGACGAGCACACAGCCATCCTGGGCAGGGGGCACTCCTCCGCCAGGCTGAGTGGTCCTGGAGGAAACCCGCTCCGTGTCAGGGTGAAGCACCAGGTCTGAGCCTGAGTCAGCGCTTCCAGGAAGGACCAGCTTCAGAGAGATGGCCAGGGTCAGCGCAAAGCCATCTCTAACGGGTGCAAAGCTTCGTGAAGTACTGGCTAGAGCAGAGGTCCCAGGGAGCAAAGAGGGAGCGCCCCACCCTCACAAAGCTGCGCTGAGCTCACCTCTATGCAGGCAGCAAGCCCAAGGCTAGACCAGCACGTGCCTCCGCACACAGCACCTTGAGGAGCGGCTCCGTCTCCCTGTGTGGGGGACTGCAGAGATCTGAAAACTAGCTGCGTCCTCTAACCCAGACACTACTGGAACATTCTCCCCCATGTGGCTGCTGTGCAGAGCTACGTAGCCCTGGCATCCTTGGTGGTTCACACACACTCAGCCTCCCAGGGACAAGACCTCCGAGGAGAGACCCAGGACATAGAGAGCACGTTCCCTGACCGGGCGCAGCGTCACGTGGCGTCCTGGTGGAGTCCGGGGAGCTCCGGCAGCGCCCCCTCTCCAGAGAAGCCTCCTCCCATCCAGAGCATCACTGGCTTTGAGAATAAAGCCTGTTTTTAAAGGAAAGCATCTCATTTTTTTGGATATCCTCCCCCCGCCCCCCCCCCACCCCCACCCCACGGTACATCGAGCACTGGGAATTCAAACGTCAGAGGAAAAGTCAAGACAGGGGCGCCCGTGACGTCTCTCT
This sequence comes from Bubalus kerabau, assembly GCF_029407905.1. Classification (NCBI taxonomy): domain Eukaryota; kingdom Metazoa; phylum Chordata; class Mammalia; order Artiodactyla; family Bovidae; genus Bubalus; species Bubalus kerabau. The sequence continues at coordinate 7,448,324 of NC_073642.1, read as the reverse complement.
TGACGACCGTCTGTCAGAGGTGTTCCCTTTGAGGTACGTGGAACTTAGAAATTACAATTATTTTGTGACTCATGCCTATTTTTTTCCTTATCGTAGAAAGCCATCCAGTGGCTGTTAACAATATATTAAGTATAAAAGCACTAAGCAAACGTCAAGTCCACTCTCAAGTTCTATGCAGTCGGATTCTCGGGACAGCCTCCTGGGTGAGCCACGGTGTGCCTCGGTGGGTCCCGGCCGCCCAGGACTGGTGGGCTCTCAGGTGGTGGGCTTTCATCTAGCCATGCAGTCAGGACTCAGACCTCGCGTCGGAGCATCGCGGGACCACCGGGCTGCCTGTCAGGAGCTCGGCGGCGGGGGCGGCTGGCGCATCTTGTTCGCATAGAAGTCCCTGCACGTCTGGCAGCAGCGCTGGTACCACCGCATGTCCTGGCAGAGGTTCTTCTCTCGGATGACCCTGCAGTACACTGTCCATTGGTCCCGTGTGCATTTGTAGGTCAGGGCAGCTAAGGGGGCGGTGGAGAGAGAAAGACCAGGGGTTAGGGGTGCCTGCGGATGACACTCTCAGGCCGCCCTCCCCCACGTGGATGCTGGAACCCTGCACAGACTGGGGGGACCACGCCCCTTCCAGGGCTGTAGCTTTAACAAGGGACACTCTGGGTCCAACCTGACCATTTCGGGGTTTGGTGCGAGGGCACTGCCACCCCTGCTTCTGAGCTAAATGGCATCCACAGTCGTTTTATGGGAGAGGATGCAATCTGTTGGCATTTATAAAACAGAAGGGCACAGGGAGTGGACATCCAAGGGCCCACAAAAGCACACGGTCACAGCACAAGCAAGTGGCCTGAATCTCCCTGCTCTCGGTCATGCAGAGAGACACTCCTGCCTGATCGAGGCCTCTGGAGGATACCAAGGAGGGCTGTGCATGCCAAAGCCTGGCAAACACCTCGGCAAGCTTGAAGACCACCCCCAGTGAAGCTTGTTTGGAAACCCCTTAACGTTGGTGGCACCCCAGCATTAGGGAAAGGGGCTCTGGGTGGGAAACTGTTCCTGAAGGATTTCTATTCAGAAAAGCAGAAACTTTTTCAGTGAAATCATCAGATCAGCACTAGACATTCTTCTTTTTGGGCCACCACTGGCTGGGGACGTGGCCAGGTAAAGGGCTGGGTTTGGAGCACTCCAGGCCAAACTGCTCACACCAAAGCTCCCTGCCAAATTGAAGGCTCCAATCTGACAACACCTCTGCTTTCTTCTGGAGCATCAGCTTCAGGAGCATTCCATGTATGTATCACCCAGATTTCATAAATGACAACCCCAGATCCTTCATTTCCTGAGTAAGTACCTCCCTTTGCCTTTTTCATGCAGAGAACCCCAAAATATTTGAGGAGCATTCTCTCATGTTGCCCTTTGTTGGGAGAGGGGCTTAAGGGTTTGAGGCATCTTTTTCATGACAAGGAATGAAATTCCATCTCTGAAACCTCAGATCCTCTCCAGAACTGACACATGTTGGCCTCTCCAGAGCTCAAATAAAGCCCATGGAGCACACTTTCTGGCTTACAGAATTCCCACCACCAGTGGGGACTCGTTGGCCAGGGGGTGCAGCAGCCCCAGGAGTGGGGGCTCAGCAGAAGCACTCACCGAGGCGAGGGGAGGTGATGGTGTTCACGTTGATCTTGTCATTGCAGACTTCCTGGTGGCACTGTTTGTAGGCGGCTGGCTTGGAGAGGGCGGGGCATTCGTTGCCATGGCGCCCGGTGACCTTGTGCATGCACTGCACCACCCGGGACTGCAGGCCCTTCCCACAGGTCGACGAGCACTGCCGGAGACAGGGAGAGCTGGGCTGGGGCCAGCCGAGCCAGGAGCTGAGCTCGGGCTGAGGGGCTTTGACGATGCCACTCCTGGGCCTGGCCCCTGCATGTCATTCCTAAGTGCTTGAAATAATCGCTGTACAAGAGGGCTTGGCTGCATACCAGTAGCCTGATGGAAGACTGTTTCAAGATGTTACAGACTGCATGTCTGGGTCCCCTCCACCTCCAAATATTTACATGTTGAAGCCCTAATGCCCTTGTGTGTGTTAGTTGCTCAGTTGTGTCCGATTCTTTGTGACCCCATGGACTGTAGCCCACCAGGCTCCTCCATCCATGGGATTCTCCAGGCAAGAAAACTGGAGTGGGTTGTCATTTCCTTCTCTAGGGGATCTTCCCAACCCAGGGACTGAACCCAGGTCTCCCCATTGCAGGCAGATTCTTCACTGTGTGGGCGGCCCAGGAAGCCCTAACCCTTAGTGTGATGGTATTTGAAAGTAGGTCCTTTGTGAGGTAACCGGGTTTAAATGAGGTCATGAGGGTGGGGCCCCCATGATAAGATTAGTGTCCTTATAAGAAGAGGGAGAGAGATCAGGGTTCTTTCCTTCCACCGAGTGAGGACACATGAGAAGGCGCCTGTTTGCAAGCCAGGAAGTGGCCTCTCACTAAGAGCCAAATATGCTAAGCACCTTGACCTCGGACTCAGCCTCCAGGACTACGAGAAATAAATGTCTTGTTATGCAAGTCACCCAGACTGCGGTATTTCATTACAGCAGCCTGAGCTGACTAAGACACATTGCTGAAATATTAATTTATGCTCATTGCACTTCACCTCCCACCATCTCATTCCTGTTCCAGAGAACCAGCTGGGCTTTAAAATTCTCCAGATAGTGAGCAGGGTGGCGTGCTGGCACCCAGGAAGGGACTGAACCTGAGGACCGCAGGGATGTCCCTGGCACTTTGTGCCACACAAGGCTCCCAGGCATTTGCCCAGCCTTGGATGTAGGGAGGAACCCAATAACCATGGGGTTGAATTTCCACAAGGCTGGAAGGGTGGGGCTCAGAATTAAGTAGAGATACAGGAAATGAAGACGTGCAACCTTTCTTGCATGATGGACTCATGGACTAATACAGGGGCTAACAGTTTCAATTTAGACACTCAATCCCTAGTTCTTGGCATTTCCAGCATTTGCAGATGGCTAAAATCAAACCAGTGGAGTTCGGCAGACCATCCTGCCCTCCCATAGAGAGGCCTTATAAGACTGTGTGTCCTGTCTCCTGCCCTTCCTCTGGTTCCCCTTTGTGCCCCTTAAAGTATTTTACAGGGAACCTGCCGGGTATCCAGCATCAGGATTCCCTCCCCCAATCCTGCTTGCCAGCTCCTTGCCCTCACTTGCTTTCCTGGGAGCCCCTAGAACCATCTCTCCATTAAGCTGTTCAGCTCCCGGCCAGAGAGCCTGGTCCACACACACACTCTCTTCATCTGGGCTCCACTGACATGCACACAACCTGTGGCTTACAGGGCTCTGAGGGCTTTATTCAGCTTTATTCTGCAGAACCTGAATAAAGCAAAGACCACAGGTGCAGCGGCCCAGTGGGGTGGACACGGGCACCCGGCGGTGAGAGGGGAGCAAGGCCTCTCTGAATGCCACACGTAGTGAGGATGCCAGGCACCACCTGCATCATGTGTCTCCCCATTTCTCCCCTTGGTCGCCCCTGGCCTGTGCTGGAGGAAGCGCCTTCTCCAGGGCCTGGGAGGAGCCCTCCTGCACAGGCTTGGTGCGGAGCCCTTCATCCGTGAGAAGCGGCCATCGTCTGTGCTCCCAAAGGGGCTTTTGCGCCCCAGGTGAATTCTTCTGCTTTCTAGTCTAACAAGCAAGATCACAATTTTCTTTTTTCACTTTAGAAAGATGAAAGGCTCAGAGGGCACAGTGCTCTGATGGGGCACAGTCTTTCCAAACCATAACCGACGTAGGAAAACCACAATGCCTCCTTCCCCCACCTCCTCCGCTGAGGGTCCTGGCACGTTCAAACCAGAATGGGCTCTCCCTGAGAGGCAAGGCTGTGCGCCTTGCTCCATGTCCATCTTCTTGGTAAGGCCATTAGGGGAAGCTTGCAGCTTGGAGATGCATCCCTCGTGCATGATAAACACACATTCCTGGGTTCTGCCCCAGAGCTCAGGAGTTGGTACAGGAGCACAGGGAAGTCTGAGGAGTGCTCTGTGGAGGGAGGACGTCACGTGAGCAGGTTCCCACAGACTAGATACACAGAACAGGTGCCACAGCCATGTGACTTCTGCCTGGAGGGCATCCCTAAGGGAGAGGCTGCAGGCTGGGGATCTGCTGCGTGGGGTTACCTGGAGAACTTGGAAAGATCTTGATGCCCAGACCCAGTCAGTATCCCTGGAGGAGGCACCAGGCATCAGTGTTTTTCAAAGCTCTCCAGGTGACTCCAACAAGCAGCCAGAGCTGAGAACCTCTGACTCATCTGGATTTCTTCCCTGGGTCCTGTGTATAGTGTGCAGAGCTCTGTTTTCTTACAAAGAAATAGTCAAGTATTTGTATACAAATATGTGTAATTGGAAAGGACTCTGATGCTGGGAGGGATTGGGGGCAGGAGGAGAAGGGGACGACAGAGGATGAGATGGCTGGATGGCATCACTGGCTCGATGGACGTGAGTTTGAGTGAACTCCAGGAGTTGGTGATGGACAGGGAGGCCTGGAGTGCTGCAATTCATGGGGTCGCAAAGAGTTGGACATGACTGAGCGACTGAACTGAACTGAACTGATGTGTAATTAAGCTTCCTAGGTGGCACCAGTGGTAAAGAACCTGCTTGCCAATGTGGGAGATGTTTAAGAGGCATGGGTTTGATCCCTGGGTCAGGAAGATCCTTTGGAGATGGGAATGGCAACCCACTCCAGTATTCTTGCCTGGAGAATCCTATGGAGAGGAGCCTGGCTGGCTACAGTCTGTGGGGTCACAAAGAGTCAGATACAACTGAAGTGACTTAGCACAGATGTATAATTAAGCAAGAACAGATGTCCACCTGCAGTCCCAAATATTAAGTTTATATAGAGGTGATATGCTGCATGCTAAGTCACTTCAGTCGTATCCAACTCTCTGGGACCCTATGCACTGTAGCCCTTCCCCAGGGGATCTTCCCAACCCAGGGATCGAACCCATGTCTCATATTTCCTGCATTGGTAGGCAGGTTCTTTATTACCAGTGCTATCTAGGAAGCCCAGAGAGGTAAGAGGTGTGCTCAAATACTAGAAGTGAAGCCTTTCATTCAAAATTATTCTTGGAAAAGAATAAATTGCCTAAGTAACAACAAAACCTCTCACAGTTCAAGACAGGGGTAAGGGGTGCCCTCAATTATTTGTAGCAAGAACAGCTAGGGGTTAAAAGAAAAAGAGAAGCAAAGAAATTTAGCTTTTTTTCTTCTGGAAGTAGGACATTATAATCCGTTAAATTATGAGGGAGGGTGGTGTAAAAATGTTTAAAAATCACTTGAAAAGTAATCTGGGAAGTGGCTATCTGCAGAGACTGGAAGTCCACAGCGACAGGGTGAGTGAAGGAAATGGCCCAGGGTCCTGCGTGCTTAGTTGCTCAGTCGTGCCTGACTCTTTGAGACACCACAGACTGTATGTGGCCCACAGGTTGCTCTGTGCATGGGATTCTCCAGGCACGAATCCTGGAGTGGGTTGCCATTTCCTTCTCCAAGGGATCGTCCCAACCCAGGGATTGAGCCTAGGTCTCCTGCATTGCAGGCAGATTCTTTACTGTCTGAGCCACCAGGGAAGCCCAGTTCAGGGTCCTAACACAGTGCGAAGTCCTACGAATGAGAGCAAAGCCTTGCCTGTTCTAAGTCACGCCAACACGGAGCAAGGTTACCCAGTGCAGAGCAAGGCCATGCCAACCTTGTGAGGGAATACCCCATGAAAAGAGTACATCCAAAAAGAGGCGGCATCTCAGTGGATGGGGATGGCAGTGCCTGCGCACTGGCAAACTGAACACGGGATCAGAAGGTGGAGTGAGTGATGAAGAAGACAGATGCTGCAGGTACTCGGATGCACTTTACAAAATTGCTTACATTCAACTGTTTTCGACTCCGCAGGAAATAGCAATTTATCAGGTTCAACTTCGTAATACAATAAAGACAGAAAATAGCAGTATAAACATAACATATAAACTTTAAATATGAACATATAATTACATGACTAAGTTACATATTTTAAGTAGGCATTTGACTAGTCCACCTACACCATTAAAGACTTTTATATTTAAATTGCTCATAAATTTTTTTAAAGCCCTGCTCCCTGGGAAAGCATGTGTGTGAAGCCTCATTCCGGTGACTACTGGGTACTTGGGGAAGAGGGGGCCATGTGTGCTACTGGACGGACCACTGGGCCTCGTGGCGTCTTGACTTGGCTCACCGGTGCCACCTGCCGTGGGAGACACAGCAGGAGGAAGAGCGGGGTGTCCTGGTGCTCCCTGGAGAAGGAGGTGGGTAGGCCATGGTGGGGTTTCTGGGTCCCCAGGCTAACAGAGAAGGACCTGGGACTCTGGTCTCACTTTCATGGGCCCCCTGACTGCGAGGTATGCAGACCCTGCCAGCAGGGCACTTCCTGCCCAATGCCTCTTGCAGCTGTCATTATTATTTATGTGCAATCAGGGCAAGGGCTCAATCCTATGGCCCTACTAAAATCACACGCAGAACTCATAAAGCCTCTGGTGTGAAAGGACCAATGACCGTTGTAAAATTCAAGAGCCTGGGGCAACCTGGAGACTAATCTCCCCTCTGAGAGTTCTTAGTCTTGTTTATTAACATGCTCTGGGGCTGTGCTGGGGCAAAGTACTCTGGACGCCTCCCACCTGTGTATGCAGCTTATTCTGTCTGTGGGCTCGGCTGTAGGATTCCACAACAGTGTGGAACATTTTACAAACATCCACTGAGATAGACGGCTGCCAGAGTCTTGCCCAAGGTTACAGGTAGTGAGTGGGAAAGGAGAGACAGGACCCTAGCTGCCCCATCCCACGGACCGGATATCATCTTCCTGTATGAGTTAGAGGATGTACTGGATGGAGCTTCTGTGGGGGACCAGGAATCAGAAAACAGGTGATTGCCCAGATCCACCATTTCTTCGTTATTTTTCCTAGCTCAGTCACTGATGTTTTTCCCGGTCTGTAAAAAGAACTGCCCTATGAGATTTCAGCGGGTGTCTCCAAAGTTCTGCAGAGGCTCCAGCATCTGTCCTCATGGCTTTCAGCACCTCCAAGAGGCAGGGCCGGGCCTCATGCTCAGCTGCTGTGGGGCCTGCTGAGATCCTGCAGACGCTGCCCCTCGTAGGGATCTGCCTCGAGGATTTGGGCTTCCCTGATAGCTCAGCTGGTAAAGAATCTGCCTGAGATGCAGGAGACCGTGGTTCAATTCCTGGGTCAGAAAGATCTGCTGGAGAAGGGATAGGCTACCCACTCCAGTATTCTTGGGCTTCCCTTGTGGCTCAGCTGGTAAAGAATCGTCCTGCAATGCGGAAGACCTAGGTTCAATCCCTGGGTTGGGAAGATCCCCTGGAGAAGGGAAAGGCTACCCACTCCAGCATTCTGGCCTGGAGAATTCCACGGACTGTACAGTCCATGGGGCTGCAAAGAATCGGATACGACTGAGCGACTTTCACTTTGGGTTATGCAAGATTTTAGCTGCAGTCCTGAGGGCTGCTGTTCACACAGCTCTGGGCTGTGAACGGCATGTGCTCACTCGAAAGAACCTTTGAGAATGTCGGGTGTCTGCATAGCCTCCTGGGAATGGGGCTGAGCCAGCCCTGCAGAGGCTGTTTCGAGCATCAGGTGAGGAGACAGATGGGTTGCAGAGCAGCCCGTACAGAAACCATCCCATTTTTGTTCACTACCTATGGGAGTGTATGTACCCATATAAAAGTTTGGAAGACAAACCATTGAAAAAGTTTACCATGTCGTCACCTGGTTTGTGGGGCTAGTTTTTTCTTCTGTCTTTCCAAGCGAGATGGAATCACCTACGTAATTAAACACAAAAGTGGAGAATTCCACCAAGGACCCTTTGGTGCAGCTGCTAACTTCCAGGCCTGCTGCATTTTCATCTGGGCCAAGGGAGTGCCTCAAATGGCCCTGGCCTAAAATCCTCGTATGCCTACCCACTCCTTGGCTGGAGTTTGAGCAGGGATGGTCAGTGTGGGCAGGACAGGCCTGTCAGCAAGCTGCATCCTCCCTTACTAGCAGTGTGACCTCAGACAAGTTACTTCACCTGTATGAGCCCTGGCTTCTTTATTTGTAGCTTGAGGATAATAAAATCTTTCTTGTAGGATGATCTCTAGGGTTAAAGACAGCTTAGAACAGGTGCCTGGCAGGGAGTCTGGGATGGACAAGTGCTGCTACTATTGTTGACAACAGCAAGCACAGGTCTAAAAGCAGAGAGAGCTGGCCGGGGGTCCCCTGAGCCCGGGAAGGTGCCCTGAGTCACTGGCCCACGTAGCAGGTGCAGACATCCACCTTTGCCTGGCTCTCGGCAATGATCGGGCAGCGCGACCACACGGTGTGCAGGAGCAGTTAGAGGGTGACCTGGCCCTGAAGACATATGTGATTCCAGAGAGGCTGCAGGGCTGCATCCCCCTGTAACCTGAGCTCGTGGCATTAAGGGTAACACAGGCACAGACGATGACTCTCACCTCTGTCAGCCTCTGCCCAGCCCCTGTTTTAGGTAAACAGCAAGGAGACGGCAGTGTCTCCTGATGCATCGAATTAGCCCCAGGCATCACTGTGAAGCCATTTTTTAGGCTTTTAAAAACTAAGCAAACAGGTCTATAAAAAAACAGATCTGGTCTTGTGTGAAGCTCTCTGTCACTGTTGGGTAGTTTTTTCAAGCCACTCTTGACATTAACATTTAATGTGGCTCCCCAAGCCTCAGGAAACCAAGACAGAAGAGGAACAGTAATAAACCCGCCGGGAAAGCTCCTTCCTGAGTGAGTGCAGACCCCCAGGCCCCATGTCCAGCAGTGCCTGCAGAGGCCCACCACACACAAGGCTGGGGGACCTGCCACCCATCCTGTGGGTGGCGACGATGACGATGCTGGTGCGGTTGGCAGCAGAAGAGCGGCAGGGCCCACTCTGCCCACCCGCCTGCTGGTGCTGGGCGCAAGGCTCATACCCGTTCTCGTGAGTCCTCCTTAATCTTCATGCTAATGGTCACTAGGAGCGGGGAGGCGCTCAGAACACAGCAGGTGCAGAATCACCGTGTACGCAGGGCACAGCACTGCCTGCAGGGAGGCAGAGCACGAGGCTCAGAGCATCCACATCCTCCTGCGATGCAGCCCCAGGCCCCCACCCAGCTGCTGCGCGGAGGCCTGCACGCCTCCCGGACGCTCCTCCCTGCAGGGCGGGACTAGGCCTCTCACCACCAGGGGCCCGGCTCCAGGACACCTCCACCAGGGGGAGCTCCTCTCACTCCTCCCAGCTGTGACATCAAGACCATACTTGACACCAGATCAGGAAGCGATGTGAGAATCAGCTAAAGGAAGTTGTAAGAACCCGGGGAAGAGGAAAACGCGACGGGCATGTTTATTACATACACAAGCACTGGATCCTACAGAGCGGGGGATGGGCAGGGGCTCCTGACACAGGCTCTGGGGTGGGCAGGAGATGGGGTGAGCGTGCAACAGTGCAAGGATGAGCCCTCACATCACGGTGTGCCCGCACCATGCTCTCACCAAGCCATCCTCTGAAGGGCAGGACAGTGAGGGGGCTGTGGAAGGAATCCCCTTACAGGAACTCCATTTTCTGCTTGAGTCTAAAAGGCCCTGGGACGGTAAAATGTCAAAAGACGTTTTGACAGATTTCCCCCCAGACTTGGCATGAACCATAAAAACCTCAGAAGCTGTTGAAACCTGAAACAGCACGTTTAAACAATGATGAAAATCCCCACCATCTTTGCTCCTGCCTTGAAACTAGAAATGCTTTCACACACACACACACACACACACACACACACATACACACACATTCCCCTTTCAACTCATACTTTGTTTCAAACTGTTTTTGAAATCCTCGAATCCTTGAATCCTCACCTCAGCCTTAGCTTTGGGCTCCCCCCGTCTCTGAATTCACAGCCTGCTGACCTACAGGTTCTGTTTGGGACGCCATGGGACCCAGAAGGCCGAGGCCACCCCCATGACCTGCAAGGACGGGTTCTCCCAAGAGCTCTTGCTTCTTGCTCCGGACAGGCGCCGTGAGCACAGAGTGGGCCGCAGGGGCTGGTTCTCTGTCTGCCCCTGGGCAGAAGCTGCCACCAGTGTGGTGACAGAGCTCTCCCAGCTCCCCAGCGACTGTTAGAAAGGCCGGCCACTCCCCTACAGAGGATGGCCTAGGTGTCCAGCAAATGCTGCACAGCTCTCTCCTGCCCCGAGCCATGCTGTCCTCATGCGGAGCTCCAGGTCAGGGCACGCGCTGTTTCGCAGGGTTCAAACCACATTCAAAGAGCTCATCTCCTAAGGCATAAATAGTTTACAAGACACATGATTCGGGCCAGAGATGAGAGCCCTGGGTGTCCTGGATAATGATGGTGAAGATGATGATGATAAAAATGCCGAAGCCAGGCAGTGTCTTAGGGGCCTTATATGGATGCTCTAGGAGGTGGGCACCCCTAACGCCATGTGACAGAGGACGACTCTGCTTCAAGGTTATGGCATCGGGAGAGCAGGGACGTGCCCCTGTGTTGTCCTGCAGAGGTGCCCTGCTCTGAGGTCGCTGACAGTGTGTGTCAAAACTGAAGTGTTTTAGGGATGGCAGCTTCTCTGATTCAGTGGCCAGGTCTATGGTTAAAACCTAGGCTGGCATGTGAGGCAGGCACCCCCACTCTCTGACCTCTGATTCCACACAAAGGAGGCTGATCTGAGGAAGCACAAAGGTGAACGAAGCACAGCAGGGGGAAGGAGGGGGCAAAGGCAGAGGCCTTCAGACTACAGCTGGCCCTTGAGCAACGTGGGTTATTCCTCCAAGTCCTCAGTTCCTCTGCGTCTGAGGATGCCACCTGGACCACATACACTGCAGTATTTACTGTTGGAAAATATCTGGGTATAAGTGGACCCTGCAGTTCAAACCAGCGTCGAACAAGGGTCAACTGCATTCAGTTCACCCCCATGCAGGTGCCTCACCTGGCAATTCCAGGGACCCTGCTGCCCTACAAGTTCTTCTCTCTCATCTGAGCAGGTGTGGGCCATGGACTTTTCTTTAACATCATGACCCAGTGGCCAGCTCTGCTCCCCCTGACAAAATGCTCTAGGCCAAGGGAGAATCTACCCCACTCCCCTCTGCCCTACTCAGAAAAGCACTGAAGTCTGATGACTCTCCTTTCACTGCTGCCTACGCTCCCGAGAGCAGCACGGGATGGAGGATTTCCTGATCCCTGTCTGCAGGGTTTCCCTGGTGGCTCAGATGGTAAAGAATCTGCCTACAATGCAGGTGACCTGGGTCTGATCCCTAGGTCAGGAAGATCCCCTGGAGAAGGGAATGGCTACCCCCTCCAGTAGCCTTGCCTGGAGAATTCCATGGACAGAGGAACTTTATGATCTACAGTCCTGGGGTCGCCAAGAGTCTGACATGACTGAGCAATTACCTTCTGTGGGTTTCCCAGATGGTGCTAGTGGTAAAGAACCCACCTGCCAATGCAGGAGATGTTAAGGGACTCGAGTTCGATCCCTGGGTAGAGAAGCTCCCCTGGAGGAGGACATGGCAACCCGCTCCAGTACTCTTGCCTGGAGAATCCCAAGGACAGAGGAGCCTGGTGGGCTATCATCCATGGGGTCACAAAGAGTCAGACACGACTGAGCAACTAACTCTTTCACTTTCACCCGCTTGTAGAGTGCTGGCTGTCTGTGTTATACAGTTTCACACGTCCCAGAAAAGAGCCCTGGTGTCTCCAGTGCCTCTCATGCCTGCTCTTGGATGCTCAAGTTTCTTTTAATTAGGACTCAACTGCTTATTTTACAAATAAAGGGAGACAACATGCATGATCGTCTGCAGAGACAACAGACTGATACTACAGTATAAATGACTAATACAAAGCCCTGGGGAGAGCAGGTTTTGATTGGTGAGTTGGAGAGAGAGTGGATAAATATGTGACTTTACAACAAGCTTATGATTATGCTGGTTAGAGCTGAGGCATATAATAGTTCATCTCCTTCCCATTTCAAATTAAAAACCCAAGCCTCTGATATTATTATGCATTTAAAGGAAAGGCAGATTAAGAGCCAGAAGGCAAGGACCAGACTCTTAGCCCTGCCATTTTCTAGTTATGTGACCTCCAGAAAAAAATCTCACATCACTACTCTGAGCCTCAGTTTCTTCACCTGTAAAATGGGGATAGGGTCAAATGAGAGAATGTGAGTGCAAATGCTTTGTAAATTCTAGAGACCTGGTGAATGTCAGGACCACGGTCAATGGGCCCAGCAGAAATAGCATCACTGTCCACTAGCACTCCATTCAGGGCTGCCCCCGGCAGGGGCTGTGTTCATACCTGCCAGGGGACTCAGTGAGGCCTAGCATCTGTAGCTGGCTCTCAGTCTCCTGGATCTCCTGGGCACTGTCCATCTTGTCCCCTCAGTGCCCAGCACAGCCTGGCACACAACAGGAGCTCAGGAAATGCTGGTTGAACCACACTGAACTTGGCTGCAGGCAAGTGGGTGCCCCGACTGGCCCCGCAGGCCAGCTTTGCAGGGTTGGGGGAGCCGTCAGGTCCCAGCACAGGAAGTGCAGGCTTCAGAAGTGGTGAAAAGCTCTCTGGAACAAGCCCCCTCATGACACAGGTCTGTCTGTTTCTAAGGCCATGGAACTCAAGCTCCCATCCCTCTGCCCACAACCCCAGAAGGTATCTGACTGCTGTTCTGGGAAGGCACTGACATGGCCCTGTTTGAATGAGATGCTCTCCCTGACTTCTTCCCGGGGCTCTGTGACTGTGGGCACATGCATTTTTACAGCTTCATTTGGTCTCCTACGGCTTCTGGGATGTGCTGGGGCTCAGGTGTGAGCAGCACACTTGGGGTTCCACCAAGGCCTCAAGTCAGGCCAGCCCCCTCCCAGGGCACCTCCGCCAGCACCAGGAAGTCAATGGCCACTTTGATCTTTTTGGTAAAAGGGAACATACTCTTAAAAGAGTCAGTGGTCTTCATTAAAACACCATCTATTATAATCCCTCCAGAATAATTTGTTTCTAATTATTTCAGTGGTGATTAATGCCTCTGGTCTTGAAACTGTAACATCTCAACTTTTGATCAAAAGTCATGCTGCTCTAGAAAGAAATGTGATTTCCTCCTTTCCCAGTTTCAGGGGTACTCTCTTCCTCACCCCCGACTCCCCACCCCTAGCTCATTCTATCAGCAGGTTGAATATGTAGGCTCAGCATTTAGTGGGAGAAAACAATGATTCCCACAGATCTGGAAATAGCTTATATCCCAGGAGGGCAGGCAGCTGCAGGGCAGTTTACAAACAGAGCAGAGTGATAATCATGCCCTCAGCAGGGCTGGGAAAGTGAAGCAGGTTTTTGGATAGGTCTCTAGTTAGGGTTCAGCCGTTTGCTGAGGATGGGGGAGGGGAAGGGGCCCTGAATGCCCTCCAAGCCCGCCCTGCCTCAGCCAGGCTCTGGGTGCAGCTCTCAGGCCCCCTCACCCAGCTGGAGGAATTGATGCTTGGTCCTGCTCACTTCAGAAGTGCAGGACGGTACCTGTGGCTTGTCCTTGGGCTGGCCCGTCCATCACCTCCCTGGAGACAGGCTCATCTTTCTCACCAGCACAAGTGATGGGAGGCTGCTTGGAAGGAAGATGTCAAAGCATCCAGATACACTGCACCGGGGGTCTAACAGGGCTCGGACTTCTTTCCACTTTCCTTCTGGGCAGCTTGTTTGCTGCCTTCAAAGTCTGGCATGTGGGAGGTCTGGATGCCGGTTAGAGGAGGGTTACCCACAATGACTGGATTGAAAGTGCATCAGACTCCAATTGTGTGACGGCTCAGACAGTAAAGCGTCTGCCTGCAGTGCAGGAGACCCGGGTTCAATCCCTGGGTTGGGACAATCCCCTGGAGAAGGAAAGGGTAACCCACTCCAGTACTCTTGCCTAGAAATATCCCATGGGTTGAGGAACCTGGTAGGCTACAGACCATTGGGTTGCAAAGAGTCGGACATGACTGAGCGACTTCACTTCAAAAATAACCTATCAATCAGAAAGCAAATCCAGGCTGAACAAGTGAAAATGTTAGGGGGCCATCATGCCCCTGGAATCTGCTTCCATCAGTGCAGTCACCCAGTGAGTGAGAATGAGGGCCCCATGGGACTCGTACCTGTCCCACGTCTCCAGAGCAGACACAGGGAGGCAATAGGCGGATCTCTTCTCCTGTGCTGGGAAGGGGGCGGGGCATGTGCCAGCACTCTCAGAGGTGGCAGCTGCAGAAGCGGGTAGGGGTGAGCAAACAGTTGGGGTGGGGGTCTCCTGGTTCAGTTCTATGTGGTCACCATCCCCACCAACCCTTGTTTCCAGTGTGTGCACACGCGTGTGCATGCACACATGCGCGCGCACACACACACACACACACACACACACGGTTCAGGTCTATGCAGTTGCCATCCCCACCAACCATTGTTTCCAGTGTGTGCACACGCGCGCGCACACACACACACACACACACAGTTCAGGTCTATGAGGTCGCCATCTCCTCCAACCATTGTTTCCAGTTTGTGCACACGTGCGTATACACACACACACACATACAGTTCAGGTCTATGCAGTTGCCATCCCCAGCAACCCTTGTTTCCAGTGTGTGCACACGCGCGCACACACACACACACACACACACACACACACACACGGTTCAGGTCTATGCAGTCACCATCTCCCCCAACCACTGTTTCCAGTGTGTGCACACGTGCGTACACACACACACACACACACATACACGGTTCAGGTCTATGCAGTTGCGATCCCCAGCAACCCTTGTTACCAGTGTGTGCACACGTGCGCACACACACACACATGGTTCAGGTCTATGCGGTCACCATCTCCCCCAACCACTGTTTCCAGTGTGTGCACATGTGCGTACACACACACACACACACACACACACACACACACGGTTCAGGTCTATGCAGTTGCCATCCCCAGCAACCCTTGTTTCCAGTGTGTGCACGCACGCACACACACACACACACACACACGGTTCAGGTCTATGCGGTCGCCATCTCCTCCAACCCTTGTTTCCAGTGTGTGCACACATGTGGGCGCGCACACACACACACACACAGTTCAGGTCTATGCGGTCGCCATCCCCACCAACCCTTGTTTTCAGTGTGTGCCCACACATGTGCACACACAAACACACACATGCTACCTTCCAAGTCAGCGTCCCTATAGTTCTCGCCTGGGAAGAACGAGCTTGCCCTGGGCCCTGGCTCTGGCCAGACCTGCTGGGGAGGGAGTGGTTGGCACTAGTCCAGGGCTTGCCCCAAAGGCTGGATGCACACCAATCTGAAGCCATTGGATACCAGCCCTGGACAGAGGCCCTGCACATCCCTTTGGTCTCTCTTGTTCTCACTGCCCAGCTGATCAAGCTGGCTGTGGCAGAAAGCAGGCACTGCAGCCTTCTAATATCTTAGAGTCCGGAAGGCCAGGAGGCGTTATGCTTCATGGCCTGGCTAGGAAGGTGAAGGCCAGAGAAAGGCTCTACTTCCTTGGAAGCCATGCGCAGTGGGCTGTGTGGGGGGCAGTTTGCCAGAATGTGCGCCCATGTCCTCGGCCAAGGAGGGGCCAAGTGCTGCGGCTGAGCTCCTCGGCATTCTTCACATCCATCCTTGGACATTCTGCTGCTCCTGGGACCAGGGAGCTTATGGTGCTCAGGAAAACAAAACGTCCATCTGGTCCTCAAATCCAGAGTTATTAGAAGCTCTGGCAAGGCCCATCCACAGAGCACCCACCACGGGGACTCAGGACCCCACCGTGTGTCCACCCGGTGGACGGAGCTCTGAACTGGGGCTCAGGAGCCTGGACTCTGTCAGAGAGCCGGGGCAGAGTTGCTTAACCTCTCTGCACCTCCGCTCCTTCTGTTACGCAGGGATCAGCACGGGAGAGGGCTGCTGGCGCAGGGGTCACTGCATAGAGGAACCAAGGCTGGGGCCCCAGACCCCCAAGGCCCGGCTGATCCCTCCTCACCTCTCCTCCTGCCCGGGGACACCCGTGACCACAGGAGTTGCCCTGTAGCGGTACAGGCTGCATTCAGGATGTGACCACAAGGACCCTTCAAATAACGACAGCTTTATTCTAATTCACACCTGGACATATGGAGTCCAGACAACACTATTCTGCCTGGCCAGACAGGTAAATTAAAGCCCAAAGTGCCTGGAGGAGCCTGGGGAGACGCAACAGCCCCTGCTGGGCCCCAGGTCACAAAGGCCATGTGCAGATGGAGGCCAGGTTGCCAGGTTTCTGTAGAAAGGCCCAAATCCAGATTGCCAGGTGAAATTTCCCATTTTTTAACTGTTAGCAATCGATTCTAAACTGTTCCCACCAGCATACGGCCTTAGAGCATAGATATCAACGGAAGCAAATGGGGAGCTTCCGGTTACTGAGACCAAAAGGAAACAAACACGCTCCAGGTTCTCATTGGAAATTTTCATCAGAAAATCAGACAGGAGAAACATTACAGCGTTTGGAAGAAGATTCTAGAACACTCCTGGAAGGTTCTCGGGGTGACAACGGTATCCACCTTGGGTATGTGTCAAGGATATCAGATGAATGAATAAAGGAATAGCTACAGGGAACTTTCATTCACTTGAATGCTGTTGAACTCCCCTGCCCTGAGGCTCTGGGAGATGGCCTTCTTTCCTCACCCCAGGGCCCTGTGCTTTCCCATCAAGTGTTGTCCAGCCCTCGCCCAAGGGCCCTGGGGACAATGACGCCCTGTCTGCCCACAGCACCTCTGTGTCTGCCTGGGGACAGACTCCCAACCGCTGAGGAGGCTCTCTCAATGGCTGGTGACCAAGCCCACTACAGGATGCATGGGTCCCCTTGGCACTCTTTCCTGTTTTGGGGGTTCTCGGGGCCCTTCTGAATGGACACCGCATGGGGTCACCAGCAGGTGTGGAGTTGGGAGAGAAAGTGAATTCAGCTGGTGAGACTGGGACCATCTGGCTGAACTGGGGCCCACGGTGAGAGGGCTGAGCCCCTTGAGTCGCCTCCGCTTCCTGGGCGGGATGGACGCGCAGGCGCCATACTCACCTTGGACCAGCTCCCAGTTTTCCACTCGTAGCAGCCGGAGTAGTCCTCACAGGGCTCCTCGGCTCTCGGCCTAGTGGACGCATCGCATTTTCCTTGGGAGTTGGTGCACGTCACAGTCCGTTTCTGTGTGCCTTTGCCACAGCTGGCAGAACACTGCAAGACACCACTCGGAGACTGAATCCAGTCCAGTCCAGTCAGGTCCATCCACACCTGTTAAGTGCCTACCAGGTACCAGCCCTAGCACTGAGGATGCAAGGATGAGGATGCTATTTTCTGTCCTCGAAAAGCTCCTGGCCTTTTTGAGTCTTATGCACACGGTCCCACCCGGCTCCTCCCAGCTGGCCTCCAGGTCCTGTGCTTGGCCTGAGCCATTCTGGAGCAAAGGCACCAGTTCAGGGTTGGCGGCGGGGAGGAGATGGAGAGCAAAGCCCCCAGTGACTCTCACAGAAGGTGCCTGGCAAGCCCATGGGTTTCATGTGAACGCCAAGAATGGTAACAGGGTAATGTTCCCTGTGCTATTTTACTTCCTGGGAAACACAGGAAGAGACGGTGTGGGCAGGGGACCCAGAGGAGTGATGTGTGAATCCTCAGTTTCCCACACCCCTAGGCAGCAAGATCCACGGAAACATGGACAGAGCTGGGGAGGTGACAAGGCACAGATGAAGCAGACCTGGGGGGTGGTCTGGAGCCCAGTTGGGAGGTTCCCAGCCCTACCCTCTGGGCTGGAGATCGGCTGGTGCCTGGCTGACACGAGTGAGTTCTTACCCATCTCAAAACAAAGCACGAGGGAACTCAAATCCTGGCTCTGTAACTACCTGGAGGGGTGGGAGGGGTGGGAGGTCAGGGGGAGGTTAAAGAGGGAGGGACACATGTATACCCGCAGCTGACTCACGTGGATGGACGCCAGAGGCCAACACAATATTGTGAAGCAATTTTCCTTCAGTTAAAAATAAAAGAGTTTGGGGAAGAAAAAAAACAAAGCACGAGGAAGAGAGGACCCTTGATCCTGGGAGACATAACTGACTTGATCAGCAAGCAGAAGTGACCTGGTTGGGGAACCTGGGGAGCCCACCCTTTGGTTCATCGTGTGGGGAAGCCCAGTCC
Source organism: Bubalus kerabau (assembly GCF_029407905.1). Taxonomy (NCBI): domain Eukaryota; kingdom Metazoa; phylum Chordata; class Mammalia; order Artiodactyla; family Bovidae; genus Bubalus; species Bubalus kerabau. Next base: position 7,430,134 of record NC_073642.1, on the reverse strand, counting down.
CCACCATGGAAACAAAAATGCAGCCTGCAGAGATGGTGGGCTGAAGGCAGGGTTCTGTCCAATGCACATACACGAAGAGACCCGGGAGATCCAGAGGGGACTCCCTCCTAACAGCTGGGTGGGGCTCCCACCAGCCGCAGAAGCACGAGTGGAGCCCCAACAGCTCTAACTTCGGTTCTCACACTTGCGTGATTGACGAAAATATGGGATGGTACATAGCGATTTTTCCTGAGCTACAACAAACTTGACTTTTCACAAGTTCCACTATATCCAGTGGAAAAATTCACATAAAGGACAAATGTCATTCTATTTGTTATTAACATTTATCTCAAAATGTTGTCTAGTTTTATTTTTCCTATGAATTCAACCTAGCTCTCCATCTGAAGGTCCTATTCTTGTTTTCTTTATTTACTTTTTTGAGATGAATTTAAACTGGTTTGTTTTAGAAGAAATACACATTTCACAGGTCATTATAGTATCATTGAGGGGCAGGGGGTTGGAAGAGCAATTGCATTTGATCTTGTGTGTGGGTTTTAAAGGGACTTCAAACACTCAACACCCAGCCCACTTCTTGACCAAATCCTGGTCTGGCCCCTTTTGACCAGCAGCCTGTTGGTGGGAAAGCCTTTAGGGAGGGCACTGCTGCAGGCTGGGGTCACCCTGCAAGGGACCTGGGAGGGCAATGTCCAGTTTCTCTCTTGGTTTCTGACCCAGGGGTACGAACCAGAAGTCAAAGACAGGAGACAGTTGCTACCTTTTGCTTCCTTTTAATATTTGTTCCTTATTCTGACGAAGTGGGGAAGAAGCTGGGGACTCCTGGTGCCAGTGGTCAACACTGCCAGCTGAATACAAGCAAGCCCAGCAATAAAAATTCACCCAGTAGAAATTTAAACCCATTTGTTTCCAGAAGAAGAAGTGTGAGAGGGACTTCCGTACGTGGTAAAGTTGTAGGCATACCAATTTTGTGAGCATCTCAGGGAGGAAAGATTTGATTCTGCCTCACATGTTTAGAAAGAAGCATTTTGAGCCTTGGCTGAGGCAGCATTAGACTGATTGGTGTGAATACTATTTCAGGACTAGCATCAGGCAACACACAGATACAGAAACAGAGATGGAGATATTTCTTTAAATCTTGCTCCAACTGTCTCACACTTTCCAAAATAGACCTCTTCAATACTATAATGATAGTTGATTATGTCAGGCTTGTTTATTTTGGTAAGAGGCACTTTTTTCTTTTCCCTGTAAGAGTACTATAGGTGGAAAATTTATGGTTTTTCTGATTAAAACATAAATCTTATTTAGATCAAGAACCAGGTGATCAAGGCCCTAAGCTCATGGCAAGAGAGACTACACACCTGCCCCTAGCTTTCCAACTACCCTCCCTAAAAGCCCACTGAATGTTAAACTTCTTAACCTAGGTACATGTAAAGAGAAAAAATTAAAAAAAAAATTAAACTCTGTCCTTTGCCTAAAATATCTTAAGGGGTAGGCAAAAACCTCTCCTCTTTAAACAGGTACATGTCAGGATCTGCCTAAAAAGTAAATTCAGTCGCCCAAGGGCAGACTTTTCCTTCATTAAAAATGGGCTGAATACTTTCTTATTCAAAATAATTCCAACTGTTTGGCAATAAAAGAAACTTTAAAAATACTTTCCACACTGAAGAGTGTCTTGGATTTAGCCTTTCTGACTTTCCTAGAACACGTCTGATGGAAGACCTCGGGGAAGCTTGCCCTTTATTCAGCTATTTTATTTGGTTTGTTTGTTTTATAGCCAAACAATCAAAATCATTAATGCAAGTTCACTGCAAAGCCTTGAAGGATGATATTACCAAAGATAAAATATTTCCAGGATCAGTCTTCAAAGTTAAAAGTTAAAGCTTAATTGACCTCTTTCCAAAATGTTACATGGCATGAGATTTGTGACTCCAACTCACACACCAAAAGCTGTCTCTCCCAGCATCCGCCCGCCTCTTGCAAAGGTAGCTCCACCAAGACTGCCGTGGAGCTGAAGGCAAGTCTTTGAAAGCACTTTCCCAACCTAACCACCCTACCGGTCCAGAGTGCGCAAAAGAGATGAAAAGGTATCTGTCTACCCACCTACCTATCTCCTATCCATCCAACTATCCATCCCTCCATCTATATTTACAAGAGAATTCTCCCAGCAAACAAACAGTACTGTGATATATATTATAAAAAATACACTATCCATGGTTTTGGGGCCATGTTGAAACATCAGATGGAATTTGAGAGTATGTGACCCAGAACGCGGCTTTGAGCTGCTCCCGGGTCTGGTGAGGATATTCCTGGGGATGTGTCACAAACAGCACGGAGGAAAGGGGGCCGTTTTGGGGCCCCTGCAGACAAGGCCCCGGGGCCCTGGTGGTGGTCTCAGCCCTGAGGGCAGCCCTGGCACCCACCTGTGACCACTCTGACGCCTCCCAGATGGACAGGCAGTCCTGGCCCTCACAGCTCTGCACTGGCGACGGCCGGGGCACGGGGCAGTAGAGGGGCCGGGTGGCAACGTGAGTGCCGTTCTGCAGCTGGTACACGCAGGTCACTTCCCGGTGCTGGATGCCCTTCTCGCAGGTTGCTGAGCAGGGGCTCCACGGGCCTGCCACCCACCTGCCCGGAGAAAGACAAGACGGTGAGAGGACAAAGGGCCTTCCAGACAGATCGCGGGATTGTGGACCTGTTGTGGTAGACAAGGAGGCAGACGCAGCTTTGCAGTCGGGTTTGGAAACAATTCCAGACTATCAGAGCTGTCTGAGTAGAGTGGTTCAGTGGTCTTCTCAGGACAGAAACCTTTCTGACCCCACTCCCTGCGTCAGACTGTTACTGTCCCTACATCTCCATCCTGCTATCTTGGGCCATCTTTGTTCAGGTGTGATGGACACAAAGCGGGCCACATCCCAGCAGAAGCTCTGGGTGACTCTGTGGCTTGTCTCTCTCTCTTCCTGCTCTCTGCCGTGAGAACAGCAGGTCCAATACAGGGGCTGCCCCACTGCTGGGCTCTGCCATACATGATGCTGTGGTATGCCACTGGGATTCTGGGGTTGTTCGTCACTGCAGAAAAAGGTGACCGGCACAGCCCTCGACAGAGGACGCCCTAGCCCCAGCTCAAACACACCAGGCCTCCCTGCTTTCCAAACGGTGGCGGGCCCTCCTGAGCAGGGACTGTCACTCTTGAGGAGGCAACTCGGGATGGCCAAAGTCTCTCGAGAGTGATTAAGCTGCTGAGGCCACCAGCTGAAAGTGTTCAACTATGACTTTCTCCACCTGCCTAACATTTCAATGATCCCAACTCTGTCAGGTCTCTGCTGGCCTTACGGTGCTGGAACGGAGCTAGGCAATTTAGGAATCATGATTTCTCAGGACCCAAACAGGACTTTGAACGTCCTTTCAGAGACTCTCTGCGCTGTGGTCCCTGGCATGCGTGTGTGCTGAGTCGCTTCCGTCATGTCCACTCTTTGTGACCCTATGGACTGTAGCCTACCAGGCTCCTCTGTTCATGGGATTCTCCAGGCAAGAATACTGGAGTGGGTTGCCATTTCCTCCTCCAGGGGATCTTCCCGACCAAGGGATTGAACCCACATGTCCTGCATTGCAGGCGGGTTCTTCACCACTAGCGCCACCTGGAAAGCCCTTGCGAGCCCCCAGTAGCGGCAGTTCCAGGAGCTCACTGCTTGACAAAGCAGCGCCGCCTGGAGGGTCAGTGCTGATAACCACTCAGTTCTCACAACAGTCAGACCCAGATCCCACCTGATGAGGCCATCCCCCTTGGAAACATCTAGGTGCTGGTGATGAGGCAGAGAATGAAACAAAGCCTGCCTCTGAATCCTGGGGACAGAAAGTAAACTGGTGAGCAATATACAACAGAATACAACATACTGTAATAGAGCACATGAAAGCTGATTGAAGGTGAGTGTTAGCTGCTCAGTCATGTCAGACTCTTTGCGACCCATGGACTGTAGCCCGCCATATAACATGTTCTGTATCACAGACACAGAGAGAATGTGCCACGCCGTAATAAGTGCTTCAGAGGAAAGCAAAGCAGCATGGGCTGGACGGGGCAAGGCGAGGGTTCAGATCAGATCAGATCAGATCAGTCACTTAGTCGTGTCTGACTCTTTGTGACCCCATGAATTGCAGCACGCCAGGCCTCCCTGTCCATCACCAACTCCCAGAGTTCACCCAGACTCACGTCCATTGAGTCAGTGATGCCATCCAGCCATCTCATCCTCTGTTGTCCCCTTCTCCTCCTGCCCCTAATCCCTCCCAGCATCAGAATCTTTTCCAATGAGTCAATTCTTCACATGAGGTGGCCAAAGGACTGGAGTTTCAGCTTCAGCATCATTCCTTCCAAAGAAATCCCAGGGCTGATCTCCTTCAGAATGGACTGGTTGGATCTCCTTGCAGTCCAAGGGACTCTCAAGAGTCTTCTCCAACACCACAGTTCAAAAGCATCAATTCTTTGGCGCTCAGCCTTCTTCACAGTCCAACTCTCACATCCATATATGACCACAAGAAAAACCATAGCCTTGACTAGACGAACCTTTGTTGGCAAAGTAATGTCTCTGCTTTTGAATATGCTATCTAGGTTGGTCATAACTTTCCTTCCAAGGAGTAAGCATCTTTTAATTTCATGGCTGCAGTCACCATCTGCAGTGATTTAGCACTATTTTATCCAAGGTGGGGCATGGTCTGCCATGGACAGCACTTGGGAGGAAGTGAGGCAGGAGCCCCGTGCTTTCTGGGAGAAGATGTAGGCAGAGCGCACAGCAGGTGCAAAGGCCCTGGAGGCAGCGTGTGCTGGCAGGGCCGAGGGCAGCCGGGAGCAAGCGTGGCTGGGGAGGGGGTGAGCAGGAGAGGGCAGGACCCGAGAGGCCGCAGGGGGAGGTCACGCAGGGCCTGGCGGGCTGCTGCCTCCTGCTTGAATAAGATGCAGTCTGGGGGGTTTAGAGAGAGGAGGGCACGCCTCTCCAGGGCCCCACTGGCTCTGCACGGCAGCAAGCCTACAGTGGGTGGAGGCTGCAGGGAGGGCAGGGAGGAGGCCACTGCAGTGATCCAGGTGGGAGACAAGGGTGGCCTGGACCAGCTGGGGCGCTGGGGGGTGTTGGACTAAGTTTTGAGAAGATGGGGCTACCCGGTTCCATCCCGACATGGTTCCTCCTCATCCCTTAGGGCAAGCTCAGGCCACCTTGTCTAGAGCTCATTCCAGACCCCTTGGCAGAGCTTACCACTCTGTCCTTTGCAGCCCAGGGACTAACTGCAGTGACGCTCCTCTCATCAGACCCCTTGCTCATGCTACGAAGATGGAGACGCAGTGCCAGCCTTGGGGGTGAGGACAAGCAGCGCACCACCTGCAGACTGCTTATGGCAGTGTCTGGCACACTGCCGTATAACGGAACTGGTACTGTCATTATTCTCTGTCTCCTTGGTGGGAAATGAAGACTTCGCAGATGGCACGCAGCCTTGCTCCCATTTCAGTGCCTGACAACTGCTTGAACACTTCTGAAAGATGTGAACCAACTCCTACCCATTTCTCCTAGTCATGGTCTTTAGAGTATAAGAATTCCCTCTCAAATATCTGAAGATAGGTCTTTGGTTCCCCTTTTAAGTTTTCTCTTCTTTTGATCAGAATAATGTACAGATTCTCAATCCGTTGTAAGTCTCAAATCAGTCACTGCTATTCTTAAAATGGATTGATGTGTCACGGATAGGATGGTCCAGATGTGACCTGAAAGTGGCGAGAGAATGTGCTGGTTTTGTCTTTAAGTGGGGACTTGCTTTCATGAATGCTACCCAACTCTGTGCCATTTCCTTTCTTTCTTAAAGCAACCAACCACACTGGCCTCTGCTAGCACCTATTACGTTTTTCTCTCAAGAACTGACTCTCAGCCAAATCTCCTTCATCCTGACCTTTTGCAATTAACTTTGCAAATACAGATGTTAGGTTTTAGGTGGAGACCTAGGTTTTAGGTTGAGGTCAGGCTGTTGTGCTGACCTGTGAAATGGCCTAGAATCCTGCTGCTGCCTTTCGTATTTGCTGTGCTTCCCAGGGCTGAGCCCAGAAGCACAGAGCATCCACACTGTGGGATACTCGTGGGATACGCAAACACCGCCGTGGCATACTCATGGGGATATCATTGCCTCCGCATGCATGCCACTGCCATGGGTGCCAGCTTCTCCACTTCTGGGCACACAATCAGAGCATGTGCTCTAGGGAATGTGGGTACCAACTCTGTTCACACAAAGGTCACATCCAGGACACAGGGACAGGAGACAGGGAACTGCTGGCAGGTCTCAGCAGTCCTGCCTTGGGGGCTCCTCCCGGCCCACCACTGGCTAGAAAAGTCAGGTCTGTGGGGGTCAGATTCCCGTAGAGCTTGGAGGGACTGCTAGCCCCCTAGGTCCTCCTCTCCTTTACCTCTCGTGTCTGCTGTGTGCTGTGCTTAGTTGCTCAGTCGTGTCCGACTCTTGAGACCCCATGGACTCCTACCAGACTCCTCTGTCCATGGGGATTCTCCAGGCAAGAATACTGGAGTGGGTTGCCATGCCCTCCTCCAGGGCATCTTCCCACCCAGGGATCGAACCCATCTCAGTGTTTGATCAGATTCTTTACCATCTGAGCCACCGGAAGCTGGTACTTTTCAAAAGGCTGACAGGATGGAAAAGAGCTCACGTACCCCTTGTCCTTTTTCCAGAAGAATCCTGATCCATCCCTGCCTGAAACATGTGCTGAGCCACCAACAGGAGGGCTCTGTGTCGTAGGCACACCTGCTAAGGGTTATTGGAACTATTTTTCAGCTGAACCTTCTTGCTCCTGAACTTAAGAAACACCTCGGTGAGAAGTGGGGATGAAAAGCGGCCTCCCTAAGACTTTGCTTTCAGTGACAGAAAGAAACCACTTCCGCTGAAGGGCCTCGGCTGCATGAGGCCCATGTGGGACAGGAGATGACATCACACGCCTGGACATCACAGTCAAGTCCCATTGATTCCAAGTCCACTAACTTGAGAAGGGCCAACAGTTCCACACAACAATGTGTACTACAATTATAATGCAAACCTGAGCTTTTTTCACTCAATCCTCTAAAAATCTTAACAGCGACATTCATTAGCTGAGTATGAGTTAGTAGTTTTTCTTAAAAGCAATAAAACTGTAATTCTTGATGAAGCCACCATAATACTTCCATAATTCAGGTCCCTCCCCCATTCCCACAGGGTCAGGTCAGCCTCTCCTGTCCAGCCAACACAGACGCATCTCCTTTGTACGTGTGCCAAGTTCAATCATTCTAATCAGGTAGTTTTCCGCCTTTATCTGCGGTTTCACTTTCCCCAGTTTACTAGCAGTCAACTGCAATCTGAAGACATTAAGTGGAAAATTCCAGAAATAAACAATTCATAAGTTTAAACTGTGCTCTGTTCTGAGCAGTGGGATGAAATCTCCCACCATCCCAATCAGTCCCGCCCAGGATGTGACCCATGCCTTTGCCCAGCTTATCCACCTGTATAGGCTCCCTGCCACTTAGTACAGGAAATACACAGCATGTAAATACCTGCAGGGTTCAGTACTATCCTGGGTTTCGGGCATCTACTGGGGGGCTTGGGGTGTATGGCTCAAGGACGAGGGGGGACTACTAGATTTTGGACGGCTCTCTCACTACCTGACACCCTGGTTTGTTTTTTTTTAACTGCTGTCGCTATAAACTTAAGGGCACAAAAAAATACAGACTGATTATCTTGCACTTCTGGAGGCAGAAAAACTAACGTGGATCTCAAGGGGCTAAAATCAAGGTGCTGCACGGCTGGTTCCTTCTGGAGACTCGAGGAAGACTCTGCTTCCTTGCCTTTCCCAGCTTCTACACACTGCCCTGAGTCCCTGGCTGGTGGCACCTTCTTCTGCCGTGTCTGACTCTTTGCAACCCCATGGACTGCAGAACACCAGGCTTGGCTTCCCTGTCCATCACCAACTCCGGGAACTTGCTCAAACTCACGTCCATCGAGTCGGTGATGCCATCCAACCATCTCTTCCTCTGTCATCCCCTTCTCCTCCTGCCTTCTATCTTTCCCACCATCAGGGTCTTTTCCAATGAGTCAGTTCTTCTCATCAGGAAGCCAAAGTATGGGAACTTCAGCTTCAGCATCAGTCCTCCCAATGAATATTCAGGACTTGTTTCCTTTAGGATGGACTGGTTGGATCTCCTTGCAGTCCAAGGGACTCTCAAGAGTCTTCTCCAACACCACAGCTCAAAAGCATCAATTCTTCAGCACTCAGCTTTCTTTATAGTTCAACTCTCACATCCGTACATGACTACTGGAAAAACCATAGCTTTGACTAGATGAATCTTTGTCACCAAAGTAATGTCTCTGTTTTTTAATATGCTGTCTAGGTTTGTCATAGCTTTTCTTCCAAGGAGCAAGCATGGCTGCAGTCACCATCTGCGATGATTTTGGAGCCCCCCCAAATAAAGTCTCTCACTATTTCCATTGTTTTCCCATCTATTTGCCATGAAGTGATGGGCCCAGATGCCATGATCTTTGTTTTCTGAATGTTGAGTTTTAAGCCAGCTTTTTCACTCTCCCCTTTCACTTTCATCAAGAGGTTCTTTAGTTTCTCTTTGTTTTCTGCCATAAGGTGTCATCTGCCTATCTGAGGTTATTGATATTTCTCCTGGCAATGTTGATTCCAGCTTGTGCTTCATCTAGCCTGGCATTTCTCATGATATATTCTGCATATAAGTTAAATAAACAGGGTGACAATATACACCATTGACGTAGTCCTTTCCCAATTTGGAACCAGTCTATTGTTCCATGTCCAGTTCTAACTTTTGCTTCTTGACCTGCATACAGATTTCACAGGAGGCAGGTATGGTGGTCTGGCATTCCCATCTCTTTATATTTGGCATTCCCAAACTCTTCCACAGTTTGTTGTGATCCACACAGTCAAAGACTTTGGCATAGTCAGTAAAGCAGAAATAGATGTTTTTCTGAAACTCTCTTGCTTTTTCTATGATCCAATGAATGTTGGAAATTTGATCTCTGGTTCCTCTGCCTTTTCTAAATCCAGCTTGAACATCTGGAAGTTCTTGGTTCATGTACTGTTGAAGCCTTGCTTGGAGAATTTTGAGCATTTCTTTGCTAGTGTGTGAGATGACTGCAATTGTGTGGTAGTTTGAACATTCTTTGGCATTGTCTTTCTTTAGGATTGGAATGAAAACTGACCTTTTCCAGTCCTGTGGTCACTGCAGACAGAATGAAAATCACAAGTACAGAAAACTAACCAAAATGACCACATGGACCACAGCCTTGTCTAACTCAAGGAAACTATGAGCCACGCCATGTAGGGCCACCCAAGATAGATGGATCAAAGTGGAGAGTTCTGACAAAAACATAGTCCACTGGAGAAGGGAATGGCAAACCACTTCAGTATTCTTGCCTTGAGAATCCTATGAACAGTATGAAAAGGCAAAAAGACAAGACACTGAAAAATGAACACCCCAGGTTGGTAGGTACCCAATATGCTACTGAAGAAGAGTGGAGATATAACTACAGAAATAATGAAGAGATGGAGCCAAAGTGAAAACAACGTCCAGTTATGGATGTGACTGGTGATGGAAGTAAAGTCTGATGCTGTGAAGAACACTATTGCATAGGAACCTGGAATGTTAGGTCCATGAATCAAGGCAAATTAGAAGTGGTCAAACAGGAGATGGCAAGAGTGAACATTGACATTTTAGGAATCAGTGAACAAAAATGGACTGGAATGGGTGAATTTAACTCAGATGACCATTATATCTACTGTGGGCAAGAATCCCTTAAAAAAATGGAGTAACCCTCATAGTCAACAAAAGAGTCCAAGATGCAGTACTTGGGTGCAATCTTAAAAATGACAGAATGATCTCTGTTCGTTTCCAAGGCAGACCATTCAATATCACAGTCATCCAAGTCTATGCTCCAACCACTAATGCCGAAGAAGCTGAACTTGAATGGTTAAATGAACCTACAAGACCTTCCAGAACTAACACCAAAAAAAGATGTCCTTTTCATCATAGGGGACTGGAATGCAAAACTAGGAAGTCAAGAGATACCTGGAGTAACAGGCAAGTTTGGCCTTGGAGTACAAAATGAAGCAGGGCAAAGGCTAATAGAGTTTTGCCAACAGAATGCACTGGTCATAGTAAACACCCTCTTCTAACAACACAAGAGAAGACTCTACATGTGGACATCACCAGATGGTCAATACAGAAATCAGACTGATTATATTCTTTGCAGCCAAAATGGAGATGCTCTATACAGTCAAGCAAAAACAGGACGGGGAGCTGACTGTGGCTCAGATCATTAAATTCAGACTTAAATTGAAGAAATTAGGGAAAACCACTAGACCATTCAAGTATGACCTAAATCAAATCCCTTACAATTATACAGTGGAAGTAACAAAAATAAATTCAAGGGATTAGATTTGATAGACCGAGTGCCTCAAAAACTATGGATTGAGGTTCATGACATTGTACAGAAAGCAGTGATCAAGACCAGTTCCAATAAAAAGAAATGCAAAAAGGCAAAATGATTGTCTGAAGAGGCCTTACAAATAGCTGAGAAAAGAAGAGAAGTGAAATGCAAAGGAGAAAAGGAAAGATATACTCATCTGAATGTAGAGTTCTAAAGAGAAGCACAGAGAGATAAGAAAGCCTTCCTAAGTCATCAACACAAAGGAATAGAGGAGAGCTATAGAAAGGGCAAGACTAGAGATCTTCTTCAAGAAAATTAGAGATACCAAGGGAACATTTCATGCAAAGAAGGGCTCAATAAAGGACAGAAACAGTATGGACCTAACAGAAGCAGAAGATATTAAAAAGAGGTGGCAAGAATACACAGAAGAACTGCACAAAAAAAGATCTTCATGACCAAGATAACCATGATGGTGCGATCACTCACCTAGAGCCAGACATCCTGGAATGTAAAGTCAAGTGGGCCTTAGGAAGCATCACTATGAACAAAGCTAGTGGAGGTGATGGAATTCCAGCTGAGCTATTTCAAATCCTGAAAGATGATGCTGTGAAAGTGCTGCACTCAATATGCCGACAAATTTGGAAAACTCAGCAGTGGCCACAGGACTGGAAAAGTTCAGTTTTCATTCCAATCCGAAAGAAAGGCTTAAAACAACAAGAATTTATTCTCTTACAGCTCTGGCAGCTGGAAGTAAAAAAATTAAAGTGATGGCAGAGTGGTTTCCTTCTGAGGACTCTAAGGAGTCTGTTCCATGCCTGTCTCCCAGGTTCTGGTAACTTTATTTGGGGGAGACCTATAACAACCTAATTCCACCTGCAGGCCTAACTTTCCTTTGACATGTAACCTAATATTTTCATGAGTTCCAGGGATTAGGATGTAGACATCTTTGATGGTCAGTATTTTAAGTATACATCACATTAATAGTTCTGAGAAATTTTATCTTCTATTCAAAATTCAGTTTCTATTCAAGTCTTTATTTAAGACTTAAACTAGGTAAAGATCTCATGCAATGTGCTGAAGTGTGACTGTCTCACAAAGAAACAATGGCATCTTTAGGATCACATTCTACTAACACAGTTATTTTAGGTTGACTATAAAGTGAATCTCCAACATAGATAACCAAAAAGAACACATTTGTGGGTCATTCATTTTCAGCAACTTCAAACTGTGAAAAAAGTGTGAGCTGTTCTTTTTCAACATAACAAGTGTTTAAGATAGCAAGTGGTTTGTCTGTGGGGTCAGTTTTATCCATCTCCAAAATGGGTCAGTAGTAAGGATCTGGCATTGGCACCTAGTCTGCACCTGTCTCTGAGCCAGGAAAGTTCTTTACAATAGGTAAATTAATCAAGGTAAGGCACCTGTACGTGATTGCCTGAGCATCTGTTGTACAGACATGCAAATTCCCAACACAGAATCAAATATCCCACAGGGCAAATACCACAGCATAAACAGAAGGATGTGAAACAGCCCGGAAGCTCCAGGAAGCTGCAGGGAGGTTAAAGAGATTTTGGCTACTGGGATGGCTACTTTGTCCAACTTCATCCCCTCTGTCCTCCAGACATGTGGTATCAACTTCATGCCAAGCCTGAACCAAGGGCCCGGGCACTCAGCTCAACAGCCCCACCTTCACAAAGCTCGGTCAAGCGTGTGGTCCTTATGGGGGAGGGAAACACAAAAACAGGCAATGTCATCACTGTCTGATAAGTGCAGTGGACAAAACGGAGCTTGAGCTGGGTCGTGAAGGTCAAGGTGAAGTTGGTCAAGCAAAGAAACAGGGCTCAGGGCTCTGAGAGCGAGCACCTACCCATGAAATGTTGAGGAGCAACTGTGAGTTTGGGATGACCAATCCTAAAGGATACTTCAGGGTGGGCAGGAGGAAAGCTGCCTTGGGGGTCTCTGGTGATCGTGTACCCTGGGGCAAGATTATGGGTTTCACCAAGGCAGCAGAGAAATGGAAAACAGGCACACTGATACAAGCCTATGAAAGGGTGGAGTTGACAGGGCTGTGGGTACATGGGGTCATGGAGAGAAAGAAGGCAAGAGTTAAGCTCAGGATTCTGAATGGTCCAGAGGATGCTGGTGGTGCCTCCACTGCGAGCGAAGAACACAGGGAGGGGAGTTGACCTGGGGGCGGAAGGGGGTATTACTTTCAGGTGGCCGCTAGGCCACTCGGTGGTGCTGGGAAGGGTCTGCGGGTGCAGTTCTGGAGCTCAAGGGTGCCACCTGGTGGGAGACACAGGGTTGGAAGTCAAAAGCAATCAAGTCCTGGTAGACAGCAAGGGTTAGAACGACTAACTAACGACTCATCCGGGGAGCTTATACTGGAGGACAGGGGGCAGGGCTTGGGGAGTGCAAGCACCTGGGGTTGGACTCAGTCATGGGAGTGGGAGGAGAGGTGATGAGCAAGGCCAGTGAGGGCAAGTGGACAGTGCAAGAGGCACCAAGAAGGGCTGGGCTGGATGAGGCTGAAGAGCATCCCTGGATTTAGCCAGGAGGCGGCGAAGCTGATGGGGGGGGAGGACTGGGGAGACCAGTCCCCAGCGCTCTAAGTGCAGAATGGATGAGGGTGCAGAGGAGATGCTGGCACTCTTAGCAGATTTGGTTTGATGCCTAGACAGTGGGATCCACAAACCCTCAATGCTGGGGTGACACTCCACCTTTGGAAACTAGACCTAGAGGTCAGCAAGATGTGCCATGACTTGGGAGCCTCCGGTCAAGCAAGCTGCATGCGGGCGAGAAGATGAGTGAGGATGTGAGAAGGGGATGCTGAGAACGGCCGGGGGCGGCAAGCAGTGGCTCATAGAGCCACCTGTCTGGACCCGTGGGCCACCCTGCCCACCTGTAGTGCCTCCTGGAAAGTCATCTGGGCCAAGTGGCAGAGCAGATGACCTGTTGGAGACCTGGGCCATGTCTGAGAACCTGGAGGACAGCTGGGGAGGGAAGCCAGGGGCCTGGTGTGGACAGCATTGTGAGGGGAAGACTTGGCCACAATCATACAGACTGTGTAGCCCACCAGGCTCCTCTGTCCACAGGACTTCCCAGATAAGAATGTGTTGTACTTAGTTGCTCAGTCACGTCCGACTCTTTGCGACCCCACAGACTGTACAGCCCATGGAATTCTCCAGGCCAGAATACTGCAGTGGGTAGCCTTTCCCTTCTCCAGGGGATCTTCCCAACCCAGGGATCGAACCCAGATATCCTGCACTGCAGCTGGATTCTTTACCATCTGAGCTACCAGGGAAGTCCAAGAATACTGGAATGAGTAGCCTATCCCTTCTCCAGGGGATCTTCCTGACCCAGGAATTGAACCAGGGTCTCCTGAATTGCAGGCAGATTCTTTGTCACAGAGCCACCCAGGAAGCCCTGCCCAGGACTTTTTCACTGCCATCTTGCCTTCGACCCACCAGAATTCCCAAAGGAAGGCGGCTCAGGGCCTGCTGGGCTTGCTTCACAGATGGAGGAACTGACTCAGAGAGACAGCAACACTGGCCCAAAGCCCACCAGCTATTAAGTGGGTGAGCCCTCTGTGCCCCGACCCAGGGACTTCCTTTTTGTATTTACACACTCATGCTCTGGTTAGGGGACACCTGACCGATTTCATCAGGATGCCCCAAGGGTGAAAGATGCCCACTCACTAGAGCCAGACATTCTCAAAGTCTCAGCAGGTCGCGTTCAGGATCCTGGGATCAGACGGGCCTGGCCTTGAGTATTCCTTCCACCAGCTTGCCAGCTGTGTGACCTTGGACAAGTCAGTACTCAAGCCTCTGCCAGGAGGTCAGCTCAGGCCTGGCGCTCTGTGGGCCTGATAAATATCAGCTGTTATTACTGCTAGAACTATTATTCTCAGTCCAGACATCTGTCTTATTCAGAGGAACTACTGTTCCTCAAAGCCCTCTGGAATGGCTCGTCTATGTGGGCATTTGGAACCAAAACAAATTCATTTGAATTTTTAGAAAATTGTCAATAAATCTGTATGATTCAGATGATAGGAATATGAAGAACCTGCTTGAGTGCTGAGTCCTGTAACTCTGTGTGCGTTTTCTCCCCGCTCTGAGCCCCTGGCTCTCATCCATAAAGCAGGTCCAGATGCTGACCTCAGGGCAGGTAAAGGCCCCAGGGGGATGCCCACCGGGGAGCCCCAGGGGCGGACATCTCCTCCCTCTCCCCCTGGGGCAGGGCTGCCGCAAGCGGGGCTGAGTGTCCGGCCGAGGTCAGGCCAGCAGAGTTCTGCCTTCTGCGGATGACAGGGCTCTCCCAGGACACCCGGGCTGTGCTCACCACGTGCGCCGCCGGCCTGGGCTGAGCAGACGTGGCAGAGGCCGCTGGCCTGGAGCCGGACCTCCCGGGCCTCGTCCCAGAAGCACCACGGAGGACGCAGCAGCGGCAGACGCCGCGTCCGCCCGGGTCGCTCTCACAGCTCAGGGCCGGCTGCAGCCAGCAGCTCTGTTATGAGAACAATCAAAACACGCCTTTAACATGTGCCATTTAAAGTCCCCGAAGATACGTGGCTGCTTTTATTGAGCAGATGTCCGTGAGAGGAGCGGGGTGGGGAAGCACGACCAGGACTTAACGGGCTGGGCTGCGAGGTTCTCCCAGGGGACGGAGGGGGACACCTCACAGCTGCACACGAAGTTTCAACGCAGCATTTCTCCATTTAAAACTTGAGAATTATGGGTTCTCGTATACATTTCCTTGAAAAGGAATATTATCCATATATTTGTTTTTTTTTCCAGGAGGAAATGAGAGCCTGCAGTGTGTGATTGGGAGAGAATACACGGGCCTGTGCACGTGAGCTTCTGCTAGAGGACATTAGTCCCCCCCTGAAAACCAGGCTGGGTCAGTCTGAGAACTTGCCATGCTTCCCTGAAAAGGTTCTTGAGTCAGTGTGGTTAGTTCTCACGTGCCAGGGAAAGTAAGAGGAAGGAAGGAGGAAGAGAGGGGGAGGGTGGAAGGGGCAGGCAAGCGGGGGAGGGAGGGGGCAGGGAAGGTGGGGGAGGGAGAGGGCAGGGAAGGGGGAAGGAGGCAGGGAAGGGGGGAGGGAGCCAGGGAGGGAGGGAGCCGGGGAGGGAGGGAGGGGGCAGGGAAGGAAAGCTTTGCTAAAATACAACTTAAGGGAACATGTTTCAGGAGTAGTTTCTCTAGATATTGCACCAGCTAGCCATTTTGGGAGCTTCCTATGTACTAGGCAATGTTCTGAGCACTTAACATGATTCGAATTATTTGATCCCTGTAACAGTCCTACAGAGAGCCATTCTACAGATGAGGAAATCAAGGCACAGAGAGCTTAAGTGGCTTGCCCAAGGTCATACATTAGCAAGCAGAAGCATGATTTTAACAGTTCCATTGAGACCTAATTCACATACTCTACAATTCATCCACATAAAGAGAACAACAATATTCTGAGTTGTGAAATAACCACCACAATCAATTTAGCATATTTTCATTGCCCTCCAAAGAAACTCAACAACTCTTAGCTGTCATCTCCCAGTAGATACCCCGTCCCACCCCTCTCAGCCCTAAGCAATCACTAACCTACTTTTCGTCTCTATAGACTTGCCTCTTCTGGGCATTTCATATAAATGGACACATAACATGTGGTTCTTTGTGCCTGGATTCTTTCACTGAGCATGATGTTTCCAAGGCTCGTCCACATGATAGCACCTATCAGTATTTCATTCCCTTTTATTATTGAATAATATTTGATTGTATGGATATACCATATTTATTTATCAGTTCATCAATTGAGGGACATTTGGGTTATTTCCACATTTCAACTATTACGAATAATGCTACAGTGAACATCACTGGATAGTTTTTGTATGGACATGTGTTCTCATTTCTTTTGACTATATACCAAGGAGTGAAACTGCTGGATCATATGCTAACTCTATGTTTAACAATTTGAGAAATTCCAGACTGTTTCCAAAGCAGCTCCACCATTTTGCATTTCTATAGTAGCATATGAAAATCTAAATTCTCCACACTAACATTTGTGTGTGTTAGCTGCTCAGTCATGTCCGACTCTTTGTGTAGCCCACTGGGCTTCTCTGTCCATGGGATTCTCCAGGCAAGAATACTGGAGTGGGTTGCCATTTCCTTCTCCAGGGGATCTTCCCCACCTGGGAATCAAACCTAGGTCTCCTGCATTCCAGGAAGATTTTTTTTACCATCTGAGCCACCAGGGGAGCTACAGTCCCATAAATTTTTGCTGTTATCTCTCATTTTGATTACAGCCATCTTAGTGGGTGTGAAGTGGTATCCCATTGTGTTTTCATGTACTGTGGTAAAATATGTACAAAATTGACCATTTTAACACTTTGCAGTGTACAATTCAGTAGTATTAAATACATTCACATTGTTGTGCAACCCTCACCATTATCTCCAAAACTTTTCATCTTCCCAACCTGAATTAATTAGATTCAATAAACAATAACCTCCTCTTCCCCTCTCCCCCAGCCCCCATCATCAAACTTTCCGTCTCTATGAATGTCTGCTCAGGTGCCTCATATAAGTGGATCCATACAGTGTTTGTTCTTCTGTAACCGTCTTATTTCACTAAGTATAATGTCCTCAAGGCTCATCCATGTTGCAGCATCTGTCAGAACTTCCTTCCTTTTGAAGGGTGAATAACATTTCACAGTGCATGTGTAACACATTTCATTTGTCTGTTTGTCCAGAGAGGAACACTTGTGCTGCTTCCACCCTCTGACTATTGTGAATAATGATGCTATGAAGATAGTTGTACAAATTTCTGTTAGAGTTCCTTTTTTTAAAATTCTTTTGGGTATATAATTCTTTTAATTCTTTTGGGTGGACTTGCTGGATCATATGTAATTCTGTGTTTAAGTTTTTAAGGAATCGCTGTACTGTTTCCCACAGTGGCTGCGCCATCTGACATTTCAATGAACAGTGTAGAGGGTTCCAATTTCCCCAAATCCTCTCCAACACTGATTTGCTGTATATATATATATATATATATATATATATATATATATATATATAAGCTAGCTACATGGGTACAAAGTGGTCCTCATTGTGGTTTGATTGACATTTCCCTAATGATTAGTGATAATGAGCATTTTTTCAAGTACTTACTAGCCATGTGTATATCTCCTTTGGAGAAATGAGTGAACATTTTCTTTGCCTATTTCTTAATTGGGTACCATTTGTTGTTTAGTTATAGGAGTTCTTTAGATATTCTGGATATTACTTCTTTATTAAATATATGACTTGCAAATATTTTCTCCCATTCTTTGGGTTGCCTTTCCACTTTGTTGATGATGTTCCTTGATGCTCAGTTTTCAAATTTTATGATGTCCAATTTGATTTTCCCTTCTGTTGCCTATGCTTTTTGTCGTATCTAAGAAATCATTACCAACCTACGAAGCTTTTTTCCTATATTTTATTCTAAGAGTTTTAGCTTTAACTCTTATATTTAGGTCTTTGATCCATTTTGAGTTTATTTTTGTATATAGTATAAGGTAAAGATTGCTGGGAGAAATATCAGTAACCTCAGACATGCAGATGTCACCACTCTTATAGCAGAAAGCGAAGAGGAACTGAAGAGACTCTTGATGAAGGTGAAAGAGGAGAGTAAAAAAGCTGGCTTAAAACTCAGCATTCAAAAAACGACGATTGTGGCATCTGGTCCCATCACTTCATGGGAAACAGATGGGGAAACAATGGGAACAGTGACAGACTTTATTTTCTTGGGCTCCAAAAATTACTGCAGATGGTGACTGCAGCCATGAAATTAAGATGCTTACTCCCTGGGAGAAAACTATGACAAACCTAGATGTCGTATTAAAAATAAGAAATCTTACTTTGCTGACAAAGGTGCTAATAGTCAAAGCTATGGTGTTTCCAGTAGTCATGGTATGGATGTGAGAGTTGGACCATAAAGAAGGCTGAGCACCGAAGAACTGATGCTTTTGAACTGTAGTATTGGAGAAGACTCTTGAGATTCCCTTGGAATCCTAAAGGAAAACAGTCCTGAATATTCATTGGAAGGACTGATGCTGAAGCTGAAGTTCCAATACTTTGGCCACCTGATGGGAACAACTGACTCACTCACTGGAAAAGACACTGATGCTGGGAAAGATTGAAGATGGGAGGAGGGGTCGACAGAGGATGAGATGGTTGGATGGCATCACCAACTCATTGGACATGAGTTTGAGCAAGCTCCATGAGTTGGTGATGGACAGGGAAGCCTGGTGTGCTGCAGTCCATGGGGTCACAAAGAGTCGGACACAACTGAGCGACTGAACATAAGGTAAAGGTCCAACTTCATTCTTTCATATTTTGATATCCATTCTTCCCAATACCATTTATTGAACTTTATTACGGTTTTGATTTTTGAACTCCTTGATGACTGATGATGTTGAACATCTTCTCATGTGCTTACTGGCCATATGCATATCTTCTTCTGAGAATGTCTACTCAGATAATTTACCCATTTTTAAATTGGTTAATTTTTTTTTATTATTGAGTTGGAAGAGTCATGGATGTGTGTTGTTTCAGTCACTCAGTCGTGTCCAACTCTTTTGAAACTCCCATGGACTGTAGGCCACCAGTCTCCTCTGTCCATGGGATTTTCTAGGCAAGAACACTGGTGTGGGTTATCATTTCCTACTCTAGCAGATCTTCCCAACCCAGGGATCGAACTCATTTTTCTTGGGTTTCCTGCATTGGCAGGCAGATTCTTTACCACTGTGCCACCTGGGAAGCCAAAAGAGTCCTTGATATATTCTAGTTAAAATGAAGTGAATTGAAGTGAAAGTTGCTCAGTCGTGTCCGACTCTTTGTGACCCCATGGACTATACAGTCCATGAAATTCTCCTGGCCAGAATACTGGAGTGAGTAGCCTCCCCCTTCTCCAGGGGAATCTTCCCAACCCAGGGATTGAACCCAGGTCTCCTGCATTGAAGGCAAATTCTTTACCAGCTGAGCCACAAGGGAAGCCCAATAATACTGGAGTGGGTAGCCTATCCCTTCTCTGGTGGATCTTCCTGACCCAGGAATCTAACTGGGGTCTCCTGCATTGCAGGTGGATACTTTACCAACTGAGCTATCGGGAAAGTTAAAATGATCTTTTCAGATATATGATTTGTGAAAATGCTTTTTCCCCCATTGGGTTATCTTTTCATTTTCTTTACGGCTTTGAAGAACAAAGTTTTAAATTTTTATAATGTCCTAGTTTATTTTTTCTTCATTACTTGTGTTTTTACTTTCATATCTAAGAAACCATCACCTAATCTAGAGTCAGGAGGATTTATGCCTAATGTTTCCTTGTTTTATAGCTTCAGCACTTACATTTAGTTGATTGATGCATTTTGAGTTCATTGTTGTCTATGGTATGATCTAGGGATCCAACTTGTTTTTTGATGTGGACATTCAGCGTCTCAGTACCATTTATAGAAAAGACTATTCTTTTTCCATTGGATTGTTCTGATATTCCATGTTGAAAATTAACTGATAGTAAATGAGAGAATGTTTATTTCTAGATACTCATTTATATTAATTGTTCTATATGTCTGTCTTTATGCAAGTACCATACTGTCTTGATTACTCTAGCTTTGTAGTAATTTTTGAAACTGAGAGGCATAAGTCTTCTAACTTTGTTTTTATTTTTAAAAATTGTATTGACTATTCAGAACCCTTTGCAATTTCACATAAATTTTAGGATCAGCTTGTTCATTTGTGCAGTAAAGACAGTTGGAATTTTGATAGGGATTATGCTTTGTTAGTAGATCAATTTGTGGAGTATAGTCCTCTTAACAATATCAGGCTTTCTACTGGGATGTATTTAGATATTCATTAACTTCTTTCAATAATGTTTTGTCATTTTCAGTGTTTAAGTCTTGTATTTCTTTTGTTAAATTCATTCCTAAGTATTCTATTGTTTTTGATGCTACTGCAAATGGAACTGTTTTCTCCATTTCCTTTTCAGACTATTCATTGCAAGGGTATAGGAAGAGAATTGATTTTTGTCTATCAATCTTACATTCTATAACCTTGCTTAACTCGTTTGTTAAAAATAACATGCCCAAAATGGCTTGTATCATTTGCCACGTCCACCACCATGACAGCAAACCAAGACTTAATTGCAGTTTCAATCCCTTCCAAAAATATGACCTTTAAAAGTCAATCCGGATCAACACTAGTGAGGTAATTGTGCATGATAAAGCCCATCCCTTCCCCCAAAAGAAGATGGCCTGGACTAGAGTAGTCTTTGTGTGTGTTAGTCACTCAGTCATGTCCGATTCTTTACGACCCCATGGACTGTAGACTTCCAGGCTCCTCTGTCCATAGACTTCTCCAGGCAAGAATACTGGAGTGGGTTGCCATTCCCTTCTCCAGGGAATCTTCCTGACCCAGGGATCGAACCCATGTCTCCTGCGTTGCAGGTGGATTCTTAACCATCTGAGCCACCAGGCAAGCAATCTCTACTTGTTAATACTTTCTTGCTCCACCCTCTTCCTGCCAGTAAATACATTCCATTTGAGTACGACCCCTTGGAGCACTCTTCTAGTTGCTAGCTGGGATGCTGCCTGATTCAAGAATTGTTAAATAAAGTCAACTAGATCTTTGAATTAACTGAGCTGAATTTTGTTTTTCAGCACATACATAGAAGATCATGTCATCTGCAAATATATGTAGTTTTACTTCTCTAATCTAGATGCTTTTTTTTTTTTTTTTTTTTGACTAATTTCCCTGGCTAGAACCACCAGTACAATGTTGGATATAAGTGGTGAAAACAGACATTCTTGTCTTATTCCTCTCTTAAGGGAAAAGCATTTAGTCTTTCACTATTAAGTGTGATGATATCTGTGGGTTTTTTGTAGGTGCCCTTCATGAGGTTGAGAAAATTCTATTCTATTCATAGTTTGTTGAATGTTTTGATCATGAAAGAATATTTAATTTTGTCAAATACTTTGTGTGTGTTTGTGTTAATTGAGACAATAATGTGGTTTGTCTTTTATTCTACTGATGTGATATATTACATTATTTGATTTTCAGATAAGTTTCCACTTGATCATGGTATGTAATCCTTTTCATATTGCTGGATTCAATTTACTCATATGTTGTTGAGGATTTTTGTGTCTATATTCATAAGTGATATTGGCATGTGGTTTCTTTTCTTGTGATATCTTTGTCGGTTTTGTCATCAGGGTAATACTGGTCTCATAGAATGAACTGCGAAGTGCTTCCTTTTCTACTTTTAGGAAGAGGCTACGAAAAATTGATATTAATTCTTCCTTAGATGTTTGGTAAAATTCACCAGTAAAACCATCTGATCCTGGGCTTTTTTCTGTGGGAAGTTTTTGATTATTAATTCAATCTCTTTACTTGTTATGGGTGTGCTCAGGTTATCTATTTTTTCTTGAGTCAGTTCCAGTAGTATTTCTAGGAATTTTGCCTGTTTCATCTAACTAATACAATTTTTCATTACACCAGAACATTTTTAGGTTTTCAGTATAGTAATGCAAAATGTCCAGATAATAACGGGAAGACGTAGAGGGTGTTTGAGGGTCACACACACTAAGGGCACTGCCTTGTTTAGGAAGAGGCTGGTGATTCTAAATACTTTGGACTTTACTGAAATGCTTATAGTTAAGGTACATGGGTCACATTTAAGAGTAGCTATCAAAAGAACAGAAATATAATCCACAGCTTCCCAAAAATAGGGAGAAAAAAGAAAAATTGTTAGTTCTGAATATCTTATAATTTCCAATATCATTTCCTCCAAACTCATGAACTATATATTTTTTAATTTCTAAAAATATAGAAAAAAGTAGGTCACTATCTTTTTACTGCTTATTTCCAATGTAATTTTCTATGGCCAGAAAGAATAGTGTGTTTTATTATCTTGGTTACCATAAATACAGCCTTATCAATCAGTGGGAATGGGGTGAACTAGCCATGATATAATGCAGAAACAATAGGTTATCATACGGAAGAAATTAGTTCATTGTCTCAACTCAGACTATACAGAAAAAGGCATTCTGGATGGGTTCAGTTCAGTTCAGTTTAGTAGCTCAGTGGTGTCCCACTCTTTGCGACCCCATGGAGTGCAGCACGCCAGGCCTCCCTGTCCATCACCAACTCCTGGAGTTTACTCAAACTCATATCCATTGAGTTGGTGATGCCATCCAACCATCTCATCCTCTGGATGGGTTAAAGCCTTCTTATACGCACAAAAAAGCCAAACCTTAAAAGTTCTGAAAGAATACATAGGAAAATATATTTGCAGTTAAAAGGTCAGGAAGGAATTGTAAAACAAAAGAAGGACAATTCCTAAATTAAAAATTAACCAATTTAACTAAATTAAAGATGAAAGCTTCTACTGAAAGACCTCATAGGTGAAGAGAGATGCCTCAAATAAGGGAAAATATAATCCAAGGTGTATGAGGAAGCTCATAATCAATTGGTAAAAGATAAGTAGCCCAACAGGATAATGGGCAAAGAACAGGAGGATAAGTCACAGAAAAAATATAAATATCCTCTTAACATATGAAAACACTCAACCTCACTACAGCACAGGGGAATTTAAAAAAATGAAACAACGAGGCACCATTTCCTCCCCACCAGATGGCAACACTACAAAGTCTGCTGCTGCTGCGTCGCTTCAGTCATGTCCGGCTTCCCTGTCCCTGGGATTCTCCAGGCAAGAACACTGGAGTGGGTTGCCATTTCCTTCTGCAATGCATGTAAGTGAAAAGTGAAAATGAAGTCGCCCAGCCGTGTCTGACTCCTAGCGACCCCATGGACGGCAGCCTACCAGGCTCCTCCGTCCATGGGATTTTCCAGGCAAAGAGTACTGAGTGGGGTGCCATCACCTTCTCCGACAAAGTCTGACTAAACTAAATTTGTTCACAACTGGAGCAATGGGAGCCCTTATGGCGCTGGTGACAGGGTAATGCTAGGCAAGTCTTCGGAGGAAAGCTCGAGGTGTGCAGACCTATGACCGTGTAGTCACCCTTGTAGGGACACAACTTGCACATGTGTCCAAGGAAACTGGACAAGGATGTTCACAGCACAGGTGTTTATTAGCTAATCTCAGACTTTCCTATGCATCTGAACATTTTTCATAAGAAAAATGCTTGCACAACCCAGAACCAGGTCAGAAGTACTAACTGACCTTGACTGCTGAGAGTGGCGGCATCTGTGGTCAACTGAGAATGAACGTGGTGTCTGTCCTGGGAGCTGCCAGGCTCCAGTCTACTGTTGCCATGTGGGTCAAGTATTGCCACATCTTTCCTTTTAAAAAATAATGTTGAAAGCTCCCAGTCTTATTGCAATCTCTTGATTTTTAAAGTATTGGAAATGAACTCTAAAACCTTAAGACGCCTGTACAGGCCAAGCCATGTCTGCTGTGGAATTCAGTTCTGCCTCTGGTCTGGGACTGCCCGCTTTAATTTTCCAAGGAGGCAGCTCTGGTGGTTCTGAACCTAAACCAGAGAGGCTGGATGCGCGTCCTCCTGTGGCTCTGGCCTGAGAGGCCACTCTGCACCTCTGTCTTGCCACATGGGTCCTCACGCAATGCTCTGTCCCCACATTCCTATTACACACACACTCTAATTTGTCTTTTGGTTGGCTCAATACGTGTGTCCCAAGAATTCTGTCCTGAGAAGATGAGGGAAACAAGACTCCCCCAGATTTATGATGTGATGCAGTTTTCCCAAGACACCAGTCTAAGCGGTACCATTCTGAAACCAACACCGAAGTCCTGAATCTAGGGGGCTGCAGAGATAGCCAGAGGCCTGATGAACGCCAGCAGGAGCCCCTGCCCAGCTGGCCCAGTGGCCCAGCCCCACCAAATTATTCAATGTGAAAACATGCAAGCAGACCTCCCCGACATTCCAGCCCTGCCGTTGCCTCACATTGGCTAGGAAAATGCTCAGGATTTCACAAGACTCTCTGAAAATGTTTCTGGGGGAGTTCTCCAGAGCTGGAGTGAGCCATAGCCCTGTGTCTTCTGGAAGGGGCACAGAAGGGAAAAGCCGTTGTGTGCAGAGGGACAGGGGCAGGGCTCCAACATGACCAGTCTGCAAACCTGGCTGACACTGGCTCTGAGCTCGCCCTGCAAGGGTTCTGGCCCCGGGCTTTATGAGCGAGGGAATGTACAGCACCGCCCGCGTCCCCACCCATGACTCCCTTTAATTGCAAGCCTCCCATTTGCTCCCTGAGCCTCTCCTGCCAAAGGCGCTTCCCGACTCCCCAAGAGCAGACAGGAGCTGGCCAGAGCCCTGGACAACAGCCTCCACGGTGACTCTTTGTTGGTCTATTTTGAATTGCTGGTACCGCCTAATGTGCTGCTGGGTTAGAAGCTGTGGCCCTGCTGGAACGGTTTGGAAAGGGTGGTGTCTGCGTTGAGCCTGGGAAGAGATTCCCCAGGGAAGACAGACATCCAGGCCAGAGCTGCGTGGAGACGGCTGGCGATGGGGTGCCCCAGTCCTGCTTGGTGGCTGGCATCCTGCAACGTCTTCCTTCCCACACTGAATAAAATGATGCAGGGTCTTTGGTGAGCATCACTCGTCAGGCCAATCCTTAGTGTAGACGGCAGCTTCGACACTTTTGACCCTGGCAACTGCCCTGCCTGATTTGTACTGGTTCCTCCTTGACTTATCAGATGCCCAGAGCTCCTGCCGCTTGCCTTCTACTTCTCTGAAGCCTCCTCCTCCCTTGTTTTTCAAGGAGTCCCGGTCCTACCCTTGTTCAGCCTTGGGCTCCTTTGTTCCCATGGCTCTCCTTCCTTTCCTTCCCTTCCCTTCCCTTTCTTTTCTTTTCCCAGAGCTAACTCATGATATGATTCCTGTATGTATCGTGATGCATAGGCCTCCCTGCTCTCCACTTTGGAAACTCCAGGACTTCATGACTGGCAGCCTGAAGGACAGCAGGGGTCCTACACCTCTGGTTCTGGGTGGGCAAGGTCACAAACCATGCCTCCTTGCCCCACTGCCAATACTCTTTTCAAGAGACCAGCCATGCAGGGTTAGAGGGCAGCTGCTAAGTGCCACCAAGCCAAGCTCCATGAGGGATCTCAGATCTGCTTCCCTTCTCCACTTCCATGACCACCTTGCCTGGGGTATTGTAACAGTCTCCTAACTTGCCTTCCCACCATGGGATCTCTTTTCTCTTCCAAGTAATCTACGCACTGCTGCCATGGCATTAGTTATGCGACTTTCTCACTCTAAAACCTTCAATGGCTCCCTAGGGCCTACTATCTTTCACATTCTGAAGTCACACTCAAGGCCCAGCCCGATAACTTAGTCATTCTTTCAGCCCAGGCTCCTCCATCATTCCACTAGGGATTGAAGATGTTTTCATGAGTATAAACAGGCAAACAAAAAATAAGACACTACTCTAAAACAAATGAAAATTAGGTTGGATCAAGGTAGCAGGACTAGCCTTACCTGCTGGCTTTGGTTGGCCCCATGTGCTCCTCCCTGTGTTTGACATTCCCTGACCTGGAGACGTGGGCACTGACCCCTCTGCCTGCACAGCCTCCTCACTTGCTCAGCTGGCCAGTTTCAAGAGTCTGCCCCTCCAGGAGCTCTTCCAGAAGTCCTACATGTGCCTTCTTCTGCCTCTGGTTCCCAGTCTGAAGGATACTCTTTCCCCCAAGAATATCCTCACCTTGTTACAGCTGGGAACCTCCTAGGAGGCAAGAGGCTTGGTTCTAGTTTGGGCTCACCGGCTAAGTCTTTGATGACTTTGGCTGCTGAACTTCCACACTTTGCTTTACCATGTGAAATGGGGTGATGGGGTGAATGGCTCCTATTCATTTCTCACGTGGACGTGCCAGCGATTGATCACACATGTCAACCTGTTATCATCTCATGCTCCCCTTCCGGATGGACCCGGATCTTAGCAGGCTCATCACTGAATAGTCCAGGATCTGTATTTCCCATCCCATACACTTGCTTCAGCACATCGCTCACAGACCTGCCTACCTTCTCCTCAAGGGTGGATCTCATTAAGGCAGCGTGTTCTGAGAACACCCTAAACCTTGGCTCCAGCACTCTGGAGAGACACTGTGTATTAACGCTGCTGGCTAATAAAACCACCAGCAGTTTCCTATAAAAAGTTACAGTGGGATAAATCTACAATAAAATATTCATGCCCTTTATTTCACTTCACAGAAAGATTCAAACATCCCAACCAAATGGAGTCACAGCAGATGTTGGGCAGATGTTCTCAGGCAAGGGAATGAGAGACAATGATTAGTCTCAATTAAGTTCTCAATAAATTATGTAACAGATTCCTTTAGCCACTCAGCCCTGAGTGGTTTGCTGGGCCAAAGTCAGTGAACCTGGTCCAAAACTATTTAGAAAGTTTGGATTGCTTTGGACAATTCATGTTCTGAGTAGACTGTAGAGAATCTTGGCATGAGAGGAAATAATGAATACCATAACCACTTCCAATTGAAAATAATAATTTGTTAATAATTTTAATAGCTAATGAGCTACAGAAACTGTGTTCTTGAGCCCTCCAAGTAGAAAGGAAAGAGGTTCATTTTATTTATTTATTTAAGTCTATGGTATGAAATCCCCCTGTGAACTTCTGAGATTTTTATTCAGCAAGTACTGTGTCAGAATGATCTATTTTCACTAGAATATTGCTCCTTCTCTTTGATTTGTAAACGCAGGTTCCTAAGTGTCTGTCCTGCAAAGGCGGCTCTATCTAACTGAGCTTTAAGGATTTCCCATCAACAGGCACACAAGACTGGCCGCACCCTACTCTGCCATCAAGAACCAGAGAAAAGAGACTTCTACTACAAGTTTTGTTGGACTGAGTTCCGTGACATCTTCTCCCTCCTCCAAGTGTTGCATGTTGTCAATTTTAACTTTTAGGCGAACAAAAGAAAATTTTATTTAGAAAATTGTAGAGAATGTCCCAGTCCTTGGCAAAATGTTTGGGGTCACTCAGAGTCCAGACTCTCTTCCCTCTGGCTCTCAAAGGCCTGGTCACATTTTGCTGTAGATGATTCTTGTCTCTGGCTCTTCTGAGAGAAAGCTTCTAGCGCAGAGCCTTGTGCTTATTAAGGATGTAACAAATGTTTTTTGAATTTAATCGAATTCCATGATTGTCAATAAAGAAAACTGAGAAGTGATCAGGAGCTTCCTAACATGGTCTTTGTATTCGTTCCCAGGGTATCTCTTGTCTACACTTTCAGTCATATTAGGAATCTCCTCTAGAGTCATATTTTTTGTTTACTTAGCAGAAATGACAAATACAATTCATGCACATTGTACAAAATCTGAAAGGTACATAAAAACATAAAGCAAGAGAACGAAGAACATACATGGTCCCAGTCTTTTCCTAAACGTAGTTTCTTCAAAGATACCGTATTATAAACAATTCTCTTAATATTGTGCCTATTTTTCTCTTGATAGGAGAAACAATTCGTATGTGATCAAAAATATTGTCTCAAGAGTGATTTTTAATGCTTGCATAATGCTCCATTGTATAGGTAGAGCCATCTTACTTAGGTAGTGCATACTTGGACATCTGGGTAGTTGCCAATTTTGTCCATAATTTGGATGATTTCTAGAAGGCAAAAGTTGAAGTCCTGGATCCAAGGTGATGAGTGATGCCTTCAGAAGACTGGCAGGGACTGCGTGGATCTGTGCGTGATGGGGAGCTCATTACACTATGGCCAGGATGTCTGTCCCACCAGCCCGTTGAAGCACCAGAGTAGGGGTGCTTGTCCTCTAGACAATGACACAAAGTATACAAAGGCACTGGGGCAAATCCTTCCAGGCATCTGAAAATCCTTCCAGATACTCTGCAATCCTTCCAGGTATTCCTTTAGTTTTCTCTCTTTACTAATGTACATAGCCTTTCAGTTGCTCTTCATGAGGCAGCAGTGTCTGGGCCTCTCACCCTTGACCGCCGTCTCCTGCTGTGGACGTAGCCATCCCAGCCAACTTGCGCCCTAGCGTGTGGCCTTAACAAACACACTCTTCAGTTATAACCTGAGCTGCTTCAAGTCAATAAGCAATAAATACATACTAGCTGGGCCCCTCTGTAACCAGATGTTATGTGCTTTAGTCTCTGCTCGGCTCCTACTAAGAGGAGGAAAGGGAGGCTTGTGCGAAGTGACCGGCTCGGGCCTACACAGCCAGTAAGAGACGAACTGGCTCCACCCAGGTCCACTGGGATGCAGTACAGCTACTGCTTCCTGCTACCTCGGCACGTCCACACAGATCTCGGCTGGGCAGCTGACCCCTGCCCTAGTCACGAGCTCTGCTACCCTGATGCATCCACACTGATCTTGGCTGGGCATCTGACCCATGTGCTAGTCACGAGCTCTGCTACCATCTCAACATGTCCACACCAATCCTGGCTGGGCGTCTGACCCATCCCCTCATCATGAGCTCCCCGACAGGGATCAGGGCTAGGGCCGCCCTGTGTCCCTAAGTTTTTCTAACCCAGAGGAAGCTCTGAAAGGTGGAGAGGAGACTCTTCATCAAACGTTATCCTCATCTGGTGCTCAGTTAAGGCTGTTAAACGAGTGAACAAAGGAACAGCTTTAAATGTCCAGGCTGAGTTTAATGTCAGTGGACATCCCCAGGTCTCTGCACTTTTAAGTTACTTCCCTTTGAGCCAAATGTGGGTTTTGTATCCTGTAAATTTTAATTTTCAGGTAGAGGGGACCTTTGTTCTTAAATTTTTTTTCATTAATTTCCAACTCTATTTATTTGTGATCAGAGGCTACTATCTGTACTATTTCTAGGAACCTACTGATGTTCTCTTTGTGGATTTGAGAAAAAGGTGTGCTCTCTATTATCAGGGTATAGTACTTGGTATATATGATTTATATTATTGATTATGTTATTTAGATCTTTCATATCCTTTCTTATTTTTTATTTACTTGGCACTTGGTCTGTCTTATATTAACAGTCACCTATACGCAATAATGGTATAGTCCCAGAAAAACATCTATTTCTGCTTTATTGACTTATGCCAAAGCCTTTGACTGTGTGGATCACAGTAAACTGTGGAAAATTCTTCAAGAGATGGGAATACCAGACCACCTGACCTGCCTCTTGAGAAACCTGTATGCAGGTCAGGAAGCCACAGTTAGAACTGGACATGGAACAACAGACTGGTTCCAAATAGGAAAAGGAGTACACCAAGGCTGTATATTGTCACCCTGCTTATTTAACTTATATGCAGAGTACATCATGAGAAACGCTGGGCTGGAAGAAGCACAAGCTGGAACCAAGATTGCCAGGAGAAATATCAATAACCTCAGATATGCAGATGACACCACCCTTATGGTAGAAAGTGAAGAGGAACTAAAAAGCCTCTTGATGAAAGTGAAAGAGAGTGAAAAAGTTGGCTTAATGCTCAACATTCAGAAAATGAAGATCATGGCATCTGGTCCCATCACTTCATGGGAAATAGATGGGGAAACAGTGTCAGACTTTATCTTTTTTGGCTCCAAAATCACTGCAGATGGTGACTGCAGCCATGAAATTAAAAGACGCTTACTTCTTGGAAGGAAAGTTATGACCAGCCTAGATAGCATATTGAAAAGCAAAGACATTACTTTGCCAACAAAGGCCCGTCTAGTCAAGGCTATGGTTTTCCAGTGGTCATGTATGGATGTGAGAGTTGGACTGTGAAGAAAGCTGAGCGCCGAAGAATTGATGCTTTTGAACTGTGGTGTTGGAGAAGACTCTTGAGAGTCCCTTGGACTGCAAGGAGATCCAACCAGTCCATTCTGAAGGAGATCAGCCCTGGGTGTTCTTTGGAAGGAATGATGCTAAAGCTGAAACTCCAGTACTTTGGCTACCTCATGTGAAGATTTGACTCATTGGAAAAGACTCTGATGCTGGGAGGGATTGGGGGCAGGAGGAAAAGGGGATGACGGAGGATGAGATGGCTGGATGGCATCACTGACTCAATGGACGTGAGTTTGAGTGAACTCCGGGAGATGGTGATGGACAGGGAGGCCTGGCATGCTGCGATTCATGGGGTCGCAAAGAGTCGGACACGACTGAGCGACTGAACTGAACTGAACTGATGCGCAATAAATCTCTATCTATATTTCTTTGCATTTCCTGTGGTTTAGGCTTTACATAGGTAGTTGCTGTGTTATTTGGGACATAAATATTCATTACTGTTATATCTTCATTGTTAAATATGCCTGTCTCCATCTTTATTTTAGTTTTACCTCTACAATTAAACATTTAAAAATGTTCACCATCAACCCATTTATCAAAGTGTCCCCAGTCACCTCTCAGTTAAATGAAGAGCATCCTATCATAGTGGAGTTGGCAAACTATGGCCTGAGGGCCTAATCCCTTCTGACATTTGTTTTTTAAATAAAGTTTTACTGGGAAATAGCCCTACCTATTTATCTATTGTCCATGGCTGTTTTGGCGCTACCATGATAGAGTTGAATAATAATGACAGAGATCATATGGCTTAGAGAGCTAAAAATATTTCATATCTTTAGTTGACAGAAAAAAAATCGCTGAGTTTTGGTCTGGTAGAGTCGTTAAGGGCTCATGGGTACAGTAGCCTGAGCTTCTGCCCGAAGGACAGTTTTGCTAGCTATAAAATCTTGAGTGCACATTCTTCTTCCCTGTCTGCTGTCCTTAGAATCACTGAGAGCTGGGAGTCTGTGATCCACTCCCCAGAACCAAAAGGAGTGGTGGGGGCATGGAGGTGAGGGGGAATAGACTGGGTGCTGGGTTCTGAGAGGAGCCCTACCACTGAACAGCCACAAGTTTCTGTGGAGCCTCCTGATCACACGGCACCTCCCACCACAGGGCCCGGCCCAGAGGAGCCACATGACAAGACTCTGACAAATTCCGCAGGCAGTGCTGCAGACATACACCAGGGGCCTCCCTGGACAGACAGAGGAGACCTGGGTCTAGCAGCAGCTCCATGGGGACAGGCCATCAGTCCACCTGTTTTCCTGCTTCATCCATAGTGATACCATGGAGACTTGCTAAGTGTTCTGCTGCCCTGACCCACCACCACATTAACACTGTCTGACAGGCACTGAGTGTTCTCATTAAACCCTCCCTCACTTAGGGCATACATGCAAGCCTTCTTTTCTAAAATGCACACAAACCATCTGTCTAAATCATTGATTTGTCCTCCAGCTGTGCCAGGGGTTGACAAGAGGCTGAGGCTACATTCCTTGGACTTGCCCATTTATGCATTTGGGAAATTGAAATCCACCCTCAGACTTTTGGCTCTTCTCTCATCAGCCACGATTTCAGAGAACCAATCGGCAGAGTCTTGGAGGTAACATCTGTAGAGTTCTGTAGCATCTTGGATTGAATTTCCTCCTGGAATGGGGTTTTTGGATACTTCTGAAAAATCGTGATGATGACAGTGGTTATAAAAATGATAAATTTATCACTTACTGTGTGCCAAGAACTGTCCTAAGCAATTTATTTCTATTAACTCATATAATTCTCATGACAGCCTTATGAGATGGGTGCTATCTATGTCCCCTGATTATGGAGGCAAGTGGCCTGGTTGAGGTCCCCAGCAGCAACTGTGAAGCTGGGACAGGAATCCAGCAGCTGAGTCCTCATTCTTGAACTTGGACACACAGTTTCCTGGGGCTCGGGCTCCACCGTCTCTGTACTGCTCCTGGCTGCCATGCTCTGGTCCTTTCTTTTATCTGTCCCAGTTTTCATTCCATTGTTTTTGTTGAAAAGCTGCAGGATTTTGGCCTTACTTGGGCTTATCTTCCAGTTTTTACTTTGAAGGTTAATTTAATAAAAAACAAAAAGCTATCTTTGTAGACACTTTATAAACAGGGATCAGCTTGCAGGCCTCTGCCTGTCTGGCTTGAGCTATCTGCTGAGGTTGCAAACTGTTTTCTACCTGCACTTGTCACTTGTCTCTTTCTCTTGTCTTTTTAGGCCTTTACATCCAGCTCATCCAGGGCTGCCAGGTAGCCCCTGGCTCTGCATCTGTCCCCCTCCCCCTTTGTCTTATTGGGTCTGTCCATGATTATGTAAATAGAATCTTCCAGAATTTCCCCTACCTGCTGAGCTGTGTTGACCTTCTTTAGCTATGGAGTCAGAACTAACTCTGCTCTGACCTTTATTTATTCTCTTTTTTAAAAGCAGAGGGGTCTTTGCTGAACCTTGCTCAGAGTTCCCTGTCCTGACTGCGGCAAACTGCAGAATGACAGTCAGTCATTGCTGCCCAGGTTTTGGTCACCGTCCTCCAATGACTCCTCCTTCCTGGTTTGTAAGGATTAAAGTCAGAGTGATGAACACTTTCACAGCATCCTTTATCTTCTGAGAGAAGAGAAAGTGGGGAGTGGTTTGTCTCTAAACTTGGGTGACCAGCTGCCTGATCCCCCATCTCTAGTCATGGAGTTTCTGCTGTACAAGGCCTGGAGCCTCCAAGAGGGTTCCACCTGCATTTGACTTGGGTAGGGTCTCTGGCCCCAGCTGCCCTCTGGACCTTCTAGTCCTTCAGCCCCCAGAAGATAAGATAACTATCTTTCCTTCCCAGATTAGCCACATACTTGTTCTACTGGATGATTTTTGTGTCTACTGTCAAGTTCAAGTCACAGAACCAAGCTCACCAGTCTTGGTTGTTTTCATCATATTTCTTGAGTTAAAATTTCAAGTAACCTTTGTTACTGTATGCCAGTGGCTCATTGTGTGGTACCTACACCTCATTATTGGAAGCTTTGTTTGAAATGCAGAATCTCAGAACCCTCCCTAGATCCACTGAATCAGAAACTTTAGTGGTGGGCCAGGCATTCTGCAGGTCAGTAAGACCCCAGGGGGTCCCGTGCATGTGCTCTGAGGATCATCCCCTGAAGTTCAAGCCTGTCTAGCTCTTGGAGAATGGCTGTCCCTGAGGTCACCCTCTGTCCTTCCTGACAACTCACTGGGCAGATGCAGCTGAAAGTTTTCCCTTTCTGCTCTCAAGATTTAGTGTTAAGCTCACTCCAAGTGGCCAGGGAGTGCTGGCTCCCCAGTACACGGATTAGGAGTCAGGAAAGGGAGGCATGCCCAAGCCATGCTTGGTGTGGGCCAGAGCACATTCATTACCTCTGCGGTGCTAATTTCTGCTCTCAGGGCCATAAGGAATTCCTCGTGGAAATTATGTACTTATATTTCACCAGGCTCCTTCCTTCAGCAGTATTTAAATCCAAGCACAGGTTAGCAGGCAGAGGTGCTGGCAGGAGCCAGCATTTCACATCCATCCACATCAAGCAGAAACTCATCACTCACTCCCACCACCCACCTCTCCAGCCCACTTTGCACTGAGCCACGGAGGGGGACAGATCTGGAAGCTTCCAGTCATGCACCAAGTCATAGTCCAACCTTGGGGTCTGAAAGATGCTGAAACCCCTTCCATAACTGCTTCTCCTTCCCAAGTCCTACCCTTGTCCTACTGATAGAATTATCTGGAGTCTACAAATTCAGAGCTCGGAGACATTCATAAAGTTAGAAATGAACCACTCAACATAGTTCTGTTGTTTTAATTTATCCTAAAATACATGTAAATTATGTAAACTTGTTCTGACAAGAAAGGGAATGTTAGCATATACTAGGACCTTCCCTCAGATCTTCGTTACCTGCAAAATACTACTATAGGTTATTTAAATTGTATAGTTACACACTGCACTGCGTCTGTGTGCGTGCACGTGTGTGTGGTGTCTTCAGAAATGGTGGACAACATGTAAATGCTGGCCTCCAACAACTGGCTGATGTTTACCACTAATAGAGTTTTGTAGCTGAGCAGTGGTGATGGTTTTGGCTAGCGTTCACCAAGGGCTTACTAGGGACGGAGGAATTTATAGGCATTACTTCACCTAATTGTCTCAAGACTTCTATGAGAGAGGTTCTAATTTCCCAGTTTATAGGTGCTAAGATCAGGTAACCTGCCCTCGAGTTTGCCTGTATCTAGTGGTGGCTCTGGTATCTGAACCTGTGCCTGCCTTGACCACGTCCATGACCTCAGTAACCCCCACGTGAGGCCATCCGGGATAATATGGAGAGAGCTTGTCATTCTTTTTCCGATTAGCTACTGAACCTAATAAGTTGAGTGCCTTGGTTCTTCCACATAATAAGGATATAATGCTCTTTTGTTCCTACCGTTAAAACAAATCTATTTAAATAAAGGCCACAGTAAGGCACGATGGGTGAAGGAAAGATTTAAGAGGTTTCTGCAGGAACTGATGCTAGTAGAACAGAATGAGAAGGGCTACTGGGAAGGTTCAAGGTTGAGTCAAAGTCAGAGTCAGGTCAAGGTCAAGTCAAGGTTAAGTGGGTCAGGACACCTCGTGGATAAATCCACAATGACTGTTCTTCGGGAAGGTGAAGGATTTAACCACAGGGTCCCAAACCAGCCTCTGACTTCCACTCTTCTGTCATTGGAGCATCTGCCCCCCACCTGCACTAGTGTGTAAACACTCACGTTCCTGGAATAAAACCTTGTTTTCAACACAACGCTGCTGACCATGAAGGTGAACAATTCTGGACGACTGAGGTGCTTTCCCTCCACCAGTGCTAAACAATCCATTCATCCGTTCAAATGACTCACTGGCCCTCCTAAACCCTGGGTGCTGTTGGGCACAAGGGAGAGAGGAGCACAGCCAAGTTTCCAGTGCCCACCTGACACATGGCAGGTGCTCTACAAATGTTTGTTGAATGAATGGGACATTGACAAGGTCCTTGCCCTTGTGAGAAGGGGAACAATAAACGAAGGGCTAAAACAGGTATACCACCCGTTCATGGCACCCAGGCTAGGTGAGGTCATTGTTCAGCCCCAGTGGGCACACAGGAGGTGTCACAGCTACGGGTTTGAACCCTCAATGCGCAGGTTTAGCTTCTTACCCAGAAAGACCATGAACCTGGGCCACAGACGGCCTCTTACCTGTCCAGTGCCTTTAACCTGTGCCATTGCTCCCTCCAGTCTGAGGGTCCCTCCCAGTCTCTCTGAGCCCAATATCACCTGACTGGGGACCAACAGGGAACCATCGGGCATACACAGGACAGCACCCCTACAAGCACCACACCTGTACCCCAACACTGTACACACACACAGCCTTCCTGGGAAGCCACCTTCACATCTGAACCCCTCATCTTAGATAGCAAAATTCCTGAATTTTAGTTTCTTATCTAGCAAGGGTCCAGATAACCATAAGAACAAGTCAGAAAATTAAGCAGCTATAGCATATAGCATAACTGCTCTAGTGTTTAATTTTAAAATCATAAGTTTTGTAGTGTAGTCTAAAGTCAGGAAGGTTGATTCCTCCAGCTCCATTCTTCTTTCTCAAGACTGCTTTGGTTATTCAAGGTCTTTTGTGTTTCCATACAAATTGTGAAATTATTTGTTCTAGTTCTATGAAAAATGCCATTGGTAGTCTGATAGGGATTGCACTGAATCTACAGATTGCTTTGGGTAGTATACTCATTTTTACTATATTGATTCTTCCAATTCAAGAGCATGGTACATTAATCTATCTGTGTCATCTTTGATTTCTTTCATCAGTGTTTTATAGTTTTCTGTATACAGGTCTTTTGTTTCCTTAGGTAAATTCATTTCTAAGTATTTTATTCTTTTCTTTCCAATGGTGAATGGGATTGCTTCCTTAATTTCTCTTTCTGATTTTTCATTGTTAGTGTATAGGAATGCAAGGGGTTTCTGTGTATTAATTTTATATCCTGTGACATTACTATATTATTGATTCAGTTCAGTTCAGTTTAGTCGCTCAGCCTGTCTGACTCTTTGCGACCCCATGGACTGCAGCACGTCAGGCCTCCCAACCTGGCCTATCACCAACTCCCAGAGTTTACTCAAACTCATGTCCCTTGAGTTAGTGATGCCATCCAACCATCTCATCCTCTGTCGTCCCCTCCTTCTCCCATCTTCAATCTTTCCCAGCATCAGGGTATTTTCAAACGAGTCAGCTCTTTGCATCAGGTGGCCAAAGTACTGGAGTTTTAGCTTCAACATCAGTCCTTCCAATGAACACTCAGGACTGATCTCCTTTAGGATGGAGTGGTTGGATCTCCTTGCAGTCCAAGGGACTCTCAAGAGTCTTCTCCAACACCACAGTTCAAAAGCATCATTTCTGGGGAGGAGCTAAGATGGTGGAGGAGTAGGATGGGGAAAATACTTTCTCCCCCACAAATTCATCAAAAGAACATTTAAAAGCTGAGTAAATTCCACAAAACAACTTCTGAATGCCGGCAGAGCACATCAGGCACCCAGAAAAGCAACTGAAGTCTTCGAAAGGAGGTTGGAAAAAATATAAAAGACAAAAAAAGAGAAAAAAGAGGGAGGGATGGATTTCCGTCCCGGGAAGGGAGTCTTAAAAAGAGAGAAGTTTCCAAACACCAGGAAACCTTCTCACTGCTGAATCTGTGCCGAGCCTTGGAAGCACAGAGGGCAACATAACAGGGAGGAAAAATAAACAAACAATTAAAACCCGCAGATTACGAGCCCTACGGTAACTCCCCTAGAGGAGAAGCAGCGCAGATGCCTGCACACACCACTAGCAAGTTGGGGCTGGGCAGGGAGGCATCGCTTAGAGTAAGGATCTGGCCTGAATACCCCGAGCGCTATCTGAACGAAATAATTTGGGCTAGCAAACCAGACTGTGGGATATCTACCACAAGAAAAGCCAGCCCTAACCTAAGACACCACCAGGCCCACGCACGGAACAAAAGACTGAACAGAGATAGTCGGCTACAGACCATCCCCATCCGGTGACAGGCAGCCAGAGCCGGAAGGGGGCATTCGCAGCCCCAGAGAGACATTATCTATAAAACTGTAAGCAGGCTTCTTTGCTAACTAAAACTTCTTGGGGGTCTGGATGGTCAACATCTGCCTGAGAAGGTGCGCCGGTTGTACACTTAGATAACCGAGCGGCGGGGAGGCGATAAGTTGCAGCAATCATGCTCGCCAAACACCTCATCACCTGAGCTGCTCAGACCTGGGAAGGGCACAAAACGCAGGCCCAACTGAGTCTGCGCCTCTGAGGACTACCCGAGTGCCTGAACCTGAGCGGCTTGGACCTGGGAGGTGCAAGCAGCCCAGGGCCGGACATAGATGGTTCCCGGCGGAGCAGCCTAGAGCCTGAGCAGTGTGGGCAGGGAGGCTACACGCGCAGTGAGTGGGGGCAGACCAGTGTGGCTGAGGCACTGCGAGCGCACGCCAATGTTATTTGTTTGCAGCATCCCTCCCTCCCCACAGTGCGACTGAACAAGAGAGCCTGAAAAAAAAAAAAAAAGTGTCCTCCACCGTCCCCTTTGTGTCAGGGCGGAAACCAGACACTGAAGAGACCAGCAAACAGAAGAATCTATAACAGAGGGAACCACCTTGGAAGCTACAGGCAATAGATTAAAACCCTGTGGTTAGTACCGACTACATAGGAAGGGGCCTATAGATCTTGAGAAATATAAGTCGGACCAAGGAACTAGCTGAAAATGAACTGAACCCACAATACCCACAACAAAACTAGAGAAAGTCCTAGATATATTTTTACTATTTTTACGATCATTCTTTTTTTTTAAATTTTTTAAAGAATTTTAAGTCCTCTATTATTCCTTTAATTTTCACTTTTATAACCTACTATTACTTAGCAAAAAAAAAAAAAAAGACCCTTTTTTTAAAAGAAAACTTCATATATATATTTTTTATAATTTTTTTGACTTTTTTTTCCTTCTTTTCTTTAACATTGCATTTTTGAAATTCCAAACTCTACTCTAGATTTTTAATTTTAGCTTTTTGGTATTTGTTATCAATTTTGTACCTATATTTTCTTTATAATTTTTGCGACTTTGTTTTTGTTTGTTTTTTTCTCTCTCTTTCTTTTCCTTCTTCTTTTTTTTAACATTGTATTTTTGAAATTCCAAACTCTACTCTAGATTTTTAATTTCTGCTTTTATGTATTTGTTACCAATTTTGTACCTTTAAGAAACCAATCTTCAGTACTAATTTTTCACTAGGGAGTGAGATTACTGGCTTGACTGCTCTCTCTCCCTCTGGACTCTCCTTTTTCTCCACCAGGTCGCCTGTGTCTCCTCCCTAACCCCTCTCTACTCTACCCAACTCTGTGAATTTCTGTGTGTTCCAGACGGTGGAGAACACTTAGGGAATTGATTACTGGCTGGATCTGTCTCCCTCCTTTTCATTCCCCCTTTTATCCTCCTGGCCACCTCTGTCTCCTGCCTCCTTCTTCTCTTCTCTCTATAACTCCGTGAACATCTCTGAGCGGTCCAGTTGTGGAGCGCACATAAGGAAGTGATTACTGGCTAGCCCACTCTCTCCTCTATTGAGTCCACCTCATCTCATTCGGGTCACCTCTAACTCCCTCCTCCCTCTTGTCTTCTCCATGTAACGCTGTGAACCTCTCTGGGTGACCCTCACGGTGGAGAAACTTTTCATCTTTAACGTAGATGTTTTATCAATGGTGCTGTATAGAAGGAGAAGTTTTGAAACAATTGTAAAAATAGGACCGATAACTGGAAGCAGGAGGCTTAAGTCCAAACTCTGACTCCAGGGAACTCCTGACTCCAGGGAACATTAATTGACAGGAGCTCATCAAACGCCTCCATACCTACACTGAAACCAAGCACCACACAAGGGCCAACAAGTTCCAGGGCAAGACACACCAAGCAAATTCTCCAGCAACAAAGGAACACAGCCCTGAGCTCCAAGATACAGGCTGCCCAAAGTCACCCCAAAACTATAGACATCTCATAACTCATTACTGGACACTTCATTGCACTCCAGAGAGAAGAAATCCAGCTCCACCCACCAGAACACCGACACAAGCTTCCCTAACCAAGAAACCTTGACAAGCCACCTGTACAAACCCACACACAGTGAGGAAACACCACAATAAAGAGAACTCCACAAACTGCCAGAATACAGAAAGGACACCCCAAACTCAGCAATTTAAACAAGATGAAGAGACAGAGGAATACCCAGCAGATAAAGGAACAGGATAAATGCCCACCAAACCAAACCAAAGAGTAAGAGATAGGGAATCTACCTGATAAAGAATTCCGAATAATGATAGTGAAATTGATCCAAAATCTTGAAATCAAAATGGAATCACTGATAAATAGCCTGGAGACAACGATTGAGAAGATGCAAGAAAGGTTTAACAAGGACCTAGAAGAAATAAAAAAGAGCCAATATATAATGAATAATGCAATAAGTGAAATTAAAAACACTCTGGAGGCAACAAATAGTAGAATAACAGAGGCAGAAGATAGGATTAGTGAAGTAAAAGATAGACTGGTAGAAATAAATGAATCAGAGAGGAAAAAAGAAAAACGAATTAAAAGAAATGAGGACAATCTCTTAAACGCTACAACATTCGAATCATAGGGGTCCCAGAAGAAGAAGACAAAAAGAAAGACCATGAGAAAATACTTGAGGAGATAATAGTTGAAAACTTCCCTAAAATGGGGAAGGAAATAATCACTCAAGTCCAAGAAACCCAGAGAGTCCCAAACAGGATAAACCCAAGGCGAAACACCCCAAGACACATATTAATCAAATTAACAAAGATCAAACACAAAGAACAAATATTAAAAGCAGCAAGGGAAAAACAACAAATAACACACAAGGGAATTCCCATAACAGCTGATCTTTCAATAGAAACTCTTCAAGCCAGGAGGGAATGGCAAGACATACTTAAAGTGATGAAAGAAAATAACCTACAGCCCAGATTATTGTACCCAGCAAAGATCTCATTCAAATATGAAGGAGAAATCAAAAGCTTTACAGACAAGCAAAAGCTGAGAGAATTCAGCACCACCAAACCAGCTCTCCAACAAATACTAAAGGATATTCTCTAGACAGGAAACACAAAAACGGTGTATAAATTCGAACCCAAAACAATAAAGTAAATGGCAACGGGATCATACTTATCAGTAATTACCTTAAACGTAAATGGGTTGAATGCCCCAACCAAAAGACAAAGACTGGCTGAATGGATACAAAAACAAGACCCCTATATATGTTGTCTACAAGAGACCCACCTCAAAACAGGGGACACATACAGACTGAAAGTGAAGGGCTGGAAAAAGATTTTCCATGCAAATAGGAACCAAAAGAAAGCAGGGGTAGCAATACTCATATCGGATAAAATAGACTTTAAAACAAAGGCTGTGAAAAGAGACAAAGACGGTCACTACATAATGATCAAAGGATCAATCCAAGAAGATGATATAACAATTATAAATATATATGCACCCAACATGGGAGCAATGCAATATGTAAGACAAATGCTAACAAGTATGAAAGGAGAAATTAACAATAACACAATAATAGTGGGAGACTTTAATACCCCACTCACACCTATGGATAGATCAACTAAACAGAAAATTAACAAGGAAACACAAACTTTAAATGATACAATAGATCAGTTAGACCTAATTGATATCTATAGGACATTTCATCCCAAAACAATGAATTCCACCTTTTTCTCAAGTGCACATGGAACCTTCTCCAGGATAGATCACATCCTGGGTCACAATGCAGTAAGATTAGATCTCAATTACAGAAGAAAAACTATGAAAAATTCCAACATATGGAGGCTGAACAACACGCTGCTGAATAACCAACAAATCACAGAAGAAATCAAAAAAGAAATCAAAATTTGCATAGAAACAAATGAAAATGAAAACACAACAACCCAAAACCTGTGGGACACTGTAAAAGCAGTCCTAAGGGGAAAGTTCATAGCAATACAGGCACACCTCAAGAAACAAGAAAAAAGTCAAATAAATAACCTAACTCTACACCTAAAGCAACTAGAAAAGGAAGAAATGAAGAACCCCAGGGTTAGTAGAAGGAAAGAAATCTTAAAAATTAGGGCAGAAATAAATGCAAAAGAAACAAAAGAGACCATAGCAAAAATCAACAAAGCCAAAAGCTGGTTCTTTGAAAGGATAAATAAAATTGACAAACCATTAGCCAGACTCATCAAGAAACAAAGGGAGAAAAATCAAATCAATAAAATTAGAAATGAAAATGGAGAGATCACAACAGACAACACAGAAATACAAAAGATCATAAGAGACTACTATTAACAATTATAGGCCAATAAAATGGACAACGTGGAAGAAATGGACAAATTCTTAGAAAAGTACAACTTTCCAAAACTGGGCCAGAAAGAAATAGAAAATCTTAACAGACCCATCACAAGCATGGAAATTGAAACTGTAATCAAAAATCTTCCAGCAAACAAAAGCCCAGGTCCAGACGGCTTCACAGCTGAATTCTACCAAAAATTTAGAGAAGAGCTAACACCTATCCTACTCAAACTCTTCCAGAAAATTGCAGAGGAAGGTAAACTTCCAAACTCATTCTATGAGGCCACCATCACCCTAATACCAAAACCTGACAAAGATCCCACAAAAAAAGAAAACTACAGGCCAATATCACTGATGAACATAGATGCAAAAATCCTTAACAAAATTCTAGCAATCAGAATCCAACAACACATTAAAAAGATCATACACCATGACCAAGTGGGCTTTATCCCAGGGATGCAAGGATTCTTCAATATCCGCAAATCAATGTAATACACCACATTAACAAATTGAAAAATAAAAACCATATGATTATCTCAATAGATGCAGAGAAAGCCTTTGACAAAATTCAACATCCATTTATGATCAAAACTCTCCAGAAAGCAGGACTAGAAGGAACATACCTCAACATAATAAAAGCTATATATGGCAAACCCACAGCAAACATTATCCTCAATGGGGAAAAATTGAAAGCATTTCCTCTAAAGTCAGGAACAAGACTAGGGTGCCCACTTTCACCATTACTATTCAACATAGTTTTGGAAGTTTTGGCCACAGCAATCAGAGCAGAAAAAGAAATAAAAGGAATCCAAATTGGAAAAGAAGAAGTAAAACTCTCACTGTTTGCAGATGACATGATCCTCTACTTAGAAAACCCTAAAGACTCCACCAGAAAATTACTAGAACTAATCAATGATTATAGTAAAGTTTCAGGATATAAAATCAACACAAAGAAATCCTTTGCATTCCTATACACTAATAATGAGAAAACAGAAAGAGAAATTAAGGAAACAATTCCATTCACCATTGCAACAGAAAGAATAAAATACTTAGGAATATATCTACCTAAAGAAACTAAAGACCTATATATAGAAAACTATAAAACACTGGTGAAAGAAATCAAAGAGGACACTAACAGATGGAGAAATATACCATGTTCATGGATTGGAAGAATCAATATAGTGAAAATGAGTATACTACCCAAAGCAATCTATAGATTCAATGCAATCCCTATCAAGCTACCAACGGTATTCTTCACAGAGCTAGAACAAATAATTTCACAATTTGTATGGAAATACAAAAAACCTTGAATAGCCAAAGCTATCTTGAGAAAGAAGAATGGAACTGGAGGAATCAACCTACCTGACTTCAGGCTCTACTACAAAGCCACAGTTATCAAGACAGTATGGTACTGGCACAAAGACAGAAATACAGATCAATGGAACAAAATAGAAAGCCCAGAGATAAATCCACGTACATAAGGACACCTTATCTTTGACAGAGGAGGCAAGAATATACAATGGATTAAAGACAATCTCTTCAACAAGTGGTGCTGGGAAAACTGGTCAACCACTTGTAAAAGAATGAAACTAGAACACTTTCTAACACCATACACAAAAATAAACTCAAAATGGATTAAAGATCTAAATGTAAGACCAGAAACTATAAAACTCCTAGAGGAGAACATAGGCAAAACACTCTCCAACATACATCACAGCAGGATTCTCTATGACCCACCTCCCAGAATATTGGAAATAAAAGCAAAAATAAACAAATGGGACCTAATTAACCTTAAAAACTTCTGCACAACAAAGGAAACTATTAGCAAGGTGAAAAGACAGCCTTCATAATGGGAGAAAATAATAGCAAATGAAGCAACTGACAAACAACTAATCTCAAAAATATACAAGCAACTCCTACAGCTCAATTCCAGAAAAATAAATGACCCAATCAAAAAATAGGCCAAAGAACTAAACACACATTTCTCCAAAGAAGACATACAGATGGTTAACAAACACATGAAAAGATGCTCAACATCACTCATTATCAGGGAAATGCAAATCAAAACCACTATGAGGCACCATTTCACACCAGTCAGAATGGCTGCGATCCAAAAGTCTACAAGCAATAAATGCTGGAGAGGGTGTGGAGAAAAGGGAACCCTCTTACACTGTTAGTGGGAATGCAAACTAGTACAACCACTATGGAGAACAGTGTGGAGATTCCTTAAAAAACTGGAAATAG
Source organism: Bubalus kerabau (assembly GCF_029407905.1). NCBI lineage: Eukaryota > Metazoa > Chordata > Mammalia > Artiodactyla > Bovidae > Bubalus > Bubalus kerabau. The sequence goes on along the minus strand of NC_073642.1, from coordinate 7,386,314 downwards.
AACTGCCTTATGATCCAGCAATCCCACTGCTGGGCATACACACTGAGGAAACCAGAAGGGAAAGAGACACGTGTACCCCAATGTTCATCACAGCACTATTTATAATAGCCAGGACATGGAAGCAACCTAGATGTCCATCAGCAGATGAATGGATAAGAAAGCTGTGGTACATATACACAGTGGAGTATTACTCAGCCATTAAAAAGAATACATTTGAATCAGTTCTAATGAGGTGGATGAAACTGGAGCCTATTATACAGAGTGAAGTAAGCCAGAAAGAAAAACACCAATATAGTATACTAACGCATATATATGGAATTTAGAAAGATGGTAACAATAACCCTGTATACGAGACAGCAAAAGAAACACTGATGTATAGAACAATCTTATGGACTCTGTGGGAGAGGGAGAGGGTGGGTAGATTTGGGAGAATGACATTGAAACATGTATAATATCATGTATGAAATGAGTCACCAGTCCAGGTTCGATGCACGATACTGGATGCTTGGGGCTGGTGCACTGGGACGACCCAGAGGGATGGTATGGGGAGGGAGGAGGGAGGAGGGTTCAGGATGGGGAACACATGTATACCTGTGGCGGATTCATTTCAATATTTGGCAAAACCAATACAATATTGTAAAGTTTAAAAATAAAATTAAAAAAAAAAAGTTTTTCTCTGACTCTATTAACTACAAAAAAAACAAAAAAACAAAAAGAAAAGTATCAATTCTTCCATGGTTATTATAAATAATGCTAATTTATTGATTAGCATAGTAATAAATAATGCTAATTTATTTATTGATTAATGTATTGATTGATTATGATAGTAATTTTCTGGTGGCAGCTTTTTCACTCCCTCCCTTCACTTTCATCAAGAGGTTCTTTAGTTCCCCTTCACTTTCTGCCATAAGGGTGGCATCATCTGCATATCTGAGGTTATTGACATTTCTCACAACAATCTTGATTGCAGTTTGTGCTTCATCCAGCCTGGCATTTCACATGATGTACGCTATATATAAGTTAAGTAAGCAGGGTGGCAATATACTGCATCAATGTACTCCTTTCCCAATTTGGAACCAGTTCATTGTTCCATGTCCAGTTCTAACTGTTGCTTCTTGACCTGCATACAGATTTCTCAGGAGGCAGGTAAGGTAGTCTGGTATTCCCATCTCTTTCAGAATTTTCCACAGTTTGTTGTGATCCACACAGTCAAAGGCTTTGGTGTAGTCAATAAAGTAGAAGTAGATGTTTTTCTGCAACTCTCTTGCTTTTTCTATGATCCAATGGATGTTGGCAATTTGATCTCTGGTTCAAAATCAAGAATAAAAAAATCAAAACCTGCATTTTCTAAATCCAGCTTAAACATCTGGAAGTTCTCGGTTCATGTACTGTTGAGGCCTCACTTGGAGAATTTTGCGCATTACTTTGCTAGCATGTGAAATGAGTGCAATTGTACAGTAGTTTGAACATTTTTTGGCATTGCCTTTCTTTGGGATTGGAATGAAAACTGACCTTTTCCAGTCCTGTGGCCACTGCTGAGTTTTCTAAATTTGCTGGCATACTGAATGCAGCACTTTAACAGCATCATCTTTTAGGATCTGAAATAGTTCAACTGGAATGGAATATTACTCAGCTGTAAAATGAATGCATATAAGTCAGTTCTAATGAGGTGGATGAAACTGGAGCCTATTATACAGAGTGAAGTAAGTCAGAAAGAGAAAGACAAATAGGGCATATTAACACATATACATGGAATTTAGAAAGACAGTTACAATGACCCTTCATGCAGGGTAGCAAACGAGACATAGATGTAAAGAACAGGCTTTTGGACTCAGTGGGAGAAGGTGAGAGTGGGATGATTTGAGAGACTAGCTTTGAAATATGTACATTACCGGACTTCCCTGGTGGCTCAGATGGTAAAGTGTCTGCCTACAGTGTGGGAGACCTGGGTTCAATCCCTGGGTCAGGAAGATCTCCTGGAGAAGGAAATGGCAACCCACTCTAGTATTCTTGCCTGGAAAATCCCATCGATGGAGGAGCCTGGTAGGCTACAGTCCATGGGGTCGCAAAGAGTCAGACACGACTGAGCGACTTCACTTTCTTTCTTTCTTTTATGTACATTACCACATGTAAAATAGATGGTCAGTGCAAGTTTGATGCATGAAGCAGGGTACCCAAAGTTGGTGCTCTGGGACAACCCAGAGGGACAGGGTGGGAGGGAGGTGGCGGTGGGGGGGGACACATGTATATCCGTGGTTGATTCATGTTGGGGGGACACATGTATATCTGTGGTTGATTCATGCTGATATATGGCAAAACCCATCACAATACTGTAAATAATTATCTTCCAATTAAAATAAGTAAACTGCTTCTTTAAAAAAGGTTAAAAAAAATAAAACCATGAGTTTCACTTCCAGACAAGGGAACCACCATGGCTCCCGTACAAAACCCCTCTGAACCCGAGGTCACTACAACGACATCTGCTGACCTCTCCCATTCCACTTTAAAATATCTACTTACAGGTGCCCTAGTCAAAAAGGGTTCTTTTTCATGCCACGGTAGAAGCAAGCTGTACTACTTTTAAAATGAAAATGACATAGCAGAAAGTATGAAAGATTTAAAGTAGGAAAACCTTGGTTTGAGTTCTACCTGCTATGGGTATGACCCTGAGTAAGTTACTCAACAACCAAGTGTCTTGAAATCTTCATCTGTAAGATGGGGTGACAACCCCAACTTCCCAGCCACCCCCCACCATCTCTTCTTGCTACTGACAGGCAGGGACAGACTGGCTCACTCCTACCCTACCCTGGATTTCTGCCACCTCCATAATTTACATCTTAGCAAGAAGAACACACGTCCTCAGTTTTAAGATTCTCTGTTTCTATAATAAATTCGTTTTCAAATATTCTTTTGAGAGAAAAAAACCATTTCTCTGGGATTTATAGGAACAAACTGAATTTGCAGTAGGAGAGCAAAAGGACAGTGAATAGGGCTCAACCAGCAGCTGATGAGATCACAGCCTGGCAGCATTTCTTCTCAGCCATCACACCTGATCAGGTTACACTCCATTACTGGCGTTTGTGTTGGTACGATTTGGGGGTTAAAATAACCAGGAGAAGCTTGGGTTTGGTAACAGGTTGTACCATACCCAGGGACTCAGAGTTTGGAAAAAAAACTCTCATGCTTTGAGAATCACATGGCTGCTGATGTTGAAAGTTCACATCCAAGAGTAACATTCCCGACAGGCTGCCTTTCTCACCAGGACACAGGAATTTTCCAGTACAGTAGCCCTCCTGCTAATAGACTTGCCGGCACTCATCCTAGCTGGACAGCGTCCACTGGATGGTCTTTCCTAGTCTTGGTTTGATCATGATGTCAGCATGTCTCTATGTGTTTGGGGTGGAGGACACGTCTGCTGCTTTTGCCTGCCTAGTGTCGCCTTCCTTTTTCTGATAAGAATACCTCAGTTTTCCTTTGGGTGTCTACATCATGCCACTGGAGGGTATGTGAGTCAAGCCAGGCCCATCGGATCTTCTCCAGGAAGCTGGACTCTCAGCGGAGCAGCTCCACTGCAGTTGCCTCTGAGATCCCCTCTCCAAAATTCTTTTCACCATTGCTTCAATTTGGGGAGCTGTTCCACATCCTATTTATATATGCTTGTCTTTTTGGTATAATTTTAGATTCAATTCTTGTTGCCTGGTATCAAAAACCTTGATGTTCTTGAGTCCAACACTTTGCCTTCCCAAAGACAACGTCCAGTGAGATTTAGAAGTTGGTGGCCTCATTCATTTTGGGAGGCTGGTGGAGCAGGAGTTCCTTTTGCAGCCATGTCCTGAGTGAAGCAGGTAGTCCCACTCCACTGGGGTCATCTTCAATGGGAGGAAGAGGTCGATGGAGTGTACTTTTCAGGTGCAGGCACAGGGCACCCTGAGCAGTTCACCTTGTTAGGTAAGGGGTACCTTGAGTCTCCTGCTGGAGCACCTGGCTCTAGAAGCTCTAGGAAGGGTGGTTTTCAAGATCAAAGTTCTCCTGGGGAAACAGCACAATTCTCATATTGATTCACAGAGCACGGTGGCACAAAAAGCGTGTCAGTGAGGGACTGTATAGTCACAAGTCCCATGTGTCTCTGTGTAACCAGCACTTCTCTTTCTGGACAACCACAGAGAACTGCGTCCCTCTAAACTTTCCATGGGCCCTGCAGTGGCAAGAACAGACATTCTACCTTATTCTTTTTACTTTTTAGCTACATATCATCAATATCCTTTTAAGAGAAAATGGAGCATAATTTCAGTGGGCTTCCCACTGGTGGCTTAGTGGTAAAGAATCCACCCACCAATGCAGGAGATGTGAGTCCCTGGGTCAGGAAAATCACCTGGAGAAGGAAATGGCAACCCACTCCAGTATTCTTGCCTGGAGAATCCCATGTATAGAGGAACCTGGTGGGTTACAGTCCACAGGGTCACAAAAGAGTTGGACATGACTTAAAAACTCAACTCCCCAGTGACTCAGTCAGTAAAGAGTCTGCCTGCAATGCAGAAGACCCAGGTTTGATGCCTGGGTCAGGAAGATCCCCTGGAGAAGGGAATGGCAATCCACTCTGGTATTTTTGCCTGGAAAATTCCATGGACAGAGGAGCCTGCTGGGCTACAGTCCATGGGATTGCAAAGAGTTGGACATGACTGAGTGACTAACACCTAACAACTCAACAACAACATAATTGCTTTACAGTGTTGTGTTAGTTTCCACTGTACAACAAAGTAAATCAACTGTATGTGTACATATATTCCCTCCCTCTTGAGCCTTCTTCCCACCCACCCCATTTCACCCCTCTACATCATCACAGCACACAGAGCTGAGCTCCCTGTGCTATCCAGCAGCTTCCCACTAGCTATCTATTTTATACATGGTAGTGCATATATGTCAATGCTACTTTCTCAATTTGCCCCATCCTCTCCTCCCTCTGCTGTATCCACATGTCCATTTTCTATGTCTCATCTCTATTCCTGTCTGGCAAATAGGTTCATCAGTACCATTTTCCCAGATTCCATATATATGGATTAATATACAATATTTGTTTTTCTCTATCTGACCTCACATTGTATGACAGACTCTAGGTTCATCCACAACACTACAAATGACCCATTTTCGTTCCTTTTTTTGTGGCTGAGTAATATTCCATTTGCACCTTATTCTTGATCTTAGGGGTAAAGCATTCAGTCTTTCATCATAAGTATGATGTGAGCTGTGGGGTTTTGTAGACACAGAACGTTTTATAGATATCTGTATGTATTTGTAGATATAGAATATTTTGTAGATACCAGGCTTCAGTTCAGTTCAGTCGCTCACTCGTGTCTGACTCTTTGCGACCCCATGAATCGCAGCACGCCAGGCCTCCCTGTCCATCACCAACTCCCGGAGTTTACTCAAACTCATGTCCATCGAGTCAGTGATGCCATTCAGCCACCTCATCCTCTGTTGTCCCCTTCTCCTCCTGCCCCCAATCCCTCCCAGAATCAGGGTCTTTTCCAATGAGTCAACTCTTCACATGAGGTGGCCAAAGTACTGGAGTTTCAGCTTTAGCATCAGTCCTTCCACTGAACACCCAGCACTGATCTCCTTTAGGATGGACTGGTTGGATCTCCTTGCAGTCCAAGGGACTCTCAAGAGTCTTCTCCAACACCACAGTTCAAAAGCATCAATTCTTCGGTGCTCAGTTTTCTTCACAGTCCAACTCTCACATCCATACATGACCACTGGAAAAACCATAGTCTTGACTAGACGGACCTTTGTTGGCAAAGTAATATCTCTGCTTTTTAATATGCTATCTAAGTTAGTCATAACTTTCCTTCCAAGGAGTAAGCATCTTTTAATTTCATGGCTGCAAGATACCAGGCTTAGGAAGTTCTTTTTCAATCTAGTTTGTTCAGTGTTTTTTTTTTAAATCATGAAACAGTCATGTATTTTGTCAAAGTCTGCTTTCACATCTACAGAAATGATCATTTTGTTTAAAAAATATTTTATTGATAAAGTATATTACATTAATTGATTTTCAGATGATATACCAACCTTGTATTCCTGGGATAAGTCCTATTGGTCATGGTGTATACCATCCTTTTAATATGTTGCTGGATTCAGTTTGCTTGTATTTTTTTTGCATTAATATTCATGAGAAATATTGGTTTGTAGTATTCTTTTTTCCTTGTGATGTCTTTGTGTGGTTTCAGTATCAGGGTTTTACTACCCTCACAGAATGCACTGGATTGGAATGTGTCCCCTACTAATTCATCTTTTGGGAAGAGTTTGTGAAGGGTTGGTGTTAACTCTGCTTTAAATATTTGGTAAAATTCATAAGTGAAGGCTTCCAGTCCTGGACTTTTCTTTGTAGAAAGTGTTTTGATTAGTTGTTTAATCTCTTTGTTTATTATAGGTCTATTCTTTCTATTCTTTATTCAGTTTGGGAAGCTTGCATCTTTCTAGCAGTTTGTCCATTTCATGTTCAATATCTAATTTACTGATGTACAGCTTACTGGCATACAATTGTTCATGGAATTCCTTTACAGATCTATTTTATTTCTGCAAGGCCTGCCTTGAGGCATGAGGGATTTTAGATCCCTGACCAGGGATCAAACCCATGTTCCCTGCAGTGGGAGCATGGGGTCCTAATCACTGGACTGTCTGGGATTCCTCTTCTTTTAAATATAGTGTTTACTGCTATACATTTCTCCCTAAAGTTTGCTTCAGTTGCCTTCCCTAAATTTTGGCATGGTGTGATTTCCTTTACATTCATCTGAAAGCATTTTCTAAATTTTCTATGATTTCCATTTCAGTTCAGTTCAGTCGCTCAGTCGTGTCCGACTCTTCGTGACCCCATGAATCGCAGCACGCCAGGCCTCCCTGTCCATCACCAACTCCCGGAGTTCACTGAGACTCATGTCCATTGAGTCAGCGATGCCATCCAGCCATCTCATCCTCTGTTGTCTCCTTCTCCTCCTTCCCCCAATCCCTCCCAGCATCAGAGTCTTTTCCAATGAGTCAATTCTTCACATGAGGTGGCCAAAGTACTGGAGTTTCAGCTTTAGCATCATTCCTTCCAAAGAAATCCCAGGGCTGATCTCCTTCAGAATGGACTGGTTGGATCTCCTCGCAGTCCAAGGGACTCTCAAGAGTCTTCTCCAACACCACAGGTCAAAACCATCAATTCTTCGGCGCTCAGCCTTCTTCACAGTCCAACTCTCACATCCATACATGACCACTGGAAAAACCATAGCCTTGACTAGATGGACCTTTGTTGGCAAAGTAATGTCTCTGCTTTTGAATATGCTATCTAGATTGGACATAACTTTCCTTCCAAGGAGTAAACGTCTTTTAATTTCATGGCTGCAGTCACCATCTGCAGTGATTTTGGAGCCCCAAAGAATAAAGTCTGACACTGTTTCCACTGTTTCCCCATCTGTTTCCCATGAAGTGATGGGACCGGATGCCATGATCTTCGTTTTCTGAATGTTGAGCTTTAAGCCAACTTTTTCACTCTCCTCTTTCACTTTCATCAAGAGGCTTTTGAGTTCCTCTTCACTTTCTGCCATAAGGGTGGTGTCATCTGCATATCTCAGGTTATTGATATTTCTCCCAGCAATCTTGATTCCAGCTTGTGTTTCTTCCAGTCCAGTGTTTCTCATGATGTACTCTGCATATAAGTTAAAGAAGCAAGGTGACAACATACAGCCTTGACGTACTCCTTTTCCTATTTGGAACCAGTCTGTTGCTCCATGTCCAGTTCTAACTGTGGCTTCCTGACCTGCATACAGATTTCTCAGGAGGCAGGTCAGGTGGTCTGGTATTCCCATCTCTTTCAGAATTTTCCACAGTTTATTGTGATCCACACAGTCAAAGGCTTTGGCATAGTCAATAAAGCAGAAATAGATGTTTTTATGGAACTCTCTTGCTTTTTCCATGATCCAGCGGATGTTGGCAATTTGATCTCTGGTTCCTCTGCCTTTTCTAAAACCAGCTTGAACATCAGGAAGCTCACGGTTCACATATTGCTGAAGCCTGGCTTGGAGAATTTTGAGCATTACTTTACTAGTGTGTGAGATGAGTGCAATTGTGCAGTAGTTTGAGCATTCTTTGGCATTGCCTTTCTTTGGGATTGGAATGAAAATTGACCTTTCCCAGTCCTGTGGCCACTGCTGAGTTTTCCAAATTTGCTGGCATAATGAGTGCAGCACTTTCACAGCATCATCTTTCAGGATTTGAAATAGCAATTCCCTTTCACTCACTGGTTATTTAGAAAGTGTTTTGTTTAATTTCTATGCATTTATGACTTTCCAAAATTTCTTTCTGTTGTTGAATTCTAATTGTATTTTTTTCCCGTAATTGTGACATAAAAATCAGATGCAGATATTGAATACTTAATAACTCAGGAAAGAGAAGGCCCTCCTCACAGACCCTGGGACCACATGGGAAGCATAAATCAACAGAATTTGGTTACTTGTGAAACTGGTATCTGGGAAGTCTCTTGTCCTCTGATGATCAAAGGGAGGGATATTCAAATGGTCAAAGAGTTTAAGTATGGAGGAAAGGAAGAAAACAGAAGCTTTAAGACAAGACTCTGGAATCCTTTCTTCTCCAGTGTTTCCTACTTTAGACAAGTAAAAGCTTCAAAACAATACTATTTAATTTAAATACAAGTGAGGTTCTAGATACTTTGGCCACCTGATGCAAAGAGCTGACTCATTTGAAAAGACCCTGATGCTGGGAAAGATTGAGGGCAGGAGGATAAGGCGACAACAGAGGATGAGATGGTTGGATGGCATCACTGACTCGATGAACACGGGTTTGGGTGGACTTCAGGAGTTGGTGATGGACAGGCAGGCCTGGCGTGCTACGGTTCATAGGGTTGCAAAGAGTCAGACGTGACTGAACGACTGAACTGAACTGAACTGAGGTTCTAGAATTTGGGTAGTGTCAGAAAGACATTTTGGAATTCTTTGAACTAAACTTTTCCTCACCATTCACATACTACTGAATAGGCATATAATGGATCACTGATGCTATTCTCCATTTTCCCCCTCAGGCACTTTTCCTTTATTTCACAGGGACTGTGGGGCACCCCTCATTCCAAGCCTCTAACCACGTGTTCAAGTGTCTGGAGAGTGGCTGAGCCTGAAAGTCAGGAGCAGCACTCCAGCGGTTCTGAGGTTCTTACTGCTGCCTGCAGGCCCCGCCCTCCCTTCTGAGAGCTCTCCCAAGTAGCGGGCTCCTGTTCGGCCACACGGCAGCGCCACAGGCGGCCTCCTCCACTCTCCTACATTCAAGGCACAGTGAACACAGGAGTGACGATTAGACTTACCTATTTTATTTTAGAGGAAAGCAGAAAAAAAAAAAAGCTTTAAGTTTTAGACAAGCTAGAAATGGATTAAACAATGGTATCTTTTCAGATATTGGCAGTATCTTAGGGCCACATGTTACAGGCTTCATTCTTAAATCAGGATCACATACACACACAGACCATGCTTTCATAAAAACATGCGGAATTACATTCAGTTTTAACCTAAAATGAGGCAAACTGGATAAAATAATTGAGCAAAGAGGACAAATTTAAAATCCAAATACATTTCCTTGCAGACAACTATTCAATTCAATTCTGTTGCCAGTAAGATATTGAATATTCTTTCTTGAATCACCCTAATTCAATGTACAGTACAGTATGTACTGCCTGGGAAGAAATTCAAATCATAAATACTATAGGGAAATATCCAATAGCTCAGAATGGCCTTTTCAAGTAGCCAATAAGCTCTAAAAGACTGCAAAAATATTAAATCCGGTCACACATGGGCTATATGTTCCAGACTGAGCACATCTTGCTGTCATAGCCCCCCTCCTTGCTCCAGGACTACCTGGAACTGGGTCTTAAGGAGTTGGCACACAGGGCCGCTTGGGCTGCTCGCTGAATGCCAGATGATGGCGGGGCCTCTTCCCTGCAGACTGTGGTCAGCGAGGTGAAGGCTGCTGGCCACAGTCACAACAGCTGAGCTGATCTGCGATTTCTGTCTCCTGCCAATGTCAGGTCCAGGTTTGCTGATGTGTTTGTGCTGCTGTGCAAGATACCGGAGAAAGGCTGTCTGCCCTGCATGTCAGATTCCAGACTCCACATGGTTATGGCAGGATTTGGGAGAAGGATCCACAGAGCGAGGGGCAGGATTAGAATAAAGAGATGTTAATGGTGTGAGTTGGGAAGGTAAAGGAAACTGTCGGGAACTCAGTGGAAAAAAAAAGGTTGAAGAAAATTAAAGGGGGATCAGGGGAAATAATAAAAAAAAAATACTGGAAAAAGACAACCATCTCTGTTGTTTTAAAGGTCAAAGAGTAACAATAATACAGAAAGACTCTTTTATCTTGCCAGATTCAACAGCACACTACATTTTGGCTTTTTAAATAACGTTTATACCATTGGGTTCTGGGTTCTTCTTCCAACCACAGGCTCTGACTTCCAATCGTGCTCACTCCCAACCCCCTGAAGCACCTGTTTTTTCCAGACCGCACACTTCTCCAAACCCCACCCCCTGACCTAAGTTCAGTTTTCATTTATGATTATATCTCTCTCTGTCTGGCACTCATTTTCTAAGATCCTCACTTCTCTTCACTTACTAGCCTAAATCCATATTACTCTATACTTTTAAGAAAGATTCATGACAGCTAGATCATGCCAGGTAATAATTCAAGTTTTACTGTCTAAATGTTTGTGTGTGTGTATATATAAAATATCTGTACATAATACATATACACTTATATATGTAATTGTGCATATGTGTGTATGTATATAAATAAATAAAAGTAGCATTTGCAAGAGTTTTAAAATCTATCAGATCACACATTTCTTTAGCCAAACAATAAATATTCTGTGATGAGTCATGATACTTCACTTTCAAGTGTCCACTTTAAGAATCAGTATGAAGTCAGATGGTTCAAAATAAGCAAATAAGCAAACCAACAAATACAAGCAGACTAGGATAGGCATCCGAGAATTTCTTTTCTAGGTTCTGAGGCAAATTTCAGGTGCTGTCTTCTCTTTTATCAATTTTATTTCCTACTCTGTTTTGGCAAATTCAATTCATTCTTCCAGTCTGATGCATATGACTTCACAGAGTTGGAGAGGGAATGAAAGGGGGTGGGACCAAAAGGAGAGTGGTGGGAAGGAGAAGCCTAATGTTTATCAAGTTTGTTGTTGCTGTTGTTTGGCTGACAGTAAAGACTTTGCCAGTCTTTCACCTCTGTATACATTGGTACCAAGAGCAAAGTCAAGTGAATTTATTCAATAAACACATATTGAATAAATGAAATCACCGACTCTACACTGTGTGCTGAGGGTCATGCTGGATGGTTATAAAGAGAGTACTGGCTTCCCTGGTGGCTCAGTGGTAAAAGAACCAATGCAGGAAACACAGGAGACGTGGGTTTGATCCCTGGGTTGGGAAGATCCCCTGAGAAGGAAATGGCAACTCATTCCAGTATTCTTGCCTGGGAAAATCCCACGGACAGAAGAGCCTGGTGGGCTGTAAGGCCATAGGATTGCAGAGAGCTGGACACTGACTGAAGCTCGTGAACACACATACTGAATAACTGGGCAATGAAAAGTAACTCAGTATAACATGGTGCCCTCCCTTGTATGACAAGAGAATACATTCCCTAAGGTGGTGTCTTCAGAGCTAGGGCTCATGCTGAGGCTGTGATCCCATCATCTCAGTGGGCAAAACAAGGGTAGGCAATAACTTAAGGCAAACTATCATTCATGGGCCAAGGCTGGCCTGCAGATTGTACAGCCCAGGAACTAACAATGGTTCTTACGTTTAACAGGGTTAAAAAACAAAACAAAAAACAAACAGCAGAAATCATACACAGCCTACAAAACAAAAATATTTACTCTCTAGCCTTTCACAGAAAAAGTTTTCTGACCCTGTTCTAAAGAGACACTAAGATTGGAGAAGGAAATGGCAACCCACTCCAGTACTCTTGCCTGGAAAATCCCATGGATGGAGGAGCCTGGTAGGCTATAGTTCATGGGGTCGCAAAGAGTAGGACACGACTGAGTGACCTCACTTTCTTTTCTTTCCTTCTGAAGTTGCTGTTGTTTAGTCATTGGGTCCAACTCTCTGTGAACCCATGGACTGTAGCACACCAGGCTCCTCTGTCTTCCACTATCTCTTGGAGTTTACTCAAATTCATGTCCATTGAGTCAGTGTTCAAACTGGTTTTAGAAAAAGCAGAGGAACCAGAGATCAAATTGCCAACATCTGCTGTATCATCAAAAAAGCAAGAGAGTTCCAGAAAAACATCTATTTTTGCTTTGTTGACTATGCCAAAGCCTTTGACTGTGTGGTTCACAATAAACTGGGGAAAATTCTGAAAGAGATGGGAATACCAGACCACCTGACCTGCCTCTTGAGATATTTGTATGCAGGTCAGGAAGCAACAGTTAGAACTGGACATGGACTGGACACAACTGAGCGACTGAACTGAATTGAGTTGGTGATGCTACCTAACCATCTCATCCTCTGCTGTATCCTTCTCTGTTTGCCTTCAATCTTTCCCAGAAACAGGGTGTGAGGTTACTTTTAATCTAAAGTGTGTTCGACTTGAATTGTGTTCAAACACAGCAAGACTGCAGGCCTAAGCTCTGTGGGCTCTTGTCTGCTAATACCAACATATATGTTATCTTGGAGTCAATTTCTATTAATTGCCTTCTCTCATGAGTATAGATCACATTTTTCTGTTTCTTTGTAAGTCTAATAATTTTGGATTGTATCTTGTTATGTTAATTATAGCAGTGCTGTCCAATACAAAAAAAAAAAATGAGCCACACACGTAATTTTAATTTTCTATTATCCACATTAAAAAAAGTAAAGAAACATGTGACTTTAATATATTGCATTTTGATCCAGTGTCTTCAAAATACAACAGGCTTCCCTGATGGTTCAGTAGGTAAAGAATCTTCCCCAAATGCAGGAGACACAGGAGACATGGGTTTGATCTTTGAGTAGGGAAGATACCCCAGAGCCGAGGGCATGGTAACTTACTCCAGTATTCTTGCCTGGAAAAGCCCATGGACAGAGAAGCCTGGTGGGCTACAGTCCATAGGGTCGCAAAGAGTTGGACACGACTGAGCGACTGCATACATACACACTCAAAATATAATTATTTTAACATGTAATAAATATTAAAAATTAATAAGATATTATATAATCTCTTTCCAGACTAATTCTTTGAAGTCAGGTGTGTATTTTGCATTTATAACACATCTTGATTTGGACTAGCTAGTGGCTACTGTGTCAGTCAATCAGCATGCATGTATGCCTGCATGCTCAGTAGCATCTGACTCTTTGTGACCCCGTGGACTGTAGCCCACCAGTCTCTTCTGTCCATGGGACTTTCCTGGTAAGAATACTGGAGTGGGTGGCCATTTCCTCCTGCAGGGGATCTTCCTAACTCAGGGATCAAACTTTCTTTGCAGGCAGGTTCTTTACTGCTGAGCCACCAGGGAAGGAAGCACTGATCAGCATAGCCATAGAATATCATTCTAGGAGAATACTGGGGGTTTGTCCAATATAAGCTCTTCCATCATTATGGGAAACAGAATCCCTGACTGATAGTTTTTAAACTTTACCCCTTGGTATTTCACAGAGGTGCTCTGGGCCAAGTGAGATGAGGGGAAGGCTAAGGGCACTGAACCACTCTTCCCTATTATATATGCATCTCAAGTCAATCAGACCAACTCTGATTTCATGTTTCATATATTTCGTTTCTGTGCATAACTTAAAAAGATTTTGATACTAATATGAAAACATAAATGACTGTAGAATATAATTCTTGACGGGGTCCCTAGGATCGTTCTTGCTCATTTATGCCCTTGAACCTATGCTGATGTCTCTTCTAGAGTCACTTACTCTCCTTTCTAATCATATCACAAGAGCCAGCTGTCTCTACTTTCAGGAAAAGAAGCTGTGGCCTCTCTGATACCTACGTCTTTACAGTGGCAAGTTCTTCTTTCTTTAGCCCCACATGTGTGTGACTGATTGATAAATTGATCAATCGACGGATAGGTTTGCAAGATGGCTGTTCACACCCAAATTCTCAAGACTTCTAGAAATGAGCTGTTTCTCATGCCCTTCACCATTAGGGTAGAGAATTTCATTCTTAATTTTCCAAGGACCACATAAAATCACATCTCACCTTACTTTCCCTTCTGGCTTCCCTCTCTCATTCACACACATTTTATCAGTTTGACAAAGAAAAGAGGGTCAGAAACAAAACAAAATGCTTTGTGATACTTTTCACCAGGTGAGTGGTACAAACTGAGCTTAAGAAACCCAAAAAACTGCCAGGTTAAAAGTCCAGCCTCTTTCAATTTTGCTTTCCTCAGGGTATATGCCTTAAAGTGATTATCCTTCAATAAAAAATAAATTAATTAAAAAAAAAAGTCCAGCCTCTTTACAAAAGCTACACATGCCTTAACTGGATGCATAGAACCACAAAACAAAAGCCACATACCTCAACGCTGGGCAGAACAGGAGGCCAGGTGTGATATTACATAATACAACAGAATCAGATGAAAATCCCACTAAGATGGAAATAAGGAGGCTTAACTGATGAACACATTCCACACAATTCATCTCGGTTAACAACCCAAGAGAATGCACTTCGGAGTACATGGCCATGAAAGCTAGGGTTGGAAACAGAAGTTCTGATGGATCCCAAACAATAAATAACTTACTGATGTTAATTTCAGCCACTAAATCAGACCAATCACAAACACTAACCAATCAGAATCACTAACACCTAGTCACACGTGCTCACACTCTTGAGTTCCTTTTTCTCCAAGACAGAGTAACTTGGAGGAGGTGACATGTGCCAGGTGAAAGTGTGTGGAGATGGCTATTTCTTTTTTTCATGAGATGTTCTTAATGGTCTATGAGACGCCTTCCAGTGAGGGCTGTATACTGCTATCAAAGTTATGGCTTAGTAGCCAGAAATTGAGTATTTTGAACAATCAAAAAATCACTCAGCAACAACAATGGAACTCAGAGTAAGACTGGTATTAATTGTGCAGCACCCCGTTCATGGGTGCTGCTGCTCTGACCCTGAAGGATCCAAGCTTGGGAACAGAGCTCCTTACCGTGACTGGCAGGGGTGCAAGTTGCACCTTCGAACCTGGGGCTCCGGGCGGCTGGCCTGAGGGCAGTCACTGTCGTTCACTAGAGTTGTGGTCTTGTTAACAATCCGTGTGCAGGACACGATGCTTCTGCGTTCCCCTGGAAACCAAAGTACACAGAATTGAGAGGCCACAGAACACATACCTGGAAAGGCCATTTATTCACCGTGTGGAGGAATGTTCAGGTGCTTCTTGTGATCAGTTTGTCACTTAAACTGACTCTTCTAACGCCTGTGGGTTGTCAGAGAGGGAGGATCATAATTTTAGGGATGAGGGTGTGTGAGACAGGGCAGGGATAGTAGGGGCAGGAGAAAGACCCTAGAACAGGATCAGAGAGAAGCAATGCTTCAGATCAGCTGTGTTCCTGGACACCTTGGGGCTCACTGTGGCCAAAGTTCTGATTTGGGTCTCTAATTTCTAACAAAGATTACCAGTCTCTATATCTGTTCATTTGAAGTCTGTGGAGATCTGGGCTTGATTAAACAACTGCACAACAGCCCTCACCAGAGATGACAGTTACTTATTACAGAATTCCTGCTTTCTGGAGAGAAGCGAGAAACAGGAAGTGTTGTCTGAAGGACATAGACCAACCTGAAAATTTTTCTATCAACTGCTGCTCATGCCTGAGCATCACCTGCTCTTGGGAAGCCTCACTAACCCCAGCTGACTACACATTCATTCTTTTGGGTGTTTCCAAAGAACCCTGCCGGAGAAGGCAATGCCTTCCCACTCCAGTACTCTTGCCTGGAAAATCCCATGGACGGAGGAACCTGGTAGGCTGCAGTCAAGAGTTGGACACGACTGAGCGACTTCACTTTCACTTTTCACTTTCATGCATTGGAGAAGGAAATGGCAACCCACTCCAGTGTTCTTGCCTGGAGCATCCCAGGAACGGCAGAGCCTGGTGGGCTGCCATCTATGAGTCGCACAGAGTCGGACACGACTGAAGCGACTTAGCAGCAGAAGCAGCAGCAAGCACAACTATATGGATCCCATGCTCCTCAATCAGTCTATCTTCTGGGGAATTTGTCATGGTACAGCCCTGAACTTGAGTGAGCATAGAAAGCACAGAGATGCCTCAAGCCAGATTTTGGATTGGGCTGCAGGTCAGGGAGCTGGGGGTCATTGGTGCCATAAAAGGCTGTGATAGTGATAGCAGAACAGCACCCCTACCCCAGCCAGAGCAGCCTGCTAGCTCCTGTACTGCGGCCATGCTGAGTTTGCAGCAAGTTGGCCTAGAGGAAGTTTGGTGCCATTAGCCCTGCAGGACCAGTGCCATGCCCACGTCTTACCTGCCAGCCCACCCTCTGGGTTGGCATTCCAGGGTCCAGGTCAACCTTCTGTCCTAACTCTGTCCATCAACATTTACCTGCCTTGCATCCATCCCAGGACCCCGCTCTGTGTCCTGTCAGGGCGCTGTTGGCTAAGAGTTCAGAATGCTTCCCTTCACTCCTCCTAAACAACACTGTAACGACTATGATGTTCTTTGTTCATATTGATGTTTATAGTATTTGAGTTTCCTCCTGCAGTGGGCATGAGGGCTGATCATCCTATTTTGGAGGTGAGGAAATTTAGGCACAGAGAGAATACATCATCTGCTAATAAATGGAGGCAAATCATGAAGCCAGAACCCAGGCCCAGAGTGTTTCACTGGAGTTGGAGGACTTTTCTTTCCATTATATTACTGTTGATTCCATTGGTTTCCATGTATTTCCACTGGTGACTGTAGCAAAAAGGAAAGGGTATTTGAAGGTCAGAAACATCTTCCAGCGCCCTTTTCCAAGCGTAACAGGTGCAAGTCTGTCCTGTGCACTCCCAGGGTCACCTGTCACACTTGTGACACAGCTGCACATTAGTCAAACCTCCACTCCGATCAGCATCAAAGGCTGTAGGCAAAGCAGCCACGTGGACGCAACTTCAGCCTGGAGGAGTCTGGAAGAAGACCCTGCCCAGAGAAATTTGCAGCAGGATGCAGTTACATTCCACAGAAATACAAGTTACTTATGTGGCCAGCCTTTCCCAGGCAATGTGCACCCGCCACAGAGTGCCCTGAATTCACTTCTCCTCTGTTTGGTAAAACCCCACACCCAGTGAGCCCACAACCCTGCTGCTCACCTCCGCCACACTGCACACTGCACCCTTCCCAGCCGCTGTGGGTCCAGATGAACAAGGAGTCCTGGGCTTTTTCTGGTTCACTTTGATTTTCAGTGGTGTAGTTTACAGGAATGGTGTATTCATAATGAATTCCGTAATTTTGGTCATGAAATAACAACACCTGCATCAGTAGCAAAATAAAAGGCCACTTTGAAATAGAGCAAAAGCCCACAGGATTGCTGAATTTGCAAGCCAACCCGTGTTGTGGCTGTCTTCCCACCAGGGATAGCCCATTCTTTTGGGGGTTTCAAAACAAGTTCATGCCAGGGGCACTCCTTTATTTCAGTTTTGGTTTCCACAGATACTCAACTCGGGGGCTGGAGCATATGTAAACCATTGGCAGGGAGCTCTACTCTTTTCCACTGGAGAGAGGACTGGTTTAGATGAGGGATTTGGGGATAAGCCAGTCTGAGTGCTCTAACTGCACTTTACATGCTCCATGTAATCACCCACGAAACTGCCCTTGTGGGTGAGAAAGACACAAATATACGGCTCTTTCTAAATAGGCATCTGAACAGGTAGGGTGACTCCTTTGCAAATGAATGCCACTCTTCATGCCCCAAGCACCAGTCACTGCCATGTGTAAGGCAGGCTCCAGGTTAAACACAGCCCCTACAAGGGAACCTTGTGGATGCCTGCCAAGGATGCAGGAGCCTTCCTGTACCATGGGAGCTAGGATCACGACAATGCCCACAGGGTGGCACAGGCCTGGTACAGGGCTTAAAGCTGGCAGTGAGGTATGGGGGAGCCATGATCCTGCAGCCTGGGGACCCTGGGGTCTGAAATCCTGGCAAGTGGGCAGGTGGAGGGGCCTTCTCTTAGTTTGGTAATGCATTTGACAAGCCTTGTAAGCACAGAGGTGCTCTATGGGCTTTATTTTTCTATGTGTACTTAATGGTGTGAAAGAAGCTCTCTTGTGGGAACTTCAAATGGCCTGCCTGTTGGTGGTACATCTTCAGCCCAGGCTTGGAACCGGATGGCACTCCTGGGTCTAAGCAGCCAGCAACTTCACTTCCAGGCTGAGGTTCTGGGACAGCAGGTCAGAGGGAGCTGGAGGCAGACCTCCATCTGACCTGAGGGAGGCCAGGCAGACTGTGTGCCAGACGACAGGAGTCACTCTCCCGCCCAAGCATCTCCCAGCCCTCCTAAGGCTGGAGTTGCAGGGTGGGGGTGGGGTGCTAAGAGCAGCCCAAACTGAATAAACATCCACTTCTCCAAGAAATAGACTTGCAGTAATACATTTGGAAAAATGCCTCCAGTTTAAAAAAAAAAAAAAACTCTTTAAAAGAGATCTTTATTATCTCAGTATGGGAATAAGACTGGTGAATTGAGAATCCATATGAAACCAATTTCATGCAATTTTGTAGCCACGTATAATTTGTGTGTGCATGTACGTAATTGGTTTCAAATGCAGGTCCCCATGGCTCTATGGGCACTCCTGACCTCGCAAGCAATGAGCACACCTCAGTTAGGGGACAATGGATTTCCCTTCAGAGCAAGACGGGCTCCTCTCATTTCTAGGTCTAGAAACTGGAAGTAACTAGCAATCACATTTCAAGAGAGACGTGATTAATGTTCAAGAAGGCAGGAACTTCAGCTGTGGCAGTTGTTGCGTTCCCCGAGTTTTGTTTATCATGGTCTGAATGAATCCCGGCTGTGCATTTGCTTTAATGGGCTGACAATTCACTCACAGTTTATGCAAGCTTTTGGGAAAGAAGGGAAATAGACCCATCTTGGTGTTTGCTAGAAAAGCAACTTCATGTGCTAACAGGTGATACTGCTATCTTGGGTTTTATCTTGTCTTTCACTTCCTCTTTTAGTCCCTCTGAATGACTGCTTTTAACTCAGGACAGGAGGATTTGTTCCAGTGACTTAGATTAGTAAACAATCTAATCACAGAGAAATGGCTTAGGTACAGGCTTCCCCAGTGGCTCAGCGGGTAAAGAATCTGCCTGCCATGCAGGAGAAACAGCAGATGTGGATTCAATCCCTGGATCAGGAAGATCCTCTGGAGGAGGAAATGGGAACCCACTCCAGTATTCTTGCCTGGAAAATCCCATGGACAGAGGAGCCTGGCGGGCTACAGTCCACGGAGTTGCAGGAGTCAGACACAACTGAACGCATAAGTGTGCACAGGTTCTTAGGTCCCAGAAATCAACTTTCAAATGTATATCTGCAGTAGCTTTAGTGTGTGGATTGTTGCACTACGTCAGCCATGGGAACCAGCTCCCTTTGCTCTTACTGGAAACTGTAACAGGCTTAGGGCCGTCATGGGAGCCATCTCTACTCACTCGCAGAGCTGGTCTCCTCAGGAGATTCTTACTGAGAGGTGGCCTGGGAATCTCTCAGGCATCACCTAATCTTAAACAGATGCCGGCTGCCAGAGACCACAAATTAATGGAGATGATAAGAACTTCCAAGTAAAGACTTCGGGCGGCGTGGAGGACAAACTGTCCTTTGATTACAGACACACAAGCTGTCACAATCCCCATTCTTTGGAAGGAGACATCGAATCAGTAATTATGAGCTATCCAAAGTTAGCCACGAGAACTCCTGAACCCTGAGAAGGCAATGGTGGCATTCTTTTCCCTGGAGATCTTCCACAGTCTTAAAAGGCAGTATAACCAAACATTTCAGTGGTTTGCACGCGGTCCTTCCTGAGACAACATGTAAGACCAGAGTGCCCAGATCTGGCCCAACTCCACAGATTTCTTGAGACCATCTGGGGAGTAAATAGTCCAGTAGAATTTGTTTCTGTCTCAATTCCTGAAGGCTTGTTGCAAGCTGAGTCTGGAAAAACCTGAGTGGTGTTGGTTTGGAAACAGAGTCAACAGTGTGTTTTCAAAAGGTAGTTTCTGATGTAATTATACAAACTGTGGGGCAAATCTAAGCCACCTGATACGAAAACAGACTTTGAGTGGGACTGTCTGCTTAATGATGCCAGGTCTCCCCGGTGGCCACATGACTAAGCATTTCCATCCTGGAGGTGGTTCCTTTTGAAAAAGATGGGAGTTCTGCCAGCAAAGAGCCAAGGCAGAATTTTGAAAGGGCAGCATTTTGAAGCATGTGGCAAAAAGGATTATACAAGGTAAAAACCAAAAGAGACAATGGAGCAGCAGGTGGCCAGGTAAACCACCAGGAACCAAACGTACCTCCTCCCATAGGGCCCCAGGGAAGAAGTCAGCTGGTAGACCTCTTGGACCCAACCAACTCAGGACAAATACAAAAGCACAGCCAATTACCATCAGATGCAGCGGCATTTTGGTTGGTCCCTTGGCAGAAATTTTCTCCCACAGGCCCCTTCGAACGTAGCGGACGGTTGTGCCTGCAATCTGGAACTCTCCAGGGAGCTCTATCTTCCAGTCACTGTTGATGGATCTCTTACTGGAGTCTTTGAGAGCTAGAAAGAAAATGGAATGCCATGGAATTAGGGGAGTCAGCCTGTGTTTGAAGGGAGTCAGGGCGTCTTGAGGGGTGGGTTGGAGGGCTCTCCACAGGGGAGAAGAGGGAGGCCTGCCCTAAGAGAAAGGGAGCTTTCTCTGAGAACAGAAGACTGGCTCATGGGCAGAGAACGGCTCCTGACCCCAGGTCCCTGAGCTCAGCTGCCTCGGCTCCTGAGCCTCAGAGCGCGGGCTGGTGTCTCAGAACCAGCTCACATGGAGCGGGTGTGGGGAGGAGTGCCAGAGGATGCAGACAGCCACACACAGCCCTATCGTATTTCGCTAGACTTACAGAGTAGAGGGTTTTCTGCTGGATGAATGGATTCTATTTCAACATGTCCAAGTCTCTAAAACAGGTTTTGCAGCTTTAGCAAAATTCATCATTCATTTCACTCTTACCTACCTGGGGCTTTTTAGAGGGCAGCCTAACTCTAGTGTCCCTTAAGGATCTGATAGCCCCAGATTAGTGAAGTAGATGCTCCTTCAAGAAGCAAGTGCCCTTCTATAAAGATGAGAGTCTCCCATCCGGAGCTGCTTAAAGACAGATGTGGCAGTAAGTCAGCTGATGCCTCAGGAGTGGCAGGGGCATACCCACCCTCAGCTTCATGGCCTCTGCCAGTTTCACACTTTGCTCTCTCAGTGTGTTGGAACTGACATGGAACTGACATTCTGCTGACTGGCCATAGCAAAGATTTGGTTTTCCATACAAGCCATGTATTTATTATCATCCAAGTGCTCACCCGTAATTTCTTTGTTTTTTCCTCACTTAGGCTTTAGAGTCATGTGGTTCTCATGAGAGAGCATTCTACAGTGAAATTTTGGGCTTTTTAAGTTTGTTTTGCTTTGTTATTCAGGAAAGTAAACAACGATTATAGAACCTACTCTGACATGCAAGAGAAGGTGGTAAATGAAAATAGTCAATAGCAAGTCTTGATGTCACTCAAAACATAAAATTCTCCATACACCCCAAGTCCAATGCCACATTCTTTGCCAGCACCCCTGAACCCTGCTCGGTCCAGAATCAGTGAAATCAGGTTCCCCACTCTTTGCTTATATGGTCAGAAACAAAATGCCCACATATAATACCAATTTTGGATAATGAGTGTTGAAACCCACAAGTCGTTTCAGTTAAGCCTGAGCCCACGAGCCCTGGGCCGGGTTAGGACCTGATGCGTCCAATCCTGGTCAGGCCACAAGCAGCTGGGGGTGCTGCCCTCGCTTCCTGGTCTGCAGGACACGGTGGTCCTGGCTGGATCCCCTGCCCCGAGGGGGAGGTGCAAGCTCAGCACTCCGCGTTTACAGGAACCACCAGGAGAAACCCACGGCTCTGGGTAGGGCTGCCTCCCAGTAGGACAGCTTCCAGGAGGGGCCGCACTCAGTGAGGGTGGCTGCCCAGTGCATGGCTGCGGATTACAGGACTCCAGGAACGGCTTTGAAAAGAGAACGCTCCAGCACTTAGAACCCAATGTTTCCCGTCAAAGAATTCTACCCACTCTTGGGATCTCCTGGCTATTGGAAGGAAGCGAGTCTATTGGGATGCTCACAATTTCTGCTCCTTTTTCTCTTCCTCAGCCACCACCTGCAAGTCTCCATTTAAGGGGCACATTCTCTGGTTTAGCTTCTCTGTATGCTTTTACCCATTTGACCTTCCCAACAGTGCTCTAAGGTAAAGGATTACTGTCTTCTTTCTCACAGATGAGGAAATGGGGGCACAGGGAGGTTCAGTAACCTGCCTGAAGTCACACAGCTATTGTCACGTGGAGGCCTGAACCTTAACAGACCGAGGTCCCACATTCGTTAGGTCACAGCACAAGTCTAGAGTTTTATGACAGACACTGAAATGTGCAAATGTCTCACATTCTCCCAGAGAACACATTCCAACCTCAGATCACTGTGATGCCTCATGTTCTACATATCCTCATAAAAACACCTAAGCTTGTGGTTTTCCACAGCTTCCAGTGAACCACCAACCTACAAGTACTTTTGGCCATATTAGCTATTGGGGTATCTAGCAACGGGTGCATGGGTGTTCACTGCTCTTTCACTTCCTCTGAAGGTTTGGACAACTGTTTTCTTACCACTTTCTGAGGGCCTTGTAGCTGGTGCTGAAGACACAGCTCCTGCCCTCGGGAGCTCAGGGCTTGAAAGCGAGGTGGGCGAGAAGACAGATAAACATGAGACACTTGCAGAAGCTCTGAGACAGAGGCCAGCCCAGGGCTCACGTGTGTGTGTGGGCAGAGACTGGGCCTGCTGGAGAAGGCCTTCTGGAGGGGAGGCCGGAGCTGAGATGGCAGGAAAAGCAGGGAGCAGAGGCGGCCGGAGCGCCTGGCAGCTTGGACTTGCTCCCTGGCTCCTTGATAAGCTCAGTTTCTGTGCAGAGTCAGGGGTTGGGGGGGGAGGAGGGAGGCACTCTGCCCATGCGGAGAAGCAAGAGGAGGTGGCAGAGAGAGGCTGCAGAGGTGGAGAAGGAGAGGGGAGGCTTACTGTCATTGTCACTGGGCTGGGAACGCTTGAGCAGGTTGAGAATCTCTGTAACTTGGAATCAGCAAGATGAGCAGAGTGAGTTTCTGTAAAGCTGGGGACCACCGTCACTCTGGGGCCACCCCCAGAGCCCCTTTCCCTCATAGAGACCAGGGCACGCTGGGGCGGCCCGCCCCTCCCGTCTCAGCCTGTGCTTGCACCCCAGTCGACTCTTGCACTCGGTGGCCCTGGCTGGGCCTGGCCTTGCTCCACTTTAGGGCTTTTGAACTGTGGTGTTGGAGAAGACTCTTGAGAGTCCCTTGGACTGCAAGGAGATCCAACCAGTCCATCCTAAAGGAGATCAGTCCTGGGTGTTCATTGGAAGGACTGATGTTGAAGCGGAAAGTCCAATACTTTGGCCACCTAGTGTGAAGAGCTGACTCATTGGAAAAGACCTTGATGCTGGGCAAGATTGAGGGCAGGAGGAGAAGGGGACGACAGAGGATGAGATGGCTGGATGGCATCACTGACTCAGTGGACATGGATTTGGGTGGATTCTGGGAGTTGGTGATGGACAGGGAGGCCTGGCGTGCTGCAGTTCATGGGGTCGCAAAGAGTCAGACACTACTGAGCGACTGAACTGAACTGAGTGTGTTGCTCCCTGACATCTCTCTGTCCTTCTGCAAGTAACACCCCCCAGAGGAGCTTCTGGGGATGTGTTTTTCCCCAGTCATGGGAGGCTGACCCTAAACTCCTCCTCAGCTCCAGAAGTGGGTCCACCACCCAACTCGGGACAGGAAGAGTCAATTGTAACACTTGCATTCACCTTGGGAAGAAGCAGCTCTCTTTCCCAAAGTTGCCCAGGGACTCGATATGAGCTGCCAGTGCGTGGCAAGGGGCCCTCAGACGACAGTGCACTGAGGCAGGACAGCAGGGCTGGATACAGGCATCATTTCCCACAGTTTTAGCCCCTGGGCCCAGCGGCACCTGAAGGCAATACTCGGAAACCAAGGACTAGGTCTAGCTTCCACATGTCACATTTGGAGGCTGGTTTTTGAAAAACATTAACCATGATAGAAGCAGGGCAGGTTGAGAAAGAAAATGACTAGTATGGATTTCTAGAAGTCACCCTAGGATCCTTACTGATGTCAGCTTAGCACCCTCTGAGACTCAGAAAGGCACACTCCATCCAGGCCTTAACCCCTCTCCGGGACCCTGCCCTGTCCAGTACTTGTTCAGGGTGAGGTGGCTCTTTCTTACTTGGCCTTGTTTCCAAGGTGCTTTATCAGGACTTATTGGATTATGAACTGAAAACCACGCCACTCTCGTGCCAAAAGGCAAGCATCGGGGAGGTCAAGAGTGGGAAGAACTGGAAAAAGTGCAGGAGGGCACAGCTGGAGCCAATTATAACCCATCCACAGAAACGGCACACAGAGGTGTGGGGACCGCCTGGGGAAGCCCTATTTCTGCGGGCAGAGGCACCAACCGTGGGTCCCCCCAGGAACAGAGCCTACGGGTGCTGGGCACATGTCACCCTCTCACCACGAGGGCAGGGTCCTGTGGGGCGGTAGGGGTGAGGGGAGGAGACGTTTCCATAGGCGGTCCACAGGCTGGGCGTGGGAGGTCACAGAGGGGTGAACGTGGCCAGGGAAGACAAGGGGCGAGCAAGAGAGGCAGGCAGTGGCTCCCCCATGATTCCAGAAAGGCAAGGAGCAGGAGGGGGAGGAACGCGCCCAACGGCACAGTGCTGGGGACAGGCTCTGGAGAAAGCAGCCTAGACTTCCACTGCTTGTCACTACTCAAGCTGTAAATGCGCCCCGGTGGCAGATTTCAGCGAGCCACGTGAGCTCTGTGAAAGCAGAGCTGGGAAGAGACGCAAACCATCAGCCTTCCCATCCACACCCTGCTGCTGGGCACTCTTGCGACTTCTGAAGGCACCTGCCTGGGCTTTGGAGGTCCTGGCCTGGGCTGCTGAATTGGCAAAATCTCACTGTCACAGCTTCAGAGGGTATGTGTATGGGGGGCGGGCTCTCATGGCCCCAGAAAGAAGAAACTTTGGCTGTCCAAGGTTGGCTGTGGCCGTCTGCACGGCAGCTGTAAGCTTCCAGAATATGCAGCCAGTTTTACCACTGCTACTTGACCCCCTCATCTGAACACTTCCTCGGGACAGTGGGCTCGTGATGACAATCCTTCATGCATTTTGTACGGGAGGAAAGCTCAGAGGCAGAATTCTAAGTAGGAGGCCATCAGTTCCAAGAATCATGGGGATTGCTGCAAGCCTGTTGACTCTGGGGTGAGTCATTTAGGCAGCAGATCCAAAATCTGCAGGCTGCTATGGTCCATGCTGGAATTCTGAACTTCCTGCTAAAACTGGATGTTAGCACCTGACACCCTTTCAGAAGAGTACAACTGCAGCCTCAGAAAGTCTGCTGGAATCTCAAGATCTGAACATCACTGACAGTGGACGGGTTCAGTGTGGAGTCTGATGAGAAAACCACCCTGTGGGGCCATGTCAGCCCCAGAGAACAGGCGTGAAGGTTGCTCCTGGCCCGTCTGCAGCAGCCCCCCAGAGTGAGCTTCCCAGAGCAGGGTTTGCATGACCCAGGGGAGTTGAAGCTCCAGAGCCCCTCCTGGGGCCCTTTCCAAGGCTGTATACAAAATGCATTCTGTTCCTTAAAGAAGCCCTCCGAAATTAAACAAGTTTTGGTCTCCAGAAATTCCTGTTCCTCTCAAGCCTTGGCATCAATAGTATTTGCAAGCCCCCTTCATCTGTAAGCATTTTGAGGTGAATTTGTATTTGAAATTAGAATTTTTAGGCTGAGAAACTCAACAGGGGCTGTTAAGTTGTTGCTCAGTCGCTCAGTGGTATCTGACTCTTTGCAACTCCATGGACTGCAGCACGCCAGGCTTCCCACAAATGCTCTGCTCTGACAAAGAAATAATAGAGTTAAGAACAAAGGGGATTCCAGAGCAACATGATCCTATCCGTAATGTCAGAAATTCAGATTCGCTGGGGAGGAGATTTTCACTTGCTGGTCCTGCCTCAGTCAGAAGTTGGATGTTTAAACCCTGCCCCCAATGCAGCAGTACTTGCTTTTGTGTTTTGCTCAGGAGCTACTAGAAGCCTTTCAACAGCTGAAGAGACTTTCATGGAATGAAGATGAGTACACGCCTTCCCCTGCTACCACGGCAGAGCCAAACCTCCTCAAAACGGCCTGAAGTGTGAGGTCACGTGGGGACCGTCTGTTTCCATCCGGCCCTCCTGTCTCTCTGCAGACATTGACACGATGTTCCTGGACTTCCGGGCACTGTGGGAGATCCTGAGCCTTTTCAGGGACTGGGAAGGGGGCATTCCTGCTGGGATGGCCCGGCTCCTCTCTGGACTGCCCAGAGACAGACACAGGTCAGACCTTGTCCGCATGCCCACCTCTCGCCCAGCACTGTGAAGAAGCCGGGCTCCTTTCTGTCTCTCTGCCTTCTGGATCCCACTGGAAGACTTGACCCACATTCAACCTACTTCTCATCCTGGCGTTGAGTCAGCTCCTTTTATTTCCACTCGGAGTTCTGCCAGCTCCGCTCTCAGCTATGGATGCAAACTGCAGAGGCATTTCCTGTTCCAGGTGGTTTCGAGCAGAAAGCCAGGCAGCGTGGGTTGAAGATAGGTGGGGTGAATTCTTCAGGAACTGCTCCCGCAAATGGGAGAGCAACTCAAAGTTACACAGGGTTGATATCCAAAGCACCCAGTCCTGGGTGGAAATGAGGCTTGTTTGAACTGACTTTAGAAACATATCGCGCATGGACCACCTTCTGATTTCCCTTGTGTACACACCAGGCCCTGGAACACTGGAACTGTGATTTGCAGATAAGGTGGCAGAGTCTGGCTCCAACCTCCCAGGGAGGTCCAGTGCTTCTAGGGAGCTGAGGATTCGTCCTGAGACATTGACCCTATCTCCTCAGATGGACATGTGCTTCTCTGAAATCCACACGTCAAAGCGGTAGCAACGGGCAGGTTTAACATTCTCCAGTGAGAAGTCGCCTCCATCCAATCTCTGGCTGTGATCTGACACCTCCATGAGCTGCAGCCGGCCAAGCTGGAGAGAAGCTTGGATGAGCGGCTGAACTCCCAGAGCCCTGGTTTCCTCCTCAGTGAACCAGGCACAACAGTACTCTGGTATTTGGGGATCAGGGGTCAGGTCTTCAAAGCTGAGCAGAGCTCAATGACTGGGACTCACGATGTCAGTGTCAGGGTTGTTATTGGAAGGTGTGGCCCTCGGCATGAGGGGCAGAGAGGGACCACCATGAAAAAGCTGGCTCCCCCCGGTGGCATCCACAAGGGGTTACTTGTTGGCCCTAACAGGTTCCAGTGAAAAGTTATCTTCACTACAAGAATTAGATGTCGAGGGATCTAAAGGATTCTGACAACCTTCTGTCTATTCTATCACACAGAAAAGCACACGTAAGGATCATGTTCCCACCTTTACCAGATACCTGGGGCTGGAGGAATGGTGCTGGGAAGTCTTAAGGGCAGGACAGGAAGCTGAGGAACTTACTTGCAGGGCACCTACTGGTGCTTTATGGAAGGACCAGGAAACTGACCTTGGAATTGTGCCAGCACCTGAGATACCACGATCATGAGTTTTGAATAAGATAAAGGTCAAAGGTGATGTCAGATTCCCACAGAGGACCAATGCTTCTGGGGAGCAGAAACATCTCCAGGTAGGGGAGGGCCAATGGACCAGTTGGAAATGCTAACTTTTGGCATGACACTGGGTGATGCGACCCCAAAACAAATGCTGATAAAGTTGACAAAATTTCCTTAGATGGGCAGAAAGAAGGGGCTGGTGTTCTTCGAGAATTTAGTAAAAAGGCTGTCACTTTGAAAAAGTTTCGGAGAGCAGGGCAGGCCCTGTTTTAGAAAGCATTTATGAGCATCGCTCTATTTGTAAAGCAACAGCTTGGATGGCTGCACAGAAGAATGCCAGGCTGGACCGGGCCAGCGTGGGAAAAACCACAGGGCTGATGGAGACCAATGTGGATGCCAACCTGAGGAACAGCAGGTCCCAGGCTGGCAGCAGGAAGAGCAACGTCCATTATGGCTTCCAGGATGTGGATGGATGGGCAGCAGGTGAGAGAGTTGGGATGGGGCAGGGCTGTCTGGGAGACCCCTGGGGGCTGCTTGCCCACGAGCCTGGTGTAGGCACTTAGAAACAGGAGCTCCTGTGCCCACTCCCAAGTCAGGTGTGAGAGGGCTATCTTGGTGTCTGTAAGTGGTTTGCAACTCCTCTATAGGATGGTGGTCTTCACCGCACACCTGCCTACTAGAGGTTTGATCTGCATCCATCTCATCAGACTTGGGGTTTTTCAAGTGGAGACCATTTCAAAGAAAGACTTAGACACTTTTATATTTACAAAGCAAGGAATGTGGACAAAGCCATGTTTTTAAAAATCAGTGATAAAGGTTGAAATAAAAGCGTTTCATGAGTAAACTTCATTTTAGCCAAAATAGCTTAATTCTTAAGTTTGAAGCCAGAAAAAGATCATGTCTTACATAAAAAAATCTCAAACAGCACCTTGCTACACAGATGGGGAGACACAACATGAGGACTCTTGAGAGGGGTGCCTGGGTAGGAGGTTAGCCACCTCGATGAGAAATCCAGCCCAAGACAGGAACGCGGGAGCAGGGCTGGGGGGCCAGGGGGCACAGCACGTCCCATGCCAGTGAGCTCAGGCCAGAGGCAGGCCCTGTGCGAGGCAGCATTCGGAGCAGCTGTGTGTCCGCTCAGCACTGGTACTGCCCTGGAACCTGAGCACGAGGTGGACCTTTCAGGGACTCGTGGAGAGCCTGAGAATTGAGTTTAGGACACACTCAGAGGATCTTCTGTGGCAAAGAAGGGGCTAAACGGAACAATGCTTGGGCTTTAAGCACAGTTCTGTCAGCTCTGTCGAAGGCAATGAAGACCAGTGCAGAATGCAACTTAATCCTTCTACAGAAAGATGAGCAACCATCCATGCAGTTGGCACTGGGAATTTGGGGCACACAGTACTTCGTGAAACCGGTGTTCTTCTGGGCTTCCATTAGATTGAGAGCAGTTATTCTTTTTCCAGATAAGGAGTCACCCCGAGAGCCATCCACAGCCTACAGGAGCTCCCACAAGTTGGGTGCTGCACCCTTGCTGCTCAGGCTCTGGCTGCCTGAGCGCTCCTGGAGATACTTTGGGGCACTTAGCCTACCCCAATTCCTTACAACTTCCTTCATTCACTCTTCTATCACCTGCCTTCCTGTCCAAAGCCGGGGGTTCCTATTCAGCCCCTCCCCTCATCCACCTTGGGGTTAGCTGCACATTAGTCAAACACGACAGTACTGCTTGGTACCTGCTGATTGCTCACTATGCCTAAAATATGAGTTAAAATCAATGGCCTGAGAGCACCGTGTCAGCATTTCGCTGACCCAAATTAGCAGCTTGATCGTCCAAATCAATGTTCAGAACATAAACTATGAGTCAAACATTTTTGTTTTACCCAGAAAACTGTGGGCAGGTTTATCCTCCACCACACGAATCCTTCGAGCTCCAGCTGGAATGATGGCAGCTTCAATATAACCTGTAGTGACAGATAACACACAGGTGAGCCAACATACCTCCACCCGCCAGTACAGGCTCACAGCAAACCCCACCAAAACCCGCTGCTCCACCCCGACGGTGACTTCAGAGCTCTGAGAAATCAAGCTGGTCAACTAATAAGAAGCGTTCTTCTATAGCCAGAATATCCTGGCTGCCCAAATTCCAGAGAGCACCATTTGCATGTGTTACGAGTTGAACTAGGTCCCTCCCACCCCCAAATCCATATGATGAAGTCCTAAGCCCCAGGACCTCAGAATGTGACCTTATTGGAAACTGGGCTGTTGCAGACGTAATTAGTTAAGACGAGGTCATACTGGAGCAGGTGGGCCCCCAGTCCTATATGACTGGTGCAATTATAACAAGAGGAAGACTGGACACAGACATATACACAGGGAGAACTCTGTATAATCACGAAGCGGAGATCAAGATGATGCCTCTTACAAGCCGAAGACTGCCAGCAAAACACCAGAAGCAGGAGAGAGGCATGGGACAGATTCTTTCTCACCTGCACGAGAAACCAACACTGCCAACAACTGATCTCAGACTACTACCCCCCAAACGGAGATAGTGTGCGTCTCCTGTTTATGCCTCCCTGTGGTACTTGGCTGCAGCAGCCCCAGTAAACTACGAGCCTGGAGTTCTGTGTGAAGAGCACTGGCCTGGAGCACGGGTGCTAAATGTCCCCGGCCGCACCATCTCCTGGGTTCCTTCCATCTTTGCTGAACTTTGTCCCTGGTTCTATGGGATGACGGCAGAAACTGGGCTACTTGCCCTATGACAAAACCACTGCCTTATCACAGGTATCATTTCCTGCTTTCACTGCCCTTTGGGCTTTTCTGCAACCACTGCAGTGAATACTTTTGTCCATTTCCCTGAGTATTTCCAAGTATAATGGGGTCCCTCAGAGGCCAGGGCCTTCCGCCCATGCTCTGACCCCACACATGCCCAATACGGCAGGTGGTTAGTGAAGTTCTGGAAGGAAATGACTGAGGCTGCCAGGGAGGAAGTCAGGGGCTGGCGAAAGCCTGGTTAACGAGGGCAACTGCGTCAATTAATGAGCCCAACATAATAGCGAGATTCTAAAATGTAGGCTGGTAATCACTTGGTTTTGGTTTACATTTGGGTTTTAGACAAAGGTAATACACATTTGCTTCAGCAATTTAGCTGATGATCCCAAATTAGACGATAAATCCTACCCTTGTGGTTCCCAAATGTGATCATCAGAATCAGCAGGGGAGTTTTAAAAATGAGAAATTTCTGGCCCAAGTATGTAGAGATTATGGAAATCTATTTTGAGCAGTTTATTTCCTCATTTTCTCATAGTAAACATGGCTCAATTTTCATTATAAATATAGTACATGATAATTCAAACCAACAAAAGGGGAAAAACTAAAAACAAACATTGAAAATTACCCTTATTTTTGATGACCAGCCTTTTCAGCAACTTTTAATGCGTATAAACATATGCACATCATTTTATGCCAACAGAATACCGTATATAGTTTTAAAAGATCAGGGACAACTTTAAAATAATTAAGAGTTTTGTCTGGCAATGTGTACCCAAGGTGCAAAATTTTAAAGTTATAAAAGGATACGGTAGAAAGTATATTGATACTCTAAGATATTGGATTGGTTGAAGACTCCCGTAAAAACACAAATGAACTTTTTGGCCAACTCAATATATCCTATAGTTGGCTGTCTTTCTAACACTTATCATTTATAATAATTTGTGTATTTTAGCTGGGTTTCTATGTTGCTAACTGAAATGTGCCCGAATGACAGTTTTGTTTCTTCCTTTCTGATCTTTATGCCTTGGATTTCTTCTCCTTTCACCATTCTGGTTGGAACTTACAAAACCACATTGTGGGCCACATGAGATAGTGACATCCTTGTCTTATTCATGAAGTTGGAGGAAGGGAATTTTCCCACTGAAAATGATGTCAGCAGTGAGAATATGATAGGCATCATTTATCAGGTTAGGGAAGTCCTCTTTTTCCCTAATTTGTTAAGAGTTGTGTTATGAAGAGGTACTGAAGTTAATCGAGTGCTTTTTTGCATCTACTGAGATCATCATACTTCTTTTCACCCAGACAACACAGATCTCAGAGCAGTTTAATGGCAGTCACGCTTCTCATGGCTAACATGGTGTGTGGTTCAGTATCTTAGCTCTGTTTTTCCCTCATCCATCCATTTTAGTTCACTGTTATCTCTTTTTTATTTTGATGTTTTCCTGTAAACCTTTAATTATATTTACACTTCTAATACATGACTTATCAGCTATAAACTATTTTAATCTCTGGATATTAAAAGATGAGGAAATCCACATAATACATTGCCCTTCATTCTCTTACACTGCCCTTCAATATTTACTGAATCATTTCTAAACTGTTAATTTATTTATCTTTTGCACTTTAAGATAATTCCTGCAGTTATTTTAGTCCTAAAAATAGATTTAATGTTCACTGTGTGTCCTTTTTCGTTTTTCCAGCAGATTCTTGCTTGCCTCAAGTTAGTTCTCTTTGAGATGGACTCAAAGAAACTTATAGCTTCTGAATTGTAATATAGTAAAATATACTATATATACATACATATACATACACACACACACATATATATGTATACATACATACATATATGTATATGTATATACACGTATATATATGTTGTTATTAAGTTGCTAAGTCGTGTCCAACTCTTTTGTGATCCTGTGGACTACAGCCCGCCTGGCTCCTTTGTCCATGGGATGTCCCAGATGGCTCAGCGGTAAACAGTCTGCCTGAAATTCAGGAGATGCAGGTTCAATTCCTGGGTTGTGAAGATCTCTGGAGAAGGAAATATATTTCCTTCTGCCACTGATAATATATATATATATTATCAATTTGTTAGTGTTCTTTCTTCAGGGATACCAAATTATTTATGTTTGACCCGCTTTTTCTTCCCTAATGCTCATTCAGTTTCTTACCCCTCTGATTCTTTATTTCCACTCTGCTTTGCTTGTTTTTCTCAGTCCTGTCCTTCATGCTTCTCACTGTGTTCTCAGTGGTGTCCCTTTCCTTTGAATCCATGCAGACGTGCTTTCTGTAATGGACTCATTTTCTTCCTCTGCCCTTTTCCTCAGCTGAGTCTCATTTCATTTCCCTCTGTTGCTTCACTGGCTGTTCCTTGAGCTCTCATGTCTTACCAATGAGTTCTTTCATTGAGGCTATTACTTAATCAGTTTTTGGAATTTACAGCAATAATGTTGGATGATAATTTTCAGCTTCTCCTTGGTAATATTTTGCTGGTGAGTTTTTTTTTTTTTTTCTTTGCACTGGTCATTTGTTCTTGTCCCTTTCCTCCTTTTCCTATTGCAGTATATCTGTGTTGATCCTATATTAATCTCTTTCTAAATTTATTACCAGTTTTTAGCTGACACAGTTTTAATTGTACCAACTGCTTCTATGTTTGTGTGGTAATAATAGGACTGTGTTATGGGCTAACAGAAGTTTCCCTTCAGTTCAGTTCAGTTCGGTCGCTCAGTCGTGTCCGACTCTTTGCAACCCCAGGAATCAGCACGCCAGGCCTCCTTGTCCATCACCACCTCCTGGAGTTCACTCAGACTCACATCCATCGAGTTGGTAATGCTATCCAGCCATCTCATCCTCTGTCGTCCCCTTTTCCTCCTGTCCCCAATCCCTCCCAGCATCAGAGTCTTTTCCAATGAGTCAACTCTTCACGTGAGGTGGCCAAAGTACTGGAGTTTTCAGCTTTAGCATCATTCCTTCCAAAGAACACCCAGGGCTGATCACCTTTAGAATGGACTGGTTGGATCACAGTAAAATTTGTTAAGACATGGGTTTATATGTATCAGTGAGTTAATTTTTATGTTTGTAAACATTTATGTATTTTAAATTTACAGAAATATACATGTATATTTCCCCATTATAAAAATTTTAATACAGGCAAATCCCACTCCGATCCCCTGTGGGAACTGCCACCATCAGTCTGATGTATATTCATTCAGATATTTTACTGCTTATACCAATGTCTACACAAAACAAATATGAAAATATCACACAGTATATGTTTTGTCTATATTTTATTTAAGTGTTAGGAAAAGCATGTGAGTATTGTATTATACCACATTTTTTTAAGAAAAGCAGGCTATGTCTTCTATCCATGTATATATAGCTCTCCTTATTTTTCATTTACATTGCTCTGTAGCTTATGCAACTACTCCCCTACTGATTTAGGTTATTTAAAAATTGTCATTTAGGACATTAAGGTTATTTCAAAATTGTCACTTTTAGAAAATATGCTATATCATATATACATGGGCATCACCAGATGGTCAACACCGAAATCAGATTGATTATATTCTTTGCAGCCAAAGATGGAGAAGCTCTATACAGTCAGCAAAAACAAGACCAGGAGCTGACTGTGGCTCAGACCATGAACTCCTTATTGCCAAATTCAGACTTAAATTGAAGAAAGTAGGGAAAACCACTAGACCATTCAGGTATGACCTAAATCAAATCCCTTATGATTATACAGTGGAAGTGAGAAATAGATTTAAGGGCCTAGATCTGATAGATAGAGTGCCTGGTGAGCTATGGAATGAGGTTCGTGACTTTGTACAGGAGACAGGGATCAAGACCATCCCCATGGAAAAGAAATGCAAAAAAGTAAAATGGCTGTCTGGGGAGGCCTTACAAATAGCTGTGAAAAGAAGAGAAGTGAAAAGCAAATGAGAAAAGGAAAGATACAAACATCTGAATGCAGAGTTATAAAGAATAGTAAGAAGAGACAAGAAAGCCTTCTTCAGTGATCAGTGCAAAGAAATAGAGGAAAACAACAGAATGGGAAAGACTGGGGATCTCTTCAAGAAAATCAGAGATACCAAAGGAACATTTCATGCAAAGATGGGCTCGATAAAGGACAGAAATGGTATGGACCTAACAGAAGCAGAAGATATTAAGAAGAGATGGCAAGAATACACAGAAGAACTGTACAAAAAAGATTCTTCACGACCAAGATAATCACAATGGTGTGATCACTAACCTAGAGCCAGACATCCTGGAATGTGAAGTCAAGTGGGCCTTAGAAAGCATCACTATGAGCAAAGCTAGTGGAGGTGATGGAATTCCAGTTGAGCTATTTCAAATCCTGAAAGATGATGCTGTGAAAGTGCTGCACTCAATATGCCAGCAAATTTGGAAAACTCAGCAGTGGCCACAGGACTGGAAAAGGTCAGTTTTCATTCCAATCCCAAAGAAAGGCAATGCCAAAGAATGCTCAAACTACCACACAATTGCACTCATCTCACACGCTAGTAAAGTAATGCTCAAAATTCTCCAAGCCAGGCTTCAGCAATATGTGAACCGTGAACTTACTGATGTTCAATCTGGTTTTAGAAAGGCAGAGGAACCAGAGATCAAATTGCCAACATCTGCTGGATCATGGAAAAAGCAAGAGAGTTCCATAAAAACATCTATTTCTGCTTTATTGACTATGCCAAAGCCTTTGACTGTGTGGATCACAATAAACTGTGGAAAATTCTGAAAGAGATGGGAATACCAGAACACCTGACCTGCCTCTTGAGAAATCTGTATGCAGGTCAGGAAGCAACAGTTAGAACTGGACATGGAACAACAGACTGGTTCCAAATAGGAAAAGGAGTTCGTCAAGGCTGTATATTGTCACCCTGATTATTTAACTTATATGCAGAGTACATCATGAGAAACGCTGGGCTGGAAGAAGCACAAGCTGGAATCAAGATTGCCAGGAGAAATGTCAATAACCTCAGATATGCAGATGACACCACCCTTATGGCAGAAAGTGAAGAAGAACTAAAAAGCCTCTTGATGAAAGTGAAAGTGGAGAGTGAAAAAGTTTGCTTAAAGCTCAACATTCAGAAAACGAAGATCATGGCATCTGGTCCCATCACTTCATGGGAAATAGACGGGGAAACAGTGGAAACAGTGTCAGACTTTATTTTTCTGGGCTCCAAAATCACTGCAGATGGTGACTGCAGCCATGAAATTAAAAGACGCTTACTCCTTGGAAGGAAAGTAATGACCAACCTAGATAGCATATTCAAAAGCAGAGACATTACTTTGCCAACAAAGGTTCGTCTAGTCAAGGCTATGGTTTTTCCAGTGGTCATGTATGGATGTGAGAGTTGGACTGTGAAGAAGGCTGAGCGCCAAAGAATTGACGCTTTTGAACTGTGGTGTTGGAGAAGACTCTTCAGAGTCCCTTGGACTGCAAAGAGATCCAACCAGTCCATTCTGAAGGAGATCAGCCCTGGGATTTCTTTGGAAGGAATGATGCTAAAGCTGAGACTCCAGTACTTTGGCCACCTCATGTGAAGAGTTGACTCATTGGAAAAGACTCTGATGCTGGGAGGGATTGGGGGCAGGAGGAGAAGGGGACGACAGAGGATGAGATGGCTGGATGGCATCACTGACTCGATGGACATGAGTCTTAGTGAACTCCGGGAGTTGGTGATGGACAGGGAGGCCTGGCATACTGCGATTCATGGGGTCACAAAGAGTCGGACATGACTGAGCGACTGATCTGATCTGATCTGATATGAATATGCACACAAGACCCCTCAGTGAAATACTAGCAACCTATTTCAACAATGTAAAAAGAGATTATATACCATGGTCAAAGATAATTTATCCTAGGAATACAAGGTTGGTTCAACATATAAAAATCAACCAATGTAATTTATCTGAAAAAGGACAAAACACTTTTTCATTTCAATGGACACAGAGAAAGCATTTGGCAAACTTAATACTATTCCATGATGAAAATACTTAACAAACTAGGAATAAAAGGAAACTTCCTCAGCCTAATAAAGAGCATTTATAAAAAACCCACAGCTAACATCAAACTTAATGGTAAAATATTTAATGGTTTACTTTTAAGATCAGGAAGACGAAAAGGATGTTCAGGAAATGCTCTTGCCAGTTCTGTTCAACACTGTACTAAAAGTTCTCTCTCCGTCAATTAGGCAAGAAAAAGATTTTCAAAAGGCATTCAAATTGGAAAGGAAGAAGTAAAATTATCTCTATTTGCAGATGTCAAGACTTTATATATAGAAAAATACTAGGGAAGCCATTAAGATCTGATAGAACAGGTTCAGCAAGGTTGCAAGATATGAGATCAATATACAAAAATTGACTGCATTTGTATTCATTAGGGTTAAACATTTCCAAATGAAATTAAGAAAAACACTTGACTTAATATTAAAAACAAACAGGAAAAAATTTAATAAAAGATGTATAAGATATCTACACCAAAGACTACAGAAATCTAGTTGAAAGATATTAAAGAAAATATAAATAAATGGAATGACACTACATGTTCAGGGATCAGAAGACTTAACATTGTTAAGGTGGGAATACCTAAAAATTGATTTACAGATTAAACAAAATCCTTACTAAAATTCCAGATTTTTTTCCCCCCAAAATGACAAGGTGATTCTCAAATTCATATGCAAATGCAAGGGATCCAGAATAGCCAAAACAATATTTAAAAAGAATAAAGTTGGAGGACTGACAATTCTTGCTTTCAAAGTCCTAGTCAGCTCCTGTAATCAGGACAACGTGGTACTAGCCTAAGGACAGATATTTCTATTAATGAAATACAATTGAGACTCTAGAAATAAGTCCCTTATTGATTTCTTAAAACAAAAATGCCAAGAATATTCAATGGAGAAAGAACATTATTTTCAACAGTGTTGGGATGACTGTATATTTACATACAAAGGAATGAAGAGGGACTTTTACCTCAAACTGTACATAAAAACCTAACTAAAATTGGTCATAGACCTAAATCTTAGAGCTAAAACTATAAAATTCCTAGAAGAAAACAGTGAAAGAAATCTTTGTATCCTTGGATTAGGCACTAGTTTTTTAGATAGCAAAAGTGAAACTGTACAAGTCCCTGTATTCTTGTCTTTTGAAGTACAATGCTGATTCAAGAGTTAATGACTGGGAAATGTGAAGATGCAAAAATGAAGAATGGCTGTTGGGCTAGGGAACTGGTAACGATTCAGACTATAATTCTGCCACATAGCAGAATCACCGAACTCCCACTTCCCTGAATGACATAGATAAAGGCTTGACACACATTCCTAAGTTGTCTGGGAAACAGACCCCTCCAGATGAAAACTGCTTATCAACAAGAACACAGACTCTAGACTGGTTGAAACCAGAAAATTGATAATGCTTGAAACTTCACCCTGATGCCAACCAACCCAAGAATTGTCCACAAGCTGATCATGCCCTGTTCCTTGAACACTGAAAAACTTCTCACCATCCCCTCCAGGGTGGGTCATACAATCTTGAGGGCAGCAGCCCACTGTGGCCCCCTTTGCCTGGCAAAGCAATAAAATCCACTCTTTTCTACTTCATCCAAAACTCTGGGTCTGCATTTCTATTCAGCACCAGTGAACAGAGGCTGAGTTTTGGCAACAAACGCACAAGCAACAGAAGGAAAAAAAGAAAATGGATCATATTAAAATTTTAAACTTTGTGCTTCAAAGGATACCATCAAGAAAGTGAAAAGGCAAACTCATACACTGGGAGAAAATATTTGCAAATCATTTTGATAAAAGAACTATGTCCAGAGTATATAAAGAAACCTTACAACTCAATAATAAAGTGGCAAACAATCCAATTTAAAAATGGGCAAAGTATTTTAATAGACATTTCTCCGAAGACGATGCATGAAAGGCCAAAAGGCACATGAAAAGAGTCTCAGCTTCATTAGTAATTAAAGAAATACAAATCAAAACAATGTGATACCACTTCATACTTACTAGGATACCTATAATAAAAATGATAAACAATAACCAGTGCTGGAGAGAATGTGGAGAATTTGAACCCCTCACTTACTGCTAGTAGGAATGTAAAATGGTAGAGGAATATTGGAGAAGAGTTTGATAGTTCCTCAAAACAGGAAAAACAGAATT
The DNA here is from genome assembly GCF_029407905.1 of Bubalus kerabau. Lineage (NCBI taxonomy): Eukaryota > Metazoa > Chordata > Mammalia > Artiodactyla > Bovidae > Bubalus > Bubalus kerabau. The sequence continues at coordinate 7,347,470 of NC_073642.1, read as the reverse complement.
ACCATACAACCTACCAATCCTACTCCTATATATTATATACCCAAGAAGAATGAAAAATATGTCCATATAAAAACTTATACACAAATGTTTATATCAGCATTATTCATTATAACCAAAAAAGCAGAAAAACTCAAATGTCCACCAAGTAATGAATGTATTTTTACATTCACATTTTAAAAATATGAAATCCATTTTTACAATGGGTATGATTTAGCAAAAAAAAAAAAAATGAAACACTGATAAATGATATAATATGGAAGAAACTTGAAAATACTATACTAAATTACTAAGGCCAGTCACAAAGATCACATATTGTATGATGCCATTTATAGAAAATGTCCAGAACAGACAAATAGACACAGAAAGTAGCTACCTAGGGCTGGGGTAGGGGGAGGGAGATGGGGAATGACTGCTAACGGGTGTGGGGTTTCTTTCTGGGATAACTGTGATCATGGCTGAAGAACGCTGTACATTTACTAAAGCCCTTTGAATTGTACACCTTAAACGGATGAATCTTATGGTATGTGAATTAAACCTCTGCAAAAGCGTTAAAAAATCATAAATTGCAATGAACAGCTTTGCACGTCTATCTATGCATATATACAATGTCACACACATCAGCTGTGAGAATTGCTGGGTCAAACATACCTTCAGTTCAGTTCAGCTCAGTCGCTCAGTCGTGGCCGACTCTTTGCGACCCCATGGACCGCAGCACGCCAGGCCTCCCTGTCCATCACCAACTCCTGGAGTTTGCTCAAATTCATGTCTATTGAGTTGGTGATGCCATCCAACCATCTCATCTTCTGTCGTTCCTTTTCCTCCTGCCTTTAATCTTTCCCAGCATCCGGGTCTTTTCAAATGAGTCAGTTCTTTGCATCAGGTGGCCAAAGTATTGGAGTTTCAGGTTCAGCATCAGTCCTTCTAATGAATATTCAGGACTGATTTCCTTTAGGATTGACTGGTTGGATTTCCTTGCAGTCCAAGGGACTCTCAAGAGTCTTCTCCAACACCACAGTTCAAAAGCATCAATTCTTCGGTGCTCAGCTTTCTTTATGGTCCCTCTCTCATATCCATACATGACTACTGGAAAAACCATAGCTTTGACTAGATGGACATTTGTTGGCAAAGTAATTTCACTGCTTTTTAATAAGCTGTCTAGGTTGGTCATAACTTTTCTTCGAAGGAGCAAGCATCTTTTGATTTCATGGCTGCAGTCACTGTCTGCAGTGATTTTGGAGCCCCCCAAAATAAAGTCTCTCACTGTTTCCACTTTGTCCCCATCTATTTGCCATGAAGTGATGGGACTGGATGTCATGATCTTCGTTTTCTGAATGTTGAGTTTTAAGCCAACTTTTTCACTCTCCTCTTTCACTTTCATCAAGAGGCTCTTTAGTTCTTTGTTTCTGCCATAAGGGGGGTGTCATCTGGATATCTGAAGTTATTGATATTTCTCCCAGCAATCTTGATTCCAGCTTGTACTTCATCCCAGTTCAGCATTTCTTATGATGTACTTTTCATATAAGTTATTATAAGCAGGTTGACAATGTATAGCCTTGAAGTATTCCTTTCCCAATTTGGAACCAGTGTGTTGTTTCATGTCCAGTTCTGACTGTTGCTTCCTGACCTGCATACAGATTTCTCAGGAGACAGGTAAGGTGGTCTGGTTTTCCCATCTCTTTAAGAATTTTCCAGTTTGTTGTGATCCACACAGTCAAAGGCTTTGGCATAGTCAATAAAGCAGAAGTAGATGTTTTTTCTGGCACTCTCTTGCCTTTTCTGTGATCCAACAGATGTTGGCAATTTGATCTCTGGTTCCTCTGCCCTTTCTAAATCCAGCTTGAACATCTGAAAGTTCATGGATCACGTACTGTTGAAGCCTGGCTTGGAGAATTTTGAGCATGACTTTGCTAGCATGTGAGATGAGTGCAATTGTGCAGTAGTTTGAGCATTCTTTGGCATTGCCTTTCTTTGGGATTAGAATGAAAACTGACTTTTTCCAGTCCTGTGGCCACTGCTGCATTTTCCAAATTTGCTGGCATATTGAGTGCAGCACTTCCACAGCATCATCTTTTAGGATATGAAATAGCTCAACTGGAATTTCATCACCTCCACTAGCTTTGTTCATAGTGATGCTTCCCAAGGCTCACTTGACTTCACATTCCAGGATGTCTGGCTCTAGGTGAGTGATCACACCATCATGATTATCTGGGTGATGAAGATCTCTTTTGTATAGTTCTTCTGTGTATTCTTGCCACCTCTTCTTAATATCTTCTGCTTCTGTTAGGTCCATACCATTTCTGTCCTTTATTGTGCCCATCTTTGCATGAAAATTTCCCTTGGTATCTCTAATTTTTTGAAGAGATCTCTAGTCTTTCCCATTCTATTGTTTTCCTCTACTTCTTTGCACTGATCACTGAGGAAGGCTTTCTTCTCTCTCCTTGCTGTTCTTTGGAACTCTGCATTCAAATGGGAATATCTTTCCTTTTCTCCTTTGCCTTTCACTTCTCTTCTTTTCTCAGCTATCTGTAAGTCCTCCTCAGACAATCATTTTGCCTCTTTGCATTTCTTTTTCTTGGGGATGGCCTTCATCATGGCCTCCTGCACAATGTCACAAACCTCCATCCATAGTTCTTCAGGCATTCTGTCTATCAGATCTAATCCCTTGAATCTATTTGTCACTTCCACTGTATAATCATAAGGGATTTGATTTAGGTCATAGTGGAATGGTCTAGTGGTTTTTCCTACTTTCTTCAATTTAAGTCTGAATTTGGCAATAAGGAGTTCATGATCTGAGCCACAGTCAGCTCCCGGTCTTGTTTTTGCTGACTGTACAGAGCTTCTCCATCTTTGGCTGCAAAGAATGTAATCAATCTGATTTCAGTGTTGACCATCTGCTGATGTCCATGTGTAGAGTCTTCTCTTGTGTTGTTGGAAGAGGGTGTTTGCTATGACCAGTGTGTTCTCTTGGCAAAACTCTATTAGCCTTTGCTCTGCTTCATTCTGTACTCCAAGGCCAAATCTGCCTGTTACTCCAGGTATTCCTTGACTTCCTAGTTTGGCATTCCAGTCCCCTATAATGAAAAGGACATCTTTTTTGGGTGTTATTTCTAGAAGGTCTTGTAGGTCTTCATTGAACCATTGAAACTGTTCAACATACATGCAAATTGAGTATTTCTTAAGTAAAACTTACTGCTTTGTGCTAAGTCCTAGGACTGTTTCCAAGAAGTCAGCTTTAGAGAAAGAAGCTTGTTTTCTAATTGTGCATTAGAGTGAAGATGACAACATCATTACCACTGTGGGAAAGTGTAAATATTGACTTTTTCTGTAGATCAAAAGTGATCAGATATTGACAGGTTTAGCCTAAAACCAAAAATAACCAAACCTAGACTGTCTTGACTCACCTGCATTCTATTCAACACAGAGGTCAATAATAAATCTGTCTACTGAAAGAATATACATGCAGTTTAAATGTTAAATGTACACCAAATTGCTCTCCATAATGCCTTAACTAATAAAGAAGTTAGCCAATTCTATAGGAGAATACATGTTGGTTCACATGTACAGATACTTGATATTATCATCAATCCTCTTGATATTTGCTAGTGTAAGATGTGAAACAGTATGATATCAACATGTAATGTGCGCTTCCCTCATTCCAGTGTGGATCTGCATCTGAGCATATTGGTCATTTGAGTTTTCTCTTCAGTTAACTACCGTATTCACAAGTGTTGTCCATTCTCCTACTGGCTTGTTGTTTTTATTTATAAGCAAGAGACTTGAAAATATATTTTTATCTATTAATGTGTATTTAATATATTTTGGACTGAAACTCTTAACTAGACTTGCATATATTTTTTTCTGTCATTTGTCATTTCTTTATGTATGGTGCTTTTTATTCCAAGGTTTTAATATGATAGTCATAGTTTTAATAATTGAGATCTCCTTTTTGTTTTCTGATTGCTTCTTCTCATGGCACTCTGTACTGGTTTTTTGAGTAAAATCACTTCTCAAATATTTCTAAGAATAGTTATTAGAGATCCGGAACTTCTATTATTTGAGTTATCTTGTTTTTCACATTTCAGTTATCTTGGTCTCTCCCATTTGTTGCAGACTCTTCTGAGAAGGATGCCACAGATGAGTTGCCTCTACATACAGTAACCTCCTTATCTGCAGTGTAACTTTCTGTAGTTTTAGCTACCTGCAGTTAATTGTAGTCTAAAAATATTAAATGGAAAATTCCAGAAATAACAGTAAGTTTAAAATTGCATGCCATTTGACTAACGTGATGAAATCTCATGCAGTCCTACTCCATCCTGCCCAGAACGTGAATTATCCCTTTGTTAACCATAACCTGCCTATTAGTCACTTAGTAGCCATCTCTTATCAGACTGACTATTGCAGTTTCACAACAGTTAAGTGATCTTTATTTTACTTTATAATGGCCTCAAGGCACCAGAGTAGTAATGCTGGAAATTTGCACATGCCAAAGAGAAGCTGTAAAGTTCTTTTTAAGTGAAAAGGTGGAAGTTCTAGACTTAACAAAGAAAGGGGGGAAAAATCATATGCTTAGGTTGCTAAGATCTATGGTAAGAATGAATCTTCCATTTATAAAACTGTGCACAAGGTAAAAAGAAATTTGCTGTCACATCTCAAACTGCAAAAGTTTATGGCCACAGTGCATGCTAAGTGCTTAATTAAGATGGAAAAGGCATTAAATTTGTACAGTAAGATATTTTGAGAGAGAAAGACCACATTTACATAGTTTGTATTACAGGATAGTATTGTAATCGTTCTAAGCCTTCTCTGATTTTATTAGTTATTATTAATCTCTTACTGTGCCTAATTTGTATATTAGACTTTATCTCAGGTTGTGTATTTGTAGGGGAAAAAAGCATAGTATTGGAATAACCAAAAAATTCATTTGGGTTTTTCCATAAGATGTTATGTTGAAACCTGAAGGAACCTTTTGGCCAACCCAATATATATAGGGCCCCCGACCATTTATGCTTTCAGTCGTCCACTGGGGGTGTTGAAAGGTACCCCCCAGGGATAAGGGGGTCTACCGTACATGGATGGTGTTTGCTGCTTATCAGGACTGGCTTTCAGTTAGGGGCCAGGGAATGATATCACGTGTTGGCAACCAAAATACCAGAAGGCAGAGAAGTTTGCTAGAGGTGCTGTGTCATGGGGCTGGCCACCAAATATTGTCAGGTCTCTCTCTGGAATCATGGTAGGAATGCATTTCCTTGACCTCTTAAAATTATGTGACCATGCAACTTATTTTGCCCCTTAAAATGTGAGTGACAGTGGTGTATGTAAGAGTATCAGGATCTGCTCTGCCGTGTTCCCTTTCTCCTCCAAGGTAACTGTGGTGGTGTGTGTTGTGCTTGTTTGCTTATTTACTAGATCTAAACCAAATCTATTTATTCTCATTCAAACAACATATGAACATCAACTTGATATGAGCTTGCTCTCCCTAGACCTTTTAATAAGTTCCTGCTCATTCATTTTAAGGTGATCATGAAAAGCCAAGGAGATAAACACCTGTGTTCAACCAGCCATCCTAGACTGAAAGTTTAGTGGAGTCCTTGAGTCTTGATAGCAAGTATTTTGGCATTGTTACTAAAGATCCAGTCTTGGATGCCTACAAATAAATGTTTTATGCTTAGGAAGACTTCACAGATGTGAACACAGTCCGGTATGAGTTGTTTACTTCTTGTGCCCTGATCCTCCCTGATTCCCAGGCAGGCAGGATGACTTCTTGAACCAGGTGGGGGTATGGTCCTCCAGGCGATCCCCTCCAACCACCACTCACTTAAGGGCAGCAGCACCAACTTGCAGGCACAGCCCCTTCACTTTCCAGTCCTTTCAGCGTGTTGTTGTTGTATAGTCGCTAAGTTGAGTCTGACTCTTTGCAACCCCAAAGACTGTAGACAACCAGGCCCCTCTGTCCATGGGATTTCCCAGGCAAGAATACTAGAGTGGGTTGCCATTTCTTTCCCTAGGAGATCTTCCCAATCCAGGGATCGAACCCACATCTCCTGCATTCTTTACTGCTGAGCCTCATAGTATGAGACAAGGTTTTTTGATTAAAAACAATTTTTGCTTCAGGAATGCAAAAAAAAAAAAAAAAAAAAACATCTTTGAGGATCACAGCAATGGATTTTATATCACAAATCTCTCTTAGAGAAAAGTATTCCTTCTTGGGGAGTTTGAAGACTCATTGGATTCCAGGCATAGAAGATAGTGAAGTGTCAAAAATGAACACAAAATTGTTCAGGGTTGGTGGTGATTAAAACCTTTTTTGAGGAAATTTCCATTTAAATCATTAAACTGACCTGGTAACAGGATCTCCGAAAATTGCTGCTGTTACATGGACTTTTCCTATTTTGTGCTTAACAAATCTTGGTGTTAGCATCACCAGCAGAACCAAAGGCAACAGACGTATTTGCTGAGGTCCAAATCAGTTAAATTTCTACATTCCACAGCAAGGGGCATCTGCACTAAGTGTGTGCTCACCAGCCTATTTTTAAGCTTAGATTTGGCACCCGTAGTAGCACTTAGAAGGCACCTATTTCCTTTCCTTTCTCAAGCACCTAGTGGACAGAGGCTGATGGGGAGTAAAGAGCTCAGGGCAGACACACAGCCCAGTTGTGTCTGAATAAAGGTAATCCCTGAATAATGGGGCAGGGCATTGCTGTGCTTGGGCTCTGCTAACCTTTCCTTCTAAGATGAGCTTCTCTGCTCATGACATGAAGTAATGAATAATGAAAGCGAAAATCCCTGAAGTGAAAAGCAGGGCCTCTGTCCACAAACCAAGGAAACCATCTCTCATGCACTGTCCCCAACAGAGCCCAAAGCCCATCCCAAGGTTGGCATAAAGAGTGACCAGCAAGGGAAAGAGTCCCATTACCAAGCCCGGAAGCCCCTTGTCATCCCTCATACCAGATGTCTCCCCTTTGCAGATGCCAGGTATCACTCTGTTGATGGCATGAAAGGTGGGGGTGGTTTACTCCAGGGATTCACAAGATAGAGTCACACTTTAGGGAAGACAGCAAGACTATCTTTAATTTAATTTTCCATTCTAGTCTCTGCCATTAAGCAGGAGAAATCCAGTTAGAGGGACACAATTTAGTGTCATGAGGAAGCCATGGATAAAAGTTAATACTGTCGCCATTATTCTAAGAGAACATGTAATTTTCGCCAAAAGGACAAGTAGTCAGGAAGAACTTCAAAATGATGTTGACCTTAAAATGATGTTGATCTTAAACCTGCCTCAAATTTTCTGAATAATTAATATCACCAGGCTATAAGCACATTTCTCTGCAAAATACCTTTTGTCTGAACTTTACATGTAGATTATTTAGATCATATTTTCCCCTTGTTACAGGTTTCAGGAGCATTAACTTTCTTTGGAAGAAAACCATTTAGTTGATAAGATGCCATGATGGAACATAGGTAATGCCCTGGCTACATTGACTGGGACACTTTTGAACAATTGTATCAAACATGTACAAAAAAAAAAAAATCAAAGTTTTTTTTCTTTTGGGAGGGGTAATAATCTTTAAAAATGCATGGGGAGGCATTTGTGTAAGTTTCTAGTTTTTGCTGTTTACAAAAGTTGTTTATCAGAGTATTACTGTCTTTATGTTTATTCCTGATGGTTTCTCTGGTTCCAGTTGAAAATGATTTGGGAAGCCCAGGAGTCTGGCTAATATTCTGGCTCAGTTCTCAGAATGTGAGGTCAGTGCCGGTGGGCCGAACAAAGCCATGGCCTTCATCTCCAGCACGAAGACCAGGAGCGTCTTGTTAAGTGTCCCCCGCCTTTTAGGAAGCCCAACCATGTAATACGGAAACTTCCACTCTCTGGTAAATATTAGCATTTTCTGCCAAAGTGCCAGGTGGGGCTGAGGAGAGTGAAGACGTGTCCCTGGCATACTGACATGTGTTTCTGTATGGCCCCTAATCCGATGAATCTTTATCTTTTATAGACTTAGAATTGGTTTTATTCCATAGCTTTTCTATTAGGTCATCAGTCTTATACATCAATTACACATAAGCGATATGTGTTTATCCACGGCTTCATACATGACTCACTCTCACTGACTCTACTTAGCAAACATTCAGGCACATAAGCAAGGTAAGAGCCCCACACCAGGCATATCACCACTAGTTCTGCTTGGAATAGCCAGAATCTTACATGAGAAACACCTGGGAATGGCTTTTGCCATCACACATGTGGACACTTTGGTACAAAGATTATTCCTGACTGAGAAAGAGAAACACATGGTGATTGGTTTACATGCATGTTGCAGGAACTGATGCTGTAGTTCACAGTCAGCGCAGAGAAGTGGCCTGTGTCAGCATCGCACAGCGGTAAACTACCCCACGGAACCTCCACACCCCACACCTGGACACTGGACCTCAGAACTTGGCATGAGGTACAGGTTCTAAAGGTAATTACTGAACAAACATGTGACATGTGGATCTATCCACATTCAACAGGGTTGGATCACATCATTCTCCTTTTTAAGAGCTGATAGTTTGAGAAGGTTCTCTTCAAGAACATAGTGCAAAGGGATTCAGAGCCCATGGGGCATCATGGCCAGCTCTTGGTGGGGACTTGAGTCCAGAGATGTCCTGGACTGGGTGTCCATGGACATCAGTCACCTTTCAAGTGTCAAGGAGCAGCATGGAATAATGTGAAAATGACAATTTAATGAATGAAATGAAAGCATCCTATCAAGAACTTTCAAGTTTCTAAATTAAAAAAAGCTCAGCTGTTTCAACTCAATCTAAGGCTTGTGCATTCTGAAGCCCATCCATCAGAAAAGTAATATGATAGCCAATTCAAGTGGATTCCCCTAGAGCCAAGTGGCCCAAGACCTCATCTGTTCAAAGTCGGAAGGCAAGAGGCCAGAGAGCAATAAAACACTCAGCTCAGGACACTGCACTGGGACCTCTCCAGGACACCCGAGGCGGGCATCCTGGGGGTGTGGACACTCTCCCTGTGTAGGTCTGTTCGGGGTCCTCAACTCAAGTATGTGGGTTAAGGACCCAGAAGAGTTCAGGCAAGGGTCAGGACTTCATATAATTGGGCAAAAATCCTGCATTTGATACCGCTTTATCTTTTGGGTATGGTATTTTCTTTGATATTCACCCTCAGGATGATAAGGCATTCCTCCTCTCTCCTGTCTTTAGAGTTGGGCAGAGATGAAAGTTACCTTCGTATCTAAACTGACAAGATTCTGAATTCATCCAGCCACTCTTGGAGTCACCTAGATGTTACACAACCTGAGGGCTTTATGCCATTTCTAAGCTGGGTTTTTCCTGCAGCCTGAAATGTCCTTCCCAGATCTCCATTGTCATTTAATTCCTACTTATCCTTTAGGGTGTGGGGGCCACCCTCATCTGTCTGCAGGGCTGGGCGATGAGCCCCACCAGGACTTAGGGCCCCACGGTACCCCTAGAGCCGAGTGGAGCCCCCTCCACCTCACATGTGGGCTCAAGCTGTTTGCCCGAGGGTGCCCTCCCTTGACTGTGACCAGCTCAGTGACAGTTAACTTTTACTTCTGCAACTCAAGCTTAAAATGCAGCAGCGCTGAACAAACGTTCACAGGGTGAGTGGGCTCACAGGTGGCCGTGTGCATCATCTCAAGAATGTGCATTCCAGAATGTCAGACCTGGATTACACGTCTGTGTCTGATGAAACTTGAATTAGATAGCGACTCATCCATGTGTGAGTGAGCATTCTACACACATCTTCAATAAACAGAATCCATACTGACATGAGCTGATGCTCACAGACCCCAATCCCTAGGATTTGTTAAAGACAGCTTTAGACTTCAAAACGAAGGTGTAACATTTGGCAAGCATTTAGGACAGAACTTTTAGAGGTGGATGAAGCTAACTGAGCTTATCTTCCTCTGAAGGTTTGCTAAGACTTCAGTGAAGGAGCACTAAGTCGTATGTCAGGCTTCAGTGAAGGAGCACTAAGTCGTATGTCAGGGTGGGGACCACTCTCCTCCACCTGCCTTCTGGAAGGCTTCCAGTCCACCTGCCCTCTGCGTGTGCAGGGGGCCAGGCACAGGCTGGGGTGGAGAATGGGGGGAGCAGAGAAGGACGCTGCCGTCATAGGAGGAATGGATGTGCTCGTGCCAAGATCAAAGGCCAAAAAGTGCATTAGAGCCTGGGGGGAAAGACAGTGCTTCTGTCCTGATCTAAGCGCTCTTGAGGTTGGCAGCTCTGTGGCGCACAGTGGTCATTTACAAAGGACTATGGTGGAACCTTTCTTAGGGCTCTGAGAACTGCCTGGGGGCAGACGTGGGCAACGGCTGTGCTCGACTGCCTTCCACAGAGCGGAGCAATTGCACAGCTCAGCTTACTGGAGCTCAGCACAACATTCAGTTTATACACATAAAGTGTTCTAATGCTGACTTAAAAAAAAAAAAAGTCAGTAACAAACACGTGCCGGCAGCTGAGGTCTGTTCTTAAGCAGCCTTGCTGCTCAGGTGCAGCAGGAGGCAAGGTCAGTCTCATGGCCAACTGGAGCTGGAGTCCAAACAGGGACAGTGGCATCAGACAAAACAGAGAGCGGATGTCCGCAAAGGTGCAGAGCACTGCTGTCCGAGAGAACTTTCTACAAGGAAGGAGCACTTCTCTCTGTGACATTCAACGCAGGAGCCCCCTGTCACACGTGGCAACGGGGCATTGAAATGTGGCTCACGGGACTGAGGACTGAAGTTTTATGTTGGTTTAATTTAAACTAATTATATTTAAAATCTGAATGGACGTTGGTGGCCTGTGGCGACTGCACTGGATGGTGCGGCTTTGGGGGGCGCCTCCCCCACACTGACTCGTTCCAGTGGCAGCTTCTTTGGCTTTCGTCAGAGCCGGGCAGGAGGCAGAGGTTCCCTCAAGAGGCCGGCCCCACAGCCTGGGCACCCATCTTCAAAGTCCGGAAACCAGCCCTTACTGAGCCGGAAGTGTAATTCTCACTTGCGTGTGGCTCTGGTTTGGCTGTCAGGATTCTGCAGAGTGTCTGAGTAGTAGGAGCCCTTTCCGTGAGGTGTCTAGAAGCAGCCTTTGCTCCAGACCAGGGCTCCTGTACCAACAGAGAAAGGGAGCCGTGCATGGATTCTCCTCTCTGCTCACTCTGTGGGACAGGGGGAACAACTGTGATCCTGTCCCCGTACAGGGGGAACGAGCCTGAAACGCCTCCATTCAAAGCAGCTCTGGGAATTGGAAGCTTCTAGCTCAGCTCCACTCAGCGAGTTATCCTGGTGCCGTCATCCTCGGCGGTGTCAGGAGAAGGGACACTCACTCACCCTCCGGGCGACTTGCCCGCCTCGTGCTCCTCTCCTTGAGTGAGTGTCAAGCAGCTACTTCCCTGGACATTCTAAGTTGGCAGCCACCAGGCGGGCAATCAGAAACTCTCCCACCTCTGGGTAAGGCAGCCCCCACACACAGGCTGTGAAGACGGTTCCAGTGGAAAGACTGTGCCACCCATCAGCTGAACCCTGCGACTTCTCCAGGCCTGGGGAGGGGGCCGGGCTACATCTGGGATTCGGGAGTCACAGGGACTCTGCAGTCCCAGCCAGCAGCCACATCACGGACATCCCAGGACATGGGGCTTCAGGCATGTTTAGGGATGTGTGTAAATACTATCCTTTTATTGACGGAAAATTCAGAGACAGAAAAGAACCTCATCATTTTACATGGGTAAAAACGATGTGGACAAGTGTCTTTCTTGTCACCTTTGTATGCGGGACAGACAGACGAGCTGGCACGCGCTGCGAGGGGCGGGGGTGGGGGGAGGCTGGTGGGACAGGGAGCCACTGCATGAGAATGGACCTCGGGCGCCAACCCACAGCACTGGGGCAGACCATTCATGTCAAAGAACCTAAACATGTCATTCTGGCTATAATGTTTTTCTCTGCCTTTCAGAAATCCTAAGACTAAAGTGCAGGGTGCCCTAAATACTATTGTGGGTGCGTGCTCAGTCACTCAGTTGTGTCCAATTCTTTGCAACTCCGTGGACTGTAGCCCACCAAGCTCCTAAGCTCCTCTGCCCCTGGGGATTCTCCAGGCAAGAATACTGGGGTGGATTGCCATTTCCTTCTCCAGGGGAATCTTCCCAACCCAGGGATCGAACCTGCGTCTCTTGCAATGGCAGGAAGATTCTTTACTGCTGTGCCACCTGGGAAGCCCCCTGAACTATTATTAACTGGTCCATACATGTAAGATGCAAGGAAGCCAAGTGATCATTATGGACTTTGGGCAAGAGAGGATCCAGTAAGATTGGCTTTGGGGCAATAAAATGCACAGCACTTGTAGGCTGTCCGGTTGCTGCAGCAACACCCTGGGGCCCGTGCTCACCCGTCTGCTCTCAATGGCCGGGGCCACCTTTCCAGAGGCTTGAGCTCACCTGTGCCCCGAGCGTGGCTGAAGTCGCCCTTGACCACGCGGCAGGTCTTGCCGTCCCCGCTGCAGACCCCACACCGGTCTTCTTTGGCCGCAGACCCGATGATGCCATCACAGCCGATTTTCTAAACAAGCAGAGTGCTGGGTTATTCTGAGTGTAGCACTCAGAGGCACACCCTGCAGGGCTGACTCTCCATGAGGCCCAGCAGGCTGGCGCGGGAGGGCTCACAACACCTCCAGAGGCCCAAGCAAATATTTTAAAACCAGGAGAGAAAAAGAATACAATCTAGCTTGTATTACATTTGCCCTTACACCACATAGTCATCAAATACCTGCGTTAGTGTCTGTTAGGGAGGAGGGATCTGTGAAGGCCCAGAGGAGGGCCTGGAACTCACACTGAGGCCTGGGCCAGGCCCCTCCAGAGCCGCCCGAGGTGGGGCCATGGGGAGAAGGGAAGCCAGCTCCCACACCTCCCGGCATGGCCACAGTTTCACACGACCCATGCTCCCCTTGGAGCTGCGTGAGTCCATGATTCTATCTCGGCTGGAATAGCCAACAGTCTCAGAAGACACGGCAGATACCATAGTGACTTTTCTGCTGGGGTCAGGAAGCCCAGAGCTCACTCAGGCTGGCTGGGCGTGAGCCCCCTAGTCCTCAGTCAGGGGGATTTAGCCCAGGAAGATACCCTGCTGCTCAAATTTTTTCAGACAGGCCTGTCTGAGGGCAGAGGAGGGTCACCCTGACCCTGGCTGGCCCCAGGGAAGCACAGTCAGTTCATAAAAAGTGGAAAAAGGTTGTGAATTCCTGTTTCTCCTTAAAAAAAATTCACGAGACTTTTATGGTCTGCAAAATAACATACCTGAGTTTATGTTACGGTAAACACTGGTGTGTTTAATTATTTGCTAGTTAAATTGCTAAAATGTCTCTCCACCCATCTCCCCTGGAGTAAAGAATTCCAGAACAAGAACTGGGTCTCCACTGCCCTGTACGCTGCATCAGGCTGGGAAGGGTTCTAATCCAGACAAGCCAAGCCCAGGTGACTGCACCCCTTCCCCCTTCTGTGTCCCCGCTCCCAAGGGGGCAGGGTATGGAGTAGAGCCAGCCGCACCACAAACCTCCTGGAGGCAAAGGCTTGGCCCCGCAGCTCACCCAATGAACCAGAACCCTCTGTTTCATAAGGGCAGTGATTCTTAAACATCAAGGTGCATCCACCTCACCAGGAGGGCCGTGAAAACACAGATGCAGGACCCATTCCCAGAGTTTCTGATCCAGCAGGGCTGAATGGACCCGAGTATCTCTATTTCTGTGAAGTTTCCAAGTGCTGCTGGCCAGGACCACATTCAGAGAACCCTGGCACCGTGGCATGCTACACGAAACGCAAATGAGGCTTCATACTGAACAGTGTGGAGTCTCGCCCTTGGACGCTTTTGTTTCTTTGGGAAAGAATTAGTGAGAACTTATTATCATGTGTCCAAAAATGATATCGTCACTGAATGTATTTCAGCGAAGACTTGAAGATATGCTAAGGGCAAAGCAAATTTGGTTCCCAAATGAAATGAAAACTGAAAAAGGGCAATACATTTTTAAAAAAGAAACTCCAATGTGTCCAAAGTTAGTATAAAAACAGCTACAGGGCAAGAAGATCAGGGGCTTTGGCAGCCAGAGACCAGGCAAGGTGTGAACAGAGAAAGTGAATGAAGGGGTGAGTCAGTGACGAATGGAGACCCAGACTGGTAAGCGGCATTGACTGTCATACCTTGCCAGGGCAGACCACCCCGTGAGACCTGGAGGTAGGCGAGCTGGATCGTGTGGCAGGAGCTGCCTAGGTTCACGATCTGGACTGCTGGCTAATTCCTGGGAAGACGCTTAACACAAAATTACGGGCACTACGAACAGAAGGCAGCCAAGATCCAAAATTCTCCTCAACCGGCAGCCTCTGCAACTCCCTGTGGTCAGATCTGTGTGCCACGCGTGCACTGCCCAATTTCGTGTCTCCTGTCCCAGAGTCTAATGTCTCGGTCCCTAGCCTGTTTCCAGTACTGCCACAGGGCCAAGACCCCCGAGCTGGCCCCTGCACCTTCCCTCTTTCACGTCACCCTGACCTGTCCCCACGTGGCTTCCCCGTCTCCAGGTACTCTCACTGGTTTCCTATTATGCTTTTAATCACACTGCGGCTCAGCAATAGTGGGTCTCTGATTGGAGCAGGTACCACTGATATCTCAGTCAGGGTGTCCAGATAAAAGTTTTCTGGATACTGTACGCTAACAGCCCTCCTGGTCTGGACAGCTTTCCCCAGCCCAGCGAAGGCACACGGCAAACCTAGGGGCCACACAGTGAGTGTCTGGCAGAGCCAGGAGCAGTCCTTCACCTCCTGCCTCCTGGCCTCAGGCTGGCTGGGGAACCCTGATGTCCCCAGCCTGGGACTGAGGCCACTGTAAGACGTTCTGGACAAGGTCAGGCTTCTCCCCAGAACATGCTGGGTTTGTGAGAATTTTGAAATGCTCAGAATAGGGAAGCTAAAAGAACACCAAAAACACTACCTTTGGGAAAAGGAGGTGTTGGGGCAGAATCCATGCTGGAATTTCAAAAGGCTACTTGTTGTCTGGCTGAGATCATGTGTGTGTGTGGCTGTGTGTGCGTGCGTGTGCACGTGTGTGTGTGTGCATATGTGCTCAGTCACTCAGGCTCCTCTGTCCATGGATGTTCCTGGTAAGACACAGCTAGGAGGCGAAGTCTGCATTTCAAATCTGCCAGACTAAGAATTCACCTGGATGCAAGATGGACAGGCATGGGAGGAGCTTCCAGGAGGAGCAGGACGAGGGACTCACTGGGAAGAAGGACACCACTTTCCTAG
This sequence comes from Bubalus kerabau, assembly GCF_029407905.1. Taxonomy (NCBI): domain Eukaryota; kingdom Metazoa; phylum Chordata; class Mammalia; order Artiodactyla; family Bovidae; genus Bubalus; species Bubalus kerabau. The sequence goes on along the minus strand of NC_073642.1, from coordinate 7,332,193 downwards.
ATGAGCAAACTGCTTTCCCTCCCAAGGGTCCCCTGAAAGAAGGATCTCGGTGGGGAAAAGAAAGTGAGAATGAGGAAGGGCAGTAGTGCAAATGAATGCTCGCAAAGCTGCTGCATAGCCAGAGCAGCATCAGGTGTCCTCGGGGGCCCCCTCCCCCGGCAGGAGACACTGCCGCTCCGGACAAGCAGAGGCAGGTGGGGGGCCCACGGTGAGAACCACTGTGATTCTCACCATTGCTCCTAAAGCATAACATAAAGAATGTGTGCACGCTTGCTCAGTAGCAGGCCCCAGCTGACACCGAGTTAGACCTCATGGGATCCAATGTTTAAGAATATGCAATGTTTGGAATTGGTTTCCATTTTTTCAGGGATGAAGTCACCATCAGTTGGGGGCCTGGTGAGACGAGACTGTCCACGGGATGGCTGGGTGCCCTGTGGCTTTGCAACACTTGAGTATGCTTGGACTGCAAGCAGCCAGCCCTCGCCTCCTTTTGAGAGTCCAGGTTATTCACAGGTAAGTCCAGGGGCCCACTGTCAGCATGTTTCTCTGAGGAGGTGTTGTACCATCCTTTCCAAAACATGAGCCCCCTGCTTATTTTTTCACTGGAGTGATGACTCTTGAGGGCTAAAATTAGTCTACCAAGATGGTGTGCCCTTCCACACAGTCCTCACTCAGCACCTGCTAAAGGAACAATGCCTCCTGGTCTGACCAGCTGTGGTCAATGTCCAGAACAGAGAGACGACCTCCTGGGCCCAGGAACACAAACTCACCAAACTCCAGCAGGCTGCAGTCACCTGGAGGCCTTGGTGGGTCACCCATTGCCCAAGGATTTGTGTTCCTGCAGAATTCCCAGGTGAGGCTGCAGGCCCAGGGCCTTGTGGAAGACCACTGGGCTAGGTTTGGAGCTCAGAGAGGGACCTTCTTGGAGACAGCCACTGCTGAGAGACCCCAGCCCTGTGTCCTAAAGAAGTGTCCCTTCCGGTTGGGAAAGGTCCTGTGTCTGGAGCTCCCACTGGAGCTGTGCCCCTGAGCCAAAGCCGTTCTGGGCTGAGGACCCCTCAATGGATGTGGGGGCCTCCCTCTGCTCTCGGAAATGGGGCGCCCTTACAGTGGTGCTCAGGTCAAGTAAAGAACCTACGGGAAGCTCCATATGACAGAACGTCTGGTTATAAATCCCAAAACGCCTTCGGCGAGGGCCTCACAGACCACCTGGATGCCGGTTTATGGCTGTTCAGAACTTCCAACTCACAGGTGTCTACCCAGGAAGCAGAGACCCAGATCTGGGAACCTTCAACAGCCTTGTTTGTAGGACCCACAGCATCTTCCGTGTTAAACTGTCAAAGGCTGGATACAGGGGGAAGGTTCTCCGTTATTTTCTCTTCTTTCCTTACCCAGCATTCTGCTTTAATCTTAAAAACTAGCTTCTGTTGTTAAAATTTCACCTCTCAGAACAGAAGTGTCCTCAGACATGACTTCAGATTGTAGCCAGCTGGCTTCTGGATTAGGGCAAAGCTACCTGGCAGGTGGGCAGTCAGCTTCTCTTCTGAAAATGCTGTGCTAATGCTAATGCGTGAACTGAGGAGAGTTACACATTTGGATATGAGCCTCAGTTTCCCCATTCTAAAAATGAGAGTATTAACCACAGTCTCTGAGGGTTGCTGCAAAAATTACCTCTGTTCTGGTTGGAGAAACCCAAGCTCACCTCTCAGGCCCAGATGAGAGGTGGGCCCTGTTGGGATGGATGGAGCCTGCTCCTGGGCCACCTTCCTTCTATGGGGCTGGGGGACAAGCTCCCCCTCCTCTGATCTGAGCAGAGTAGGGCTCAACAGGTAATTGTCATCTCTCCCTTTTCTGCCACAGACTCCCTCCTCTCCAGAAAAGGCAGAGGGGAAGGAGAAGGCCTGCAGAACCGCATCTTCCCTCTCCACACACAAGCCGAGTGCAGAGGCCCGTGTGCAGGCGGGCTCTCCTGTATCGTCAAGCAGCCCCACCTGCAGCAGGTCGTGGTCTGTCCCGTGGGATTCTCAGGTCAGGTACACACAGGGATGCGGGCAGGGTCACCCTGTAAGTTAATTCTTTGGGGCGCGCAGCGGCTGGGACAGTTTTGCGTGCTGTGCTCTCTGCCTGGTATTATTTTAGATGGCAACTGCATTTAAAGGCAGGGCATGCAGGGCATGTCTCGGAACAGCAGTGACTCTCAAAACCAAGGGGCAACAGCCAAACTCATCTGCCAACAGTGGTATTTCCTCCCTTTGCTACAGCGTAGTTCAAGAAACGCACTATATACTTGGAAGAGGCTGGATTCTCCACTCCCCCTGCCCCCCACCCAGATGCTGACTGTCACAGGAGATTTAATGACTGTGTTTATGAGGTTTGGTGTTCTAGAGGACAAGATGACAAAACCAAAGGAAACTCCAAACAATTCACTCTTGTGTCTTCCCATTTATCCCAGGGATCACTTTTCCACATACACTAGGAAAACCTGCTACCCGTTTCTGAGCTTTCAATGCAGTTGCTAGTCAGCATCTGTTGGTCAGAGCTCTGTTCTGCTGATGAGCCAGGGTGCGTGTGACACCAAGGGGAGGACACTGTCCAGGGTGTACTTAACTGAAGGTTCAGGATGGTTGGGACCTGGTGGGAAAGGCACAAGTTCTTTCAGTAAAGACAGTTCCTATAGAACATGCAAAAAGCCTAGGAGAGCATTAGTACTCAGGGCTGTGTTCTGAAGGAGGGGGAAGGATGGACCATGAACAGCACAGAAGTGAGGAATATCCACTTCAGTGCTGGAAAACCTGAATGCTTTCCCTGGCATCCTGTCCCTGTTGATGGATGATCACCAGCTACAGTTAACCTCTTGGTCACCACATCCACTGACCATGTCTCCATCCTCATCTTTGGCCCGTCACTCTTTAGCACCTGACACCCCATCTGTGCTGTGCATTGATTCATTCACCCAAAGCATGGTCACGTGCCTGTTATGTGCCAGACCGGGAATAAAGACGCTAAGACAGAGGCCAAGAAGGAAGCAGACTCTTGTGTGCTTCTCCCAGGCCACATGGATGGCTCTGCCCCCTCCTCTCTTGCCCTGGACTCTGCAGAAGTGGGTAGCTCTTGTGCCCCTTCTGCTCCTGATTTTCCTTGGTAATGTCACCTTCTCCTTAAGCTGCAACCATCACTCATGTGCAGATGGCTCTTAAATCTCATACTTGCCCCCCACCCAGGCTCACGGGGGCTGGTCTGCTGACAATCCTTACTCCCTCTGACTCTCCAGCCAGGACACTGACCTCAGTGTGGCCACCCTGAGACACCGGCTCCTCCTCCAAAGCTGCTGGCTCCGGACTTCTCAGTTCCGGACACCTCGGCCCACTCTCCTGGAACTCACAGACGCAGCTGCCTTCCCAGCCCCAACCCGAGCCCTCCAGGCCGCTTCCTGTCCTCTTCTTGATATACTTACTCAGGTGCCGGCTCACAGCTTGGTCCCCTGCGACCGCTCCAGTGCCTGTTTCTTGTCCGTGCTCATGGCCACTACCCAGGTGAGGCCTGATTACTCAGCAAAGGACCCATTGCACAGGTTTTTGCTCTTCTGCTCCAGGACTGACCCTCACCGGGGAAGATGAGTGGGTCGTGGCCATGGACCCCACTGCCTGGAGAGCATGCCCGCATTTCCTCGATCTCGTCTGAACCCCTCGGCTGCTCTCCCCCCTTCTCCTGGCACACACTGCGGCCCACCGCCTCCCACCTGCTCCCACGAGCTCCAGTCAGAAAAAACCTGGAGCCCCACTGCTGCCGGCCAGGCCCTACACAGCCTGGGCCCTGGCGCCTCCCCCCTACCTGCCCCTGTTTCTGGAATACCCGGCCTCCCCCCGCTTTCTGCCAGGAGCACTGGCCTTGCCCCAAGTCTCCATCGGGCTGGCTCTGTCTCCTCACAGGGCCCCGCCATGCCACCCACAGCTTACTTTCAATGAGCCCATTTCCCTCCTAATGTGGGCCAGACTGAGGGGATGACCAGGTCTGTGAGTGTACATGTTCCTCGTCTGCGCCGTGCGTGGGGACAGGGACCCTCTTGGTCCTGCCGAGCACTGCACGCCCAGCGCATGGAATGTTCTTTCTGCTCTTTCTAAACCCAGTCTTTCACTGGCTCTTGATCATACCTTCCCCTGTGGTCATTAGGGTTTCACGTGAGTTGGTCTCATTTTCCCCCAGACAGACCATAAGCCTAGGAAAGAGGGCGTCGTATGAACCTCCGTGTTCTTGTCCTTACCCCAAACACAGTGGCCTGCGTGGTACGGAGCACAGAACGCACGTTCAATAAAAGCATGCCAATGCCGACCTGTCATCAAGCTGGGGGAACAGGAGGCTTTGGTTTTCAAACCAAGTCCTCTGCCTTCTCTTCTGCACCACCAGCCGGACAGCACAGTGACCATTCCCTCAACCATGTGGTTTCACTTCTCATTTTTGAACTGGGATTTCCTCACACAGATTTCAGTGGTCCTCGTTTGTGTTCATGTTCCTGGCTGAGAGGAGAAGCACTTCCTTTCTTCAGTTTAATAGCTATCTTCCAACCACTGCCCATCTCTCTCTGCTGTTAGAGGGACATCACTGACTTCTTATTTTAAATTTAATTGCTGCTTTCAGCTAGCGATGCTGACCCCTCCTGGCCTCTCCTGGGCTCCTGGGTCCCTGCACCAAGTCCTGCTGGGCTCGTCTTCCTCCTTCTGGCCTTCACCCTCATCCTGCTAAACTGCACCTCATTTCTTCAGAAGGATGCTTGGAAAAAAAAATTTCTGAGTTCTTCCATGTCCCAAAATTATTTTGCCTGCATGCTTGGCTGATCATTTGGCTACATACAGAATTCTGTAATTATCTCAATTTTTTTGCCAGGGTCAGTTTTCCTGTTTGTTTTTCTTGGTCTTTTCTCATTCCTGCTGCTGGTTTTCTTCAGGGAGCTGATGATCTCTGGCTGACCACTTGTATTTGAGAATGAGGCACAGATGGCCAAGTGACGGGCCACTTTGGATGCAGGGTGGCAGGCTTCCATTCAGGCTGGGCAGGAGGGAAGCTGGGCTCTGCCCTTAGTCCCAGAGGGTGGGCACTGTGCTGGAGCACTGGGGTCCCTTCCCTGCTCCAGCTGTCCTTGAACAGCTTATCACATGACTTTGGGGAAAAGCTTGAAGATAATTCCCTAACAGCTCGTCAAGCTCCAAGTCCCAGGCCAGGCATGGTCACCAACCGTGACTCACTGTTTTCAGCCAACTCCTTGCTTCCACCCTCCATTCCCAAGTCCTAGACTTTCTCAAGCTTCTTGCTTTCTTTTTGGTTGTGACTCTCCATCTGTTTCAGCTTTGGCCTCTGTTCCTTCAGTAAAACTTCCATCCACTTCTGCCTTCTTGTCAAAGGATGGCCTCTACTTCTCTTCACCACCATGGTGTGTGCTATGCTGCCTTAACCATTGGGTTAATGGAGTCCTGGGATGGAAGAGGGGTGACCATGTGGCTTAGTCTACAGGCTTAATCTGAAAGTTGCTATGGGAGGTTAATCAGGTGAAAGGGAAGCAGGGTATGACATCAGAGGTGTAAGCACTGCTTTGGATAAAGGTCCGGCACCAATAATCACACACTTCAGGGTGTCAGCTGAAGGGTGAAAAGCAGCAACCAGGTGGGCATATTGAAACACAGGCCTACCTATACATAAACACCCAGTAGAGCTTCCTGCAAGGAGATCCAACCAGTCCATCCTAAAGGAAATCAGTCCTGAATATTCATTGGAAGGACTGATGCTGAAGCTGAAACTCCAATACTTTGGCCACCTGATGAGAAGAACCGACCCATTGGAAAAGACCCTGATTCTGGGTAAGATTGAAGGCAGGAGGAGAAGGGGACGACAGAGGACGAGATGTTTGGATGGCATCACTGACTCAATGGACATGAGTTTGAGCAAGTTCCGGGAGCTGGTGATGGACGGGGAAGCCTGGCGTGTTGCAGTCCATGGGGTTGCAAAGAGTTGGACACGGCTGAATAACTGAACTGAACTCAACTGAGAGCTTCCTGCATGCTTGTGACCCCTTCTTTACACGAGGAGACTCTGAAGTCAGAGTCTCTTATAAATCTCCTAAATCCCATCAGTAATTCTACTTGCCTAATAGAAAACCACTGTACACAAAATAAGAGATAAATAAATTCTGGACATTGAAAATGGTCCATTGAAATGAGCTCCAGGTTCCAGAATCACTTAAGTCCCTAAGAGCCAGTGACCCACCCACTCTTCTTTTTTTCCTTTGTGAAATGCAATCAGAGACTGTCTGTCCTTCAAGATAGCTCTTTGGAGAACACAGATTATCAGACACCATCCCTTCACTGAAGAAGCTTACAGGCCCTGAAGGTGTTTTGCTGTTTGTCAAACAAGGGATCCACACATGAGCTAGGGTCCCAAGGAAATGTGACTGCAATTAGAGTTCATTGGCTGCAAGTTACATAAGCTGATGAAGCCAAACACATCTGGTCCCAGACGTGTTCAGCTGTTTGACTCACCCCTTACCGGTCAGCAGCTTTGAGGCAAGTTGCACATTAGAGGCATATTAACTTGATTTCTTTGCTTCTGGAGGCCAACAGGAGGAATCATTAATGATGGGACTCCTGATTTATAGGGACTTGCTGAAAAATAGACAATGTTTGTGTTTCTTCTCCCAACTCACTCCCACTTTTATGAGTGCTGTTAAGTTTCATTTTAGCATGTTAAGTAATTTGTGACTCACTGAAATGAAACTCAACTTGGTCCTCATAAAACAGAGTAAAATGGCATTTCCATGTTTCATGTTATGGTTTGAATCAGCCTGCTATTTGGAGCTCAGTGGAATCTTCTCAAAAGGCCATTTTGGAGCCTCTTGTCCCTGCCGTTCCCCACCAACTAGTCACCATGCTTCTCAGAATTTCCCAGAACTCCTTCCGCTACCCTAAAATAGCAAAATTTACAGCTGCAGAGAACAGCAGGAAAAGCTAACAAGTAAACCACAGCAACATTTCCGTAGTGCTGTCTTACATAAAGTATGGAAGATTTCTACCTTTTATCCACTGTAATTAGGTGATGGCATCGATGAACAGGTCAGACCCTCTGCTCACAAACCCCCTGAGGTTTCTTTTTATTAATACTCTTCTCTTTAACCGACATTCCTTGCCTGACTCATTTACAAGGACCACAGAAATCCAGAACTTTCCACCTTGGCAATCACTATAACTAAGCATAAATACTATATTTGTATTTAATTTCTTACAGTCTTACTTAAACATGCTCAATGGTATTATAAAATTTCATTAACTCTGACATTACTAATTTGAATTTCTGTGAGTATTGAGTTAACCATGGGCAAAAGTTAACCTTCACAGATTCCCTCTGAAGAATGAGCACTATTAGAAAAATTACAGATGGGATTTAACTTCCTTCAGAAAGCCAGTTTCTCTCATGAGGTGCTTGCTGGTAGGTGCTGATGCCACCTGCCACGACAGTGGCCTTCTGCTAGGACTGGTGGGCTGCCTGGAGGCAGTGGGTCACTGGGGGGCATCCACGTAGAGGTAGTGGTACTTCCAAGAACAGGCATGGGTCTCCCCACTGTCAGGGCGAGGCTCCAAGGATCATGAACCCCATCCACTGTAGTGCACCATGAAAGGGGCTACTGTCTGAGCCTCTGTGCTCCCCAGTGCCCCTGTCTGGAGGGGCTGTGCTGGTTAGTGCTAGTCTCAGTGCAGGGTGGGTAAATACAATGATGGAGATGGTGGAAGAGCCATGTGAGATGGACTTGGAGGTGGTGACGGGATAGAGGTGGGAGCAGAAAGGCAAGTGTACACATGGCATCCCGGTCACACTCAAGTGCAGGCCAGGCTCCGGCTCAATGGTGCCCTGATGACCACAGACTTAAAGCTATTCGAATACCTTAGGTGGCCTCATGAGTGCCCAGCTGTACTCACAAAAGGGATGACAGTTTTGTTGTCATGGCATAGGGGAGCCTCTCTAATTGAAAAGGCTGCAATAAGAACTAAAGTCGTGGAAAGGTCACACTGGCACTCACTGACTAGAGCTGAAATCATGAATGGCCATTTAACATGGACCCCGCTGGCCAGAAAATGTCGGGATGCCTAGATTGTTTCCACATTGGTAAGAACACTGCAGAAAATGCTGCTGAGAGGCTGGAGGTGGCTCAGCTGGTGCTGCTTTAAAGAACACACGTGCTTTTAACTTGGGATATGTTTGCTAAAGGAACATACGTACTTGGGCCACGCTGTGGCTCCTGCAAGTGTATGTTGTAATTTAGGACGGAAACAAATCTCGCACTTGTTAGCAGGTTTACCAAGAAGCAGAACCATCAGCAACTTCTCATTTCAACGATAATGATAAGATCCTGGTTCACACTGCCCGAGGCTCTGTACATTCTTTGCTACAACATAGCAGCCCTGAGGGCCCGTCACCCCTCCTTCCCTGGGAGGGTGCCTGGCCAAGGCTCTTGAGCACCAAGTGTCTATCGCCCCCAACATATTCATATTTGATAACAAAGCCACACAGTGCCAAAGGAATCTGGACATTGTCAAGTTTTTCCCTGAAAAATTCCAGTCTTAGACTAGTTTGGACTTTGCAAGGGGAAAAAATCCACTACAGTTAAAATGATTGGCATCCTCTCTCCTTTCTCTTTTTGCCTTCTTAAATGACGTCTTTCATCATGCTAATTAATCACAGACATCTAACACCAGGATGGGTTTGTGGATCATATTCCAGTGGGTGGAGCCCCAAAGTCAGGCATAGTCACCTCATTAGGTACCACCTGTGAAGGCATCAGCTCACTTGTACTATATCTTTGGTAGCTAAGCAAGCAAACCTTGCCCCCAAATACACATTCATATACATCCTCCAGTCCACCTAGTAGCCTACCTGCTCTTCCCTTTGTCATGATGTCCAAAGTTATTCTAAGATGTTTGCGATGACCATGTTGCCACTGCTCTTTCAGCACCTCAACTCTTGGTTGGCTCAGTCACTGCTGAGGGAGGGAGGGGTGCCAAGCTACAGGAGGCAACACCACCTGTGGGATGCCTTCTTGAGAAAGTCCACTCACCCAGGCCTCCTGAGGCCTCTGCCACCCCAAGCTCCCCCTGGAGGGAGCCTCCCCTCCAAAACCCTGCCAAGGACACAAGGAAAACACATCACCTGGCACCTGCCATGCACGCAGAGATCCGTCTCGTAGGGCCCGCAGGGCGTGCCGTCCAGGACTCTATCGGCCACCAGCAGAGGGGACTCCTTCCCGAGGGGTGAGCAGTAGAGTTCACATGGCTTATCTGAGGAGGGAAAGGGGTGGACATTGACGTGGGAAGGGTCTTGGGCGCCAGGTGGGGTGCAGATGCTTGTAGGCGCAGGCCAGTCCAAGAGACGACAAGATGGCATGGGACTGAGGTTACAGGTACAGGGCACATGCTGCACCCACCCCTTGGAACATGTGACCCAGAAAATGGAAAAAGACCCTCCTCTGACTCGGGGGAACCACACGCAGGTGAGAGCACTGTGGGCTTTTCTTCACATTGTTTTCTTTATCCTTTGCAAAGATACAGTATTTCTTTTTCCTTAAAGTACTAAAAACAGTAGGCTGAACAAACATTTTGTGGAGTGCTAACCTCTAAGCAAGTTGAATATGTACCAAGGGTGGGCCTGGGATGGGGAAGGGGGAGGAGGCAGCCTCCCAGCGAGGGGAGTGGCCCTGGGGTGTCTCGAGAGTAGCGGCTTTTGCTGAAGTTTTAGTGTTCCTCAGCCATTGGATAAAAGCTGCGGGGCTGTGCTATGCAGCAAGAAGGTCCTGGAAGAAATGGTATAGGAATAAGGAACAGAAAGGGGACACATGAGTCTCTAGGACAACTTGTAAGAGCCATTTCCCCAGGCACGATGGAAACCCTGATTTCTGCTGCTGCTGCTGAAACCAAATGAGCTCCCAGAACATGCCATGACCTCACACCTTTACCTAGATTGTTCTCTCTGCCTGGAAATTCCTCCACGCACTTAGCTTTCTGGAATATTTCTGGCACCCCAGAATCCACTCCAGAGCCCTGTCTTCTCATGCCACCTCTGAGTTGCAATCTCCACCTGCACTTTGCACACACCTCCATTCAGTTCAGTTCAGTCGCTCAGTCGTGTCCGACTCCTTGCGACCCCATGAATCGCAGCACGCCAGGCCTCCCTGTCCATCACCAACTCCTGGAGTTCACTCAGACTCACGTCCATTGAGTCAGTGATGCCATCCAGCCATCTGATCCTGTGTCGTCCCCTTCTCCTCCTGCCCCCAATCCCTCCCAGCATCCTCCATTAGAGCCCTCAAATCCTACTGTCCGGGATTTCTTATAAGGTGAGTCTTTTGCTATGTAAGTTTGAAGGGGGTGGATTGCAAATTACCTTTAGATTAAAGAACTGATGGAAATTGGAGCCCTTGGAGGACAAGGAGTCAAACTTTCATCTTTGGTCAGTCCCAGGATCTGCCTCACAGAAGGACTTGGTAAATATTTTCATCTTTTGGTATAAACTTCAGAATCAGTTTGTTGATAGCCCCAAAATGACCTGCTGATATTTTGACCAGGATTACTTAATCTATAGATCAAACTGGAAAGAACTGGCATCTTGATATCTTTCCACTGACATGGAATATTTCCCCATTTATATAATTGTTTTATTTCATTCATCAGAGTTCTGTAGCTTTCCTCATACAGATCTTATACATATTTTGTTAGATTTAAACCTGATTATTTCATTTTTGGGGTGCTAATGTAAATAGCATTGTGTTTTTATTTTAAGAATTTCAGTAGTGTTCCTTTTACTCTTGGCTGTGAGGCATGGCATGCAGGATGTTAGTTCCTCGACCAGGGATTGGACCCATGCCCCCTGTAGGGGAAGCAGAGTCTTAACCATTAGACTTTCAGGGAAGTCCCTGGCATTGTGTTTTTAATTTCAAACTCCATTTGCTCATTGCTATTATATAAGGAAATGACTGACTTTTGTACATGTTGTATCCTGCAACCTTGTTATAATCCAGGAGGTTTTTTGTTTTCTGTTGACTCTTTTCGATATTCTACAGATTATTATGCCATCTGCAAACAAAGATAGTTTTCTTTTTCCCCAATCTGTGGATCTTTTACTTCCTTTTCTTGTCTTATTGCATTAGCTAGGACGTCCAGTAAGCTAGGACTTACATTGTTATAATCAAGTGAAGTAACAATGCTTCGTTTAATAAATGTGGATGGAGGACCTCTCTCACATAAGGCACTGTTTGAAGTAGGGAAAAGAGGACTTAAAAAATAATAATACGAATGGATTTTGTTCTTTTGTAGGTAATTGAGAAAGATAAATGCACCATTTTCTCTCTCTCAGTCACCCAATTCTAATGCAGTTTCTATGATTATTTTGCAAAGAAACTTCCAGAGAGAGAAACACCAACATCTTTGCGTTGTTTCTGCCAAGTCTTTTATCGCCACTATGAGCCTTCCCCAGGAGGGCCTTCTGGTGGCCTCAGATAAACAAAGGCAGGGGTAAAACAAAAGGCTTCTGGAGCTGACATGGCCTCAGTTTAGACTTTGGCATCCTAGCTGGAGAGATCTTGTCAGAGCAGACACGTTGCCTCACCCAGGTTCACTTTTGTGATTCGGTGACATTCACTAAACTGCCACTGTGTTCAGCAGCTTTCCACTGAGCTCTCCCATGTAGTGCTACTGACCAACATGTCCACTGGGAATCTTGTCTTAGAACACTAGAAAGAAGCTATAGGGGTAGAGCGCACATGTTCAACTTGGCTGTTCCCGTTAGTTGTGGGGGAAAAAAATCAACTGTGAAGGGCAGTTTCCCAAGTAAGCAAAGTAACAATGCTTCATTTAATAAATGTGGATGGAGGACCTCTCACACAAGGCACGGTTCTAGCACTGCTTGGGAAAGAAAGATGAATCATGCATGCTTTTCAAGGCCCTGGTGGTTGGTCTTGTGGACAAATAAATAGCAAACTCCTGATGAGGCAGACAGTGAAAATACTCATAGGTCTGATCTGAGCTGTCAGAGGACAGGCATATTGGAAAGAATGCTCCATTCCCCCAGGTGGCAGGCTGAGGTCAGCTGTCCCTCCATTTTAGATGGAATAACCCAAGATGATGGTTGCCGGGAGCCAGCACGGGAGATCCCACCCATGACAAGGTCATGCGGAGGAGACCTGACAGGCAAGGCGGATCAGGACTCAAGGGACTCCCTGGACCTGCTCGAGCATCTACCCCTAAACCAAAGTCTATCTGTCTACTGTTTACTATATTATGTCTTTCACCAACTCTTCTGACATTAACAGGGGGCTATCCCCGACCACTTTCCTCTGAAGAAAATCAACTTAGGGCTCTAGTTAATAGGTCTCCTTGGCTTGAAAGGAGTATTTTAACTTTAACCCCTCTGTTACCATTTTAGCTTGCTTGGCAGGTTTATCCATACTCTTGCAACTAACGCACATGATTGTTCACAACACCCCAAGCATAACCTTCGAGCGATAAAAAGCTTTATTACAATAATACTGCACTGTTGAGCCAATGTTTGCTACTGAGTTTTCTTGTCCTTTACCCAGTGTGCGCCTGGGAGTGCATTAGCTAGTATAGTTGGTATGCAAGAAAAACAAGCAGTAGCCTTGGCATTAGCAGCATAAGACCCTTGAGTTAATAAGTTCGTTCTTTGTTGTAACCCACTGCACCTTTGCTCCATAAGAATGTAGCTCTGTTTCCTGAGGGGGACTGCAGACTGGAAAGATAAAGGGAAAGCAGGTTTTCTGGTTGACCAACTTTTATCAAGAAAGAGTTACAAAATGTTAACAGGCCACAGGGCCAGAAGATGATGTACCTTGTTTATGAAAAGCTATGCAGAAAATGCCCTGGTTTTGATAAAGGTAAAACTGATGTAATGTTGAGCTGACTCTGCATGACTTTGTAACTTTCACTTCTGGAAATGTGTAATTCAGGGTATAAAAGCCCCTTTTGAAAATAAAGCTGCAGACCCCGTTCCACCTAAGCTGGGTCTCCCCGTGTCATTCTTTCTTTCTCTCTTCTCCCTCTTTTTTTCAGGCTGATTCCCTGAGCACAGAGGCTCTCTGAGTTCACTTTTTTGCCAGGGCTTCTAAGATCCAATCGAGGAGGCGCTCTGCATCTCCACTCTGGAGAGAAGGCGCTCTGTGTCTTTGCTCCATTGAGAGGGCACCTGTGGCCTCTGTGAACAGAGCAAGTCCTGTGTCAGGGACTTTATTGGCTTTCTGTGTAAACCAAGGAATATCAGCCTCTTTTTCTCTCCTTTACTTTCTCTCTCGCCGATGCTGTCCATCCTGAGGATCCTGGATCCTGCTGGGGCTGGACCCCAGCAAATGGTCAGTGAAAGAACTATGGGAGACTGAAATGTAAACTGAGATCAGGTACTGGGAGGCTAATTTGACAAGAATTTTGCAGTGCTCTTTGGGACCCTGAGGTTTCCTGTGAGCATGTCAGGGAGCCACTGGGAGAGGGGCAACACAGAGCCCCAATCTTGAATGGATGGATATACCTTCTCCGCATATTAGGCTTCCTCTAGTGTTTCATTGACCCACTCCAGTGTTCTTGCCTGGAGAGTCCCAGGGACGGGGGAGCCTGTTGGGCTGCTGTCTATGGGGTTGCAGAGTCAGACACGACTGAAGTGACTTAGCAGCAGCAGCAGCAGCAGCAGTGTTTCATTGTAAGGATGGATCCCTTGGCCAAAGCAGTTTCAAAATGAAGGATTACATTTAAACTGAAGAGCTACCTCAATATCTGCAGTAACTGAGCTCTGAGGAGATTCATTCAACTACAGTAATAATGGTAATGGTGATGATGATGATAAAATATTAAATAACATTATCTGCTATGTGCCATGCAGCATGCTAAGCAGTGTTTATGCATTTCAGGAGGGTGTTGTCATCATTCCATCTTACAGCTGAGCACATGAGGCTTAGAGAAAATGTGTCACTACCCAGAGCCCCTTGGCGGGCAGGGCCAAACCCTGGTTTATCACTGTTTTCCTTCTGAATTGAGAACTCTGGGACTTAAAGGTACCAAAGATACCATGTTGCAAACAAACCACCACTTTTATGAACTTCTCTGGCTTCTGAGTATATACGGTGATTTAGGCAGAAATGAAAATGGGATTTGGGTAGAAAAGTAGAGGCTCTTTGAGGTACGTTAGAAAGACCAGACTTGAAGGGGATGAAGATGGTCTACCCAGGTTCTTTGATGTGAACATCAGGGAAGTAGAGACTCTGCAAATCAGGGGATCCCAACCTCAGATGGAGGGATTCTGACATGAACCCAGCAAGAAGGTACACTCAACTCTACTCCCCCACCTGCAGACACTGTCCTTCATGGCTTGGGCAGCCTGGAGAGCCTCAAGCCCCACAACAGAGCCCAGAGGTAACACTTCCTTCCCCTGCTCAGCTGAAACTCACTCCATTTGTCCATCTCTTTTTCAGAGGATTCTACTCAGAAATCAGTGCACCCCACACCCAAAGGGACACAGGATAAACTTTACAAAACTGGAGCATCTCAGAACCTCTCAAAATTCTCTGAATATTCCCCTCTGAGCTGCCCTGGCTGGGCAATTAATTTCTGATAAATAACATGAGGTGTTGGGTTTCAACTCTGGGCAGTATCAACACTCTTACACCCTTAGTTGTATGTGCTATGCTTAGTTGCTCAGTCGTGTCTGACTCTTTGTGATCCCACAGACTGTAGCCGGCCAGTCTTCTCTGTCCATGGGGATTCTCCAGGTAAGAATACCGGAGTGGGTTGCCATGCCCTCCTTCAGGGGATCTTCCCTACCCAGGGACTGAACCCAGGTCTCCCACATTGCAAGCAGATTCTTTACCATCTGAGCCACCAGGGAAGCTCTCAGTTGTATAGAGGGAGGTAAAATTTTCTTAAAAGTTATATAACCATATACCCTAAGGAAAGAAGCTTGGAACATCCCTCTTGCCTGGCTGACGTGTGCCAAGATGAAATCTGGATTGAAGATGTTTGGGATCAGTTCAGTTCAGTCACTCAGTCATGTCTGACTCTTTGTGACCCCATGGACTACAGCATGCCAGGCCTCCCTGTCCATCACCAACTCCCGGAGCTTACTCAAATTCATGTCCATTGAGTCGATAATGCCATCCAACCATCTCATCCTCTGTCGTCCCCTTCTCCTGCCCTCAATTTGTTTAGGGTGGGTCCCAGCTTTCCACTGGCTCACCTGTTGTCAGGACTTACACTTGATGGAGAAGCTGCAAACAGGGTAGGTGAGACAGGCTTGGGGGCTTGAGAGCCACACCACCACATCTGCTTGGTGGAGGCTTGGAGGACTTGCCCTGGTGCTCTAGGGCCAGGATGGTGAAGAGGACACTTGTGGTTCTTTGTGCTTTTGTTGTTCTCTCTCTGCCAGTGGTTACAAAGTCTTACTAAGGTGGAGACTAGTTAACTTTGAGGCCATCATAGCTGCTCATCCCAGCCCTGCCTGGCCCTCTGTGAGGTATCCATGCTGAGGAGGCTGCTTGGCTCCCTATCTCCAAAGCTGCCCACCAAGACCCACAGCCAGGCCTCAGCTGATTGGACCAGCAGCAGCCACCTGACTGCAGCTAGACCAATCAGAGTCTTTCTCCCCACCACAGCCTCATAACCAGGCCTCAAGGGGCCTCAGTTGATTGGACCAAGAATGGCCACCTGACCACAGCTACACTAATCAAAGTCTCTCTCCCGGAAAATCAGCACTGAAAGTCAGATCAGTTCAGTTCAGTCCCTCAGTCATGTCCAACTCTTTGCAACCCCATGGACTGCAGCACACCAGGCTGCCCTGTCCATCACCAACTCCCAGAGCCTACTCAAACTCATGTCCATGGCGTCAGTGATGCCATCCGACCATGTCATCCTCTGTCATCCCCTTCTCCTCCTGCCTTCAATCTTTCCCAGCATCAGGGGCTTTTCCAATGAATCAGCTCTTTGCATCAGGTGGCCAAAGTATTGGAGCTACAGCTTCAGCTGAAACTCAGGTACAAAGGTTATTCCAATGAATATTCAGGTAGAGAGATTATATCTGCTCAAGGTTGATGGATCTCTAAGAAGTCTACACTCCCTCATCCACAATTCAGAAATCCAGAAGCTCTGAAAACTGCAGGCATTTTTTTTTTTTTTTTTTACATTTACAGTAGACACAAAAGGCTGCAAAACTAGCCTTGACTGACATGAGGTTGCTGGTAGTATGCAGTAACCCACTTAAAGACTGTTCCCCAGCAATCTGGAGGTGTCCATGTGTCTGACTGAGAGGTGCTTCCCAGGACCCTGCTGGGGTATTAAGTAATACATGGTTGATGTATGGTTGGTATTTTTCTAACAGCTGAAGTGCTCTGATCTCCCAACCACATCTGACCCCAAAGGATCTGGATACAGGAGGAAGACTTAATAAAAGGTGCTGCGGGCTGCCCATGAGCCTGCTCATGGACAAGCTGTGAGAAAGCCAGTCTGCAGCAGGGACAGGAAGTCTTGGCTCACAAACACAAGCTGTGCTGAATACGGACAGAAAGTCCTGACATCTTCAGAGACCCTGGCCCAGAACTTTCTCCTGGCCCTGAGGACCTGTGAGATACCTTCCATCTTTGCAACCACTCTTTTTTTTTCATTAAATAATTCTAGCTGCCAGCTTGGTCAAGCTGGAGTGAGAGAGCCCTGACCACTGGACCTTCCATCCCCTGGGAGGCTCAGATGCACAGTGGGTCCTGCCATGTCACAGACAGTGAGTTCGAAAAGCACCTCCACATCCAGACAGGGCCTTTGCCATGGCCTCTGACACTTCGGTGGGCATGTGGCCTGCTGGCCTGGGCAGGGAGGACTAACCTCTTGAAGGTTTCCACTTCAACGAGATTCCATGGGGAAGGCAGAAAAGGGGTGGGTTTGGCAACAGGCCACCTCACTGGGTTTCTGTCTAAAGGCTTTTCCACTTAGAAATATTTTCTAAGGAGAGTCTTTGTCTTCTTTTGGAGGTGGTATGAATTTGTGGTCCTGAGCACTCCCTTGGAAAATCTACCTCTGCAAGAATTCATTTTTTTTTTTCAATAAGAGAAAAAAAAAAATATATATATATATATATATATAGCTTCCCCTTTCTTGAACTGTGCGTCACTCGCCAAAGAATTCCACAGCGATAGCGATGCTATGAATGGGGCAGTCATAATGGGCTTCAGAAGAGCTCAGAGCCCAACCACAGGAATCGTTCCTCTCACGGCTGAGCTAGAATTGTGCCTTTTATAAATGGAGTTATGAGGGGAACACTTATAATCTGTATTCTCCCCCTACCTTCTGAATTGGCCATTTATTATTTTGCTTTTATCCTTGTGAAACACTCCTTTAAAAAAAAAAATGCTGGCTTCTGTTTCTATTTGAGAAGGAAATGAAACCAAATATTCAAGAAGACGTGACAATCCCACCCCCGAGGGGGCCGTGTCAAGCTACCCCAGCAAAGTCCTGAACTTGAGGTCTTTCCTTCAAAGGCAGAGTGCTCACCGCCTTATCACATAGGGCTGCACTTTTCAGATCAAAGGCAGGGGCACTCTGGCTGTAATTATTCATTGCTTTGGCAGAAACAAAAAGTGAGTGGGTCAACACACATTCTGAACCCAGCCAGCTTCCCTAGATAGCTGTACTTGGAGGCTTCCCTGAAGGGGGCTCTGGGCAGACATCAGCCTCAGCCACTGTGATGATAAGGAACCAAGCGGCTCAGTGATCCAAAAGCGGTTACAAGGAAAACAGAAGTTTAATCTGGACTTGGAGAAATCTATGGAAAAACAGACATTTCAGTGGGATTTCTGCATTGAATAAATGAGGCAGGAAAACTGAAAACGGGAGCAAGAGACCAGGGAAAGAATAACAAGGCCATGCACATGGCCGAGGGGAAACGAGCGTGGGGCACGTCTGTCCAGACCTGACCTCTTCTCTCTCCCAAGACGAGGGAGAGGACCGGCAAGGGACCTGAACCCATTCATCCATGAGCCTGGGGATGGGACTGAAGGTATGCCAACGCGCTGGAAACACGGCAGCCCCTGCCGGCACTGTCTCCCCCTGCCCCCACCCCGAGTAGGGTGCCTGGGACGTCTAGAAGCCGCGAGCGTCTGCCTGCATCAGACGGATGCCAGATGCCAAGGTAGAGCTGTGAGCCTCTTGTGATCCTCAGCCTCCAGCTGCCTGTCCCCCTTTGGGGAGCGCAGATCTCCTCTCTCCCTAGGCCGCAGGGAAAGCGGAGAGTGTGAAGGCTCCATCCCCTTGGAAGTCTGCTGGTTAGGCGACAGGGCACAGCTCCCAAAGGTGGTGGTCTTTGTGAAAAAGGAAAATGTCTGAAGGACTCCCCAGTGCTTTAAAATGAGCCCATCGCCGGTTGAGTTGATGTTCTCTGCGACGGTTTAGAACATCCCATGTGAATTCGAAGGAAACTAATGGGTCAGGTTGTTGGGTTAAAAGCTGTAGGTCTGGGCCCACTATTTCCTGAACTGCCTGGGCCTACCCCCGGCACAGCTATGCACACTTGAGCGTGTAACAGAGTATAGATTTCAGAGGTTCTTCACATGACAGTGAAGTAACCTAAGTCCTGACACAGGAACCTCATTTTCTTGCAAAATACTTCAGAGACTGTGTAAAAATCAGGCCCAGTTGCCTGAGGTCTTACTAAAGCTCCTCACTCGGCACTCACGAATTTTTTTTTCTTATTTGAGTACCAGAAGCCAGCTGGTTATTTGCTGAGTCAGCAGCTCCTCCAGAACTGGGGTCAGCTCCCTCCTAGCTCCTATCGGCTGCCGAAGCTACGGAATGTCACATAACCTGTAACCTCTCACCTTCCGCACAGCTTGTCTTGCACATTAAATGACATGATGCCTGCAGGGCTAACTTGAGCCTGGCACGTGGTATGCTCCATAAATGGGACCATGCTGTCATTATTATAATGCACTCTTGTTTCCCAAAGATGAACAGAATCTTAAGAATGAAAAGACCCTCTAATAGGCCCCAGGATATCCTTGTGGACAATAAATAAACATCACAAATTCTACAGACATGATACTCCGCCTAGGATTTTATCAGTCACTGGAAATGCTTGCAATGGCCCAGGGAGCAGAGTCTCTTGATTTGAGAGAAAACTGAAGGAAAGAAAAGATGACCTCTGCTTACTGTTATCTTCACCAAGCTGTAAACTGTCCTCGAACAAAATGAAAACAAACACAGATAGTGAACAGGGCAGTGGTTACCAGTGGGGAAGGGGGGAGGGGGAGGGTAAAGAGGGTCAACTGTATGGTGACGGATGGAAACTTAACTTCTCGTGGGGAGCACGCTGTAGTGTATACACAAGTGAAAAATATAGTGTTGCACATGTGACATTTATATAATGTTATAAGCCAACGTTACTTCAATTAAAAGAAAACAAACTTTTTCCCAAACACTCTACTCAAGGAGTAAGAGCCAACCCAAGATGAACCAAGTAAAGAAATGCAAGAAGGCTTCGCCACTGGAAAGAGAAACAGCAGATGCATAAACCCGCTGTCCTGCTCCTGCAGAGCTGTGTTCTCAGGGTTGGCCTGAGCCTGGCAGCACAGGGCACGAGATGGCAGGCTGCCAGCACACCCAGGCAGGAGAGATCAGGCCCGCTGCCTGCCTCACGGCTGCTTTTGGGAAATCTCACCGAGCTGGGTCATCTAAGTTCAACCCATGGCTCAAGAAGCGGGTCCACAGCTGAGTCGGGCAGGACTGGGTGGATTTTGGGGGTGGGGATGCCTGTGGGTTTTCCCAGGAGGTGTTTACGGCGCTGGGGGAGGGGAGAGGGAAGCTCCCCTGAAAAGATGTGCCCTGTGCCTTTACCGTCAACCACCACTGCGGTGAGCAGGCCCTTCTTCTTGCTGCTCAGCCGGTCGTGCGTCTGGCATTGCTGGTCACGGAAGCTGGGCAGGCCCTTGGGGCAGGGCAGGTTCTCGCAGACTGTGTGCTCCACACTGGCGCCCAGGCAGTGCGTGCCTCCTGGGCCTGGGCTAGAAGGAAGAGAAGGGTTCAAGTTAACCAGACAGGCCGCAGAAACAGCAGGGGAGCTCACGGGTGGCTTCTCTTTCCAGGAGGGGGAGGGGCACTCAGGGTTTCCAAAGCAACATCCCCTCTCCTCTTACACACCATCTCTCAGCAATCCTGGCTCCACAATGACGACATGTTAAGTAAGCCATGAGAAAAATACATCCAAGAACTGTAAATCAAGGTCATCTGGAAATAGGATACGGGATGGATCAGTTCAGCAAGATCCCAGAATTGTCTTTCATCTGAACTTAAAACTTGACCATCTGTAACACTGAAAAACCCAAGGGGAATTTTTGGCGTGTGTGGGTTTTTTTATTTTTTTTCTTCTACAGAATGAAGACCTTTAAATGGCTGCTAGCTATAATTCAGAGGTCACTGTTTCACATTGAGTAAATAAACAGCTCTCATTTACTCTATAATGAAAAGAATCAGAACTATTAATTCACTTGTTCATGGGCTCTGGGTAGAGACCAGCCAGATCCCAGCTCTGCATCCTTTACCAGACAAGCGTAAGACCACACATGCTCAAGATTGCAGTCTTGGGTCCTCGATGCTCTGTGCTGAGGCTAGGGTTTTAACCAGTTGTGCAGACCCAGATGTGTCCTGGGGCCACGTCTACACATAGGAAGGGCACTGGGGAGCAGCAGGACCCTGGCCCGGCTGGCTGAAGCTGGCCCTGCCCAGCTTTTCTGTGAGGCCCTGGTGTCCTCTTAGGACTCTGATGGGGGCCACCTCAATGGTCCCCTTCACTTCCACGATGCCAAGAACATCATGATGGGGTGAGACTGCGCCCCCCCATTCCCCAGGCACATTTTTTTACTGAAATCCAGCACAAATCACAGCTGTTCTGCTCAATGACTTTTCACAAACTATAAAGTCCTGTTAGCAAGGTGACATTCTGACACCCTAGCCATTTCGTTTTGCCATTTCTTGTCTTCACACTGTAAGACTTCCCTGTGATCACTGCCTTATAGAAGAGATATGACAGTAGAAGATGGCAAAAGTCTTTAGGCTTTTGTGTCACAATAATCTATACCAGGAATCCACAAAATTTCTCTGCAAAGGACCAGACAGTCAATTTTTTTGGATTTATGGGCCATGCAAGTACTCAATTCTGCCACTATAGCGCAAAAGTGGCCAAAGACAGTGTATAAACAGTGTGGCTGTGTGCCAATAAAACTTTATTTACAAAACCCAGCGGTGGGCCAGATTTGTCTCATAGGCCATAGCTAGCCAGCCCATGGTCTACATAAACGTGTTTGAGGAAACACCTGCAATAGGAGGAAAGGTGTGTTCATTCCTCCATGCCTACCTCAAACACACCAGGCAACATCTCTCTTGCCCTGAAGTGGAGGCAGCCTTGGAGATGACATATGCTAGTGGCTCCACAGAGCGTTCTGAGTTTTTATCTCAAAGGCCAGACGAGACCTTGCATTTCTTCAGGCTGATTCCCGGCACAGAGAAGCATTTGAACAGGGAACAGTAAAACCTCTCCAAGGCTTATGAGATCTGAGAAGAGAGGGATCCCTTATTCTTCTTTCCGCCCAGAGTACCAAGGAGGCAGCTAGAGCTCAGGGAGAATGACTGTTTGGCATGTTTAGGTAGATGGAGCCTCAGACCACCTCCCCACAAACCCTAGGCTGAAGTGTGAGTAGGTGAATGTATTTCTGTGCCACAAACCATGGTGTGGAATGGACTTGCCCTGATGAGCCATGTGGACCTGCAGGAAGGACATCTTTTCTGCAACAGGTGAGCTGAACATCCCATGGCTGGGACCAGAAGGCAGAGATGCTCTAGGGTAAGAAGTTGTGGGTTGAACTGTGTCCTTTCTAAAATTCATGTGCTGCAGTCTTAACCCTCAGAGCATCAGAATATGTGAAAATAGGACCACTGCAGACATAATTAGTTACAATGTGGTCATACTAGAGTAGAGTGAGTTCCTAATTCAGTATGACTGGTATTATTATAAAAAGGGGCAATCTGGAGACAGACACCCACAAAGAGAATGCCATGTGAAGATGAAGACGGAGATCAGGATGATGTCTCTACACTCTATGGAATGCCAAAGATCGCCAGTAAACCACCAGATTCTCCCTTACTACCCTCAGAAGGAGCCAAGTCTTCCATACCTTGATCTTGGATTTCTAGCCTTCAGCACTGGGAGAATAAATGTCTGTTACTTATGCCACCAGTTAGAGGGTTGTTACAGCAGCCCTAGAGATGAATAAACCAGACATCACAGTAACCAGATGCATCCTCAAATGAACTTAGATGCAAACTCAGGAAAAATGGAGCAAAAAACTCTTGAAGTGATTAGGAATCCAACATGGACTAGAATGGAGTTAAGAAACACAAATTAGGCTGGCTGCTAAAAAAATAAGAGAAGCTACATTTTTTATATACCTTCCTTAGGGTGTGGACCAAGATTTGTACACATCATGTAATTAACTTCTGGAATTGCAATTAAGTTTCATTTTAGTTTTCTTCATCAGTTGATTTTTCCAGCTTTATGTCTGACTGACCCTCATATACCAACTACCTTTACGCCTCAGAGCAGGTAGGTGGAGAGGAGATCAGATGTGACGGAAGAGAGCTCCTGGATCCGGCAGCAAGTGGGCCTGGGAGGGGGCAGCCCATGGGATACCACATGTGCCTCAGAGGGCTTCCTCTGGAATTCTGTTTATCTTGTCTCTTCTCCATGTCCGATCTTCTCTTACAGGGAAGTCTGCTTCCAGCTCCCACCTGGCTCACTGTGCCCCATCTTCCCCACTCCCCCATCCCTAACTCTTTGATCATCCTTAAGGCCACCTCCATTCTGTAGCCTATTTTTCTTTCCTTCTTGGAACCTCTCCTGACCCTGCTTGGGTCTCTGCTATGCTGCTTATCATCAACCTTGTGAAATGGTGAACTGAGTTCCCTTTCTCCTATTCCTCTGCAGTCTTCAGCAGAGAATCTCACACAGGCTGGTCTGTAATAAACAGTAGTTAGACTGAATTAGATTGAAGGCAGGAGGAGAAGGGGATGACAGAAGATGAGATGGTTGGATGGCATCACCAACTCAATGGATATGAGTTTGAGTAAACTCCGGGAGTTGGTGATGGATAGGGAGGCCTGGCGTGTAGTCCATGGGGTCACAAGGAGTCGGACATGACTGAGCAACTGAACTGAACTGAACTGATCTATATAAACTGAACTAATTTATCTTAAAAGGACAAAAATACAAAGCAATGTCAGGGAAGACAGTGGAATAGGAAGCACCAAGAATCTATCTCTTCACCCAGACAACTGTAATTGGCAAAAACTGACTGAAATAACTATTTTGAAACTCTAGAGTCTACTGAAAAGCTTTCAGCCTCCAAGAAAAAGCTTGGCTGGTAAGTTATGGTTAATTTTGGTCAATTTCTTGATTGTGATAGGGGCTATCTATCCCCCATCCCAGTCACATAGCAAATAGCTGTGCCTGCATTTCTGGTGTGACTTGCTGGAGTCAGTGTGGACCATAAGGACTTTGTCTTCCAAATATCTGTGTTCTGAGTTCTGTATTCTGATTGCACAGTGCTCCTTTTGATTTCTGAGGTATAAGCTGGCCACCACTGTTTCAACCAATACCAGAGGGGTTTTCAATAAGCAATACATTAAAAAAATTCTGTATCTCCTTTTGGGAGCCAAATATTTAAGGATGAGGCTATTCAGAAGCAACTGCACATATGGGAATACTTAGAAAGCCACTAGGTATGTTCAGGGAAAGATGAAGCCTCAGAAAAGGCCAGAAAAGACCTTACACTTCTTCAGGTTGATCCCAGCACAGAGAAACTTTTCAAGAGCAAGGAAATGGCAAATCTGAGAAGGAGGAGAAAAAGATGATTTCCAGCGATACATTATAAGATTCAAATGTCCAGTTTTCAATAAAACAGTCAAAAGTCATACAAAGGAACAGGAAACCATGGTCCATTCAAAGGAACAAAATACATTAGTAGAAATTGTATCTAAGGAAGCCCAGAGGTTGGACTTATTAGACAAAGGTTATAAAATAATGGTCTTTAAGATGCTCTAAGTGCTAAAGGTATACAGACTAAGATAGAGAACGATGTATGAAAAAGCAAGAATACCAATAAAGAGACAGAAATTACAAAAAGGAAACAAAAATGCTGAAATAAAAACTCTGAAGTTGAGAAGTACAATAACTGAAATGAAAAATTTACTAGGTGGGTTCAAAAGCAGATTTCAAAGGGTGGGAGAAAAAAATCAGGAATATATATTTGTTCTATGAATTTGTCCTATGAATTGAAATATTGAGTCTAGGGAATGAAAAGAAAAAAAAATGAAGAAAGCAGAGAGCCTCTGTGGGAAATCACTAAGGGGACAAATAAACACATTAAGGGAGTCTCAGAAGGAGAAAAAGGAGTGGAGAGATTATTTGAAGAAATAATGGCTGAAAGCTTCCCTAATTTGAAGATATGAATCTATAATTCAAATAGAATAAATTCTATGAGATACACTATAATTAAATTGTTAAAGGAAAGCAGCAAAAGAGAAGCAAGACATCACAGACAAGAGATCCTCAATAAATTACAAGTCGATTTTTAGTCAGAAACCCTGGAGGCAAGAAATCAATGGGTTGATACATTCAAAGTTCTCCAAGAAAAACTCTAGCAACTTAAGAGTTCTGTACCCAGCAAAATTTTAATTCAAAAATGAGGGAGAAAATAAAGATACTGGCAGATAAGCAAAAGTTGAGGAAGTTTTTTTTTTATCATCAGACATGCCCCACAATAAATGCTTCAAGTTCAAATGAAAGGACAAGATGGTAACTCAAAGCCGTATGAACAATTAAAGCCATATGAACAAATGAAGCTCTCAAGATGTCATGATGCTAAGCTTTGTCGGAACCAGCTTTTATGATAGAGAGATACCAGAAAAACACCTACTTCTGTTCATTGACTACACCAAAGCCTTTGACTGTGTGGATCACAACAGACTGTGGAAAATTCCTAAAGAGATGGGAACACCAGACCATCTTACCTACCTCCTGAGAATCAGTATGCAGGTCAAGAAGCAACAGTCAGAACTGGACATGGAACAACAGACTGGTTCCAAATTGGGAAAGGAATATATCAAAACTATATATTGTCACCCTCCTTATTTAACTTATATGCAGAGTACATCATGCAGAATGCTGGGCTTGATTAAGCACAAGCTGGAATCAAGATTTTCAGGGGAAATATCAATAACCTCAGATATGCAAATGACACCACCCTTATGGCAGAAAGTGAAGAAGAACTAAAGAGCCTCTTGATGAAGGTGAAAGAAGGGAGTGAAAAAGCTGGCTTAAAGCTCAACATTCGAAAAATGAAGATCATGGCATTGGATCCCATCACTTCATGGCAAATAGATGGGGAAACAATGAAAACAGTGACAGATTTTATTTTCTTAGGCTCCAAAATCACTGCAGATGGTGACTGCAGCCATGAAATTAAAAGACGCTTTTTCCTTGGAAGAAAAGCTATGGCAAACCTAGAAGTGAGAGTGAAAGTTGCTCAGTTGTGCCCGACTCTTTGCGACCCCATGGACTATACAGTTCATGGAATTCTCTAGGCCAGGATACTGAAGTGGGTAGCCTTTCCCTTCTCTAGGGGATCTTTCCAACCCAGGGATTGAACCCAGGTCTCCTGAAGGTGGATTCTTTACCAGCTGAGCCATAAGGGAAGCCCTAGACAAACCTAGACAGTGTATTTAAAAGCAGAGACATTACTTTGCTGACAAAATCCATCTAGTCAAAGCTATGGTTTTTCCAGTAGTCATGTATGGATGTGAGAGTTGGACAATAAAGAAGGCTTAGCTCTGAAGAATTGCTGCTTTTGAACTGTGGTGTTGGAGAAGACTCTTAAGAATCCCTTCGATTACAAGGAAATCCAACCAGTCCATCCTAAAGGAAATCAGTCCTGAATATTCATTGGAAGGACTGATGCTGAAGCTGTAGCTCCAATACATTGGCCATCTGATGTGAAGAGCTGACTCATTAGAAAAGCCCTGGTGCTGGGAAAGACTGAAGGCAGGAAGAGAAGAGGACAACAGAGGATGAGATGGCTGGATGGCATCACTGACTCACTGGACATGAGCGTGAGCAAGCCCTGAGAGATGCTGAAGGACAGGGATGCCTGACATGCTGCAGTACATGGGGTTGCAAAGAGTCAGACATGACTGAGCAACTGAACAACAGCAACACACCAGAGGAGGGACAGGCTTTGTTTCTGACTCTGGTATGTGATTTCTCCCAGCAGGCTCCTATTGGCCCATGATGCCCACCTCCCTCTAGGCAGCTTCCAAGCATGCCACACTTTGGGAAAATTCTCAGTCTGGTATCACATGCAGTTTCACCTTTGGGCAGTTTTCCCTGACATCCCTAAGTATGGCTTTCCAGAGAGTTCTACCAGTGCAGCACCTCTGCAAACCTCTCCCTCATCCAGTGGGTCCTGGGTGTATGCTCTCCAACAGGTCCAAAGAATTTCAGCCCTAGGTGTGTGTGTGAGGTGGGCACCCTCATCCATACTTGTTCTGCCCTTGGGTGCCCTGCCCCAGACCTGAAGATACAGGCTGCTTCCTGTATCTACTCTTCCTGTGTTTTTAGAGTTCTTTGCCTCTTAGCAGCTAATTTCCCCTATATTCCAACCACCCGTTATAGTTAATGCTTTTTTTACATTAAGCTTTTCCGGTTCAAAAAAATGACTAAAAGATTTGTTTTTTTCAGTCTTCCCTCTGGTCACTATTTTGAACAGCATGGGAAAAGGAAGAAGCAATCCACAAGCGGCACAACCTGCTCCCCACATCATCCGAGTTTTGGCAGGTCGATCTGTGGCAGGACTCTGCACTCAGCTGACTCACTCTTTAAGATGGTGCCAATAATGCAGGCCATCTGAGCGTGACTGCGGCACCAGTGAGGGCCTCCTGGGTACACAGTGGCGCCGAGACCCCGGAAGGACGGTCACCAGGGGGCCAGCATCAGTCCTTCCAATGAATATTCAGGACTGATTTCCTTTAGGATGGACTGGTTGGATTTCCTTGTAATCGAAGGGATTCTTAAGAGTCTTCTCCAACACCACAGCTCAAAAGCAGCAATTCTTCAGCGCTCAGATGCAGGAGAATCTTTATGGAGGGAGGGCATGTCTGATGAGAAGGTCCACAGTAGCTTATGAACAGAAGTTCTGGGAGAGGACTTGAAGGAGGGACCAGCTTTACCACGGGTAAGTGGACCACATTTGAGTTGCATGGGCCTTCAGGAGATGCTGTAGGGACCTGTAAACACAGGCAGAAGAGATAACCCTCCCAAAGTCTGAGGAGCAGAGGGCCGGGGTTCTCATTTACCCTGAGTCATGCACTGTAGATAAAATAAAAAGCACCGAGGAAGGCTAAAACAATAGAAACCAAGCTGGACATTGCTAAAATGGAGGATGGTGAACACGGTCGGATTTGTGGCAGAACAGTCGTCTGTCCTCAGTCTTTCCCACAGGGGCTGGAAGGGCCAGAAGGCTCCATGAAGACTCATGTATATCGAAGGGGAGGCAGCGGCACATTGAAATCTCATCCTTGAGGACAGAGGTAAGGCCAGAGGCACTTTCACATCAACTGTGATCATGTGCTAATATGCTGGAGGGCACACCCTCTGCCCGCTCTTGATACTCATTACCTCATTAAGTTGGCAGAAAGAATCAGACGGGGTGGGGGGGTGGATCCTGACTGCATCCTTCAGATGAGGAAACCTAAGCTCCAATGTATTCAAAACTTCTCAGCAGGGAAGTAAGAGGTGGAGATAAGAAAGTGTAACTCACAAGCGCTCCTGGCAGGCTGGGGAAGGGGGCCACCCACTGGCCGTTGTGGGGCCAGGAAGGCCAGCCTGACTCACCAAGACAGGCTTTAGGGGTGTGTTGGATTTTCAAGATGATTCTCCAATATCAATCCCCAATTTCTATCTGTACTCTATCAGGACTTTACAAACATAAACAAAGTAGGAATTTAGACATAAATCCAAATGACTGGAACAGGGAGGTCACAGGAATGGATATCCAAGTGGCAACTGCAGACACTCAGATGCTCAGCCTGACTGCTTATGAAGGAGACGCACAGACTCACTGACACACCGCTACACACCAACCAGATGGAGGCACCGGGGAGGCTGCGGGCGGGCGGAGGCCATCGCTGCTCAGGGCAGGGGGACAGCACAGCCACTCTGCAGACCAGGCCCTCAGCCACTCACACATGCACCACGAGTCAATGGACCTGCACACGCACCCAGCACACGCGTTCCAGCACGGCGAGTGGGGCCGTGTTGGGAGCCACGCACTCAGGGGTAGACGCCCTTTCTGCACATCACACCATCAGAAAGACGTTTAAAACAGGGAAAAGCACAAGGCAGAGACGGTTCGGGGGAGAAACCGGAAAGCGGTAAGAAAGCTGAGTTCTTCTGAGCTCCTGTGAGGGTGGGCCCGGCTCCTGCCAGTTGGGTCCCAAGGGCCTCAGGTAGACCCAAGGCAGAGCAGGGGAGGCCAAAGGGCTGCTCAGAGTCACAGAGGGCAGGTGTGCCCTTTCCTCTAGTGACAGGCAGCATTCAAGTGGAAGGAAAAGCAAGCAGCAGCTGAGCGGAGGCAAGGTTTGGTTTTCTGCTCTGCTCGACTGAATGAAGGTAGATGAGAAGATAAAGTCACCACAGTGGCTGACACCCACTCGCCACCCAGAGACACGGGAGAGTCAGCTTTGCCTCCAAAAGCTCCAAAGAGCAAGCAAGGCAGGGTTTCAAAGTGCCACAGGGCTGCCAACGCCCCCGCCCAGGGCAGCTGCCGTCCTACTGTTAAGGCCGCCTCTGAAAGGTGCCAAGTAACACATGTAATTTAGGCTCAAGTGAATAAAACTGGGACTTTTAAAAACGATCGCTGTGAACACCAGGTATGTTAAAAGCACACACACAGGGGTTTCACTGGAAGCAGAAAGCCATTACAGGCACATAACTTCACTCCTCTGGGTCTTAGGAGGCAGGCTGTTTTCCATTCTGATGCTCGGGGGTGGATGCTGCATGGTGAACCCTGACGCACCCCTGCTTCTAAGATCCACGCACATCCCTGTCCTTTTTGTGCAGAGCCGGGTCTTCACACAAGATCAGTGGAGCCTTTTCTCTTTACCCTACTCCTCAGCCCTCCCCACACACAGCCTCTTAATGGGGTACCAGAATTCGCATCAGAGATGAGCTCTCTGCCTCACAGTCTTGGCACTAACAGCGACACAAATTAAGGCACGAAAGGACAAGCTTAGGAAGCTGGATGAAAACCACAGATGGTCCCCAAAGCCTTGATGTCAGTTGGCAAGAAATAAAAATTCCAATAGCTGTAAAGACCAAGACTTAGAGAAAAAATGGGGGGACTCTTTTGCCAGTATTTTGGACAGTGAATAAACCAGCTGCAGAAGATGGGAAAGGTGCCAGGAATATAAAGTGAAGGGGGTGGGGAGATGGTGGTGGGAGCGCTCCAAGTCTGAGACGCACATAGCAATGAGATTTGGACATCCTTGGGAGCTCTCAAGGCAGTGAGCGTGGTGATTTAAGGAGTGAGCCGGGGAGAGGATGCTGTTTTGGTCAGAGCTTGGCTCAGGGCCGCCATCAGCTGTGCTTTGTAACAATCACCACCTCAGGCCATTCTGCAAAAACAGGCTGACGGCTGCTGCCTGGACTTGAGCAAACCCTCGCTGCTCCTGCTGCTCCCGGGAAGCACCCAGGCCTGCTGCGAAGCCGCCCCCGAGGCCCGTCCCTTCTCCTCCCGTTCACCTGGGTGGCTCTGCGAAGGTGGGAAACCCTGAAGAAAACCACAGGCGACAAAGAGCCTGTCCCTTCTGCTCAGAACAGGAGATGGAGCCACACTGTTACTGTGAAAGACTGAGCTGACTACCAAGGCGTAACTATTATAGGAGCAAAAACATATTGTTTCTCTCACTTGGAATAAACAAGGCTGGATTATGTTTGGAGCTTGCTCTCGAGAGGGCTCTGAGCACCTCAGCTGTGACACGGCCTCACTGGGAGGGCAGGCTGTAAGAAGATGGTCCCCGGGTCCAGGGACACCTGGACCCCACTCCTGGCTGTTCACAGCCTGTGGGCCTCTGTGACGTGAGACAGTACAAGGGAAGGGGCCTACCTGGTGATCCTCTTTTCTGGCTAATAATTCACAATAACCCTTATGTTTTGGGGGGAAGACAAGATTAGGTGTGTGTTTTGCAACTAGAAGATCAGAACAGCCACTTTTTCTCAGCAAGCACGCACCCAGACAGTAAGGTGCTCAGGCATACATTAGGGAGGGCTGGCCTGCTGCAGGCATAGGAGGAGGATGGGGCCCCACAGCTCAAAGGCCAGTGGGGGAGGGCACAGGAAAACAAGTGAGCAAATGCACATGAGTAATTATAAATCGTGATACCTGTAAAGTGAGGGAAGGGTACGGAGGGAGTGTGCAGAGCAGGCACCTGCCTCCGGCATGGTGGTCAGAAGAGGAGGCCAGTCTAAAGAGAAGACACAGAGAGGGCAGAGGGAGCTGGGGGGAGGGAAGGGACACTGACTTGGGGGTGGGGGTCGGGGCTGGTGTCTGAGCACAGAAAGGAGGGCTGGACAGGGAGGCACATTCTCCTACAAAGACAAACCCGCCCAGAATCTACAGATGCAGCCTTATCTGGGAAAGGGTCTTGATGGGTATCATCAGGATCTCTGAATCATGAGCTTGCCCGGGATTAGTGTGGGCCTAAACCCAGTGGCTAGTGTCCTGAGAAGAGAAAAGGAAGTGAAGAGATGCATAGAGAAGATGCCTCCGTGAAGGCAGAGGTACAGTGGTGTGTCTGCAGGGCAGAGAAGGCTGGCAGCTGCCAGGAGAGGGGTGGGGTGGGTAAGGGGCCAGTGATGGCTTCTCCTTCAGAGTTTCAAGAAGGAATCAACCCTGCTGACACTCTGATTTCAAACTCTTGGCTTCCACAACTCGGAGAGGATAAATTTGTGTTGTTTTCAGACACCAAGTGCTGGTAATTTATTATGGCAGCCACAGGAAATAATACCGGGGCCACGGTGAAGAGCACGGATTTCATTCTGAGTGCAGCAGGGAAGAGACTGTAACTGACTTTACAAGAGAGGGGATGTCTCTGGCTTGCTGTGGAGAATGAACCTGGGGAGGGAGAGCACAGGGGAAACAGGGAGGCTGATGCTGATGGTTTGAAAAGACCCTGGAACATTGCTGCTGGCTCCAAACCTGACCTGCCGTTGCCCAGCTGTGTGACCTGGGGCAAGTCATCTAACTGCCATGCGATTCAGTGTTATTTAACACGTACAATGGGATTAAAAAAAGAATGCCTCTCCCTTATGGCAGCTTTAGGTGATTTACTACATGCGGCAAGTCACCAAACTTCCATACGGTTCAGCTTTTAACACGTACAATGGGGATAAAAAAAGAATGCCTCTCCCTTACGGCAGCTTTAGGTGATTTACTATGTGCAAATGCCTAGAAGGGAAGCTGGCACCTGGTGAGAGCCCGCATGCCCTGTTCTTATCACAATCATATGCGGAGGAGGAAGGGCAGGGACAAGAGGACACACGTGGACTTCGGGGCTTTGAACTCAAGCTATGCAGCAGCTGGTGGTGCTATTTACTGAGGGGGACGTGGGCTGCGAGGGGAACCAGGGGGAAGGGGGAAGGAAGTTTAGGAAGTGTTAGGTTTGAGGTGTCCAGGAGAAAAACCAAGGGACTGTGGTTGGTGGGACTAAGATAAAAACAGGGCACAAAGGGGCCCTCACCAGATGCCAGCTTCCCTGGACACTTGGGGGCAACACAAAATGCCCCTGGGGTGTCCCAGAGCAGAGAAAGCATCAGGGGTGCGGACAAAGCATGTGGGCACCTTAGACAACATCATCTTCACAAAATGCAAAATCTGGTCCCATGAAAGTTGTGCCTAACACAATTAATCAGCATTAATAACATCTTGGGCTTCCAGGCAGCGCTAGTGGTAAAGAATCTGCCTGCTAATGCAGGAGAGTTAAGAGATGCAGGTTCAGTCCCTGGGCTGGGAAGATCTGGAGGAGGGCACGGCAACCCACTCCAGTCTTCTTGCCTGGAGAATCCCATGGACAGAGGAGCCTGGCGGGCTACAGTCCATGGGGTGACAAATGGTTGGAATGACTAAAGCGACTCACCACGCATGCTCGAAATAACATCTTATTCTTGCAACAGAGCCTTCACCTAAACACATTTGTATTGTTGGGACATAGAGTCCTTTCAGAGGTATTTAAAGAGTCAGATACTCCTCTACTATGATGTTTATTTGGTGTCACCTGACCTGAGATGAAGTATGTAATGTGCCAAAGGACAGCAGTCTTGGATCAGGGCACCTGAGCTCCAATCAGAAACATGGGACACCCATGCCAGCCACAGCCTTTGCAAACTGTGCTCTGCAGTTGACGAAGCCTTTCCTTCTCTGAGCCTCAAAACAGCAAGGTACGAGGCAGGGCATGTGGTCTTGCCCCTGTTCTTCTCTTAGTGATAACATCAAGAGGGGTCATGAATTAAATATAGACCATGTACTCCATGTGGATCCTCATGGATTGCTCCAATTTTTAGATAAATAAGCAGGTAAGAGTCACATGTTGCTATAAAACGTGGCCCCAGGATTTGAAGTCTAGCTCCTCCTACTGTGCCTACTATACTCTACGTCCTCTCACGTAGGAAACTGAGACGCAGAGAGAGAGAAGGATCTGCCTTGAGGTCACAGGACCAATAACCAACCACACCAGGCCCAAATCTCCATACCGTGATTCCAAACCCAGAGCTCTCTTCTTCTGGGCCAGAGGTGGAACAATTTTAACATCATCACAGAGCAACGGAAAAACAGAAACCACTATTGATTTCTCACCACTTAGCTAAATAGCCCTTCTAATCATCTACCTACCTATGATGGCTAATTTTACATAACAGCCAAGATTAAAAACCACTCCTGGGAGTGTCTGTGAGTGTATTTCTGGGTGAGATGCGCATTTGGATCGGTGCATTCCTAGAGCAGATGTCCTCCCCAGTGCGGGTGGGCATCTCCCAACCAACTGAGGGCCTGATGAGAACAAAAGCCCTCACTGTTTGAGCTGGCATGTCTACTCTCCTCTTCTCCCGCCCCTGGAGTGATATTTACACATGTGCTCCCTGGTTCTCTG
The DNA here is from genome assembly GCF_029407905.1 of Bubalus kerabau. NCBI lineage: Eukaryota > Metazoa > Chordata > Mammalia > Artiodactyla > Bovidae > Bubalus > Bubalus kerabau. The sequence continues at coordinate 7,298,879 of NC_073642.1, read as the reverse complement.
GCCTTCATACTGAATTACACCTGGGCCTCCAGCTTGCAGGTGGCAGATCAAGGGGTTTCTTAGCCTCCAGGACCATGTGAGCTGATAATTAAATCATATGTATATGGATATTGGTTTTGCCTCTCTGGAAAATCGTAATATACCACCTATGCTTTTAATTAAGAACTCACTTCTAAAAGTTTAAATACCTACCTACCATGCATCAGGCACTCTGCTAGGTGCTGGAAGGAGAAGTTTTAATAAGACATGGTACGTAATGCCAATTCTTATGGCGCTACCAGAGAGTACAGTGTTCTCGGCATTGCCTCAACTGTGAGTGCAAGTTTTCCTTTAATCCAGAGGTTTTCAGCCTTGGCTGGACATTGGAATCACCTGGAGAGATTCACACATCTGACTCCTTGGCCCCACCTCCAGACTTTGTAATTTGATTAGTCTGGGATATACCTTGGGTGTCAGAATTTTTAAATACAAGAAAGGTGTGCTAATCATTCATTACTGTGATTTAACTGTTGATATAAACCATTTCCTTTTAGTCATAATTTATAACTTTCTCATTTTCAAAATTAATGTGATGCAGTTAATGGCACACAAGATATAAAACAGATTATTTAAAGAAACATTAAAAGTTGGAAATTTCAAGAGAAGAAATATGCCAAACCTGTGATAAAGGAATTGCTACAACTGAGGATAAGATCTAGCCCTGAGTTTTTCAGATCAAATGTATAGAGGTGAATAAGGGTTATCATAGGTGAACAAAGTGTCATCCCAGTCAATAAAAGGAAGCCTATGAGGGAAAAAAAAACAACCCAAAAGCTTATCTTCTGTCAGCTCTAACAGGACAGGTAAAAGATATTTGGATACACAAGAGCAGAACCCACAAATGCATAAATGCTCTGTGACTTTTCAACAGCCAGGCTGCTTCCAGTTCAGCTCTTAGCCAATTTGAAAGTCAGCCCCATTTTCCCGAAGGTCTGCCGGCTTCCCTGGATGACCCTCTTCTAAGGCAGCCTCGAAGCAGGCCAGGAGGGGTTGTCATCCAGCTGTCTCGGGAAACGGTTCTGCCACAGCCCACACAAGGGAGACGAGCCAGCTCCCCACAGGACTCACTGCCTGCCTGTCACAGAGAGAGCTCTGTTGGGCTGAGATGCCATTTGAAGTACACAAGGCCCGGCACCCGGGACCTTTGGTTCGAGTTCACTCTTCTTCAGCTCAAAGCCTCAGTGGGAGACAGACTGCTGTGCTAAGGCAGCGAGAGCTGCGCTTTGGCCACCCTGATCCAGGCACCCGGGAGAAGGCTGGCGGGGGACTTACGGAGGGTTGTCACATTTCCTCTGCCGGAAGCGGGCTCCCGTCCCACACGTGCGGCTGCACATGCTCCAGGCGCCCCAGGGGCTCCAGTCTCCGTCCACGTGCTCTGGGATGGGTGTCTTGCTCACACACTCCCCCGCGCGGCACCACTGAAACACAGCAGGGTGGCAAAGCTGCTCACTCAACGGGTAACTGATCCCCTCCATGTGAGAAAACACCATGCCCCCCAAAGCCCCCAGTTTTTATAATTTACACAAAAGCAGACTATTTCGGGGTGTGTACGTTTGCTAACTTTGGTAACATTCCTTCCCTATCCAACCTGACAGCTCTAAGGCTCTAGGGTTTGGATTTTGCCCTAAAGGACGTGATGTGTCCAGTGTAGGTTCTCAAAGCTCCCAGAAGAAAAGGAAGAATGCACATGGCTCACGGAGAGACTTCACCTTCTGCAAACTGTTTAGTGTGAGTCTCTTTCTGGAAGGCAGTATTTCCTGGCTCTGTAGTTTTGAACTTCACATTTGGTTTTGGTGCTGGGAGATGACACAGCTGGGGCCATGTGAGAGAACCATGGCTCTTTCTGAGGGTGAGAGAAAGCCAGTCCTCGAAAATAATTTCCCAAAGCGTGCAGCACAACCCGTGGGGCCCAAGATGTGATTAAACAGTCGTGATCATAGCCTCTCTTTCAGTTCTTACAGACTAAATAGAAAGCCTCAGACTGTGGTGGCTGGCCCTAACCACCTCTAACACTTCAATTTCTCCTGTTAAAGAAGATCAGTGTGAAGGCTGGTACACTTCACCTCTAGCACCATTCTCATTAAAATCATCTTATGACAGTGATTTGTGCATGGCAAGTAATCCTGTTTTTTCATTTACAGTCTGCTGATATAAACATTTTAAGTAAATTCACTCACGTAACAAAAGGAGTTAATTTAATAAAAACATTGAGTAAATGATTATTGTATAAGAGGAAGAGGAGAGAGGTGAATGTGTCCCTCCATGCCTGAAGTGGGTTCCAAGGCATTTCTGCGGTGGCCCAGGGCATGTCAGGGGCTCCTGAGTGCACTTTTCAGAAGAGGTGCCAATGTGCAGGGGACGTGGGACTAGCTGCCTGCTAGGGGCAGTGGGAAGCGGGGTTACCTTGTCTGCCCCACACTCTGTGCCATCCAGGGGAGGGTCCAGTTTGGTCTTGCAGGACGTATCTCCTTCCACCAGGCACCACAGTCCAGCGCACATCAGATGCTGCTGACAAGGGAAGGAACGTGACTGCCGGGAACTCTGCACTCAGGTCACAGCAGAGTCAGAGGCGGGGCCCCTTGACGGGTTTGGATTTGGGATCCGAAACATGAGGGGAGGAGGAAGGGTCATGAATCTGCATGTCAAAAAAATAGATGCTTCACTTCAACTAGATCATTTAGCTCGACAAAATTCTGTGCAATTTACTCCTAGGAGGGTGGGTCTCATGGGGGTTGAGCTCAGCAGTTCCTGAACTAGCTGTTGAGGGCCTAGGAGGTGTCTGGCACAGGCTGGAGTCTGGAAGCTCTTAACAAGTAGACACATTCAATGTAGGAAGGTATTAATACAAGGCAGACTCCCACACATCACGCAGAGCACACGGGAAAATAACTGCAGCAACCAAGCCTCCTCAGGGCGGGCTGGCTCTGGAGCTGAGGCTGGTGCAGCAGCTGTGTGACCTCAGGAGACAGAGTCCAGCAGGCAGTGTAGGCTCAGGGCCGCCCTGGGCTTAAAGAGGCAAGCTTTAGTCCTCCACAGGGTCAGCTGAGCCATGTGTGCACCTACAGAAATGTCTTACCATCCATGAAAATATAATGAAAATAATTCTGCTGAAACAGGAACAGGCATTTAAAACCACAGACTCCCATTTGTATTAATGGGAAACTCAGACACAAGAAAGTGCTAGAAGGAGGAAATTTATCAAAATAACTGAAGCAGGTGTAGGCCAGTGTCCTCCCCGTCTGCCTTGGTCTCCCCTGCAGGACAATGTCTGCATGACCTGCTGCCTCCCTGATTTCCCGGTTGTTAGGAGCTGTCCTCTGGCCATGGAGCAACTTCGACCACAAGGGATGGAGGACACCCGTGCCCTGGATGAGAGGCTGTGAGGGTCCCAGGGGTGGCCTACTGTTCACACATCAGTGCACCTTGCTTGAGTCCCCCCTCACTTCCCTGCCCCCTCAAGGGCATCCTGGGATCACTTCCCAGATAAACTCCTTGCACCCAAACCCTCGCCTTGTGGTCTGAAAATTGAGAACAGATGTACTGAAGGCTCTTGAAAGACACAGTACTTCCACGATGTCAGAGCCAATCAGGGCAACAAGGTCTGCGGGGAGTGGGAGAAGTCCCCTTCCAGGACCTGACCCAGGACCCTCAGGCACACCTCGGGCAGGGTGACGGTTAAGGGTCTCCTTGCGGGCTCGCCAGGGTGTGGGGGCTCAGTACAAAGGCCGGCTGTTCCAAGTAATCGTGAACATCTGCTCAGAGGAGAGTGCAACTGTGCTGTCCAAAGTCAGAAAATGTTTAGATGTTGAAAGGACAGAAAAAAAGGCACAAAGGGAGGGAAGGCAGAGCCGCGGGGCTTGACAATGAGCTCAGAGCAGCCCATGGCCCTTTCTCATTTTTCAACTATGTCGGAGCTGCTCTGTGACCTTAACGACACTGATAAGCAGAATTTTGCACATTTGGGTTCGGAAAAGCCCCCACATTCCCATCACTGTCTGCCCCTCAATGGAGTGGTAACAGGATAAGCGGCTGGAGCCCAGCACTGGCTGGTCCCATAAAGACTGACAGCATCTCGTTAAAAGTGCGAGCTCGTGCACTTTGATCTGAGAGCTCTTCCAGAGGGTGGTGTCAGTGTGTGGACATGTGTTCATGAGACAAGGCGGGCCCAGGAGGTGAATTTATGGGGTAGGAGTGTTTGGGATTAGGAGACCTAACTGCCCCTTTCTTCCAAGGACTAAGCATCTTTTAATTTCATGGCTGCAGTCACCATCTGCAGTGATTTTGGAGCCCAGAAAAATAAAGTCTGACACTGTTTCCACTGTTTCCCCATCTATTTCCCATGAAGTGATGGGACCAGATGCCATGATCTTTGTTTTCTGAATGTTGAACTTTAAGCCTACTTTTTCACTCTCCACTTTCACCTTCATCAAGAGGCTTTTGAGTTCCTCTTCACTTTCTGCCATAAGGGTGGTGTCATCTGCATATCTGAGGTTATTGATATTTCTCCCGGCAATCTTGATTCCAGCTTGTGCTTCTTCCAGCCCAGCATTTCTTATGATGTATTCTGCATATAAGTTAAATAAGCAGGGTGACAATATACAGCCTTGACGTACTCCTTTTCCTATTTGGAACCAGTCTGTTGTTCCATGTCCAGTTCTAACTGTTGCTTCCTGACATGCATACAGGTTTCTTAAGAGGCAGGTCAGGTAGTCTGGTATTCCCATCTCTTTCAGAATTTTCCACAGTTTATTGTGATCCACACAGTCAAAGGCTTTGGCACAGATGACCAACTTAGATAGCATATTGAAAAGCAGACACATTACTTTGCCAACAAAGGTCTGTCTAGTCAATGCTATGGTTTTTCCAGTGGTCATGTATGGATGTGAGAGTTGGACTGTGAAGAAAGCTGAATGCCGAAGAATTGATGCTTTTGAACTGTGGTATTGGAGAAGACTCTTGAGAGTCCCTTGGACTGCAAGGAGATCCAACCAGTCCATTCTGAAGGAGATCAGCCTTGGGATTTCTTTGGAAGGAATGATACTAAAGCTGAAAGTCCAGTACTTTGGCCACCTCATGTGAAAAATTGACTCATTGGAAAAGACTCTGATGCTGGGAGGGATTGGGGGCAGGAGGAGAAGGGGACGACAGAGGATGAGATGGCTGGATGGCATCACTGACTCGATGGATGTGAGTCTGAGTGAACTTTGGGAGTTGGTGATGGACAGGGAGGCCTGGCGTGCTGCGGTTCATGGGGTCGCAAAGAGCTGGACATGACTGAGCGACTGAACTGAACTGAACTGCCCCTTAGGAGAGAGAGGAAGATTGGTGCAAACTGTTTATTATGCAATTTATAGACAATTTAATCTTAACTTTTTTAATCATCAAAGCAAAAGGAGAACGAGGTCAGGGAAAGGTTTTTTAAATAGAACACAAAAAGTACAAAATGTAAGGGAAAGAAACTGATGAATTTAAAAACTATATTAAGTATTAAAATGAGCTGGGGTGGGGAGATATTAAAATAAAGAACTTGTCTTTATCAAAAACAACTGTAAGAAAGTGAGAGATGTTTGCAATGGGAGAAAGATTTGTAAGGCACAGAACCAACAAAGATTTGTATCCAGAATATACATAAAGCCAAAGCCAAAAACTCCCACCAATCAATCAAGAAAAAGGCCCAACAGAAAAATGAGCAGAAGATTTGAGTACACATTTTACATAAAAGGATCTATACACATATAGGATGGACAGAAAACACAAAAGGATGCTCGATTTCATTAATCATCAGAGAAAATCAAATTAAAACCAATCAGCTAAAAAACAAAAATAAAACAAAGCAAAAAAACCCAACCAGCTACCTCTTCACATCCACCAAAATGGCTAGAGTGAAAGAGCTGGAGACTACCAGGTGTCAGCAAGGATGTGATGCAATGAGAACTCTCATAAACTGATGATGAGATTCTTAGTTCTGTAACTTTGGAAAACTCTTTGGCAGTATTTACTAAAGGTAACGAGAAGAATATTCTAACACCCAGCAATTCTACTCCGAGGTATGTATCAAACAGAAATGTGTGTTTAAGTTCACCAAAAACACTGTCAAGAATGTTCACAGCCACAGTATCTGCCTTAGTTCCCAAGATGGAAACAACCCAAACACCTGCCAAGGTAGAACAGATAAATAACGGTCTATTAGAACAATGGGACACTATTAGATTTCATTAATATGAAGTTCAAAATGGTTAAGAGAAAACTATAGTGTTGGGAGTCAGGTTAAAAACAGACAAGGAGGATGAGCAGGAAAAAAATGACTTTAGAGCTGCAGCCTCTGCCTTCAACTTGGCCACCCGCATTGCTCTGTGTGCCCGAGCCAAGCAATCACCCTCTGTGATTCCTTTTCACAGCTGGGCAAATGGGGTGGACCACACCATGACTGTCACTGTGATGCCTTCTAGATGGACAGAAGGCATGCTTTACAAATGACAAAATGCTCTGACATCTGCGATCCTGAGGCTCACGACAGCCCCGGGAGGCAAGTATGACAGAGCTTTCCCTATTCTTTTTCCCACTTTTCCCCTTCTCTTTCTCTTTTTGGTAGATGGGTTTATTATTCATAAGTCCTGCAAAAATTAGTAGTAAGCATTAAGGGTTCACTTTGGGAGGCCTAGTCAAGATGCAGACAGAATACAGTTGATTTTCACTATTGTGTTAGTTTCAGGTGTATAGTAAAGTAATCAGTTATACATATATATATACACACACACACACACACACACACACACACTCTTTTTTAGATGTTTTTCCCATATAGGTTGGACTTTCCCAGTGGCTCAGTGGGGAATAATCAGCCTGCAATGCAGGAGACACAGGAGCCAAGGATTCAATCCCTGTGTCGGGAATATCCCCTGGAGGAGGAAATGACAACCCACTCCAGTATTCTTGCTTGGAGAATCCCATAGTCTGAGGATCCTGGTGGGCTACAGTCCAAAGAGGTCACAAAAAAGTTGAACACGACTGAGCCCATATAGATCATTACAGAGTATTGAGTAGAGTTCCCTGTGCTATACAGTAGGTCTTTATTAGTTATCTATTTTATATATAGGAGTGTGTATAAGTCTTTCCCAACTTGGCCATCCCCACTTTTGCCCCCTGGTAACCATAAGTTTGTTTTCTACACTTGTGACTCTATTTCTGTTATACAGATAAGTTCACTTGCACCATTTTTTTGATTCCACATATAAAGTGATGTCACACGATATTCGTCTTTCTCTGACCTACTTCACTCAGTATGACAACCTCTAAGTCCATCCATGTTGCTGCAAATGGCATTATTTTGTTTTTTGTTTTTTAAATGACTGAGTAGTATTCCATGGTATATAAGTTCCACATCTTCTTCATCCATTCCTCTGCTGATGGACATTTAGGTTGCTTCCATGTCCTGGTTACTGTAAATAGTGCTGCAATAAACACTGGGGTGCATGTATCTTTTCAAATTATGGTTTTCCCTAGATATATGCTCAGGAGTGGGACTGCTGGATCATATGGTCATTCTATATTCAGTTTTTTAAGGAACCTCCCGATTGTTCTCCATTATGGTTATACCAGTTTACATTCCCACCAACAATGTAAGAAGGTTCCCTTTTCTCTACAATCTCCAGTATTTATTGCTTGTAGATTTTTTGATGATGATTTTCTGATCAGTGTGAGATGATACTTCATTGTAGTTTTGATTTGCATTTCTCTAATAATTAGTGATACATAATATGTTAGTAACTCACTTGTGTCCAACTCTTTGTGACCCCATGGACTGTACCCTACCAGGCTCCTCTGTTCATGGAATTCTCCAGGCAAGAATACTGGAGTGGATCAGCATTCTCTTCTTCAGGGGATCTTCCTGACCCAGGAATAGAACCCAGATCTCCTGCACTGCAGGCAGATTCTTTACCATCTGAGTCACCAGGGAAGCCCAATAATTAGTGACGTTGAGCATCTTTTCATGTGCCTTTCAGCCATCTGTATGTCTTTTTTGGCGAAATGTCTATTTAGATCTTCTGCCCTTTTTTTGCTTGGATTGTTTGTTTGTTTTAATATTGAGCTGTGTGAGCTATTTGTATATTTCCCACTTTTTCAATGAAGAGGTAGACATTTGCAGACTTTAAGGGCCCTGAGCTGGGTCAGAAGCACAGGACTAGGAATTCACTTATCAAGATTTATATTCTCATTCTTGACTTGTCTGGTGCCTACACAGGTGCATTCACTTGATAAAAACTAATCAAGCTCTAAACTTAGGGATTTGTGTACTTTTCTGTATGCATATTATAATTCAATAAGACTATTACATAAATAAATAAATACTTAGACTGGTGATGGAAGGTTATCTGGACTTATCACAGGGAGAAGTAGGTAAATCAGAGCTTCACAAGGAAATACAAATAAACCATATGTGCTGGAAGTCATATCTCAAAGCTGGAAAGAGACTCTAAATGTTGAGCAGTCCTTGTACGTTGGGACACACACACACACACACACACACTCTCTTACTCTCTCTCTCTTCTCATAAGGAGAGTTCCTGCTAGGATGAAAGCAGCCCTGCTTCTTCCTGACATGAACATCCTATAAATAGCTGGTCCAGGAATAACTCAGAGGTGAACAATAGTAGGTAAGAAGCAGTACAGGATATAACTAAGATACTACAAATAAAAAAGAGAGGAAAAAACAGGAGGGAGAAAGCAGATGAAGAATACTCATCAGCCAACATGATCATGGAATGGCTAAAATTAATGTCCAAGCGTAGTCCTATTAAAGTTTTAAAAACACAGTAGTTGTGTCTTTTTTTTTTTTTTTTTGCATTTGCAAAAAGCCAATACACAAGAACTTAGGAAAAAGATGGTCTTGTCAAAGGAGATAAAACATGAGCTATTAGAACTTGATCAAGAAATGTAAGAGAAAATAAAGTCAGATGACCAACGATGACCACATTGAAAGCAGCATGAAGAAGAGACATACCACTGAACACACAGGGAGGAACACAGAGTTAATGATTGAGAAAAAGTGAATATAATGAAACAGAAATGAACAAATAATTTAAAACAAGGAAGAGGAAACAACAGATACGGACGACACATAAAGGAGAGCGGACATAAGCATAAGTGGGAGGCAGGGAGGAGGGGCTTTCTTTTTTCCACTTTTCCAATGAAGAGGCAGATGATTATTGAGGTCAAGGACCCCAAGCTGGATCAGGAGCATGGGACTGCTAAAGAGTAGAACTAAAGTAATACAACAGGAAAGGTATTTGAATATAAATTCAAGATCTATCCTTTAAATGAAAGAAGATCTCAGTATAAGATTGAAAGACAAAGCTCTGTTTCAGGAAAAAAGGCTAAGAATGATGAATACAGAGGCAAGTCCTAATAAAGTCGATCTCAGAGATAAAGCAAAAATACATTTTAGGCCGGCAGAGACTCTTCCCACCCTCCCAAAGACAGAGCAGTTCACAGATAATGGAGAAAGAAATTAGGCTAAATCCCTCTATAGCAGCATTCACTGCCGGGAGGCAGTAAAGCAATGCTTAGAGAAACACAAAGAAACAAATTCAACCCAAGAAGTGTCTAATAACTAAACCTCTGCTCAAGTATTTAGGTAACAGGAAAACATTTTTGAACATATAAAGAGTTAAGTCCTCTACTGGAAGAAATACTAGAGGATGAACTTCACTCAACAAAGACATTAATGGAAAATTCATGATAAAAGGATTGGAAGTAAACATTGATAAAAGCATTGAAGGAAACCAATGGAGGACTGAAGCTGGAGAACAGAATGAAGATACAAACCCAGGTGAGGCAGAAAAAAATGGATAAAAACAGGCTGGAAAAGGAGGTATAGAGGGGTGGGGGCAATAGGAGATTGTCCATATCTCCCAATTTTGTCAACTTTTCTAGCTGGGGAAGGAGCAAAACATAACAGATAAACATAATAACTGAGATATAAGAATTTTAAGGGCTTCCCTAGTGGCTCAGTTGGTAAAAAATCTGCCTGCAAGGCAGGAGACCTGGGTTTAATCCCCAGGTCGGGAAGATCTCCTGGAGAAGGAAATGGCAACCCACTCCGGTACTCTTGCCTGGAGAATTCCATGGACAGAGGAGCTGGGCAGGCTATAGTCCGTAGGATTACAAAGAGTTGGACATGACTGTGTGACTTACAAGACTTATAAGTGAAATTATAAGAATTTTAAAGGTAAAATGTTAGGCACTAATAAAAATAATAAAATTGAGTGGTGGAAGGAATGGAAAGGAAGTGGAAAGGCATTGATTTCACCATGTTCATGGAGCGAGGAAACAGTAGAAACTCTAAAGAGAAGTGTGCCTGAGGCACTTTTGCTTCCAGCAAATGTCAGAATAGATACCCTGTGGGAGGCAGGGCTGTTCCTCCACTATACAAATATAGGCATTGTAGTAAAACATAATTCTTACCACTGAGCTCATCAGAAGTAAAAAGAACTATTCAAGGAAGCAAACACAGAATACACACACGACTGTATTTATACATACAAACATACTCCAATCCGTGGTTATACATAGTTACAAACATATTCCAATCCGTGGTAAGCACATACAAGGGGTGTGCTTCCCTGAGGCCCAGGTCTGATCTTCACACTTGGGAGAATAAGTTCTGGACTGGTGGAAAGGTCACAAGATCTATCTGAGATACCCAGATTACACCAGGGAATCTGGAAGACTATTAACCAGTCCAAAAGGATTGGTGGCCTCTCCTGGCCTTGGTTGAGATAAATATAAATTCTCCCTGAAGGAATCAACTATCACTTGGGCTCTCAGAATTTCCTGGTTACCTTCAATAAAGGTAAACTCACAGTCAAGGATAGAAATATGAGTGACAGTTGGCAGAAACAATAAGCAAAAGATTTAAATTCTCAAAGTGTTTATATAATAGAATTATCAGATACTGAATATACAATCAGTTCAGTTCAGTCGCTCAGTCGTGTCCGACTCTCTGTGACCCCATGGACTGTAGCATGCCAGGCTTCCCTGTCCATCACCAGCTCCTGGAGCTTGCTCAAACTCATGTCCATGGAGTCGGTGATGCCATCCAATCATCTCATTCTCTGTTGTCCCCTTCTCCTCCCACCTTCAATCTTTCCCAGCATCAGGATCTTTTCCAATGAGTCAATTCTTTGTATAGAGAACATACATGAACTCTCTATAAAATATCTTAAAAAATAGAAGATGAGATCACATAAACAAGCTAGCAGCAAGATACTATTGAATATGATCAGGCAAATTTGGGGAAAAAAACTAGAAAGAACTTTTGAAAGTCAAATATACTAAGAAACTTGTAAGATCTACATTAAAAAAAAAAAAACTTTAAAATTCCCGTGAGGAGGGGTGGCTTCCTTTACATCTTGAATGGATGTAAAGGAACAGTATATACAAAATTATATATTTTCCCTAAGTTAATCTACAAAATAATGTAACAATTTAAAATACCAATGTAATTTAGAGCTATAAAAGCAGATTCTAAAGACCATATGGAAAAACAAACAAGAAATAACAGCCAGTAAAATTTTGAAACAGCATATGTTTTGTGTATTAAAATATTTTATAAAGTCACAGTTATGTAAATATTAAGAAGCATATGATTACATTAGTAGAAGAGACTGGAAAATCCAGAAGTATTTTTAAAATAAGATACGCAGAAATGTATATTATAAAGATAGTATTTCAAATTTATGGGGAGAAATGAATTATTCAATAAATGGTATGGAGCACCTGAGTAGCTATCTGGAAGCAAAGTGAGGTTAGACCCCCTACCTCACACCTTACACTAAAATAAATGATCACTGGATTAGGATTTAAATATAAAAATTAAATAATAAAAATACTAGAAGTCATTAAAATTAAATTTATTTATAGTTTAGGAGTGGGAAAGACCTTTCTAAACATGGCTTAAAACCCAGAAGCCTTAAAAAGAGATTTATATATTTCACTTTACACACACACACACACACACACACACACACACACACACACCCCTTCTGCCTGACATAAAATAAGATAAAGTAAAACACAAACTGAAAAAAAGAAAAACCATTTGCAACTCATATTTCAGCTAAAGCACCAATTTCCTTAATAATTAAAACTTCCAACAAATTACTTTAAAAAATAACAATCCAATATAAAAAAAGATTTCAGAAAACAGTTCACAGAAAAGAAAACACACCTGACTTTTTAATATATGAAAAGATGCTTGACTTTATTATGAGAGAAATGCCTTTCAACTTGCAACAAGCTCATTTCTTGAATATTCAGACTGACAAAGCTCAGACAGCCTGGGAGAAGGTGTGGGGATCCGGTGGTCCTCAGAGAGCTCAGGCCAGGGAAGGGACCAGAGCTAAATTATCTTAACGGACAGCCAGGACATCACTTGCCATATTCTTCCCCACCCTTGTGAAGTCTTTCCTCCTCTTGTCCATTCCCCCCAGGAAGAACCCATCGGGCTTCTAAGAGAGCTCCCACCTAACTGGTCCTGAGGATGACAGGCCCAGGGGTCTCACCCCCCACCCTCCGCCTCTCCATCCTGAGCTCCTGGGGAGCAGCAGCTGTGTCTGCCTCCTCGTCTCATTAGCACACAACTGGCAGCACAGGGTACAGACGCAAAGACCATGAGCTGAGTGAGTGAACGAATGAATGAACAAAGAAATTCGCATGTCAAGCAATGCAAGGCTTGAGCAGAGAGAAAGGTGACACGTTCTAAGAATTTACCCAGCCCAGGCATCAGGCTAAGAGCTCTACCAGGATTCCTCAGTACTACTCACACAATGCCATGAGACAAACTATTACCACTCACCTTTTGTGAAGAGGAAATAGAATGAAGTGACCTGCCTAAACTGCAGGGCCAGGATCTGTCCTGACCCCAGAACACACTCTCATCCGTTGGTTATACTGCCCATGGGTCCTCAGTTTCCTCCCCCCACTTCCCAGGGTCTAGCATCTGTTAGCTCACCGGCCACATTTAAGGTTTGGTGAAAGTCTACTGAGAACATTTTGCTGCAAATTCCTCAAGGTGCTACATGACAAATAAGCCTGGGCACAGCTTCCTTGGAATACCATGGAAACATGCGGAAGACCTGAATGTTCCAGGAGAAGGACACTCCTGCTCGTGCCTTCAAGGCTTTGTCCTTTTCTGCACCCAGTGGTGTCCCTCGTAGGCTATTCTGACCCTCTTCATGCACTGTTTGGAGAGCAGCTCTGGCTCAAAACAATACTGAATGGGAAGGTTATGTAAAAATCCTCAGAAATGTGTTGCTGCTAACACAAGCCAAAAGGGAGATAAAATGAAATACTAAGAGCTGGATGAAAAAAATTACTCATCCAAAATTTCCACACATACTACTTACGGTCTGAAGCCTTCCCCCAGGCCGGTGTGCCAGCCCCACTTCTGGAAGGCTGGTCACCTCCTCCGTGTTCCCAAAGTTGCAGAGGCTGTCACCTGGCTGGGGACACCTAGGGTGGGGGCCAGCGGGTGAGGCCAGGGCCGGGGCACTGGGCACTGAGCTGGCAAGGAGGGCGGGCAAGAAGTGAAGGATAACACACAACTTGCTAAGTCTGGAGAGCACTTTGAGGAGGCAGTCCACTGCTTGCATTCAAACACTTCTGGAAAATGGGGGCCATCTGCTGCCAAAGTTCAACAGTTTTGAGAGAGGCAGCAGACGCTGGGCAGGAAGCTGAGACTGAGGCAGGCAAGACGGCTTTCAACCTGGCGCCCAGCCCAGCGTCCTACCACGGGGCCCTGTCTGTCTGAGAGTGGCAGGGCAAGGCTCCTGTTCTGCCAGCCTTCACCTGAACCCTCAACCCCGGCCAGGTACGCTGGCATGAAAGGGGCAGGTTTCACTCAGATCAGCAGTTCCCAGATCAGGCTGAGCATAAGACTCCCTGGGGAAGCTGAATAAAAAGAAACAGCTGAAGGCCATCCCCCAGCAATCCTAACAGAGAAGATCCGGAGTGGGGCACATACACTGCCGCTCTTCCCTGCAGGAGATGCCAATGACCCACCAGCAGAAACAACCAGCATCAGAGAAAAGAATATTGCTGGTTCCAAGGTGGAATCCCGACACCCTGAGCTCTCTGGCCACCACAGGGATCTCCATCCATCAAGACGACCATGAGAATCTCCCTGGGACTCGGGGAAGGACAGAAGGAGGCTTCCCAGTCTGGGTGCTGGAAGCACACTGAGAGAGAAAGATGCTGGACCCTGGAGAGCAGCTCCTAGAGGTCACAGGCTCCCAGGATGAAAGGAGGGGTGGTGAGGGCAGATGCAGAAGAGGACCAGCCAGTGAGACTGTCAGCTAAACAACATCTCCTCTACCACTGACTCTAGGGAATGAGTTGATGGAAAAAACAATATAGCTAATGCTTACTGAGCAGCTACTATGTGCTATGGGCTCTAGTTAATTTGTTCCTTAACCCTCATAACAACCTTATGCTGTGTAAGTAGAACTATTTTTCTCATTTTGCAGATTAGAAAACTGAGGCATAGAGACCATAAGCATGACTGCAAAACTCATCTTCTTAACCACTGTGTGATATGGACAGCAGCTCCACCCTGTGCTGAATGAGGGCCAAGAGAATTAAATGGAAAAGAGCAAAGGAGCAAACATGAGGTAGAAAAGAATGCATGACTCTCTAATGACACCATTCTAGACACTGTTGCTTCCTTGCAACAACTGGCGTACAACTTCCATGCTCAATTTTTTTTTTAATAGCAGAATATGCACATCTCAGTCCATTGTGCACACCATCACACGCTGGCACACCCCTGCTCAAGTCCACCAGTGAGGCCGCTGTGCATCACTTCCCTGTGGGGCAGTCAGGCATGGACTTAGAGCAGTGGTAGTGGAATGTGTTGCTGAGATACAGAAAAGGTGGAAGGATGCACCTTTCAACTGAGAATCTCTAGGAACCAGATGAGGGGCGGGGACAGGTAAATTCCTCTTTTATGTTGAAATGGGGTGAGGGCTTTGTGAGGCCATGATCATTGGCAGAACGATGCCCTAACTCCCCACTCTTCCTTTCAGCTGACAATCCTATTCTGGCCTTCTCACCCTTGTTTCACCTGGCAGAATATCTGAGCTTAAATAGCTTTAAGGTCGTGCTAAATAATGACTTTGCAAGTAACTTTGCTGACAGAGACAGGAGGAACTTGTAATCATAAAAAAAGATGGATTGGGCTAATTGCATAAAGTTCATTTCCCCTTTCTAATAAATATTTACCATCCAATGTTTATAACTTTTATGTTTGGACTTTCTTGAAATGCTTTATTGAATTAAAAACATCACATTACCATTGGCTAAAAGAGGAGACAGCTATATTTGCCAATAACTTCTGCAACAAATGCCAGCTATTGATGCCAATTTTTTTTCTTTTGGTAGTTCATATTTCCACAGACAGCTTTGAGCCTTACAATACCCGTATTCTGCAGACAGACATGAAGGAGGCAATGGTGATGGTGTGGGGATCTCCAGGGCCCTAGAACTGAAAATGGACTGTATTTTAATTTTTCTTCATTCCCCGATGCAAACGTTTAAGAAAGCAGAAATATTTGAAGCCAGGCTGCTCCCAAAGCAACTGTAGCAATGTTTTTCCAAAGTTACCCTACACCCTTGGGGAAGGAAGTGGCTCTTAATCCTGATTGGTCTTCACGTGGCTACGAATTATGAATGCCAAAAGAAGAACATACCATGGAAGTCCAATCAGAAGGATATTCTGTATTGGAAATTCCACCTAAAGAAGAGGAACAGTCAAAGAAAGGCAGTTCATCCCTCAGTGGGTAAATTCTGACGGGTCACTGCCTAGCACTAAGCAATTGGCCTTGTGCTCTGAGGCACAGGGCGGAGCCTGTGAACCCTTCTTGGAATAATACTTGTCAGTGTATGATTATAAAATACATCAAGTTAGCAATCAAACAATTAAGTTCAAATGTAATTCAAAATACAAATTTGTGATATAGTAAGTGAAACATGTGTTTCCTTGTCAACACATTACATAAGAAGATCTGGCCCTAGATCTAGTAACCATTAAAATTTTGAAGCAGTCATGAGAATAAATGATATTTCCAAATAGCTGCTAGAACAGTCATGCAATAAAAGAAGTATCTGTGATTCCTGATCACATGACGTCACAGGTACTGCTGAGACTCCTGTGGCTTATCACTGACTCTCATAATCAAAGGAAATACTCATTTTGGTTACAGACTGGAGAAAAAAAGATGTGATCTTTTCCCTATCCCTGTTTACAAATCCTCTGAAATCCATCTGCAGACCCTAGCTCAGAACCCCTCCTTGCACACTATAATGAAGGAGCGTTCTTGAGAGCACGATCCCCTGAGCCCATGGCCTCTACCTTCCGCCAAGGACAAGATTTTGTTCCTTATAAGAGGCAGCAGCAAAGTAAGAACTGCCCACCAGTAGTCACGGTGGTTAGTGTTCTTCTCAAAATATAATCTATCCAGTTTCTTTTCTCCTTATTTTTATGGTCTGCTTTCCAGAAAAAGAAAATGTTCAACTCCTGAAACATTGATGGGTTTCGTCGTTGGATTCCCCTGGCAGCATCCGTGCTGTTACCCTTCATTATTATTTTCTTTTCTGTAATAGGCTTAAAGTTCTAGAAAATTTTAAGACAAAAGATTCACACATATGCATTCACACACAGCCCATTTGCCTCATTAAAATTTCTGTGCTTTTCCAAGCTACCCCCTGAAGGCTCGTGTAGGAATGCAAGCTACATTCCTTGCCAAGGAAGTCCTCCTCATGGACATGGCCTTGGGGGAGCCAGGACTTCAGGGAGTGTTCCCAACTGGCATGCATGAGTGGAGTTTTCAAGAGATCCCTCCACATTTTTGGAGTTGTAATGTCTTCACAATATTCATTCCCCTAAAACTCCTGGCAATGAGTGTTTTCTTTTTCACAGCATCTAGTAGGTAGTATTTTTTTTTTTCCTATTAAAAGGGTGTAGAATTCTAAGGTGGCAGGCTTTTTTTTCTTTCAGTGCTTTAAAGATGCTGCTCCATGGTCTTTTACCACTTGCATTGTTTCTAATGAGAAATATGCTCTTTGAAGATCTTCTCTTCATCACCACTTTTAAGCAATTTGATTATGATGAGCTTTGGTCTAGATTTCTTCATGATTCTTGGGATTCACTGAAATTCTTGGATCTGTGTGCTTGTGTTTTCATCAAATATGGAAAAAGTTTCAGCCATTTTTCTTTATTTTGAATTGAAGGATAATTACAATATTATGGTGGTTTCTGCCATTTATCAACATGAATCAGCCATAGGTATACATATATTCCCTCCTTCTTAAACCTCCCTCTCAATCCCCCCTTCTAGGTTCACAGAACACTGGCTTTGGGTTCCCTGTGTGTTAGTTGCTCAGTTGTGTCCGACTCTTTGCAACCCCATGGACTCGGGGGGCTGTATGTAGCTCGCCAGGCTCCTCTGTCCATGGGATTCTCCAGGCAAGAATACTGGAGTGGATCGCCATTCCCTTCTCCAGCAGATCTTCCCGACCTGGGGATCGAACCCAGGTCTCCTGCACCACAGGCAGATTCTTTACCATATGAGCTACAGGGAAGCCCTCGGGTTCCCTGTGTCATACAGCAAATTACCAAGAGCTCTCTCCTTTACAAATGGTAAGGTATGTTTCAATGCTACTCTCTCAAATCATCCCACCTTCTCTTTCCCTCAAGGTGTCCCAAAGTCTTTTCTCTATGTCTGCATCTCCCTTGTGGCCTGTAGATAGGTTCATCAGCACCATCTGTCTAGATTCCATATATATGCATTAATATGTATTTGTCTTTCTCTAACTTCAGTTTGTATAAGTGAAGGCTCTAGGTTCATCTACCTCCTTAGAACTGACTCAAATGCATTCCTTTTTATACTTAAGTAATATTCCATTGTGTGTATGTACCACAACTTCTTTATCCATTCATCTCCTGATGGACATCTAGGTTGCCTCCACATCCTAGCTGTTGTAAATACTGCCGCAATGAACACTGAGGTACATGCCCAGTAGTGGCATTGTTTGGTCATACAGTAATTTTATTCCTAGTTTTTAAAGGAACCTCCACTCTGTTCTCCATAGCGGCTGTACCAATTTGCATTCCCACAAACAGTTCAAAACAGTTCCCTTTTCTCCACACCCTCTCCAGAATTTGTTTGTGGACTTTTTGATGGTGGCCATTCCAACCAGTGTGAGATGATACCTCACTGTAGTTTTGATTTGCATTTCTCTAATAATGAGTGATGTTGAGTATCTTTTCATGTGCTTATTAGTCATCTGTATGTTTTCTTTGGAGAAATGTCTGTGTAAGTCTCCTGCTCACTTTTTTATTGGGTTGTTTGTCTTTCTGGTATTGAGCTTCATGAGCTGCTTTGTATATTTTGGAGATGAGTTTTTTGTCAGTTGTTTCATTTACTATTATTTTTGCCCATTCTGAGGGTTGTCTTTTCACCTTGCTTATGGTTTCCTTCGTTGTGCAAAAGCATTTAAGTTCAATTAGGTCACATTTGTTTATTTTTGTTTTTATTTCCATTATTCCAGGAAGTGGGTCATAGAGGATCTTGTTTTGGCTTATGTCAAAGAGCGCTCTGCCTATGTTTTCCTCTAAGAGTTTTATAGGTTTGGTTTTACACTTAGTTAGGTCTTAATCCATTTTGAGTTTGTCTGTGTATGGTGTTAGGAAGTGTTCCAATTTCATTCTTTTACACAAAGCTGACCAGTTTTTGCTGCACCACTTATTGAAGAGACTGTCTTTTCTCCATTATATATTTTTGCCTCCTTTGTCAAAGATAAGGTCCCCTTTAGGTGCATGGATTTATCTCCAGGCTTTCTATTTTGTTCCACTGATCTACATTCCTATTTCTGTGCCAGTACCATACTATCTTGATGACTATAGCTTTGTAGTAAAGTCTGAAGTCAGGAAGGTTGATTCATCCAGCTCCATTCTTCTTTCTCAAGATTGTTTTGGCTATTCAGGATCTTTTGTTTCCATACAAACTGTAAAATTATTTGTTTTAGTTCTGTGAAAAATGCCATTGGTAGTTTGATAGGGATTGCACTGCATCTATAGATTGCTTTGGGTAAGTATATCCATTTTCACAATATTGATTCTTCCTATCTGAGAAAACGGTATATCTCTCCATCTGTTTGTGTCCAGTTTAATCTCTTTCATCAGTGTCTTATAGTTTTCTGAATGCAGGGCTTTTGTCTCTTTAGGTAAGCTTATTCCTAAATATTTTATTCTTTTTGTTGCAATAGGTAATGGGATCTTTCCCTTAATCTCTCTGATTTTTCATTGTTGTTGGAGAAGGCAATGGCACCCCACTCCAATACTCTTGCCTGGAAAATGCCATGGATGGAGGAGCCTGGTGGGCTGCAGTCCATGGGGTCGCTGGGAGTCGGACATGAGTGGGCGACTTCACTTTCACTTTTCACTTTCATGCATTGGAGAAGGAAATGGCAACCCACTCCAGTGTTCTTGCCTGGAGAATCCCAGGGACAGGGGAGCCTGGTGGGCTGCCGTCTATGGGGTTGCACAGAGTCGGACACGACTGAAGTGAGTTAGCAGTGTATAGGAATGCAAAGGATTTGTGTGTGTTAATTTTATATCCTGTGACATTGCTTTATTTATTGATTAGCATAGTAATTTTCTGCTGGCAGCTTTAGGGTTTTCTATTTAAAGAATCATGTCACCTGCAAACACTAAGAGCTTTACTTCTTCTTTTTGAATGTGGATTTCTTTTATTTCTTTTTCTTCTCTGATTCCTTTGGCTAGGACTTCCAAAACTATGTTAAAAAATAGTGGCGAGAGTGGGCATGCTTGTCTTATTCCTAATTTTAGAGGAAATGTTTTCAATTTTTTCACCATTGAGAATAATGTTTGCTGTGGGTTTGTCATATATGGCCTTTTTTATGCTGAGGTATGTTCCCTCTATTCCTACTTTCTAGAGAGTTTTTATCATAAATGGGTATTGGATTTTGTCAAAAGTTTTCTCTGCATCTATTGAGATGATCACATGGTTTCTATATTTCAATTTGTTAATATGGTGTATCATACTGACTGATTTGTACAAATCGAAGATTCCTTGCATCCCTGGTATAAAGCCCACTTGATTCATGATCTTTCTAATGTGTTGTTGGATTTTGTTTGCTAAATTTTGTTTGGGATTTTTAAATCTATGTTCATCAGTGACACTGGCCTGTAATCTTTTTTTTGTGTTGCATTGTTATCTGGTTTTGGTATCAGGGTGATGGTGGCCTCATAGAAAGAGCTGGCAGTTTTCCTTCCTCTGCAATTTTCTGGAAGAATTTGAGCAGGATAGTTGTTAGCTTTTCTCTAAATTTCTGGTATAATTCATCTGTGAAGTCATCTGCCCTTGGGCTTTTGTTTGTTGGGAGATTTCCACGTTTATGATTGCTCTGTTCATATTTTCTCTCTTCCTGGTTCACTTTTGGAAAGTTAAATTTTGTAAGAATATGTGCATTACTTCTAGGCTGTCCATTTTATTGGCATATGGTTGTTCACAGTAATCTCCTATGATCCTTTGTATTTCTGTGTTGTCTGTTGTAACTTCTACTTTCTCATTTCTAGTTTTATTGATTTGAGTTTTCTTCCTTTTTTTCTTGATGAGTCTATCTAATAGTTTGTAAAATTTATTTTCTCAAAGAAACAATTCTATTAATCTCTGCTATTATCTCCATTTCTTTTTCATTTATTTATACTCTGATATTTATGATTTCTTTCCTTTTACTAATTTTGGTTTTTTTTTTTAATTCTTTTTCTAGTTGCTTTTGATATAAGGTTAGATTTTTTTATTTGGTGTCTCTTTTGTTTCTTGAGGTAGGCTTATATTGCTATAAATTTCCTTTTAGCATTGCTTTTACTGTATCCCATATGTTTTGAGTTATCATGTTTTCATTGTCATTTGTTTCTAGGCAAATTTTGATTTTCCTTTTGATTTCTTCAGTGATATGTAGGTTATTCAGAAGTGTTTTTTAGCCTCCATGCATGCTCAGTCACTCAGTTGTGTCTGACTCTGTGACCCCACAGACTGTAGCCCACCAGGCTCCAATGTCCACGGGATTACCCAGGCAAGAGTACTGGAGTGAGTTGCCATTTCATCCTCCAGGGGATCTTCCCGACAGAGGGACTGAACCTGAATCTTTTGCATTTCCTGCACTGGCAGGAGAATTCTTTACCACTAGCACCACTTGGGAAGCCCCACACATATGTGTTTGTTTTTATATAGTTTTTTTTTTTTCCTGCAATTGGTATCTAGTCTAACAATGTTGTGATCAGAGAAGATGCTTGAAATGATTTCAATTTTTAAAATATACCAAGGCTTGATTTGTTTGTAGTGATGCTTCCTAAGGCCCACTTGACTTTGCACTCCAGGATGTCTAGCTCTAGGTGAGTGACCACACCATCATGGTTATCTGAGTCATTAAGATCTTTTTTGTATACTTTTTCTGTGTCTTCTTGCCACCTCTTCTTAAAACCTTATGCTTCTGTTAGGTCCCTATTTTTTCTGACCTTTATTGTGCTCTTTTTTGCATGAAATGTTCCCTTGGTATCTCTGATTTTCTTGAAGGGATCTCTCAGTTCAGATCAGTTCAGTTCAGTCGCTCAGTCGTGTCCGACTCTTTGCGACCCCATGAATCACAATCTTTTCCATTCTATTGTTTTCCTCTATTTCTTTGCACTGATCACTTAGTAAGGCCTTCTTATTTCTCTTTGCTATTCTTTGAAATTCTGCATTCAGATGTGTGTGTCTTTCCTTTTTTCCTTTGCCTTTTGCTTCTCTTCTTTTCTCAGCTACTTTTAGATCAGATCAGTCGCTCAGTCATGTCCGACTCTTTGCGACCCCATGAATCGCAGCACGCCAGGCCTCCCTGTCCATCACCAACTCCCGGAGTTCACTCAGACTCACGTCCATCGAGTCAGTGATGCCATCCAGCCATCTCATCCTCTGTCGTCCCCTTCTCCTCCTGCCCCCAATCCCTCCCAGCATCAGAATCTTTTCCAATGAGTCAACTCTTTGCATGAAGTGGCCAAAGTACTGGAGTTTCAGCTTTAGCATCATTCCTTCCAAAGAAATCCCAGGGCTGATCTCCTTCAGAATGGACTGGTTGGATCTCCTCACAGTCCAAGGGACTCTCAAGAGTCTTCTCCAGCACCACATTTCAAAACCATCAATTCTTCGGCGCTCAGCCTTCTTCACAGTCCAACTCTCACATCCATACATGACCACAGGAAAAACCATAGCCTTGACTAGACGAACCTTTGTTGGCAAAGTAATGTCTCTGCTTTTGAATATGCTATCTAGGTTGGTCATAACTTTCCTTCCAAGGAGTAAGCGTCTTTTAATTTCATGGCTGCAGTCACCATCTGTAGTGATTTTGGAGCCCAGAAGACCTCCTCAATCAGTCATTTTGCCTTTTTGCATTTCTTTTTCTTGGGGATGGTTTTGATCACCACCTCCTGTACAATGTTACAAACCTCCATGAATAGTTCTTCTGGCTCTCTATCAGATCTAATCTCTTGAATCTATTTGTCACTTATACTGTATAATTGTAAGGCATTAGATTTAAGTCATACCTGGATGGCCTAATGGTTTTCCCTACATTCTTCAACTTACATCTAAATTTTGCAATAAGGAGTTCATGATCTGAGCCACAGTAGGCTCCCGGTCTTGTTTTTGCTGACTGTGTAGAGCTTCTCCATCTTTGGCTGAAAAGAATATAATCAATCTGATTTTGGTATTGACCATCTGGTGATGTCCAGTGTAGAGTCATCTCTTGTGTTATTGGAAGAGGGTTTTGCTATGACCAGTGCGTTCTCTTGGCAAAGCTCTGCAAGCCTTTGCCCTGCTTCATTGTGTACTCCAAGGTCAAAGTTGCCTGTTAACTCCAGGTATCTCTTGACTTCTTACTTGTGCATTCTAGTCCCCTATGATGAAAAGGACATCTTTCTTTTGGTGTTAGTTCTAGATGGTCTTGTAGGTCTTCATAAAACTGTTCAACTTCAGCTTCTTCAGCATTAGTGGTTGGGGCATAGACTTGGATTACTATTATATTGAATAGCTTCCCTTAGAAATGAACAGAAATCACTGTGTTGTTTAGAGACTGCACCCAAGTACACCCAAGCATTTTGGACTCTTGTTGACTATGAGGGCTACTACATTTCTTCTAAGGAATTCTTGCCCACAGTAGTAGATATAATGGTCATCTGAATTAAATTTGCTCATTCAAGTTCACGATTCCTAAAATGTCAATGTTCACTCTTGCCACCTCCTGTTTGACCACTTACAATTTACCTTAATTCATGGACCTAAAATTCCAGGTTTCTATGCAATACTGTTCTTTACAGTACCAGACTTTACTTTCCCCACCAGACACATCCATAACTGGGCGTGCTTTCTGCTTTGGCTCAGCCTCTTCATTCCATCTGGAGCTGTTTCTCTGCTCTTCTCCAATATCTGCCTGCAATGCAGGAGACCTGGGTTCAATTCCTGAGTCAGGAAGATTCCCCGGAGAAGGAACTGGCAACCCACTCCAGTATTTTTGCCTAGAGAATCCCCATGGACAGAGGAGGCTGGCAGGCTACCGTCCATGGGGTTGCAAGAGTCGGACACGACTTAGTGAGTAAACCATCACCACCACCAACACCAACACCAACGTGGGGAGTTCATCTTTAAGTGTCATATCTTTTTGCCTTTTCATACTGTTCATGGGGTTCTCAAGGCAAGAATGCTGATGTGGTTTTTCATTCCCTTCTCCAGTGGACCATGTTTTGTCAGAACTCTCCATCATGACCCGTCTGTCTTGGCATGGCTCATAGTTTCATTGAGTTACATAAGGCTGTGATCCATATGATCAGTTTGGTTAGTTTCCTGTGATTGTAGCTTTCATTCCGTCTGCTCTCTGATGGATGAAGTTAAGAGGTTTGTGGAAGCTTCCTGATGGGAGGGACTGGCTGTGGGGAAACTGGTTGCTCTGGTGGGTGGGGCCATGCTCGGTAAATCTTTAATCCAACTTTCTGCCTGGCTGTGTTCCCTCCCTGTAGTTTGACCCATTCATGCCAAACTATGGTAGGGGTAATTGAAAAGTCTTGAAAAGACTTCATCTGTGATCCAAAAATGTGATCTATCCTGAAGAATGTTCCATGTGCACTTAAGAAAAAAGTGAAATCTATTGTTTTTAGATGAAATGCCCTGTAGATATCAATTAGGTCTAACTGGTCCAATGTATCATTTAAAGCCTGTTTTTCCTTATTTTCTACCTGAATGATCTGTCCGTTGGTGTGGGTGGGATATTAAAGACTCCCATTACTACTGTTTTACTGTTGATTTTCCCTTTAATAGATGTTAGCATTTGCCTTATGTATTGAGGTGCTCCTATGCTGGGTGTATATATAATTGTTATATCTTCTTGGATTGATCCCTTGATCATTATGTAGTGTCCTTCTTTGTCTCTTGTAATGGTCTTTAAAGTCTCTTTAATCTGATATGAGTATTGCTACTCCTGCTTTCATTTGATTTCCATTTACATGGAATATCTTTTTCTAGCCCCTCGCTTTCAGTTTGTAAGCATCCCTAGGTCTGAGGTGGGTTTTCTCTTGGACAGCATACATAGGGGTCTTGTTTTTGTATCCATTCAGCCAATCTGTGTCTTCTGGTTGGAGGGTTTAGCCAATTTACATTTAAGGTAATTACTGGTATCCTGTTACCATTTACTTCATTGTTTGGGGACTCTTTTTGTAGGCCTCTTCTTTTTGTGTTTCCAGCCTACAGAAGTCCCTTTAACATCTGTTGTAAAGCTGGTTTGGTGGTGCTAAATTTTCTTAACTTTTACTTATTTGTAAAACTCGGTTTCTCCATCAATTTTGAATGAGATGTTTGCTAAGGAGAGTAATCTTGGTTGTAGGTTTTTCCCTTTCATCATTTTAAGTAAGTCCTGCCATTTCCTTCTGGCCTGTAGAGCTTCTGTTGAAAGATCAGCCGTTAGCCTTATGGGGACCCGCTTGTATGTTATTTGTTGCTTTTCCCTTGGTGCTTTTAATATTTGTTCTTTGTGTTTAATTTTTATTAGTTTGATTAATATCTGTCTTGGCATGTTTCTCCTTGGATTTATGTTGTATGTGGCTGTCTGGGCTTTGTGAGGTTGGGTGGCTATCTCCCTTCTCATTTTAGGGAAGTTGAAAACTTCCAACTATAATCTCCCTAAATATTTTCCCATGGCCTTTCCTTTTGTCTTCTTCTTCTGGGACTCCTATGATTCTAATGTTGTTATGTTTAATGCTGTCTGTTAAACAGTCTCTGAGACTGTCCTCATCACTTTTATTCTTTTTCTCTTTACTTTGCTCTGTTTCAGTTATTTCCACCATTCTATCTTCCATCTCACTTATCCATTTTTCTGCCTCAGTTGCTCTACTGTTGGTTCCCTGCAGTATATTTTTAAACTCAATTATTGCACTGTTCATTGTTGATGGTCTATTCTTTATTCAAGGTCCTTGTTAAATATTTCTTGCATCTTCTCAATCTGTGCCTCTAGTCTATTTATCCATGCCTCCATTTTATTTTCAAGATTTTGGACCATCTTTACTATCATTACTCTGAATTCCTTTTCAGGAAGATTGTCTACTTCCTCATTTGTTTAGTCTTAGGAGTTTTAACCATGTTCCTTCATTAGCTGGATGTTTCTCTGTCTTTTCATTGTGTTTAACTTACTGTGCTTGGGGTCTCCTTTCTGCAGTTTGGAAGGTTGTAGTTCCTCTTAATTGTGGAGTGTGCTTCCCCTGGGTGGGGCTGAACCAATGCCTTGTGAAAGTTTCCTGCTGTGGGGGACCCGTGCCTGTGTTCTGGTGGATGGAGCTAGATCTTGTCTCTCTTAAAGGCAGTATTGTGTCCTCTGGTGTGTTTGGGGATGTCTATGGGTTTAGTATGGCTTTGGGCAGCCTGTCTGCTAATGTGCAGGGTTGTGCTCCTGTTTTGTTGAAGGGTTTGTGTGGGGCACTTGGAACCAGAGCTTGCTGGCTTTTGGGTGGGGCTTGGTCTTAGTGTTGAAATGGAGGCCATTGTGAGGGCGTTTGTCTATTAATGTTCTATGGGGTCTCTAATGCTCTCTTGTGGTCCAAAGTCCTAGCGTGGAGTCTCCTACCTGTGGGCTTCAGGTATGACACCTTACTATAGCATCAAGATTTCACAGGTGATACAGCATAAAAGACATAATGGTGAAATACCTCTCATAATAGTGAACTTTCCTAGTGGCTCAGACAGTAAAGAGTTTGCCTGCATTGTGGGAGACCTGGGTTCGATCCCTGAGTCAGGAAGATCCCCTGGAGAAGAGCATGACATCCCACTCCAGTATTCTTGCCTGGAGAATTTCATGAATAGGATTCCATGAATTCCATGCAGTCTGGTGGGCTGCAGTCCATGGGTTCACAACGAGTCAGACATGACTGAGTGACTAACACTTTCACCTCTCAACAGCCAAAATTCATTCCAAGAGAGTCATACACTTATATAGAGAAGGAAAGAGGGGGAAAGGAGAAAAAGAATAAAAGATAAAGAGTCAAAAGAGAAGACAAGAATCAAGCCAATAATAAAACCTCTAAATGGAAATGGATGCTAAAAATTAATAGACTCTCAAAGACACAAAACCAAAAGCAAATTAAAAACATGGAAAAAGTTAAACTCTCAAAAATAAAAAATCAAACAAAACATCTAAAACAAAAATCAAAAACATGGAATTTGTTTTAAAAATAAGGCTTTTTTCAGAGAAAAAGAAGAAAAAGTGCTATAAAAAATAATAATTGAAGGAAAAGAATGAATTGAGGATAGTCTCAGAGACCTATGGACAATATTAAACACACCAACATTCAAATTATAGGAGTCCCAGGAGAATAGAAAAATAAAAGGTATGAGAAAAATTTTGAAGAGATTATACTTGAAAATTTCCCCAATGTGGAAAAGGAAATAGTCAATCAAGTCCAAGAGGTACAAAGAGTCCCATACAGGATAAACCCAAGGAGAAACATGCCAAGACACATACTAATCAAACTAACAAAGATTAAACACAAAGAAAGAATATTAAAAGCAGCAAGGGAGAAACAACAAGTAACACACAAGGGAAACCCTATACATTTAACAGCTGACCTTTCAGCAGAAACTCTGCAGGCCAGAAAGGAATGGCAGGATATATTTAAAGTACTGAACGGGAAAAACCTAAAACCAAGATTACCCAGCAAGGATGTCATTCAAAATTGATGGAGAAATCAAAAGCTTTGCAGACAAGCAAAAGTTAAGAGAATTCAATACCATCAAACCAGCTTTACAACAAATATTAAAGGGACTTATATAGTCAAGAAATACAAGAGAAGAAAATGATCTACAAAATCAAACCCCAAACAATTAAGAAAATGGCAATAGGAACATAGGTATCAATAATTACTTTAAATGTAAATGGATTAAATGCTCCAACCAAAAGACACAGTTGGCTGAATGAATACAAAACAAGACCCATATATATGCTGTCTACAAGAAACCCACTTCAGACCTAACGAAACATATAGATTGAAAGTGAGAGGATGGAAAAACATATATCACGTAAATGGGAAGCAAAAGAAAGCTGGAGCAGCAATCCTCATATCAGACAAAATAGGCCTGAAAATAAAGAATATTAAAAGAGATAAGGAAGGACACTAAATAAAGATCAATGGATCAATCCAACAGGAAGACATAACAATTGAAAATATCTATGCATCCAACATAGGGGCACCTCAATACATAAGACAAACACTAACAGACATAAAAGGAGAAATTGACAGTATCACAATAATAGTAGGAGACTTTAATACTCCACTCACACCAATTGACAGATCATGAAAATGAAATTAATAAGGAAACACAAGCCTTAAATGATACATTTGATGAGATGGATCTCGCTGATATCTTCAGGACATTCCATCCAAATGCAGAAGAATACACCTTCTTCTCAAGTGCACATAGAACATTCTCCAGGATAGACCACATCTTGGGTCACAAATCAAACCTCAAAAAATGTGAGAAAATTGAAACCGTATCAAGCATCTTTTCCAACCACAACACTATGAGACTAGATATCAATTACAAGAAAAAAAAACTGTAAAAAACACAAATATATGGAGATTAAACAATACATTTCTAAATAACCAACAGGTTCCTGAAAAAATCAAAGGGGAAATAAAAAAGTTTATAGAAACAAATGACAATGAGAACATAACTTAAAATCTATGGGATGAAGCAAAAGCAGTTCTAAGAGAGAAGTTTACAGCAATACAATCCTACCTCAAGAAACAAGAAAATATCGAATAGACAACTTAACACCTAATTTAACTGGAAAAAGAAGAACAAAAAAAATCCCCCAAAATTAGGAGAAGGAAAGATATCATAAGGATCAGAGCAGAAATCAGTGAAAAAGAAATGAAAGAAACAATAGTAAAGATTAATAAAACTAAAAGCTGGTTCTTTGAGAAGATAAACAAAATTGACAAACATTTAGCCAGATTCATCATGAAAAAAAGAGAAAAGAATCAAATCAACAAAATTAGAAATGAAAAAGGAGAGGTTACAACAGACAATGCAGAAATACAAAGGACTATAAGAGACTATTATGAACAACTATATGGCAATAAAATGGATAACCTGGAAGAAATGGGCAGATTCTTAGAAAAGTTCATTTTTCCAAGACTGAACCAGGAAGAAGTAGAAATTATGAACAACCCAATTACAAGCACTGAAATTGAAGCTGTGATCAAAAAATCTCCCCAAAACAAAAGTCCAGGACCAGATGGCTTCACAGGAGAATTCTATCAAACATTCAGAGAAGAGCTAATGCCTATCCTTCTAAAATCTTTAAAAAAATTGTAGAGGAAGGAACACTTCCAAACTCATTCTGTGAAGCCACCATCACCCCGATGCCAAAACCAGACAAAGACAACACAAAAAAAGAAAACTACAGGCCAATATCACTGATGAACATAGATGCAAAAATCCTCAACAAAATTTTAGCAAACAGAATTCAACAACACATTAAAAAGCTCATACACCATGATCAAGTTGGGTTTATCCCAGGAACACAAGGATTCTTCAATATATGCAAATCAATCAATGTGATACACTACATTAACAAATTGAAAGATAAAAACCATATGATAATCTCAATGATGCAGGAAAAGCCTTTGACAAAATTCAGCACCCATTTATGATTAAAACTCTTCAAAAAATGGGCATAGAAGGAATCTACCTCAATATAGTAAAAGCCATATATGATAAGCCTACAGCAAACATTATTCTCAATGGTGAAAAACTAAAAGCATTCCCCCAAAGATCATGAAAAAGACAAGGGTGTCCACTTTCACCACTATTATTCATCACAG
This sequence comes from Bubalus kerabau, assembly GCF_029407905.1. Lineage (NCBI taxonomy): Eukaryota > Metazoa > Chordata > Mammalia > Artiodactyla > Bovidae > Bubalus > Bubalus kerabau. The sequence continues at coordinate 7,269,359 of NC_073642.1, read as the reverse complement.
TTTTGTAAGTCCTAGCTACAGCAATCAGAGAAGAAAAATAAATAAAAGTAATCCAGATCAGAAAGTGGATGTAAAGCTCTCACTGTTTGTAGATGATGTGATACTGTACATAGAAAACTTTAAAGTTACTATCAGAAAATTACTAGAGCTAATCAGTGAATTTAGCAGTCACATGATATAAAATCAATACACAGAAATCACTTACATTTATATATCCTAACGATGAAAAACCAGAAAGAGAAATTAAGGAATCAATCCCATTCACCATTGCAACAAAAAGAATAAAATATCTAGGAATAAACTTACCTAAGGAGACCAAAGAACTGTACACAGAAAATTATAAGACACTGATAAAAGAAATCAAAGATGACAGAAACAGATGGAGAGATATCCCATGTTCCTGGGTAGGAAGAATCAATATTGTGAAAATGACTATACTACCAAATGCAATCTACAGATTCAATGTGATCCCTATTAAATTACCAGTGGCATTTTTCACAGAACTAGAACAAAAAATTTCACAATTCATACGGAAACACAAAAGACTCCAAATTGCCAAAGCAGTCTTGAGAAAGAAGAATTCAGCTGGAGGAATCAAGCTTCCTGACTTCAGATTATACTTTAAAGCTACAGTCATCAAGACAGTATGGTACTGGCACAAAAACAGAAATATAGACCAATGGAACAAAATAGAAAGCCCAGAATAAACCCATGAACCTATGGGTACCTTATTCTTGACAAAGGAGATAAGAATATATAATGGGGCAAAGACAGCCTCTTCAATAAATGTTGCTGGGAAAACTAGACAGCTACTTGTAGAAGAATGAAATTAGAACACTTCCTAACACCATACACAAAAATAAACTCAAAATGGATTAAAGACCTAAATGTAAGACCAGAAACTATAAAATTCTTAGGGGAAAACATAGGCAGAACACTCGATGACATAAATCAAAGCAACATGCTCTATGACCCACCTCCTAGAGTAATGGAAATAAAAACAAAAGTAAACAAGTGGGACCTGATTAAACTTAAAAGCTTTTGCACAGCAAAGGAAACTATAAGCAAGGTGAAAAGACAACCCTCAGAATGGGAGAAAATAATAGCAAATGAAACAACAAAGGATTAATTTCCAAAATATACAAGCAGCTCATACAACTCAATACCAGAAAAACAAACAACCCAATCAAAAAGTGGGCAAAAGACCTAAACAGACATTTCTCCAAAGAAGACATACAGATGGCTAACAAACACATGAAAAGATGCTCAACATCACTCATTATTAGAGAAATGCAAATCAAAACTACAATGAGGTGTCACCTCACACCAGTCAGAATCACCATCATCAGAAAGTCTACAAACAATAAATGCTGGAGAGGGTGTGGAGAAAACAGAACGCTCTTGCACTGTTGGTGGGAATGTAAATTGATACAGCCACTATGGAAGACAGTATGGAGATTCCTTAAATAACCAGGAATAAAACCACCATATAATCCAGCAATCCCACTCCTAAGCATATACCCTGAGGAAAGAAAAACTGAAAAAGACACATGTATCCCATTGTTCACTGAAACACTATTTACAATAACTAGAACATGGAAGCTACCTAGATGTCCATTGACAGATGAATGGATAAAGAAGTTGTGGTATATATACACAATGGAATATTACTCATCTGTAAAAAGGAATGCATTTGAGTCGGTTCTGATGAGGTGGATGAACCTAAAGCCTACTGTACAGAGTGAAGTGAGTCAGAAAGAGAAAGATAAATATCATATTCTAATGCACATATACGGAATCTAGAAAAATGGTACTGAAGAATTTATTTACAGGGCAGCAATGGAGAAACAGACATAGAGAACAGACTTATGGACACAGGGGGAAGGGGGAGGGGAGAGGGTGAGATGTATGGAGAAAGTAACATGGAAACTTACATTACCATATGTAAAATAGATAGCCAATGGGAATTTGTTGCATGTCTCAGGAAACTCAAACAGGGGCTCTGTACCAACCTAGAGGAGTGGGATGGGGAGGGAGGGAAGTTCAAAAGGGAGGGGATATATGCGTACCTATGGCTGATTCATGTTGAGGTTTGACAGAAAACAACAAAATTCTGTAAAGCAATTATCCTTCAATTAAAAAATAAATAAATTTTTTAAAAATTGAAGGAGTAATAAAGAACCACATCAGGACAGTTTGAGAAGATAAAATATAAAGGGGGAAAAACGGGGGAGGGTATATATAGACAGTGGTAGTGGAGAAGGCAATGGCACCCCACTACAGTACTCTTGCCTGGAAAATCCCATGGACGGAGGAGCCTGGTAGGCTGCAGTCCATGGGGTCACTGAGGGTCGGACATGACTGAGCGACTTCACTTTCACTTTTCAGTTTCATGCATTGGAGAAGGAAATGGCAACCCACTCTAGTGTTCTTGCCTGGAGAATCCCAGGGACGGGGGAGCCTGGTGGGCTGTCGTCTCTGGGATTGCACAGAGTCGGACACGACTGAAGTGATTTAGCAGCAGTGAGAGGAATGTCCAAGTAACTTCTCTGTTTTCCTGGTCCAGTTGATTTGCCTACTCAAAAGTCCTCTAGGAAGATCTGTGGATGGGTTTTGGGCAATGTGGGGTCTGCTGAGACTCGGGTCTTGTCTTGGTCCAGTTTGTACTTACTCTCAAAGTCTATAGCTGTCCCTAAAGAACAGTCTCAGGCTAAATGCGGGAATCCAAATCGCTGCAGCTGTAAATTCTGGGATGGTTTCCCTTTCTTTCCTTTGCTCATGCAGCCCCTGATGTTCTGCTTTGGTTTGGGGCCCTCCTTTGCTTTCAAGTCTCTTTTCCATGTCCGTTCACTGCCCAGACACGAGCAGGTGAAAGTAGCTGCTTGTTTGGGCTCAGCTGCTCAGTCGTGCTGGGGAGAGGAGTGTGTTGGTAGTGCTCACTGTGGCGGGGCTGCGCAGGGTGTCTCCCCAGTCTGAGGAGGGGGCATATGCTTCCCCAAGGAAGTTGGTCCCGATTTGTCAGGCCCTTGGCAGAGCCAAGCCACTCAGGCTCCCAGCAAGACATTGGGGGCAACTCGCAGCTGCTCACAGCTTGGTGGTCATTGCGATCTCTGGGACTGAGGTCATAGAGGTCCCTTGCCTTCAGCCCCTGGCACTGCGCCTGCCTATTTGCCTCTGGGACCACAGACCACAGCCGGCTCGCCCTTCTCTGGCATCTGCCTAGGCAGGGTCCCTCGTTCTGTGACGGCTCAGAATCTAAGTGCAGTGCTGAAGCCTTCCCGTGGGAACAATCCTTTGTTTCTGTGGTGGACGCAGTTTCCCTGGTCTGCCTCTGCTGTGCTGCGCCACCCCCTAGAGCACCTCCCTGGCAGTCGGCCTGGGCCCTCTCCCTGAGGCCTGACCCCCGAAGCCTGGGCCTCCACACTTAGCCCCCAGTTACTGTGGGCAGAAGTGAGCGCTTGAGCCAGTTCCCAGGTGGGAAGTGCCGTTCGGTGCGACCCCTGTGGTGAATTTTCTCCGTTTTGCCTTTGGAGCACCTGTCTTGATGCACTGTCCTTCCCTCAGCAGTCCCAAAGCTCCCCCCGACCCTGCCTGTGAGGGGGTTTCCTAGTATGTGGAAACCTCCCCTTCTTCAGGACTTCCTTCCCCTGGGGCACAGGACCCCACCCCCAAATCCTTTGTCTCCGTTTTAGTCTCTATCTTGTGCCCTACCTCACCCCATGAGATTGGTTTGCCTTTCTGGAAGTCTGGAGTCCTCTGCCAGTGTTCAGAGGATATTCTGTGGGAGTTCTTCTACATGCAGGTGTTTTTTGATATATTTGTGGGGGAGAAGGAGTTTGCCCTGCCTTACTCCTCCGCCGTCTTGAAGGTCCTCCTTCTATTATTTCTTCAAATATGATTTTAATCCTGTCTCACCTCCTTCAGAACATCAATTGCATATTTCTTAGGCCACCAGGAGTCCCACAGTTCTTTTTGTTTTCAGTCTTTTTTCTCTTTGTGTTTCACTTTGGGTAGTTTCAAATGTTTTGTCTTTAGCAGTCATCTCTTTTACAATTTTCATTTGCTAGAAATCTTAAGCAGGGTATCTTTCAACTTAAATATTATAGTTTTCATTTCTAGAAGTCCCAGTAGGATCTTTTCCATATCTTCCATATCTCTACTTAACATGTTCAATCTTTCTTTGTGCTACATTCATGAACCTGGAATATGGTTATAATTATTGTTTTAATATGTTTCTCTACTAATTCTATCACCTCTGTCATTTCTAGGTCAGTTTTGATGGATTTTTCTACTCGTTGTGGATGTATTTTCCTTCTCCTTTGAAGGCCTGGTGATTTTTTATTTGATGCTAGACACTGTGAATTTTATTTTACTGAGTGTTGCTTTTGTATTTCCATAAATGCTTCTGAGCTTTGTTCTGGGACTTGGCTAAGTTACTTGGAAACAGCTTGATCCTTTCAGATTTTGCTTTAAAGGTTTATTGGGTGGGAGCAGGTCAGCGTTTAGCGTGGGGTTAGTTTTGCCACGCTGCTGATACAGCACCCTTCTGTGCCCTCTGCCTGATGCCCCTGTGCGCCTTGGAGCTTGTTCCCGCTAATGCTTTCAGATGGCTCTTTTCTTGGCCTTGGGTAGTTTCTCACACACATGTGTTTCTCAGCACTAAGCTGAAGATTCGTGCAGATCCTGGCAGATCTCCGAGGTTCTCTCTTTGTAACGCTGTTTCGTCTATGATACTCTGCTCTGTGAATCCTAGCTGCCCCAGCCTCCTAGGACTCCTGGCTCTGTTTCTTCAACTCATGAAGCCTGCTGCTTCTTCACAGCCCAACCCCCGCTGTGCCACAGCCTGGAGACTGCCCAGGCAGTAAGCCAGGACAATATCATTTGCTTCGTATCTCCCAAGGATCATGGTCCTTCCTTGCTTGATGGCCATTGTCTTGAAAATCATTGTTTCATATATGTTGTCTGATTTCTTAGTTGTTTCAGGTGAGGAGATAAATCTGGTCCCTGATACTCCATCTTCACCAAAGGCAGATGTCAGGATGATAAATTTAAAGGAAATTCTGGGACCATGATCATTTCATTACATGATATTCATTTCAATCCTCAAGGGCATTTAAGAATAATAATGGTTATAAAGATCGATTTGGCTTTGGATCATAAGACCTTGCTGGTTGGTGCTGAATGTCTCTGGAGTTTTACATAATGCTTAAATTTGCATGGCCCTGAGGAATTCAATATAGAGAAGTGCTGATCCTGGAGATGTACAAAGATAGATTAGTTCTGTGCTCCACCCTCTACACACCCAAGATAGGAACCAGGGTTATCCAGAAAGGTAACAGCAACATATGTATCAGCTCAAACGACTGGGTGCTTACTTTGTGATAGACCCAGTTCTCAGCATCTTACATGTATTAACTCACCAGGCATCTCAGATTTTAACAATGGTTTTCATTAATGCACAAAGAGAGATGGCCACTAAGAAGCAGGCTGCAGTCCCTCACTACCAGATTTATACTGTCCTGGGAGGAAGCCACAGGAAAGGTCTGTATAAACCCCTGCAAGACATTTGGCAGAGTCTATCATGTATGTTGGGGAACTAGATGGATAAATGTGGACTCGGGCTTAGAGAGCCAAATCATTATATGAGGAGGCCTGTAAGGGTTTCTTCCTCACCTGTGAGCTTGTCCACAGTTTCATCAGTGGTTGGGTTAACATAAGAATTTAAATTTACTGTTAGGGTCATGAATGGACCTCAGAACAACATATACTTGTTGAACACTTACTATGTTCCGGGTACTGACCAAGGCAGTTGGAAAATAATAGTGTGGAAAAGTAAGATTCTTGTCCGGGAAGGATTTAAAAGCTTGAAGAGGGCAATTATCAAAACAATAGCAAACAATAGTCATGGGGACATCCTTGGTGGTCCAGTGGTTAAGAATCCGCCCTGCAACGCAGGGGACACAGGCTGAATCCCCTGTCGAGGAACGAAGATCCCACATGCCACAGAGCAACTATGTCTGTGCATCAGACTTACGGAACCCACACACCACAACTGCAGAACATTCCACCACATGGCATAGCTAAGGCCGGGTGCAGCTAAACAAATCAATATTTAAAAAAACAATAGTCGTGTAAACAAGCAAATTATACAGCATGTGAAAAGATAAGTTTATGAGAGCAGGGTTTTCCCTTAGGGGATCAGGAGATCTGGCTACTGCAAACGTGACAGGGAGAGTTACCAGATGGCAATTTTATATAGGGTGGTAGGCTTCCCTGAGAAGGGTACATCTGAACAAACAAACGAACTCAAAATGAGGGGCTCAGTCACGTGGACAACTGGGAGAAGAGCATCCAGGTAGAGGAAACAGCAGGAAGCACAGTTCGTCTCCGCTAGGAGCAGGCCTTTTGGGTTTGAGGGAGAACAGGAAGGCAAGAAGAACTGGAACAGAGTAGGTGAAAGGGAGATAACAAGGGGACTAGGATCAGGAGGAAGGGGAGGGACTCACCCCAGCACAGAGTCAGTTCTGCAGGAAGAAAGGAACAACTCAACATGTGTGCCTGTCACACTGAACATCAACTGAAACAGACCTACAAGTGCACAAACAAGCAAAACGCCCATCAAGTGAGCCGGAGAATCCCACAGGGTAGTGCCCCAGCTGGGGGCAGCATTACCCAACGCCTGGGTCCCAGCAGGCAACTGTCTGTCTCCTCCGCCAGCACATCTCTGGCATTAGTATGACCTCTCCTCCAGAGTGAGAAGTTACTGCTTCCTAACTGGTAGAGTCACGCCAGCCTTGTAAGCAGGACGATCAGCCGGCTGAGCTCGCGGACGCAGCTCCACGCCCCTGAGGAGTCGATCCTGCTGAGACAATAGGGCCTGGCACCTGGGAGCCTCTGCTGCAGGGCCTGTACCTGGACAAATGTCTCCTCGAGCAACAAAATGCAAAAAGTATAAGGGACTAAAAATAACCATGTATATGTGCAGTTGGAGCATATTGGTCAGCAAGATAGAGAACTGTTAAAGAAAAACCCCCCAAAAAACTCAACTGCCACTTCTGAAGAGCCAGGAGCAAACACAGGGTGACGAGAACAAAATCAGGGCACTGCACATCCCCCTGCACCCTAAGGTGCACCACCTAAGGGGTGGGCAAATCAGCTGAACAACCCCTCCAGCCCAACCCCTGAGCACACTGCTCGCTCCAGATAAGGAACCCTCAGGAAGCGAGCAAGCGTGGGGACCTGTTACTTGCTCCCCCTGTTGCAGCAGGGGCCCCAGTGAAGCCTTGCCTGAATTTCTTATCTGGCTTCTGAACAATTTCTATTGATTAAAGAGGCCAAAAACTTTGGTCAGTAACACTGCTAGGATTAGGGGAGAAATAGGCCAACTTTATTTTGGTATTGGTGAAATTCTCAGAAAAAAAGGCAAGCAGGGAAGCATATTTCGTGGTTCTTAGTGAGCTGCAGGAATAAATGCTCAGGTGCGTTGTAACTTACAAAGCAAAAAGATCTCCCTTTATGTAGTCATATTTCGAGCTTCAAGAGAGAAGCTAAGCTGATCATGACTTGCTGACCTCTCACTGTCCTCTTCAAGCAAAAAGATGCCAACGAAGAAAATAAAATCCCAAGTCACCTTCCTCTCCTTTGGAATCTGTCTTTGAATAAACAGAGCCTGCCTTTTCTCCTGCAGTAATAGTCACATCTAGCCCATCCCTCTCTGGCTGAGTGACCTTGGTCTATTACTCAGCCTCTCTCAGCCTCTGTTTTCTTATCTGTTAAGTGGGGGTCAAAGCTCCTGCCCTTGTGGGGTACAGTCAGGGTGTTAGGTGACAATGCAAGAAAGAGTCTAGCCTAGGGGATCATGAGCCTCCAGGAGCTGTACACCCTTCCTCCCATCACTACTGACCCAACTGGTATGCAAAAGTCTGGCTGCTAGAAGCCAATATCTCGGGGCAGCCTGTGTCCAGCTCCCACCTGTCAATCCTGTTCACCTGTGGGGCCAGTTCAGCCTGGTCTGTGGGGCAGGGAATACTCCACAGTGGGCAGAGTGGCCACGGCATGCCCATGGGCTCAGCTGGGTGATTCCCTCCTCACCCCCTTGGGTGCCCAGGCACTCCTGCCCTTCTTGAATGCTCAGAGTCCTCCTCTAGGATACCAAGCACACAGCTCTCCTGCTGCCACCGCACCATCAAAGGGCCCTCTGAAACCTGCCCCCTCCAGGAGTTCTGTGCCATCACGAACTTCAAGGGATTGAAGGTTGGGACAGGCAAACAGGATGCCTCTTGGCCAGCATATGGTACCTGAACAGTCAGGCCTTAACATCAAGGCAGATGGTGAGCGCCAGACACGGTGGCAGACCACTGGGGTTGATCAGATCCTAGGACTGGTCCCATCTTCCCAGGGAGGTGTCCTTCAACCAAGCTGTGGCTGGATGTGAAGTGGGAGGCAGCTTCCTGTTACCAGGGCCTGGAAGGGACCCTTGCTGACACCTCCACAGGGGAATGGAGAGAAAAATTCTAGACAACCCTTTGGATACCAAATGCCCTTTGAGGAAACAGCCGGTAGGAGGCGCTGGCCTGGTTGTGAGGCATGGCCTCTGCTGCACCCTGAACAATGGCAGGCAGTATCCCCTCTGCGGGTTCCACCCAGACTTCCTGAACCAATTCACACACAGCCAGGAAACGCTCAAGAGGCAGCAGCCTGCCTCCTGGGGTCCAGGATGACCTGCTGTGCCGGCCGGGATCCCGCCCGAGGTCTCATTCTGAAGGCGCAGTCCAGGGCTGTCTTGGAGTTGCTCCCATCCTAAGTTCTTGCTCTGGGCACCTGCCCAGCCCTGCAGGCTGCCTCCCTCGGATTAGGTACTGCCCTGAGCTCCAGGCCCACTGCCGCTGCGTGGCTTCTGAGTCTCAGTCATCCCAGGCTGGTCCTCCCGCCCCACGACGACTCTGGCTCTGCCCCCCTTTCTGGGCCAGCTGCCAACTTCCGGCTGGACCGCAGGCTGCTCTGGCCTCCCCCCTGGGACCCCAGCACAGAGACTGCCTGCCCCAGGGCCCGGCACATCCTTCTTGGCGTACTTCCACCCACAGAAGGGGTCATGCTATCTGCAGCATGGTCAGAAAGTGTGTGCTCTGGGGGTGAACAGACTTGAGGCAAATTCTTCCTCTACTTACTTCCTGGCCGAGCCATTCTGAATGATCAGTTCACCCCTGAGGCTTGGTGTTACCATCTATACCCTGGGGAGAGTAACCTGGGGAGTCTGGTAATCATAAACTGGGATCAGGCACAATGGAAGCTTCAGGGCAAAACATGTGGGCACTGCTCAAAAAATGGTAACATTTTAATGGGGCTATTAACACTATTATCATATAATCAAGTTATCATTCACTAAATGTTCTCCGTATGACACCCTCCAATATCCAGTAGTTTTTAGCTGTCTTCTGTATCTGTGAGGATTTGGTATCAGGCAACATTGCATTACCTCCAAGAGGAACAGACTCATTAACTTTCTTCCTAGTGTCTTAATATTACCGTGTCTTAATATTACAAAGAAAGACCTCTATATTAGAAAACAAAACAAAATATTAGGCTCTTAGTGTTAGCCGTAACTCTGAACCACCCCCTTGCACCCGTCTGCCTATGTGAGAGAGTATGTGTGCGTGCATGTGTGACTCACACTGGGTGCTCCATGCACACATGTATGCATATACATGTATATACATATGTGTGTGTATGTGGAGTGTAAATACCTGTATCCACCAACAGAAGCCAGATGATCCTTCCCGAGCCAGCCCTCCCCTCCCGAGGCAGCTTACCTCCATGTTTCTGCAGAAGGTGGCATTGGTGCCAAAGAGGATCTGGCACTGCTCATTGGCACTGTAGTGCATGCCTGGCAGCTTGTGGGGCAGGCGCACTGCGTGCCGGCTCCTGGGGTCTGTGACCAGCAAACAGGTGCTGACTTTCGACCTGAAACAGCCAAGAAGATAGTCGGTTTGCAAACGTACCTCCCAGGTTTTTGTTCTACTCTGCCAGTAACTAAGCAGCAGTGCTCTCCAAGTTATTTATGGGGAGATGACCAAGCACCCTGTGGTCACATATGGATGTGAGAGTTGGACTGTGAAGAAGGCTGAGCGCCGAAGAATTGATGCTTTTGAACTGTGGTGTTGAAGAAGACTCTTGAGAGTCCCTTGGACTGCAAGGAGATCCAACCAGTCCATTCTGAAGATCAGCCCTGGGATTTCTTTGGAAGGAATGATGCTAAAGCTGAAACTCCAGTACTTTGGCCACCTCATGTGAAGAGTTGACTCATTGGAAAAGACTCTGATGCTGGGAGGGATTGGGGGCAGGAGGAGAAGGGGATGACAGAGGATGAAATGGCTGGATGGCATCACTAACTTGATGGACGTGAGTCTGAGTGAACTCTGGGGGTTGGTGATGGACAGGGAGGCCTGGCGTGCTGCGATTCATGGGGTCACAAAGAGTCGGACACGACTGAGCAACTGAACTGAACTGAACTGACCAAGCACCAGACATGGGGACTACACCTTTTGCTCTTTTCCAGATAGCTGAAGGCAGATCTTTACTCTGGAGGCCACGAGAGCTGGGCAACAAGAAGTGGCCCGGGCATATCACTCACATAGCAATGTATTTTTCTTAGGGAGTCTGAGTGCTTTCTTGGATGAAAATGCTTTTGAAATAGATTGCTATGATATGTTCTCAGAATGAATCAAGAAAAAATTGGAGTTAGGGTTATTTTGCTTTTAAATAAATAAGCAAACAATCAAGAAAGCAAGCTTATTTCAAATTCTGCAGACTTTCTTAGGGGCGGGGGCTGTGAGGTTCTGGACACTGGCTAGTCCAGGCGCCCTACCTGGCCATGAAAGCTGGCTGGAGGCACACTGTGTGAAAGACTTAAGGATTTCAACCAGGACAGAAATGTCCAGAGATGTTGAGGACAGCTCTGAAAAACAATTGGGGGGTGGTATGGCTGTGGCTCCGTTAGGAGTTAAATACTTGAATGCTTTTATTTTTCAATTCCTAAAACAAGGCAGATGGTAGGAAAAAGAAAACCCAGCCTCTTGCCAAGATTCTTGAAGAAAAGAGTTACATGCACGCAATACACACAGGCTGACTATATTAAAACTAACAAGGCCATTTTTAAGCCCTTAGTTTCCCAGCTACAGGAAACATCATAAAAGAAGACCCAGGATGAGGACAGAAGCCAGAGCGATCCCTTTGATCCTCCTTCCTGAGTTCACTGAGCACTCCACTGTGTTACAGGACTATAAAAGCTCTGTGTATAGCAGAGACTCACTGACCCCTTCTGTCTCTGTGGGGGGTACAGATGATGCAGTTAAGCGGTGAAGCAATCAGGGTATGCTGTCAAGCCTATAAGTTCAGCCCTGAGGTCCTGACACTAAGAGATTGAGTACAGACTCTATTTGACAAAGGTCTGACATCAGATAGCTAATTCTTCCACTGAAATCTGTAATGGAGTAAGGCAGACACACTCTGGAAAGAAAGTGGCTATGAGATAAACCCGTCCTAGCCTCACATGTGAGGAAGGTAAGCAAGCCCTCCTCCCAGGAAATGGACTTCCACCCAGGGAAGCAGCCTGAGCTTTGGGGAAGCACCCAGTTCCACAGCAGCCATGGGTGCCACTAGGGTGGTGCCCACTCATGGTCAAAATAATGAAGAGAAGTGAAATGAAACCTTGCCAAGATATGGTCACTGCATTGACATTTCCGTTGATAAAATTTGTGATCACCAGCAGGGTGGCCAACGTCGTACCAGATGCACACCTGGAAGGAAGTCTCTCCAGCTGAACTGTAAGAGATTCACTTCTTACTTCACTTACTTCACTTCAGCTCCTATTGGCTGATACCGCAACTATTGTGCTTTAGGAAGTATTGTAGCACTTTCTACTGTACTGATGGTACAGAACAATTTGAGGACTTACTTGAGGAAGTTCTCGAGGTCATCTCGACTGCAGGAGGACCAGGAGAGGTCGCTGGGGCTCCGGCCTTTCACCCACTCTCCCGACATGATGTGGGACCTGCCGGCGCAGGAGGAGTGGTCATCGTCGTGGTTCATCCCCAAGCTGCCCAAGGGAGAGGGGGAGAGGGCGCTCATTACAGGCTTCTCATCTCCTGGCCCGGACGCCAGCACCCTGTGCCCACCTAGATCACAGCTTAATCCCACACAGTAGCACAGGAGATGCCTGCTTCCCTGCCATTCTCAGAGCAGACCGCGAGTCAAGAGCTTAAAGAGAAAGAGTGAGGGGGATGACTCACTCACTCAGTGAGCGGAAACTAATCGACCATGTAACCAACAGCATTCACCTAACAAATGAATAATAAATGAGTGAACCAATTATATTAAATGCAATATTACAGTTCTTCTGATGGTTAGACTTGCTTTTCCACACTAACATATCCCAGCGTAATGCTTCAGTATCTCACTGCCTGCAGAGAAGTCACTGAGCTAAGGGCTGGTGCTAGCCAAGACTCTGGCTTATGAAAACTAATGAACACTCACAGCTTCTGATTCACATCACTATACCTGGGTCCACCAAGATCATGCCTATCTCCTTCCCCACCCAGTTGTACCTGGAAGACAATAGGATGCTGATGTAGATGGGGGAGGCTAACTGTAAGCGGAACAATGATCTCAGTTCACAAACGGGCTGCCGGTAAGGGGAAGCCGAGATACAGAACACCCGTGACCAGATGGCCCACCGTCTGCTGACCCGTGACCTCCAGGGCAGAGATTCACCGTGCATAAGGGTTGCTCACTCTTTGTCAACAGCCCCGTGAGAAACACACACATGTGCATTCCTTCAAACATATTTAAGAGAGGTTTCTCAAGTGCCAGAAACGGCCTAGAAAGAGAAGATACAGTGGGGCACAATGAGCCATCAAATCAGCCTGGGAGATGAGATGGACCCAGAGACGACTGTGCCAAGAGGTTCTAAACGTGCCTCTGCGGCCTTATTTCTCCCAGCTCTCCTCACGCACCTCTGACTATCTTTCCCCAGTTTCTCTGCATTCTCACTCCGCACACTCCAGGACCACTCAGTGCTCCTGTACAGAAAGGCTACCTTGGTCAGCCCCACATGAAACTGGAAAGCTGACTCTGCTCCCATCCCTGGAACAACAGGGCCCAGCACCCGAGCTCCTGCTCCAGGTGAGCAGGGCCCCCTCTGGTCACCCAGCAGGCCCGTTCCTATAGCTGAGGGTGTGCATACCAAAGGTGAACTGAATTTATACTCAAGCCTATTTATAATAGTAATACTTGTTATTTCAATCAATACATGTGGTTACATGTTATGTTAACCAGTGTAATATGAGCATAAAAGTAAAGTTTTCATGAAAAGCAATTTAGCTAGAAGCTAAACTAGGCTGCTGCCAAGTTGGGTGTCGGCAAGACAATGGTAGAAGTTGACGAAAAAAATCATAAAAATCTGCCCTTAGACTGTTTCACAAGGGTCTTTCAAGGTCTGCTGAATCTACAAAAAGAAAAAAAAGACACTGAACTCAAGCTCATCACACTATAGTTGTGGTTTCTGTGAGGAAGGTGATGGGAAGCCCAGTCAGCTTCCCTCAGAGAAAAGGCTTTTGCCCCCACCACAAAATTGGTGACAAAATGAATGTTTTCATTACTTTAGTCAAAACAAAAGGGCCAAATGTTTAAGAACCTAAGTATCATTTCTTTGCATTTCCCCTCTTGACCCAGTTTTTCGGTTAATGGCTCAGCTGACCAACCACTACCCTGCTATCCTGTCAGACAGGAAGGTTTCTGTGGTGTCGCCTGCACGTTGGCACCCCCTTCACCTTGGTCCAGGTCTCTCCTGCCAAACCTCTCCCTGAAAAATGCCCACTCCTGGGATTTCCCATGGGCTCTTCCACCCCACCAGGTGCCCTCAGCACAGCTTTCCATCCCAGCCTGTCCACTCACGACTGACACAGAGCAAGTACTCTATAAATATTTATCAAGTGGATTAACTATTTGATGCAGGAGAAAACATCAAAAAATTGGAGGACCCACATCCACAGTAGCTGTGCTGGTCTAGGGCAGCGGCCTGCTCAACAGAACAATAAAAACCATCTCTGGGTAGACGCAATCCTGTTTTCCTGCCTAGATGCCAGGAATCCATCCAATTAGGGTTAAGTAGATAGCCTAGAAATTATCAGATACATCTGCCCAATAAGAATGATTTTTCAATGGTATTACTCAGGTTTTTACTTTTTTTTTCCTGCTTGTTATCTGTGGCTCAGCTGATAAAGAATCTACCTGCAATGCGGGAGACATGGGTTCGATCCCTGGGTTGGGAAGATCCCCTGGAGAAGGGAAAGACTACCCATGCCGGTATTCTAGCCTGGAGAATTCCATGGACTGTATAGTCCATGGGGTCGCAAAGAGTCGGACACGACTGAGTGACTTTCACTTCACTTTTCATACCTTTATCTACACAGACACACTCATATATCCATCTCTTTGTTTCAGGAAAGATAGGAAATGACTGCAAAAGATACTGCTGCTGCTGCTGCTAAGTAGCTTCAGTCGTGTCCAACTTTGTGTGACCCCATAGACGGCAGCCCACCAGGCTTCCCCATCCCTGGGATTCTCCAGGCAAGAACACTGGAGTGGGTTGCCATTTCCTTCTCCAGTGCATGAAAGTGAAAAGTGAAAGTGAAGTCGCTCAGTCGTGTCCGACTCTAGCTACCCCATGGACTGCAGCCTACCAGGCTCCTCCGTCCATGGGATTTTCCAGGAAAGAGTACTGAAGCAGGGTGCCATTGCCTTCTCTGGCAAAAGTATTAAGTCACCTTAAATTTGATTTAGGGTTTGATATGATATCTATAAATAAAATGAATGATAGGACTTTCAAATGGGTAGATCTGAACATGTCGATGGCTTCCAGGGAGCTCTGGTGTAGAGGTTACATAAGTACAAGGTCTCATGAAAAAAGTGGCTCCCAACTCCATCATTAAGGACAAAGTGTGAGCACAGAACGTGGAGCAGGTCAAACTGTGTCATTGCCCCCCGGGAGAATCCAATCCCAGGGAGACTCAACCTGGGATCCTAACCCCCCTCCCACATCCCAAGCTGGGACGTCCTGAGCGGCCCCCAGACGCTCCTTGCTGTTTGGGAAACCACAGTCGGAGGACAGCCAAGCCCTGGCAGGATGGCTTCGCCACGTATGGAGGAATGTTTCACTTGTGACTTACTTCCAACTTTTTCCCCCGTGGTCAAGCTGCTTGTAAAATCAAAGAGGTTCTTTCGCCCATATGCCAGACTCTGCTGGCCAGAGAGCCTGGTCTCTCTGGAGACAAAACTCTGTCCACCAAAGTGCTCAGAAAAGCTGACTGTGCCCTTGACACCCGTATGCCCACAGGGCGTTGTGTTCGTGGTTCATGCTGCCAGCCCCCAGAGGGACTTCCCTAAGGAATGTTCTAGTCAGCAGGATCAGCGAGGAGTGCCGTTCTCGGGTTTCTGGAGCTTGTCTTGAATACAGATGGTGGTGGATCTGGTTTAAAATGTTCAAATGCTAACTAAAAGCCTCACAAACTGAGGAACTTGCATTTAGGTAGGAGTTTTGATATTTGAGGTCTACATAAACTACAGTTTAGGCTATTTTTAGTTTAAGTTAAAGATCACTTGACTGAAGAAATTTCATGTTATTTTAGGTTGATGTCTGTGGTAACATTATATTTAACAGAACATGTAGCATTAAGCACAAAGTTAAAGCAACTTTAACCCTAAGTGACTGAGATTAAGGACACAGACGGGTCTCATGTCACCTGTGGTACACATTTATTAAACACAATGACTTCATGGCCTTGAGTAGACTTTATCTTAAAACAAAAGAACATGGTGCTTCCAAATCTGCTTCAGGAAATCCAATATATGCTGCTAAGTCACTTCAGTTGTGTCCGACTCTGTGTGACCCCATAGATGGCAGCCCACCAGGCTCCCCCGTCCCTGGGATTCTCCGGGCAAGAACACTGGAGTGGGTTGCCATTTCCTTCTCCAATGCATGAAAGTGAAAAGTGCAAGTGAAGTCGCTCAGTCATGTCCAACCTTCAGCGACCCCATGGACTGCAGCCTTCCAGGCTCCTCCGTCCATGGGATTTTCCAGGCAAGAGTACTGCAGTGGGGTGCCATTGCCTTCTCCACCCAATATATACGATGTGGCAATTCTGAAAGGCAATGCACCCCCCTTGCTAGCTTCACTGAAATCCTGGAAGGCGCAGCAGATACTAGGTGTTCTGGGGCTGGTACCCATGCCATTGTGGAAACTTCTGTTTTACCTGGTTTCAGAGCCTGTCCCTTGGATGCTTGGGTGTTTTGATGTCAGGTTTGTGACCCGGGCTGCCTCCCTTTAGAGTACTCTTGGCTGGGTTTGTGAAATAAATGCTCAGGTGGAATGAAAGACCCCAGAAAGGCTCCCATGAGGGCAGTCTCTCCAGGGAAGGGGTTGAGGCTGGCTTGAATCCTACTTCAACTGCCCCCAGGGAACACTGCCTGCCAGTCCCTTTTCAATAAATGTTTACTGACTTTGAAATAACAGGAAAGGCCCACAGCAGTTTCTAGGAGATCATTACTGTTGATTAATAAAATAATAATAAACACTTCCAACATTACTCTAGAAGGGAAATTCTTTACTACCACTACCTATTTGCCAAGAACCAGACTACCCTCAACCTATAGCTACTCAGAAACTTTACCTTCAAGGATTAAAAGTCACCAGGGGTACCAGGCTGCACTCATTTAAATAGGTTGAACAATAGGGTTGATTGTCATGATCATCAATAACCCCATTTATAGGGAACACAGCATCCATATTCTCTCACCTCAGAGAAGTTGTTTTTATTTTTATATAGGAAACTGAACTCATCAACTTGCAGGGACTCAGGAACACTGCAACTACCAGAGTAGACCTATGGCCTCCACCCTAGGTCCCCGGGATACAAATAACCCCAAAACACCATGGAGTTCTGAGTCACTAATGAAGAAAGAATAACCAAAATAGTGTTGACATTAAGTGCATTTTGCTAAAACAGATAACAGCACAGTAGGTGAAAATGGATAAGGAACATCATAGTATATAATACATATCTCTCTTAGCTAACCAGAGTACTAAAATCAAAAAGGCACTCATGTTCTTGGGTACACATAGATGAGATTTTGATGTCAGGTCAAAACTTGATCAGATTTTTGATGTCAGAGCATACCTGGCTTTCCCTCAAAGTAGTCTTGCCTAGGATTTGCATGTGTGAGTGTATAAACATATACATATACCAAAACACACAAGATCGATTTCAAGTGGGCTTTAAACTTCTATGTCAAGTAACTGGGATGAAAGACAAGAAAAGAGAAAGAAAAAGAAAATAAAGCACAGGCGATTCTATCCCCTCCTTGGGTTAATGAGTGTGGATACAAGTGCATGAGCACCTGTGACCACACACCCTTGGGAGGACAGAAGAGAGCTGGCCATCTGCCCTTCTCTTAGGGTCTGGAGGCCTCTCTCTGTGAGCACAGCATCACTCTGAGGCTGACTCTGATGCTTCACGAAACAAACTTTTCACCCAACAAGGGCACAAGGTGTGGAGTCTTGATACATGAAGTTCAAATTTTGTTTGATGCTCAGAGAAACAGCCATCACTTCCAACAGTGCTGGGGAGACTGGGGTGATGAACTTAAGAAAGGCTGGGTCTGGTGTCTGATGTGGCGCTTCCAAAGTGATTTTCAAAGATAATTCTGATGAACTATTTTCACCATTCATCCTTATTTCAGAGCCTAACTGCACAACATGCAGAGACACAGGGCTATTATTTTACCCGAGCACTTTCAATTTACATCACTGCTATGTCTCTACAGCCTCCAGATAGAACAGGGAAAGGAGTAACCATGTCATTTCCCTCCCTCTTGATGAGCACCTTTGGGGGCTACACAACTGGAGTCATCTACTTGAGGTCACACGCCAGGTTAATCTCAAAACCACCACTCTGGGCCCCATGAACAACAGCAGACACCACGCCTCTCACGGCTGAGGCTTCCCCTGTTCAACCTCCTTCTGTCCCCACGCGCCTGCCCCCTGACTCTGCTTCAATATCTACACACATGCTCTGATTTTCTAATAGTTTTGATGAAAATACATAAATAGTCAAAGAGGATGGTATGAAACCCCTCCTTCTCACATAGAAGTGGAGTGCTGTATTTGAAAGGGCCTGGCTTGGTGTCAGACTGACCTGGGTGAAAATTCCAGCTCTGCCTCGAGAGAGCAGTGTTACCCCTCCGAGCCTCTGCTTCCTGGTCTATGACTGAATAGGGCTCATGGTACTTAATGTCCTTCATTCATTATTCAACAAATATGGCTTAAATGCTATGACCAGACATTGTGTCAGGGGCTGGCATGGGCCAGGCCCCTGATTCCATGGAGTTTACATTCTGAAGAAATGGAGATGAGGGTTATATGGGCCAGCAGACACCAAAGAGCCTGGCGAGTAGTGGGCTCTGTAAGACAGGAGGGTCTTGCTGCTTCTAAGCACATGCCGAGTGACGAAAAGCTGGCTGCACCCAAGATGCAAACTCAGGTGCCCTCAGAGAGCTCTGAGTTAAGGGGGGACGTGAGAGAGGACACAAACAAGGGAAGGGAGGCTCATGACCAATGGAACAGTATCTTCCTGATCCTATGCTTTTAAATTCCATTTCTCTTCTGCAACAAGCTAACTGAACAGAACCGTCTGCTCTGGCCAGTGCAGCCCAGGAACTCAGAGAATGGGACCCCTGGACAGAGGCTTCACAGAAGTCAGAGCAGCCCAACTGTTCTTAGCAGGTGGTCACCCCGTCCAGACGGCCAGGGGGGACAACCACGGTCCACATCACGCGCTGCCTTCAGAGGAAGAGGCCGCTGGTGATGGCCTGTGGCATAGCCCCCGTTCCTCGTCTCCCAGCAGCGGGCCACACTTCTGCTCAGCTACCGGTGCATCCAGCAGCCCGCGCTGGTGAAGACCTGAGGGACACAGGCCACGGGGCTGTGGCTGGGTCCTCTCAGCAAGAAGCTGTCTTGGCCCAGACAGCTCCTACTGGCTCACCAGCCCCTAGACAAATGTGGTCGGGACACAGTGAGACGGTCGTGCCCTCCTCTGCGCCACTGGTTCCCAGAGCAGGCTGGGCCCATGCAGGGCTCAATTAATAGCTGTGCAATGGCATAGGCACACGAGTGCCGAAGTCGACATAGCAGCCTACCAGCACACAGAGCATAGGCTACCCTTGACGCCCCTTCTCCCGTGGCCTCATTGGCATGAGGGGAGGGCCCCCAGCATGAACACACAAACAAGCCAGCAGCACCTCCTCGGGGGGCTCCTGGCCTCTACCTGGACACCTCCACCTTTCAGAGCATTCCAACAGCCCATCCAGAGCCAACGAATGCAAACGTCTGTGATGTCACTTTCATAGACTTGAAGTCAAATGACATTTGCAAATTTTACCAAAAAAAATCCATACAGCCAAGTTGGTTTCTGACCTGGGAAAATAGTCTATAGATGTGTGGAGGGGGTGTCTGAAGCTATTTCCAGGTAGAAATTCCAAAGAAGTTTAGAATGATGGCTACATTGACAAAATAAGGATATAGCCTCCTAAGGTTTCAGAGGGGACAATACTGATTCAGATGAAAAAGCTGTAGAGTATAAAGAAAAAAAAGCCTCTACCAAGGCATAAGAAATAAGTCAGTTCCCCTTCTCTCCTTTCTTTAGTCTTTTTGGAGAACTTTACTCTTCCATATGATTTTGGTTTATCATGTTTCATAAGAAGTCCTTTCAGTTTGGGATTCATCCAGCCTGGCATCTTGCATGATATAATCTGCATAGAAATTAAATAAGCAGGGTGACAATATACAGCCTTGTTGTACTCCTTTCCCAATTTTGAAGTACTCAGTGGTTCCATGCCCAGTTCTAATTGCTGTTTCTTGCCCCACATACAGGTTTCTCAGGAGATGGGTAAAGTGGTCTGGTACTTCCATCTCTTTAAGAATTTTCCACAGTCTGTTGTGATCCACACAGTCAAAGACTTCACTGTAGTCAATGAAGCAGAGAATGTTTTTCTGGAACTCCATCGCTTTCTCCATGACCCAACAAATGTTGGCGATTTGATCTCTGGTTCTTCTTTGAAACCCAGCTTGTACATCTGGAATTTCTCAGTTCATGTACTGCTAAAGCCTAGCTTGAAGGCTTTTTGAGCACAGTTTCAAGCATATGTTGCTGTTCATTTGCTCAGTTGTGTTTGATTCTTACAACCCCATGGAATGCAGCACGCCAGGCTTCCCTGTCCTCCACTATTTCCTGGAGTTTGCTCAAATTCATGTCCATTGAGTCAGTGATGCCATCCAACCATCTCATCTTCTGTTGCCCCCTTATCTACCTGCCCTCAATTTTTCCCAACGTCAGGGTCTTTTCCAGTGAGTTGCCTCTTCGCATCAGGTGGCCAAAATATCGGAGCTTCAGTTTCAGCAACAGTCCTTCCAATCAATCAGGGTTGATTTCCTTTAAGATTGACTAGTTTGATCTCCTTGCTGTTCAAGGAACTCTCAGGAGTCTTCTCTAACACCACAATTCGGAAGAATCACTCTTTAGCACTCAGCCTCCTTTATGGTCCAACTCTTAAATCCATGCATGACTGCTAGAAAAGCCATAGCTTTGACTATATGGACCTTTGTTGGCAAAGTGATGTCTCCACTTTTTAATACACTGTCTAGGTTTGTCAAAGCATTTTTTACAAGGAGCAAGTGTCCTTGAATTTCATGGCTGCAGTTACCGTCCTAGGTGATTTTGGAGCCGAAGAAAATAAAGTTCTGTCACTGCTTTCATTTTTTCCCCATCTATTTGCCATGAAGTGATGGGATTGGATGCCATGATGTTAGCTTTTCAATGCTGAGTTTTAAGCCAGCTACTTCACTCTCCTCTTTCACCTTCATCAAGAGGTGCTTTAGTTCCTCGTTGCCTTTTGCCATTAGGGTAGTGAGATTATTGATAATTCTCCCATCAATCTTGATTCCAGCTTGTGCTTCATCCAGCTTGGCATTTTGCATGATGTACCCTGTATAGAAGTTAAATAAGCAGGGTGAAAATATACAGCCTTGATGTACTCCTTTTCCAATTTTGAACCAGTCCCTTGTTCCATGTCCAGTTCTAACTGTTGCTTCTTGACCTTCATACAGGTTTCTCAGGAGGCAGGTAAGATGGTCTGGTATTCACATCTCTTTGAAAATTTTCCACAGTCTGTTGTGATTCCACAGTCAAAGGCTTTAGAATAGTCAATGAAGCAGACGTAGATGTTTTTCTGGAACACCCTTGCTTTTGCTGTGATCCAGCAGGTGTTGGCAATTTATTTCTGGTTCCTCTGCCTTTTCTAAATCCAGCTTGAACACCTGGGATTTCTCAGTTCATGTACTGCTGAAGCCTAGCTTGGAGAATTTTGAGCATTACCTTGCTAGAATGTGAAATGAGAGTAATTGTGCAGCAGTTTGAGCATTCTTTGCCATTGCCCTTCTTTGGGATTGAAACAAAAGCTAACCTTTTCTAGTTCTGTGGCCACTGCTGAGTTTTCCAAATTTGCTGGCATTTTAAGCACAACACTTTAACAGCATCATCTTCTAGGATTTGAAATAGCTCAGCTGGAATTCCATCACCTCCACTAGCTTTGTTTGTAGTAAAGCTTCCTAAGGCCCATTTGACTTCGCATTCCAGAATGTCTGGCTCTAGGTGAGTGACCACACCATCGTGGTTATCTGGGTCATTAAAACCTTTTTTGTATAGTTATTCTGTGCATTCTTGCCACCTCTTCTTAATATCTTCTGCCTCTGTTAGGTCCATACCATTTCTTATTTCTCTTGGGTATTCTTTGGAACTCTGCATTCAGATAGGTATATCGTTCCTTTTCTCCTTTGCCTTTCACTTCTCTTCTTTGCCCAGCTATTTATGAGGCCTCCTCAGATAATCATTTTGCTTTGCTGCATCTTTTTCTTGGGGATAGTTTTGGTTACCTCTTCCTATGCAGTGTTGCAAACCTACACCAATAGTTCTTCTGGCACTGTGTCTATCAGATCGAATTCCTGGAATCTATTTGCTAGCAAGTGAAATGAGTGCAACTGCACAGCAGTTTGGCCATTCTTTGGCATCGCCCTCCATTGGGATTGTAATGAAAACTTACCTTTTCCAGTCCTGTGGCCACTGCTGAGTTTTCCAAATTTGCTGGCATATTAAGTGTACAAACTGGAATCAAGATTTCTGGGAGATTTACCAACAAACTCAGATATGCGGATGATGCTACAGTGCCACTACAATGGCAGAAAGTGAAGAGGAACTAAAGAGCCTCTTGATGAAGGTGAAAGAGGAGAGTGAAAAAGCTGGCTTGAAACTCAACATTCAAAAAGCTAAGATCATGGCATCTAGTCCCATTACTTCATGGGAAATAGAAGGGGGAATAGTAGAAGCAGCGATACATTTTATTGGGTGGGGGCTCCAAAATCACTACAGATGGTGACTGCAGCCATGAAATTAAAAGATGCTTGTTCCTTGGAAGGAAAGCTGTGACAAACCTAGGCAGTGTATTAAAAAGCAGAGACATCACTTCACTAATAAAGGTATGCAAAGTTAAAGCTATGGCTTTTCCAGTAGATGTGAGAGTTGGACTATAAAGAAAGCTGAGTGCTGAAAAATAGATGCTTTTAAACCATGGTAGAAGACTTTTGAGACTCCCTTGGACAGCAAGAAGATCAAACCAGTTGATCTTAAAGGAAATCAACCCTAAATATTCATTGGAAGGACTGCTGCTGAAGCTGAAGCTCCCACACTTTGGCCACCTGATGCGAAGAGCTGACTCACTGAAAAAGACCCAGATGCTGAGAAAGATTGAAGGCAAAAGGCAAAGGGAGTGGCGGAGGATGAGATGGTTAGATAGTGTCACCGACTCAATGGACATGAATTTGAGCAAACTCCGGGAGACAGTGGAGGACAGAGGAGTCTTTGTCTCCTCTGAGGACAGAATCGCAAAGAGTCAGACATGACTTAGTGACTGAACAATAACAACAACCTTTTAGTTCAGAATCATACTGATTACTTTGGAGAGAACTGGTACCACTGTAGTTTTGAATCTTGCCATCCAGGGACATGCGGGCACCTTTTCATTTTTTCAGGCTTTCTTGAATGCCCTTTGGCAAAGTTTTATAGTTTGTATCCTCATGGTCTTCCTTTTTCCTTTTTGTTATCAGCATCATTCCTGGGTATTCCACATCTTCGGCTGAAGTTGTGAGCAAGGTCTGCTTTTTATTCTTCCACAACTGATGGCTGCTTGTGTACAAATAAGAAAACCATGGATAACTGTATGTCGCGTGACTTGCAATCCGATGAATACTCACTGCTTCAGTTTGCCAGATGAGTCCCTTACAAAATGTACTTACCCACTACATTTCATAGTTAGCCACTACTGCTTTGCTTCTTCCCTTTCAAGCTTTATACCTCATTTCTTACCTTATGAAGTTTGATGGACTTCCAAACAATGCAAAATGTTACTTAGAACATGGGGACCTTTATCCTAGTCCAAAAACTCATGGAAATACTACTAATATTCGCACACTGGCTACATCTGTTCTAGACTGCTTGCAGGTAGGTAAACTTGGTCAGCTTAAGGACACTTTCTTCTAAATAATCATTTTAAGAGGCCTTCCTGCTACTATCTCAAAGTAAACACTAAAGGCAGTGTAACACAGTGGAAAGAGTGATGCTCCAAAAAGACAGAGGCCATGGTTGATATTAAAGACCTGCTTCAGTTATTTGGTGGAGAAGGCAATGGCACCCCACTTCAATACTCTTGCCTGGAAAATCCCATGGATGGAGGAGCCTGGTGCGCTGCAGTCCATGGGGTGGCTAAGAGTCGGACACGACTAAGCGACTTCACTTTCACTTTCATGCATTGGAGAAGGAAATGGCAACCCACTCCAGTGTTCTTGCCTGGAGAATCCTAGGGATGGGGAAGCCTGGTAGGCTGCAGTCTATGGGGTTGCACAGAGTTGGACACGACTGAAGTGACTTAGCAGTCCAGTTATTTGGGGGAGCTGAGGCAAAGTTCCTAACTCAATAGGACTGTTCTCCTAGCTGGGAAGTGAGGGGCTTGAACCAGGGATTCAAGGGGTTTTCCAGTTCAAAATGGAATCATTTTGTGATTCTTGATCTAGAAGACTAAGTACAATGTAAGGCAGAGCTGCTACTCTTTGTTCCAGTAAGAGCTGGGTGGGCCCTATCATATACTGGCACTTTCGGGGTACCAGGGACACAGCACTGAGGGGCACACACAGCCCTGCCTGCAGGAAGCCCGCAATCTGGCAGGGATCACAGACAAGTCAGCAAGTACTGTAATGATGCGACAGTTCCTGTGTGACTATCCAGTACGCAGGAACATTTGGAATGTGCTAGTATGGCTGGAGAACCGAAACTCTGATTTTATTAAATTTTAATTGAGATAAATTTAAAGGCCCACTTGTGGCTAACTGCTACCACACTGAACTGTACAGGCAGAGACGAGAATCTAATTCCGTGACCCTGAGTACCACCACTGTGCCAGGAACTGCCAATGTCATCACTTGGGTGCAAGAGTACATGCAGGCCCACAAAGTTTACAGGCTCACAAATATTTAGAGAGATAAGACAACCTGATGACACAACTGGAGAAGACTCCGTGCCAGGTGCAGACACCAGAAGCTGAAAGTCATGGGGATTTAGAAAAGGGAGCCATGCTGATGCACACTGACTCTTTGTACAACCTCATGCCTCTTTTTCCTCTAAAATGGTTGAGCTGACGGTGCTATCTGTGCTAAGCCCTCAAATCGCAGGACTGTGATGTGATGGATTAGAAGAGAAGAACCTAGAGATCTACAAAGGCTTTACAGAACACCCAGGATAATGAAGGGATATCAGTCTAAATTGCTTTAGACCACGATGTCTGAAAAGAGGGATTCTCTAAATGGCCTCCCACAGAGGCCTCTTATATGCAATTAAATCTGGGACATTCTCAGTTGCAAATGAATTTTCTCAAGAATGGCATAAGATCACAAGCCTTCACTCGCGAACTAAAAAAGTGAATGGTGGATTGTAACAGGGCAAAACAAAGGAGGTTATTTCTAACGCTAAACAGTTCTGCAAGAATCTCCTTAGCTTCTTAAAGAAAGATAATTTATTGAAGACACCATTTTTATTTCAGAAGAAGACTGCACAAAAACACTACACTCTTCTCAAATTAACCACTGACATGAATGTCATCCTGGTCCCACATCCCTGGTGTGGCCTGCTCTGGGCCTGGAGTGCAGAAAGGCCCAGGAAAGGGCCCACGTGACCTGAAGTTGAGAACGCTCTGAAGCCCGTGAAGATGCCACAGCAGCAGCGGTCAGGCTCAGCTTTCCTCCCAAATTGCATGATGGTTCACTGGCATCCCTTCAGTTCCATTCAGTTTATTCAGTCGTGTCCAACTCTGCGACCCCATGGACCACAGCATGCCAGGCCTCCTATCCATCACCAACTCCCAGAGTTTACTCAAACTCATGTCCATTGAGTCGGTGATGCCATCCAACCATCTCATCTTCTGTTGTCCCCTTCTCCTCCTTTGCCCAATATCTCCAAGCATCAGGGTCTTTTCCAATGAGTCAGCTCTTCGCATCAGGTGGCCAGAGTATTGGAGTTTCAGCTTCAACATCAGTCCTTCCAATGAACACCCAGGACTGATTTCCTTTAGGATGGACTGGGTGGATCTCCTTGCAGTCCAAGGGACTCTCAAGAGTCATCTGCAACCCCACAGTTCAAAAGCATCAATTCTTCGGCCCTCAGCTTTCTACTCTCACATCCACACACGACTACTGGAAAAACCATAGCTTTGACTAGATGGACCTTTGTTGGCAAAGTAATGTCTCTGCTTTTTAATATGCTGTCTAGGTTGGTCATAACTTTTCTTCCCGGGAGTAAGCGTCTTTTAATTTGGCTGCAGTCACCCGTAGTCTCCTTCAAGTCTGCAGTGGGCCTTCCCTTAGGCTTGGCTGTGCTAGTTGGAGGCCAACGTGGAGCACAGGGCGGGTTCCGAGGACTCAGGCTAATGCGCATAAGTGGCTCTGAGCCTGTGGCTCTACTCGCCCCTCCTGGTCTGCCAACGGCATCCCGCAGGGCTGGAGGGACCAACTCTGAATTTTGGTCCCAGGGCGGCTCTCTGGCTTGTCAAGCAAGAACACAGCAAGGGAGCTGAAGAGTACAAAGTGTTTCCCTGCATGCAGTGTGCTCCCAAGGTCCTGCCAAGGAAAGTCTGCCTGAACAGAGGGCTGGCACTTATGTTTTGAAGGAAACTGGGAGATGGGGTGAGAGTCAGAAGAATATGCCTTCTGCTGCTTAGCCTACAGTGTAATTTCTCAGAAGGCCCTGTGGGCACCAGGCTGAACAGGGCAGGAAACAGAAAGATGACTGAAAGATTCCAAAGAAGTCAGTCCTGGTTATCCCCCAGCTCCGGATGTCAAGATAGAACCTCCTGTGCACCACAGACGGGAGAACAGTGTGTAAACAGTGAGGGATTTCTTGGTTTCAGGGCCACCTACAGTCCCCATGAGTCCTCTGTACTGCCCCCTGTGGAGTGCTTCAGAAGGTCAAGGTCGAATCCCCTGGGCCGCTGGGGCCCACACAGCAGAGCGCTGCAGTGAGGCGAAGGGCCCCTGCCATGTCCTGGGGCCCTGGGTTAGCTGTCGGTAGTGGAGACAACTCACAGCATCAACAATGCATTTGGCTCAGGAACTGCTAACAAATGTACAGTACGGCGGTCGTTCAAGAGTTTTGCAAAGGAGACGAGAGCCTTGAAGATGAGGAATGCACTGGCCAGCCACTGGAAGGTGACAACAACCAACTGAGAGGATCATCGAAGTTGATTCTCTTAAAACTACACGAGAAGTTGCTGAAGAACTCAGTGTCAATCATCTTAGGGGCGTTCCGCATTTGAAGCAAATTGGAAAGGTGAAAGAGCTTGACAAGTGGGTGCCTCATGAGCTGACTGCAAATCAAAAAAATTGTCATTTTGAAGTGTCATCTTCTCTTATTCTACTCAACAACAAACCATTTCTTGACTAGATTGTGACATATGACGAAAAGTGGATTTTATACAACCACCAGCAATGACCAGCTCAGTGGTTGGACTGAGAAGAAACTCCGAAGTTTAAGCTCCAAAGTTGAACTTGCACCAAAAAAAGGTCATGATCACTGTTTAGTGGTCGGCTGCCCATCTAACCCACTCAGCTTTCTGAATCCTGGTGAAACTATTATATCTGAGAAGTACACTCAGCAAATCGATGAGATGAGCCAAAAACCACAATGCCTACAGCTGGCATTGGTTAAAAGGGCCTAATTCTTCTTCATGACAGTGTCCAACTGCATGTCGCACAACCAATGCTCCAAAAGTTGAATGAATTGGGCTACAAAGGTTTGCCTCATCTGCCATATTCACTTGACCTCTTGCTAACAGACTACCATTTCTTCAAGCATCTCAACAACTTTTTGCAGGGAAAATGCTTTCACAACCAATTGCAGGCAGAAAATGCTTTCCAAGAGTTCATCAAATACCGATGCACAGATTTTTATGCTATGGGAATAAACAAACCTATCTCTCATTGGCAAAAATTTTAATGGTTCCTATTTTGATTAATAAAGTTATGTTGGAGCCTAGTTATAATGATTTTGAATTCATGGTCCAAAACCACAATTACTTTTTCACCAACCTAATAGCATAATTCCTACCCTCCCAACTCCCATCTACACCTGAGGGTCGGAGGGCGAGGGTGGGAGAGGGAGACTGACGTACCCAGGTCCCTGAGATCCTGGCGGGTGCAGTGAGGTCAGGGAATAACACCCAGAGTGTGGGGGCAGGGTTGGGAACCCTGAAGTCCTCTATGATATTCGCCCTGCCTCTCCTTTTTGGTACTTGAAAAATTTGCACATTAAAAACAAATTGCCAGGAACTTGATGCTCAGGATATTAATTCCTTTTCTAGTGGAGACTCAGACTCTAAAGAACCATAGGAGTTTAACCACTTCAAGGGCTCTTGAAGCCGCCTCTGTCTGTGTCTATGTGGAATCTGGAGCCCAGAGAGAGGTGACCACCCAATACTTCAAAGCCAGTTGCAGCAAGTCTTCCCAGAACCAAGGGTCTCCCTTGTTCTGGTCTGAAATCAGATTTCTGGTCTACCTTACTGGTTCTGCCTTTGTCCAATCCAGCCACCCTGTGAATGCGGACTGGGCCAGAGTCTAGGGGCTTAAACTGGGAATCATTCAAAGATCATCTACAGACTTCAGGATGAAATCTGGTTTGGTTGTGGAAAACCTCATAGTTAGCCTTCAAAATAACCATCTTTTAAAAGTACTAACTTAAAAGAAATGCTCTAAATTAATTGATTTCATAGGCCTTCCTCCACCATCCTCCCATCCCCCTCCCTCGCCACAAAGAAACCAAAGGACAGTGAGTGTTTGTTTCCTTTTTAACAGTTGATATCCCTTAACCAGACAACATTCTTTTCAGTCCCACCTAGACTTAGCAACTTTGACTGCTTAGAAGTGTATTAATAAGCTTTCCACTAACAATAACAACTGCCTGATCTCTCAGGGAGGGATTTTCTTGGCCAACAGGAGGAGCCCTGGTGTGGAGTAGCTAAAACAAGTGTCTGGCAGAAATTCAAAGAGACAAAGGAGTATAAACTGAAACCTGAGTCCCCCCTCCCCCAGAGTAGCTCCCTAGGCCCCCTTTCGCTCCCCTACCCCAGACCTGGAGGCAATCTCTGTCCCCAGTTCCTCCAGGGGCTGGTGTTTTAATGGGTGTTGGAAAGCAGCCCCCAGCACTTCCTACCCCTTCAAAGGTGGTGCTGGGAGAGGATTAGCTGACTGCAGGGGGACCTGCCGCTCAGAGAACCTGCAGCTTCTCAAAGTTCAAAGGCCCCTCAGGAACATCAAAGGGCACAGGATGCCCCAGACAGAAGACCAGTTAAGGACAGGCTGCTTCCTGCCCCTAATGACCCTCACTCCCTTCCTTCCCTGAAACCACACATCAGCAGGAGCTTTATGGCCTCATTACTTGATCGGCCTTTTCCTCTCTGACCAGGAACTGGGGTAGGGTGAGGTCGGGGGTGGGGTGTGCACTCCACCCCAGCTCCCAGCTGTGAAATGCATGCCATGGGGTCAGCAGGCCTGTGGGGGTGTTACCCCCAGTGACCCCGCCTCCAGACCCTCTATCCCAGGGCCTTTGCCTGCCCACCACCTCGGTGTGGACACCCCTTCCCAGCCTCCCTGCGGGCCCAAATCCTCCCCTTCCCGTAGGCCCAGATTGCTGGTCTCAGCAGCCTTGGCCCTTCCCAGCTAAGAGGGACCCCTCCTAAGGCCTTTCTTTCAAGGCCTCCTTGCAGGTAGAATTTGCCATTTTTTACACCTCAACAGCCCAGAGCCTCCCCACAGACAGGCCCAGCACTAGCCACACAGAAGGTGCTGATGAGTATTCCTAAACTGACAGAACAGACTGCACCGAAGCCAGTCAGCTGGGCGTTATCTAGGACTTCCTCTTGCAAGTCTTCACCCCACGGCTCTATGGTCTCTGCGCCTGTCATGCAGGGGTCAGGGTGAGCTGGGAGCCTCACGGCAGAGCCCGGGGAGCCCTTCTCTGAGCAGTGGTCTCACAAGCAAGCAGCCACCCCCTCCATCAAAACAAAACGGGCTCTGTCATCCCTCCCTTGACCTAAGGCACGTTATGTCCTGCCTAAATGAAACACTAGAGAGACAGGACAGAATTTCAAAGGCAAATTCCAGAATCTTAAAACCAGGAGGGATGTCACTCAGTTCCTGTAAATCACTGGTTCTCATCCTGTAAATCTCCTGGAGAAGAAACCCCGAGGCCTGGCTTCACCACCAGAGGTTCTGATTCCATTGCTACGAGGCATGACCCCAAGTATCTGGATTTTTGGAAGCTCCCAGGTGATTGTAAAGTCCATTAAAGTCCAAGAACTGCTGCTAGTGTTGACCAGTGGTTCTCAGACTTCAGCACCAGCTAGAGACCCCCAGTGCACCGCGAAAACCCAGACGGCTGGGCTCTGCCCCAGAGTTTCTGATTTGGTCAGTAAGGGGCGGGGGTCAAGGGCGGGATGACAATTGGCCTTTCGATTAAGTTCCCGAGAGACGCTGAAGCTGCCAGTCCAAGGACCACACCTGAGAGCCACTGCCGGTGATCTTCCTAGTAACCGTCCCACCTTGACTATGGGCAAGAGCTCCCTGGGAAACTTTGAACCTAACAATTCCTAGAGCCCACCGCACACCAGGTAAATCAGGATTTCTAGAGGAGAGGCCAGACACTTGTTTTTTACAGGGGCTCCCAGGGATGTGTAATGTAGCCCCTGGGCTAAGACAGTACCCCTAGAAACAGGCCATCCTCAGCAGAGGCAGTGGCCAGCTCTTCCAAGCCGTGACGGGCCTTCATGCACACACGATCTGGCCCACCTTCTGAGCACTGACCGAGCCCCTCCCTTCACCATGTGCCACAGGTCAAGTATTTGAGCTCACATTCTTGTCCCCCTCGGCTTTTCTTCCCTTCTGCCCACAAATTTCAGGGGGAAGTCCAAGTTCGGAACAAATGGCAGGAGTTCTCATCATGTTTTCAGCCAAGCAAAAGATTAGGACAATTACATCCTGGTTAGTCAAAGTCAAAATCCTGACACGGTTCTTTATTTCTGCCCAGATTCCCAATTTAGGGGCGAGACCAGGGAGCACACTAGTGTCTGTAGCTTCTGGACACAGACAAAGTACATGACCCAAGTGTTTCATCTGCAAATTCTAAGGAGCAAATTTCAGGCGCAGTAATCACCCTGGTGCTAAATTATTAAATGGTGGTTTATGTGGCTCTCTGAAGTATCCTGGGAACTGAATACATGGACTCACGGGTCTCTAACCCAAGGGTTTGCTCTTCAAGTTTCTACAACGTTGAGACTTTGGGGGTTTTGTCACTACTATTTATTTTTCCTTTTATTTTTTTTTAGGCCTTACTTAAGCAATATTTTTTATCTTAAAAAAAAATCTTCACTTCCCCTGGTATAAATTATAGCTTCTTGCAGTAATCACTACTGCTTAACTGGCATTCAATTTACAGGATAAAAATATATTCTTTTGGCCGTCTAAATGACTGTGTACACAACTTGTCCTCAAACCCACTCTGAATTTTGGCTCAGAGCAACCATCATGTTAAGAGGATGGAATGTGGTTTCAAGTAATGCCAGAAGTATTGCATAAGCAATAATTGATATTTTTACTAGCGGCAACTTTGTAGTTGATAATGGGTTATTAAAACAGGAAAAGAGGCCCTCCCCACAGGATCCCATCTGAAATGTACTAGGAAGAGGTGTTCCAGACAAAATGCTTCTCAGTGTCAATAAAGGGTGGTTCCAGCAGCCCCTCCATCTTCCAGAATGTGCGGCCCCCGGCAGAAAGGAGCAGGGAAGACGGCCTCCAGCTCCAGGGTCTCCTCAGCCTCAACCAGGAAGCTGTTGCCCCACCATGGGTCCCCTCCCACTCTCCATCCCCTCCCCCACACCGCCCCCGTGCCTGCACCCCCGCCCCTCTGACCACAGGCAACTCGGCTCTGGTGGGTGGGGCTCTGCTGCGTTTTGGAGTGAAAGAGGAGCCAGAAATAGCAAGGGTACCAAGTGCCCTGTCATCCTATTCCTTTTAAAAAATAATCCTGATACTGGCCTTTATTTAAATGTCTGCTTTCAACTTCTGTTTACAGAAGGGATTAGTGTCCCATCTGGCCACCGGGACAGCAGTCTAGCTGGTCTGAGCCGTGCAATGTCAAAGGTGCAGCTGGCTGCATCATTCAGGCCGCACCCACCACCAAGGCGTGTCCTCCAGGTGGGACTCAGGGTGACCTCACTGAACGGAAGGCAGCAGAGGGCCCACCTAGGACAAACACTGCAGGCTGAGCCCTCCTCCACCTGGAGATCTTCAGGAGAATGCTCATTCTTTAGGAAAAGGAACCAACACTCTAATTCTTCACGCAGCACCCTGAGGTCAAGGCAGGACGGGGACTCGAGGCCTCGGGGTCACCTCCCCTTTGGGTCACTTTTGCCCCTGATGCTCAGCCGGTGAGACCACCAGCTCCCTCTGAGTGCTTTCCACCTTACATCAGCACGATTCTACCTCCTTCCCCTACCCCACCCCAGAGGAGGGCAAGACTTCACATGCTTGCTTTTCTTCCTCACCCTCCAGCCCAAACACGGACTCATTCTTGTCAAAGTCACAGGTATATAAATATTTTTCTCAGCCAAAGAGTTTCTTTTTAGAGTGCTAGAACGAAGACAGCAGGAGTGGGGAGGGGGGAGAGAGCGAGCGCTGAAGGCAGAGGAAACGGGGACAGGCTGGCCTGCTCTGCTAAGTGTTCCTGCAACAAGGCTGTACTGTCCTTTAACAATGACAGGACCAACCCCGGACAACAGCCTGCCCTGTAACTCGTCTTCCAGGCCCTACTGCCTGGGCCTGAGGTCAAACAAGGGCAAACAGACCCACGTAGGCGTGGACTTCCTCTGCTTCCAAGCTGTCATTTCTTTCTGTGTCACCCTAAATGTCTGTGACTGTCACATGCCTGAGGGCTTCCTTGGAGCCGTATCTGCTGGTTTCCTAGGAACTGATCAGGTCCCTGGGGCCAACAGACCACGCTTTCTGGCTTCCCATTTCCCCCACTCCATTGGCCATGTTCCCTAGGGCACCATCGCCCATAAGCACAGATGCATCCAAACCACAGAGGACCCTCTCCAGGCGGTAGGAAGACAAATGTGAAAACTCAAAGACTAGAACGGGGGAAGGTTTCCCAAGGCCCACTCATCCCGACCTGTTTCTGAAACAGGGGAGAGAGAGCTCTTGAGAAGCATGAACACACCCAAGTTATGTCACCATCTCCCCCAAACCCCCTGCCTTTTCTCTCTCATTACAGGGGAGACTCATGGAGATGGCAGCAAACCAGAACCCACTCAGGCTCCTTTTCAAAATGAGGTGAATGTGCTAAGGATGGGGAAGCTCTGCCTTTTCTGTGCTTCCAGAGTCATCAGACAGGAGATGGTCCACGAAGGGGAAGGAGAGCTGATGCTGGCCGTGCATAAACAATAGTGGTCATTATCAATGGTGAAATGAGATGATGGATGCAAAGTGCTTTGAACAGCGCCCAGAGAGAGGGTGGGCTCTGCTCCTGCAGCTGTACCAATGATGACCAGGATAACTGCTCAGGGGAGTGAAGATAGGTCCTCAAACTTGGCTGTGTGTTCAAATCACCAAAGGAAGTTTAGAAAATTTTGGATGCCTGGATCCCACCAGCAAAAATCCTGATTCAATTGTTATGAGGTGTGGCCTGGACATCTGCATTTCTGGAAGACCTTCAGGGCATTCTCTCTCTTAAACTTTTCATTTTGAAATAACTATAGATGTATATGAGCTGGAAAGAAAACACAGAGGTGGGGTTCTGCGTCTCCATACACACACCCCCAGTGGTATAATAACTACAGTGCAGAATCAAAATCAGGGAGTGAACATGGATGCAGCCTGCAGTGCTTCTTCAGATCTCACACATGCACTCTCAGTGTGTAGTTCTGGGAAATTTCTTCACACACGCTGCTACCTATAAGCCATAATCACAGCACAATCAGGAAGTCATGGCATCACCAATAGACTACACTTCCATGGCCACCCTCCACCCCACCCCTTAAACCCTGGCCACCACTAATCTGTCCCCATCTCTATGTCCTTCCTGGTGGCTCAGATGGTAAGGAATCTGCCTGCAAGGCAGGAAAGCCGGGTTCAATCTCTCAGTTGGGAAGATCCCTTGGAAAAGGAAATGGCAACCCACTCCAGTTTTCTTGCCTGGAGAATTCCATGGACAGAGGTACAGTCCAGGGGGTTACAAAGAGTCAGACACGACTAACACTTTCATCTCTATGTTACACCATGAATGCTATATAAATGGAATCAGGCAGTATGCATCATTTTAGGACTGGCTTTTTTTTCACTCAGTATCATTCCCGTGGCTGTGTTCATCATCTGTTTATTTTTTTTTTTTAGTGCAGAATAGTATTCCATGGTATGGATGTATCCGCTTGTCTAACTATTAACCCACTGAAAGATATCTGGGTAGTTTCAAGCTTTTGGCTGTTACAACCAAAAGCTGCTATAAACATTCATGTACAAGTTTCTATGTAAAAATAAGTTTTTATTTCTGTTGGATAAATGCCCAGGAGTACAACCACTGGGTCTTAGTTTTAAAAGAAACTGCCAGATCGTTTTCCAGAGCAGCCATACCACTTTACTTTCCCACCAGCAATACATGAGCGACCTGGTTCTTCTGCATCCGGGCCAGTGTTTGGCTGTATGGCCGGCTGTCTGGTGAGTGAACCCTGGGTACCTGAAAACAGTGTTGCCCGGGCTCCTATTCACTAACTGTGGCGATGTCTGTGGGGCGGAAGGCACTCCCATGGCTGCCTGGTGTCACCTGGCCACCCTCTGCCGGGAGGGGCATGGGAATGGGAAGCTGCTGGGCTGGGGCTCCTTGAGCCACTGGGATGAGGGCGAGGAGGCACAGGCCTGGGCCGCTGCCTGCTGTGCGCTGGCTGAGGGACTCGAGCTGGGCTTCACCATGCAGCGGCCAGCAGCTCAGCCAGCCCAACACATCCTGTGTGTGGAAGGGGGTGCAGCGGGCTCCCCACAAGGTCTCCTGGGCCTCTGCCTTTCCCAGCCCATCACTCAAGGAGCAAGCAGGCTGTTCTTGGGTTTTATGTTTGTATCTGTTGATGGTTCCAGGTCATAGACCTCTAGGTCCCAAGTCCAGACACATGGGAGGTAAAAAAAAAGCCTTGGAACTCACTATGCTGTCGTTTCTCAGGTCCTCAGGACCCCAGCCAATCTGCCTTCTTCTTCCCAGCTTTCATAGCCCTTTTATTATTGTCTGTTGAATAATTCTCAAGGTACATTTGGTTGCATTTAAAGGAGAGGAGCAGGGAAAAGCTGAGTTTACATCAGCTCAGGCCAGGACCAAAGCCAGCACCTGCTCCTTGAATCCTCCAAACCATGCTATGCCAGAGGGAGAGTCAGTGCGCCCACTATACAGATGGGGAAGTTGGGGGCATAGGAAGATTAACTGACTCAACTTGTGGCAAAGCTGCCACAGGATTTTCTCCCTGAAAACCTGAATTAAAGCTGCAGGCCTGGGCTACACACCTGGGCAGAACCTTGGAGGCCTGCGTCCTAGGGCACAGCATGGGCCCTGCCTTTCCCCTGTGCCGCTTGACAGACACTGGCTGCACAGATGCCAAAGTACATGGTCTCGGTCAGAGCTCCTCCCTCCCTGGACTGTCACCACCTTCTCTCCGTGACCTCTAGACCAGGCCTGCCTGACCCCTGTCACAGTGGCTTCCCATGGGAGGCTCTGTACCCTGCCCACTGTGTCCCTGGCTCACCGCCCTCAGCCTCCCACACATCCCCCGTCCTCTGACTACTCTGCAATCTCCTCCCTCAAGGCCCATGCCCACCCTCCTGCCTCCTCTCTGAGGACCCTCAACGTGGCCCTTTTATGGGGCTGACTGTCCTGCACGTCATACGCCACAATAAACAGCCTGCTACGTACAATCCTACTTCCAAACACGGCATAACTTTGTATTATGATAATCCTGGTTCCATCACCTACAAGCTCCAGGGCTGTGGTGAGTCGCGTAACCTCTCTGTGTTTCAGCTTCCTCACCTGTAGAATGGAGAGAATGACAGTACTTACCCCACAGGGTGGTGGGGAGGACTGAAAGAACTAATGAATGCAAGACACTGAAAACTGGCCTGTATAATAAACCCGTGAGAGGGGCTACTGTTCAACATGGGTGTATCTCTGCTGCCAGTTCTGCCTTAGGGTCTGGGCACTGCCCAGATCCTGGCCTAGTTTGTCCTTTATGTTGTGCGGGGGTCAGGATCAACATGGGGAGGGTTTGATGTGAGCTCAGAGATCAGCTCAACTCTCCTCATCCTCCAAGAATCTCTCCTTCAATCCCCAGGCTGCAAGGAACCAGCTCTGTGCAAATACCCCAGTGGCAGGAAATCAACACTGCTAGAGAACTCAAATTTGATGAGCTTTCTTTGTTCGTTGGGTTGAAGCCGCTCTCTGTGTGTCTTAAGCATGCTGGTTTTACCCTGATCTCAGGGGCTGTGCAGAGACCCCTGGTGCCCGGCAGCCTCTAAGGTGCCCCCAAGTGCTTGTGTTCCCCAGCTCTACTCTTCAACACAGAGACACTCAGTTCCTCCAGCTGTTCCCTTCATCATCCCTTCCCTTTCACATGGGCATAATCCTGCCTCCTGCGGTCTTTTTAAAATAGACTTCCCAATACTGAATGCAAGACTCCTGATGCCACTTAACCTCTGAAGGGCAGAGCAGAGCCATCACCGCCTTCTTCATTCCTGGAGATGAGGCTCCTGTTAACGGGGCCTAAGGATGCATGTGTTTTAATGAGTATGCAGCTAACCGTGAAAGTGAAAGTGAAATCGCTCAGTCATGTCCGACTCTTGGTGACCCCATGGACTGTAGTCTACGAGGTTCCTCCATCCATGGAATTTTCCAGGCAAGAGTACTGGAGTGGGTTGCCATTTCCTTCTCCAGGGGATCTTCCCGACCCAGGGATCGAACCTGGGTCTCCCACATTGCAAGTAGATGGTTTTACCATCTGAGCCACCAGGGAAGCTCACCAGCTAACAGTAACCCCTTACATATAGGAAATCAGTTTTATCTCTTGTGCCAATCTTACTCTATGGGCTGCTGCAGAGTTAGGGAGGATTATGAGTTGGAACTCAGTGGAAAATGGTCCTGGGATCAATTAGTAATGTCTGTCAATGGAGTACAATGCGGAAGCAGAGACACACATGTTTGCTGGCTGGGGCTGAAATCTTTTTACACACGCTGCCATTAAGCCATGTTTCCACCATCCTGTGCATTACATCTGCTTCATCTGGGGCTTAACTCATATTAAATACCATCTGGAAAGCTGCAAGGCATATGGTTAGTGCACAGATTTCAACACTGACAAAGGGCTTGAAGCCTGACTCTGCCACTTACCAGTGGACTGTCTGTGGACCTCTCTATAAAATGCAAATAATAATACCATAGGATTGGAGGTGAAAATGAAATGCAATCATGAATTGCAGCATTTGGCCCACGTTTTTAGGTGGTCAAGAACTTCATATTTTCTGAATGTTTGCACACCATTCTCCCTCCTGTCTTTGTGCCATCTCAGTGTCTGATGGGCATGCGTCCTCTCTCCACATGCATGCAGCTCATGATAGAAATGTTAAATCAGTGAGCCCCAGGGCAGCCAGAAGCCTCTCCACAGGTAGATATTTCTCTTCTAATAACGATGCTTTGAGTCAAGTTCAAGTTATAAGTTCATTTAACTGCAGCAGTATCCAGCCCATGGTTCCACATATTTCCCATCAAGAGTGCTAAGAGTTTTGCAGAAACCTGGGTGAAATTTACATTTTACATTCTCTGCTTCTGCAGGATCTGTTGGGGATGACTTGTCTGGAGGTTCTCGGCTGACTTTTAGGATTGCCTCTTTTAAACCTGAGCGCTCACAAATGACATTTGATGAGTCATTCTGGAATCTTTCCTCCAAACAATATTAATATCCCAAGTCTAAAATGTACGCCATTTGTCTCGTTCCCCTCTTGCATGACAGCATTTACCTATTTTAGTCTTTAGCACCCCTGCTTTCCCTCATTGCCGGTGCTCTCATTTGCAAACAAGTCTCCTCAGCCTGAGCCAAGAAAGCCTGAATCACGCGAAGCACCTTCACCTCCTCCATTATTGGCCGGTGATCTCTTTCACCTCCTCCATTATCTGGCCATTGATCTCTCTCACCTCCTCCATTATCTGGTCTTCAGCTCCTACTGGTACAACACATAGTGTACAACCTCTGCTGCTGCTGCTGCTGCTAAGTCGCTTCAGTAGTGTCCGACTCTGTGCGACCCCATAGACGGCGGCCCACCAGGCTCCCCCGTCCCTGGGATTCTCCAGGCAAGAACACTGGACAACCTCTAAAGGAGCGCATGAACACTGGGTGGGATTCTCTGGGCAGTTCGGTCATGATGAGCACGCCCAGTGATAAAGGCAACTGAGTTACCAAAGCCAGTGTCCCTCGGGGTGTGGCTCTTCAAAAGACACCATGCCCTTGGCCTTCAAAAGGGATATCTTTACAACCCTCTGCAAATCTGCCAGTTTGGAAGTAGAATCGCTTTGGGGAACTTTTTAACTTTCTTTCCACTTTGGTAACCAGCCCCCATTGTTTTCTCTCCTGGGACATTTTTCACAAGGAAACAATTTTTGTAATCACCTGGCAGGAGTTGTTATATACACAACAAAGACCAGAGAATAAGAAGTTCTGAAGACCAAAGCCAGGTATTGCTAAGCTTAAACCTCCAGGGCAGATGGGCTTCCAGGCCAATGTGATTCAACTCATGTTGCAGCTATAAGTGAGCAAGGGCCTGGATTTCAGGGCTTACTCTAAACTCTCATATACCAGGCATTTCCACATAGCATTTGGGGGCTGCACTTGTCTTCTAGACTTTGGATAATATAAGCAAATATGGAAAGAGAAAATAACATCTTTGATATTAGATACAAAAAACAATTAAGAGGCTGACTTGCCCACTGCGTGATTCTACCAACAGGGCAACGCCAGGATGGACTCTGCACACGCAGGTCACGGGCAGCGAGGTTGGGAAGAAGCCACGCTTGGGAAAAGCACTGACTCTCCCACAATGGCGACTGCCTCCAAACTGAGAACAGAAACTGAAAGGGGGACTGGAGGGGGAAAGACAGGAACGCCAGCATCTCAAGGCCTCAGGTCCAGGATCTCTGCTGCCCTTTGGGGGTGTCAAAGATCACCGCGTCGGAAGCCTTTTGGGAGCGTCTGACCTTTTTTCTCAGTGTTTCAGTCCTGTTGCTTCTTTCTATCTTCTTCATGGAAATATCTCATCTCACAGGCAAACCAAATTCTGCTTGTTCAGCATGTTCCTAAACAGGTCTGTTGACATCCATGAGTTTGACATTCTGGTGTTTAGCCCAAATTTTATCAGATTTTATGATACATCACATTAAATCTTTACACTAGAGTGGGGTCAGAGAAGGTGATGGCACCCCACTCCAGTACTCTTGCCTGGAAAATCCAGGATTGGATGGAGGAGCCTGGTGGGCTGCAGTCCATGGGGTCGCTGAGGGTCGGACACGACTGAGCAGCTTCGCTTTCACTTTTCACTCTCATGCACTGGAGAAGGAAATGGCAACCCACTCCAGTGTTCTTCCCTGGAGAATCCCAGGGATGGGGGAGCCTGGTGGGCTGCCGTCTATGGGGTCGCACAGGGTCAGACATAACTGAAGTGACTTAGCAGCAGCAGAGTGGGGTCACTTTTAACAAGTACGATGTACCAACCATGACAAGGAAAGCTGGTCTCTAAGCTACAGAGGAAGCTGAATGGAAACCCAGCACCAACTCTGGAAGCCTGGTAAAGACCTGTTGGAGGCTGCTGGCATCACAAGGATGGTTAATGAAGCACAGGTAAAATGGGACCATGGAAAAGATTCCAAAGTCAAGGCAATAAAGCTGTTCTAAAAACTACCCCATAGACCAAAATTTTAAAAATGAAAAAAAAAAAAAAATTTTTTTTTCCCTTCAGCTCCATATAAAGAACTGTATGTTTGTATGTGTACACACACACACACACACACACACACACAGAGGTATAATATATAGCTAGGAGCAAGCACTGCTCTGAGATGGGGTCTCAAAGTATCACGTGCAAAGAAATCACCCAGCTGGGCTTGGACCCTGCATTCCTAACAGGTTCCCAGGTGATAGGATGCTACTGTTCCTGGGACCACTCTCTGAAGAACAAGGTGGGGTGCAGCTGGGGTGAGTGTGTTTCTCCTGTCTGTTCCTGGTGTAGCTCCATATCCGGGGCTGCCTCGCTCTTCCTCAGCAGATTCTGAACGGGGCATTGGAAAGGGGTGCTCCAGGTGGCAGCTGCCAAGTCAGTAAGAACAGATCAGGCTGGGGTGGGGTGAGGTCGGGGCGCAGGGAAAGAGATAGGTCCTGGGAGCCTGCTCTATGGAGTCAGCCAAGCTCCACGTGGGCCAGGCAGCCGGCCGCCGGCCCCTCTGTCTGCACAGTAGCTCTCTCCCGTGGCCGAAGCAGTTTCCGCCCCTCCCTGGTGGAAGCAGAGCACAGGTTACAGAGATTCATCCCGGGGCTCCCCCCAGCACAGACGACTGACGCAGTCAACCTCAGGCTGGTTAGGTGTCCTTTACCCAGGAAGCACGTGTTCCTGCCTGGAAGGCGCCTCTGACTGAAAACCAAACTGCCTGAGCAGGTTATCAGCAGGTGAGCCGGCGTCCTCAGTGTGTCTGAAGCTGCCCTGTGGCGGGGGTCCCGCTGGGCCCGGCAGGCCCCTGGTGTGAGAGACAATTTAACAAGTCTGACTTGGAAAGCCACCAGTTTCTCTGACCCCTTTTCGTTAACAACCTACCTGGTTATGAGCTGCGGAAGCTGTGGCTCTCGTAGAGGTGCAGGTTCACCCCCAGTAACACCTCAGTCCCCCAAGTCACAGGGCCCAGCTTCTCCAGGGGCTGTCTGCCCACCTCAGCCACAGCCTCTCAGGGGACTCCGACGACCCAAACATTTTTCCCGGCTCAGTTCAGAACTGACCAAGGATCCTTCTTCTCGTTCTCTTCTTGCTCCTGACGATAGTGAGTCACCAGGCTCACTTCACAGCGGCCCCTTCAAACACCACAGAAACGCGGCTGTGACTAAGACCAGGCCTTTGTCAGGCATCCAGTGACCCTGGGGAGTGTTACAACCTTCCACATTCTATATCCTTCCACTTATTCATATTTTCTCTGAGAGGCCATCCCCAGATCCTCACACAGGCCCCTGACAACCACAGTGCTCTGTTCTGAAATCAGGAACAAGATCCATGATTTGCAGCTCCCCTGGCCCCTTCAAGCTCCTCTGCTGGTCCTGTCTGCCGCTGCCATCATCTGGCAAAACCACCTCCAGGCTAGCTGGGAGCGTGCCCTCGGTGCCTAAAGCTGGACAAGGAGATCAGGGCCTTTTCCCAGAACCGCCGTTGACTGGGCTGGTGGCAAAGTTCCCTGGGATGAAGAGAACGTGTGGCTGCCCTCAGGCCTTTGGAATTTTCCATCAGCAGCGGGCAGTGGATGAACAAGGATTTCAGGCATGAAACCAAATACCTTGGGAGAATGCGGGCATGTGTGAGCCACAACAAAACACCACAAGCTGTGTGGCTTATCGACAACAGAAACTTCTTTCTCACAGTAGTAGACGCTGGAAGCCCAAGGTCAGGGGCCCAGCACAGTGGGGTCCTGGGGGCCCTTTCCTGGGTCGTAGAGGCTGCTTGCTTGTTTTCTCACATGGCAGAAAGAGAGCTAGCCAGCTCTCTGGCCTCTTCTTTGAAGGGCACCAATCCCATTCGTGTGGGGTCTACCCTCTTGAGCTAATTACTGCTCAGGGGCCCCACCTCCACGTACCATCACCATAGGGGTGAGATCTCAACATAGGAGTCTGGGGGACACAAACACTCCGTCCGTAACAGAGTACTCCTCCGTCTGTGGAGAAGTTTGCATGCTAGAACGCCCCACCGCCTCCCACAGTGCTTACACGACCCTGGTTAGGTAAGCAACGGGGGTCTTTCCCAGCAAATGTGCGTAAGCCCAGAACCAGAAGAGCCACTTGGGGAGTACGTGGCCTCAACATGCAATTGGTTCAGCTGTATGAAAGGCACTGCACTGGGCCTGAGGCTCTGGTCTGAGTCTCTGCTTGGTCACTTGGAGCCCTGGAAAGGGAAGCCGTCTGCAAAATGAGGCTGAGATGATTTTGGACATCCCTTCCAGCTCTGAGAACCATGAGAAAAGCCACTTACAGGGAGCTGCCAGAAGCTCTGCTGTTTCTAACGAGAAAATTGGATCTCATCTAATTCCTGGGATAGTCTGTAATGTAAGGAAGTTCTGAGGGGATTTCAAAATTTGGTTCTTCAGCCAAACCCAATTCACACCTCACATCCCCCTTCCTGCCCCGCCATCTTCTCAAACACTGTCTCAGACGACATGATTTCAGGTAAGGAAATCCACCAACAATTAAACACAAAGAAATCCTGGGGTGGAGACAAACACTCCCACATCTTGTGTAACCTTCCCTATCAGAGTAACGGAACTCTGGGAGCAGCAGACGCCCAGATCCAGCTGGATTTCCCATCATGGCGATAACATCCAGCCAATAGCTACTCGGCCTAGCCACTCAGGATGCAGGTGGGAACACATGTGTCTGCTCGCTGAAGAGCTTTTGATGGCTTTCCCTTTGTCTGTCTTCCCTCCCAGGCCTGGCCTGGGCAGATCTGGCAAAGCTGCAATCAAGGTCCTCTTAAGAACAGTGGCTCTGGGAGTTCCAGTCAAGTGGAAGAAGGGTTCTCTCCTCACATTCAATCCAAGACAAGGGGAAGACTCCAGTGGAAACAATGATAACTTCCCTGCAACTCTTCCTAATGCCAGGCAATAAGAAATTACTCCCTAAGGCAGAGAAGTCATTTAAACGGGGCCCCAGAGACAAAGTTCCTTGCTGCGCTGGACCCTGTACCTCCCATTCAAAACCATCCATCTGGGAAGGGCCCAAAGGAAATTCTGCTTTTTTTTCAGTTTGGGGTGGGGAAAGGAGAGGAAGAAAAGACAGAGCTGTTAGGAAGGAGTCACTCAGGGCAACGCGGAGTAGGGCTGAGAACTGCTGTGCTTGGTACAGACCCCACAGTGGCTGCCCCACAACCCTCCAGAAGCCACAAGTCATTCTAGCTCATCCAAGACACCAGGAGAAGGCTGGCTTATAAATTAATGTCAAAGAGCTTAGAATTTTCAGCGGCACATTTTTAAAAATAATAAGAAAAGTAAATGAGGTTTGGTATGACTCTGGAATTTGGATAAGACAGCCGAGTCAAGAATGCTCGTACAGGAACTTTAATCCAGGGGCCAAGCGCTGAGGAAATGGTACTTAGAAATCTCTCCAAGCACCTCCGTGTGAATCCTGAGAGCCCTGAACACCACTGGCACCACCAATTAAGGTTCCTTCTAGGACAGGAGGCTGCAGGAGGCTATAGCAGCTGAGTAGGGATGGAAGGTGAGACGCAGGGATTCAGGGAGAAATCCCTCTGAAAACCTCAAGTGGGACTTGCCTGCCCTAGAACCAGCCCTTCCTGCAGACCTCCTGGGAGCCACCTTTTCTGTTCTGCAAGAAAGGCTGACCCACGCATGAACACAGCCGTCCCGAATTCCAACCAGAACAAAAGCACACTTGTCCTCCTCCTGGGATTTCTAAACAGTTATAACATTTGCAGAAATCCTCTCTCCACTACACCTTGCATGTGATGTCCATGCTTTGCCCACTGAGTTGAGCACCCAGGCAGAGGACTCGGCAGGCTGCCTGGCCATGTTAGAATTTTCAGCGGCATGTGGGGCTACCTGCCTGCTCACATCCCCCACCCGCCGTGTGCATGGCTCGGACCCCCTGCTCTGCACCAGCAGTTTGCTCCCCTCTTCACGCATCTGGATGACGGCTTTCCTTCCTGCCTGTTCTGGGACCGAGACAATTCCTTTCAGTATGAATTGTGTTGACTGCAGTTTTGAGAACAGTTCTCCTAGAACAGGTGTCCCCTCCCCTTTCCTCAGCTCCCCAGGCAGCCAACCACCCTCTGCCCATAAACAACCATCCTGGAGAACTGAATGCAATCTGCTTCCATGCCGCACCTCAGCAAGTGTGTCCCCAGGCCCACAACAACAGTACACCCTTCCTTGTCTGCTGCCCTGAACTCATTTGTGCAGAGTCACGTTCTGGCTGGAAACATCCAGAGTGCCTGGCTCTAGCTTTTCACCAGTGTCTTTACTGGAGGCCAGCAAGCTTCACCCGGGACCTGCCTGGGCCATGGGTCCACTTCTTACCTCAGGCAGGTGGCCCCCCACCTGGCCTCTGTCTTCATTGGACTGAGCAGGGGAGCAG
Source organism: Bubalus kerabau (assembly GCF_029407905.1). NCBI lineage: Eukaryota > Metazoa > Chordata > Mammalia > Artiodactyla > Bovidae > Bubalus > Bubalus kerabau. The sequence goes on along the minus strand of NC_073642.1, from coordinate 7,225,196 downwards.
AGTCCCCCCTCTGGGCGACAACAGCCAGGGCAGGGCTTCTGCCAGCTGCAGGGGGTGAGGGGCGCTTATGTGGATCTGGGGACCCAGCTGTGCACTCACGCACTGATGGGCCGGGGTCCATCTAGGACTGACTGCGTGTCTGCAGGCACACAAGTGTCATCAAACACAGCTCCTGATCGCCAGGGTCTCTGTATCGCTCAACCTCAGCCCTGCGTTCCTCTCCAGGTGGGAGCGTCAGGCCCCTGTGGGCTGCCTGTCCCCCTCCTTCTGCTCTTTCCTTCCATTTCCAGGTCTCCCAGGAGGTGTCAGCTGCAATAAGACAGGACTACCCCTGACTGTGGTGGCTTCTTTCAGGAGGGCTGGGCCTTTCCTCACCTGACTCGCCAGTGATAAACACAACTAATGGGCTTCCCTGGTGGCTCAAGGGAAGAATCTGCCTGCAATGCAGGAGCCACAGGCGATGCAGGTTTGATCCCTGGGTCAGGAAGATCCCCTGGAGGAGGAAATGGCAACCCACCCCAGTATTCTTGCCTGGAGAATCCCAGGGACAGAGGAGTGTGGTGGGCTACAGTCCACGGGGTCACAAAGAGTCAGACATGACTGATGTGACTTAGCACGCACATACCTGGTGCAGGGCTAGGAGAGTGGTGAAAAAGCATGGAATTCAGGGTGAGCTCGTGATGGGGTGACCTGGGGGGACAGGGCCAGGGAGCGAGAGATGGAGGAGGCAGGCGGATGAGACCAGAAGCAACGATACAGGGACTCAGACGTCAGGCCGGCAGCAGCCCCGCCCTGGTGCACCTGGTGTCTCCTGGAGAGCTTTCCAGGCGTCCCTCCCCAAGAGCGGGTAGTTTAACTGATCAGGCCTGTTAACACTTGGCTGTGGGCACTTCCAAGAGCCCCGGGGGCTCCTCTCCTGCAGCACAGCCCGTATGTCACCCTTGCTGGGTTCCCAAGTTCCCATGAAGGCAGCGATTTTCAGAGGCTGCAAGCAGAGCCAGCTGACCAGAGCAGAGGTAGATTCCAGAATGGAAAGGCCCAAGAAAGGGCATCTGGAAGTCAGGAAAGACCCCAGAAAGAGCAGGTGGGGAGAGGCCTGGCCTGCAACAGCTTGCACATGGGCTGTGACTCTCGGGCCTGTCTGGAGCACCTTCTTCAGATTTCTGCGGGTTGGAGGGGTCACGTGGTTTGGTCTGACTCTCTAGGCAGGCGCTGATGTGGCTCAGGCTTATCTAACAGAGCCTCCTAAATCCGACAGAAGCAGAGATTTATTTTCTGCAAGGGAAGCTCTTTGTTTTTCTGAGTAGGTAGCCAGATAAGCCGTGAGTAAAGTCCTTCTCTGCTCTCCCCACCCCACCTGGAAGCCCTGTTTAGACACTTCCCAGGTGCTGTCTTACCCAATTGTCTGCATGCTGCGTGCATGGTTCCTGGGTTTCCCCAGCCCCCAAATGACCAGCTGAGACTTGAGTCTGTGCCCTCCCAGCCTCCAACCGCACTAGGAAGCATTCTTCTCAATCAAATGTCTCCCCTGGGCCTTATCACACCACATCAGACCGACCTTCCCCCAAACAAAAGGCACTCTAACCAATTTTCATGGAAACATTTTCTTTCTAACACTAAAAGTTCCAAATCATAGTAAACAACAGCCTCTAAAAATAATGTTATACTAACATCACTACCAATGCTCCCCTTGATTATCAGGGTATCATTTGATTTTTTAAAAAATTCTTCTCATGGGCAGTCAGCATGGACATGAGCTTCTGAAGAGAGTTCTTCCTGTGAGCAATCAGGGCTGCATTTGGCCTCAAAGAAACGAATGTTTGGAGCTCTCGCTCTTTCTCTCTAAAGTCAAATAGTGATGAACAACTTGGACACTGAGGTTCACCGCAAGGCATCCTGGTTCCTTAAGGGAAAGACCTGGGCAGAGCTGTCCCAGCTGGGTGGTCTGCTCCATGTCACTGATTCTGTCACAACCAACAACAGCTGGAAGCATGGCCCTCTAAAGTGTCTATCGCAGACACCCTCTCGTGCTCAAGACCATCGCTTTCTCATGGTCACCGCAGGCTCAAGAAGGCACAAAACCAGCCTCATTTTCAGCTGGGTTTCTCAAGCTACCACAACAAGACAGGGAGACAGCTGCCTTCCAAAGCTCGCACAAGGTGAACCAAAAGATGGGGGTAGCTGCATATGATGGGCAAGAAGGCATCTAAGGTCATGTCGATGTTAGTCGTTCAGTCGTCTCCGACCCTCTGCGACCCCATGGGCTGCAACACGCCAGGCTTCCCTGTCCCTCACCATCTCCCAGAGCTTGCTCAGACTCATGTCCATTGAGTCGGTGATGCCATCCAACCATCTCCTCCTCTGTTGCCCACTTCTCCTCCTGCCCTCAATCTTTCCCAGCATCAGGGTCTTTTCCAGTGAGTTGGCTCTTGGCATCAGGCTCATTAAAAAGCCCCAAAGCTGCCATCAGAAGAGCGGCTGACAGACCCAGCTCATCCTCCAGGCAGGAACACAGGACAGCCCCTTCCCAGGGTGCCCCCACGACTGCCATCAGGAGATGCAGATCCTTCACCTTCTGTCTGAAGCCATGGCCAAAGTCTTTTCTGCCCTACCTCTTCACCAGGGCAGATCACCAGAAAACTGCCAGTCTCCCCGACAGCACTTGTGTTTCCTAGGGAACCCCTCTCGAGGACACACTGGCTTCCTCCAGGTGCTGTACCATGCCAGCAAACTGAAGGTACCCTGGTTCTTTGGGTATATAGCAAGCTCTCTTCTTTATAACATATTTCTATAATTTGAATTCTTATTTTAATGGCCCTGTTGCATGGGTATATTATCATACATGTGTGTGTGCGTGTTAAGTCGCTTCAGTCCTGTCTGACTCTCTGTGACCCATGGACTGTAACCTGCCAGGCTCCTCTGTCCATGGAATTTTCCAGGCAAGAATACTGGAGTGGGTTGCCATGCCCTCCTCCAGGGGATCTTCCAGACCCAGGGATCGAACCCGAGTCTCCTACATTCCAGGTGAATTCTTCAACACTGAGCCACCTGGGACGTCCATATTATCATACACGTGATCCCAAATCATTTTAGGTAGAGACTAGAAATTGTCTCTAAAGTACCACTAGTTTCCTAATCTATAAAGTAAAAGCTAGTAAAACTGCCTCATAGGACGGATTCAAAAACGCAGTGAATACACAGCATGTAACAGTACCTGGTACACACTAGGTGCTCTATGAGATCTGATGTGATTTAAACATCATTACTTCATTGTTAATTTATGTCCAAAGCAGCATTATTGATGTTACCAAGTCAAAAATTTTTCATTTAATCTATAGTTTAGAACTTATTTTACTGCAAATTGGATCGGAGCCAGTTCAAAGCACCAAATGAATTATTTTTGAACTACAATAATTGAAATAAAACCATGCATACAAGAGAGGGAGAAAAAGGCCAGTGCTACAATGAGTTAAATATTAAAACTCAGCCTTACATTTAGCTTTGTGGTTTTTGAAAGCCAAGGCAAAAATGAAATCATGTTAACTTATGTGACGCTCATCATCTGATAAATGGCCTGTGCGGCTCCTATGGAAAGTGACTTCCTCTAACACTGGCATCTGAGGGTAAGTGTTCACACTGCTCCTCACAGGAGGTATACTGGGTACGAGCAGAAGGGCCACGTCCATGCGTGCCTGCATGCAAAGGCACACACATTCATCCTTCAGAAGAGATGCTTCACTTTTCAGGATTGAATGATTAGGGCCGGGTGGGTGAGCGCTCTGGAGATTTCCCACGGGTACACAGAGGGGTGTTCTTTATTGTTTTCTAAAACTCTCACCAAGAAATTTTGTTAGAGAGCACGGACCAGTGGATCAGATCACTGAGAATACCATCCATCCTATGTCAGTTTACACACATTTAAGAAACATGGAGTTAAATTATTCCTCTCCATCCCAAAGAATGGACCAGTTTCCAGGTTCGCATCTGTAAAACAGCCTGTCCAGTGGCTTCCCTGAAAGTGCAGGCTAGCCTCCACCTTCCCATTCCACACAGCCGCCCCAACTCCTCTGAGCCGGATGACCAGAGGAGTCCGTGGACAGGGAGGCTGACTTCATCCACGGAGGATCTGCTTCTCAATGCTTGCGAATAATCAGAGACAACAGACTCCTCTGGGAAAACCACGATCGCCCAAGCAGGGGCAGGACCAGATGCTAGCAGGATTTACTGGCTTGGATGAACAATAAGGTGTTTGTTTTTGCAGGTAATTAGAGTTCAGTAGCAAGCTATAAAGAGTTCTTCGAGAATTCTAAACAGACTGTAGCTAAAGGCTATTGGATTATGACTGGATCTAATCAGTCATCTGCAGACCTCCCGAGTTAAAATGCCAGTATTTGATACAGCACAAGCACACAGACCACCAGGGAGGAACGGTGCTCCGTGCGCTTAATGTCCCAGGAGGAAAGGCGGCCCACGTGTGCGCGCGTGTGGGGTGGCTCCTGCCATGGGATGCAGCAGTTCACATAAATACGTCTCTCCAAAGGTCCACACACGCTGTGTGTTGGGAAATGCTTCAACAACTCTACACCCTCACAACTGTTAGGGAGTGGGTTCCCAGATACTATGAAGGGCTGGGTGGGCATTTGACAGAGAGAAGTGGTTTGCAAAACCATACGCATTTGCACTTTTCTTTCAGCACCCACTACTGAATGTGGGGCTTTTTGTTGTTTTTTTTTTCTTAACAAATCTGAGATATGAATACAAATTTGATTACAATTAGTTTAAAAAGTTAGTTTCTAGTAGTATAGACAAAAGAGGATGAGCAAAGCGCAATATTTTTAAAATACTGTCAATTGAGGTTTGACAGAAAACAACAAAACTATATAAAGCAATTATCTTTCAATAAAAAATAAATTAAAAATTACTGTCAAGATGAAATAAATGTGTGCTTAGAGATAACTGCTCATCTTGCTTGTCTTGGCCAAGAACTTGTTATTTTCTCCTTAATACCAGAAAATACGCCTAAGATTATTTTCATTTACTCTACTCACATCATGATAACCAAGAGGGACAGAAAAGTGAACAACAAACCCACCCACAGGAGTGAAAAAAATTAAAATGAGACCAGATAACGAAACAAAGTAAAAAAAAAAAAAAGCCCCAGATATGGCTAAGACTAGGGGACAACAACTGCTTTTGTACTCCTTACCCATAGCCTCTACTCTTGGGAAGCCTGAGTTCACATTTAGGATTCTAGGCATCTTACTATCTAGAGCACTAGGAAAACTTGACAATATATATATTTTCTCCAAGAACTAGATTTCCATTTAATTTTGTTCTCTTCAGTCCAATATAAATTTTCCCATTGTTTTGCATGTTTTGGCCTCCTCAATTTATTTATTTAAAGTTCTCAAGCAGTCACCTCACAATCTTTCCTTCAGAGAAACATGAAACAGACAGCTACTCCAGGAGGAAGAGAAAACCTTCGGGCCGCAGGTTGAGAGTCAGCTGGCCTCCTGCCCCGGAGGCTCCCTGCAGGTGATCTCAGCCTTGGGCCAGCGACTCAACCCCCAGGGCTGCTGTCTCCCCGTCTGAAGCGCCAGCAGGCAGCCTCAGATTTTGTCCACACTTTAGGCTCTAGGGTTCTGTGGTTCTTTCTTCCTCAAGGGGAGAATTGCCAATGGACAAAGGGCGTAGCTGATGATTCTTTAAACTAAGACACTGACATTCTACTTTCAGAAAGTTGGACTTTGTTTGAAACTGGCTGAAGAAAAAAAAAATTCAATGGCACAAATATAATCCCACTATCTGAATATATTTAGAGTGAATCAAAATCGTGCTGATCTGGGGAAGGGGATGCAACTCACGACGACACTCTGAGAAAAACCTCTTCCCTTTACAGAGTGTGCTTTAAGAATAGACCAACCTCAAATGAGCATTTCCACTCTCAGAGACAGTCTGTTCAGTGATCTCCTGGATTCCCTGAAGGGCTGGGACTTGGGCTTGCCTAGGTCCCTACTCGAGAGGAAGCAAAGGCGCCCAGCAGTACTGTTTTAGAACTTCCAGAATCTGAGTGAAAAGAATATGTATTCAGAAAAGCATTTAAAGAGGCAGAACAATCCAGAGTCTGATACTTACTTGTGGCCCAGCTCATGAGCGATGGTAAAGGCCAAATTGAGGCCATTGTCTTCGGCAAGCACACATTTCCTCTTAGCACTGCACACACCTCCTAAGTAAGCAATTCCTGCAGCAGAGACACAAAACACATCCTCTTCAGAACATGCGAGGTCCTGACCTCGCAGGGCAAATCCACACGGTCAGCATCACACACCATCGAGAGGGGCAAGCGGGGGCAAGGATGACCACGGGACTGGGCCTGTATCTCCAGAGCTCATGGAGACTGGCTGGTCAGTGTGGGATGCTTCTGTATTTGTCTAATGATAACAATAACCACCACAAGCATCTCTCAAGCATTTAACATGCGTCAGGCTGAGCAGCTGGCACATCTTATCTAACAAAGTCCTCATTAGCCAGGATGGAGGCAACAGGGAAACCGCGGTTCAGAGAGGAAAGGTAACTTTCCCAAGGTCCCCTGGACTGGCACCTGGAGCTGGAGGCTGAGGCAGCCAAATTCAGCATCCAGGGCCGGGGCCAGGTGAGACCAGCAAGGCGAGGTACCCAGCGTGCAAGGTTCAAGGAGAGGACCCCGAGGGGGTGAGCGGGCTCCTTCAGACTCCGTGCCCCGGACCTCCACATCCCTCGCCCCAGGCCCAGCCCCGCCAGGGTTAACGCTCTCAGGGGGTGAGCCAGACCAGGGCCAAGGCTCACTCAGAGCAGGCCAAGGACAGCGGGAAGGTTCAGGAAAATGTCTCAGGAGCCCCTCAAAGTGGGAGACCGGGTCCTGGGAGGAGTGAAAGACACTGGAAGAGTAAGGGCCTGGAGGCCATCTGGGAAGACGGATCCCGCAGTCCAATGGCTCATTCCTGCACACACGTGAGGGACCCCAGGACCTTCCCTGAGACGAGAAGACTGAGGCAGCGTGATTAGGGGAACCAGACTCAGGAGAACACTGTGAGCAAGGGGCTGAGGAGAGAGGATGGGAGGGGGGCGGGCTGTGGGGGTGATGGGGGGAGGACAGAGGACGGGGGGGTCCGGGCTGTGGGGGGCGATGGGGGAAGGACAGAGGACGGAGGGGGCGGCTTGTGGGGGTGATGGGGGTGTTCCAGGGGAGCAAAGCTGTTCTGCTACAGAGGCCCGTGAACAGGAGAGGGCCTTGGATGGACTGGGCACAGCTGTGGGTCACGGGCATCAGCCGTGCATAGCTGCCCATCTCTGGGCTGACGCTGCCAGTGGCACTTCTGCCCACTCCTTCGCAGCTCTGAACCTCGGAAGGGCATTCCCGGGTCCCCTCGAAGGACCCCCAGCACAGGGCCTGGGACAGGGCTTGAGTGCTGGTGGCGGCCGACTCCCCACTGTGTCCTGTGACACGAATGAGGGTCTGGGGGCCTGGGGGGCGGTCGGCGGGTCACAGGCCAGGGCGGGCCCAGTGCAGCCCTCGCTGTGCGCTCACAGGAGTGCGGAGCGGGCAGTGGCTTCAGCTGGGTGTGCACGGGCCAGTGGCGTGGGTGACCCGGTGACCAGGGCCTCTGCCTGCCGGCCCGTGCCCTGGGAAGCGCTGTGGCCACACGTGGCTCCCTCAGTGTGCTTGAGGAGTCTTGGGAGTGAAGGGCATCCCCGTGGGCACAGGGGCCAGGGCGGGAAGGAGCTCGCAGAGACGGTAAGTAGGGGGATTTAGGAATTAAAAACGAACCTCCCTCCCTGCTCCCGAAGAGCTAAACCAACATCCTATGTGTTGACATCAAGACTAAGCCGGGGCAGACCCCCAACACACACAGGGCCCCCTCATAACCCCTGCGAGGGGCAGGCCAGCTCAGCACAGGAGCCAGGCACCATGGCACACGCCTGCTTTTATTTGGAAACATGCTTGGCCAGGGTTGAACTTTTTGTTTTGTTTTCCACCAAAAAAAAAAAAAAAAAAAAAAAGAAAGGAAATGCTCTTAGGCCTCAAGATGTGTTTTTGCACGCTGGCATCTTAATGCAGACTATGGGAAGGAAGAAAATGACAACCAGAAAGGACAGATCTGCCTTTGCGGTGCCTTCAAGGTTGTTATTCTGGTTTTGTTTTAAAAATACTTTGTGGGCTGCTGCAAAAAGTCCGGCAGTAAGCGGGGCGGAAAGCTTCTGCAGGGCACTGACGGCATCCGCGTGCCGCACACACACACGCACGCACGCACACACACACTCAAACACACCGCTGGTCTGCCCAGCCTCCTGGGTCAGTGAATCAATCGGAAACAATCAGACGTGCTCGCCCCGAGGAGTCGTCTGGTGAGGGGGAAAGACAGACATCCAGGGCCAGCTGTGCTGAGCTTGCTGTCCCAGGACCGCCCGCTGAAGCAGCAGACTTCAAATACCACAGGAATACACCCCCGGCCCCGGCTGCACTCGGCACCGGAATGGGGCATCCTGAGCTTCCACTCTAACTGGGCGACACGCAAGGCTGGGGAACGACTAAGTGGAGGGCCTCTCAATAATCACATTTTAGTTTCCCTAAGGTGCAGATGACTTATTTTTTAAACTAGAAAATGAAGCCTGGGTTTATAAGAGATGCTCCCAGACAAAGATAGATTAAGGTCTAGTGTTTTTAATGATTTATTCCAATTGTGAACTGCCTGGTCATAAAACCAAGCAAGGCAAAACACCTCAACAAAAACAGCCCCAAAATGGAGCATTGGAGCTTGCAAGTGTATGAGCAATGCTGTGGAAAATGCTTAGAACTCGAAAAACAAAGTCTGGAGAGAAGCCCAGGTTGTTGTAAAAGTGCTGTAGGGAACAGATGATAATTAAGCCAGGAGCTTCAGGGGAAAACAAAGCCCACCACTATTCCATGTTTTCTGGGAACAGCAGTGTAGAGAGCAGGGTGTGATGCAGACACGGAGACACCTTGTTACCTCTGTAAATGCACCAGCTTGAAAACCCCATCAGATCCCACCTTAGCACTTGTCAAGAAATGAGGAAAACCCAGTTTTCACAGCATTGATTTTGTTTTTTAAATTAAAAAAATGAAGTCTGTAAACATAAGTTCTGCTAATGTCCATGCTGAAACTGTGGAAGCAGAGGGACCTTCTTGTGGAACTGGAATTCCCCACAGACAGCAAGGATTTCTCAGACCTCAGAGTAGTGCTTTCAACGGTTTCAGCCTTCCATGATTTAAAATTCTACACCAGAGAAATCAGAGTAGAACTTATTTTTGAAATCTTAAAAAACATCAATTCCACATGTTTGCGGAGCTCCTTGGAACAAAAGCGAAGCAGAAAGGCAACTGGCATTTATTAGGGTTCTCTTCACAGGCGAGTTCAGCTCTGCATGCGCGGTCCTCCCTTATCTGGAAGGTATTACCGGCCCCACTTTACAGGCAGGGAAGTGAAGGTTCAGCATCCAGTTATGCGGCTGATCAGGGCTCAGGCTTGTGTACAAATGCAGGGCTCTCTTTCTCCAGCACCCATGCTCCCCTAGGCAAATGCTGGGGCTCCCACACCAAACTTTTGGTAACCAGCAACAACGATAAGCTTGAAGGATTTAAAAGATTTTCATAAATCTTAATGTGCTCTTATGCTGAGATGTGGGTGGGATACAGTAAAGGTTTCACATGTTTAAGTCCAAATTCTTTAATCCTAAAGATGAAAAGACTCAAGGGATATATGTGGTCATATTAACAGTAGCAGAGCTACCTCTAGGACATGGTTAAGTCATTACAGATCTTTACATTTCTTTTCCTTTTGGCTTAAACCTAGTACAATGAATATGCACTCACCATGAAAATTAAAGGTATTGGTTATATTTCATTTATTCAAGGGGACATACAACAGAGGCAGAGGTGGGAGACTAACAAACCACCACCAACAACAAAAACTATCTGGATTTTGATTCTGAGTGTGCAGCCCTGAAGGCCGTAGATATGAAGGAAGTTCACAGTCAGCACATAATTGAGTGTGTGCTTGTGTCCTAAGGGCAACTCACTCCACCTCCATGAAACCCGTGGCGCAGATTAGGAAAAGCAATGTACATTTTGGAAAGTCTGAAATACTGGAGTTACAGATGAAGGGCTGTAAAGCATTTTCCTGATGCCTGGAGAAGTGTATCTAATTCATCACAAAGCGGATTACATCCACCAGAGCCTCCCAACCCAGTTTCTCAGGCAAATCAATTCAGTGTGGACACATTCTTCTCTATTCCTTTTCTTGGTAGGAGCACAAGCTTGAGGAGCAAATTGGGTGAGATGGTTTAATTTCTTTTTCAGTGGAAAACTGTGTGGTATAAGCACATAATTCTTAGCCTTAGAGTTGACCATATGATGTTTTCTAGATTTAAAGAGTAAACAACACCCAATTGTATAAACTCTGGTTTATCCAGCAAATTGTCTGTGTGAACAGTTTACAGCTGCTGGCCCTGTTGCCCATTACTCAGACCTTCTTGGGCTCTGCCTGAGAGAGATGATCAGCTTTCTCCCACCAGCCGCTCCAGGAATCAACACCATCATGGTTATCCCTGGCATACCATGCTGCCAATTATGAGACCGTAATTTACATCTATTCTCTCAGCAATCACAGCAGTAGAGATTGAGTTTCATGCTCAGGCTTGTCAACAAGTCCTTGTGCTCTTGGAAACTCACTAAGTGGTTGGAGGTATGATCTGAATTTGTGAACGGCATTAGGAACAAGTGTCTTAGAACCTAGGATGTGACAGATGAAAAGTAACTACAGTCTATTCTTATTACTCACGGTACTTGGATTCTAAAAGGAAGCTCCGAACCCTGAATTCTGGAATAGAGAACAACTGGTCCTAGGGGGAATACAGGATTTGGTTCCTGTGAGCCTCTGATCACATTTTGTCAACTGACACATAACTTTGTTGTGTGTTTCTGTTGAAAGACACCTATTCGATACGTATCATTGATTCATTAACATTGAACTCAGTGCCTGTAACTCAAGGCTGAATGAAGTTCATCCAGTGTTTTCTTTGCAAGGCATGTGGCAACCTTGAGCTTTGAAACACTAATCAGCACTTCAGCACTATCCTTGGAGGCCACTTGAAACAGCAAAATCACCACTAAAAGCAGAAAAATATGAAAAACAAGGTGCCAGAGAGACCTCAAAAAGGACACTTGTTCATAGCATGAGAGCTGAAACAAGAAAGAAAAACACTGCCTTGTTTGACCTCTCCTGGGAACATGCCTGTTGGGTGACTCAAATATTTCACCATTCTCCATGTATCTGCAAATGACCACAGAAGTACTGCAAGTACTGATTTGGGAGTTTCAAATAAATTTTAATGAGTAGGTGAATTCACAAATGCAGACTCTATGAACGAGGAAAATTGGCTGCATTCTCAAAAACTGTGTCTTTTACCAGGCACAATGAAGTCCTTATCAGTTGCAGTAAGGAAAATCACTTTTCATTTACATTTCCTATATATGCTGCTTATATTTCCTAACTCCATACTATTAGATTAACTGACTCAAGCCCTTCACTGTAATTCTGCTTCTGCAGTCTCCGAGATCAGTGGTTCACAGGGTCACTGTAAGTCACTGACCCCCTAAAGACTTATGCACAAAGTAGACAGAGCCCCATAAATGCTGAAGGACAGGCTTCTAACAAATCAGGAAAGAAGGTTCATGGTAAGTGTCTGGAGAGGTGGCAAGGGTAGGAGAGGGTGGTCACACCACTTGGGACTGAGGGACACTGCTTTTCAGCCCGGCCCTGCCCATTGCTTTCTGCACTGGTGCAGGGCCCCCATGCCCCAGGGGGCACAGCACGACAGCCCTTCCCAGACGCAGCCTTGTCTTAGCAATTCCCCCACAAGTAGGAATCCCCATCTCCCTGGTCTTCTGGGTCCCTTGGGGTCAGTCACAGAGAAGGAAGATGAGTTAGTAAGGTCTTTATCCCTACACCATGGATGGGGGTTGGAGGAAACGGCTTAAAAAGCGGCACTGGTTCCCTCCTTAAACATGAGCACTGCAGAAGTTGCCACTACAATACAAAACCGTGCCAAACATCTATCTAACCTGGAAGCACTGATGAACTAAAAACCCAGCAGCTCCCAAAGGTCAAACAAAGCAGTAAACAGACAAAGTGTGATGGTAACAGCTTCCAAGTCTGACCACTGAAGGGCTCACATGCTTGATTTTAAAACTTAATACCAAGTCAGAGTAGAAGTAGTGTGCTACATACATAGACATTCAGATCAACTGAACAGAACTGAGAATCCAGAAATAAATCTTCACATTTATAGTCAACTGACTTTTGACAAAGGTGCCAAGACCATCCAATGGGGGAAAGAAGAGTCTTTTTCAACAGATGGTGCTGAGACAAATAGACACCCAATGTCAGAACCCCTTCCTTAGATCATACATACAAATGAACTCCAAATGGATTGTAGACCTAAATGTAAGAGCTAAAATGATAAATCTCCCAGAAGAAAACAGAAGTAAATCTCTCTGATCAGAGTGGAAGGCAAAGCCTTCTCAGATGTAACACCAAAAGCATGAGTGGAGATAAAAAGAATCCCACGCCAGTGTGTTTACCAATGCAGACATGGTCTTCTTGTGGCCCACTCCTCCCACAAAGGAGAATGGCTGGGTGGGGGCTGGGAGTGAGGTGGGGAGAGATGGATTTCCCAGCCAAGCAGTGAACGTGCTGATACCTCCCCAAGGAAGCTGTCCAGCCATGCTGCCTGCATTATGGCTTCCTGCTAAGTGGGATCGTCCCAGCAGCGTCTGTGCTACAGGCTAGCTCATGCAGCCGTGTCAAATCCACGTGAGCTGCTGCTTGTGTGTGCATGGGTATGGGTGTGGGGGTGTGTGTGTGTGTGTGTGGCTCTTGATTACGGTCAGAACCAGAAAGGACAACATGTGCTGGGCCGCACTCCGGCTTAGGACAAACATGCCCTCACTCTGGGCATCCTGGGCACCTCCGGGATCTAGGGCTTTAGGAAGAGATGCCACTCCTGGTGAGGGAAGCACACCGCAAGACCCCCAGAGGACTCAAGGGTTGCTGGGCTAGAGCTGAGACTCCTACAAGATAAGTTAAGTGAGTGAAGTGTAAATGGAGTCAACTTTCCCTGGGATTCACAAACTGGAACCAAAAAATTTATCCAAAAGGTTTGCTGCACTCTGTAGAAACCAAAACATACCGGGAGATGGCGAGGGAAGAGAAATAACTATTGACATTCAACAGACCACAGCCAGCTTGAGCCCCGTGTGCAGAGACGCTGTGCAGGCTTCCTATGCTCCAGCAAGACGGCACTTGTGTCTGGGAAGAGGATCCCCAGGGAGCAGACAGGGCTCCTCCAAAAGCTCAAGAGGCCTCTCCTCAGAGGGCGCACAGGGGCTCAGGGGCTTCTGCCTCAGGCCCAGACCCCCACCAGAAGGGCCTCAGCAAATTCACCTCAGGACGTCAAAGGAAGGAGGTCTGTGCCAAGATCCTGAGACTCTCTCATTTTGTCAAATACTTCGCGCAGCGTCCTGACTGCCTGAACGTTACAGCCTCACGCCAGGCACAAGATCCGAAGATGAACCAAAGGGGTGCAGGCCATGGGAAACAGTCCCAAGAACACCATTCCAGCAAGAAGACAGGGAGGCAGGTGGAAAGGTGAGCAGACATTTTATACGTCAAGCTCAGGGCCCAAGAGGTGGGCGCTGGGGGCTCTAAGGGACGATTGTCCCGGTGTCCTGTGTCCAGGTCTGAGCTCCTGGGAAAGCAGACAATGGAGACTGCAGATGGAGCTGGCTCTGGGCCCCCTGCTCCCCCGTGCAGCCTCAGGCCCCTGCTCGGGGTCACTGGTCACAGCAGAGGACCACGCCCTCCTCACTCTCACCTTGGGTCACTCGGCAAACATGTCTGGGCGCCCTGGCCACCGCTGGCTCCGCGGGTGGGAGCCTGCCGGCAGCACTGTGAGTGCAGCAGGGATGCAGGCCTTCAAGTTTCATCTCAAAGAACTCCAAACCCTTGTGTGTGCTCCCCGAGCACCACAGAGGGAAACAGACCCTGCCAAGCCTGCTCGGTGTCTGCATGTCTCAAGCTCTCCTGGGTGTGCACATGCACGTGTGTGGGCTTGTGCATGGGCATGAGTGTGCCTGGATGCGGCTCTGGGCAGCCACCACCAGACAACATTTCTGAAAGCCGGCGGTGTGAGGTGGACGCCCATGCTCCTGTAGTAAGGAACCCTGGTGGATTTTAGAAGTTTTAACTACATTCCCATTTGCTCATCAACCTCACCATTTAGCATCTGTTTTTGTCAATAATTCCAGGGACCTTTACTAGTCCTCCTTTCACAGCTTTGAGACTCCTCCAGCCTCCTCTCTCACCATTGTGTTTCCTCTCCCTGGGGGTGAGGGCGCCCTCTCTATCCCTAGGGAAAGTTGGGGTTTAGGGGTCAGAGGTCAGGATGCACTTTCCTTAAAAATATCTCGGTCCTGTGGGATGTGGAAAATGACACAACCAAGGCTTCCACAGGGCCAGATATCCCAAAGGAGTACCTAGGAGTGGATGTGAAGTGTTCCCTGCAGAAATTCAAGTGCCACCTGGCAAGAGGGACACACTCCTGACCTAGCCTGCTCGTGGTCAAATGCACCCTGAGTCATAATCTCCCTCAGCAGTCCTGTCTGAACTGAATGTGTGAGAGCAGCGGCAGGCACGGCGTGAGGGAAGATCACCACACTGTGATGCTGGCTGAGCTGGAAGAAGGAGCGGTGGTTGGCGGCGGGGGGTAGAGGGCACCCGGGGCAGCGCCCAGGGTAGGGCATCCACCTGGCTGAGGGGGTGCTGGCCACAGGGCAGTCACACAGGCGTCCACTTTCTACAGACCTACCACGTGACAGAAGCGCTCAGGCGTGGCTTCCCCAGAGGGAGAGGACACCAAAGGGCACAAGCGGGTCTTCCCAGGGGCTGGCGCTCTCTGACCACCAGATCTGGGTCACACCGAGTGCTCAGCTTCAAGCATTCACTGAGCAGCACACCTAGATACGCTTGTTTTTATGTAAATTTGAAAAAGAGAAGAGCTGCACACACAAGTGAAAAAGGAGAGTACGGACCTGATTTAATGATCTGAGACCGGTCAAGATTACTAGCCAGTTCAGATGGTAGTGTCTTGTCCCAGGAGCTAACATACAACCTGGTGACTACAGTTGATAAGACTGCATGATATAATCAAAATTGGTTTAGAGAGTGGAAATTCAATGTTTTCACCCGCTTCCCCCAAAAAGTAAATATGTTAATAAACTCCATGGTGGGGGGGGGAGCCTTTTCACAAATTACCAAGTGGTACACTTTAAATATCTTAAATTTTTGTCAGTGATACCTCAATAACATTGGGAAAGAAGACAGGTTATCTTAAGAGAATTCAAGGGTCTTCAGATCAGATCAGATCAGTCGCTCAGTCATGTCCGACTCTTTGCTACCCCATGAATCGCAGCACACCAGGCCTCCCTGTCCATCACCAACTCCCGGAGTTCACTGAGACTCACGTCCATCGAGTCAGTGATGCCATCCAGCCATCTCATCCTCTAGCATCCCCTTCTCCTCTTGCCCCCAATCCCTCCCAGCATCAGAGTCTTTTCCAATGAGTCAACTCTTCACATGAGGTGGCCAAAGTACTGGAGTTTCAGCTTTAGCATCATTCCTTCCAAAGAAATCCCAGGGCTGATCTCCTTCAGAATGGACTGGTTGGATTTCCTTGCAGTCCAAGGGACTCTCAAGCGTCTTCTCCAACACCACAGTTCAAAAGCATCAATTCTTCAGCACTCAGCCTTCTTCACAATCCAACTCTCACATCCATACACGACCACAGGAAAAACCATAGCCTTGACTAGACGGACCTTTGTTGGCAAAGGAATGTCTCTGCTTTTGAATATGCTGTCTAGGTTGGTCATAACTTTCCTTCCAAGGAGTAAGCGTCTTTTAATTTCATGGCTGCAGTCACCATCTGCAGTGATTTTGGAGCCCCAAAAAATAAAGTCTGACACTGTTTCTACTGTTTCCCCATCTATTTCCCATGAAGTGATGGGACCGGATACTATGATCTTCGTTTTCTGAATGTTGAGTTTTAAGCCAACTTTTTCACTCTCCTCTTTCACTTTCATCAAGAGGCGTTTTAGTTCCTCTTCACTTTCTGCCATAAGGGTGGTGTCATCTGCATATCTGAGGTTATTGATATTTCTCCCGGCAATCTTGATTCCAGCTTGTGCTTCTTCCAGCCCAGCATTTCTCACGATGCACTCTGCATATAAGTTAAATAAACAGGGTGACATTATACAGCCTTGACGTACTCCTTTTCCTATTTGGAACCAGTCTGTTGTTCCATGTCCAGTTCTAACTGTTGCTTCCTGACCTGCATACAGATTTCTCAAGAGGCAGATCAGGTGGTCTGGTATTCCCATGTCTTTCAGAATTTTCCACAGTTTATTGTGATCCACACAGTCAAAGGCTTTGGCATAGTCAATAAAGCAGAAATAGATGTTTTTCTGGAACTCTCTTTCTTTTTCCATGATCCAGCGGATGTTGGCAATTTGATCTCTTGTTCCTCTGCCTTTTCTAAAACCAGCTTGAATTAGGTTGATGAAATCATAGTGCTATCAATTAGTTAATTAAAGTGGTATTAATGAGTCAAGGTTTGCTTTTATCTGTATCCCCAGACTTCACCTGTTTTATCTGTATTTCTTGGACCATATGAGGTGGCCTTATATGGTCCCATTCTTTCAAAGACCCTTGCAATGTTATGTCCTTGAAACTCGCCTGAAACAGCCTTGACTAGTTTCACCCCCTCTCATACTAATAACTGTATTTGTACAGAAGAATAAAATACAAGGTCATACGCAGAATTAGGGAGAAGGCAATGGTACCCCACTCCAGTACTCTTGCCTGGAAAATCCCATGGATGGAGGAGCCTGGTGGGCTCCAGTCCATGGGGTTGCTAGGAGTCGGACACGACTGAGCGACTTCACTTTCACTTTTCACTTTCACTTTTCACTTTCATGCATTGGAGAAAGAAATGGCAATCCACTCCAGTGTTCTTGCCTGGAGAATCCCAGGGACAGGGGAGCCTGGTGGGCTGCCGTCTATGGGATCACACAGAGTTGGACACGACTGACACGACTTAGCAGCAGCAGCAGCATGCAGAATTACTTGCCAAGTTAGCAAAGAGAAGCTGTTTCAGAATAATTAAGAAACCGTGTCTCTTGCTAAATGCTGAGCCCAGCAAAACCATCCTCTAGGGGATGAACTGTGGAACGTGAGTGTGGCCTGGGGTGAAGGTCAGCAGCATCCAGGGCCCTTCTCCGCTGTGCTTTGTCCTAGGGCCCGCCGGGTGTGGGGAAGGTCAGGCCCCAGGGCAGCTCTGGACAGCAGCTTCTGACGCAGGTCTGTCAGTGCCCGCTGGCAGGACCCCACAGCCCATTAACTAAAGACAGGGTCCTCACACGGGAAGCTGGCCGTCATCTGGGTGCTGACTCAGCTGCCATGAGCTAAAGTCCACCCGCCATGCCAGCCCCGACTCCAGACAGCCTCAAGAGGCCTGAGAGGGCTCTGCCTCGGCAGACAGGAGGCAGAAAGGACCCTGTTTCATTGTAGTTAAAAACAAAAGCTAGCCTCTTAGAAAGGAATGCTGATGAGAAGTCAGGTGGGCCCCGCAGCACAGTGACAGAAAACAGGCCAGCCTGCGGCAGGACAGGCAGCAGACGAGGAAGATGCCCAGCCTGGGGAAGCGTCCCCAGACGTGGCAGGGAGTGGATGGTTCGCCTTTGGGTTCAACATTTTACTGCTCTACACTTACGGCTACAGCTCGTACCTAAGGCTCCTGTCTTAGTTCCTTCAAGCTGCTGTAACAAAATGCCACGGAGATGTATTGCTCACAGTTCTGAAGGCTGGAAATCTGAGATTAGGGAGCCAGCACGGTTGCGGGTGAGGGCGCTCACAGTCTTTGAGGCACAGTCTTCCTGTTGTGTCCTCATATGACAAAAGGGGCAGGGAATTCTGTGAGGTCCCTCTATTATGGCACTAATCCCAACCACGAGGGCTCCATCCTCATCTCCTACCATCATCACCTTGAGGGTTAGCGTTCCAATATATAGATCAGGGGGAACAGAAACATTCAGATCAGAGCAGCTACCTTGGACCTCAAGACTAGCCCCAGACTACAGGAAAACGTGCAGGTCAGGACCTGTGTCTGAATAAACAAATGCTCATCTTTTAAGCAATTCCACACGCTTCCGTCTTGCCTCTGTGATTATGATGATGGTCCCATGTTCCATTCCCAGGACCAGGGGATCCTTAGAACTCCGCTGTGGCCTTCCACCAAGGCTGGCCGGCCACCAGGCCCACACCTGCCCCCGACTCATGCCACATCCAAAGGACTCACCACCCCAAACTGTGTCTCCTTAAGTTTTCCTCCCCTTGAAGTTCAAAAGCTTGCAGACCTGGTCATTCTCTCTCCTCCCCCCTCTCTCTCTCTCCTTCCACCCCAACTCAGCAACCATCAAGTACTGCCATTTCCTGCTGCTCACAGACTCTGGGATTTGTTTGTTTCTTTTTGGTGCCAAGTCTAGAACCTTTAAGCTTAGATTATTGAGGTAGCTCCTCAGGGATCATCTTTCCTGTTTCTCTCCACTCCAGTGAGTCCTTTAAAGGCTAGATTCAAGTGTCCTCTCTTCCACTGATTTTGCCCTGATCCTGCCAGCTCACATCCCCTGCCCCTCTAGGGCCTGTCATGATACCTTTTCTTTACGATGAGCCCCATCGTCCTGCAGTCCAGTCATCTGACCAAATCTTATGTCTGCAGGGATGTTAAGCATCTCTGAGCCAGCACCCACACACTATTTCATAATTATTATGGGCTAGTTAATTATGAAACAGGTTCTCAATAAGTTCCATAAATGAGTAAAAGGATACTAATCTTCATAAAAAGTACCCTCAGGTGCTTAAGAAGTCGACTAGAGTTCGATGCATAAGACAGGGTCCTCAGGGCTGGAGCACTGGGACAACCCTGAGGGATGGGATGGGGAGGGAGGTGGGAGGAGGGTTCACGATGGGGGACACATGTACACCCGTGGCTGATTCATGTCAATGTATGGCAAAAACCTCTACAATACTGTAAAGTAATTAGCCTCCAATTAAAATAAATAAATAAAAAGAAGTCGACTGGAACAGGAAGGAGTAAACGGTGAGGATATGATGATACAATGATACTAACATCAAACCTGTGTGTACCAGACCCAATGCTAAAGATTTCCCTTCATTGTCTCATTTTATACTTACAACCTCCTGGTGAGGTAAATACTATTTATTATCTCCATGACACTGGTGAGAAATTAAGACCCTAAGAAGTAGACAACTCACTTGAGGTCAAACAGTGAGTGATGGAGCTTGGTTCCCATCTCAGATCTTTTGGACCAGAGGCCTCACACTTAACTTAAGAGGCTGCAAGCTGGTGGCCACAGAAGAATACAGACTATAGAAATGTTCTGTTTGGACCACTAAGCATGTAAAAAAAAATAACCAATCACCAAAAATTAAAAATTAGGGGAAGCTACATAAAATTCAGATTTCCCGACTCTTCTTAAAATATCAGATAACCAGAAAATGATACACTGGTCAGTTGATAGTGCCAGGGCAACAACTGATCCAAGTGGAAACAAATGAATTAAAACCCCTACCTCAAAGCACACTCACAAAAATAAACTCTAAACAGTACAAATGTGAAAACAAAACTTTGAAAGGGTAAGAAGAAAATACAAATAAATGTCATTACGATGTCACAATATTAAAAACATTTTAAAACAAGACCTAAAAAGCAGAAATCGGAAGGCAAAGAGCTGTTATCTAGCTAAATCCATGCAGAAAATGTCTACATGACAAAAGTCATAGGCATAAAAGGACAGACATGAACAAGATATTTTCAACTCACATGACCAAGGAAAGATTTACAAGATAGTCTTCCTGACTAACAGCCAGAGGTATGCAGGATAGAGTCCCTAGAACACAGCAGCTCACACGCAGCATGCTGGCAAAACCTGACGGTTGTCAGCCTTAAAGACTCAGATTCTGGGGATGAATAGAGTATAAGCTGGTATAAGGGCTGTTTTAGAGAGCAAGTTGGCTTGTCTAGAAAATCTGAGGGCTGTGAAATGTGAGGGTTGTGGAATGGTTATAGCCTGGAAGTGCCAGACTGTACTTCTGCACTGGCAAGCCCCAGCAGACTGGTCTTAACAGGAAGGCCTACCACCCATCACACACACACACACACACACACACACACACACACACACACACACACACATGCATACTCGTGTCCACACACACACATGTACCCGCACATGTGTGCATACATATAACTACCACCCTGTGAGGAGACGTTGTCCTCAGCCTCAGTTACAGCTAAGAAAATGGAAGCATGCAGAGGGGGAGTCTCTGTCCCAGGCTGGAGCTGCAGCCAGGAAGGACAGCAGCTTCTGGCCGCAGCCCTCCCGACTGCGCTGAGGGCAGGCGGGCGGGCCCGGAGCGGCAGGCAGGCCAGGATGGACCCAGCCAGCACTGCGCAGAACACATGCCAGGGGCTGAAGGGGAAGTCTGCCAACTACTGTTCAAAGTCCAGGGAGTTCTCTGTTAAAACCCAAACCAAAAAGACTCTAACACAGATGGCTTTAACCCTTGAAACTGTGCAAAGTTTGGTATGTATCTGTGTAGTTTTTGTAAGAAGGTTTAAGGCTTTCATCAAATTTCCAAAGGGGTCCATAACCTTAGAAAAGTTAAAAACACTACACACAGGAATCCCACAATATAATCAAGGACATTCCCTAGGAAAAAATCCTCTCTGGACAGCCAAGTCAGAGCAAAAGATCCTGGGAAAATTATCCTTCAGCCCTCAGGGATTACCCAAGCATTCCTCAGAAGGTGATAACCACCAATGTTCTGTTGAATGTGTTTTTCTTTGCCAGATCTAAACTGACTGACTCATGGAGTAAAAGAGTAAGGGTCTAACTGCCTTTATTCACCGAGGTTACTTTTAAAAGAGCAATCAAGGTAACGCAAGGGTGAAAGGCGGACTTTATTGGTTAGGTGCATGCTCTTTCTTAAGAAAACATCCAGAATTCAGTATTCAACTTAAATTGAACTCTGTGGTTATAAAGAATCTAAAAATAAAAGACAAAAAATCTGAGAGACATGGGCTATTCATATATGCATATTCATACATACGCATGATTTACAAGTATATAATCCTAAGGGTTACACTATACATACTTTCTTTAAAAAGAAACTACTCTTCTGTTTTATCAAGGGCCTACCTCTTCCTCTGGAGCTGCATTTAGCTTTATTATAGGATCTTTACTAAAGATCTTTATCGTAGGATCTTTACTATATCTTGGAGCTTTTTACTGGGGCCTGGGAATTAAATATGGAAATGTACTTTCCTCAGCAAAGTACACACTGACCTTTGTTACAAACTGTCTTTGTTTTCTGCAAGTAAGTATTTCTAAAAAATGGATTTTGTTTGGATTTAATACTAAAAACAATATAAAAGCCATTTGTTGAGTTTGTTCTCCACTTGCAGGAAACTTACTGACAAACTGCCATTCTCATTCAGAAAATTTATGTCCACATCCATTCTGCCTGCTTCAAGTCTGAGGTCAGAGGAGCACTTATTCTCTCCGGCCAGTGCACAGCACACGTCCCCTGAGGACACTTCACACAAGACCACCAGCACGAAACAGAGCAGAGCTTTGTTTTCCATAAATCATTCTCAGTCTTGGTCTAACAAAACCCAACGAAACTGAGAGACAAGGCATGAAAAGTCCCTCTAAAAACACATACGTCCTTTAAGACCATCTTCTGAGAGTGTGGAACTGCACACACTTTTTTAGGCATCTCAGCCAGACTGTTGACCTGGCTACCATCCACTCTTCCCAGTACTGAAAACCAAAGAACGTTCTAGGCTCATCTGCCTAGGTTGCCATCCACATAGGTTCCTGAAATTATTTCTTAGTGGCACCACCTTAACCAGTCTCCCCAATTCCAAACAAGCTTCAGACTTCCTAAGATGGGACTGGATTATCACCGTGGGAACAGTGACATCATGGACAAGGGTCAGTTTGCCGTGACACTGTTACCCCCAGCAAACATAGCTGACTCTTCCAGGGATAGAACTGCCCCATTCCATTCAATTGCCCCACTGATCTTTTTTTGCACCAGTTTGGTATCATGAAATAAATATTAATTCCAACCCTCTCAACAGAAGATCTTCCATTCAAAAACATAATAACCCAAGAATGCGAATTGCTATTTCCTGATCCCTGCACTGTGCTGGGCAGGCTCTGGCTATAGTCAAAGACAGCCCCCATGACTGCATTTGGAATGCAGAGGCAACAATAAATCAGATGGACTAGTGAACACAAGAATCAAACCAGAAGGCGGTGGGGCAAATTTTCCAAAGCAAAGCGAGATTTTGACGCAGAGGATCAGCTGCTCAGGAGATGAGGTGACGATTTTCCTGGACTCCTTTTTAAATTTCATGTCTGGATCTCGTCTGGAACATCTACCAAATGGACTCAGGCCCAAATATCTGACATTCCTTTTGTAATTCCAGCCCTGTGACTGCCCCTGTGTCACGGCAGTGGGAACCTTACTTCTAGCCTTGATTTCACATTATGACTGACTCGCCTTCATTATCTGAGCTCCCTCAGCACAGATAACTGCCCAGGGAGTCTTTATACAGCCACAGAGGACGGGGGGGCCTCCAGTGTGAAGATGTGCTGAGTCTCTACACGCTTCTATCAACATGACATTTGGAAAGCTGAAGACAAGAGCAGCCAGCTGGGGCCTTGGAAGGCACCATCCTCAGTGATCTCAGAGCCACTCTCCGCATATGTGCTGGGGGCAAGGAGGCAGCCAGCTGGCAGGAGCCATCCTGAGGGACAGGGTCATCGCCACCCTCCAGCTGACACGCAGGAAAGCCTTGGGCTGATCAGGTGTGTGTGATAAAGGCAGCAGAAGTCCCTCCCCAAACGTAAAGGATGGTCCACAAGGGCCTGGGCTGCTCTATACCTGAGGGCAAGTGGACTACTTTTAAGGAAGTGCATTTCCATTATCCTGCTCAAAGACGTATGCCACTGGCAGGATAGCTAGTGAACCCCAGAAGAGACCCCATTCCTTTGAGGATTGGTCTCAAACTAAAGACTTATGAATTCACAATTAAGGGTGTTAAATGATTCCCTCCAAGAGAACCAGGATTGTGCTGATCCAGGTAGAGCTGACTTAGCAGTCACGGCTTCCAACACATCCTCGGCTCCCTTGGCCTTTCTTAGGGATGTAAACCACGGGGAGATTTCACTTCAGGCTGGTGGATTCTGAGGGGGTGAGGCAGGCAGGCTCTTGGACACAGGGCCACTGTGTCATTTACCACCTAGGTGATTATGGCAATTACTTAAGCTCTCCAAGTCTTTATCCCCATTTGTGAGATGAGATGAGACAAATACCTACCTCATGGGGCTGGGGATTAAATGAATAATGCAAGTAAAGCATTTTTCACATAGTAAACACTGAACAAACATTATCTATCACCACAATTATTTTGACCAAGTCCAAATTAAAAAAAAAAAAAAAAAAAAGGTTAACAAAGCAAAAACTCGGTGCCAAGAAGCCTACAAACATTTCACAATTGTCTGCAGTTTAGCTGCCAGTGTAAAGATGTGCTGAGTCTCGAAATGCTTTTATCAGCACGACATTTGAAAGGCTGAAGACAGAACAACCAGCTGGGGATTTGGAAAGCACCATCCTCAGTGGTCTCAGGGGTCACGCTCTCTGTATATACGCTGCGGCAAGCATGCAGCCATAAGAGCTGTCATGTACCCTAATATGCTTGGAATCATGCTGCATCGCCTCACTCGCTCTGGTCTTCCTCACCTGCCTCAGTTTCAAGCTAGATTGTAGACTGACTCCCCTCAAAATAGGTGTAAGCAACCCCCTTCTGGATGCTTCTACCTGCCTGGACACTGCCTGTGTCTGCCAAGCGACCAGGATGCCTCCAAGGGCCAGCCCTGCTGGGTCGCGGTGCACCACGCAAGCCTGATAACTTCCCTGTGATTCAAAGGGAAACAGAACCTTCTACAAAGCTTTCTCAGAGTTAGAAATGGGTGAATTCATAAAAATTGACTAAGAAATTTATTAAGATTAAATATGCAACGCACACTGAATGCACTCCTCGGAAACATCTCGTCCCTCTGTTCTCTTCTGAGATCATGGGGTCTTCATGCTTAGGCCGCCTGTGTATTTGATCAAACAGAATTCTAAAAATTAATAAAATTAGCTTTCTGAGGCAGAAGATGCTATTTTCAAAAGAGAGAGTTAACAATAAACTTATAACTAGACAATGGGGACTTACCCTGGGGGTGAATATTATGGCACAGAAAACAACTTTTTGAAAGGGAAAAAGAAATAAGATGCCTCGGAGGCCACTGGAGAAAATATCTGTCTGGGTTTTTCCACCAAGTTATCATCCCGGCCAAGATAATTCAATATGAAAAAAAAAAAAAAAAGAGTCTTTTTAATAAGTGGTGCTGGGCCAACTGAAAATCCACATGCAAGAAAACTAATTTAGACCCCTACCACATTCAGACACAAAAACCAACTTAAAGTAGATCACAGACCTAAATATAAAAGCTAAAATGATAAAACTCTTAGAAGAAAACATATGGGTAAATTATCATGACTTTGGGTTAGCCAATGATTTCTTAGGTCTGACACCAAAAACTCAGGTGAGAAGAGAAGACTGATAAGCTGAATTTCATCCAAGTTAAAGTTGTCCATGCTTCACAGTATACCTTGACTAAAACAGAAAGACAATCCCCACTCCCTCCAGTGGGAGAAAATATCTGCAAACTATTTATCTGATAAGGGACTTGAATCTAGAATATATAAAGGATCCTTACAACTCTGATAAAAAGAAAGCTTCCCCATTTAAAATGGGCAAAGGATCTAAGTAGACATTTTTCAAGAAGATAAACAAATAGCAGTAGGTTTATGAAAAGATATTCAACATCACTAGCCATCAAGGAGACACAAATCAAAACCACAAGAAGATACTATTTCACACCCACCAGAAAACCTATAATGAAAAAGACAAGTGTTATCAAGAACAAAGGGCAATTAGAACCTTCATATATTGCTGGTAGGAATATAAAATGGTTCAGACACTTAGGAAAATGATTTGACAGTTTCTCAAATGTTAACATAGAGTAACCATATGACTTAGCAATGCCACTCCCAGTTATAGATCCAAGAAAACTTTCCACATAAAAATCCATACACGAATGCTCAGTTCAGTTCAGTCACTCAGTCGTGTCCGACTCTTTGTGACCCCATGGACTGCAGCATGCCAGGCCTCCCTGTCCATCACTAACTCTTGGAGTTCACTCAAACTCATGTCCATAGAGTCGGTGATGCCATCCAGCCATCTCATCCTCTGCCGTCCCCTTCTCCTCCTGCCCCCAATCCCTCCCCACATCAGAGTCTTTTCCGATGAGTCAACTCTTCGCATGAGGTGGCCAAAGTACTGGAGTTTCAGCTTCAGCATTAGTCCTTCCAAAGAACACCCAGGACTGATCTCCTTTAAAATGGACTGGTTGGATCTCCCTGCAGTCCAAGGGACTCTCAAGAGTCTTCTCCAACACCACAGTTCAAAAGCATCAATTCTTCGGTGCTCAGCCTTCTTCACAGTCCAACTCTCACATCCATACATGACCACTGGAAAAACCATAGCCTTGACTAGACGGACCTTTGTTGGCAAAGTAATGTCTCTGCTTTTCAATATGCTATCTAGGTTGGTCATAACTTTCCTCCCAAGGAGTAAGTGTCTTTTAATTTCTTGGCTGCAATCACCATCTGCACTGATTTTGGAGCCCCAAAAAATAAAGTCTGACACTGTTTCCACTGTTTCCCCATCTATCTCCCATGAAGTGAGGGGACCAGATGCCATGATCTTCATTTTCTGAATGTTGAGCTTTAAGCCAACTTTTTCACTCTCTTCTTTAACTTTCATCAAGAGGCGTTTTAGTTCTTCTTCACTTTCTGCCATAAGGGTGGTGTCATCTGCATATCTGAGGTTATTGATATTTCTCCCGGCAATTTTGATTCCACCTTGTGCTTCTTCCAGTCCAGTGTTTCTCATGATGTACTCTGCATATAAGTTAAATAAGCAGGGTGACAATATACAGCCTTGATGTACTCCTTTTCCTATTTGGAACCAGTCTGTTGTTCCATGCCCAGTTCTAACTGTTGCTTCCTGACATGCATACAGGTTTCCTAAGAGGCAGATCAGGTGGTCTGGTATTCCCATCTCTTTCAGAATTTTCCACAGTTTATTGTGATCCACACAGTCAAAGGCTTTGGTATAGTCAATAAAGCAGAAGTAGATGTTTTTCTGGAACTTTCTTTCTTTTTTCATGATCCAGCGGATGTTGGCAATTTGATCTCTGGTTCCTCTGCCTTTTCTAAAACCAGCTTGAACATCTAGAAGTTCACGGTTCACATATTACTGAAGCCTGGCTTGGAGAATTTTGAGCATTACTTTACTAGCGTGTGAGATGAGTGCAATTGTGTGGTACTTTGAGCATTCTTTGGCATTGCCTTTCTTTGGGATTGGAATGAAAACTGACCTTTTCCAGTCCTGTGGCCACTGCTGAGTTTTGCACATTTGCTGGCATATTAAGTGCAGCACTTTCACAGCATCATCTTTCAGGATTTGAAATAGCTCAACTGGAATTCCATCACCTCCACTAGCTTTGTTTGTAGTGATGCTTGCTAAGGCCCACTTGACTTCACATTCCAGGATGTCTGGCTCTAGGTGAGTGATCACACCATCGTGATTATCTTGGTCGTGAAGATCTTTTTTGTACACTTCTTCTGTGTATTCTTGCCATCTCTTCTTAATATCTTCTGCTTCTGTTAGGTCCACACCATTTCTGTCCTTTATCGAGCCCATCTTTGTATGAAATGTTCCCTTGATATCTCTAATTTTCTTGAAGAGGTCTCTAGTCTTTCCCATTCCGTTATTTTCCTCTGTTTCTTTGCACTGATCCCTGAGGTAGGCTTTCTTATCTCTCCTTGCTATTCTTTGGAACTCTGCATTCAGATGCTTATATCTTTCCTTTTCTCCTTTGCTTTTCGCTTCTCTTCTTTTCACACAAATGTTCACAGAACTATTATTCATAATATCCCCAACATAGAAAAAGAACCAAATGTCCATCAAATCGAGGATATATAAACAAAATGTGGTATATCCAAGCATTAGTATATCATTCATCATAAAAAGAAGTGAAGTACTGACACATGCTAAAACATGGAAGAACTCTGAAAAAACTGTGGTAAATGAAAGCCAGAAAAGGCCACAAAGTATATGATTATGATTCCATTTAAATGAAATGTCCGGAATAAAGAAACCCATAGGGACAGAAAGTATATTTGCGACTGGTTGAGAGTGAGGGCAGGGATAGAATGTGGCATAACTTCCAACTGTCCCAGGGTTCCTTTTTTAGGGTGATGAAAATGTTCTAAAACTTAATTATGATGATGGCCAGACAACTCTATAAATAAACTAACAAGCAGGGACACATACACTTAAAAAAGGTGAAATTTATGGTATGCAAATTTTATTTCAACAAAGCTGTTTGTAAAATCTCATTCCACATACAAAGTCAAAATTTTCTTAAAAAACCTTTCCCCCTAATTAAAAAAGTCTTATTAGTTCTCAAAAACACTAAATAAAGAACCAGGAAAATAGAAAGCACTCATAACTCTGCCCCTAAATAAGCAGGTTACTGTCCTTGGAGAAGGCTTCTCCCAGTGTCTTGATAGCAGATAGCAGCAGACTGGCTCCGGCAGGCCCGGAGTGAGTCCTAGAACGGTGCCTATTGGGTGTGCTCAGCTCACGTCCTCACGCGGGTTGAGGGAGGCAGATTCGGAGAGAAGTCACGGCCGAATCATGGCAGCTTCACTCTCAGGAGATGGCAAAGGAAAGAAGAATTCTGACTGTTGCAGGTAGAAGTGAAACCTCTCTTCATCTAACCTGGGGGCACTAGAGTTCCTTCCAGAAGTCTTCAGAAGTTACAAATGCTCCTATAAGCCATTCTGTTAATTTTTTTTGTCCCTTTAACCGTTTCTATCTTCCACCAAACATGAGTACATAACAAATTTTTAAATAATGTGTGCCAGAAATTATGATAAACACTTTACACATGTTGCCTCACAAAAATTTTATGAGGCAGATACAATTATTATTCCCACTGTGCAGAGGAGGAAACTGAGACCTACATGCAGGTCCTTGTCTCCAAGGTTCAGCATCAATCCCTATGCACTGCCATGATAATTTCTGATGCAGAGTCTTATCACCCACCCATCTACCCAGTCCTTTATTTAACCAGGACTATTAATATAATGGACTGAGAGTACAGCCTTGAACACTCTTCATAATGGAAAACAAATATATGTCCATGCCAGGCCTCTCCACTAGGAGACTCCTCAACCAGGATCAGACTAACCCCCAACAAAAATAAAAGTGAAAGTTGCTCAGTCGTGTCTGACTCTTTGCGACCCATGGACTATACAGCCCATGGAATTCTCCAGACCAGAACAGTGGAGTGGGTAGCTGCTCCCCAGGGATCGAACTGAGGTCTCCTGCATTGCAGGCGGATTCTGTACCAGCTGAGCCACCACTCAGTTCCCTGAGAGTTGATCAGTTCCTCCTGTGTCTTTATTTTTTTCATTCAACTCAAATAAATCCATCCCATATGAGGGTTTCTCAGTGGCTGCAATTGAAACATACAATATCTTCAATATCTTGTCTTTATTATTTTTTGTTTTGGTTTTCTCCCCTGAATCATTCATCGCGAATATATTCAAACAGAAAAGCTGAAAGAACAAACTGATCAGCCTTTACTCCTTCCATTAGAATTAATAACTGACAACATTTTATCCTATTTGTCTTATTTAGTTTTTAATTATTCAGATTTAAGGTAGTCACATACCATAAATTTCCTTTCAAGTGTGTATTTCAATAGTTTCTGGTATATTCACAAAGTTGTACAAACATCACCATGATCTAACTTTAGAACACTTTCATCACCCCACAAAGAAACTCTGTACTCGTTAGAAATCACTCGTCAGAAATCACTTGTCTCCTTCAAGCTTGAGGCAATCTCTAACCTACTATCTCTGATTTCCACATTCTAGACAATTCCTCTGAATGGAATCCTACAATATGTGATCTTTTATGCCTGACTTCTTTCACTTTGCATGAATTTTCCAGATTCATCCATTCTGTAGCCTGTATTATTATTTCTGATTATCAAAAAATTTTTCATTATATGGATAGACACCATTTTGTGTAATATTTAGATAATTTCCACTGTTGGGTTACTTATAAACAACGCTACTATGAACACTGATCTACAAGTTATTGTGAAACATATGTTTTCAATTCTCTTGGGTATATACCTAGGACTGAAATTTCTGGGTCATAGAGTAATTCTAATATTTTGAGGAACTGAACATATATTTCTTTATTTCCAATTTAATTTCACCAATTTGATGGTTAGATGCATGTGTTTTTCTGAAGAAAAAAAAAAAGACCAAGATGTTTACAGATCCTTTCAATTAAAATAATACAGTTTCTTGATATAAAAAAAATATGCTGGCAATGGTTTATGCCCACTAAAAAACAAATAACTTTGTTTTTTACAACAGTGATACAAGTTTGTCTCACTGCCTAAAGACTTTAAAGGGGAGAAAATTAAAAAAATTTGACTCAAGCTATCAACAGCACATATAATTGGTCACATAAAGTGATTTTGTGATTATTTGTGCAATCTATATATGAATAAAGCCATTGGAAAATTTTTTTCTACACTTTTTATTGTCCTTTAGAGGTCACAGAAGCACTGCCCTGAGATAACAGACATCCCAATGGATTTATATTTCCCCCTTTAAATATACTAATTCTCACTTGTTCTAAAACCTATCAGATACTGGATCAGTCATGACTACTTGCTAAATACATGTTAAGTGTTCAAACCTCTGCATCATTGTCAAGGTGGGGGCTTGTTTCTAAAAGGAGTGTTTCTGTAGATTGGAGGGATGGTCTAAGAGGTGGTGTGCAACCACTCAGAATTCCACCTACTTCCAAAACCTCTGCTTCCATTAGCAGAGCCACTGTTTACTTCTGTTTGTGCTCAGGGCTGGCCCACCCAAGAGACTCTTTCAGTGCTTGAGTTGACTCCTCTGCCCACCGTGGCTCGGGGTCTCTGAGCAGCACCATGCAGGCTCTATCTGAGGGCCAGGAGATGCTGTTGGCCCTACCACACCATGACCCACTGAGGTCCTTAGAGGATCTACAACCTAGTGGGCCAAGTGAGTTTGTGTGCCCCAAACCATCCTAGCAAACTAAATCATGCCGTAGCCTTAACAGTACTCCAATGGTGGTTTGACCTCACTGCAGTGATCAACCCAACAGGGTGCCTTGCGACCATTCCCTTACAGCTGCTGCAGACTAGTTCACAGAGAACAATGTGGACTCTGTGGCATAAACAGCAAAATAGATCCCAGGAAGGAAGCAGAGGGCCAGGTAACCAATGAGGTGGGGCCATTCTGTGCAGACGGTTCTCTGCCTTTAGTCTAGGCATCTGCTGGCTTTGGATCACTCTTAATACCAGGCTGGAGGACGAGCCAGATGTGCCTGCCAGCTCATTTGGATTGAAGCGATCAGGGCACATTTGAACAGAAAGGTGTGATAAGAACAAGCGTGGCGCTTTGTTCTGCCAGCTCTTCTGCAAAGCCCAACAGCTCTGCTACAGGAGGAGGCAGACCTAACGTGCTGGGCTGGGAAAGTGGGGTTCACTGCATACCTGGACAGCCCCTGGGCCCTCCCCACGCCAAGCTCAGGAGTCTGGTCCATCCACTCTCGTCCATGGTGATCCCAGGCACACCCATCCAGCCAGCAAGTCCTGGAGGGCAGTGTTTCTCCACTGGGAATGTTTGTACATGTTGGATTACCACGACTGACGGGTCATGCTCTCAAGTGCACCAGACAGTCCTGAACAAGGAGAAACCATCCTGTCTCCAAGGCCAATATAGTTGCCATTGAGAAATGGCCCCTTTAAGACAAGGTCACAAACTCAAATGCCAGTGAAGGTCAGGCAGATATCCTAAGGATGAGGCAGACTCCCAGGAAGTAGTCTTTTGAACTATGTTCTTTGACACAGACGCACTTTATTGGTATTTTAATCACAAAGGGGTGTTTTCTGTGATTTAGTTCTACAAAGAAGTGCGTCCTCTCATTTTTTTCCATGAAACACTCAGCCGTCTTACCCTATACTTCGTTTTCCCACTTCTTATAAAGATGTGGGTACAGAAACATTTTGGTCTCAACTGTACCACAGGGAAAGCAACAACGCAAATCTGAGAATGAATGGCACTTGCCACTTAGCACCAGAGAAGAGAAACACGAGGGCATGGTGGGGACTGAGGCAAACTGAAAACTGCCTAAAGGGGGCAGCCCTGTCAGCTCCAGCAGACTGCCGCCATACAGGGATGTGGGTCTGGAGTTGCCAGATCTATCCAGAAAAGCCAGAGAGCCTGGGAAGGGGAAAACACATTGCTTTCTTTGGTAAATTTCAGAAAACTAATAGGAAAAAAGAAACAAAACATGTTTGAGGCCAGATGCAAGTAGATCAAACTAGTCCATTCGAAAGGAAATCAGTCCTAAATATTCATTGGAAGGATTGATGTTGAAGCTGAAGCTCCAATACTTTGGCCACCTGATGCGAAGAACTGACTCATTGGAAAAGACCCTGATGCTGGGCAAGATTGAAGGCAGGAGGAGAAGGGGACGACAGAGGATGAGATGGTTGGATGGCATCACTGACTGGATGGACATGAGTTTGAGCAAGCTCCGGGAGTTGGTGATGGACAGGGAAGCCTGGTGTGCTGCAGTCCATGGGGTCTGCAAAGAGTTGGACACAACTGAGTGACTGAACTGAACTGAACTGTAGCTCCTAGGTCTGCTATTTGTGCATGGGATATATGACCCCAGTTCAGAGTGCTGTTCATCTGCACTTGCTCTGAGCTGCTCTCACGTGGCCAATGGCTGGACCCTGCATTCTCAGGAGGTCAGGAATAGTGCAAGGGAGTCAGGTACACACCCCCAAATGGGAGACCTGCAAGGATTACAGTGACCTCTGTCTCAGTGGCCCACGTGAGTGGGGGAGTCCACACTGATCAGAGCCCTTCAGCTCCACTCAGCAGTGGCACAGCAGAGGCACGCTAGATGCGAGTGTCCAGGTGGAATGAGCACAGAGCACCTGAGGGGCTGTCATGGACATGCAGGTTTTCACAGGTGGGAGTTTCTTCCTCTGTAACCATCTGTGACTTAGGCAGCAGGTGTGGACAAGGATAAAATGAGTGGTTGAGATGCAGACACAGTTACCTTGTATGTTACTATGTATGTCATAGATTCCTCAATCATCACAAATTCCAAGGCAAGGACTAAGGAATGATTTGATTTAAGAGAAAAAACGCTTGCCATTGTGAAGAGACAAAATTCTCTTTTCTTACAAGGTCCTGGCTCTTCACCCCGAATTTGCAAGCTAGGAGGAAGCATTGTTTTCCCAGCATCCCCTCTGATCTGCCTCAGCCTTCTCCTAGGCTTCCCTTTTGAAAGCAGCAGAGACAGACACAGAGAGCCCTTTGTCCGGCACTGGCGGCCTCAGGCGCTGACATTCTCGGGAGAGGGCCTCCCTTCCGCTCCAGAGACAGCCCGAGGGTATGACCCCAGGGCTCCTGACAGTTGTGTTCTTTGTCAGGGACAGGGCCACCCACAAGTCTGGGGGTTAGGAGCAGCAAAGGAAGCTGTGAGGCTGGGCAGATAACTTTGAGAACCTCACAAACTTCACTACCAAAGCTCTGCCTGGGCCCAGGAACACCCATATCACCAGGTCCCAGGCGAGGTGTGGGTCTACAAGGTGGGCCCGCCCATCCCTCCTCACGTCTTCCCAGGGAAAACCCCGCAACTTTATGGCCCCAAGGAAGGCGTGCTTTGTAACCTGAATTCAACAAGAAAAAAACATTTTTCCATGTACAGCAAAACGTGCAGCCACTATTCCTCCACCGTCGAACCACCTGAGCAAAAGCTTCCTGAGCAGAGAGTTTATGCAGCAGTCTTAAAATTTCCTTTTCTTTTTTTGATGGTTGGGAAGGATTATAAAGAATTCTCTATCTTGGCAGAAAATGCATATGGTTTTATTAAAACAACCTACTTTCAGAGCATAGCCCACACTAGGAGCCATGAGGGAACAGAGGGGACCTGGAGGATCTTCCTGGCTGGTTCAGAAACAAGCCTGAAGACAGCTGTGCCTGGAGACGTCCAGCCAGCGCGGGAGGCTCAAAGACAGAGGATGGCACGGGGCTAGGCCCCAAAGACAAGCTGGACTCAGCCTAGAAGAGAAGGGCTTCCCCGGTGGCTTAGTCGCTAAAGAGTCTGTCTGTGATGCGGGATATGATGTTTGATGCCTGGGTTGGGAACATCTCCTGGAGAAGGGAATGGCAACCCACTCTAGTATTCTTGCCTGGAAAATTCCATGGACAGAGGAGCCTAGTGGGCTACAGTCCATGGGGTCGAAAAGAGTCGGACACGACTGAGTGACTAACACCCAAAATTGCTGATAGTTAATGATTTTGATTTATAAAATGACAATTTCACTTGGCTAAATCCTTGTTATTTGATGTAAGTAAGTGACAAATAGGCGTAAGTGACAAATGTCTACTGTTTTAAAGGACACCAAAATGAAGACACCAGGACCCATCAGAAAAGCAGGAGCTGTGCACATGGCTATCTGCTCACTTCTCTGGCTCCCGCTGAAGAAACATGATGCTCTTATAGCTGCAGAACATCTGACACTGGACGCCAGAGTCTACTACCCTCTGACGCCGAAACATGTAAATACAAAGCCATTTGAGGTGCCCTTCCTGGAGTTTTAAGGCCAAAGGGCAGTGGCCGTGTTTTTAGAAATAGAACTATCAGGTCTCCTTCACTAAGACTTAGTATTCATCTCAGTCTACTGTAGATTTGAAATCAGCTTTTTGATAAAATAATAACAACACACATGCAACAAAAAAAAAATCTCTTCTCATGCTTCAGGCCTGAGTGCTGATGAGCCTCAACAGCCAACTCAGCTGGCCCTCTCTTTGAAAATCCAGATCCATGTTTCACGCCCCTTGGACTCCTCCTCCTGGATTTCTCATCATTGAAAACTGAACCTCAGACTCAGCTCCAGATCAAAGGCATTTCACCTTGACCCTGATGGATTACTATCTACTGTGCTAGGAGCTAGGTTCTAACCAGTGAACAAATGGATCTCCCTTAGTCTCCCTTCTCCTCACACCAGAATTCCTCACTAGCCCCTCTCCATACCTCCCCATTCACCTCCAATTCATCAATACATCATATCAATTTGGATATCTGACACATACCCTGTTTTTTTGTCCCCCTGACATAGGAATTAAGATTCAAGTAATAGAAAACCTGACTAAGGTAAGTACAGCTTAATCATAGAGGCAAGAACCGTTGCACAAAACACAGGTATGGGAGTGGGTCTTTTGGGCAGATTAGGTAGACCACTGGTGGCACAGCTCTGGATGGGCAATTCTGTGACTGTTGGCCTTTCCCTCACGGTCCCAAGACGGCTGCTGCTGCATTAAGCACCATCCTCAGTTCCCGGAGAAGACAGTCTTTCTCTGCAGCTTTCAGTAGGTCTTCCCTTTGGTTTCCCGGGCCAAATTTGGTCACATGACCACTGCTGCAAGGGAGGCTGGACAAGTGATTATCTGGCAAAAACAAATGGGACTCCTGCCCCGAGGAAGGGTGGCCCTCAAACTGTGCTTGTGTGCTTAGTCATGTCTGACTCTTTGTGACCCTATGGACTCTAGCCCTCCAGGCTCCTCTATCCATGGGATTTCCCAGGCAAGAATACTGGAATGGTTGCCACTTCCTTCTCCAGGGTCCCACAGACTGGAGAACAATTATATTGCAGAGGTTCTCACATAGAAGTGAAAGTTCTGAGCCCCATGTTGAGCTCCCCAGTCTGGGAATCCTGCACCAGGAAGGTGAATCTTCAGGGCATATGGCTTTGAAGGCCGATGGAGTTTAATCTCAGAAGTCCCACAGGAGTGTTGGAAATAGAGATTTCACTCTTAAAAGAGTGCACACAAAATCTCACATGTTCTAACACTCCGGGCAAATGCAATAATTTGATAGGAACCTGGGCCAGAACTACTTCCTGGTATTGGAATCCCAGAGAGATGGCGGAGGAGTGGGGGTGGGAGAGGCAGCTTGGCTCACCCTGAGGACACAGACGACCGCCATTCTTGGGAGCTTCTTCCACTGTTTCAACAGTGGTGCTGGTGAGGGCCATTGTGGAATCCTCCCTCTAGCTCATAGTGCCAAGACCTGGCCCCACCCAACTGCAGGTGCCAATGCTGGGATGCCTCAGGTCAAGCAACTAACTGGGTGGGGACACAGCCCCATGCATTAGCGACAGACCTGCTCATCAGAGGACCAAGACACAGCTCTACCCATCAGTGGCCAGGTACCAGCCCAGTCCTGAAGAAAACCTGCTCTAGCCTCTGGACAGCCTTGCCCATCATGGGGCAGACACTAGATACAAGAAAACCGCAGTACCACAGCCTAGAGACCAGTCTGCCCACAGCAGGAAAGATCCTGTCCTGGGACCAGCTAGGTCTCAGCCTTATGCACTAGTAGGCCAACACAAGCTTTGGGACATCCCAGACCTCCATACCCAACTGTGTCAGGAACTGCCCCATCCCAGAAACCTGATGGTCCTTGACCCTGCAGCCAGACTCCAGGATCCAGCAGTCTGGCACTAACTATAGGATCTGGTTCACCCATCAGTGGACAGGCAACAGCCCTGGAGTCTTCTGGACCCTGACTCCACTCTCCAGTGAGCCAACACCAGCCCAAAATCTCCCTAGGCTTGGTTCTGCGGTCAGCCACCTTGTGAACAGATTCCACCAACCTGCAGCCTCCACACAAGGCAGGATCTGAAAACCAACTGGACCAGGGGTAAAGAACCAAGCCTACAAGACCACCTACTGTGCTAGTCAATCTGCCACAACAGAAGGACCCACACAAACCCCATGGGGGAGCCCCTAGAGCACAGCTAAGGTGACAAGAGAGGAGTGCACTGCTAGGACGCACAGAGTATCTCCTAGAGAACACCATTTCTCCAAGATGTGGAATTGTAGCTAACCTACCAATGTGCGAGACCTGAGTTCAATCCCTGGGTTGGGAAGATCTCCTGGAGAAGGGAAAGGCTACCCACTCCAGCGTTCTGGCCTGGAGAATTCCACGGACCGTATAGTTCATGGGGTCACAAAGAGTCGGACATGACTGAGCAACTTTCACTTTCACACTTTCACCAGATACATAAAATACAAACAGCAATTCAGGCAAAATGATGCAACAGAGATCCTATAGTTAGTGCCAGACTGCTGGATCCTGGAGTCTGGCTGCAGGGTCAAGGACCATCAGGTTGCTGGGATGGGGCATGTTCCAGACAAAGGAATAAGACGAAACCTCAGAAGAAGAACAAAGTAAAGTGGAGATAGGTAATCTACCCAAGAGGGAGTTCAGGGTAGTGATTGCAAAGATGATCAAAGAAATTAAAAGAAGAATGGATGCACAGAGTGAGAAGTTAGAAGTTTTAAACAAAGAGTTAGAGAACATAAAGAACAACCAAGCAGAGATTAAGGATATAATAACTGAAGTAAAAAAATACAGTGGAAGAAATCAATAGACGGCTAAATGACACAGGAGGAGAAGGGGATGACCGAGGATGAGGTGGTTGGATGGCATCAATGACTCAATGGACATGAATCTGAGCAAGCTCCAGGAGTTGGTGATGACAGGGAAGCCTGGCCTGCTGCAGTCCATGGAGTCGCAGAGTCAGACATGACTGAGCAACTGAACTGATCTGACTGAAATGACACAGAGGAATGGATCAGCAAACTGGAAGATAAAGTAGTGGAAACGACTGCCACTGGATAGGAAAAAGAAAAAAGAATGAAAAGAAATGAGGACAAAATTTAAGAGACCCTGGGACAACATAAAGTACACTAATATTTATCTTATAGGGGTCCCAAAAGGAGAAGAGAGAAAGGGGCTGAGAATATATTTGATGATATAATAGCTGAAAACTTCCTTAACCTGGGAAAGGAAACAGTCCCAAGTCCAGGAAGCATACAGAGTCCCATATAGGACCAATCCAAAGAGGAACATATCAAGAGACACAGTAAATAAAATGACAAAAAATAAAGATAAAGAGAGAATATTAAAAGCAGCAAGAGAAAATCCACAGATAACATACAAGGGAATTCCCATAAGGCTATCAGTTGATTTTTCAGCAGAAACTCTGCAGGTCAGAAGGGAGTGGCATAATATATTCAGAATAATAAAAGAGGAAAATCTACAACCAGAATATTCAGCCAGGCTCTCATTCAGATTAGATGGAGGGATTAAAAACTTTACAAATTAGCAAAAGCTAAAAGAGTTCGTACCACCAAACCAGCTCTACAACAAACATCAAAGGAACTTTTCTAGGTGAAAAAGAAAAGGCCACAACTAAATACAAGAAAATTACAACAACAAAAAAAATTCATCAGTAAAGGCAAATATATAACAAAGGTAGGAAATCTTTCACACACAAAACTAGTAGGAAAGTTAAAATATACAAATAGTAAAATCATCTACACCCAAAAAAAGCAGTTAATAAATACACAAAAAAGATGTAAAATATATTAAACACAGTATTCATAAGGTGAAGAGGGTAATGCAAGGTTTTTAAAATGCATTTGCAATTAAGAGTTCAGCAACTTAAAACAATCATTTGTATCTACAGATTGCTATATTATATACAATTAACCTGAAATCTACAAACAGATATTCACACAAAAAGAAAAAGGAATTCTAACATAACACTAAAGACAGTCATCAAATGACAAGAGAAAAGAACAAAAGAAGCAAAAAAATAAAAAACCTATAAAAGCAAACCCAAAACAATTAACAAAATGGCAATAAGAACATACATATCAATAATTACTTTAAATGTAAATAGACTAAATGTTCCAATCAAAAGACAGAGAGTGCTTGAATGGATATTTAAAAAAGATCCACATATATGCTGTTACAAGAGACTGACTTCAGAGATAAAGACACACATATAGTAAAAGTGAGGGGATAGAAAGAAGTATTCCATGTAAATGGAAATCAAAAGAAAGCCAGAGTAGTAATACTTATATCAGACAAACAGACTTCAAAATAAAGACTGCAATAAGAGACAAAGAAGGATACCTCATAATGATCAAGGGATCAATCCAAGAGGAAGATATAACAATTACATATGCAACCAATATAAGAGGACCTAAGTATACAAAGCAAATACTAATGGACATAAAGGGGGAAATCAACAGGAACACAGTAATACTAGGGGACTTGAACAAACCACTTATGTCAATTAATAGATCATTCAGACCGAAAATCAATACGGAAACATTGGCCTTAAATGACACATTTGACCAGATGGACTTAACTGATATTTATAGAGTATTTCATTCAAAAGTAACAGAATACACATTCATTTCAAGTGTACATGGAACATTCTCCAAGATAGATCATATGCTAGGGCAGTATAACCAGGGTACTATGATCAAACCTGACTAATAAACACTACTGAATTCATGACTGATCAGTACATACACAAATTGGTCTTTGAAAGATGGACTGGTGCAAGGCAAAGACAAAGGCTCAAGGGCAACAGTGGATGCAGTACTTTCTGCAGGAAGGCAGGGTCTACCGCACAATTGCACTCATCTCACACGCTAACAAAGTAATGCTCAAAATTCTCCAAACCAGGCTTCAACAGTACGTGAACCATGAACTTCTAGATGTTCAAGCTGCATTTAGAAAAGGCGGAAGAACCAGAGATCAAATTGCCAACATCCGTTGGATCATTAAAAATTAAGAGAGTTGCAGAAAAACATCTACTTCTGCTTTACTGACTATGCCAAAGCCTTTGACTGTGTGGATCACAACAAAACTGTGGAAAATTCTTAAAGAGATGGAATACCAGACCACCTGACCTGCCTCCTGAGAAAATCTGTATGCAGGTCAGGAAGCAACAGTTAGAATTGGACATGGAACAACAGACTGGTTCCAAATCAGGAAAGGAGTACATCAAGGCTGTATATTATCACCCTGCTTATTTAACTTATATGCAGAGTACATCATGAGAAATGCTGGGCTGGAAGAAGCACAAGCTGGAATCAAGATTGCCTGGAGAAATATCAATAACCTCAGATATGCAGATGACACCACCCTTACAGCAGAAAGTGAACAGCTAAAGAGCCTCTTGATGAAAGTGAAAGAGAGTGAAAAAATTGGCTTAAAACTCAACATTCAGAAAACTAAGATCATGGCATCTGGTTCCATCATTTCATGGCAAATAGATGGGTAAACAATGGAAACAGTGACAGACTATTTGGGGGGCTCCAAAATCACTGCAGATGGTGATGAAGCCATGAAATTAAAAGACACTTGCTCCTTGGAAGAAAAGCTAGAACCAACCTAGACAGCATGTTATTGAAAAGCAGAGACATTACTTTGCCAAAAAAGGTCTGTCTAGTCAAAGCTTTGGTTTTTCCAGTAGTCATGCGTGGATGTGAGAGCCGGACTATAAAGAAAGCTGAGCACCAAAGAATCGATGCTTTTGAACTGTGGTGTTGGAGAAGACTCTTGAGAGTCCCTTGGACTGCAAGGAGATCCAACCAGTCCATCCTAAAGGAAATCAGTCCTGAATATTCATTGGAAGGACTGATGTTGAAGCTGAAACTCCAATACTCTGGCCACCTGATGAGAACTGACTCATTTGAAAAGACCCTGATGCTGGGAAAAACTGTAGGTGAGAGGAGAAGGGGACGACAGAGGATGAGATGGTTGGATGGCATCACTGACTCGAAGGACATGAGTTTGAGCAAGCTCTGGGAGTTGGTGATGGACAGGGAAGCCTGGCATGCTGCACTCCATGGGGTCACAAAGAGTCGGACACAACTGAGCGACTGAACTGAACTGAACTGAAGGTCTAGGACACTGGCTCAGCTGAAGTGGTTGTCTTGACATGAGAGACAAGAAACCACTGAACAGATAAGGCATGCAAAGGCATGGAACTCTGAATGCCATACTCAGTGCATTCTTCTAGAACCCATATTCTGTACTTCTCATATTTTGTGTGGACAGACCTCAGCTGCAGTAAGGCTCCATCAGTAAGTAAGTAACTGGCGTGCCTGGCGGTCTGTGGGAGGAACTGGCACACTCACTAGCCCCTCTGGCTCCTCTTCACATCTACCTGCAGGAGAACAAGGGCCCCGAGGTGGGCTTGTCACCTACACAGCACTACCCGTCCCTGTGAGGGAGCCCTCCCCCTCCAGCTCTGTCCATGATGGCTGCAGAGGGATATGCTACATAATTCTTGGGTGAAATCTCAGGGGCTGAAAAGGGTGATTTTTGAGTGAACTTCTTCCTGAGCAGGAGCCATGACTACCATTAGCTCTAAGTTGGGGAGGGGAAGATGTGTGTTAGCCCTGAAGACCCCAACTCAGCGGTGTACCATTTATTTGGCCAGCAATGAAGAGGCAACATAGTTTTAAGTCTCCAAAGGCTAGAGAACAGAACTTGAAAGACTGTTTCAGGCTATCACATTTTCCTTCCAAACATCTCTCCCCAGCCATTGCCAATGTGGACTGAAGTGGTGAACATGGGCCGAGCCCCCCAGGCCTGTTGGTTTATATTGTGCCCTGCGCCTCTGACCTGAAGTGTGAGTCTTTCTGATGCTTCCCCTGCAAGCCCTGCCTGGTGAGTCTGCTCATACCCTGCTGTGTAGCACAGTCCCTCTCATCTCAGTGGCATGAGATGTATAGCTCACTCATTCTGCAAAGCATGTGGTATACTGACCTTGTATATACAAGGACATTCCCCAGGCTTGGAAGCACAGCGAGACTGGCCCCATTAACCTGGACAGGCCCCAGTCTCCTGGCCTGCAGTCCAAATAGTCTACTCATGCTGACTACACAGAACTGCACAATATCCCTCTGAGAGGCAACCACTCAAAGGTCACATGTGCCAGCAACGTCGCTGACCTCCTGCCATATCAGAGAGTGTGCCGTCCACTGAGCAAACACACATGCCTACCGTGAACAGCAGTCAGGAAATGCGAGGAGAGCTGCCTCAAGGTGGTGCTGACCTCAGCTCCATGACAGAGAGCTAGGCTGAGACAAAAGGCTCACAACGGCCCCCAAGCAGCATGAGATTATCAGGCAAAGCCACCAGAAGTCACTGCCACTGGGAAACTCACCTCCCTCTCCTGGGCAGGCAGTGGGCTCCAAGGGCTTCCAAGTGCCGTCCAAGACTGACTTTGCCATGACAAAGCCCCCTTCCTCCCCAACAGACCTTTCTTGCACCCTGGCCCCTGGGTTAACACAGGAGAGACTGATACTTGACATTTCTGTCAGTTTTAGCCACTTTGCAAGTAGTGGATTTTTAATAGTTTTCACTGTTTTAAATGAAGGTACCTCACAGATAATTATAACTCTTCGAAGAGAGATAATTATAAAAAGAGATTTCAAAACAAACACACATGGAAACATATCTTAGCAAAAGAAGCAAAGCCCTTGCTTGTAGCCACCCTACCTTCCTAGTGTTGAGAACTCTGTTGGCACCAAAAGGAATTTTGAAGTTGGAAACCCTCATCAGAGAGCATTTTGTGGGGGAAGTAATCTGAAGCAGGCTTTAAGAAAAATACTTCCATGGGGTAATTGAAGTGCTTGGTATCTAGTGATGGGGCACCTCATTGTTTTTAGCACTGTGTTATGTTGGGGCCTATACTGCTTTAAATTCTGAGCTCATGCCATTTTATCAAAGATAATAAAATCCCAAAGGCACAACTACTTATCATCAGATAATCCAGTGGAAAGTTTCATTGAAGCTTCGGTGTAATGCCTCTTGGCAATGACCCTGACATCTAACTCTCTGGCTAATTCTCATTTCATTAAAGACATTTCCCAGGATGCCTAAGCGTCTTACTTCATAAAGCAGCCACTGGAACTCTGCAGAAAATAATTGCCTTCTTACAGGAATGACTGGCACCTCTTATCCACAGGCCTGGTCTGGCCTGGATGGGAGAAGAGGACCTGGCCAGTTACTGAGGCTCCCTTCTCCACGGACCATCTGTAATCAGAGGGACCATATTTGTAAGTGTTTCACCAGTGGATCTCTTAGTTGGGATTAAAAGGCCTCCTCCAGAGCTGATGTCACGTGATGAGTAATTTTTCCGGCATGCCTAAGGCTTCCTCAGGGCTGGGAATATTTGGAATCACTTACTTGGCAGGTCAGGTGCCGGCTTTTCCTGAACTCACTAAGTCTCATCCAAAGGGGTCCTCTATTGTCTGCTTTCTTCTGAGCTCTGCGTGTACATTTTCTGGCCTTAGACTGATCCATGATTGTATTATGCAATCTTACAGTAATCCCCTACAGACTTGAATGATATGTAGTAATTTCTCATCATTTTTCTTCTTTTGAGCACAAGTTTGGGCTGAGCACAGACACAGAGTAAATCTTTGGCATCATCTTCCTTTCTGAGTCTCCACATATAATTTTTGAATCTTAATTTTACTTACAAATTATAATTGTGCCAGAATGTAACAGATTAACAAAAATGAATCAAGGAGATCTTAGCCTCACTTGGATTATTTTAAGAGTCAAAACTTCTTTTCCCTCAGCCGAAGTAATGAAGAAATTTATGCTCAGAAAATGATAGGCAGAAAAATCAGGTTGGGCTGGATACCTGTCTAGAAGGCAGTTTCAGATTTCATTACACATCTCAGAAGGTAAACTTCCCTTATCAGAGCCAACATAGCCCCAGGACAGGAGGCCAATCTCTCCAGGTGGGACCCCTGCCTGCAGGGTGGAGTCAGGGTGGGAGGCTTGGCTTCCCCTCTGTAGCTACCTCCCCACTCCCCAAAACACATCATCCCCCCAAAGGCAGAGGTGACATTCAAGTCCTGGGTGTGGACCATCCATGGCTCTGGAAGTCTGGGGGAGAGGAAAAGAGTGCCAGATATGGAACGAATACTTTGGTATTCCTAGACCAGCATCAAGTCATACACTCTCTCAGTAAACCCGCTTTCTTCTTAATCAAAACCATGCCGGTGAGACACAGACGCTCCACTGGCTACACCCCTCCCTACTTGTTCTGAGAAAACTTGTACAGCCGTGGAGAGCTTTATCAGAATGTGTGGGTCTCAGAATCACCAGACCTGGCCCTTCCCCTCTCCAGGAACCTGCACAAGTCACCTGCCCCCTCCCAGCCTGCTTCCTGACCAGGTGCTGCCACCAAGATGTGGGGGTGACACAGGCTAGCAGACAGAATGCATTATCAGCCCAGCAGATGCCCCAGCTTTATCTCATTCCATCTCACAACAGTTTTATGCACAGACCCTGTTTCAGTCACATTTTAAGAGTCATCTTTGAGGCCACATACATTTATGCAACTGCTTAAGGTCTCACAGGTAGAAGGGTGACATCAGGTACCACCCCGCTGGAGGAATGCTGTTCTTAATTTCCAAGGCCCACCACCTAATTTGATTTCTGCAAAGTGGAATATCTAAATAGTCAATAAATATTGGTGAAATCTGAAGCCCCTTTGTTCACGGCACAGATGAAATGGGGCAAAAAAGAACAGAAGAATAACCCACTGGAAAGTCATGTTGATCATCCTTTGTTAAGATGGTAAACTGGAGTCAAAAATGGAACTGAAAACTCCGCAGCAGTGAGACCTCAGCCCTTCATCTCTCTAACCACCACTACAAATGCACTTGCTCAACAAAGTGTTCATTCATTCGTTCATTCATCTAGTTGCACAATAAACCTTCATCGGGCATCCATCACGTGCTGGGGACACAACGCAGGATGTGAAGACAAAGGGGTCTTCACGGGGTCCGTGATCCTGTTGCAGAGGGTGGCAGGACACAGGAAAACACGCAGCGCTGGGCAGTGACAGGTGAGAAGGAAAAGGAGAGGCTGCTTCTGCTCCCGAGGAGAGGCTACCGGAACAGAGAGCTGAACGGAGGGGCAGAGGGAGCATAGAAATGTCGGGGAGAGCAGGCTAAGGCCAGAGGTGGAGGGAAGCTTGGTCAGGGAGGAGAGGGCAGGGCCAGCACGGCGGGTGCGCGAGTGACGTGACGCTGTGAGCGGTGGGAGGTAAGGTCAGGGAAAGCGGTGGGAGGTAAGGTTGGGGAAAGTGGTGGGCCACAGGGTCCGGGGCCCCTGGAGGACTGTGAGCAGGAGCTCACAAGACGAGATCTTGGTTTTGAAAGTAATCTTCTGGCTGTCACTTAAGAACGTGCTGTTCAGAAAGCCACTGCGGAGGCTGGGAGACCCAGAAGGTGAGGGTGATGGAGGCCTGGACCACCGAAGGAACGGCAGGCGTGGCTAAAAGAGGTCTGAATAAGGACACGTTGTGAGAGCAGAGCAGGTGGGAA
Source organism: Bubalus kerabau (assembly GCF_029407905.1). NCBI lineage: Eukaryota > Metazoa > Chordata > Mammalia > Artiodactyla > Bovidae > Bubalus > Bubalus kerabau. Next base: position 7,180,443 of record NC_073642.1, on the reverse strand, counting down.
CTGCTGGTGGGTTAGAAGTATCAGGCACCTTCTGAAACACAATGGCCAGTCAACTTCTAGAAATGGCTAAGAAAAATCACAGCCGCCACCCATTAGGCAGGTGGGGGCTGTGCCCAGCACTTTATATTTGTTCACACACTTGATCTGACAACACGGTCGTGTGCAGCGGCCTCATCACCGTCCTACTGATGAGCAGGGGGGCTCACCCTGGTAAAAAGCGGAGCCCCTCTTCTGCTCCTGGACCTGGCTCCTCAGCCCCCTCCCCCCTTCACGTGCAGGCCGAGCAAATCTGGGTGTGGAAGAGAAGGGCTTCTTGGCTCAACACAGAGACTGTCTCATTGATTTCTTTTTCCAAAATGAAGGCCTCGGGGGATTTCACTTTATCTCAAAACGTATGTTTATCTTGGCAACTGGAGCCCTGTGGCAGAGGAACACTACAAGCAGCCTGCACAGCCAGCCCCCAGGGGCGCTCCCCCTGCCCTGCCTTCCTGGGAACACATCCATCTCATCAGCAGCTCAGCCAAGCTGGAGGGAAGCGCAGGCCACCCCTTGCCCTCCGGGGGGCTCTGAAGGCACCCGACCGCAGCCTTGCACAGCTGCTTGCTCCCCTCTGATTCTGTAACTATGGGGTACAGGAGACAGTGTTACGAAATCAAACAGGAGAAAAGCAGTGGGAACTTCAACTGAATTGGCTTTTCAAAGACAAAACAAGAAACCCACTAATCATTTTCATGGAAGAAAACCCTGGAATGCTGTGGGAAACGGGAAAGCTGGAAAAGCAGCCCCATCCAACAATTCGAGAAGAGGAAGATCCAAACAGCCCCCCAGTGAGACGTATGCCAAAGATGCTCAGAGGGTGGGAAACGCAAGGGAGAAATGATACTCGGGGAGGGTCTCTTCTGTCAGCAGTGATATGACCAAGATTCCTTTTGCCAGAAAAGCCGCGCCTGGAGCCTGGGCAGGAAGTCAGCAGGGCTGACGGCGGGGCTGGGGGTCCACAGGGCTGCCTTGCTAGTTCCTTCATGCAGGTGCTGGGCACCTAGCTTCCCCATGCTCCCAAGCAGAGTTCCCCTTGCCCCCTTCCACACTCCACAGGCACACACAGAGCCGGGAGAATGAAGTCTCCTTCTTCTCTGGTATAGCCAAGGCTTAGATCAGTGGTTCTCAAACTTGAGTGCACAAGGAATCCCCCAAGAGCTTACGAAACACAAGGATGACACAGAGATTCTGTGGCCGAGGGGCTTGGGTGGGCTGCGAATGCGCATTTCTAGTGCTTTCACAGGGGGTGCTGATGCTGTGACCTGGGATCACCCTCGGAGAACCACTGGCTTTCAGCATCTCCTTTCCCAAACAGCACCACCAAGGACTCCCAGGGGCCTCTTCTGCACCTGCTGGGCAGGGGGCACTGAAACAGGATCACCATGGCCAGCAGTGATGGAGCATTTGTTATGAGTTCCAGGCCCTCCACCCATAATAAATGCCTCACTTCCTTTTCACAACTTCCGCCCAAGCAGGGATTACTATTGTCCCATTTTACAGATTACGAAACTGACATAAGAGGACAAGCAGATGCCCAAGGTTCCACAGTGAGCAGCAGAGCTGGGATTTGAACGAGGCAGGGGAAAGTGCTGGAGCCCTCCACTCCCTCTACCCCTCTTAACAGTCAACATCAAGCTCATGGAAAATCTGATGAGGTGGCAGAACATTTGGGGCAAGCCTGATTCTTTGGCTGACAGTCAATATCCTAATTATCACAATGTCCACAGTCCCCAGCAACTGACTGAATTACCATCCCTAACACGGGTCAGCTGTTAAAGAGTTCTACAAGCTCAAACAGAGAGAACACGGGAAGTAACTCAGAAACTCCCATCATCATGGCTTTTTGTACAAAAGTAAATATTTAAGATGTTTCTCCAAGTAATAACAAAATGACCATAACATTGAGAGAGCTACTCTATATTCATGTCATTGTGTGTTTTTTTAATCAACGAATCATAACAAGGAAATCAGGGACTCCAGCCCCAATCACACAAAGCAGTGGTTGTCCAAGCATGGTCCCCAGAGCAAGCAGCAGTCATCCAGGCCTCCGCAGACCCATGGAATCCAAACTCTGAGGGTAAGGCCCGGCCATCTGCATTCTAAGGATCCCCCTAAGTGATTCCCATACATGCCCATTTAAGAAGTCTGACTTAGTTCCATACTGTTTTTATGCACCCTCTTTAAATCTTTATTATATGAAAATATCAACTGCCTGTCCCACGCTCCCTGCTTCCTTCTCCAAGAACTGAGCCAAACCTGGCTCTGTCGTATGAGGGAACTTTGCGGTTGGATGCCTGGATGCCAGCTCCAATTCCACTCTTCCTTTCTGCAGACAGATAGGATAAGCTCACTTAATGGCTCCTGTTATCACCAGACTCCATGCAAACTGGAGTCCCCAAGCCTCCATGACCCTGCCCTGGAGTCATATCACCCCTTCGAGCACAAGCATCAGGTGGGTGTCAGGTCAGCCTACATTTGCTCACTATGCAGCTCTGGATGAGTAACTCTGCCTCAGTTTTTTCATCTGTAAATTGGAAGCTACACCTTCCACCAAAGTCCCAGCAGAGCATCTGGCAGATGGAAGGCCTTCAACACACATCAGGCCCCTACATCTTCAACCTATACCCTCAGGCTGCCTGTCTTTGCTCATACAGAGACTCCTGCCTAGAGAGCCTTCACCCCAATCTGCTGCTGAAGCCCCAGCCCAGTGCCCTTCCCAGAAGACCCACATGATGGCAGGAGCGGGGTGGCTGGGCATAATGGCTTATGGGCACTGAAAGGAAGCAGAGACAAGATGCAGAAAGCGGTCACCATGCATCACAGTTTCCACAGGCATTTTCTCAGTGCAGTGCCGTAGCACGGGGATTGATAGCTCGCACAAAGAGGGAAACTGAGGACTGGTGAGTTTACTAAAGGACACGCCCAAGGCTGAGAGAGTGGTCTGAGCATGGCTGAGGAGCAGAGCTAGAGTCTGCATGGGAGGCCCCGGGAACACCCGACTCGTTCCCACTGGGGGACTGCTGTCTGCCCTCGCCGCTCACCCCGAGGACCCTTTGTTGGCTTTTATAGATTCATAGGGACAACAGAGTGAATCTCAGCACTTCCAGAAGTTCTGGCCTGCCAAAGGCATTACAGGTGGAGAACCTAATTTCCAAATCACCCTCTCAGCAAAGTCTTCAGCCGCTGAAGCTAAAATGTGAAGTCCTGGCCCATCAGCTTCCTATCTCCCTTCTCCGCTTTATCATTCCACTTTATCACGTTATTCTGATTCTGGAGTTTCCTTACTGATCATACATATTCATTCCCTCCACTAAAATGTCAGTTCCACAAAAACAGGGCTCTTTACTTTGTACATCAAGCTTCCCCAGGGCTGGAACAGTGCCTGGCAGATAGTAGGTTCTCTGAGAATACTTAACAAGTGTGAATGCTGAAAAGTCAAGATGTTAGAGGACAGAGGTCCATTCTGTAAATAATACACATGACAAAGACAATGAAAAGAAAATACTGGGTAAAAATAATACTGGGCAGTATCTACTTGCAGAAAAATGAATGGGCAGAGACCTGGAAGGAGGAGATGTGGGAGTCAAATCCTCAGACTTTACACTGAGTGAATTTAAGGCCAGCTGTAGTCATTAACAGTATAATTTCAGACAAGAAATGTATCCTTTTGGAGCCGCGGTTTCCCCATCTGTTAACAGGAACCCTACCTCTCTTAGAAGGTTATTCAAAGGGCAAGATACACTTAGGAGAAAAGCATAGTTAAGAAAACAAAAGACTGAAACTGAACTGTCCAGGGTCGAATCTTGGCCCTACCGCCTACAAGCTATGAAGCTTCTGGCAAATTAGTTACCCTCTGTACCTGTTTCCCTCCATACGAGATGGGGATTACAGCAGGGCTTCCTCATGGAATTAGAAAGGTTACATGAATTAAAAACAAGAAGCATCTGACACTGAAGTTCTCAAGAAGTGGGAGCCGCTCTCACTGTCACCTCCACCGCCACCCAGAGCGCCAAGACAGAGAACAGTACGGGCACTGTGTGTCAAGCAGAGAACAAGGAGGGCACGGCAGAAGGCTCTGCTGAAAGCCAAGTGCTCCAACTTCCTGAGGCTAAGCCCAAAGAAGACTTGGATCTTGGCACCACCCCCAGGCCTGTGAGACACTATGCTGCGTTGATGCCCACTGTGGACTGCATGTTTGTGTCCCCCAAATTCATTTGTTGAAGCCCTCACCTCCAAACGAGATAGTACTAGGAGCTAAACTGATTTACTTGCATCATGGGGTTAGCCCTGCTATGTGAGGATATGGCAGTCATCTGCATGCCAGGGAGAGGGTCCTTCACAGACACCAAGTTGGCTGGCACCTTGATCTAGGACTTCCTGGCCCCAGAAATAACAGAAATAAACATCTGTTGTTGAAGCCTCCCTCTGTGGCTTTCATTACAGCAGCCTGGGCTGAGGAAGATGACGTCTTGACCAACAGGACACGTAAGGAACATGAGGAGCAAGGAAGCAAGTTGAGAAGGGGGCCTCTCCACACTGAAGGAGGGAGCCTACAGAAGTGCTCTGGAACCACGGAGGCGGCACCTTGACCATGTGTGGACATCCACTGAGCCACGAGGCTCCTTGGCTTTCCTGTGGGAACAATGGCCATGCAGGAGAAAAGGCTGATGCATGAGGAAGAGGGCGGGCAAGGACACATTGCCCTCATGTAGTCAACTTGAAAGAAGTCAAACCTGAGCCCCATCAGTCTTCCAACCGTCTAGCAGGGAGACAGGAAACCATCTGGGGAAATAAGACCCACCCCAGGATCAGCCCCCTCCGGTCAATGACAGTTGTCTCCGGATTAAAGCTGACACTGGGGCTGTCAATCATAGCAAAGCCAGAGCATGGCCAGGAAGGTGCTGGTCCGCATCTAGACCACATCTGTGCAGATCTGTGCAGGACCAAGAGCTTCCTGTCCTCAGCACTCTGCTCAAGGAGCAGCAGTTGTCAGGCCTCTTTCCTCTCCACTGCCCTAAATCCCTTCAACAATGGAAGGGATTTCCCTGAAGATTCCAGTTGAGTCTAAAGAGTTGCAGAATATGCCACCCCAAAATGTGCCACTTTGGCTTAAGGATTATTTTGAGCTGAAGGCAATTGAGAAGATACAGATACAAAAAAAAAAGATTTCTGCCTGCCCTTCATTTGCCTAAAAGCAGGACATAAGTTTGTAAATTGGTCCCCAAAGCCCTCTCTACAGAAGTTAATTACTGGAGATAACCCTACAGCCTTATCAGCCCAGAGATGGCACCAGAGGACTCGATCTAACAAGCCTGGCTTTACATAGTCTTTATGCACCATTGCTGCTGCTGCTGCCAAGTCGCTTCAGTTGTGTCGGACTCTGCGCGACCCCACAGGCTCCCCCGTCCCTGGGATTCTCCAGGCAAGAGCACTGGAATGGGTTGCCATTTCCTTCTCCAAGGCATGAAAGTGAAAAGTGAAAGTGAAGTCACTTAGTCGTGTCCGACTCTTTGCGACCCCATGGACCACAGCCTACCAGGCTCCTCCGTCCATGGGATTCTCCAGGCAAGAGTACTGGAGTGGGACCCCATATATATACCTTCCTGCAATTTGCCACCCAAAAAACTCAAAGTCCCTTTCCTTTGTAAATTTATTTCTTTAAAATTTACTGTTCTTTAAGATACTATACAAGCCCAAGTTGTAATCACCCCTTAAACTTACTGCCTACTGAATGTTCCCATGTGTATGCATGATGCATTTATCACTTGTGTTTGCTTTTCAGTTATTAATTTGTCCTTTGTCTATTATATAAAGGGTCCCAGCCAATGAACCTAAGATGGGTAGATGAAAATAAGAGTTGTTTTCCTACCCGCCAAGTCTAAGACTGCATTTTAATTCTCTAGAAATCACTCAAGATTCTGGGCCCTACCTCTTATTTGACCAGGTCCTGAGGTTCACTTGCCAAAGTCACTCTTTCAGGTGAAACAAGGAGACAATGCTGCTGTCTACTCAGTCCTCAAAGAGATGAAATCTTCCCTGCCTTGAGATCTTGTGTGCTTAGCTGCTCAGTCATGACAGACTCTTTGTGACCCCATGGACTGTAGCCCACCAGGTGCCTCTATCCATAGGATTCTCCAGACAAGAATACTGGAGTGGGTTGCCATGTCCTCTTCCAGGGGATCTTCCCAACCCAGGGATCAAACCCAGGTCTCCCATTTTGCAGGTAAATTCTTTACCATCTGAGCCACCAGGGAAGCCCAAGATTACTGCAGTGGGTAGTCCTCCCTTCTCAAGGGATCTTCTCAACCCAGGAATCAAACCAGGGTCTCCTGCATTGCAGGCGGATTCTTTACCAGCTGAGCTACCAGGGAAGCCTGCTTTGAGATCTTAAAGTCCCTCAAGAGCAGGGACTCATGTTTAACTCAGCCTTCAGCATTTCTGATCGTTGGAGATAAGTGCTGTTGCGCATCTCAGTGTCTTCAGATGCTTTATCTCTCACTCACATAACATCCAACGTTTCAAGGTTCAAGGATGTTGGCTCCTGGGTGAACCTTAGCCAGTCAACCAATAGAGAAAGAGCCTCATGACCATTTCACAGGATGTTTGTAGGGGACAAGTCTGAAAATAGTACCTATCACTTCTACTTTCATTCCACTGGACAAAGCAGTCACTCGGCCACACCTCATGCCAGGACAGTAGGGAAATTCAACCATCCAGAGGTGGGAAAAATGGTGTGTATATCAACCAGCAGTCTTTCTGGAATGACCTGGACTGTGTCAGTAACATGTCCTAAATACAACTGAGTCCTTTCTGACCATGACTCAGTGCTTTACTAACCACAACACAGTTCTTTTACCATGACTCGGTCCTTCATGACAATGACTAAGCTATTTCTGACAATGACTCAGCACTTCCTCACCATGACTGTGCATCTTCCTCAGCATGACTTAGCTCTTCCTGACCATGACTCAGCATGTTCAATGATGCAGCACTTCCTGATCATGACTCACCAGCTTCCTCACCATGACTTAGTCCTTCCTCACCATGTCCTAGTCCTTCTGTTAGGTAGGAAGTTAGGCATGAGCAGTAAGGGGTAGTCTAGCCGAAAAGATGCAAGCTGATCTCTAAACTCCACCCAAGACACACCCAGGAAAGCTCACAGATATGCTACAAAAATAACCACAGAAACTTTTCCAACTCCCCTGCACATGCGCCCTAGGCATAGCAGATACAAACTAACCACAGGGGCTTCTCCAACTCCTGCACAGGCACCCTTGATGCACAGCTGTGTCCTCAAGTAAACATTCTGTACATACATACATCTGATTATAACAGACCTAATTATGGGAAAGACATGTGCAATAGAGCCTGTTGTTATGTAACTTGCAACTTTCAATGAAAACTCTTAGTTCACACCCACCTAGATGAATATGTACAAGTCCTATTTTGCATATAACCAGACATTCTCCTTTCTCTGACTGGCCTTGAGCATACACCCATTTACATTTTTTACAGGGCAGAACCAATAAGTGGACCTGACACTTCCTTATAACTCAGCACTTCCTCACCATGACTCAGCATGACCCATCTCTTCCTGACTATGACCCAGCACTTCTTCACCATGACTCTGTGCTCTCCTACCCAGGACTCAGCACCTTTCTGATTATGAGTCAACCCTTATTGACCATGACTCAGCCCTTTCCTATATTTCAATTAAATACACTAGTCAAGGCTATGGTTTTTCCTGTGGTCATGTGTGGATGTGAGAGTTGGACTGTGAAAAAGGCTGAGTGCCGAAGAATTGATGCTTTTGAACTGTGGTGTTGGAGAAGACTCTTGAGAGTCCCTTGCACTGCAAGGAGATCAGCCCTGGGATTTCTTTGGAAGGAATGATGCTAAAGCTGAAACTCCAGTACTTTGGCCACATCATGCGAAGAGTTGACTCATTGGAAAAGACTCTGATGCTGCGAGGGATTGGGGGCAGGAGGAGAAGGGGACGCCAGAGGATGAGATGGCTGGATGGCATCACTGACTCGATGGATGTGAGTCTGGGTGAACTCCGAGAGTTGGTAAGGGACAGGGAGGCCTGGCGTGCTGCGATTCATGGGGTAGCAAAGAGTCGGACACGACTGAGCGACTGAACTGAACTGAACCCCACAACAGTACTTTTCAGTAACTTCTCATCCATGTTGTCTGTATCCATATATCAAAAGGCATTTAGAACCCAAAACCTAAATAACAGCCGGGCCAAGATCTGGTCCTAATATAACCTCCTTTCTCCTTCCTAGAGCACCCCTGTTAAGCTACAGATTTGCAGAAACTGAGTTTTAAAAACTCAAAACTGAGTTTAAAAACTCGCATAGCTTCATATGGGAGAGCTATGGTTTCTTCAATTTAATGAGCTCACAAACACCACAGAATCCTGGTGAACTGCCTAAAATATGCACAGAGAAAGCAAACCTTCTCCTCTAAATTGCCTTTCTACCCCTGGAGGGTCACACACATCCTGTCCCTGTGGTTACTTCTGAGCATAACATGACTTTAGTATGATCAACCCTAGTTCTATATACCATGATTCCAATAACTGAGCAGTCATTGGGAAAGTAAACTCTTGGCTTGATTCTAAAGTGATGATTTTAGTGCCAAACTTAGGTGAGGATGGCTCAAGGTCCAAAAATATCAGCTGTAACTTCACTAAGTCTCAATGCTTGCAAGGTCCAATCCAGCCCTGGAATCTAAGCCAGAGAAATACAGCCTAACAACCAAAAAGGGCCTCCAAATTCCTACTTGCATTTCTCCAAAAACATCAGAAAGGCTGCCCAATTCAACCCCTGGCAACACTTCTTCAAATGCCCTCTCCTCTCCTCTCTTCCCCACGCTGAGCCTTGCCTCTCCCAGCCTTCCATCCCTCCCTCCTTCTCTGCTCTGCTTCCCACACCACCCAGGCCCCTTGCAGTTCCTGTAGCTCCACATCACCTCCTTGGCCTCCCAGGGAGAAACACACGAGGACCCCCTTCCCTGTGAATTGTACTCTTTCTCACCATCGTTTTGGAAGAAATATTTGAGAAGAAGTACTAGTCAATAAAATTACTTTGCTTCCTTGGTCATCTCTTTTAAAAAATGTAGTAAAGTATATACTATACAAAATTTACCATTTCACCATTTGTAAGTATATAGTTTAGTGACATTAATACATTCACATCATTGTACAACCTTCACTATCATCCACCTTCAGAGCTTTTCCACCTTCTCAAACTGAACCTTTGTACCCATTAAATGGTAATTCTTCATTAGCCCTCCTCTTTACCCCATGCCATCCACTAACCTGTTTTCTATCTCTGTGAATTTCACTCCTCCAGGAACTTTAAGTAGGTGGAATTACAGTAATTCTTTTAGTGACTAGCTTATTTCATTTAGCATAACATCTTCAAGTTTTATCCATGTTACAATATATCTCAGAATTCCTTTCTTTTTTCAGCCTGAATATTATTCCATGTATGTATAAAAGGACACTTGAGTTGCTTCCACCTTTTGGCTATTGGGAATAAGGCTATTATGAACATAGATGAACAACTTATCTGTTCAAGTTCCATTTCACTGAGGTATATGTCTAGAAGTGGAATTTCTGGATCATATTTTTATTTCCTGAGAAACTACCATATTATTTTCCATACTGGATGTACCATTTTATATCCCCATCAGCAGTATACAAGTGTTCCCATTTCTTCACATTCTCTCCAATACTTGTTCTACTCTGCAGGTTCTTTGTTGTTATTATTGACAATAGAATGTTCAAACTACCGCACAATTGCACTCATCTAACATGCTAGCAAAGTAACGCTCAAAATTATCCAAGCAAGGCTTCAACAGTACATGAACCGAGAACTTTCAGATGTTCAAGCTGGAGGCAGAGGAACCAGAGATCAAATTGCCAACATCCGATGGATCATAGAAAAAATAAGAGAGTTCCAGCAAAACATCTACTTCTGCTTTATTGGGGATTCCCTGATAGCTCAGTTGGTAAAGAATCCATCTGCAATGCAGGACACCCCAGTTCAATTCCTGGGTGGGGAAGATCCACTGGAGAAGGCACAGGCTAACCACTCCAGTATTCCTGGGCTTCCCTTGTGGCTCATTGGTAAAGAATCCACCTGCAATGTAAGAGACCTGGGTTTGATCCCTGGGTTGGGAAGATCCCCTAGAGAAGGGAAAGGCTACTCACTCCAGTTTTCTGGCTTAGAGAATTCCAGGGATTGTATAGTCCATGGGGTCGAAAAGAGTCATATATGACTGAGTGACTTTCACTAGAATTTTCACTTTCTGCTTTATTGACTAAGCCAAAGCCTTTGATTGTGTGGATCACAACAAACTGTGAAAAATTCTTAAAAAGATAGGAATAACACACTACCTTATCTTCCTCCTGAGAATTCTGTATGCAGATCAAGAAGCAACAGTTAGAACCAGACATAGAACAACGGACTGGTTCCAAATAGGGAAAGGAGTGCGTCAAGGCTGTATATTGTCACCCTGCTTATTTAACTTGTATGCAGAGTACATCATGCGAAATGCTGGGCTGGATGAAGTACAAGCTGGAATCAAGAATGCCAGGAAATATATCAACAACCTCAAATATGCAGATGACACCAGCCTTATGGCAGAAAGTTAAGAGGAACTGAAAACCCTTTTGATGAAAATGAAAGAGGAGAGTAAAAAGTTGGCTCAAAACTCAACATTCAAAAACTAAATAAATAAATAAAACTCAACATTCAGAAAACAAAGATCATGGCATCCAGTCCCATCACTTCATGGCAAATAGATGGGGAAACAATGGAAACAGTGACAGATTTTCTTTTCTTAGGCTCCAAAATCACTGCAGATGGCGACTGCAGCCATTAAATTAAAAGATGCTTGTTCCTTGGAAGAAAAGCTATGACCAACCTAGACAGCATGTTAAAAAGCAGAGACATTACTTTGCCAACAAAGATCCATCTAGTCAAAGCTATGGTTTTTCCAGTAGTCATGTATGGATATGAGAGTTGGACCATAAAGAAAGCTGATTGCTGAACAATTGATGCTTTTGAACTGTGGTGTTGGAGAAGACTCTTGAGAGTCCCATGGACTTCAAGGAGATCTAGCCAGTCAATCCTAAAGAAAATCAGTCCTGAATATTCATTGGAAGGACTGATGCTGAAGCTGACGCTCCAACACTTTGGCCACCTGATGCAAAGAACTGACTCATTTGAAAAGACCCTGATGTTGGGAAAGACTGAAGGCAGGAGGAGAAGGGGATGATAGAGGATGAGATGGTTGGATGGTATCACCGACTTGATGAACATGAGTTTCAGCCAGCTCTGGGAGTTGGTGATGGACAGGGAAGCTTGACACACTGCAGTCTATGGGGTTGCAAAGAGCTGGACACAACTGAGCAGCTGAACTGAACTGAATCCTATTGGGTGTTATTGATCACCTCACTTTACTCTCACAATAATGCTGGGTAGCATTAACTCCATTTTACAGAAGAGAAGAGCCAGAAGTATCAGGGGACTCATAAAGGACAATGGTGGAAGAGGGGTTTGAGCCCTGATTTCCCTGCGAGACAAAGCTCAGACCACTGGACTGAGCCAAGCCGCAGCCCCTGAGGATGATTTAGTGTTCACTGCGGAGGTGGTGAACAGGATCACCCTGAGGGTTCCTGCAAAGGAAGCCATCGTAGGGACACCTCTCCAGCTCAGGGCCCTTGCCAGCTGGGGCAGGACTCACTGCATAGGAGCTTGGCCCCTCACCTTTCCCGCCTGCTCGTCCAGCTCCTGGCAAGAAGCTGTCTGAAAGCTCCAGGAGGGTTTTGGGACATACAGTTGTACAGATGGCTTCTCAGAAAGACCTGGTTTCCCATTTATGACTCTACTCTCCACTGTCTGCCCCTGGCTGGGAGGGGTTCTGTGTTTCAAGCAAACTGCCTCAGTGTCATATATGTGAGAGCCACTCAGCAAGGTGTAGAGGCATCCACTTCACTACAAGCTCATCATAAAGTGCTCCTGGGCCACGAGGATGGGAGCATCAGGGAACACAGAGACAGCAGTCCCTCTGCTGAGGTCACACTGAGGTCCATGCTAAGTAAGAGGGCAGTGGCTGGCACACAGATGGCACTGACATTTCCCACAGGTTAGGGAATACATAACTGGAAGGGCATCTGCTTCAGAGTTGCCCCCACAGGCCACCCCAGCACAGAGACCATGAAGGCATGGCCCAGCGGCCTATGGAAAGCTCTGTAAGGCACCCACTCGCCAACCTGAGGGTAGGGGCGGGGCTCCACGGCTCAGAACCCTCCAGGGGCCATTCATTCTCGCTCAGCTCTCTTACTGTCCAGCCCAAAAGGCAATCAAGCATCACCAAGTGTTCTGTAGTCTCTGTGTAGTTCCAAAACAAAGATACCCCACATAAAAACATATCCATGTATTTTCACCATTTTTAAAAGTATTTCAGCATTATGTAACTTTAGTCATGACCCTGGTATGAAGAAGAAGAAAAAAAAAAATTTAACTTGGTCCCCTGGGGCCATTGGTTTCAGTGTGGACTTCCTGCCAAGCCCCAAATAAAAATCCCCTGCCCTGGTTTGGGTTGTGTTCTGTGTGGGAACTTATAGGTGCAAAAGAACCCCGCCCCCCACCATGCAGACTTTAAGGTTCAGAAAGTATAAAGACCACACACTTCCACATGCAGACATGCACCTAGGCTTGTGTATACATACATATGCACAGTCACGTTTTTATTCGCCACAGTCAGTCTCTTCAGGCCACGCCACAGGACACCCGCCCAAGGTGACCAGCAGGAAACCCTCTGTGACCACCCCTTTCTTGCCCTCCTTTGTCTTCCTCAGGCAATTGGAGCTCTTACAAAGAGTCTTTTAAAAGGCCATCTCCAACATCCAGACACGACTTAATTGGCATTTTTCATTAAATACTCTCTACCTAAAAAAAGCTTAATGGTGAGAGAAAAAGTTAGTTTACTCAAGTACACTCAGCCCTTCCATCTGCAATTAATTAAATCTGCAGATGCAGAGCTCACGGATACAGAGGGCCAAGTTATACCAGGCCACTTTATATAAGGGACTTGGGCATCCATGGACTTTGGTATCCTCAGGGGTCCTGGAATTAATCCCATGGATACCAAGAAAAGACTGTATATACTTTTTAGCTTTCCCAGTAATCCTATTAGCTGAGAAATTCAAGCTGAATTTACGGGGAGCAAAGCCCTAACATTGATAGAATGTGACTTTCCTAACTCTCTTAAGGGAATGACCTATTTTTTTATTGTATGATAAAGAAGGCAGCACTTGCCCAAACAGTCCGAACCCCTAATTACTAGGTACATGCATATTTTATTCCCCAAATTAAAATCTTTCATAAAACCTCTCAAAAAATCACAGGATGGTCAAGAACATAATTATAATCATAATTTCTGACAAACAGATGAATTTGTTGAAGACCTCAAGTAGTCTGATTTGGGACAACTAATATGTCATTAAATGTTAAGCTTCTCCTTTGCAAATTTCTCAGAGAAAACACAAAAGACATAGTGTGGATAAGCCTGAAACTGAAGCAGGGTGCGCCATGCCCATGAGATGGGTATGAGGTAAGGATACGGACACAACAGGACTTGTTTATTTAATGGGGCAGTTTCCCCAGAAGGCAATCATGTGAGAGGACGTCTAAACAATCTTGAAGCAAAACTGAATTGTGACTTATGTAAAGTCTCAAGGAATAACAAAGTAAAGTAAAATGAACAAATAGGAAAGCCCCCAGAAACAAAGAAACTTGAGACTGACTAATAAAACTTTTGTATTTTTACCTCAAACATTTTCCAGCCTCATTCAGCGAACAGCACATTTGACATCTCTCCAGTTGAAAACCAAAACGAAGCTTGACCAACACCATGAAAACAGAGAAGATGAATGCTCACTCTGAAGGAAATCCACAAGGGAGTGTGCACAGTTCCGGCCATAGCACCAGGATTGGAATAAGCAAATGGTCCTCTAGAGTAACTACTGTAGACGGGATAATGTACAGCCAGATAGATACGTACTGATGTCTGCTTTCATATACAAAACTTGCTCTTACTTTCTTGTCTGAGCCTTAAATTATGACATCACACAGTTCAAAATTCTCTTCTTCCCTGATACATGCAGTGAATAAAAACCCAGCTGGGGCACTGTTACGACACTGTAGCCCCAGCCTCCTTACCTCTCACTGGCTCCACAGCACTTTTTACATCTGTGGCCTCATGCAGGGCTGGCCTGAAACAGACTTCTGAAGGAGATGCTGCTTCATTCCTGGACGCCCTCATTCTGTCAGTGAAGCTCCCTTCCTCCTTCACGGATGGGCCTGCTGCATGGCGGTCAGTGGCCACGTCTATGAATAGTCCCCGGGTTCAGACACATCTCTCAGGGAGCTCAGTGACAGTGCTGTGGGTCACACAAGCAAGGGTCCTCCATCAAAGTTTGGGGACAACTATATCAAGGCTATGGTTTTTCCTGTGGTCATGTATGGATGTGAGAGTTGGACTGTGAAGAAGGCTGAGCTCCGAAGAATTGATGCTCTTGAACAGTGGTGTTGGAGAAGACTCTTGAGAGTCCCTTGGACTGCAAGGAGATCCAATCAGTCCATTCTGAAGGAGATCAGCCCTGGGATTTCTTTGGAAGGAATGATGCTAAAGCTGAAACTCCAATACTTTGTGCACCTTATGTGAAGAGTTGACTCATTGGAAAAGACTCTGATGCTGGGAGGGATTGGGGGCAGGAGGAGAAGGGGATGCCAGAGGATGAGATGGCTGGATGGCATCACTGACTCGATGGACGTGAGTCTGAGTGAACTCCAGGAGGTGGTGATGGACAGGGAAGCCTGGCGTGCTGCGATTCATGGGGTCGCAAAGAGTCGGACATGACTGAGCGACTGAACTGAACTGAACTGATGGGAAGGGACCATCAAGCCAGAGCAGCAGGGCCCCAGGACACCACCTGGGCTCAGAGCCCTTTGGCAGCCTCTCCCTGGCCTGCTGCATGACATAGTTCACAAGGTTGTGGAGTATTCCCATCTTCCTTTGTGTAGGATTATCACATCCCTCTCCTGAGGGAGGAAACGGGAGGATTTTCCAGTAATTAAAAACTTTTATGAGGCCAAGGAAGGAAAAAGTTAAATCTCGATAATTAAAACTAAATTCATGAAACCTGAATTTGCTGTGTTTAGTCAATAAGTTGTGTCCAAGTCTTTTGTGACCCCATGGACTGCAGACCACCAGTCTCCTCTGTCCATGGGATTTCCCAGGCAAGAATACTGGAGTGGGTTGCCATTTCCTTCTGCAGGGGATCTTCCTGGCCCAGGGATTGAACTCACATCTCTTGCACTGGCAGGCAGGTTCTTTATCACTGAGCCACCAAGGAAGCCCTTGAATTAGGCTGTCAAAAAAACCTGACCATAGCTCAACCTACAGCTTAGGACAGGAGCAGGACAAACATCCCACATCTCCTGACCATAATTAAAACGTGTCTGGTCTTCAGTAACCTGTTGGTTATTTAGAAATGTATTACTTACTCTCCACATGTTTGTGTTTTTTACAGTTTTTTCCTATCATTGATATCTAGACTCATAGCATTGTGGTTAGAAATGATGCTTGATATGATTTCAACTTTCTTAAATTATTTTGAGGCTTGATTTGTGACCCAATATGTGATCTATCCTGGAAAATGTCCCATGTGCACTTGAGAAGAAAGTGTATTCTTCTGCATTTGGATGGAATGTCCTGAAGATGTCAGTTGGGTCCATGGGGTCTAATGTGTCATGTAAAGCTTGTGTTTCCTTATTCATCTTCTGTTTTGATGATCTGTCCATTGGTCTAAGTTAAATGTTAAAGTTCCCTACTAATACTGTGTTACTGTCAATTTCCCCTTTTACGTCTGTTAATGTTTGCCTTATGTATTAAGGTGCTCCTATTTTAGGTACATAAATATATACAACTATTATATCTTCTTCTTGAGCTGATCTCTTGATCATTATGTAGGATCCTTCCTTATTTATCCTGATATTCTTTAAGTTCTATTTTGTCTGATATGAGAATTACTACTCTGGCTCTCTTTTGATGTCTATCTGCATGGAGTATCTTTTTCCACCCTCTCACTTTCAGTTTCTATGTGTCTCTAGATCTAAAGTGAGTCTTTTGTGGACAGCACATATATGGGTCTTGTTTTGTATCCATTGAGCCAGTCTGTGTTTTTTGGTTGGAGTGATTAACTCACTTATATTTACAGTAATTACTGATACATATGTTCCTATTATACTGTATATATCCATATATACTGATATATATATGTTTCTATTGTCCTAACAGAAGCAGAAGATATTAAGAAGAGATGGCAAGAATACACAGAAGAACTATACAAAAAAGATCTTAATGATCCAGATAACCACAATGATGTGATCACTTACCTAGAGCCAGATATCCTGGTATGCAAAGTCAAGTGGGCCTTAGGAAGCACCACTATGAACAGAGCTAGTGGAGGTGATGAAATTCCAATTGAGCAATTTCAAATTCTAAAAGATGTTGCTATGAAAGTGCTGCATTCAATATGGCAGCAAATTTGGAAAACTCAGCAGAAGCCACAGGATTGGAAAAGGTCAGTTTTCATCCCAATCCCAAAGAAAGGCAATGCCAAAGAATGCTCAAACTACTGCACAATCGCATTCATCTCACATGCCAGCAAAGTAATACTCAAAATTCTCCAAGCCAGGCTTCAATAGTACATGAACCATGAACTTGCAAGTGTTCAAGCTAGATTAAGAAGCAGCAGAGGAACCAGAGATCAAATTGCCAACATCCGTTGGATCATCAAAAAAGCAAGAGAGTTCCAGAAAAACATCTATTTCTGCTTTTAATGACTATACCAAAGCCTTTGACTGTGTGGATCACAACAAACTGTGGAAAATTCTTAAAGAAATGGGAATAACAGACCACCTTAACTACCTCCTCAGAAACCTGTATGCAGGCCAAGAAACAACGGTTAGAACCAGACATGGAATAACAGACTAGTTCCAAATAGGAAAAGGAGTACGTCAAGGCTATATATTGTCACTCTGTTTATTTAATTTATATGCAGAGTACATCATGTGAAATGCCAGACTGGATGAAGCACAAGCTGGAATTGAGATTGCAGGAAGAAATATCAATAACCTCAGATATGCAGATGACACCACCCTTTTAGCAGAAACTGAAGAACTAAAGAGCCTCTTGATGAAAGTCAAAGAGGAGAGTGAAAAAGGCTTAAAACTCAACATTCAAAAAACGAAGATCATGGCATCAAGTCCCATCATTTCCTGGCAAATAGATGGGGAAACAATGGAAACAGTGACAGATTTTCTTTTCTTGGGCTCCAAAATCACTGCAGATGGTGACTGCAGCCATGAAATTAAAAGATGCTTGCTCCTTGGAAGAAAAGCTATGACCAACCTAGACAGCATATTAAAAAGCAGAGACATTATTTGTCGACAAATGTCCATCTACAAAGCTATGGTTTTTCCAGTAGTCATGTATGGATGTGAGATTTGGACTATAAAGAAAGCTCAGTGCCCAAGAATTAATGCTTTTGAACTGAGGTGTTGGAGAAGACACTTGAGAGTCCCTTGGACTGCAAGGAGATCCAATTAGTCCATCCTAAAGGAAATCTGCCCTGAGTATTCATTGGAAGGACTGATGCTGAAGCTGAAACTCCAACACTTTGGCCACCTGATGCAAAGAACTGACTCATTGGAAAAGATCCTGATGCTGGGAAAGATTGAAGGCAGGAGGGGAAGGGGACAACAGAGGATGAGATGGTTAGATGGCATCAGTGACTCAATGGATATGTGTTTGAGCAAGCTCTGAGAGTTGGTGATAGACAGGAAAGCCTAGCGTGCTGCAGTCCACGGCATTGTGAATAGTCAGACATGACAGAGTGAACTGAACTGATATTTCTATTGGCATTTTCTTAATTGCTTTTGGTTTGTTTTTGTCATTCTTTTCCTTCTCTTGTGTTTCCAGCCTATAGAAGTCCCTTTAACATTTGCTGTAAAGCTGGTTCGGTGGTGCTAAATGCTCTTAACTTTGTCTTGTCTGTAAAGTTTCTGATTTCTCCAACAATTTTGAATGATATCCTTGTTGAGTAGAGTATCCTTGGCGTAGATTTTTCCCTTTCAGTACTTTAAATATATCCTGCCATTCCCTTCTGGCCTGTAGAGTTTCTGCTGAAGGATCAGCTGTTAATTGTATGTGGCTTCTTTTGTATGTTACTTGTTGCTTTCCCTTGCTGCTTTTAATATGCTTTCTTTGTGTTTAATCTGTTACTTTGATTAGTATGTGTCTTTGTGTGTTTCTCCTTGGGTTTATCCTTTGTGGGGCTCTCTGCACTTCTTGGACCTGACTATTTCCTTTCCCATGTTAGGGAAATTTTCAACTATAATCTCCTCAAAAAATTTCTCAGATCCTTTCTTTTACTTTTCTTCTCTGGAACCCCTATAATTTGAATTTAATATCATCATATATTTAATATCATCCCAGAGGTCTCTGGGACTATCCTCAACTCTTTTTCCTTTATTCTGCTCTTCAGCAGTTATTTTCACTGTTCTCTCTTCCATCTCATGTATCCATCTTCTGTCTCAGTTATTCTGCTACTGATTTCTTCCAGGGTATTTTTAATTTCAGTAATTGTATTGTTTGTCTCTGTTTATTCTTTATTTCTTCTAGCTCCTTGTTAAGTGTGTTAACTGACTCTTGCACTCTGTTCTATTTTTGAGGTTTTAGGTAATCTTTACTACCATTACTCTGAATTCTTTTTCAAGTAGTTTGCCTATTTCTTCCTCGATTATTTGGTCTTGTGAATTTTTACCTTGTTTCTTCATTTGCCTAATATTTCTCTGTTTTTTTACTCCAACTTACTGTGTTTGAGGTCCCCTTTCTCCAGGCTATATGGTTGTAGTTCTTCCTTTTGGTCTCTGCCTTCGGTGAGTGAGGTTTGCTCCAGTGGTTTGTTTAGGCTTCATGTTGGGGGGGAGTTGTGCCTACATTCTGGTCGGAGGAGGTGAGTTTTTTCCCTCTGGTGGGCAGGGCTGTGTTGAGGTGGTATGTTTAGGGGTGTCTGTGGAAAGTCTGTCTGCAGATGATTAGGTTTGTGTGTATCTTGCTTGTTGTTTGGGTCAAGCATCCTATACTGAGTGCTGCTGAAAGTTTGGTGATGCTGGGTCTTAGGTACAGCTGGAGCCTTTGTAGGAGTTATCACTAATTAATACTCCCTGGGATCAGGACTTTTCTGGCAATTTAGTGCCCTGAACTCAGCACTCCCACCCCAGAGGCTCAGGCCCCATCACTGGCCGGGGAAGCAAGATCCCACTAACTGCTTGTTATGGCATTAAAGCTGATTAAAACAAACACAGTAAAACAAAAAACAAAATAAAAATTTTAAAATTTCTAGAAACAAACGACAATGAAAACACAATGACTCAAAACCTACGGGATGCAACAAAAGCAGCTCTAAGAGGGAAATTTATAGCAATACAATCCTATCTCAAGACACAAGAAAAACTATAAAATACACAACCTAACTTTACCCTAAAACAACAGGAAAAAGAACCAAAAAACCCCCAAAGCTAGTATGAGGATAGAAATCATAAAGATCAGAACAGAAATAAACAGAAAAGAAATGAAGGAGACAAGATGAATGGATAAGAAAGCTGTGGTACATATACACAATGGAGTATTATTCAGCCATTAAAAAGAATACATTTGAATCAGTTCTAATGAGGTGGATGAAACTGGAGCCTATTATACAGAGTGAAGTAAGCCAGAAAGAAAAACACCAATACAGTATACTAACGCATATATATGGAATTTAGAAAGATGGTAACAATAACCCTGTGTATGAGACAGCAAAAGAGACACTGATGTATAGAACAGTCTTATGGACTCTGTGGGAGAGGGAGAGGGTGGGAAGATTTGGGAGAATGGCATTGAAACATGTAAAATATCATGTATGAAATGAGTTGCCAGTCCAGGTTCGATGCACGATACTGGATGCTTGGGGCTGGTGCACTGGGACGACCCAGAGGGATGGAATGGGGAGGGAGGAGGGAGGAGGGTTCAGGATGGGGAACACATGTATACCTGTGGCAGATTCATTTTGATATTTGGCAAAACTAATACAGTTATGTAAAGTTTGAAAATAAAATAAAATTTAAAAAAAAAAAAAAGTAAAGATTAATAAAACTAAAAGCTGGTTGTTTAAGATAAATAAAGTTACAGATCATTAGCCAGACTCATCAAGAAAAAAAGGGAGAAGACTCAAATCAACAAAATGAAAAATGAAAAAGGAGAGGTTACAACAGATAATGCAGAAATACAAAGAATCCTAAGAGACCATTATGAGCAACTATATGCCAATAAAAAGACAACCTGGAAGAAACGGACAGATTCTTAGAAAACTTCAACCTTCCAAGACTGAACCAGGAAGAAATAGAAATTATGAACAAGTCAATCATAAGCACTGAAATTGAATTTGTGATCAAAAATCTCCAAAAAACAGAAGCCTTGGAGCAGATAGTTTCAAGGTGAATTCTATCAAATGTTTAGAGACAAGCTAATGCCTATCCTTCTCAAACTCTTCCCAAAAAATGAAGGGGAAGGAACAGTTTCAAACTTATTCTATGAGGTCACCATCACCCTGATACCAAAACCAGATAAAGACATCACAAAAAAAGAAAATTACAGGTCAATATCACTGATGAATATAGATGGAAAAATCCTCAATAAAATTCTAGCAAACAGAATCCGACAACACATTGGAAGAACCATACATCATGATCAAGTTGGGTTTGTCCAAGAGATGCCAGAATTCTTCAATATCTGCAAATCAATCAATGTGATACACCATATTAACATATTTAAATATAAAAGTCATATGATAATCACAATAGATGCAGAAAAAGCTTTTGACAAAATTCAGCACCCATGTATGATAAAAATTCTTCAGAATGGGTATAGATAAATACAATATAATAAAGGCCATATTTAATACACTCATAACAAACATTATTCTCAATGGTGAAAACCTGAAAGTATTTCCTCTAAGATCAGGAAAAAGACAAAATTGCCCCTTCTCATCACTATAATTCAACATAGTTTTGGAAGTCCTAGTCATGGCAATCAGAGAAGGAAAAGAAATAAAAGGAATCCAGACTGTAAAAGAAGAAGTAAAACTCTCACCGTTTGCAGATAATATGATGCTATACAAAGAACATCCTAAGGATACTATCAGAAAATTACTGGAGATAATCAGTGAATTGCCATGGATAGAACCTCCACAGCAATGTTGAATAAAAATAGCAAGAAGCAATATTCTTTTTTTGTTCCTAGTCCTATGAGGAAAGGATCCTCTGGAAAAGAGAACTGCTATCCACTCCAATATCCTTGCCTGGAGAATTCCATGGACAAATGGGCATGGTGGGCTACAGTTCATAGGATAGCAAGGACTTGGACACGACTGGGTGACTAAGCAGACACACAGACAATCAGTGAATTTAGTAAAGTAACAGGATACAAAATCAATTCACATAAACCACTTGCATTCCGATACATTAACAATGAAAACTCAGAAAGAAAATTAAGGAATCAATCCCACATACCACTGCAACAAAAAGAAAAAAAAAATCTATAAGTAAATTACCTAGGGAGACAAAAGTGATGTATATAGAAAACTAAAAGACACTGATGAAAGAAATCAAAGCTGACACAAACAGATGGAGAGATATACCATGTTCTTGGACTGGAAGAAACAATATTGTGAAAATGACCATACTACTCAAAGCAAACTACATATTCTAAGCAATCCCTATCAAATTACCAATGGCATTTTTCACAGCACTAGAACAAAAAAAAATTCACAATTTTTGTGAAAACACAAAAGACCCCAAATACGCAAACAATCTTGAGAAAAAAGAACAGAGTTGGAAAAATCAACCTTCCTGATTTTACACTATACTACAAAGCTACAGTCAGCAAGACAGTATGGTACTGGTACAAAAACAGAAATAGGGAGGAGGGAAGAGGGTTCAGGATGGGGAACACATGTATACCTGTGGCGGATTCATTTTGATATTTGGCAAATCTAATACAGTTATGTAAAGTTTAAAAATAAAATAAAATTAAAAAAAAAAAAAAAAGAAATATAGACCAATGGAACAAGATAGAAAGGCCTGAGATAAACCCGTGCACCTGTGGGTACCTCATCTTTGACAGAGGAGGCAAGATACACAATGCAGAAAAGACAGTCTTCAATAAGTGGTGCTACGAAAACAGGACAGCTGTGTGTAAAAGAATGGAATTAGAACACTTTCTAATACCATACACACAGATAAACTAAAAAAGGACTAAAAACCTAAATGGAAGACCAGAGACCATCAAAATCTTAGAGGAAAACATATGCAGGACACTATTTGACATAAATCACAGCAAGATCCTGTGACCCGCCATCCAGGGTACAGATAAAATAATAAAAACAAAATAAGAAGTGGGACCTAATTAAACTTAAAAGTTTTGCATAGCAAAGGAAACTATCAGTTCAGTTCAGTCGCTCAGTCGTGCCTGACTCTTTGACCCCAAGCCAGGCTTCCCTGTTCATCACCAACTCCCGGAGTTTACTCAAACTCATGTCCATTGAGTCAGTGATGCCATTCAACCTCTGTTGTCCCCTTCTCCTCCCACCTTCAATCTTTCCCAGCATCAGGGTTTTTTCCAGTGAGTCAATTCTTCACTTCAGATGGCCAAAGTATTGGAGTCTCAGCTTCAGCATTAGTCCTTTCAATGAATATTCAGGACTGATTTTCTGTAGGATAGACTAGTTGGATCTCCTTGTAGTCCAAGGGACTCTCAAGAATCTTCTCCAGCACCACAGTTCAAAAACATCAATTCTTTGACACTCAGCCTTCTTTATGGGCCAACTCTCACAACCATACATGACTATTGGAAAAACCATAGCTTTGACTAGATGGACCTTTGACAGTAAAGTAATATCTCTGCTTTTTAATATGCTGTCTAGGTTGGTCATAGCTTTTCTTCCAAGTAGCATGCTTCTGTTAATTTCATGACTGCAGTCACCATCTGCAGTGATTTTGGAGCCCAAGAAAAGAAAGTCTGTCACTGTTTCCATTATTTCCTCATCTATAAGTGATGGGACTGGATGCTATGATCTTTGTTTTTTGAATGCTGAGTTTTAAGCCAACTTTTTCATTCTCCTCTTTAACTTTCATCAAGAGGCTCTTTAGTTCCTATTCCCTTTCAGCCATAAGGGTGGTATCATTTGCACATCTGAGGTTATTGATATTTCTCATTGCAATCTTGATTCCAGCTTGTGCTTCATCCAACCTGGCAAATAAGCAAAGTGAGTGAAGCTGTCCAACTCTGCAATCCCATGGAATATAGTCCATGGAATTCTCCAGGCCAGAATACTGGAGTGGGCAGCCTTTTCCTTCTCCAGGGGATCTTCCCAACACAGGGATCAAACCCAGGTCTCCCACACTGCAGGCGGATTCTTTATCAGTTGAGCCACAGAAAAGCCCAAGAATACTGGAGTGGGTAGCCTATCCCTTCTCCAGCAGATCTTATTGACTCAGGAATCAAGCCAGGGTCTTCTGCATTGCAGGTGGATTCTTTACCAACTGAGCTATCAGGGAAGTCCAAACTGAAGTCACTCAGTTGTGTCTGACTCTTTGTGACCCATTAGACTGTACAGTCCATGGAATTTGGAATTCTAAGCAAAAGGTGACAATATACAGCCTTGACATACTCTTTTCCCAATTTGGAACCAGTCCATTGTTTCATGTCCAGATCTATCTCCTGCTTCTTGACCTGCATACAGATTTCTCAGGAGGCAGGTAAGGTGGTCTGGTATTCCCATTACCTTCTTCCAACAACACAAGGTACAAGTCTATACATGGACACCACCAGCTGGTCAATACCAAAATCAGATTGATTCTATTATTTGCAGCTGAAGATGGATAAGCTCTATACAGTCAGAAAATATAAGACCAGAAGCTGACTGTGGCTCAGATTATGAAGGAGCTGATTGTGGCTCAGATTATGAACTCCTTATTGCAAAATTCAGACTTAAATTGAAGAAAGTAGGGAAAATCACTAGACCATTCAGGTACGACCTAAATCAAATCCCTTATGATTATACAGTGGAAGTAACAAATAGATTTAAGGGATTACATGTGATAGATAGAGTGCCTAAAGAACTATGGACAGAGGTTTATAACATTGTACAGGAGGTGGTGATCAAAACCATCCCTAAGAAGTAGAAATGCAAAAGGGCAAAATGGTTGTCTGAGGAGGCCTTACAAATAGCTGAGAAGAGGAGAGAAGTGAAAAGCAAAGGAAAAAAGGAAAGATATACCCATCTGAATACAGAGTTCCAAAGAATAGCAAGGAGAGATAAGAAAGCCTTCCTAGGTGATCAATGCAAAGGAATAGAGGAAAACAATAGAATGGGAAAAACTAGAGATCTCATCAAGAAAATTAGAGCTACCAAGGGAACATTTCATGCAAAGATGGACACAATAAAGGGTAAAAATGGTATGGACCTAACGGAAGCAGAAGATATTAAGAAGTGGCAAGAATACACAGAACTATAAAAAAAAGTCTTCATGACCCAGATAACCATGATGGTGTGATCACTCACCCAGAGCCAGACATCCTGGAGTCAAGTGGACCTAAGGAAACACCACTACGAACAAAGCTAGTGGAGGTGATGAAATTCCAGCTTAGCTAATTCAAATCCTAAAAGATGATGCTGTGAAAAGTGCTGCACTCAATAGGCCAGCAAATTTGGAAAACTCAGCAGTGGCCACAGGACTGGAAAAGATCAGTTTTCATTCTAATCCCAAATAAAGGCAATGCCAAAGAATGTTCGAACTACCACACAATTGTACTCATCTCACACACTAGCAAAATAATGCTCAAAATTCTCCAATCTAGGCTTCAACAGTACATGAACCAAGAACTTCCAGATGTGCAAGCTGAATTTAGAAAAGGCAGAGGAACCAGAGATCAAATTGCCAACATCTGCTGGATTATAGAAAAATCAAAAGAATTTCAGGAAAACATCTACTTCTGCTTCATTGACTACGCCAAAGCCTTTGCCTGTGTGTATCACAATAAACTGTGGAAAATTTTTAAAGGAAACTATAAACAATGTGCAAAGACAACCCTCAGAATAGTGGAAAATAATAGCAAATGAAATAACTGACAAAGGATTAATTTACAAAATACACAAGCAGCTCATGCAACTCAATACCAGAAATATAAACAGCCCAATCAAAAAGCGGGCCAAAGACCTAAACAGACATTTCTCCAAAGAATACATACAAATGACTAATAAACACATGAAAAGATGCTCAACGTCACTCGTTATTAGAGAGATGCAAATCCAAACTACAATGAGATGTAACCTCACACCAGTCAGAATGGCCATCATCAAAAAGTCTACAAACAATAAATGCTGGGAGGGTGTGGAGAAAATCTTCTTGCACTGCTGGTGGGAATATAAATTGATACAGCCACTATGGAGAGCAGTATGGAGAGTCCTTAAAAATCTAGGAATTAAACTATCATATGACCCAACAATCCCACTACTGGGCATATACCCTGAGAAAATCATAACTGAAAAAGACACACGTACCCCAGTGCTCACTGTAGCAGTATTTACAATAGGTAGGACATGAAAGCAACCTAGATGCCCATCAACAGATGAATGGATAAAGAAGTTTTGGTACATATGCACAATGGAATATTACTCAGCTATCAAAAGGAACACATTTGAGCCAGTTATAGTGAATTGGATAAACCTTGAGCCTATAATTCAGAATGAAATAAGTCAGAAAGAGAAAACCAAATGTTGTATATTAATGCATATACCTGGACTCTAGAAAGATGGTACTGATGAACCTATTTGCAGGGCAGCAATGGAGATGCATACATACAGAACAGACTTGTGGACACAGTAGGCAAAGGAGAGTGTGGATGAATTGAAAGAGTACCATGGAAACATATGTATTACCATATAAAAAACAGATAGCCAGGCAGAATTTTCTATATGATAAAATGAGCTCAAACTATGCTCTTTGACAACTTAGAGTGGTGGGATGTATTGGGAGGTGGGAGGGAGGTTCAAGAGGGAGTGGACATATTTATACCTCGGGCTGCTTCATATTGTTGTATGCCAAAAACCCACACATTATTGTAAAGCAATTATCCTCCAGTTAAAAGTAGATAAATTAAAAAAAAAAAAGATGCGTCTGGTCAGCCAGGCTGTGGAGAGACATGGCTGATCATGCCTGGACCACAGAGAGGCCTGGGGGTCGGGGAGGAGGAGAGCAAAGGATCAGCACAGCCTTCAGAGATCTCCCACGCCCACAGCCCTGCACTTCCCGGCACCCTCTTCTCACCTAGGAGCCCTCAGCATCAGGATGGTGGCAGGCAAGCAGATCTTGGAGGATGAAGCAACTCAACAGAGGAAAGGCCACACCTCACAAAAGCAAGTTTGAAATATGCCCCATAGGGACCACAGTGAGGCGGCAGCTGCTTCTGTTAGAGAAGAAGCCTGCTTTCCCAGATCCTCCTGCCTCAAGAGTTGTCTTCAGTTCTCCTTGAGTGCGTCTTCCCCCAAGCTGGAGGTGAGTGCGACCCTTAGGTATCTTCCCTTCCCTCCCACTGTAGCCTAACAGGGTAGGACGGTCTACCTGGTGTGATTATTTAAAACTGTGTCCACTTGTCTGCTCAGCCAAGCTCCTGGCCAATGTGGAGCCACTTGGTGTGGCCTCACCCCTGCAGGAGTCAGGACTGCCTTAGAATCGGGGTCAGGGAAGCCCCCTCACCTGTGTCAGTAGGAACCCTGCAATGTGCACAAACAACACGTCGGCGTCTCGGGCTTCAGTCTTTACTAAAAGCTCAGACGTGCAGAGGGCACTGTCATCCTTCACCGTCAGCACCATCTTTCCTTGGTAAAGCACCCTCTCGGCAGAACCCCAGTACACGCACGCATGGTGGACGTGCCTGTGTCTCCCCTGTGTCTCCCCGAAGGGTCAGAGCCCCCTCGCCCCCACGCAGGTCAGGGTAGGGAGAGGCAGTCACGTGATCGAGGGCAGGCCTCAGAAGCGGTGACACGGTGGCTGAGGGGGCCGTTCCCCACAGCCCGGCCACCGACCTCTGCGCAGGCCTCGCCCTGCGGGGCCCCCTCAGGTGCTAGCTGTGTTCCAAGCTGGTCCTCTAGCCTCGGTCAGTCCCACTTCTGACAGACGCCCTTCTGCTTGTCTCCACAGTCAGAAATCCTGTCTGGGGAGCTGAGCTAATGCAGACTGAGCAGTGTAGACGGAGGTACTATTCATGGAACCCCGAACTCCACTCAGTACCTCAGAGATTCTTCAAATGAATCATTCAAATTTAACTTCGAAGTTTAAACTATTTTAAAATTAAACTGTTAAAAAACAGGGATTTAAACATTTATAATAGTAGGTTACCTTTGGGGGCACACCAATGGAGGACTTGAAGGAAGCATGAGGGAATCTTCTGGGGGCTGAGAACATTCCATATCTTATTACGAGTATTGCTCTGAGAGTACAGGGATATGATTACCCAACAATGCACTTAATGCCACTGAACTATCCACTAAAAAATGGTTAGGATGGTAAATTTCATGTTATATATATATTTTACCACAATTAAAAAAAATAGATTAAGACTGAACTCAAAACACTCCTTTAAAATTATTTCAATGAATAAGAGATAAACTAGAAAACAAGTATAGGCATCAATGTTTTAAATCCATCAAGATTTGCACTCTTTACTTCCAGTAAGTTATAGCCTTAAAATAAAACAAGGCAAAAAAAACCCAAAAAACCCACTACTACATACCAAATATAAAATGTTGATAAACCCCAAGCTTCCCCAGTTTCTCAAGGTACCAGACTATTTCATTTTCTAAAGGACTCAGGATAGCCCCTCCTACTACAGCTGGATTCTGAGATTTGAGGCAGCTGCTCAAAATCTCCTGGCATTGGCAGCCACATATCTATGTGATTAAGATTATTTCTCCACTCTGTGGGATGCTGGAATGACAAAATCATAGTGACAGATTATGGATAAGTAGTAGCCAGGATTAGGGAAAGACAGGGAAGGAAAGGGTGATTCAGCGCCAGCCTAAGGGAACTGCTTGGAAGGGACGAACCAGTTTTGCTCTTGATTGTTGAAGTGGATGGACGAATTTACACATGATAAAATGTCATGGGACAACAGGTAAAAACAAACCCTAAGATGAATGAACGCAGAAATCAGTGAAACCTGAACAAGACTGTAGTCTAGTTCACCGCATCATGCCAATCAGTTTCCTGGTTTTGGAAATCCACTATAGTTACGCAAGATGTCACTATAAGAAGGCGAATGACTGATAAGAGACTTTTCTGTACTATTTGACAGCTTAAAGAACTTCTATAATCATTTCAAAATACGAAGGTACAAAATATAGAAGTAAACTGGATGAGACTGCTGTAAGACTTCCATAAGCCCAGTGTTCAAATTATTATTTTCATCAAATGCACCCATTATTCTTACTGGCTAACTTGATACAAGTAAATTGTGACATATTAGGATAAATGTATACTAACAAACACCACGTGGGTTTTGTGACTGTTTTTAAAGAAACTGACAGTATGTGGTTAAGTGTCAAATGAGTAACATTATGGATTGCACTGTGTCCTCCCCAAAACCGTAAGTTGAAGCCACAACCCTCAGCGTGGAAATATTTGGGGATGGGGACTTTGAAGAGGTAATTAAGTTTAAATAAGGTCATCAGAGTGGGGCTGTGATCGAATATAAGTGGTGTCCTCATAAAAAGAGGAGTTTGGGGCATAGGCATACACAGAAAGAAGGCAGGTGAGGACACGAGCAGGAGACGGCCACCTGCAAGCCAAGCAGGGAGGCTCCAGGAGAGGTCGAGCCTGTGGATGTTCTGATTCTGAACTTCCAGCTCCAAAACTGTGAGGCAATAACTGTCTGTGTTTAAGCCCCCCAGTCGTGATATTTTGCTATAACTGCCTAGCAGATGAATACAGGTCACACGGGGATGTGGTTCAGATGAGGGAAGGACACATGAGAGAGCCAGCTGCAGTGCAGATATGAAAGTGATACATTCAAAAAAAATTAAAGCTGGCTCTAAATGACATGAAAGAAAACCATTTCATCAGATGCACACCACTCAAAAATATTGGCGTGCATTCATTTGCATTCAATTTTATTCTTTCATTCAGTTAACAGTGGTGACCCAGCCTCTCTAGCCTGCTAAAGGACACAACACATGGGTTAAAGCTGTCAGAGCTGACCTGTGAACACTGGGACAGAGTAGACAGTCCTCCAGGTAGCTTATGCTTTGGCAGTCCTGGCAGGGGACTGCCAGAGGTGGACATACCCCAGTCCTCAGTCCTCTACGGTCTGAATCAGACTCAGACGGGCATCAGCTAACCCTCTGTTGAAGCCTACTTTACGTTGCATTTCTCTAGTAATTCCATTATGGAGACAGCTCCCAAATAACAAAGCATGGATTGGTTAGTTGGTTTTTAACACTTAGTTCTCAGACTTTAGAGGATTGATAAAGTATAGCATAAAAAAATCATTTTTAAATTCTGAAATGCGACATAAATGCTAGCTACCATTCTACAAGATTTGGAAAGACCTTGTAAGTGACCTTGTCCAAAGTGACCATTTTATGGATTATGGAGATTTACTAAGGGCTTCCCTTGTGGCTCAGCCGGTAAAGAATAGGCCTGCAATGTGGGAGACCTGGGTTCGGTTCCTGGGTTGGGAAGATCCCCTGAAAAAGGAAATGGCAACCCACTCCAGTACTCTTGCCTGGAAAATCCCATGGACAGAGGAGCCTGGCAGGCTATAATTCATGCGGTAGCAGAGAGTAGGACACGACTGAGTGACTTCACTTCACTGAAGGTCACCCAGCTCGTATGTGGCAGAGCCAGAGCAAAGGCTGGGGATTACCTGCTGCCAGGACTCAACGGGAAGCACAGGTTTGTAACATCTGCTGCTGCTGCTGCTAAGTCACGTCAGTCATGTCCGACTCTGTGTGACCCCATAGACGGCAGCCCACCAGGTTCCCCCGTCCCTGGGATTCTCCAGGCAAGAACGAGGGAGTGGGTTGCCATTTCCTTCTCTAATGCATAAAAGTGAAAAGTGAAAGTGAAGTCAGTCAGTCGTGTCCGACTCTTCGCAACCCCATGGACTGCAGCCCACCAGGCTCCTCCATCCATGGGATTTTCCAGGCAAGAGTACTGGAGTGGGGTGCCATTGCCTTCTCTGTGTAATATCTGAATTCCACAATAATAGATATATTCAATTCTATACCATTTTCCTTCACTTTTCCTATAATTTCAGTTCCAAACTGTGCTTCTGATGGTGCAATATTTCAACCTCCTAGTGAACAGAAGTTTGTGCTACAGCAGACAAAACTGGCAACCCTCTTGGTATTTCCCCTAAACCAAGTACTCTATTCCTGCACCCAAAGACCGGTTCCAATTTGAAATCTATGAGGGGTCTAGAGCAAGCCAGACATAACTGGGGACAGGAGAGAAAGAAAACAGCAGTGAAGGGGAACGTGGGGAAGGTGGTACAGGCTGACGGGCGGGGCCGAGGGAAACCGTGTTTTCCTGTGTTACGTGTCAGCATCGCTACCGTTCGACCAGAAAGCGATGGGCCTGGGGCCAAGGCTGGGGGAACACACCAGTCCCACAACCCCGCAGTCACATCTCATCTCTGAGGACACTTGGTGAAGCTTCTGTCTCATGACAATCGTGTAATTCAGTGAGGTCCCCCTCCTCACTGGTGACCAACAGGCTCAGCCAAGTGCAGCCCAACTAGTCACCTCGGGGCAGCCTGGAGGCTCCTCCCCTGGGCTGCACTTTTCATTTCTTCCTTATTAACCCTGTCCAGATGACTTCTGCCATAAGAAATTGCAAAACTTTTTAGGAAAGAAGAAAAGTAAAATAAAATCAAAGACCAAATTTACCAAAAACAGAGGTAACAGAAAAGGCAGAGCTTCACTAAGGATGGCGCTTTCAGACTGGAAGGCTTATCACGTGTCCACATTATCAGAGAGTATAGAGTTATTATTTTAACTCTAAACTTACCAACGGTGTCACAAGGCTCATCTTTGTGTACGCAGAAATCTGTCCTAAAAAAATTTTTAAAAAGACATAGTCAGGTGTGTGCAGTACCTCCAAGAATGGGAGAAGAAAACATGTCAATTAATTTTGATTACTTGTCTTGCCGATAACAAAGTTATTACTTTATTTGTCATGAATTATAATGAAAAATAATAACTAGCAGTGTTTTGGTTTTTTTTTTGCCAAGATTAACCACATTTCCAACTGATAGGCCCAGTAAACCCCATATAAGACCCTCTTTTCATAACTAAACTATTCCACACATAACACTTAGTTGCTGGAAAGACTCCATCCAATGATGGAAGTTGCAGAAGAAGATGCTTACCAAGTCATCCATCAGAGACAATTATTTGTCAGTATCATCACACTATAGTGACTTCCTAAGTTACTCTACTTGGGCAGGAACTAGTTTTATATGCTTGAATGACCATATATCACTTACCTGAGAACACAACAAAAAAGTCATTTCTAAAAGTTATATTTTGGGACTTCCCAGGTGGTTCAGATGGTAAAGAATATGCCTGCAATGCAGGAGAACCAGGTTCGATCCCTGGGTTGGGAAGATGCCCTAGAGAAGGGAATGGCAACCCACTCCAGTATCCTTGCCTGGAGAATCCCACGGACAGAGGAGCCTGGCGGGCTACAGTTCATGGGGTCGCAATGAGTTGGACACGACTGAGTGGCTAACACACTGGGGGTCCAGTGGCTAAGACTCCACACTCCCCATGCAGGGGGCTGGGGTTCAATCCCTGGTCAGGGAACTAAGATCCTACATGCTGTGTGGTGCAAACAAAAAGTTATGTTCTTTAAAGTTCCCTAGGATCTCCCAGGTGCATGGCTGTGGACAAATGAAAAGCAACAATGCTCAAAATCTGGTATAGCCCTGGTTCTTCAGGTACAAGGGGCTCCGTCTGGACCCTTCTTTCTGCCAGTAAATGCCCACAGGTGGAAGCTAACCAGAGCACTGGCTGAGTCTTGCCCAAGACTTGGTAAGAACAGCAGTGCCTGGGCCCACGCTCATCCTCCCACGGGGACCTGTGGGAGCTGGGAGAAATCACCCCCATCCACTCCAGTGAAGCTTCCGGCTGAAACACGTTGTAAGGCACCACTTCTCATTCAACTTTAAAAAAATTCTCTGGGAAGAAAATCAGGGCCAGCCCGATGATGCGGGCACTAAGCAACGCTGAGAACAAACGTGGCAGTCCTGCACGGGCTGTACTCCGCCTTCCCTTTCTGACAGTCCACCCCACTTCAGCCTTCAACGTCCCCAATTCCTCTCCCACCTTCTATCAAAAAATCTATTCTCAGTGAAGGGATCTCCCACTCACACTGCGGACGATGACAGGAAGGCAGTGTAATACCATCAGCTTTCCTTTTCCCTCCCTCCAACCCACAGCACATTCTGTCCTATTTGTCTCCATAATGTAACCTGGGCTTCCCAGGCGGTGCAGTTGTGAAGAAGCCGCCTGTCAACGCAGGAGATTCAAGAGACACAGCTTCAATCCCTGCGTTGGGAAGATCCCCTGGAGGAGGAAATGGCAACCCACTCCAGTATTCTTGCCAGGAGAATCCCATGGACAGAAGAGTCTGGAGGGCTATAGTCCATGGGGTCACAGTCAGACACAACTGAATGACTGAGCATGGAACGGAACAATGTAACCCATGCCTAACACCACTCAGCAATGAGGCTGCCCACATGAACAGAGAAAAACCTGCGTGTTCCCAGCACCAGCTCTGCTTCAGGCTAGCTTGAACGCTGTCAAAGATTCTACCTACCCACTAGATCGCAGAGTCCAGATCTGTAGGCGTGAAGATTCCATGTGGGGTTCTGAGGTACAGAATACCCTGGTTGAGGCCACTGCCTCAGGCCTGCCAGGCACCCCAGACATCCTGCGAGCCCAGAGGAAGCGGCAGCTAGCAGGTTGCGGCAGCTTGGAGGGGCGGCCCTGATGCTGGGCAAAGACAGCAGGAGGGAACTGGGCAGTGCCTTCGGCAACCCACCTGAGTGCTGCTGACTGCACTTCCAATCTTTCACAATAAACATGTATTTTGGTAATCAATTTTAAAACAGTTTTCAACAAGGGATAAAAGGAAGCCTTGAAGACCCCCATGCTTTTCACAACCCCCTCCAAAACCAAGGGAGCCTCCATGGAAATGGAGATGGAATAGCCATAGGAAAACAAAGACTCGTGTCTTGATTTTTTCTGTCAAAGATGACTTTCAGAAGACTAATTACAGGCAATAGAGGGTGGCAAGGAAGATGCAGAGGCAGAGAGGAAACCCAATAAAATTAGGGACACAAATATATTCACTGGCCTTGTATTTAACTAACCCCAACTCAACTTTCTTGACCTGACACTCCCCACTGGAATGTTCTGAGTATGACACACACACACACACACACACACACACACACACACACACAACCAGACTGGCCTGAGACCTCGCTCCAGGGTTTCCCAGAGCAAGCAACTGAAAGTGTCAACGCATTGCCTCACTTGGGCAAGGGGAGAAAGGCTGTGTGGGCACTAGTCTCATAGGAAAGAACTAAACAGGCTGACGGGGCTGCTGAGGGAACCGGCCGCACCTCCTCCTGTCTGGCTCTCCGGCCAGCTTGGCCTCTCATCCCGGCTTCCCTGTAGGGAAACGGGTGGCCCCAAGTGATGGACCCTGCAGCATCCCCCACTGCTTCTCCCGAGGAGGTGGGTTCACAGGGGGCCAAGTTCAATTAGAGGCCTGCTTTGAAAGGGTCACCAAAACCTAAATCTTCTCTCCCCTTCCTGTTCAAGGTCCTTTCTCAGAAAAGGAAAGTAAGGCCATCCGCCTGCAGGGGCAGCTTCATCTCTAGGTTCTCTGGCTCCTACATGTCAGACCCACAAATATGGGCTGCAGGAGACAACAGAGAAATGGAAAAGAAAAAATAAAAAAGGGAGGGTCACAGTACAGCTCTCCAGCCTTTACGTCTGCTCACATTCACATTCCACTGTTTCTACCTCAAGAAAAGGCTACATGGATCTACAGGCCAGAGCGGGCTCCACAGATGTGTGAGCTGTACCATCACACAGGCCCCTCACCCAGAAGCCTCCCATCCCCCAACCTGCTTTAACGCTCTGCTCAATGTCCTGAAATTCTTAACAATTTTCTAACATGGGGTCCCATGCTTTCATTCTGCACTAGGTACGAGTTACATAGCTAATTCTGTACATCACCTATTGCCTGGCATACAGTTGGGGTTTAATAAATACTGACTCCTTTACTAAATGACTGGCACACATTTCCAGGCCACTTTCAATGTGCCTTATCAGCTCGCTGGTGGCCTCATCTCTCCCCAGTGTTTAAAAATGTAACACCACAGGTACCCACCAATCTGTCCCATGAGCAAGACCAGAGGCTGAGAGAAGACCATCCCTGGGGCTGGGTAGGACTGGGTGGAGTCACATGGGAAGAAAAAGTGGAGGGACAGCTGGACACGTCCCAGTGGTCACACTCCAGACTGGCCATGCGTGTCCCTACAGCTATTTTCCAGGAGCACAGACCTGGGTCTCAGGGGTAAAACTCCTGGCTTTCTGGAGGAGATGTGGAGCTAAAGGTGAGGCCACGACAGGTGTGAAGCTCTCTGAGGTCCAGTCTGTGTGGGTTCCGCCTGGCCCCCAGGCTCAATCTACTGAGAGGTCCCTGCTGGCCCCACAGGGCTGCAGCTGCTGGAGATACAGTGCCCACCACTCCTGTCTCAGCAGCTTCTGCTTGACATAATGTCATGCTCCCTTCTCAGCGGCTGGCGGTCTGTACAGCTGGTGGGCGCCCAGGAGGATACGCTGTTGGGCTCAGCCACAGCCCAGATGGAAAACAAAAGGCAAAGAAACCACACCAGCCAGCCCCAGGACTGGAGGATGCTGGCCCCTGAATATGGCCAGCCCGCATGGCCTCCAGTTAGACCCTCAGTGCAGATTACTCCAGGGGGAAGGGCCGCTGGTCCAGAGCGGCAGCTGCCTTGCACCCGACTTCCCTGTGAAGATGTCAGCCCATCAGTATCCCAGCCCAGGGAACCACAGCTCACAGCCTCTGATTTCTAAATGGTACGTCTCAGTCCCATGGGCTTCCAGCCCTGGCTCCATGGCCGCCACCCTGTCCCTGTAGGAGGGCCTCAGTGTAACGTCTCTGAGGACCCAGGAGACGGACAGCACCACTGGTTTAGTCCAGCGGCCCCACGGAAGCAAGAGGGACCAAGATTGCTCGAAAAGGAGAGAGGCAACACTGGCAGGGCCAAGGCCTCTGCGTCTCTGCCTGCCGCTGAAGACACCTTGCCTTCCCAGGCCACCAGGCATCTTCCTCACCGGCACCCACAACCCAGCTGCAATCAGGACCACCCCCTCCAATGTGCTTAGTTAGAAAAGATCATTTTAAAAGATTTTTACTGTCGTAAAATAAGTTCTACAACAGTAAAACTTAGCGTCTTACCCATTTTTAAGTATACAGTTCTGCAGTGTCTGAACTGCAGGCATATGCACATTGTTCTGCAACATCAGAACTCTTGGAAGAGTGAAATTCTATATCCATTAAACACCTCCCTATACCATTCTCCCCGCAGTTCCTGGCCACTAATTCATTTCTGTCTAAATGAATTTAACTTTTCTAGGTATGTCATACAAGTGGGATCACAAAGGATTTGTCCTCTTATGACTGGCTTATTTCACTTAGCAAAATATCCTCCAGGTTCACGGTAACCAGTGTTAGAATTTCCTTCCTTCTTAAGGTGGAATAATATTCCATTTGTTGGAACAAACAGCAACAAACACCAGACTCCACGTTTTGTTTATCCGCTTCTCCACTGATGGACACTTGGGCTGTTCCCACATTACTTATCATTAGTAATGTTGCTATGAATAGAGGTGTTTGAATACTTCTTTAAAACTCTGCTTTCAATGCTTCCAACGCTTTTAGAAGTGGACTTGCTGGACCATATGGTAGCTCTAGTTTTAATTTTTTGAGGAACTGCCATACTGTTTTCTACAATGGCTGCACCATTTTACATTCCCACCAACAGGGCACAAGGGTTCCAATGCTTCTACATCCTCGCCAACACTTGTTCTGTGGTCTGGTGTTTTGTTTTAATAATAGGCATCCTAATGTGTGTGAAGTGTAAAGAAGAACATTTTTATGCAAAATATTTCCGGTATGGTAAATAAGCTGTTGGGACACAGGAAAAAGAGAAAGGAGAAAGCTGAATGGGAAGCATTCTCAGGCTGAGGGTGCATTCAGTTTATCTCGTGGCGTTTTGTAAAAAGGCTAATTCAGAAGCTTTGTCAACACTAATTTTGGTAACATCTATTGCCTCTGATAAAAAGGCTATTTGTTCCTAAACCAAAACCGCTTGCAAGTATTTTCTCCCCCAGACAAGAAAGGAAACAGCACGAAGGTGAATAACCAATATAGAGGAAATTTCCCTAGGTTATTCTTAACAAAACAGTAGAATTTATACATTTCATATAGTATTTATACAAACCACTTTCAAAGTAATAAACCTGGAAGTTTATCTGCAAATTCTAAAGGCAATATTACATAGAGCTCCTTTCTAGGAAAACTTTGTACTACTCAATGAATTATCATTTGGAAAATCAATCACATTAATTTATTTTTTTTTTTTTATTTATTTATTTTTTTTTTTTTATTTTTTATTTTTTAATTTTATTTTATTTTTAAACTTTACATAACTGTATTAGATTTGCCAAATATCAAAATGAATCCGCCAGTCACATATAGACAAGGTTCCCAAGGAACCATGCCTGCTCCCCAAATCAAACCCACTCTCAAAGGCTGCAGCCATATGCTCAGTACAATCTTCAGTGCTTTACTGAGTGCCCCAGAGGCTCCAAAAACCATTTGAAAGAGCATGGAAGCCTCTGATTAGTGAGTGTGGGGGCCAGAGCTGCTAGAAGAGATGGCATCCAGGGGTTCCCATCACTGACAGGGGTGGGCAAACGCAGCTTAAAGAAGTACAAGGTCATGCTCACCCCTTATCTTTGGTGCCTAGTAGACCACCAGCCACATGAAGGCAATTGGAATTACTGAACAGACTTCCCAAATATCCCATTATACATTTAATCACATCCTGTAGAAGCAGCAAGTGTTCTCATAAGGGATCAGCGTGCTGCAGATCTTTTTAACCCTTTAGGGTTCACAACCGATGAATCATCTACAAGTGTGATTAGGTATCTCTTCGGTGTCCGGCAGTGGCAATGTGCATGTTCTAGGTTTTTTGAGGAGAAGGCTAGTGAGCTATCATTCCTGGTACCTGGTGCCTGAGGCTGAGATCACATAACACATCTGGCTACCTTCAGGACGTCATCAAGCCAGGGGCTTGTACGTGGCCCAAGAGATGCAAAACGAGAGCCTTTCTGGGCTCAAACCCAACGTCTTAAACCAGATTTAACTCCTCTTAGAGGAGTAGGCTATCTTCATGCTAAAGATATAGTAAACTGTTCCCTTTCTCTGAACTCAAAGAAAAAAGAAAGCATATAATTTTGAAAGTAGTTTCCTAAAAAACAAAATCTTAAAACCAAAGTTGATACATTCATTCAAAAAGTAAAACATTGTATTTTAATCTAATGGGTTAAATTGTCATGAATCGTTTCCACATATTTTCTAAAAGGGGATTTTGGTGTGAACACATAATACATTTTATTTACATTACTGAGATAAAACAATCAAGGAAAATCAGTTTTTCTAAGAGAGATTTGAGACATAGAGGAAAATTTAAAGAGCCACATCTATACCTACAGTGAGTTGAATTGTGTCCCCAAAAAGAGATGTTTAGGTCCTAAGCCCGGGGCCAGGGAGTGGGATCTTATTCAGAAGGAGAGGCACTGCAGCTCTAGTCAAGTTACGATGAGGCCTCACTGCATCAGGCTGGGCCCCAGCCCAGCGACTGGTGTCCTTACAAGAAGCGGGAAACGTGGACACGGGGAGACCACCACGGGACGATGGGGCAGAGACTGGAGAGATGCACCCACAGGAGCGGGGATGCCCAGGGCTGCGGCCGCCTCTGCAAGTTAGGGAGGAGGAGGGATCTTGCCTCCTGGCTTCAGAGAGAGCAAGGCCCTGCCCACACCTTGACTTCAGACTCCTGGCCTCCAGAACTGTGAGAAAATACATGAAGCCACACATTTTGTGGTAGTTTGTTACTGCCGCCCTAGAAAACTAAAGTAACATTGCTGCCGTCTACACAGAGAGATGCCTTTGATTACTACTGTCCAGCAGGGTCCCTGGCTTCCCTCTCAACCAGGAAGAGTACATCCAGCTCTGCAGACGTGAAGCTCAGCTCCTGGCTTCAAATGGAGCCTCTCTGTGAATTCCATGGGCCTCTCTGCCTGCTGCTGTGTCCTGAGAGTGCCCATAGATGGGGCTGTGCACAGCACACACATTCACCTAGATGGACTTCCTGAAGTTGCCTTGCGCTGGGCTCAGTTGCTTTAGTCGTGTCCTACTCTTTATGATCCCACGGACTGCAGCCTGCCAGACTCCTCTGTCCATGGGATTCTCCAGGCAAGAATTACTGGAGTGGGTTGCCATGCCCTCCTCCAAAGGATCTTCCTGACCCAGGGATCAAACCCACGTCTCCTACATCTGCTACACTGCAGGTTGATTCTTAACCGCTGAGCCACTGGGGAGCATGGACTTCCCTCAACAGGAAAACTGCGGGCATCCACTCCCTCCAGTTAGGAAGCAGCCTCATACACAGGTGAGCTCTTTCCAGTGAGCTTTATATTTGGTGTTGGGAAGAGGAAGTAGACAAATTTTCTTGAGTTTTAAGAGTCTTGGGTAACTAGAATTCAGTAGTTTTATACTCATAACAGCAATAACAATAATAATAGCTAATACTTTTGTCCTTACTTTGGGGCTTCCCATGGTCATTTAATCCTCACATCTCAGAGACAGAGCTATCATTTATCCCCATCTTACAGATGAGGAATTCAAGGTTCAGACAAGTGCCCAAAGGTCTGATTTCCAAGCCTGAATTTCTCTCCAACAGGAAATGCCTTCCCTCTCATGTCTGCAGCCCCAGGCCGAGTCCAGCTTTACCTGGTCACGAATACAGCAGCATCCACGGGGGGCGTGTCGTCCTTGCCTCCTGGAACCTGGTTGTTGCCGAGGTACCGTGCACCTCCGTACTCTTCATTCTGCCAGTGACAGAAGCTCTCCAGGGACCGCTCACCATGATGCCCAATGGACAACTTGGCCTAAAAGAAATCAGGGGGCGGTTACAGAAGCAACTTCCCAGGGAAGCCAGAGTTTATGCTCAGACCACAGTGCGGGTATTAAGGAAGAGACAGCGGCTCACAGGGGCATTAGTCAATGTCACCTGCCCACAGCGCTGGTAGGCAGATGCAGAGACCCAGAGAGAGGCTACCAGGGCCTTACCTCTAAGTTAGGATGAAGACTATCTTATTAAAGAAAAGCTTTCTTCTTTTTAGCAAACTGAACAGCATACCCAATGTGCTCATGTGCACCGCTTAACTCTTTAGGTAACACTTTCATAAGGAAATGCACTCAAGACCAGAAAACGATGCTACAGTGCAACCAAATTCGGTCTGAAGCTTGGGTATAGCTCCAAAAGGCTAGCCATGATCGCAAACATCAACTCTGCACCCGGGAGACACGGGAGAATGAAGGAGGGGGGACAAAGGTCCACTGCTCAGGGTTCCCCGAGAGGCTGAGGTTGCGTGCACCCAGTAGCAGTGCCCGTCCGCCTCCCCCCAGGCATCCCTGGTCGCTGGCCGGGGCCACGCTGCTGCCTCCTGCACAGCCAGGGACGGAGGACGAAGCAAAACACCGGGCTCCTCCTCAGCACCCAACAGCCATAAGAAGCCTAAGGACCAGATTCGTTTCCTGTAACCGTGCTGACGGACACTTACAGGACGTTGTCGTAGCAGGACAAGCTTGGTAACCTGAATGTTGACTTTAATTCCAAGGCTCTGGTGCTGAAACATATTGTATACCTGTCAAGAGAGAAAAAAAGAAATGTAGAGAGATACCAAAAAAAAAAAAGCAGTATCCTAAAACAAACAAAGATATTAGATAAAAACTAAGGATATCTGAACAAACTATGGACGTCAGTCAATAATAATCAACGACACTACCCCATTAGTTATAATAAACATTTCATATTAATGTAAGATGTCAGTAACAGGGGAAATTGTGAATGGGAATTCAATGTACTGTCAATTTTTTAATAAATCTAAAACATAAAATATAAATGAATGAAATATAAATATATTCATTTATAAATTAATGAAATATAAATTATATTCATTAAATGTTAATTACTTAAAAATATTTTTTAAAAACTGTGTTCTTCCAGTACAAAAAAATCTAAATATATGATTTGCAATCATATATATATATATATATGAAATTCAAATTTCAATGTTCATAGATATTTATTGGAACAAAAAATACATACATGTAAGATTTATAACCCAGATTTTATTTAAAAGGCCTTCTGAGACAAAAAAAATTCCCATAAATTCCTCAAAAGAAACTTGCATAACAGGAAACTCTGGAATCACATACATGTGAGGGCATACAAGCTTACATGCAAAGACCAATTGGAAATAGGCTGGTTGAAAAAAAAATACATAGGATGGGTGAATTTGAAAAAAAAAAAAAAAGAAATGGTTTCAGCTGATTCTGGGGTTTCCTGCAGGAGGGTGAAGAGGATCTTCATGACGGGATGGGCAAAGTCCATGCCTGTGGCCCTCTGCCACGTGCCAATCTGCATCATCCCTAACCCTCCTCACAACCCAT
This sequence comes from Bubalus kerabau, assembly GCF_029407905.1. Classification (NCBI taxonomy): domain Eukaryota; kingdom Metazoa; phylum Chordata; class Mammalia; order Artiodactyla; family Bovidae; genus Bubalus; species Bubalus kerabau. Next base: position 7,139,308 of record NC_073642.1, on the reverse strand, counting down.
CATGGGTGGTATCTCCACCAACCTCGATTGAATGAAATAAAGCCACTTGCTCCGGACTCACAGTCAGTCAACTATGACCACAATCCAAATCTAGCCTTGTCCAGCCATAAAGGCCACATTCCTATTTTACCTTAAGTCCTCATTCTAACCAAAGTTCGTCATGAGATACAGTAACAGAAAAACATAAACAAAAACAAAATTTGTCGCTCAGTCGTGTCCGACTCTTTGCGACCCCATGGACTGTAGCCTATCAGGTTCCTCCGTCCATGGGATTTTCCAGGCAAGAGTGCTGGAGTGGATTGCCATTTCCTTCTCCAGGGGATCTTCCTGACCCCGGAATTGAACCCAGGTCTCCCGCATTGCAGGCAGACACTTTACCATCTGAGCCACCAGGGAAGCCCATAACAGAAAAGCATATGCCCCCTTAATTCTGCACCTCTTGTTGGTAGAACTTAGTTACAGGGGTCTCAACACCAAGACGGAGAAGGCAATGGCACCCCACTCCAGTACTCTTGCCTGGAAAATCCCACGGATGGAGGAGCCGGTAGGCTGCAGTCCATGGGCTCGCAAAGAGTCGGACATGACTGAGCGACTTCACTTTCACTTTTCACTTTCATGCATTGGAGAAGGAAATGGCAACCCACTCCAGTGTTCTTGCCTGGAGAATCCCAGGGGGAGCCTGGTGGGCTGCTGTCTATGGGGTCGCACAGAGTTGGACACGACTGAAGCGACTTAGCAGCAGCAGCAGCAACATCAAGAAATCACAGAATTCAAGGGGAAGAAGGATAGGAAAAGTCAAGTAAGACAGAAGAATGAAAGTTGATGTAGACAGAAAAAAAAAAAAAAAACATCGGATTTGAGGACCCCCAGATCATGACATCCTCCTGAGTTCCTTCTCAGGAGAGAGTGGGATGCAGGGAGGCAGAGCAGAGTAGGTGATAGAGGTAGCAGTATAAGATAAGAGGGAAAAGGTAAGAACCTTTTAAATATTCCCTTTTCCTTTTAAATTAGGAAAATACTTTTGTTTCATTATGTCCTTTTCCCAATGTTATTAATATATAATTGCCTTAGGTTCAGGTATACAACATGATGTTGATGCTGGGAAAGATTGAAGGCAGGAGGAGAAGGGAACATGAGGATGAGATGGTTGGATGATGTCACCGACCTAATGGACATGAATTTGTGCAAACTCTGGGAGACGGTGAAGGACAGGGAAGCCTGATGTGCTGCAGTCCATGGGGTCACAAAGGGTCAGACGTGACTGAGCAACTGAATAACAATATAACATTATGATTATATATCCTATATACCACAGTATATATAATATAGTAAATATATACATATCTCAAAATGATTACCACAGTAAGTTTCGTTAACATGCTTCAACCCACACAGTTACAACTGTTTTTCTTGTGAAAGAACTTTTAAGACCTACTCTCTTAGCAACTCTCTGGACTTTCCCGGTGGCTCAGATGGTAATGAATCTGTCTGCAATGTGGAAGACTCAGGTTTGATCCCTGGTACAGAAAGATCCCCTGCAGAAGGGAATGGCAACCAACTTAAGTATTTTTGCCTGGAGAATTCCATGGACAGAGGAGCCTGGCAGGCTATAGTCTGTAGGGTCACAAAGAGTCAGACACAACTGAGAGACTTTCCTCTTCGCAGCTTTCAAATATATGATACTATAGTCCTGTTAACTATAGTCACCATGCTGTACATTACATCCCCAGGACTTATTTATCTTATAACTAAAAGCTAGCACCTTTGACCACCTCCACCCATTTCCCTACTCTCAGCCTCTGGGAACCACCAATCTGTTCTCTGTATCTATAAGTTCAGTTTTTTTTTTTTAGATTTCACTTATAAATGAGATCATACTGTATCTGTTTCTAACTTACTTCACTTGATTCTGGATATGTTACTTTTTTTCTGATAGACGTAATCTAGAGGGAGAATTTTTCAGCAGGGGCATTAAAACTTTCTCTCCAGTACATCAGCAGCAACATAAAGCAATGGCTACAGCTGACAGCGCGGACACAGTTAATCCAGGCCCTGTGAAGCTGGGCACACCACGGGGCATGGAAGCAGCAGAAACCAGGCATGCAGTGTTTGAGCATCTGTACGACAAAGGAATTAGCTGTGTCAGTGCTTGGACTTTTCTCTTTGAAAGCTATTATTAAAGCAAAACAATCTTTGTGTAATTTAATATTCTTTCCCACAAGGAAAAAGACAACATATTCAGTTCTTCTGTTCTCACTCCCTCCTTCCAAAACTTTTTCTTTCCTTACGAACAAAATTGCAGTCATTTTTTAAATTTTGGATCATCTGTAGGCCAATTCTGAAGTCATGCCTTAGCTACCTATCCCCAAACCTGGGTGAAGAAAGGAAAAGCACATAACTTTTTCCTTGTTTTGATATTCTGAGAACCACCCAATGGCTATAAATCAAATTTTTCCAGAAATATTCAGCCTTAGGACTGGGCCCAAACTAGAAAACCTCAATTCAAAACATGAAAACTGGGAAGAATAAAAACTTTAAATTATGAGGGAGAAAATTCAAGTCACAGAGGGTTTCAAAGCGCAATCGAAACATTGCCTGTAACAGTAACACCGGCCAAAGACATTAAAGAATACTGCAGGTTTAAAGGAACAACACAGGAAACCAGTTCTCAGAGTGTTCTGACACACCCCCTGAAAGCAGCATAAAGAATGGTGCCTGAACGGAATGATGCAGGTTTCAGCAAGGACAGAACCATAGGGACAAACTCCCTCCTCAGAATTGCTGGGTTCTTCCTCTCCACCTGAGGACAGTTCGGCACATTCTGTATAAGGCTCAGGTGCCATCCTTGGAACAAATACACAAAAAAATACATGAGCTGGAGCAGGAGAAAAGCTTCATGCTCCAGGAGCTGGGATGGAGGACAAGATGGGGACCTGTTTAATGAGCACCGAGTTCCAGTCTTGCCAGATAACAAAGTTCTCAGGTTTGGTTGCTCAACAATGTGAATACATGTAACCATCCTGAACTGCACACTTAATGACTAAAATGGTAAATTCTGCTATGTGCATTTTACCAAATTAAAACTTTTCGTTAGCTAACTTAAGAAGCCTCATGCTCTCAAGATGTTCTCTAGGAAGCCTGCAGGAAGCTACCAGCCTTGATGTGTAACCGGGAGGCTCACGTTCAGGAGAGCGGGTATGGAAACCTGATCGCGGCTGAAACGTCTTGTCCCGAGGGCAGAGCACGCTCCCGCAAAGCCCGGCAGACACACGCGCTCTCCCGCGGGGGCCGGGGCCAAGCCAGGCTGGCCAGCTGAAAACCCGACGGCACCCCAGAACACAAAGCACCAGGCCCCAGAGACGTGTAGCAAAGGCTGTCTGTCTTCCTCGCCTGTGTGGAAAGGCACGCTCGAGAGAGCCGTGGAGGTGGCGGCCTCATGGTCTTTAGAGAGACACCTGGTTGGAGAGGAAGCCGCGCAGCGATGTCTGGAGGCTGTCCCGCTCTGGCTGGCTGCGTCCTGGCACGCTCAGAGCCCCTGCTGCGTCCACCGCATCGGCACCCGGGCGCCTAGCCGGGGCCCTGCGGCCAGCAGCGCGGCGACCTGGGGACACCGTCAGGGAGGGGCAGACAGGGACAGGTGACGGAGCACGTGGAAGGAACTGGTCCAAAGGCTGGGTAGGGGTGCTGTTCCCAACTCCAGGCCTGTGGGGTGGGCGGGGAGGGTGCTCACAAGAGCACCACCTACCAGCATGATTCAGGGCCTCCCTAGGGACAGAGTGGAACCAGAGGTGACACGCTCACACCGCCGGCTGCACCCACCAAGGCCCCATCCTGGAGGGGGCTATATTCTCTAGCAGTCCCTCTGACCAGGGTCCCTGAAGCAGCAGCAACACCCCCTGGGCACAATTTGGAAATGCATTCTGGAGCCCACCCCACACCCAATGAATCAGACAGCCAGGGGGGAGACAAGCCGTCTACATCCACCAAGCCCCCCAGGATCCCTAGGCTGTGGGAACCAGTGAGCCTTTGAACACGCCGCTGGTCTCTGCTCACCAGAGAGAGGCTTGTTGTATGTTTCACATGGTAATTGAGTCAAATTGATGTCATTTTTCCTCCAAACAGAACTCGCCTGGAATGTCTCAGGTTTTCGTTCCACTCTGTGGTTGTTAAGGAAGCTAAAAACAACCAAAGCTCTGTCAAGTGGCCCCATTTTCCAGTTTGGCTGCCCAGACCCAGGGCTTCGAGTCTCAGCACCACCTGTTTCCGTCTGCAATTTGTTCTTTAAAATATTCCTGCTCCACTGTCACCATCACCCCCAAGCAAAGGAAAATCAAGTCATGCATATAAAAAAGGCACTACCGCACATTTGGAAAATCAGCCAGATTTTCAAATCACTCAGGGCACAAGCTGCAGCTTGCTGACAGCTCAGAGATCCAGGTCTGGGCGAAATGTCTCTCTTGACACATAACCGCACAGGTAAGCATACTCGCAGTGGGAAGAGGACTGCTGGAACACACAACCCAGCGGGACCCTATCTCCCTCTCACCCAGGAGGGAGGGATCTTTTAAGACACAACTGACCCGTGCAGCAGCCTTCCAGCTCACTCACAGCGAAGCTGAGCGCCTGGGCACCACGGCCCGCCCTCCCATCACCCACGGAAGCACCTCTCCCTCTGCCTCCCAGATGCCAGGATGACCCTACTGGCTGGTTCCTTATGTCAGGGCAATGCCTTCCCTTCTAAATAGAGGGTCAGTCATCACAGAGGTGTCCTTAACTGCCCTGGTCACTTGCTACCACCTGGATCTTTGTGTAGCATTTTTTAAAATTTGCACACAAATCTCACGGAGCTGTCTGCTGGGTGCTCTTGGTTGGTGCCACCACATGAGCTCTATGAAGATGGGAAGTGTCATGGTCCCTGCTTGATCCCTAGAAAAGTCCCCAATGCACATTAGGTACCCAGTAAAAACGTAACTGAACGGAATTACTGAGTGTATCTCATTTTATTTTTTTATAGTGATAAAATACATACAGGGTTTCCCAGGTGGTGCAGGTGGTAAAGAATCCACCTGCCAACTCAGGAGATGCAAGTGGGTTCAATCCCTGGGTTGGGAAGATTCCCTGGAGGAGGAAAGGACAGCCTGCTCTAGTATTCTTACCTGGAAAATGCCATAAACAGAGGAGGCTGGCAGGCTACAGTCCACAGGGTCAGAAAAAAAGTCGGACACGACTGAGCAACTGGGCACACCCATAGCACACACATAATACATATAATATAACTTCACTGTCTTAACCACTGTTAAGTACACAGTTCAGTGGCGTTAAATGCACTGTCGTTGTTGTGCTCCCGTCACTACATCCATCTTCGCAGCCCTTCTGTCTTCCCAGACTGAACCTCTGCACCCATTCAACAACAACTCACTCCCGTCTCCCCTTAGTCCCGGCAACCCACCACTACTTTCCGTGTCTATAAATACGACTACACCAGGCACCTCTTATGAGTGGAATCATACAGTACCTGTCTTTTTGTGATTGGCTTATTTCCTTACCATAATGTGCCCAAGGTTCACCTACATCATAGCATATGGCAGAGTTTCTTCCCTTCTTAAATTTGAATCATATTCAATTATGTATGTGTGCTTATACGTATATACATACACACACATTTTTGCTTATCCTTCAATGGATATTTAGGTTGTTTCCTCCCTTTGTGAATTATTTGTGAATAATGCTGCCGTGAACAAATAAATATCTCTTGGAGACTCTGCTTTCATTTTGTGTATATACCCTGAAATGGAACCACAGAATCACGTATCTTGTGCTGCTGCTGCTAAGTCGTGTCAGTCATGTCAGACTCTGTGCGACCCCATAGATGGCAGCCCACCAGGCTCCCCCGTCCCTGGGATTCTCCAGGCAAGAACACTGGAGTGGGTTGCCATTTCCTTCTCCAATGCATGAAAGTGAAAAGTGAAAGTGAAGTTGCTCAGTCATGTCTGACTCTTAGCGACCCCATGGACTGCAGCCCACCAGGCTCCTCCATCCATGGGATTTTCCAGGCAAGAGTACTGGAGTGGGGTGCCATTGTGTATCTTGTGAGTGAACCTCTTTCATGCTCTGGCCTGTGTAGAGTCTGGACACTCTGCTGAGATGTTTTAAATTTTTCTCTTTTGGCTAAGGATGCTGTTTTCATTGGGGAAACCTCCCTCACTGGGTGAGCTCTGGACAAAGGAAGGAACCCTCTTTCTACTGAGGAAACCAAAACAGGTGAAAACTCACTCTGCCTGCCACAGAAGCCTTGGCGGGGTGCCGGCAGTGGAGAGATGGTCCCAGGACACACAGTGGCTCCAGGACCATGGCCACACTCCTGCAGAGCTCAGCCCTGCTCTCTCCTGCTGCCTGGCCTCCCTCCCTGCAGCCTCCTGCCCTTTACCTTCCCCCAGTTCTGATGCTGGTGACCCAGCCTCCCTTTTGATTCTGGGCTCCTCGGTACACACCTCCTAAACACAATTCCACTTCTGCTTCAGTTAGCCCAGGTGCAGTTTCTTCTCAGTTCAGTTCAGTCACTCAGCTGTGTCCGACTCTTTGCGACCCCAAGAACCGCAGCACACCAGGCCTCCCTGTCCATCACCAACTCCCGGAGTTCACCCAAACCCATGTCCATTGAGTTGGTGATGCCATCCAACCATCTCATCCTCTGTCATCCCCTTCTCCTCCCACCTTCAATCTTTCCCAGCATCAGGGTCTTTTCCAACAAGTCAGTTCTTTGCATCAGGTGGCCAAAGTATTGGAGTTTCAGCTTCAACATCAGTCCTTCCAATGATCAGGGCTGATCTCCTTTAGTATGGACTGGTTGGATCTCCTTGCAGTCCAAGGAACTCTCAAGAGTCTTCTCCAACACCACAGTTCAAAAGTGTCAATTTTTTGGTGCTCAGCTTTCTTTATAGTCCACCTCTCACATCCATACATGACTACTGGAAAAACCATAGCCTTGACTAGACAGACCTTTGTTGGCAAAGTAACGTCTCTGCTTTTTAATAAACTTAGTCTAGGTTGGTCATAACTTTCCTTCCAAGGAGGAAGCAGTTTCTTCTGCTTACAGTCAAAACCCTTGACTGAGCCAAGCTCACTCTTCTCTGGGTTACAGAGCTCCTTTCTTCCCTGTTTTAAAATGGGACCACTCTGCCTGATGCCAGGGTTCTTTTATTACCTCTTCCATGCTTCAGAAGTCCTCAAAAACAACCAAAGTGGTTCTGTTCTCATCCTTTCTTCTGGTTCTCTACAGACTGACTCAACAGGACTCAGAAGTGAATTCATTCGCGGCAGCCAAGCACGCTCTCACAACAGTTCTTGCCCACTGAACTTGTTTTATCAGCTCCATCTTGATACTTCCTCCGTGAAGGACAAGGTGCGAGCCGGGAAGAGAGATGGGGCAGAGAGGGACCACCCATAGAACAGGGTGGGAGGTGTAAATATGTAATTGTATTTATGTAGAAACACTTCCTGCCAGAGTTTAGGACACCACATCTGTGTGATATGCTTAGAATACAAAAGGCTTTTCAGAAGTAAATTAATCGAGGAATTAGAAAGGGAAAGCCAGTGTTGACACAACTCCAGTGCTAAATCCTTTGCACAGGATGTTAGAAAATGGTATTAATCACTCATTTATGAGTTCACAATGCCACAAAAATTTCTTGATTCTCTACACATGTACAAGGCGCTGGGGAAACAACAATGAAGGTACATACAGCCCTATCTTTGAGCTTATAGGTGGCACAGATGAACAGTCAGCAGGGTGGGTTCTTAAAAAATTCTGTTAAATATGCAGTACACGAAATTTACATTTTTAAGTGTATGGTTTAGCAGCATTCAGTACACTCACATTGTTGTGGAACAGTCACTATTTTCCATCTATAGAACACTTTCATCTTCTCCAGTTGAAACTCTGCAGCTATTAAACACGAACTCCCCACTCCCTGCCCTGCTGTAGCCCCTGGTAAGCACCATTCTGCTTTCTGTCTCTGTAAATTTGACTACTCCAGGGACCTCACTTGAGTGTAATCATACAGTGTTTGGACAGTATCCTTTTGTGACTGGATTATTTCATTTAACAAAATGTTCTGAAGGTTCATCCATGTTGTAGCATGATCAGAATTTCCTTCGTTTTTTAGGCTGAATAATAATGGAGTGTATATACCATATTTTGTAAATCCCTAAAGAGATGGGACTACCAGACCTCATCTTACCCACCTCCTAAGAAATCTGAATGCGGGTCAAGAAGCAACAGTTAGAGCCTTACTTGGAACAAAAAACTGGTTCAAAATTGGGAAAGGAATATGACAAGGCTGTATACTGTCCCCCTATTTAACTTCTGGGCAGAGTACATCATGCACAATGCTGGGCTGGATGAATCACAAGCGCTAGAATCAAGAGTGCTGGGAGAAATATCAACAATTTCAGATATGCAGATGATATCACTCTAATGGAAGAAAGTGAAGAGGAACTAAAGAGCCTTTTGATGAGGGTGAAAGAGAAGAGTGAAAAAGGTGGCTTAAAACTCAACATTCAAAAAACGAAGATCATGGCATTTAGTCCCATCACTTCATGGCAAATAGATGGGGAAACAGTGGAAACAGTGGCAGATTTTATTTTGGGGAGGGGCTCCAAAATCATTGGGGATGGTGACTGCAGCCATGATATTAAAAGATGCATGCTCCTTGGAAATAAAGCAATGACAAACCTAGACAGCACATTAAAAAGCAAAGGCGTCACTTTGCCGACAGATTTCTGAATAGTCAAAGTTATGGTTTTTCCAGGAGTCGTGTATGGATGTGAGGCTGGACATAAAGAAGACTGAGCACTGGAGAATTAATACTTTTGAACCATGATACTGGAGAAGACTCTCGAGAGTCCCTTGGGCAGCAAGAAGATCAAACCAGTCTATTCTAAAGGAAATCAACCCTAATATTCATTGGAAGGACTGATGCTGAAACTCTAATACTCTGACCACTTGATGCAAAGAGCTGACTCATTCGGCTGAACCTGGGAAAAAGACCCTGAGGCTGGGAAAGACTGAAGACAAAAAGAGAAGAGGGTAGCAGAGGATGAGATAGTTAGATAGCATCACTGACTCAATGGACATGAATTTAAGAAAACTCTGGCAGATAGTGACGTACAGCAAAGCCTGGTGTGCTGCAGTCCCTGGGGTTGCAAAGAGTTCGACACAACTTAGCAGCTGAACAACAACAACCTCAGCAACCACATTTTGTCCACCTATTCATCCTTCAGTGGACACTGAGTTACTTCCTCCTTTTGACTATTCTGAATAATGCTGCTATGAGTGTGGGCGTACAAGTTCATGACCTTGCTTTCATTTCTTTTTGGTTTATACTCAGAAGTGGATCATATTATAAATTCTATTTTCTTAAGAACTATCACACTGTTTTCCAAAGGAGTTACAGCATTTTATGGTCCCAAGAAAAGTACACAAGGCTGCCCATTTCTCCACATCCTTGTCAACACCTATTATTTTACACTGTTTTAGTAATAGCATTTCAGTGGGAGTGATGTAATATCTCACTGTGGTTTAGATTTGCATTTCCCTAACGATCAGTGACACTGAATATCTTTTCATATGATACACAAATTATAAGATTTGTATATCTTCTTGGAGAAATGTCTATTTAAGTCCATTTTAAAATGAGGTTGTTTGGTTTTCACTGTTGTTGAAATCTCTGTATATTCTGGGTATCATCAGATATGTAACTTGTACATATTTTCTCCCATTTTGTGCTCTGCCTTTTTACTTTGTTGACTGTGTCCTTTGGTGTACAAAAGTTTTAAAATTTGGTGAAGACCAATTTACCTGCTTTCTTTTGTTGACTGTGCCTTTGGTATAATATGCAAGAAATTATTATCAAATGAACGTCATGAAGTTTTCCCTTTTAGGATTCTTATAGTTTTTAAGCTCTTACATTCATGTCTTTAACCCGATTTGAATTCATTTTTGTATATCATGTTAGGTAAGGGTCCAACTTCATTTTTCATGAACATATCCAGCCTTGCTATTACCATCTGTTCAAAAGGCTGTTGTGCTCCTACTGAATGGTCTTTGTAGTCTTGTTGAAAAGCATTTGACTACATACGTCAGAGTATATTTCTGGGCTCTGTATTCTATTCCATCCATCGGCATGTTTGTCTTTATGCCAGTATCACTGTTTTTTGAGTACTATTGTTGCTCATTCACTAAGTCGTGTCCCACTCTTTGCAACCCCATGGACTGTACCATGCCAGGCTTCCCTGTCCTTCACTATCCCACGGAGCTTGCTCAAACTCGTGTCCATTGAGTCAGTGATGTCATCCAAGCATCTCATTTTCTGTTGCCCCCTTTCCTCTTGCCCTCAATCTTTCCCAGCATCGGGGTCTTTTACAATGAGCCAGCTCTTTGCATCAGGTGACCAAATTATTATCAATTATTGACCAAGTATTATCATCATCAGTCTTTCCAATAAATATTCAGAATTGATTTCCTTTACCTTTGTAGTACTTTGAAATCAGGAAATATGTCTTTCAAGTTTGTTTTTCTTTCCAAGATTGTTTTGGCTGTTCAGGGTCTCTTGAGATATTAATTTCTCAATTTCTACAAGGAAAAATGTTGTTAGGATTTTGCTAGTGACTGCATTGAGTCTGTACATTTCTTTGGGCAATATTGACATCTTGCTGATAAAACTTCCAATCCACCAACATCAATGTCTTTCCATTTATTTATGTATTATTTTATTTCTTACGTCAATGTTTTCTAGGTTTTAGTGTACAAGTTTTTCACTTCTTTGATTAATGTGTAAGTATTTTATTCTTTTTCACATTTTTGCAAATGGAATTGTTTTCTTAATTTCTTTTTCAGATTGTTCAATTTTGGGTACAAAAATATCACTGTTTTGTGTGTATTGGTTTTGCATCCTGCTAATGTGCTGGATTATTTTATTAGTGCTAATTTTTGTGCCTTAGTACTTCATGATTTTCTATAGGGCTCATGCTATCTGTAAACAGATAATTTTACTTCTTCCTTTCCTAATTGGATGCCTTTTATTTCTTTTACTTGATTAACTGCTCTGGCTATGACTTCCAGTATTACGTAGGACAGAAGTAGTGAAAGAAATCATCCTTGCCTTGTTCTTCATCTTAGAGAAAAAGCTTTCAATCTATCACCCTTGAGTATGACATTCACTAAGGATTTTTCATATATGGCTTTTATGATGTTAAGGTACCTTCCTTTTATTCCTATTTGCTGAATTTTTTTTTAATCACGAGAGATGGATGAATTTTAGCAAATAGTTGTTTTTTCATCAACTGAGATGATTGTTTTTTTCCTTCCTTCTGTTAATGTGGTATATTACATTCCTCGATTTTGTATGTTGAACCATCCTTGAATTCCAGAAATAAATCCCACTTTGTCATGGTGCATGATATGATTTTGGTTTGCTAGTATCTTGTTGAGAATGTTTGCAATAATATTCAAAAGGGAAGTTTTTTCCTTATTCATAAGGAACTATAGTACTCTTAGACTGTCTTTATCTGGCTTTCATTAAAGGGCAATGCTATCCTCATAGAAAAGAGAAAGCATTTTCGCCTTTTCAGTTTATTAGAAGAGTTTGCGGAGGATTAATTAATTAGTTCTCCTTTAAATCGGAGAAGGCAATGGCACCCCACTCCAGTACTCTTGCCGGGAAAATCCCATGGACGGAGGAGACTGGAGGGCTGCAGTTGATGGGGTCGCTGAGGGTCGGACATGACTGAGCGACTTCACTTTCTCCTTTAAATGTATGGCATAATTGACCAGTTAAGCTGTCAGGTTCATGGCTTTCCTTTGTCAGGAGATTACTGATTACTGATTCGATCTCCTTTTTAGCTACAGGTAGACTCAGATTTTCTATGTCTTTGTGATTAAGTCTTGGTGAGCTTCGTGTTTCTAGGTATTTGCCTAGTTCATCTAGGTTTAGCTAATTAGGTAGTGTACAGTGGCCCACTGTATTCTCTTATAACTCGTTTTGGTTTCACAGAATTGACAGTCATGTGCCTGCATCCATTTCTGATTTTAGTAATTCAAGATTTTTTACTAATCAGTTTGCTGTTGTTGAGTCGTTAAATCATGTCCAACTCTTTGTGACCCCATGGACTGCAGCACACCAGGCCCCTCTGTCTTTCACTATCTTGTGGAGTTTGCTCAGATTCATTTCCACTGAGTCAATGATGCTATATAACCATCTCATTCCCAGTATCAGGGTCTTTTTGAATGAGTTGGTTCTTTGCATAAGGTGGCCAAAATATTGGAATTTCAGCTTCAGCATGAAGCTTCAGTCCTCCTAATGAATACTGATTTATTTCCTTTAGGTTTGACCTCCTTGCAGTCCAAGGGACTTTCAAAAGTCTTCTACAGCACCACAGTTCAAAAGCATCAACTCTTTGGCACTCAGACTTCTTTATGGTCCAGCTCTCATATCTCTATATGACTACTGGAAAAACCATAGCTTTGACTGTGTAGACCTTTGTCCGCTTTGACTACAGTGAAGAACAGGGAAGCCTGGTGTGCTGCTGTCCATGGGGCTGGCAAAGGGCTGGACACAATTTGACGACTGAACAACAATAATCTTTGTTGGCAAAGTGAAGTCTCTGCTTTTTAATATGCTGCCTGGGTTTGTCATCACTTTCCTTCCAAGGAGCAAGCGTCTTTTGATTTCATGGCTGCAGTCACCATGTGCAGTGATTTTGGAGCCCAAGAAAATAAAATCTGTCACTGCTTCCACTTCCCCTCTTCTATTTGCCATGAAGTGATGGGACCAGATGCCACGATCATAGTTACTGAATTCACTTTTTCACTCTCCTATTTCAACCTCATCAAGAAGCTCTTGAGTTCCTCTTCACTTTCTGCCATTAGAGGGGCATCATCTGCATATCTGAAGTTGTTGATATTTCTCTTGGCAATCTTGATTCCAGCTTATGATTCATCCAGCCCTGCATTTTGCATGATGTACTCTGCTGCTGCTGCTAAGTCACTTCAGTTGTGTCCGACTCTGTGCGACCCCATAGACGGCAGCCCACCAGGCTCTCCCATCCCTGGGATTCTCGAGGCAAGAACACTGGAGTGGGTTGCCATTTCCTTCTCCAATGCATGAAAGTGAAAAGTGAAAGTGAAGTTGTTCAGTCGTATCCGACTCTAGCGACCCCATGGACTGCAGCCTATCAGGCTCCTCCATCCATGGGATTTTCCAGGCGAGAGTACTGGAGTGGGGTGCCATTGCCTTCTCCGGATGTACTCTGCATAGAAATTAAATAAACAGTATGTCAATATATAGTCTTGCCATACTCCTTTATCAATTTAGAACCAGTCAGTTGTTCTATGTCTGGTTCTGTTACTTCTTGACTTGAATAGAGGTTTCTCAGGAGACAATTAAGATGGTCTGGTATTCCCATCTCTTTAAGCATTTTCCACAGTTTGTTGTGATCCACACAGTCAAAGGCTTTAGTGTAGTCAATGAAGCAGAAGTAGATGTTTTTCTGGAATTACCTTGCTTTCTCTATGATTGAATGAATGTTGGCAATTGGTTTCTGGCTCCTCTAACTCTTAAATGCAGCTTCTACATCTGGAAGTTCCCAACTGATGTATTACTGAAGCCTAGCTCTAAGGATTTTGTGCATAACCTTGCCAGTGTGTGAAATGAGTGCAGCTGTACAATAGTCTGAACATTCTCTGGGACTGGCATGAAAACTGACCTTTTCCAGTCCTGTGGCCACTGCTGAGTTTTCCAAATTTGCTGACATATTGAGTACAAAGCACCAACTCTTTGGCACTCAGACTTCTTAGTGTTGAGTGCAACACTTTAACAACATTCTCTTTTAGGATTTTAAATCCTAAGGTACTGAGTGCAGCACTTTAACAGCATACTCTTTCAGGATTTTAAATAACTCAGCTGGAATACCATCACCTCCAAGCTTTGTTCATAGTAAAGCTTCCTAAGGGAAGTTTTTTTTTTTTCTTTTTTCACTTGACTTCACACTCTAGGATGTCTGGCTCTAGGGGAGTGACCATACCATTGTGGTTATCCAGTTCATTAAGACCTCTTTTGTAAAGTTCTTCTGTGTATTCTTGCCATCTCTCCTCAAACTCTTCTGATTCTGTTGGGACTGTTTCTGTCCTTTATCATACCCATCCTTATATGAAATGTTCCCTTGATATCTCCAATTTTCTTGAAGAGATATCTAGTCTTTCCCACTCTGTTTTTTCCCTTTATTTCCTTGCATTTCTCATTTAAGAAGGACTTCTTATCTCTCCTTGCTATTCTCTGGAACTCTGCTAAAGATTTAATCAATCTAGCTAAAGTTTTATCAATTTTCTCAGTTTTTCTGAAGAATCAGTTCTTGGTTTTACTGATTTTATCTATTGTTTTTCTATTATTTATTTATTTCTGCTCTAATCTTCCCTTCCTTTTGCTAGACTTGAGTTTAGTTTGCTCTTCTAGCTCTCTTAAGGTGTAAAGTTAGGTTATTAACTTGAGATCCTATTTTTTTTTTTTAATAAAAGTAAGCATTTTACAGCTATACATTTCCTTCTGAGTACTGCTTCCCCTGTTTTCCATAAGTTTTGGTATGTTGCATTTTCATTTTAACTCAGCCTCATGCATTTTCTCATTTCCCCTGTGATTTCTCCCTTGACCCACTGGTTGTACAAGAGTGTGTTGTTTAATTTCCACATATTTGTGAATTCTCCAATTTTCCTTCTGTTACTGATTTCTAACTTAATCCCACTGTGGTTAGAGAAGATACTTTGTATGATAATTTTTAAATCTGTGGAGACAATCTGTGAATATATACAGTATATCCTGGAGTATATCCCATGTGCATTTGAAAAAAAGGAATATCCTGCTATTGTTGGGTAGTGTTCTGTATATCTTATTAGATCTAGTTGCCTTACTGTGTTGTTCAAGTCCTCTATTTCCTCACTTATCTTCTGTCTAGTTTTCCCATTCACTACTAATAGTGTGTGTGTGTGTGTGTGTGTGTGGAAGGGGGGAGCTGAAGTGTCTATTATTACAGAAAACTGTAGACTTGTCACTACAATTCCATAAAGTTTTTGTTTCATATATTATAATGATCTGTTATTAGGTGCATAAAACCTTATAACTGTTCCATTTTCTTGCTGTATTGAATCTATTATTATATACAAGATATTTTTGTCTCTTGTAACTTTTTCTCACTAAAGTTTATATTGTGTTATATTAATGTAACCACTCCTGATCTCTACAGTTACTATCTGCATGGACTATCTTTTTATTCTTTTGCTTTTGATTTATTTGTGTCTTAATGTAAAGTCAGCCTCTTATACACATTGGAGCATTTCTTAGATCCATTCTACTAATCTGTCTTTTAAAAAAACCAATTTTTTATTTTTTACTGGAGTATAGCTGATTAACAAGCAACGTTGCAATAGTTTTAGGTGAACAGGAAGGGACTCAGCCATACATATACATGTATCCATTCTTCCCCAAACTCAATCTGTCTTTTGACTGGAGAGTTTAACCTATAATTTAAGATAATTACTGACAAAGAGGGACTTACTTCTGCATTTTGCTATTTGTTTTCTACGTGTTTTATAGCTTTTTTGGGCCCTCATTTCCTGCATTAGTGATTTTTTTGCATGTTTCATTTTTTTATGGTGAAATTTTAAAATTCCCTTCTCATTTCCTCTTGGGTATATTTTATAGCTATTTTCTTTGTGATTACTATGAGCATTATATTTAACATCCTACAGTCATAGCATTCTGATTTTATACCAGCCTGAATTCAATAGTACACAGAAACTCTGCAGCAAGATGGTTTTTAAAAGGCAAAAAAAAAAAAAAAGAAAGAAAGAAATGGAATTATAAATCAAGACAAGAACCACCAAGGAAAAAGCAGACTGCTATGATAAAGAAAACAGGTGGCCTTTACAGAGGAGTCAGCAAGGAGGGCCTCTCCGGAGACATAAAAGACAGAGGAGCCAACTCTGTATGAAGTAGGGCAAAGACTATTCCTGACAAAGAGATACTACAAGTCAGAGAGGAGCCTACTGGGGTCCCTGAGAAATGGTGGCACACATGGCAGGAGTCCATGCTGGCATGGAGAAGGGCGTGAAGCCCGGGAGAAGCAGGTGGGCCCCGGCCACACGGGCTGGGAGGGCAGAGGCGGGGAAGATTTCCACATCCACCACAAGGGAAGCCACAGAGTGCCTCAGAGCTCCTAGCCACAACATCCTAATTCTGTCAGAAGACCCTTCTGGCCATTCTGTAGCAAGGATCCAAGAGGGAAGACAATGGAAGTGAGGAGCCCGGGAAGATACTCCTGCAGTTGTCAAGATAAAAAACAACGGCGGTCAGTCCAGAGTAGAAATGGAAAGAAAGGGCAGATCTGAGATATGTGGTCTCCCTTATGACCAGGTGGTACAGGGAACCCTCAGCCCAGGTTTGAGACCTCACCCTGCGAGGCACTCACTGGCTCTGCACCCCGAACTCCCCACAAACCTCTATTTTCGTCTCGTAAAATGAGAATGAGAAAATCCACCAAGGATGAGGAGGAAGTGACATGAAATCATGAAGTGTCCATCTGGACTAGTCAAGGCACCACATACACCCTTCCTTCCTCTGAAATATGGGCCATCAGCCACTGATTGACGTGGACCTAATTCACAACTCTGTGATGCTACGAAAACTGAGCACTTGACACCAAACCCCCACACTCTGCCAACTGTGGGTGGGCTGTCCCACACCCCGGCCCCACAAGCCCCCTGGCCTGACCTGGGGACAGGGACTTGTCCGGGTTTAGTCCCTGTGGTCAGAGTGGCACGTAGGAGTTGGGTCAGCCCCCTGCCCACAGAGACCCAAGTGGGAGGGCGGGGAGGTGGGGTGGGCACTTGGACATCAGCACCAAATGGTGCTGGAGAGAAACCGATGGAACAAAGGTGGCAACCTCTCCGGCAGATTTCCTTCCAAATCCAGAGGAGCGAAGGAGACAGAGCTGTTTCAACCCTACACGCCCACACGGTCCACCAGGAGAGAGAGGGCGACTGGCCTCCCCTTCCTGCCGGCTGCACCCGGGGGCCTAGTCTAACGACAGGGCTCCTCAGTACAGCCACCGCCCTTCCCTGGCATCCCGGCTTAGAGATGATCTTACTGACTAACAGAGATCCCTTGTCTGAAACAGCTATGGGCAGGACAGACAGAATTCTTTGTATTTTTAACACTAGGGTTTGAGAAACTGAAGGACGCTGGAGGCCGTGGACGGTGGCCTTGTTTAAAGCAAGGTACACTGTCTGAATGCAACTGGTTCTTAAATATTCTGAACAGCGACTCACAGAGCAACAAGACAGAGGTTGCCAGTGGGGAGAGTCGGTGTGAGCTCTGCTTCCATTTGTTTTCTGGCCTCGTCAGACCAGCCAAGAAACTCTAAGGAGCAGACGACCGAAGGGCTGTCAGTGTACAAATGTCATGTGCCCTTTACCAAAGCGGCACTGCCCTTATTAGGCAGCCCTCTGTTAAGCCCTCGTTAAGCAACATCTAAATCTCAAATGAATGTGGTTGGCCCAGATGTGCCCTCAGGCAGCAGGACCTGGAGCCGCCAACATCTTAGTATCAGCAGCTGAAGAGGTGTGAAGAGGGTCAAGTTGAAGGCAAGCATCGCCACCCCTCAGCCCCTGTCGTTCAGTCCTTACAGCTTGTGGGGAGACCAACACTCCCACATACAACCCCTCTCCGACCTGTGATAAATAAAACAGCGGCTCTTGTCCACATGATAAAACTATGAAAGCAAGTATCAAACTAGGAGCTTTGCCTTATTACTACTTTAGCTGTTGTAATGAATGTTTATCCCCTGGACTTGTGCCCTGGACAAAAAATAAATAAATGAGATGAAATTACCTACAGGTGAGAGAGCTTGGTGCTGAGCCAGCCCCTGCAGGCTGCCTCTGGGCTCTGCTCTGGGCACTGGAGCACTGCAGCCCGTCATTAACCAGCCGCCAGGGAGGCCAGGGCTCGTGCAAACGCAGAGCTCAGGGATATTTCTCAGAAATCAGGGCCAAACACCATTAAAAGCTGAAACAGGAGCAATTCCCCTTCTGGGTACATACCCAAAAGGAGTGAAAGCAGGGACTCAGACTGTACACCTACGTTCGCAGCAGCATTATTCAAAAGAGCCTAAAGGAGGAAGCAACCGAACGTTTATCAGTGGATGAACAGACAAAATGCAGTGTATCCATATGATGGAACATTATGTAGCCAAACAGGAAGGAGATTCTGACACCTCCAAGGACATGGACCAAACTGGAAGACATTGTGCTGAGTAAAAATCAACCAGTCACAAAAGAACAAATACTGTCCGACTCCACGTATATATGAGGTCCTTGCTGCTGCTGCTAAGTCACTTCAGTCGTGTCCGACTCTGTGCGACCCCATAGATGGCCACCCATCAGGCTCTGACATCCCTGGGATTCTCCAGGCAAGAACACTGGAGTGGGTTGCCATTTCCTTCTCCAGTGCATGAAAGTGAAAAGTGAAAGTGAAGTCGCTCAGTCCTGTCTGACTCTTAGCGACCCCATGATCTGCAGCCCACCAGGCTCCTCCGTCCATGGGATTTTCCAGGCAAGAGTACTGGAGTGAGTGTCAAATTCAAAATGGAAGGGTGGCTGTCAGGGCTGGGGGAGGGGAGCATGGGGTTCCAGTGTCAAATGAGGAGTTTCAGTTCTGCAAGACGAAAGGAATTCCAGGGACGGATGGTGAGGATGGCGGTACAGCAATGTGAATGCACCTAATGTACAGAGCTGCAGGCTTAAAGGGTCAGACAGAAACTGTTCTGGCACATATTTATCACCATAAGTTTTAAAAATCTGGAGAAGGGAAGGAAGGAAGTAAAAAAGGGAGAGGAAGGAAAGGGTTGGGGGAGAAAGGAAAGAAAAGAAGTTAATGGAATTCCTAGAGCTGATGACTTTAAAGGGGAGGGTGACCTGAAATCTCACGGTGTGCCCGTGTCCACAGATCAGCCCTGGATCGGTCCCCCAGTGGGTCCACATCGCTGGGCTTTGCAGACGAGCCCGTCCTACAGGGAGGTCTGTGGGTCCAGAGGGTAATTCACCTTCAAGACTCCATGCACCACCAAAGCAGCCTCAGCCTTAGGGCATGGCCTGTCTGGGGTGGGGGTGGGGGACAGACAGATGGAGTTTCTTGCAAATTGATACGTGTCCCCAAAGCAAGCACTGGCAAGTCAACCTGACAGAGGTCGAGGTACTGGAGTTTTGACTACACAGTGGACAGGAATACCGTGGGGCTCGCCATCCCCATCAGCCCAGGGTGAGGCTTACGATCATGTTTCGCTGTGGAGTTACAGACAGGCCTGGCCTGACGGCCGCAGCCCTGCCAGGGACTGCCTGTGTGACCCATGCCATGTCTCTAGCCTCTCTGCTCTCAGGCCGCCCCCAGCATCTCTCAGTGGCTGTGGCACAGCCAGGGCCTGGCCTTTCCACTTTCCATGAGGTGTATGTGCGTTTGTTACCAGGCAGAAGGCCCCTGGGGCAGCTGAAGTCCCGGGGGTGGTGGTTAAGCCCCTGCCTCGCAGCTGCTCACGCAGGGGGGCCGGCTCAAAGTGGTTCTGACGCTGCCAGCTCTGAGCTCAGAGCAGGGCTCCTGCGGCAGGTGTGTCTGGGCCTAAACCCCACTCTGGTACCCCCTCACCCGCTTCCCTCTCCAAAGTCCTCCTTGACCTCGGTTCCACCCAGTGAGGCTCTTTTCTCTTCTCTCCCTCAGCCAAGATCTTCTGCAATGCTGTTTTTACTTCTTCACTGCCTGATCTCATCCCAGTTTGCCCCTCCCCAGCTTCCCTCCCCAGCAATGCCGAAAGTGAAAGTGAAGTCGCTCAGTCCTGTCTGACTCTTTGCAAACCCCATGGACTGGAGCCTACCAGGCTCCTCCGTCCATGGGTTTTTCCAGGCAAGAGTACTGGAGTGGGTTGCCATTTTCTTCTCCAGGGGAACTTCCCCACCCAGGGATGGAATCCCGGTCTCCGCATTGCAAGCAGCCGCTTTTCCTGTCTGAGCCACCAGGGAACCAATCCCTAAAGCTACTCCTTTGGGGCCGGCAGCAGCATCAGGCATTGTTAACCACTCCCTTCCCACACCTCTCACCTCACTCCTTAAGGACAACCCACACCAGGTCTGTCTGCCTTCCAGCCCGGCCCTGACCCTGGCACTCCACTGTGCCTCTGTGGGCAGTTTCTCTCTCCCTGTTGTGCTCTGCTCAGCCTGGCCAAGGCCAGCCACACCAACAGCTGCAGACACACCAGTCCACCTGTCCTCCCCAAGAGGTAGCTCCTGCGGCACCCCCTGTATGACCTGCCGCTGCTCCTCCAGTCGGGCAAGCACCCTCGCTTGGCTGAAGGGTCAGCTCTTCCATGATGCCCCCACACTTCGGGGTGATCACTCCCCAGCACTCCACCTGGCCCCCAGTGCTCCCTGCAGAAATGCCTACTCAAGCACAGATGCGTCGCCCACCTGTGACACCACTGCCTTCTGCAGAAAGGACCGGGTCTTTCAGGATTTGTAACTGGCACCTACCCCTATGCCAGGAGATCTTCAAAACTGCTTGTTAGGAGAGTGGCTAGATGGTGGAGTGGGGATGCACACAAACATTCTTCCATGTCTGAAGTTTGAGGTGGGCAGCCCCTCCCCACCTACCCACCATGTGAAGCTTTCCCTCCTCTGCCCATTCATCAAACCAGAGAAGACCCAGATTCCTTCCTTGCTTCCCTCAACTAGACGACCTCTCTTCCTTGCACAGGCCAGCTCTGTTTTACACTAAAGTCAGATATTGATTCTTTGTACTAGACAGTTGGTTCCTTAGAGCAGGACTGACTTACTCAGCATTGACTCCTCTGAGAGGGACCTTCACCCACAGAAAGGGTCTTGGGAGGCATCTAGTGGGGAGCACGGGTGGACTCCCACTACCAGAGGACTCCCACACCGGGCGGACTTCCGCACTGGGTAGACTCCCAGCACCAGGCGGACTCCCGTTCCAGGGCGGACTCCCGTCACCAGGCGGACCCCCGGCACCAGGCGGACTCCCACTACCAGAGGACTCCCATCGCCGGGCGGCCTCTCGTCCCCAGGCAGACTCGCACTGGGCAGACTCCCATCCCTGGGCGGACTCCCACACCGGGAAGACCCCCACTCCCAGGCGGACTCCGGTACCTGGGCAGACTCCCACACCGGACGGACACTCATCCCCGGGCAGACTCCCAGCACCGGGAGGACTCCCGTCCCCGGGCGGACTCCGGCACTGACCCTGCACCAACCCCGCTCAGCACTCAGGCCTCTGCCTAGGGTGCCCCCCCCCCGCCCCTTGTGCCCCACCTGCCCAGGGGTGGCAAGTCTGTGTGTGAGCCCACCCCCGACCCAGGAGCAGAAGCCGGTGCCACGTGCAGAGCCCTCTCCAGGAGGAAGCAGACTCACCATGTTCATGACGGTGAGGATGAACCTCTGGGCCGCCTCAGCCCCGTGGTACTGCACCATGTCGGCGTCGGCCACCACCAGGGTCTCCACCGTGTGTTCGCTGGTCAGCTGGATGGCATTCCTCCGCTGCCGCCCATCCCGCGACGGCCGGCCCTTCCTCGGCTTCTTCTTTTCTAGAAAACAACGGAGACATTCCTGCCGCGCTTTGCTGTTTCCTCACCACAGGGAAGGGATATTAGTAAACAGTGAGTAACCCTCGGCTGACTCTTCAGATCAGTTGATTTCCTAGAAGACCTTACTTTGCTAAACAGCTAGGGTTATTACTGAGTCCCACGTCAGAACATTTGGACACTCAAAGCCACCACTTGAAGACTGACATACAGATTTGTGGGTGCAAACACCTCTGATCAACATCAAAGGTCGATGTCAATAACATGCACTTTCAGAATCTGAATGTGAACAGAAAGACAGTTCCTTAATTCGATAGCTATTATTTCCATTTTTACATCAGCCCACACAGAAGCCTTTCTTTGGGACTGGAATGAAAATCTTCCATGTGGGCTCATATAAAAATGAAAATAATAGCTATCAAATTAAGGAACTGCCTTTCTTTCTCTCCTTGGAGGAAAAGTTATGACCAATCTAGACAGCTTATTAAAAAACAGAGACATTACTTTGCCAACAAAGGTCCGTTTAGTCAAAGCTATGATTTTTCCAGTAGTCATATATGGATGTGAGAGTTGGACTATAAAGAAAGCTGAGCACCGAAGATTGATGTTTTTGAACTGTGGTTTTGGAGAAGACTCCTGAGAGTCCCTTGGGCTGCTAGGAGATCCAACCAGTCAATCCTAAAGGAAATAAGTCCTGAATATTCATTGGAAGGACTGATGTTGAAGCTGAAACTCCAATACTTTGGTCGCCTGATGCAAAGAACTGACTCATTGGAAAAGCCCCTGATTCTGAGAAAGATTGAAGGTGGGAGGAGAAGGGGATGACAGAGGATGAAATGGTTGGATGGCATCACTGACTCAATGGACATGAGTTTGAGTACACTCTGGGAGGCCTGGCATGCTGCAGTCCATGGAGTCACAAAGAGTCAGATACAACTGAGCAACTGAACTGAACACAGAAGCCAGCTCTGCTACAACCTCTATAGAATAAACTCAGCCCATAGGTGTACAAACTGGTTTCATACAGTGACTCAGTCATTCTAGAACCGAAGATGCACACAAAAAACCTGAAATACGGTTCATAGTGTATAAACAGTCTGTGCAGTGAGACAAACTGAAAAACAACCTACAACCACAGAGAAAGCCAATGATGCTAAAACAGTGGGCAGTCATGCAAAGCACAATTGTGAAGATTATTTAGTGATGTAGAGAGAAGCACATATGAATCTATATATAGTTAAATCTCAGGTTGGCAAAGATTTAACACACAAGCATCTTCAGGCCCAGAGATAATAACCTTCTTTAGGAAGAACTTAACTAAAATACGAATCATGGGTGATGTGTGATCTTCATTTTCCTTTTTTTCCTCTGTATTTTCCAAATTTATACAATAGAACAAGTACTTATTTATTTAAAGTATTATCCCTGAGTCTGAGAAAACCCCAGAAGTCACGTTTAAACTATAAGCAATAAAACAGAGGGCCTGGGGAGCAAAATATGTCATCTGACTTATCACAGAAATGCAAGACAAAATGTATGACTGTCTTGTCAACCCGCAGGGTGGTTCCCTCCTCCCCAAAGCCAGGCTCACCTCCCATGGAGACTTCCAGGCCTTAGGAGTGGAATTTAGGAAGACAGGGTCTATTCTAAGAGAAAAGATACGGTCTCAGATGGTACTGCCTTTGCACACAGCCAGAATGAAAGAGGCCCCTGGCTGGCAATCTCGCTCTGGACCTGCACTCACATTCACGGAGCCCCTCTGAATACAAGGAAGGTAGACCACGGGCAACCTCCAAATTCTGAGCTCAGTATGCTTGCCGGGCGCTCACTGCTTGGATCAGGCCAACCTATTCATCTTGGAATATGCGATAAGCCACGTCACCCTCACTTTAAAGCAGCAGAAGTGAAGGGCCACCCAAATAGGAGCTCTGCTGTAACTAGCACACCCACATTTTCCAAGGTGATGAAGAAACAAACTGTGCCGCGGCTCCTCCCTAAGCTGGGAGTTATTACCCATCTTTCCGCATCCCCAACTCATGGATTCCTCTGCAGCTACTCCCCACACTGGCTGCTTATTTTCACCATGTCTGTGTTTTCTGGTTCCTGCATGAATACAGCTGCATTTTTAGCAGTGTCTAAAGGACGCATGAGCAATATTTCTCTGGAAGATGCTGGGCTGAAACAGCTAAGTGGTGAGTGCTTTCCTAGAAAGGTAGCCTAGCACTTCCCACCAGAGGAGCAGGTGACCCCTGGACTTTTCACACAGAAAAACACTGCACTGGGCATCCGTCTTTCAAGTAGGACCAACAAGAACTGCCTCTCCCTCCCTGATGGACCTGGGAGAGCTAACAAATGGTGCCACAAAGGGTGTAATGTTGCATGTTAACATCTGCCCAGAATACTGTCACAGGTAAAACACAACAGTCGGGGCTCTGTAGTTGTTAAAGGGTTTGCAACTACAACGACTCCCTCTGCCCCTTTCACCCCCAGCCCCGGGCCCAGTACATGTTGTGAAGTAAACACTCACTGAATGAGTGCATGCTTGAGTGGGTGGATGAATGAATGCATGGATCAATGAGTGACTGGAATCCCTATTTCCCACATAACAAAGCTGAAGTCAAGCACTGGGCAGGGGTGGATTTGGCCCTAGAACCCAGGCCTCACCCCACAGCTTTGACTCTCCTGCCTGCACTGCTTTGGGTGTGAATAGGCTCCTCGGTGTCATCTGAACTTAAAACACAGGGACAGGAAAGGCCACGGAAAACTCAGCAGGAAAGGACTCTGTGCGTGGCCTTGACTGCTGTAGGACCTGAGCAGGAGGAGCAGGCTTCTGCCTCCACGCGCACCAGGCCCTCGAGTCAGAGCAGCAAGTACACGGCCGGCCCGGGGCATGCGTGCTCCTGCTGTGTCCCCTCACCAACAACCGCAAACTGGGGCTGTCACATGGCAACCACGATAGGTTGGCTGGTGATCCCTCCACACGTTCAAGGACGTGAACTGGTGTTCACGGACACCCTGGTGCTCCATCCTTTCCCAAGCATAAGAAGAGGAGCCTCAAGACTCGAATCAGATTCCCACAGCCAGCTGGGTTTCAGGAAATCAGAATTTTTCAGATTTCACGGGACAGTGTGGTGTCCGGGCCACATACTGAACACCTCTTCCAGGGACGTCTAGGACAGCAAGCCCTCATCAAAGGCAATACTTTTTTCTGCAGTGGAATGAGTACATAAAGACACTCAGCAGTCAGCATCCAGAAGCCTGGATTGGGGAACAGCAGCTAAGACAGCCAGCGAGGACCTGTATTCCCTGTCCCTACACGTGGGAACAGGAGGAGCAGAAGGCAGCTCACTGCCCTCCTCAATCCCTGCTCCAGCAACCCCTCCATCAGCAAAGCTCTACAGCCATCACGCCTGATGATTCTTTCTTTCCTACAGGGAGAACAGAACCATAATCTACTTTTACCTTTAATTCCATGGACTGCATCAATATTCCCTAATAAAGTCTCAGCAATACCAATATTCACAGATGAGAAGCATATTGAAAAGCAACAAGAAAAACATCAATTTCAGAATAACATGGGTGCTGAATCTAGACCTCACAGGAGAGGTCAAAATTGAGGCCAAGCAGGCAGGCAGCCACCTGGGGGCCCTCCAGGCTCACTTGGTAATCAGCTGTCTCCCTCCACTGTGGGAACGGGGGAGGCGTCCCTCACCCCACCGATGAGGACAGACCGCAGCCTGCGAGGCCCCGGGTCTGTTGTCACAGACGCCGGGGATCACTCCCAAGTCCTTCCCCAACAGTGTCTTTTGCCAGAACGTCGCTGGGGCTTGGTGCTGACTTGGTAGACTTTCAATCTCGGGCTTCACATTATTTTTCTTACGTTTATTTTCCCTTTGCCCCAATTATCCATTAAAGAAGAAAACTGTGTGTGTTTATGCAAGTTACCATGAACCTTGTTTGGGACAAGATGCAGGAGAGAAGAAGACAAGGAAGAAACCAAAGTCATTCTAAACACTGTACAATTAGCATATTCAAATCATTCTATGAGTTTGGGGAGTGTTCAAAATGCTGTGCGAGTATATAATTTACTGTAGTTATTAGTTTTGCTCTTGGTAAAGGAAAAAATAAGCTCAGTTATAAATTGTCAAGCTCTATATAGAATAGATACTATTTTAGTTTAACAACAGCAGAGAATTTAGGTATTCACAAGGGAAAACCAATGCATAAACTATAAAATACTTCATGTAAGAATTCAAACAGTGGAAGTCAGCCCTGAAATTACTCTATGTCCTGCAAGGAGGATCCTTGCAGGTCTGATTCTATAACATCATCTCCAGGGAAGACTTCAGGTTATCCTCATGCCAAAGGAGCCCTGCCAGCTGCGGAAGCAAATCAGAAGGAAAACAGGCACTGTGGAAGAGATGGAGGCAGCTACCCGAGGACACTGGGAAGACAAAGACGAGCCTCTCCCCCAGGAACCGGGTGGAAGGCATCCAACACGCTCACAGAGTCAATGAGAACATGCACGCTTAACCTGAACTTGGCGTTCAAGCCAGAAACATAAACATTTCCCACACGCAGCACTCAAGGTCCAGATACAAGAACGTCCCCACCTGGGTACACTAGCTCAGTGGACAACCAGAACCCTCAGCACTGGGGAAGAGTCCAGAGCCACGTGTTCCTTTAGCTGCCCTGACCATGGGTTTTCTCCAGCTCTCTCGTGGGCAGGACGAGAACAGTCCCATCAGAAGCCCTTGCAGCTCTGTGATGTGTTGCCCAGAATTCACCTGAGGCCAGAGGACGGCCACCTCGTTCTCGTCTGGAGGCACGGCTCGGGGATCTGCGCCCAAGCCCCTGAGACCTTCGTAAGCCCTGGGGAGAGGGGTCTCCTCTGGGGCTGGGAGAGGGGTCCCCACTGGCAGGACAGGCCCTGGTGCCCAGAGTGAGCACAGGGTGCAGGAGCTCTTCACCCTGGGGGCCATGGAGGCCTACAGATGAGTAGCAAGCAACGACAGGATTCAAAACAGGGATGCAGTTTGGGGCAGACCAGAGCGTGCACCGAGCTCAACCACGAGCTACTTGTGGGACTCTGGGCAAGGCTCAGAACCTCGCCAAGTCTACGTGACTGTCTTCAAAATCGGAATGATCACCCCCACCGCACAGGCCTGCACAGTGACTGAGATGCTTAAGGAGCATTTAGTTCATTCTCTGGGATGTTGTGATTCTGAAGAATTTATTGAAATAAATGGCACCCTAATTGCAATGGCAATTATGACTGGTGACAGCCAGGTCACCTAGTGGCCAAGGACAGAGTTTTAGAGACAGAATGCTTGGATGCAAATGAGGGTCCCCATTGTTCTGTCTGATCTGGGGTAAATCGTGTGCCCCCTGCTAGCCTCAGATAACTTATCTACGAGGCAGACGGACAACAGCTCCTCTCAGTGGGCTGCGATCAGGCTTAAAGGAGATCCAGGTGCAATCCCTGAGCTGAGCGCCTGGCTCACAGTACGTGCTCAATAAAGCTTAGCTCTACTGATGACAGACCACTGCTGTTCCTCATAGAGACAAACGAGGAGGGTGGGCCTGGAAGCTTCAGCCGGGGTGTCCCAGCTGGCCGTGTGACCCACGCAGCTCATCTAGTGCTCCCTCTGAACACTGCTGAGGAGGAAGCGAGACAGCCCCAGGAAGCCCCAAAGAGCATCTGGCAGGAGAATGCATACTGCCAAGGCTATGGTCAGGAGGGGCGATGGGATACAGACCCAGAGACACACCTGACCTGCAGAGAAACCTTCTGAAGTGCCAACACTGTCCTCCCAACCCATAATTTGTATATAGCAGGTTCTAGTTTTTAGACAAGGTTTCCCCCAGGGAATCACTTTTTAGAACCCTCATTTTCACACCTTATTCTTTTGGAAACAAACAGTCCCTGGGCTGCCTGAGGACGCGCTCTGGAAAGTTGTTCCTAGGGAGCACTCATTGCTTCTGAAGGCTCTCTAGATGAAGTGCACGGGCCCACGTGCGTGCTGGGGACAGGTGAAGTCACACCTGTGAAGCCAGCGCTCTGAGGACGTGGCTCCCGAAGTTGCAGCTGAGGTCCCACCAGAGCCTCCAGGCTGAGCTCACTCCACCCTGCAGACTGTTGTCAACCTGACCTCCAGACAAGACAAGCAAATGGAGACCCCCAGAAATGCGTCCAGCATCTTGCTCCTGGAGGCCACTAACCCCACTGACTGGGAGTCCAGCCTCGCAGAATAACCACTGTCCACTCTGCCCTTGAATTGGGTTCTGAGTTTCCTGAAATCAGGAGAAAAATTAAAAGTTTAAGGTAAACATGCCAGATGATCAGTTTTACACAGCCCTCCAACGGGAGGAACACCATTCCTCAGGGAAAGACAGTATTTTCCTAACACCAACTTCTAAAATAAAAATAACAAGTCAGACTTCATCTAGAGGCCACTGCACTAGCCAGTGTTCCCCACATTTTATGACAAACGTGATCATGAATTTAGTTTAGCTGTCTCTCTCAGGAACCTTCTATAGGAGTGGAGGACCAAAAACTACAGCACTCATCAGAGGGAATCCCAAAGAAATTCTCCTACACGTTCCAAGTGGGTGGCCTCGGGGATCCCTCGGTCCCAGGGGCAGTGGGAGCACCCAGAGGAGCTGCCATGGGCCTGCAGCCAACAAAACAGGCGGCAGAGCCAAGAAGGGGGATGACCGGCGGTTGGAGCTAGAAAGAAGAGGGAGGGCACGGGCTTCCGGAATCAGGGGTCAGCCCAGCAGGCAGGGCCCCGGGCTCGCTCAGTGTCAGGCTCACCAAGGCGCCACACTAACCTCCCTGCCGGGGCAGGCCAGGCTGCCGTGCAGGACATGGGGAGGGAGCCTTCTTTTCTGTACCAGCCACATCAGAAACGAACTCAAAACTGGACAACAGAAGTAACCCTGAGAACAGTGAAACCTCTCAGACCAGGCTGAACAGGAGGCTGGAGCTCTGGGGTCTACCCCGCTTGCCGGGAGACCCCCTGTAGCCCACTGCAGGGGGAGGACCTGAGCAGAGACCCTGAGGCTCTTGGAGTGCCCCCTCCTCCCCGAGCCCCCTGCTCCCCAGGAATCCTGCAAACTCCAAACTCCCATCCATGCTGTAGTCTAACGTGGGTCTATACTTAGCTTCTGGGCTAGACTGTGAGCTTAAGGACCCAAATATCACCCTCTGGACCTTCCAAATTGCCAAGCATGGCCTAGTGCATAGCAGAAACATTTGAGAATTATACTTGGTTGAGTGATTTTTTTAACTCTTTGAATTCCTAATTAATAGCAAGATTTTCAACAAACTTAACCTAAATGTCCTGAAATTAAATTCACATACAGCACGACCATCACTTAAGGGGGCAGTTGTTCAGTGGCTCAGTCATGTCCGAATGTTTGTGACCCGTGGACCGCAGCACACCAGGCTTCCCTATCCTTCACTTCTTCACAGAAGGCGGGGGCAACGCTTACTGTGAGGAGCCCAGCTATGGCACCCGATGGAGCTGAGTAGAGTATGCCTGTGTTGTGGGGGCCGGAGGCAAGCTTCCTCATCTCTAAAACTAGGGGATAATTACTCCACTCTCTTAGGATGGATGTGAGTCAGGTGTAACACAGGACCAGGTGTATAACTGTTACTGTTGTTCAGTCACTAAGTCATGTCCAGCTTTTTGTGACCCCATGGACTGCAGCACGCCAGGCCTCCCTGTCCTTCACTATCTCCTGGAGTTTGCCCAAGTTCATGTTCATTGAATCGGTGATGCCATCCAACCATCTCATCCTCTGCTGCCCTCTTCTTTTGCCTTCGATCTTTCCCAGCATCAGGGTCTTTTCCAATGAGTCAGCTCTTCTTATCAGGTGGCCAAAGTATTGGAGCTTCAGCTTCAGCATCAGTCCTTCCAATAAGTATTCAAGGTTGATTTTCTTTCGGATTGACTGGTTCAGGTATATAAGTGCACTCAAATATGCTGCTAGTTTTATTTCTATCCTTATCATTACATCACTATTACTGCTGTTAACTACTAGGGTCTAAATGCTAGTTTTTAAACTTTGTGTGAGTGACCCAAAACAAATAGTGGATGCTCGTATACACCCTACAGGGTCTGACCAGGATCTCTAGTTTAGATACTCACCAATCAACTTGTTGTCTTCAATATTTCTTACTAGGCAGGAGCATAAAATAATTTCCCTAAGGACATCCTTAATCATGCAACAACAAATTAGAATTGTACAAAAATAACAGTTTCAAGAGAAGTGGCTTTTAACTCCTGCTCAATATCCCAATGTAACCTCCCAACATTCCAGAGGGTGGAATATTTTAATCATCACAAATGTGACAGAACACAAAACATGACTGTACATGAAATCGGCCATTTAAACCATGAAAAATTAATGATGTTTCATTAGAAGAGATTTCCATAAAAGAATGGAAATCAAATGTTTCTTATTAAGATGGAAAACAGACAGTGTGAGTCCTTCTCCTGGGGGAAGAGACCGACTCTTGCCCCAAGCGGGATCCTGTGTACAGAGAGACATCCCTGCCACGGCCACACAAACCCATTTTCAGGGCACCAAAGCCACCGCTGCCACAGCAACTAAATTAGTAAGATGTGTAGTTTAAACTGCATGTACAAGAGCCCATTGTCGTTTGTCTTTAATTTTTTCAAAATAAGCATGTATGAGATATAATAAAAAATACCTTCAAGATGGGAATTGGAAACTCTGAAAATTCACCTGGGCCTGATCTTGATGCCCACGAAGGTTCCACTTAACAGAAAGGTATCCATTTCCCATGCACCAGTTATTTGTCCTTTTTCTCCTAGCGCTCTCTTTTGCATTCCACTCTGGGGTGGTGGTGGTGGTGGTTATTCAGTTGCTTAGTTGTGTCTTACTCTTCACGACCCCATGGACTACAGCACGCCAGGCTTCCCTGTCCTTCACTGTCTCCTGGAGTTTGCTCAAACTCATGTCCATTGAGTCAGTGATGCTATGCTACCATCTCATCCTCTGTCGTCCCCTTCTCCTCTTGCCCTCAATATTCCCTAGCATCAAGGTCTTTTCCAATGAGTCAGCTCTTTTCATGAGGTGGCCAAAGTACTGGAGCTTCAGCTTCAGCATCAGTCCTTCCAATGAACATTCAGGGTTGATTTCCTTTAGAATTGGCTGGTTTGATTTCCTTGCAGTTCAAAGGACTCGCAAGAGTCTTCTCTAGCACCACAATTCAAAAACATCAATTCTTCAGCACTCAGCCTTCTTTATGGTCCAAATTTTATTGATATCATTTATATATGATACAATTTAACTGTTGAATATGCACAGTTCAATGGTTTTAGTATATTCTCAGAGTTATGCAACGTCACCATCATCAATTGTAGAGGACCTGCAAACTACTTCCTGGACTCCCGTGCCGGCTGGGCGTGCTGGAGGGAGACAGGAAGGTAGGAGATACGGAGAAGGGGCCCCTGTGTTTCAGCACAGAGTAACAACTGTTCCAGCAGTGGTGGGCAGCTGCAGCTCCAGCCTCTAGCTCCCGGGGAGCTCCCAGCCCAGCTTCCTCATCTCCTTCAGAGGTACGTCCACAGGGACACCAACGTGGCTGTCAGTCCTTAAACTACTTCCTGCACTTCATTCAAGCTTCGAGGACTTCTCCCGGGTCCATGGAAATAGTAAGGATGTGCACTTTCACACGGCAGAGCACTGCCATGGACGGAATGCTGCCCTTCACCCTGAACCGTCTTTAACAAAAACCAGTCAGTGGTGCCCCATGAAGGAAATGCAAGCATCACTGTGTGCCAAGATTTCTCAACAACCTATCACGGCCGCATCCAAAGACCTGGCGACAGCACCTTGCAGATTCAGTCAACGCGGGGAAAGCACTGGAGGAGGAAACATGAACAGCTAGTCTAGTTTTTAAGTTCACACACACACAGACTTACAAACAACATGCTTCCCAAGAAAACTGTCAGATCCAAAAAAATTATTTTCTAATCACTTTTTTTCCTTCAACAAACGGTCTTCTTATTTAAAAAAAAATAACAAAACAGCAAAAAATCTGGAATGATAGGTCCACAGCTGAAGATGAGCTCCCAGCCAGGTGAACTTTTGGCAGTTGCATAAATCCAACATCCTTGAAAAATAATGGCCTTCTCTATTTTTTTTTTTGAATAAGGAAAAAAATAAGTTTTGCGCTCCAAGTATGAATTCTTTAAATAACTTTACCCAAGGCCAAGTCATTTTTATAAAAGGCATATTTTTTCATGTAAATTCCTTATAAAGAAAGGTGGAAAATAAAGATTTTTTTGTGGTTAAGATCTTGAATGAAGGACTGATCAACCTTGGAGTTCAAAATCAGTCCCTTCACTAGGCGGGAGGTGTCCCCCACCCCCACCCCCACCCTGGGAGGCAGCAGGCTGGGGTAAGAAAGCTGAACTGGCCCTGCCAGACCTTTCCACTCATGATTAGAGCCACGTGGGCACCAAGTAGCCAGGCACCACTGTCTGTGGGTGAGGCTCATTCAGTCAGTAAATATTGAATTGTGAACCTACTGTGCAAGGCAATGTAAGTGATCACCAGAAGGAATAAACATTAACTACAAGAACAGATGCATATATAAAAATCATAAATACAACAAATGTTTGCAAAGAAAGAACAATGCTATGAAAAGATAAAAGGAGGGGGTTCCAATTTAGATTGGGTTCCATCAGGAAGTGACACCCGGGCCAAGATTAGAAGGATAAGCAAGAGTTAATCAGGGTGGGTGAGAAGAGAGGAGATGCGAGCAGTCCAGGCAATGGGAACAGCAGGTGCACAGGCCCTGGGGACAGAAGAAAGCACAGCATGTTCCAGAAACCACTGGGATCCCAGAGCAAGAGAGAATGTGGCTGGCAAAGAGGCTGAGCGACAAGACAGAGGCATACTTGGAGAGTCACATGCAATATGCTCGGGGTTTTCTTCCTTATCCCTGGAACAGTGGGAAGTCATCAGGGCTCAGGTTTCCAATGTGTCACTCTGGCTGTTGTGTGTAGAACAGATTCCAGGGGAACATGGAAGCTGGACACCAGTTGGATGATCGCTACAGGAGCACAGGTAAACAAGGACCACAGCTGGACAAGGTGGGGCAGATAGATTCAAAGAGGTATGGGTTGGCCAAAAAGTTCATTCAGTTTTTTTGCATAAGATGTTATGGAAAAGTCTCAACAAATTTTCTGGCCAACCCAATACTTCGAAGGTGAGGTCAAGAATACTGGGGATATCAAAGTACCAGGTTAAGACAGTTATCAAAAATAACCCCTGGTTTGTATGGTTGTGCTAATCATTGAATAAGGGACCCCTCTAACAGGGCCAGATGTGGGAGAAAAAAGCACTGCAAGTTTTGGCCCTGTTAAGTTTCAGGTGCTTTTAAAGCACTCAAGTGCAGAGGTCAAGTTGAATGTGGAGTGTGCAGACTTGGCGCTCAAAGGCAAAGGTGAGATCAGAGACAGGCATTCAGGAATCAACAATCCCAGACCAATCCTCCCAGGACCTCAAAACTGCATGACTGGGTAGAAGAGATGACACCAGCAGCAGAGGGGCAATGCCAGGAAAACAGGGCACGCAGTCACAGGAGCAGAGGGAACAGCATCCAGGGGAAGGGCCAGGCGGGGACCCCGGGGGCCTTACAGGGGCACTCCTGACAGAGGACCGGGGGGCTGAAGCCAGGGAAAAGTGAGAGAAGGAAACTGCAGACTTTAGAGGAAGAGAGAAACAAGGATACTGCCTGAAAGTACTAGAATTGAGGGAAGCTTTCCTTGAGGTGGAAAAAACTCACACATCCAATGAGGAAAACCCGGCCGACGGAGGAGAGCCATCTCCACTCGGTTTCTGCCTCCCTACTGTCCAGTCACAGGCCGCACCCACAAGAACAAGGCTTCCAACATGCCCGCCTCATGCCAACCGAGGAAAGGCGCGACTGCTCCACAGCCACTCGTCACACCATAGCCTTGCACCAGTTAAGCAAGATTAACTCTTGCTTATCCTTCTAATCTTGGCCCGTGTGAATCCGTGGCTGGCTCCACGCTGGGTGCTCTGCTCAAGGGAGGGAGAGAAGCATACAGAACCTCAACAGTCCTATAAACCCCACATAGATGAAAAGAATCATCAAGGAAACAACCCACACTTCTAGGGAAAGCGGGCTTCCAACTGGACGGAGAGGAGGAAGAAAAGCACATTCATTTTATCAGAAAATGACAGAGGTTCACAAACAGAAAAAAGCAGCAAGGCAAACACAAGGTCGCACCATCTCAGAAGAGACGCTGGGCCTACTGCAGTAAGAATGCTTCAAGCTGGCTGTTGCCAAGGTCCCAGAAGGTAAGGCAGATGGCTGCAATTCACATAAGTCCAAAACCTTGTCTCAACCTCTATTAAATATTAAATGTTCTCATAAAAGATACTGTATTAGTCAGCTAGGACTGCCGTGACACAGTGACACAGACTGGGTGGCTTAAACTACAGACAGTTATCTTCACAGTTTTAGAGACTAGAAGCCAAGACTGAGGGGTCAGCAGGGCTGGTTTCTTCTGAGGCCTCTCTTCCTGATTTGCAGATGGCCATCTTATCCCTTCATTTTCACAGGTCTTCCCTCTGTATCCATCTAAGTCCAAGTTTCCTCTTCTTATAAGCACTCTCTAATGACCCCATCTAACTCAGTCACTTCCTTAAAGGCCCTATTTCCAGACACAGTCATAGTCTGAGGTGCCAGGGGTTCAGTTCTGTTCAGTTCAGTCACTCAGTCGTGTCCGACTCTTGGCACCCTCACGGACCACAGCACACCAGGCCTCCCTGTCCATCACCAACTCCTGAAGCTTACTCAAACTCATGTCCATTGAGTTGGTGATGCCATCCAACCATCTCATCCTCTGTCATCCCCTTCTCCTCCTGCCTTCAATCTATCTCAGCATCAGGGCCTTTTCAAATGAGTCTGTTCTTTGCATCAGGTGGCCCAAGTATTGGAGTTTCAGCTCCAACATCAGTCCTTCCTATGAACATTCAGGACTGATTTCCTTTAAGATGGACTGGTTGAATCTCCTTGCAGTCCAAGGGACTCTCAAGAGTCTTCTCCAACACCACAGTTCAAAAGCATCAACTCTTCGGCGCTCAGCCTTCTTTATAGTGCAACTCTCACATCCATATATGACCACTGGAAAAACCACAGCTTAGACTAGATGGACCTTTGTTGGTCAGGGGTTAGGACTTCAATATAAAGATTTGGGGGGACACATTTCAGCCCATTAACAGATGACCATCTTCTTTCCTGCCTTAAGCACTATGGACTGCGCAGGTCACTTTCACATGAATTGGAGTGCATATATTTACACGGTCAGGACAGTCAGGACAACATGTGAGTCCCAGAAAGGAAAATCATCTCAGAGGTCCATCGAGATACATTTGGCAAATTCAAGAAAACAAATGCAAATGCTTTGCAGTTATCATGCTTTTCCCACCACTTTCCAGTTAAGTCTGTTGCTGAAAGATGACACTAGCCTACTAGAGCTCAATGGCTTTATCCTCCAAATGGATGGAAGAGAAAAAAAAAAGGACATCCCCCAAACACACAGCTTGGGGGAAGAATAATTAACATGCTCATACTTCAGTCAGAACAAGACAGGACGGACCAAAGCCTAAAAAGAAATAGACTTGTCTTCTGCACCTGGAATCCTCCACAGGGATCCTGGGTATTATTTCTTTTGACAGATGGTCTTTCATCTTTGACAAAGAAGTACAAGAAACTTTAGACAGCCCAGATATTTCTCCACCTGTGCGAGGAGGGCAGGCCACTCTCCGGACCAGGAACTCTACTTCCGTGCTTTAACACAAAACTAAAATATAGGTAGAGGCTTCTTCCTCCCTCTCCCTCCCCTGATAATGCACAGCACAGGCCTCAGGTGGCCTGGACATGTCCCCAGGGATGTGGGCTTTAAGGTGGGGACTACCCTTTCCACCTGTTTATCCCATGGTGAGCAGGGTACCTGGTACACTATTTTTGAATGTATTAATGAACGACAGGATGAAGCCCATAAACAACGAACAAAAGGATCAAAAACCCCTTTGTCTTCTTTTTAGAAGCTTAGGGAAAACAAATTTCTGGTTCTGTCTTGGATGTCAGTGGTTCTTCCAAAAACAATGATCACATATTTCCAAAGCAGCTAATAATCAGATATCCTTCACTCCTCCAAAGGCCCCTTGACTCTCACAGAAGCCCTAGATGTACCCTACTCATGGAGAGAGAGCTCAAATAACCCATCAGCAGACCTAGAGGTGTGAAAACAAGTCAAGTCTTCCATTTTTGGCCTAGACCCAGTGATCAGACCACTCAACATGCCAGCAAATTTGGAAAACTCAGCAGTGGCCAAAGGACTGGAAAAGGTCAGTTTTCATTCCAATCCCAAAGAAAGGCAATGCCAAAGAAAGCTCAAACTACCACACAATTGCACTCATCTCACACACTAGTAAAGTGATGCTTAAAATGCTTCAAGCCAGGCTTCAGCAATACGTGAACCGTGAACTTCCACATGTTCAAACTGGTTTTAGAAAAGGCAGAGGAACCAGAGATCAAATTGCCAACATCCGCTGGATCATGGAAAAAGCAAGAGTGTTCCAGAAAAACATCTATTTCTACTTTATTGACTATGCCAAAGCCTTTGACTGTGTGGATCACAATAAACTGTGGAAAATTCTGAAAGAGATGGGAATACCAGACCACCTGACCTGCCTCTTGAGAAACCTGTATGCAGGTCAGGAAGGAACAGTTAGAACTGGACATGGAACAACAGACTGCTTCCAAATAGGAAAAGGAGTACGTCAAGGCTGTATATTGTCACCCTGCTTATTTAACTTATACACAGAGTACATCATGGAAAATGCTGGGCTGGAGGAAGCACAAGCTGGAATCAAGATTGCCAGGAGAAATATCAATAACCTCAGATATGCAGATGACACCACCCTTATGGCAGAAAGTGAAGAAGAATTAAAGAGCCTCTTGATGAAAATGAAAGTGGAGAGTGAAAAAGTTTGCTTAAAGCTCAACATTCAGAAAACTAAGATCATGGCATCCAGTCCCATCACTTCATGGGAAATAGACGGGGAAACAGTGGAAACAGTGTCAGACTTTATTTTTCTGGGCTCCAAAATCACCGTAGATGGTGACTGCAGCCATGAAATTAAAAGACACTTACTCCTTGAAAGGAAGGTTATGACCAACCTAGACATATTAAAAAGGAGAGACATTGCTTTGCCAACAAAGGTCCGTCTAGTCAAGGCTATGGTTTTTCCAGTGGTCATGTATGGATGTGACAGTTGGACTATAAAGAAAGCTGAGCACCAAAGAATTGATGCTTTTGAATTGTAGTGTTGGAGAAGACTCTTGAGATTCCTTGGACTGTGAGGAGATCCAACCAGTCCATCCTAAAGGAGAACAGTCCTGGGTGTTCATTGGTAGGACTGATGTTGAAGCTGAAACTCCAATACTTTTGCCACCTGATGTGAAGAATTGACTCACGTGAAAAGACCATGATGCTGGGAAAGATTGAGGACAGGAGGAGAAGGGGATGACAGAGGATGAGATGGTTGGGTGGCATCACTGACTCAACGGACTTGGGTTTGGGTGGACTCTAGGAGCTGGTAATGGACAGGGAGGCCTGGCATGCTGTGGTTCATGGGGTCGCAAAGAGTCAGACACGACTGAACGACTGAACTGACTGACTGACAGTAATCAGACTATGACTCTTTTCCAAAGAACTGCCTTCCCAAATGCCAAGGATACTTCAGGGTCAAAGAACCTGCCCAGAAAGGCACTTTACTTAAGTCACCAGGCCACATTTTTCTTTTCCTTGGAGCACTTACTGCAATTTGAAATTATTTAATTGTTCTGTGTTTAATAACAGCCTCTTCTACTCTGTAGGAAGCTCAATAAGAATAGGAATCATTGCAGTTTATGCATTGTTCCATACCTACTGCCTACCACATAGTAGGTGCTTTGTAAATAGTTTTAAAGTAAGTGAGAGAGTAAATGAAAGAATATTGGACTTTTGTACTAACATGATTTCCAAATATCTGTTGAATCAAAGAAAAAGCAAGAGAATTGCAGAAAAACATCTACTTCTGCTTCATTGACAATGATAAAGCCTTTGACTGTGTGGATCACAAAAAATGTGGAAAATTCTTAAAGAGATGCGAGTACCAGACAACCTTATCTGCTTCCTGAGAAATCTGTATGCAGGTCAAGAAGCAACAGTTAAAACCAGACATGAAACAACAGACTGGTTCAAAACTGGAAAAGCAGTATATCAAGGCTGGATACTGTCACTCTGCTTATTTAACTTGTATGCAGAGTACATCATGCAAAATACTGGGCTGAATGAATCACAAGCTGGAATCAAGATTGCCAGGAGAAATATCAATAATCTCAGATATGCAGATGACACTGCCTTAATGGCAGAAAGAAACGAAGAACTAAAGAGCCTCTTGATGAAACTGAAAGAGGAGAGTGAAAAGCCTGGCTTAAAACTCAACATTCAAAAAACGAAGATCATGGCATCTGGTCCCATCACTTCCTTGCAAATAGATGGGGGAAAAGAAAATGCAAGCAGTTATAGACTGTATTTTCTTGGGCTCCAAAATCACTGCATATGGTTACTGCAGCCATACAATTAAAAGACGCTTGCTCCTTGGGAGGTATGACAAACCTAGACAGTGCATTAAAAAGCAGAAACATCACTTTGCCAACAGAGATCTGTCTAGTCAAAGCTACGGTTTTTCCAGTAGTCACGTATGGATGTGAGAGTTGGACCATAAAGAAGGCTGAGTGCTGAAGAATTGCTGCTTTTGAACTGTGGTGTTGGAGAATACTTTTGAGAGTCTCGGACAGGAAGGAGATCCAACCAGTCCATCCTAAAGGAAATCAACCCTGAATATTCATTGGAAGGACTGATGCTGAAGTTGAATCTCCAATACTTGGCCACCTGATGTGAAGAGCTGACTCACTGGAAAAGACCCTGATGCTGGGAAAGATTGAGGGTAGGAGGAGAAGGGGGCAGTGGAGGATGAGATGGATGGATGGCATCATCGAAGAAATGGACATGAGTGTGAGCCAACTTCAGGAGATAGTGATGGACAGGGAATACTGGCGTGCATCAGTCCATGGGGTCACAAAGAGTTGGACACAACTTAGTGACTGAACAAATCAAATCAAAACTACTATGGTAGGCTTCCCAGGTGGCACCATGTGAAAGTCGCTCAGTCGTGTCCGACTCTGCGACCCCACTGACTATCCAGACCATGGGATTCTCCAGGTCAGAATACTGGACTGGGTAACTTTCCCTTCTCCAGGGGATCTTCCCAACACAGGTTGCC
Source organism: Bubalus kerabau (assembly GCF_029407905.1). NCBI lineage: Eukaryota > Metazoa > Chordata > Mammalia > Artiodactyla > Bovidae > Bubalus > Bubalus kerabau. The sequence goes on along the minus strand of NC_073642.1, from coordinate 7,100,212 downwards.
CACATTGCAGGCAGATTCTTTACCAGCTGGTCCATAGGGTCCATAGGGGAAGCCGAAGAATACTGGAGTGGGTAGCCTATCCCTTCTCCAGCAGATCTTCCCACGTGGCATTAGTGGTAAAGAATCCACCTGCCAATGCAGGAGATATGAGTTCAGTCCCTGGGTCAGGAAGATCCCCTGAAGAAGGAAATGGCAATCCACTCCAGTGATCTTGCCTGGAAAATCTCAGGGATAGAGGAGCCTGGCTGGCTACATTCCATGGGTTAAGAGTCGGACAGGAATGAGCGACTATGTGCACACACACATACACTACTATGATAAATATGTTCTTGATTTTATTACCTTTTAATTGTATTTGATGTTTAAATCTTTACCCATGCTTTTACCATCTTTTTCATGTCATTTCTGAGTCTTTGCCACTGAATAGATGGTTTTAACGCCTTTATTACAAAAATGATAATTTTTTATCCTCTGTCATGTTTTTAGTTCCATTTTCTCTTAATTACCATGTGAGCTATATTTTCCTGAGTTTGTCATCTCTAGTACTGAGAAGGCAATTCTACAATAAGCTATCTTTACAATCTTATGAAACATTCTTTTGGTGTCAAGAACATAGTAGAACTTTGTCTTCCCCTTTGTACAGAGAAGAATTTAGCATCCCTTTTTTCTTCCAGATCCTTTTCCATTTTTCTGATTTGTAAATATTTCTTAAATTTGAGGTACAGAATATTAATAAAGTACTTTATAGTTTACATCTTTCCTTACTTTTTACAACAGTTTTATTGAGATATGATTCATATACAATTCACCCACTTTAAGTATATAATAGCTTTTAGTATAGCCTCAGAGTTGCACAATCATCATGACAGTAATAGACCATTTTTATTACCCAAAATGAAACTTCATACCCATTAGCAACCACTTCCCATTTCCCTCTGCCCTCTACCACTGCCACCCTAGGAAATCACTAATTACTTTCTGTCTCCACAGGTTTACCTATTCTTAATATTTCATATAAATAGAATCATTAATATGTGGTCTTTTGTGTCTAGTGTATTTCACTTATGAACATATTCTCAAGGTTCATCCATCTAGCATGTATCAGTACTTCATCTTTTTTTATGGCCAAATAAGACTTCATTGTGATCTACATAGTCAAAGGCTTTGGCATAGTCAATAAAGCAGAAATAGATGTTTTTCTGGAACTCTCTTCCTTTTTCCATGATCCAGCGGATGTTGGCAATTTGATCTCTGGTTCCTTTGCCTTTTTTAAATCCAGCTTGAACATCTGGAAGTTCACACGGTTCATGTACTGTTGAAGCCTGGCTTGGAGAATTTTGAGTATTACTTTGCTAGCATGTGAGATGAGTGCAATTGTGCAACAGTTTGAGCATTCTTTGGCATTGCCTTTCTTTGGGATTGGAATGAAAACTGACCTTTTCCAGTCCTGCGGCCACTGATGAGTTTTCCAAATTTGCTGGCATATTGAGTGCAGCGCTTTCACTGCATCATCTTTTAGGATCTGAAATAGCTCAACTGGAATTTCATCACCTCCACTAGCTTTGTTCATAGTGATGTTTCCTAAGGCCTGCTTGACTTTGCATTCCAGGAAGTCTGGCTCTAGGTGAGGATCACACCACCATGATTATCTGGGTTGTGAAGTATAGTTATTTTGTGTATAGTTCTTCTGTGTATTATTGCCATCTCTTCTTAATATCTTCTGCTTCTGTTAGGCCCATACCATTTCTGTCTTTTATTGTGCCCATCTTTCCATGAAAAGTTTCCTTGGTATCTCTAATTTTCCTGAAGAGATCTCTAGTCTTTCTCATTCTATTGTTTTCCTCTATTTCTTTGCACTGATCACTGTATACATGTCAAGAAGCAACAGTTAGAACTGGACATGGAACAACAAACTGGTTCCAAATCAGGAAAGGAGTATGTCAAGGCTGTATATTGTCACCCTGCTTATTTAACTTATATGCAGAATAAATCATGCGAAATGCCAGGCTGGATGAAGCACAAGCTGGAATCAAGATTGCCAGGAGAAATATCAATAACCTCAGATATGTAGATGACACCACCCTTATGGCAGAAAACAAAGAAGAGCTAAAGAGCCTCTTGATGAAAGTGAAAGAGGAGAGTGAAAAAGTTGGCTTAAAACTCAACATTCAGAAAACTAAGATCATGGTATCTGGTCCCATCACTTCATGGCAAATAGATGGGGTAACAGTGGAAACAGTGACAGACTTTATTTTAGGGGGCTGCAAAATCACTTCAGATGGTGATTGCAGCCATGCAATTAAAAGATGCTTGCTCCTTGGAAGAAAAGTTATGACCAACCTAGATAGCTTAATAAAAAACAGAGACATTACTTTGCCAACAATGGTCCATCTAGTCAAAGCTATGATTTTTCCAGTAGTCATGTATGGATGTGAGAATTGGACTATAAAGAAAGCTGAGTGCCAAAGAATCGATGCTTTTGAACTGTGGTGTTGAAGACTCTTGAGAGTTCTTTGGACAGCAAGGAGATACAACCAGTCCATCATAAAGGAAATCAGTCCTGAGCATTCATTGGAAGGACTGATGCTAAAGCTGAAGCTCTAATACTTTGGCTACCTGATGTGAAGAGCTACCTCACTGGAAAAGACCTTAATGCTGGGAAAGATTGAGGGTAGGAGGAGAAGGGAGCAACAGCGGATGAGATGGATGGATGGCATCATCAAAGAGATGGACATGAGTGTGAGCCAACTTCAGGAGATAGTGATGGACAGGGAATACTGGCATGCGGCAGTCCATGGGGTCAACTTAGTGACTGAACTGAATTGAATTGAAGACTTCATTGTATGGAATACTACTTTGTGCAATTGTGTACAACTGTTCATTAGTTGAGAGACATTTGAGTTTTTTCATATTTTGGCTGCTGTGAATAACACTGCCATGAACATTCACGTTAAAGTTATTATGTGAACAAATGCTTTAATTTCTCTGGGGTACATACCTTGGAGTAGAATTGCTTGGTCATGTATTAACCCTTTGCTTAAACTTTTGAGGAACTGCCAACCTGTTTTCTCAAAGTACCTGCACCATTTTTATTCTCAGCAGTAGCACATGAAGGTTCCAATTTCTCTGCTTTTCCACCAACATTTGTTATTGCCCATCTTTTTACTGTAATCATCCAAGTGGGTATGAAGTGGTATCTCACTGTGGTTCTGACTTGCATTTTCCTCTGCTTGCCTGGAAGAGCCCATGGACGGAGGAGCCTGGTGGGCTCCAGTCCATGGGGTTGCTAAGAGTCGGGCACGAATGAGCGACTTCACTTTCACTTTTAACTTTCATGCATTGGAGAAGGAAATGGCAACCCACTCCAGTGTTCTTGCCTGGAGAATCCCAGGGACAGAGGAGCCTAGTGGGCTGCCGTCTATGGGGTCGCACAGAGTCAGACACAACTGAAGCGACTTAGCAGCAGCAGCAATAATGCTGAGTATCTTTTCATGTGATTATTGGTCATTTGTATATATTCTTCAGAGAACCATCTTATTAAGCCTTTTGCCTATTTTTCAACCGAGGTGTCTTTTTTTAACTGAATTATAGAATATATCCCAGATACAAGTCCCTTATCAGATACATGATTTGGAGAAATTCTCTTCTATCATGTAAGTTATCTTTTCATTTTCTTGATAGTATCTTTGGAGCACAAAAAGTTTTAATTGTGATGAAGTCAAATGTGTCTTTATTTCCTTTGGTTGCTTGTGTGTTTGGTATTACATCTAAGAAATCATTGCCTAATCCAAGGTCACAAAGACTTATTCCTATATTTTCTTCTAAGACCACGATAGCTTTAAATTTAGGTCTTTGATCTTCCAGTAACTTTTTAATTATTGCTTTCTATTTGTAACTGTATTTGCATCAATTAGTTAAGACTTAACGCTATGGTAAACCAGTTTCAATCAGCAACATCAACTTCTTATATTAAGACCTCCTAATTCCTAATCTCTTAATTTTGTTTTAGCTCAGAATCAACTGCAATTATATTGATTTCTTCTTCTTATGTTCTAGAATTATGTTCCTCCAGGAATTATGTTCTTCTAGGAAGAAATTCTTGATAGAAGAAGGACAAGTAGGGTATACAGTTTCTAAGAGCACCAGGTGCCCTCACGTGTGAACAACAAATTGTCTGAGTGTCAAATTCTTGGAGCACAATCACTTCCTATCCCAACACTGTAATCTTGGCTCTACTGTGTTCTAGGACTTAGTATCATGGACAACTCAGAACTGCCAGATTTTTGTTTCTTTTGAGTAACCCATTTTGTCTTCTTCAGTTCAGTTCAGTTCAGTCTCTCAGTCGTGTCTGACTCTTTGCGACCCCATGAATCGCAGCACGCCATGCCTCCCTGTCCATCACCATCTCCCGGAGTTCACTTACATCCATCGAGTCAGTGATGCCATCCAGCCATCTCATCCTCTGTCGTCCCCTTCTCCTCCTTCCCCCAATCCCTCCCAGCATCAGAGTCTTTTCCAATGAGTCAACTCTTCGCATGACATGGCCAAAGTACTGGAGTTTCAGCTTTAGCATCATTCCTTCCAAAGAAATCCCAGGGCTGATCTCCTTCAGAATGGACTGGTTGGATCTCCTTGCAGTCCAAGGGACTCTCAAGAGTCTTCTCCAACACCACAGTTGAAAAGCTTCTTAAATATTGCTATGACTTTTCTTATTATTGTAACTCACAAATTCTTCCAGAATAGACAGCTGTTGGGTCTAGATATATGAATTTTGATCAAAACACAGTAAGCCTTTTACTAAGTAAACGCAAAACTTTATTGGGGAGCATTTTCCCTATGCTCCCCAGTAAGTCCTTGTTGCTTATCTATTTTATATATAGTAATGTGTATATGTTAATCTCATAATTTATCCTCCCCTGCTTTTCCCCTTTGGTAACCATAAGTTTATTTTCTGTCTGTGAGTGTGTTTCTGTTTTGCAAATAAATTCATTCATAATACTTTTAGATTCCATCATACAGTATTTGTCTCTCTGTCCATCCATGTTGCTGCAAATGGCAGCATTTCATTTTTTATGGATAAGGAATATTCCAGTGTGTGTCCAGTGTGACAAGACATAGAAGCAACCTAAGTGTCCATCCACAGATGAATGGATAAAGAACCTGTAGTGTGTGTGTGTATATATATATATATGTATATGTATATATACATATACATATATATGTATATGTATACATATATATATATACATATATGTATGTATATATATACACACACACACTACAGGTTCTTTATCCATTCATCTGTGGATGGACACTTAGGTTGCTTCTATGTCTTGGCTATCGTAAATAGCGCTGCTATGAAAACTGGGTACATGCATCTTTCAAATTGAAAGTTTTCACCTTTTCTGGTTATATGTCTAGGAGTGGGATCACTGGATCATATGATAGGTCTGTATGTAGCTTTATAAGGAACCTCCATACTGTTTTCCATAGTAAAGCCCTGTCTTCTTACATCCCATTAGGACATGTAATAAATCCTTTCCATAGATATGTTTTTTTCTGCATAGCCTTTCCCTGATAGGCTGTAGTATTTGTATTGAGACCCTCAGACAGGTTTTCTCTGCACACTCAAATTGGACTCAGGAGAGTCTATCTAAAGCTAACGCCAAGACTTGGATGACCAGGTCTCCCCTGATCACAGCAGTCAGCACCCCATCTCAGACCTGCTGCTAGAGGGCAGGCGGACAAGCAGTCTCCAGGAGGCATCTATGCAGTCAGCTCTGCCAGGCTACAGAGGGACCCTGTGCCTCCCCAGGGAGCAATACTGTACATTCTGCACCGACGGGACGCTTAACCTGGATCCACAGGCCTCCTTCTGTCCACAGGTCGATGCTAGATGCAGAGTGCCAGCGACACGCACTTGACCACAGAGCCGCCCTGGAGCTAGCTGCAGAACGGCCGTAAAACAACGGCCATGCCAAAGCAAGAGGGACAGCCAGCCATTTTCCTAAGTAGATAAATCTTCTGAAATTCAAAGCCAAGGACAAACAAGAGATGGAAAAATATTTTTTCTGGCTCTCCTTCAGTGGGGCAGGATTTGGCCATTCTGAAAAGGCCACTGACTACCCTTACCAATCCAGGCCCAAGTCCACACCAATTTTGATAACGGACTACCCATTTCCTTCATTTTTCTAAATGTGATTTTGCCTTTTTCTATCTTCATGCAGGTTTTAGTGGAAGGACTATTTGACAGTTGCAGGGTGAAATGCAAGGCTGTGCTGCAAGCATGCTTTGCAGTACCCACAGTGCCTCTGCCATTTCAAAGATTAATAAGAGGGCATTTCTATGGCCTCCTAGTCTGAATGTGTCATCATATTCTGGGTGATTTATTTAAATCTGCTGCCACTGTATGGTCTCCTATAACAGACTCATTTGGACTGCCCTAAGCTCTGTACTAGAGTCTTTACAAGAAGCTCAAGGAGTTGTAAGTCTGCCAACCTCAGCATTCGATTCCTGCGAGACAGCACTCCCACACAAGTGCAGACCCTGACAGCCCACTGGGAGCTGAGATGCCCCAGGGCCCCTCAGGGCGCTCAGAGGAGTCGTGTGCTCTCTGTCTACGGTACTTTTCTGCCCTCTCTTTTAGAGACAGGGTAACCCCTCCATCTCCCTCCCCCACTTCCACACCCTTTCCACCCTATTTACTGCATGCTCTTTCTCAGCCAGACTCACACCACTCCTGCTCTGATCCTGGCATACCTGCGCCAACCATCCACTGAACAAGACACTCGTACCAAGAGGCCCATGAACCAACCTGTTACAAGAGGAGGCCTCCCTTCATGAGGTACACATTCAGTTTCTTTGTCTGATATAATTCATTCTTTGAATCCCTGGAAACCAGACCCACCACACTGATTTTCTTTTCTAGAAGCCTATAAGAACAGATCAACATAAAACCCCCAGCCCAGCAAGCAATCTTCCAGGGCAAATTCTGTCACTGTAGAAACCTGATCACTTGCAGCAGAACCTTGACCTCTGGGGGCCACACTATGTCATCAATCAGTACAGTGGTCTGAGATCAGCTCTGCAAATGCCTTCAATTTGAAATTACACATGCCTACACATACTCTGCAGGAGCTTTAGAAAGGGCACAAGCAGCTATAATATATAAGCCCACCACTTGTGGCCCTGGTCCCATCACAGGTCAACCCACTCCCTGCCTGGATGCTGCATGAGAGACAAGGATATTCCAGCTAGGGAAATCCAGAGATCAGCTGCTATTGTCATGACCAACCTGTTTCCAAGCTCCAGGAATGACACCAATCAATTTTCTTTCTGGAACATCCCCTTTTTGGGCCATATACCCTGGTCAGAAATAGAAACAGCCCACCCTCCCTATCAAACCCAACAGGAGGTCTTTCTTGCTTTGAGGACTCCTAGATCATAGACTACACTTCCAGGAGATCGACTTCAACGCTGCCCAAATTGAGTCTTCACTTTCACAACTATACTGCCATAGGCAAACTAACCTCAGATTTCTCGAGTTCCCAGCACAGCACAGAAGCGTCCATTCTATGGCAACTGTGGCTCTCAAACTGGCCGCTTTTCGCTTGCAGCCCACGAGCTACTAGAACAAGCTACTGTGCTCTACGTTCAGGACGAGAGTGAAAACCGACGTTTAAACCACTACTCATTCCTTCCCATCCTAGCTCAGCTTCACGGAAGCTCCACTCTAGATAAGTGCGACGAAGAAGCAGAGCTCCCATTCCCTCAGCTGCCAGTCAAAGGATATGATACTATACCCGGAGGGGTAGGCCACCACCATTTCTTATCCCCAACAGTCCAAGCTGAAGAGTCTAATTTCCTGAAGAGTGCATCCAAAATGTTAAGATTCCATTCTTTCCCCCAGTCCCATTCATAAGGAGGAGGTTCTAACCCAGGAAAATCCTGGGGGCACGAATCACTCTCATATCAGCTTGCTACAGGGCAGACATTCTATGTCAGAAGAGGCAAGCTGAGAAGACCAGATTATCAGCTTCACCTACTGTCCAGAGTAGCAGAGGTAGTCCATAAAAATAAAGAGCTTCCATGCTTTCCCCAAAAGTACTGGCATTATTTGAAATAGTGTGGGAAGTTCAAGCCTACAGGCACTCTCAAAAACAATGAGGATTTTAGTGATAAGCAAATATGGGGCTGGCAGCTCCTCTTAGTTAAGGGCAATGAATTAAAAGATAGGTCAGGTGGTTCTTCATAGAGAACAGCAAAGGAGAGTCCTCCTGGGGTTAGAACAGACCTTAAATACTTGTCACAAAGACAACCCCTAAATGAATTTAGTTGGATCAAACTGTGGAGCCATGTATGTCTTAGGCACTGTTGAAAACAGTAAAGCAGTCAGTCAGCAAATAAGGAAGCATAACAGTTGGGTGTAATTCCAAAAAAGGCAGACAGCTTCATAGAGAGATTAGGGAAAGAGATGGTCAAATAGAACCCTAATTAAACCACTGTCATGCAAGGTGACTGTATACCTGCCTAAGGCTGCTCCTTCTGAGAGTTAATGCCTCCTTCTGAGGCATTACAAGAAAAAAAGACATCACCAAAATAGTCTGAGTCACTAAACAAGTAAACAAGAAAACAACAACAAAAGAAGACCTGAAGAAGTGATGGGGAACCAGTATTCAGCTTTCTACAACTATTATAAAATGTTCAATTTTCAACAATTATGAGACACAAAAAAAGAAGCAGGAAAGTGTAACTTACACAAGAGAGAAAAAGACCAGCAACAGAAACTGCCTATGAGAAAGCACAGATGACAGATTTAATAGGCAAAGACTTAAAAATGTCCACAATAAAAATGTTCAAGGAACAAAAAGAAACTATGCTTAAAGAAGTAAAAGAATCTATAAAGACAAGATCTCGTCAAATACAAAATACCAATAAAGAGATAGAAATTATATTTTTAAGGAATCAAACTAAAATTCTAGATCTGAAAAGCACAAAAACAAAAATAAAAATTACACAACAGGAGATAAAACTATATTTAAGCTAGAAGAAGAAAGACTCAGCAAATGTAAGGATATACTGATAAAGATTATACAATCTAAAGAAAAGTGGGAAATGAACAAGGTCTCAGAGAAATGTGGGACATCATTAAGCACCCCAACATAATGCATGGAAAGGAGAGGAGAAAAAGAAAGGACCAAAGAACAAGTTCCTTTTTTCCCCCATTATCTGAAGAAATAATACCTGAAAACTTCCCAAGTATGATGAAAAACATGAATTTACACATCCAAGACACTCAACAAACTCCAAGTAGAATAAATAGAAAGAGATCCACATCTGACATATAGTAAAAATGCTGAAAACCAGAGAAAAAAGGAAAATCTTGAAGGCAGTAAGAGAAAAATGTCTTTTTATGTATAAAGGAATCCCAGTAAGATTAACAGCTGACTTCTCATCAGAAATGATAAAGGCCAAAGACAGTGGGATGACATATTCAAGGTGCTGAAAGAAAGAACTGGACCCAATAATCTTATATTCAGCAAAACTATCCTTCAAAAACAAAAGTGAAATAAAGGTATTATATGATAAGCAATAACTGAGAGAATATGTTTCTAGCAGACATTCCTTGCAAGAAATACTAAATGAAGTTGTTCAGACTGAAAGCAAGTGACCCCAGATGACAATTCAAATACACACACACACACACAAGGAAAATAACAGGGTTGAATATATAATTATAAGAAACAGTGTAATTGCATATTTCTTCCTCTTTTTCTCTTAACTTATTTTAAAACAAATTGTATAAAACATTATTTACAAGTTGTATTGTCAGGACTTTCACATTGAGAAATATGTTTGATCATAAAAACACAAAAAGAGATAAGTGAGCAATGCTGTCTTGGGGTAGGAAACTGATACCAGATACTAACTCAAATCCACAGGAAGAAGTGAAGAGAATAAGAAATGGTGAAAAGGAAAGGTTACAACAAGCTATGCTGCTGCTGCTGCTAAGTCGCTTCAGTCATGTCTGACTCTGTGCGACCCCATAGACGGCAGCCCGCCAGGCTCCCCCGTCCCTGGGATTCTCCAGACAAGAACACTGGAGTGGGTTGCCATTTCCTTCTCCAATGCATGAAAGTGAAAAGTGAAAGTGAAGTTGCTCAGTCGTGTCCGACTCTTAGTGACCCCATGGACTGCAGCCTACTAGGCTCCTCCGTCCATGGGATTTTCCAGGCATGAGTACTGGAGTGGGGTGCCATGTACTCAATTTTCCTTTCTCAGTTTATTTAAAACACAAAAAGAGAATTACTACATAGAGAATTATACAAATTAAGATAAGTTATACTAAGAACAATACATTGCTGGGTTTGTGATATGTATATAAATATAAAATATATTTATACATTTATAAACAATAATAGTTCACTAAAGGAGAAAGAGAATAAAGCTATACAGGAATAATATTTCTGTATCTCACTAGAAATAAGTCAGTCAATCTGAAATAGAGTCTCATAAGTTTAGATATAATATAGCAATTCCTATAACAACCATTAAGAAAATATTTCAAGAAATATGACTCACATATGAATGATGGAATATTACCACTCACCTTATAGAAATACAAAAGATTATAAAGGAATACTATGAACAACATATGCCAACCAATTAGATAACATAGATGAAATGAACAAGCTCCTAAAGAGACACAATTATAAAAACTTACCCAAGGGGAATAAAAAAAACAAACAAACACCCTGAATGGACCTATTATAAGTAAAGAGTTTGAATTAATAATTCATGGCAAATAGATGGGGAAACAATGAAAACAGTGAGAAACTTTATTTTCTTGGGCTCCAAAATCACTGCAGATGGTGACTGCAGCCGTGAAATGAAAAGACACTTGCTTCTTGGAAGAAAAGCTATGACCTACCTAGACAGCATATTAAAAAGCAGAGACATAACTTTGCCAACAAAGGTCAGAATAGTCAAAGCTACAGTTTTTCCAGTAGTGTATGGATGTGAGAGCTGGACTATAAAGAAAGCTGAGCGGTGAAAAATTGAAGCTTTTGAACTGTGGTGTTGGAGAAGACTCTCGAGAGTCCCTTGGTCTACAAGGAGATCCAACCAGTCCATCCTAAAGGAAATCAGTCCTGAATATTCATTGAAAGGACTGATGTTGAAGCTGAAACTCCAATACTTTGGCCATCTGATGAGAAGACCTGATTCATTGGAAAAGACCCTGCTGCTGGGAAAGATTGAAGGTAGGAGGAGAAGGGGACGACAGAGGATGAGATGGTTGGATGGCATCACTGACTCAATGGACATGCGTTTGAGCAACCTCTGGGAGTTGGTAATGGACAGGGAAGCCTGGCATTCTGAGTCCATGGAGTTGCCAAGAGTTGGACAGGACTGAGTGACTGAACAATTCCAAGTGTTGCAGATATTGGAATCCTCATATAGCACTGATGCGGATGTAACACGGCAGGTACAACTACTCTGAAATGTGATTTGGTAGTTCCTTTAAAAAATAAACATATACCTACTTTATGACCCAGCCAATCCTCAATTACATATTTATCCAGGATTTTAAGTCCATAAAAAGACTTGAATATTCACAGTAACTTTACTTGGTATAGCCAAAAACTGGGAGACAACCCAATGATCAACAGGTGAATGGATAAACGAACTGTATCATCCATGTGATGGAATACTACTCAGCAATACGAAGGAACAGACTGTTGATACGTGTACAAACTAGCAGTTGGTAGTTCTGCCTTCAGGTCATTCACCCCAGGGCCAGGCACGTGCGTGGAGGCGTTTCCAGATCACCCTAGTCCCCAGACCTCAGGTCTTCCCAGGTGACACCTGGACTCTTAGGAGCAGATACAAGCTAGCTCCTCCCTGCTCTGTCTGAACTCCTCACTCACAGAATCTGTGAGCATATTAACATGGCGTTTCATTATTTACAAACCATGGGGTGAGAGTGAGAGGGCATGGGGTATGACAGCCTGACCACAGCCCTGTTGGCTAATTTGCTCTTTGCCTACATTCCACACTCCAGGGTCTCTCGCCTCACAATCTACATGCAATCCGTCTTCCACGATTGTCCATGATCATGTAACAGCTGAGATCACGTATAGTACTGCACATGCACGTCACGAGGTACTCGCGTGGCCATGGCTGCTTTTGTCCTGTAAGCATATTAAGCTCCACCTGAAAAAGCCGCTGAGGCTACGTTATGGCTGCATTATGGTAAGGCTGCATTACAGCTGTATCCACTGGGGCAACCATGAGAGCAGAGAATACAGTGTGGGTCTGCTATTATGTCTGCTGTTCAGTCAGGAGAGAATAAATGTGTTTGCAGTTCAAAACACAAATAAATAAAATGGCAGTTTGAAGCCACTAAGCCTTGGAGGTAATTCAGTACACAGCAATAGTAACTGATCCTGGGGTAAAAGCAGTAATTTGCTGTTTTTTCCCCCCATGCTGAGCTAAGTAGAAACTCTTAAGTCCTGTCACACTTCCAAAGTCCAAAACACCTCCCTACACTACCTGAGCCAACCTGGGTTTATGCACCTGGGCATTCTACAAGAGCATGGGCCCTTTTACAGCACCCCACTCCACAGTCACCTAAGCACAGTCCACTGCTTGAACATGACTTCTTTCCTCCACTGCCCTCAGGAGAATGGAGAAGGCAGCTCAGGGAGGACATCAGGGACTGAGCACTTTACAGACACCCCGGGGCAAAGGCCCCCTCAGAGTCCACTCAGGAGACAAAGGCAGAGATTAACAGTAATGTACACCACCTTAGGGGCATCCGTAGCTCCACCCCATCATGATAGCAGAACGTCTCCCTGCCACTTGCCATTTGGGACCCCACAAAACTGACGGGTCTTCTATGAGCAGACCCCCTCTACTGCCACATGCTGACCATGTTACATGAGAAGAGAGAATGCCGCTCTTCAGATACAGTGACTGGTCCAGGGCATGCGATGCAAGCAGGACCCTGTGAGTCATCTTGTGAAGTCCGATGTGATTGAGTTCCTGGACCCCAGGAACCACGTGAGCTGCAGAGGCCAGGAGCCACCTTTCTTATGGGCAGGGACCAGCCTGAAAACTAAATCAAGCTAGAGGCAAACAGAGGCGAGCGATGGCAGCAGAAAGCAACAGTGCTCCGCCTACATTACTTGAAAAATCCTGGGTCCGTCATGGCTGAGGCTCATATAACCTGATAGACTTTTCACAGGAGACAAAGTTCTTTTACTGATTAAACCTGGCACCCAGCCGGGCACTCCTGGGTAACGGTCTTGATCACATACAGGAGTGCCCTGCTAAGAGGGCCCAGTAACCACAAATCTGACCTAGGTAAGCAGTTAGGCTCTTATAGAATAAATATAGGGAGGCCTGGCACACTGTAGTCCATGGGGTTGCGAAGAGTCGGACACAACTGAGCGACTGAACTGAACTGATAATAAATACAGAAGCAACCAAGAAGTACATTCTGAGAAGTTGGTCTGCATCCTGCCAAAAACGTCTCTCCTTTATAGGATTCATTCCAGATTTCCTTAAAATGATAAGTTCATGTGCTTAATTTAAAATTTGGTTCACTTTGCAAAAATCTCACTTTTTAAACAACTTATCAGTGCTATGTATTACCAAAAACATTATACCCTGGAAGAGAACAATCTGTTTTTTTCCTCTACATACAAAGACAATTCACACACACACACACACACACACACCCCACAAAATGTTTTATAGTAGAGCCCTGTCAAAAAGTTATTTTAAAACCTTTTATTTTCTCTGGCAGCCAGAAATGATGTTCACTTGTCTGGAACATGGGCTGTTACAGGCTGCTTGTCACAGACGACTGGGAGGGAAGAAAGCAGAAGATGACAGCTTCACATCTCAGACTCCCCAAAGACAGAGCGCATGGCCAAACGCCATCGTTCAGTGCCGCTCGAAGCCTCGGCCTCCTGAAGCAAGTGCCCGCGTCATTCACGCTAGCACTCAGTAAATCAGCACAGTACTCTCACTGCAACTTCAACAGCTTCCTTCTTTTCTCACTATTGTTGAATACTTTCCCTTTTTAGGTAGTTACGAGTGTATCAGAACTCCAAGTAACTACTCTTTAATATGGTTGAAACTGGAATATCTTCAAGATGTCTGTACTGTCAGCACTGGAATCAGGAAGGAAAGAAAAAAAATTCCTGGGAAAGGAAAACAGAACCCTGGCTGAGCTCCCCAGCGCTGCGCTGCCCCCCTCCCAGCTGACTCCCTCCACGGGAGGCTGCAGCACAGGGTGCCCACTGCAGCCGCACAGGGCAGCAGGACACACCGCCCCGGGATGCGAGGACGCGCCTCACCTGCCCAGCAGCTGGCACACAGCCCTTCGGTGCTCAGCCTCCTTGTCAGACAAGACGAGGAAGCCACACTGGGGTCAGGGCTGTGACTCTCTGCTCCAGTCTCATGCCAAGTCTTGGTGTCCCCAAACCTAGCAATTTCCTGGCCTCTACGACAGGCACGGCATTCTGCTGGGCAACACTGAGTTTTCACAACGCAGATGCCCCAAGCAGGGATGTCTGTCATCACACGACGCCCGTCTTCCACCGAGGCTGCAAGCTGCCCGCCAGCAGGACTGCTCCCGCACCGGCTGCCCCCATGCTGTCCGCCAGTGACCGCGCCGTGGCCGGCCTCCGCCTCGAGACAATCTCGGGCGGAGACACATGTCTGGGGTCAGGCGTCCGCTCAAGATCACACGGTGTGTGTGCATTCTAAGCCAGGCCCCAAGGCAGGGCTCTGGGCTTTGCCCTCACTACCCTGGCCACTGGGCATCCTTTCTGGATGAGGTCCTGAGCCCAGGGGATAGGCAGGCGCCACATAGTGTGAGTTGCCCCCTTCTTTGGGTAATCTGCCCTGTAAACCTACTGGCGTCCATCCATGTTTAGGGCCCACCCCACTCCCTGGTGGGAGAAGGCAATGGCACCCCACTCCAGTACTCTTGCCTGGAGAATCCCATTGGAGGAGTCTGGAAGGCTGCAGTCCATGGGGTCGCTAAGGGTCGGATACGACTGAGCGACTTCACTTTCAATTTTCACTTTCATGCATTGGAGAAGGAAATGGCAACCCACTCCAGTATTCTTGCCTGGAGAATCCCAGGGACGGGGGAGCCTGGTGGCCTGCCGTCTATGGGGTCGCACAGAGTTGGACACGACTGAAGCGACTTAGCAGCAGCAGCCACTCCCTGGTGAGCCCCTAGCCCTCCCCCCAGGCACTCAGAGACCTGGGCCCCGCCAGCGCACCCTGAGCCAGGGTGCCCGGAGTCTGTGGGGCTCAGCCATTTGCTCGAGTTCCTTCTCCACACTCCTCCACCACCCACCACCGAGCCTGGGGTGACGTGAACATGGAGGAAGGGGAAATGCTCTTCAGCATCTTTAGACAGGTGCTGGAATGGACTGCCTAAGTGCATCCTGGTGGCTCCCTTGGTGGCGCAGATGGTAAACCTCTGCCTGCAAGGTGGGAGACCCGGGTTCCATCCCTGGGTCCAGAAGATCCCCTGGAGAAGGGAATGGCAACCCACTCCAGTACTCTTGCCTGGAGAATCCCATGGATGGAGGAGGTGTAGTCCATGGGGTCGCAGAGTTGGACACGACTGAGCAACTTCACTTTTCAAGTGCTTCCTGAGCTGGTGTGCCATTAAAACCGGAGAGCCAGGCACCTGCACTGACCCTTGGCGTCTTCGGGTGACGCAGCGAAAGGCTTCCATCTTCACACAGGATGTACAGGGACGCAAAGACCTGCGAGGTGCAGGCTCGGGGAGAGAGAACCCTGCGGCTACTGGCAAGGGATACATGTCCCCCGAGGGCTTGGAACATGAATGCTCACATCACTGGAGCAGTAAGACATCTTTCACCTCCAGGAGATACATATTTATACTGAAGAAGGCAGTTTTTAAGCCCAGAGACCAGCCAAAGAGGCCCTGAACAGACATTAATTGAAGGTCTCTGCCTTCATGCCGCTCTGAAGAATTTCACCCCAATAAAATGATTAACTGCTGCTCCGAAAGAAGACCCACAGTCCATCTGGGACTCTGTGATGCCCTCCAGGACAGAGCAGGCATGAAACGCAGGTGCTCAGAGCTCCCAACATCAGCAGTGAGCCACACGCGAGGAAGAGGTACCTCCATACACGTCAAGGTCAGAAAACGAGAGATGGTCAAGGGAACCAAAACTGCCCTAAAAGCAGAGTCAGAAAAGCAGCATCCATCCTTCGCCAGGGATGGATGACGGTCTATTTGGAGAAAGTTGGACTTCTTCCAATGTGGATACAGAGGACTTCCCTGGTGGTCAAGTGGTTAGGACTCTGCCCTTCCAATGCAGGGGACTACAGGGATTCCTGGTCAGGGAACTAAGATCCCACATGCCACGCAGTGCAGCCAAAACATCAAAAAAAAAAAAAAAAAAAGGTGATGCAGAGAATGCTCATTCCCTTTTCAAGGGCCCAAAAAGCCAAGTGCAGACTGCCTAAGGGATCCATGGGAGGCCTATAAGGTCTGTTTCTAAACAGTGGCTGTCTCTTTGGAGAGAACAAAAGCCCCTTCTCCCTTCCCCAGACCTAAGCATCTCTGAGCACGGGGACCCACACCACACGTGGGCAAAGCCTCTCTGAGGGGCTCGGCCCCTCCCAGCTGGCCCCAGATTGCATTCACGCCACCATCACCGACCACCAGTGATGCCTGCTATTTTCTGCTCAACTGGGCGGGAACACTCGCAGCTTTCTCGGGCTTTTCCCCTCCAGTTCACTGTCCAGCTCTGTCCAAACCCAGTGACGGGGAGTTTGATCTATGACTTGCTAATGGATTGAGAAAGGTACGCGCTCCTTCAGCCTGAAGGCAGTTTATGCAACCCCACGGCTCCAGCCAGCGCATTCCCTGTCTGGTCGTGCACGAGAAATCGCCCGCTGCTTTGAAAGAAGACTGTGCAAAATGAACCCGCTGCATTCACGGCTGGAAAACACCCAAGAAAACTGGGCAGCAGGCTTTTTTTTTTGCCGGGCTTTTCCATGAGAAAGTAGTACACTGAAAGAAGGCTAGACTTTTCGGCAGAGGGGGAAAAATGCAACCGTAAAAGTCATTTCTTAAAAGAAACTGAGCAGTCACTCCAAACAGAGTGTCTGTTCCCCTTCCCTTTCTCGGTGTCTGACTTCCTGGCCCGCGTCCTCCTGCTGGGAGGGAAGCCGGCTCGCTCCTCTGCTCAGTCACACGTTCCCCGGCTCTCTCCCTTGGAGGGAACAGGAAGGCTGCTGATTCAAAAATCAGACACTTCTGTGGGAGCTGGCAAGGGCCGCACTCTCCACCCCCGCAGCCCTGGAACACCAAGTCAGCGCCCGGCCTCCCGGCCCTGGCCTCCCGAGGGCCACCGGCCCTCCTCCAGCCCCGGGCTTGGACCAGCTGCCAGGAGCTTCCTTGAGCCACCTGGACAGCCCCAGCCAGCGTGGACTTTAAATAATAAACTATGCATTCTTGGTCCATCTGCCGCTGAAGGCAGATTTTCCTATTTAAGCTGGAGGCCTTCTCTGCTTTGAGTTACTAAAGTAGGGCGGGTGTGTGTTGCATAAGAGCTCAGGAGAGAGCCGGGAAGAGACAGCACCGCTTCTCCTCCAGTTCCCCGGCCTGGTGGGACCGCATGTGGTGAGAGGACTCAGACACACGTACAAAAAATAGCGCAGCGGCCTTTCGTTTCTGGTCTCAGGGCTTCAGTTTTAGACTTTCTCTCTCAGTCAAGCAATGGGATTATCAAGGAAGAGGTCTACAGTGAATTTTTCTGTGTTCTGATACAGAACATGTCTGAAACATAACTGAAGGAGGAAAAATAATTATTGAACAGTGACCGTGACTGCAATGCTTAGCCTTGTGAGAGAAACACATTTATGATACATGTTTACAGGAAACATTGGAAATATAATCATGAATGCGATAAGTTTGTGAGTGGTCCCCCAGCAATGCCCACGTCCTAATCCCCTGAACACAGGAGTGTGTGTTAACTTACACGGTAAAAGGGCTTAGCAGATGTGATTACGTTAAGGATCTTGAGACGGGGACACCCTGGATGAGTGAGGTGGGCCTGATGCAGGCACACGTGCCCTTATCCCAGGGAGGCAGAGAGAGATGTGACTAGCGAAGAGAACTGTCAGCGTGAGAAAGTCTCCACTGTCCATGGCAGGCTTTGAAGATGGAGGCAGGGGCTGAGAGCCAAGGAATACAGGCAGCCTTGAGAAGCTGGAAAACGCAAGGAAACAGACTCTCCCCTAGAGCCTCCAGGAGGAATGAAGGCCTGCTGACATCTTGACTCTAGCCAGTAAAACCAATTTCAGACTTCTGACCTCCAGGATTGTGAGATATTAATAATACATTTGTGTTGTTCTAAGTCACTAAGTTTTTGTGGTAATTTTTTATAGCGGTGATAGGAAACTCTTGCCTTCCACCCAGACATAATGACAACAAACAGCAGAGAGAGATAAATGTGATGTTCAGAATACAGACATAGGACCTTGAGACTCCAGAAAGTAGGCGAGGCAATCAGGGTGGACTTCCTGGATGAGGTGACATATAGGTTGGGCCTCCAAAAACAAAATGGATTTTCAACAGCAGTAAAAGGCAACAAAAAGGTCATTCCATAAGCCAAATATAACTTTAATATACCCAAGGCCTGTGACCTAGGAACTTGCAGTCTACTATAATCCACACTAAATATTTAATAGGTCAAGTAATAGGGGACTTAAATGTGAAAATCTAGACAAAATCTGCTAGAATAATACAATTCACCAAAATTGATCCCATTAGTAATATAAAACTTAGGCTAATTTTTATAGAAGAAACAGAAAGTTATAAAGAAACTACAGACACACACACACAAAATCAGACTAAGATGATTTCACAAGGGATTCTACCAAACCTTCATAAACCAGACAGCCTCAATGATTCATAAATTGTTCCAGAGCACTGAAAACAAAGGAAAACTTCCACCCTTTTTAAAAAACTAGTATAATTTTGATAAGTGAGCCCATACACAAAAGAAAACTATAGAGCACTGTCAGGTATAAATACGGATGCAGAAAGGCTCAATAAAATATTAGCAAATAGTTTGCAACATCACTTTAAGGAAATAATGCATTACAACCAAGTGAGACGAATACCAGGAATTCAAGGTTGGTATAATAATTGGAATTCCATTTATATAACACCCAATATTAATCTGTTTAAAAAGAACAATCACATGCATGACCTCCCCCCAGAGGGCTGCAAAAGCCTTTAGAAAATCTAATACCCATATCTAATTTTAACAGTTACTCTCACAAAGGCCAAATCTGAGATCACTTGTGTATCAAAAGAAACAGGTAAATAAATTAAT
The DNA here is from genome assembly GCF_029407905.1 of Bubalus kerabau. Taxonomy (NCBI): domain Eukaryota; kingdom Metazoa; phylum Chordata; class Mammalia; order Artiodactyla; family Bovidae; genus Bubalus; species Bubalus kerabau. The sequence goes on along the minus strand of NC_073642.1, from coordinate 7,080,803 downwards.
ACCCATAGAGTAAAATAAGGATCTACAAGTCCACACAGATATAACTAAATAAATGGGGGGGGGGGGGGGAGAAAGCTGCCCTTGCAGGAGGGCACCAATTAGAAATGGGAAGAAAGTAATGGAGCTAGAAATGCACCGTTGTGAAGCCGTCACAATCAAAACTGAGTCTGCCAAGAATTAAGAGGCACTAAAACTAGTGAGGGAAAGTTTAAAGAAGAACAAGATATTTTTACAAGCTCAAAATATCCCACAAATAACTCACTAATTACATACAAGAAGATTATGACTTGAAGCAGATAAAATAGTGATTACAACCTGAGCCAAGTAATAAAATTTGACATCCCCAATATGACGCAAACTGGCGGCACGAGCCTCCTGGTAAGATACACTGCGAAGAACACAACAGTCCGTTTGCGGTATTCTCGCCAAAAATGAACAGCCTAAGTCCACTCGTGAAGGAACAGCACACAAAACCAAAAGTAGAGGTTTCCTACAAAATAACTAGACTGTAATTGTATTTTTGAAGAAATGTGATGGTTATAAAGAAAAATTCTAAGTAACTGACCCAGACTGGGGGAGATCAAGATGTGATAGCTAAATGTAATGTGTGATTCTATCAATAGATTAGCATCCGGACCAAGAAAAGAAAGCTACAGAAGACATTCATGGGACTACTTGCAAAACTTAAATATGGATGGTTCATTTGACAATAGTATTGTATCAATGTTTCATATCCTAGATTTGATAAACATATGATGGTTAGTAAGTCCTTAGAAAATATAAATGAATGTATTTACAGACATATTCTATAAATACATATATATTTACATATATATATGTATAGATACATAGGACTATGATATCTGCAAATCACTCTCAAACACTTTAGAAGAAATAAGTGTGTGTGGAAGGAGAGAGGGCTGGGGAGTTTGGAAGGAAGGTGGGGAGGAAGAAAGCGAGAAAGCAGACTCCAGAGTGAGTGGGGGTGAAATGTTGACAAGTGGTAATTTGGGGACTAACAAAGGTCTTTGCAGTGATAGCAAAAGAAGCCAACAAAAAGATGGGGGATATAAACTAAGCATAAAAGGATAAGAGAGCGAACAGGTAATTCTGAGTCTGGGCAACTGGAAAAAAAATGGGTCAGGACACTGGTATTGGGCTGGTGGAGGCAGGCATGGTCAGACAAGGGTTTGTTTCAGAAACACCGCGTTCTGCGGAGTGGGCAGCCATCCCAGCTGGCCACTGCAGACAGAACCCAGAAGGATGAGGGGCTCGAGACAAACGGCAAGGGGGTACTGCTCCAGGAAAGAACCAGATGAGGACCCCAAGAGAATGGGGGAAAAAAGGGCAGGAGTGACCACACATGCACCTTGGAAAGTGTTCGCATCTGGAGGCAGAGGAGGCAGGGAAGCAGGGAAGCCAGGAGCGAGGGGTCCCTGCTGCAGTGCCTGCAGGATGCTGGAAGATACACCACGGACACGCTCCAGTGTTCCACTGGAGGTCTGAGGGCGACACCCCAACCCCACTGAGTCCATCTGTTCCCACAGGAAAATGGAATGCAGAGAACTGTAAGAGCATTAGAGGCCGCACCGCAGGCCAGCGCACGGCAGGCAGTGTGGGAAGTGAGACGTCTGCCCTCGCACCTAGCCGCCAGTGCAGAGGTGGGGTGCTCCTCAGAACTCCCGTCCCGTGTTTCGTCATCTCTGCTCAGACTGCAGAGTCACAGTCGTCAATCTTTTCTCTCCACCCAGCCCAGCAAGTTCCACTGGGAATCAGAAGGTCCTTCCGATCTGGGCTCCTCATAGGTAGGCAAGGGAGAAAGGGACCGTCACGGGACTGGGGACCTACTTCCCTAGGGCCCATCCAGAATGAGACTGGCAATCAGCTTTCAACAGCCACTGGAGCGTGGGCTCCCTGGCTCCCTGAGAACAGGGACTCGTATCTCTTGTTTACTACAGGATGCCCCAGGCCCGGGACCAGCCCTGAAACAGTCGGCGTCAGATAAACACTGGCTGAGTGAGTAAAGCACTGTTGTGAGTAACAGGGCATATTACAAGTTTAAACACAAACATAATCAAGCCAATTTAGAGAAAACACACGCACAGAGTCACTGAGCACATAGAATAAAATTAATATTTACATAAAGATTCATTCAAACCCTGCCTCCAGGCCTGGTTTACCCATTTTTCCTGATTCTCCAGCCACCAGCCCAGAAAGCAGAGCCTCTGGAGGGAGCCCCAAGAGCACAGGTGGGTCCCTCAGGCTACAGTTCCCTTCCAGATGGCCCTCACCAAGCTCCCAGGAGGCCTACGTCTCCAGTGCCCTATTCACTCCTTTAGAGATCGCAGAGCTATTTTTGCTGAATGACTAAATTTTTAAAAAGGAAGGAAGGCTTACTTCACTCTGTATAATAGGCTCCACAGAGGGATGGTACGGGGAGGGAGGAGGGAGGAGGGTTCAGGATGGGGAACACGTGTATACCTGTGGCGGATTCACGTTGATATTTGCTAAAACCAATACAATATTGTAAAGTTTAAAAATAAAATAAAATAAAAAATTAAAAAAAAATAAACTTACAATTAAGTTGGTTGAATTTTATAACAAAATTGGATCATACTGTTCAAAAAAAAAAAAAAAGGAAGGAAGGATGGAAGAAGCGATTTATACTAGGTCAATTTATTGTTCACACAGGAAGAACTTTTCTAACTGAATATACAGGAATTTTTAGAAGGTAACAAGTTTTCTTAAATTGTTAACATTTTTCTTTTTTTTATTTATTTATTTTAATTGGAGGCTGATTACTTTACAATACTGTAGTGGTTTTGCCGTGCATTGACACGTTACCGTTTTTAAAGGCCAGGGGTCCCTACAGCTAGGCGCCGTCTCCCAGCCGGGACTCCTGCAGGGTCCTCTTTTCCTTCTGTGCCTCCCTGTAGTGGCTCCTGCCCCAAGGCACACCCCTTCCCCAAGCATAGGAACTTCGCCTTTCTTTTTTGGAGGCTCTCAGCCCTAGAAGTTCCCTCGGCCCATGCAAGAGCATAAGGAGACAGGAGTCACTGAAAACACTCCAGCAACCCACCATCCACATCTTCAGGACAGCTCTATAACTCTCCATGCTTCCTCGAGTTCCTACTGCGGCAACACAGCCTCCCTATTGCCCATAGCAACAACCTTGGCACACACTCACCTCCCCCTGGATTTCCTGCTGGATTCCACTGCATATGCATGTGCTCCCCTGTCTCTCTCTCTCTTGCTCCCCGGGGACCCCCTCCCTGCCCTAAACTAATCACTTGTACCCAAGTCCGCACTCAGGTTTGGCTTTAGGGAACCCACTCTGTGGGCCGTTTCTATAGAGATAACACACTGTTCTAGTAATACTTTCTACTTAATGAAAAACCATTTGCATTAGCCCATTTAACTCCCAGTAACCCGGTGAAGTAGAAATATTGAGAAAAGTACTAGCCCTCTTTTACAGATGAAGAAACACAGGGGAAAAGAAAATTTGCAGACTGTAAGAACCTCTGCATCCTGGGAAGCAGAGTCAGATCATGCCCAGTGTCAGCAAGGTTCAGTCCAGGGCTGTGTTCATTCCCAGGACACTCAGACAGGCAGTACCCATTTTACAGGCCCCCAGTTCAGGGAGTCATACAGCTTCAGGAAACAATAATGATAAAAACAATAATTTTATTCTTTCCAAATGATGATTAATGCACATCCCCTAGCCATCCAAACACCCCAAAAGAAAATCCAAAAGATTTTCTCAGTCACTTGTCTTAAAAAGAAATAAACATGAGATCTGAGGGACTTGGATAAATGCATGGTTCATATAAAGCAAATGGCAAGATCAGAGATTCCCCTCAAAGCTTATGAGAATTAAGCCTGGAAAACAGCAGCAAATGCAGAAATGATTATGACTGAACCCTCACACTGCACCGGGTGCCCCGTGGGCTCTTCCAGGAGACACTGATCTAAGAAACAGCTGGTGATCTCAGAAGTATCCCCCCACCCACCTCCCGAGCACCAGCAGCCAGGGAAGCAGGTGTGTGTGTGCAGGTGAGCCTGACCGTTGGGTCTTCCCGGGAGATCCTTGCTCAGCCAACTGCTGACACCTGTACCAGATCCCCCCGATAAGGGGGCGGGCACACATCAGATGTGCCACAGGGCGCCAAGAAACAGTGCCAGGAACATGACAGCTGCCTCCTACGGTCTAAGAGAACAAACTCAAGACCTGTCCTATGGAGTCTGGGGTTAAACCATTGAGCACTTTCTTCAGACAACAAGGAGACTGTCTGTAGCTGCAGTCCGTGAAAGAAGCAGGGAGTGACCTCAGCACGCTGATTTACTGTGGCACTAATGCGGTATTTTCCTTAGGCTATCACCACAGATGGCTTCTGCGTTCCTTTACTGAAGGCACTTTATAGAGCCCAAGGTGGAAAACGTCTGGACGCAGCTGCCCTCTGGCCACTGTGTCTGAAACCTTGGCTCCCTAAAAGAACAGCACTTGGCGAAGGGGTGCCCTTGAGAAAGGGCAGGACTCTTAGCAGAGAGGGGGTAGGGATGACTGCCCCGCCCTGGTGGGGGCGGTTGGTCCTCTGAGCCACGGGAAGGCATCTGTGCTTGCAGTCCCCCAGGGTGGGGCGCAGGCAGGACCACTGAGCGGGGCCTCAGATGCCACAGCCTCCCTGGGGGTCCCGGTCATCAAGGATGGCCAATACCTAGAGAACTGTCACACTTGGAACAGCAAATGAGTGTTCTGAGAGGCCAGCAGATATCAGGCACAGATACTAGCCTAAAGGGTGAAGGGCCAGTGTGTTCTGCCACAGCAAGATGAAAAGATCTGGCCAGGACCCTGGCATGACTCAGGACACGGAAGTACCAGGAAGATTCCTCTGTGCAGAGCTGTGAATGCCAGAGGAATGTCGCTGAGCCTCAGTGCAAACCCCTCAGCCTGTGCCACACATACCAATAAGCATCACTCTCATGGTATAGATTTCCTAAGGAAAAACACAAAAGTAGAAATCATGTTTGTACTTTGAAAAGGTCCTGGGGCATCAGACAAGAAGACATGTGACATTACTTGGTGAAGATTCTTCCATAGCCCAGAGCATAGCACACTCTCATTGAAGAAGGGGTAGTGGGGGCTGAGAGAGGAGGGGATACATCAGCCTAAATTGAGCTCACAGTGTGAGATTACAATCCACATAGGAGAATGTGGCCCAGTGTAAGAGAGTGAGCAAATACAACAAACAGGAAGATCAGGACTCCAGGAAAGTCAGAAGGTGGAATGATTCAAAAAAAGACAAAATAATTATGCTTTAAAAAAAACAAAGTGACAAAGGAAATGAAAAATCATAATGAAAGAACCAGACACTATGAAAATGACAGATAGAATTGGAAAATAATGGAATATAATTTCTTGATGTATGGATTATAATTGCTAAAATTAAAAACTCAGTAGGTGGACTAAACGGAGATTAGACCCAGTTTAAGAGTAAACTGGTGAACTGAGAGACAAATGAGAATTACCCAGAATATAGAATATAGAGATAAAGAGACCAAATAGATAAAAAGAAGTTACAAAACACGGAAGACAGACTAGGGAGATCCACATCAGCTAATGGTTCTAGAAGAAGAATAAACAGATAACAGGGAAGAAGCTTTCTTCAGTGACATGGAGGCTGGGCAGTTTATGATGATTTTTGTGATTAAATGAGAGGGGACAAAAAATATATAATTAACAGACAAAAATAACAAGGACAATGAAAGCTAAAGCATTTGAAGTTTCATGTATTATGAATGAAAGATACCTGACACTTTCAGACTTCCTTAGGACAATTTCTTTTTTAATTTTAGGATAAAAGTGACTAAAAAGGAAATAAATTTTATAAAATTTCCACACCAGTGGAAGAAAAAAGAATAAAGAAAAGCTGGTGGAACCAACAGAAAGAAAGAAAACAACAACAAAAAGAAACAGAAGCAAAGAAAAAGCACGGCATTATAAATGGAAAACAAAAGACGGCAGAAATAAATGTAATTATATCAGTAACACCATAAAAATCCTAACCCTGTCAATGAAAATAAAGATGTTCCTAAATTGGACATTTTTTAAAATTCATTTAAAAAACATTTTTTTAAATACATATTACTTTTAGGAAACCATATAAAACATCATTATAGAGAAGGACTGAAAATAAAACTAAAGAAAAATAAGAATAATGTAAACATTAACCAAAATAAAAATTAACTGGCAATATTAATATTAGATGAAAATAGCGAGAAGGCCAAAAGCTTTACCAGAGATAAAAAAGGCCCTATTACATGATAATAGAAGAAATAATTCACCAGGAATATAGCCACACAACAAACAATACTGCCTCATAACTTATAAAGAAAAAATTGATAGAATTAAAAGGTTTAATAGGCCAAACCACAACTTATGAGATTTTTATGAGATTAAAACAAGTCAAACAAGACAAAACAATGATATGAATGATTCTGTCATCACAATAATTTAAACTAATGAATATATAGAGAATGATGTTCACAATTAAAGAATACATATTCTTCTAATTTACATATAAAACATGTATTAAAACAAAAATACCTATATTTTAAGCCACAGTGCAAATCTCAACCATTAGCAAAGAATCAATATCATATGGAATGCAGGCCAATAAGCTTCTAACAGACCTATACCTCCTACAGAGAGCAACTGTAAACTTAAAAAATAAAAAACTCCATTGACTAAATTATTGGAAAGTAAGCTAATGCAGGAAGACTTTGGTGGGAAGTCCATGCTTGGACGGAGAAGGCAATGGCACCCCACTCCAGTACTCTTGCCTGGAAAATCCCATGGACGGAGGAGCCTGGTAGGCTGCAGTCCATGGGGTCACTAAGAGTCGGACACAACTGAGCAACTTCACTTTCACTTTTCACTTCCATGCATTGGAGAAGGAAATGGCAACCCACTCCAGTGTTCTTGCCTGAGAATCCCAGGGACGGGGGAGCCTGGTGGGCTGCCGTCTATGGGGTTGCACAGAGTCGGACACGACTGAAGTGACTTAGCAGCAGCAGCAGCAGCAGTGCTTGGAAGAACAGAAGAGCACAGGGGACTGAACGTGGGCCTACTTAGTGCGATATATACTCCAGGTCAGAGTTATACTCCAGGTCACTGCTCTATTCCAGGTCAGCACTATACTCCAATAGAATTTCCACAACTCTCAGGCCTAAAGAACCAGAGGGCAGAGTTCAGAGCAAAAAGGTGACTAGAAACTAAGTGGGGCATATCAGAAAGGAGAGCTCCAAAAAGAGGGAGCTCAAAATTCTGTATATCAGTTATATCAAAATCTCTAAATGATCCCTACATGGAAGAGACTTTAGCTAAGGATAAAAAAACAGAACTGAGATTTGAGATGCTGCCCTAGAGATAAATTTTGCAGTTTGAGTCCAAGAGTATTAAATTGGCAGCTAAAATACTCCAGAAGAATAGAATCCACTTCAAAACATTACATTTACACCCAGAACACATTCCAAAATTACTTGATACATGAATAACCAGGAAGATGTGATCCATTTTCAACAGAAAAGACAATAAATGGAGGAAAAAATCCCAAGAGAATCCAGCTGTTAGAAGAGCAGACAAAAATTTTAAAGCAACTATTATCACCATGCCTAAAGACTTAAAGGAAAATATGCTCTTGATGGATGAAAATATAGGAAACCTCAGTAGAGATCCTAAAATTACAAAAAAGAGAACCAAATGGAAAACTTGACATGGGCCACATCTTTTAACTGCTAAACAGAGAACTATAAATTCATTTTTGAATGGTGGTAAAAACATACGATAAAAATTTATAAATAATATAAAGCTGTAATGATAATAGATAATAGAGAATACTTAGTGCCATAAATTATTGTAAGTGCATTATACGTTAATTTATTTAACCATCTTAATAATTCTATTAAGTACATGCAACTGTTGATCATTTTTACAAATAAAGAAATTTAGGTACAAAAAGATTAAATAAACTACTCAAAGTCATTCAAGCCAGTAAATGGCTTAAGGCAGGAATTCAAACCCAGTAGACCTATCTGTAAATTCTTAAGTATCTACACTGTACTGCCCCTCTATGAGAAAATTATTTTGAATCTTGGAGAATGTCTAGGACTGGATACTGGAAATATATCAAAATTTGTACGCAGTCAGAGGCATGCTGCTGCTGCTGCTCAGTTGTCAGTCGTGTCCGACTCTCTGTGACCCCATGGACCACAACCCCCAGACTCCTGTGTCCATGGGACTCTCCAGGCAAGAACACTGGAGGGGGTTGCCATGCCCTCCTCCAGGTCAAAGGTACGCTTATGGGGAAACGTATAGTCTTAAATATATACAGGAAAAATTAAGACACATAAAGTTTAATGAGTTAAGTATTTTACTCAAAAAGTTAGGAAAAAGGCAACAGGATTAAATCCAGAGAATGTAAAATAAAATTAAAAAGATAGAAATTAAAGAAAATGGAAATAAAAAAAGTAGTAAGGAAGAAAAACATAAAACCAAAGCTAGTGCTTTGTAAAGATTAATGAAACAGACAATTTTCTACAATTAAAATAAATAAACTAGATTTGCATTAACATGGATAAACCTAAAAAATATTATTATAATAAAAGCAAACTGCACAGTATGAAGCCATTTGTGCAAATTTTAAAACATACGAAACAACACAACATCTAGTTTATGACTATATATCACAAATACCGTAGTAGTTCAGAAAACATGGACAGGAAGGATTCACACCAACCTCAGGATGGTGGTTTCTTCTAGGCAGTAAGCTATGGGGATAACAGAGGTGCGGTGGAAGGATACTAAGTCATAGCCATAAATATGAATTTCTCTTAAAAAAGATATATATTCTGAAGCAGATGTGACCAGAACTTAACATTGGTTAAGTCTGAATGCTGAGCACATGGGCTTTCAGTTTTTGTGTTTTTTCCCGCCTATTTTTATAACTAAAAAAGTATTTCAGTTTTTACAAAGTATTTTACAACTAAAATGAATTTATACCTGCTACTTTCACTTACTTCTAGCTCCTCTATGAGCCTCCTGGAGGAGGGACCATGCTGTGTCACGTTCACCACAGTTATGTTCTATGTCTAGAGGGTCAGTGAACACTTGATGACCGAATAAACAAGAACAAGAGCATATGACCTCTAGGGGTAACTTTCAGTCTACAAACACTAAGATTCTCTCATAGCATTACAGATTTTCTCAAGAGGCAAGGATGAGAGATCTGAGAATAATAATGAGAACTTTAAGCTTTCAGCTCAGTGCGCCACAGAGTTTCTCTTTCTTTCCCACTTAATACAGAACAAGGGCACTGAAGTGGTCCCCTGATATTAAAGAATGGGGGTAGGAATCATAATTATAACCACAGCAGCTGCAAATAATATTTGTTAGTTGCTAAGTGACAAGTACGCATTATCTCATTTAAAGCACACAAAACCCCCAAGAGGTAGATATTAGTGTGCTTCAAATGATGAAACCAGTGGCCCAGTCCTTTCTAAACTGGCCTGAGGCTACACAGCTCCTTGTCTATTTATTTATCAAGAAAAAACCATGAATAGATGATGAACAAGCCAACTATGATATCTATTCTTATTGGAAGGGTCCCTCTGTTCAGCCCATTCCCAATTTCCTCTAAGTTTGTTTTTCTGTCTCTTAGGCATTTGTAAGTGTTCTTATGAACATCCCCCCAACCAATGTGGCTGAAAGTGGTACCATCACCTTCTCACCTCTGTGTTCTTCAGCAATAACTCTGAGAAGCAGACAAGGCTGGCATCATATCAGCATCACAGATGAGAAAACAGGCTGCTGTGGGCTGAACTGTGTACTCGAACCCTCAGCACCTTTGAATGTGACCATGTTTGAAGACAGGGTGTTTAAAGAGGTGATCAAGTGGAAATGGGGTCATGAGGTTGGGCTCCAATATTACTGACATTATAGATCAGGATACAGACACGCATAGACCAAGAGCCCACGAGAGGACAAAGGGAGAAGACAGCCACCTACGAGCTAATGAGAGGGGCTGCAGAGGAAACCTACCCTGCTGACCCCATGACCTCGGGGCTCTATATCTAGAACTGTAAAGAAACAGTGTCTGCGGTTCACACTGCTGGGTCCATGGCAGTGTGTTCCAGCAGCCCCAGCACACCAACAGGGCACGGAGATGCCGAGGGACCCTTCTGGGGTCACACACTAGGGAGGCAAGAGTGGGCCTCTAGCATCCCTCTTCTTCTCCTTCTCAGGAATAATGATTCTAAAGTATCAGGGTCTCCTTTCAGACCTAATATTTCACACTTAAAATACTAACATGAAAAAACGCAAAGTACAAATTTAATTCCATTTCTTTCGGCTTCTTCTTCCACTGAAGATGCAGAAAAACATGGAAGACCGTCACCACCACTGAAACAAAACCCACTGGATAAATGACAAAACCATATTTTGCTTCATGCACTGAAGACCTGAGGTCTCCAATGACTTTAGAGGTGACAAATGCTAGGGGAACTGAGCCCTTCCCACTGAGCAAAGACCAGCAGCCAAGTACCCCTGGGGCACAGGTGGGGTGAGGAGTTAACAGGCATCTGACAAGGACTCAGTGAAGTCAGAAGGAACCAGCCAAAGTCTCATCCACCACATGGGCTAGGATGAAGGACTCAATCTGGATTAGAGGTGTCCTGAATCTATCCCACCAGACTTGTACCTGACTTACAGGAAGTCAGGAGAGGATGGAAAGCAGAGTGACATGTCCACTGTCAGGTGGGGACTGAGTGACGCTCTTATATTCCTGCCGCAAGACATATGAAACCAGGGGTGAACCGGAAGGAATTCAAGTCACGATCCAAGCCAAACCACCCAAACTCCTGATTAAACAGAAGGGTTCAGCTCCTCATCCCAGGGACCTCTTTATCACCAGAAGAGAAGCCAGCTAGGACAAAGCTGCCAGATACAGAACCGCCGTGGCTAAGGCTGACCTGAGGTCCAGCCTCCTAACTGCTCCTCAGCTCCAGGGGCCCATGGCAGTGACATCATTTAGTGTTTAAGCCAGTTTGATTTCTGTCATTTCCAACCAAATGAATCTAAAGTAACACAAACACAACTTCCAACCAATATTTTTTTACAGAGTATATACAGGTATTATTACACATGCAAATTCTTGCATAAATTGGCAATACACAATTTCTGAGTCATTATGATATCCTCTAAACACTCACTAAAATTAACTTTAGAATGCTATAAGTGAATGAAACAATACTATAAAATAACTGTACTATTTTTAAAATAATCATAACAAAACAAACTATGAAGTAGCCATCAGTGACTTCACAGAATGGCATTGATGTGTTTGTGTTCTAAAGAGCCCACCACCAAGCAAAACACTGCAGGATTCCTATTTTGACAGTGCCTCATAGAAAACTAGTTTTATTATTTCACAATCTACTTCAACCATCCACAGGTTTACATCTACCATAGTGAATGAGAAGAGATTCAAATTATTACTTAAAAACCATGAAAGTGCTAGTGGGAAGATTCTAAACTGAATCTGAATGGAGAAATTAAAATAAGCATAGCAGGCAGACAAAAAGTTTTGGAGTCAAAATAACCACTCAAAAAATCAAGCATCTTTTCAAAACATCCAAAGTACCATTTTAGTGTTTAAGAATAGCCAAAAATATTTTCAAATACTCATGCTCACCAAAAAAAAAAAAAAAAAAAGGAAAAGGAAAAAAGGCTCACAGGCTCCATATTTTCATGCCAAGTTCCAAGCTGGAGTGATATTTTATGAATTAATTTATAAGGTCCTAAAAGAAGCTATAAAGGAAATAGGATCTGCCTGTCCCCTCTCTGGAAGCCCTGAATCTTTTAGCCTCTAGCCTCTGAGCTGGAAATGCAGCCTCTGTGGTACAAAATAGAAGGCAGTGATTCCTCCCAGGTGGCCTTCCCTGTGTCGGCCTCTCTGCCCCTAGCATGGTGGCTTACCTGGACTCAATCAGCGGAGCAATTGAGTGCTTCACGGAGGAGAAAGAGTTATCAGACTGCTCTTCACCTGCCTGAGCCAGCTGCCCACCCGCAGGCCACGTCCAAGGTCGGGATAACACAAGATCAGTGACAAGGCACGATGATGCTGGTGACTGCCGTGCTCAGCCATAAGGAACATGCTCCCATGGGAAATCATGAATTAACCTCATTAATCTTTCCAGGAAACTTCAAGAATGTATTCTGCTGGCATCCTGGTAAATTAATTTTTCCAGTTTCTAAACCCCCAATGTTTAAAAGTTAATCCAAACTAGATAGGGCCTCATTAACTGCTTATTAGCTAAGCCTCTTAGAAGGCCTGTTGTCTTTCTTCACACAGCAACAAAGTTTACTATTTCACACAATTCAAGAAGGACCAGAAGCAAAATCTATACTTTTCTCCTAAGTCTGTGTTCCTACCCAAGACAGAGCCTGAGTTGGCATCACCTTAAACAAACACATGCTCCTGCATGGCAGAGCATGTTGACGAGAGATCTGGGGGTTGGGAAGAGGATTATTTTTTAGGCAAATTCAGAAATTTCTCTCTGCAGCCTTGCATGACCATGCTTGTTTCAACTTAATTTCCATCACATCCTCCCTACCCTGGCTTTGCACATTTTATTTCCTTCACTAAAGGCAAAACAGCCTCTCAAGAGTGCCTCCAAACTAACCTTAGGGACAAAAATGCAAATATCAGCAGAATTTATCATTTTGTCAGCAATCCTTGGTATCACGGCCCCAAAGAGGATGGCAGCTGGTAATCACACAAATATTCCACAATACCATCCACAGGCACCCCGAGTTTCTGGTCACTGACTAGCAGCTGACGAGCACCAGCTCAAGCAGAGGAAAAGTAGGAACAAAACATATTTGCTCTTGGGTTTTACTCTGTGGTCCTGCTTGGCGGTCCTCACCCGAGAAAACCCCGCTTGCGATGGTCCACAGGTGCTATTACTCATGTTTAAAACGTCGGAGGGCAGCAGTTCTCAGCGCCAGCTGAACATCAGAACCACCTGGGGAGGTTTCAAATCGCCAGATGCCCCGGCTGCACCCCAGACCAATAAAAGCGGCTCTCTGGGGGCAGGACCGGGGTGTGACTAGTTGTTAAGGTGCCCCAGGTGATACCAATGGACAGCCAGTGCCGAGAACCTCTGCCTCCGAAACAATTTTTCAGAAATGCAGAAAACGCACAGATTTAGAATGATCACCATTCACTTTGAGAGGAGATAGAGAAAAAAATGATTCACCAAGACTGACCCAAAAGGGAAGAAGCACCACCCGCAAGCCGTAGACTATCATCTTTATCAAGGGACACCGAAAGGCAGACAGCCAGTGATCCAGCACCGTGAGAAGTCCTTAAACACCGACAGGTAATCCACAGGCTGCCCAAACAGAGCCGCAGAGCACAAGAACCCTGGGTTCTCAGCCCAAACTGCTCATCAGAACCACCTTTAAAAACACACCCAAGTCATGCCAGACCAATTAGATCAGGATTTGTGGGGACTGGCTAATGCACAGCACTTTTTAAAACAATGGCTCTCACACCTAACTTGACCAGATTTACCTGGACCCACCGCCATGGTTTCTGATCCGGGGCTGGGCTGGGGATGGGGATATGAGAACACGCAGTTCTAACAGGCTCCCTGCTGATGCTGGTGCTACTGGCCCAGGGGTCACACGTTGAGAACCACTGTTTCCTAAGTTCCCCAGCTGACTCTGATCACTGCAGCCAAGACAGAGGACCGCTGTATAAGAAGAGCATGCTCTGGCCATGGTGTCCAGGGAAGGAATTACTGTAGCTCTGCCACCAACCTTGGACTTGACCACGATAAGCCATTGAGGTTTTTCAAGCCTCAACTTGCTCCTGGTCTATAAAATTGAGATGTAACAAAAAGAGATCCTTGGTTCTTTCTACAAATGTTTTTTTCAAAGGGCTAATTACACATGAAACACTGATATAAACACACATAGAAAGGAAAAGAAAGTGGCCTTATGGGCAATTAAAAAAAAAATAGCTTTCAAAATACAGGAAAGCTAAGTTCTTGCTCACAGGATTTCAGTACATTTGGAGACACATCAATGGGGATGGTCTAGGGATATGTGACAGTGTCAAACAGGCACGTGCTGTGAGTCATTCACGCTGTTTCCCAGACTCACCTGTGAGGACCTTGCAGAGCTGCCCAGGTATCTGGGCCTCGGGAGAGGGGCTGGGTGTCAAGGACCATTTGCGTCTGACCAGATGCTCTTGTCCCTGGGAACTGTTGAGGGGCTGGATGAGCACCTGCTCCTGCCCAAGCTGGATGAGGCCAACCTGCCCAGAAAGAGAAAAACAGACGTCAGTCATCCTCATTCACGCCCGTCCAGGACCCCAGCGGCAGAAGCTGGGAAGGCCACCCAGTTGAGGCCTGTTCCCGTGCTGGGGCTGCTGCTTTGCAGGTTCCGCTGATTCACAGAGCCCAAGAATGAGCTCATGTGTGACCTGAAGCATGGGGATCAAGCGACGGAAGGCAGAGGCTGGGGCACGACAGCACCCATTCTCTGTGTTCACTTTCAAAGGTATATTATTGTGTTTTGGTTTTTTTTTAAACTTTTTAAACTATTTTTAAGTCATCCCCCAGATCATCCACTAGATCACTGAGAAAGCAAGAGAGTTCCAGAAAAACATCTATTTCTGCTTTATTGACTATGCCAAAGCCTTTGACTGTGTGGATCACAATAAGCTGTGGAAAATTCTGAAAGAGATGGGAATACCAGGCCACCTGACCTGCCTCTTGACAAACCTGTATACAGGTCAGGAAGCAACAGTTAGAACTGGACATGGAACAACAGACTGGTTCCAAATAGGAAAAGGAGTACATCAAAGCTGCATATTGTCACCCTGCTTATTTAACTTATACGCAGAGTACATCATGAGAAACGCTGGGCTGGAAGAAGCACAAGCTGGAATCAAGATTGCTGGGAGAAATATCAATAACCTCAGATATGCAGATGACACCACGCTTATGGCAGAAAGTGAAGACGAACTAAAAAGCCTCTTGATAAAAGTGAAAGAGGAGAGTGAAATAGTTGGCTTAAAGCTCAACATTCAGAAAACTAAGATCATGGCATCTGGTCCCATCACTTCATGGCAAATAGATGGGGAAACAGTGGAAACAGTGTCAGACTTTATTTTTCTGGGCTGCAAAATCACTGCAGATGGTGATTGCAGCCATGAAATTAAAAGACACTTACTCCTTGGAAGGAAAATTATGACCAGCTTAGACAGCATATTAAAAAGCAGAGACATACTTTGCCAACAAAGGTCTATCTAGTCAAAGCTATGGTTTTTCTGGTAGTCATGTATGGATGTGAGAATTGGACTACAAAGAAAGCTGAGCGCTGAAGAATTGATGCTTTTGAACTGTGGGGTTGGAGAAAGCTCTTGAGAGTCCCTTGGATTGCAAGAAGATCCAACCAGTCCATCCTAAAGGAAATTAGTCCTGGTTGTTCATTGGAAGGACTGATGTTGAAGCTGAAACTCCAATACTTTGGCCACCTGATGTGAAAAGTTGACTCATTTGAAAAAACCGTGATGCTGGGAAAGATTGAGGGCAGGAGGAGAAGGGGAGGACAGAGGATGAGATGGTTGTATGGCATCACCGACTCGATGGACATGGGTTTGGGTAGACTCCAGGAGTTGGTGATAGACAGGGAGGCCTGGTGTGCTGCAGTTCATGGGGTCGCAAAGAGTTGGACACGACTGAGCAACTGAACTGAAGTCACCCCCCCAAAAGTCAACCTGAGCAGGTACCTCCAAAAATGTTGGGAATGAATGACAATTATATCCTTAATAGGAAAAAAAAAAAAAGTATATATGTATATCCCTGCTACTGCTGCTAAGTCACTTCAGTCGTGTCTGACTCTGTGCGACCCCATAGACGGCAGCCCATCAGGCTCTGCCATCCCTGGGATTCTCCAGGCAAGAACACTGGAGTGGGTTGCCATTTCCTTCTCCAATGCCTGAAAGTGAACAGTGAAAGTGAAGTTGCTCAGTTGTGTCCGACTCTTGGCGATCCCATGGACTGCAGCCCACCAGGCTCCTCCATCCATGGGATTTTCCAGGCAAGAGTACTGGAGTGCGGTGCCATTGCCTTCTCCAATATATATCCCTCAGTTCAGTTCAGTGCAGTCGCTCAGTCGTGTCCGACTCTTTGCCTAGGCATCACTATTTAGACTATTTAGAATCCCTACTTAGACTATTTAGAATTTTATATAGAAACTTATCCCTGGGAATTACTAGAATCAAATAGAGAGGATGGAGTCAGATCTTAGTGTTAATAGTTTGGTGATAGGAGATTTATAGATTTTCTTCAGTATTTCAAGAGAACTTGGTAGAGTAATGAATTAGATTTAGGTTCTAATTTAAAGTACATCAGTGATTTAGACCTGTAATTTTAAAATCTTATCAGGTTCGTAAGCAGTATCAGAATGTATAAGAGAACTTAAGACTTCTTTACAAGACTATTAACTCATTATTTAGAAGAACCATTTAAGTTCTTGCAAAGGATTTATTCTTTAATCAGACTACAAAAGAACTTGAAAATGAAACTGAATATGCTAAATTTCTAAACATGGTTTTAAAGGTTTAAATGTTGTTCATCACCAGATTTGTAAACAGGATCAAATGTTATCCAAAGGCTCCTTAAAAAGAATTTCAAAAACTTGCTACATTATAATGAGAACATGATTTGTAAATTGAACAAAAAACAACTTGCCGCTATAATAGAGTGACTATTAATTCTTAAAAACACGTACACAATGCAGAGAACTTTTCCCTTCGTTTGGAACCAATGCTGACAGCATTAAAAGTCTGCCCTCCTCCCAGGATACTTGCCGCTAGCTTCCCTCTGAATCATCAACAAAACGAGGTAAACCTCCCACAAGGAACCTGACTGGCTATTATCCGTGTTTGCCCGCTGGACCCTGCAGCCCACAGCCCCGGCTCTGGGTTCATGGTTGGGACCACCTTTGCCAGCACAGATTCGGGAGGTAGAGCCAATCTGTCTTAGGCTGTCACGAATATCCCTGCTTCTCTCCCCCCAACCCCACACACACACTACTTTCTAAAAGCTGTAAACATACTAAAGCAATGGTTCCCAAACTCCAGTGTGCATCAAAATCAGCTGGAGGGCGTGGATGCTCAGCAAGAACACTCATTTCTAACAAGTCCCCAGGTGGCACCTCTGCTGTAGGCCTGAGGACCACGCTTTGAGAAGCACTGGTCTCCACCACAGCTCAGCAGTTCCTCCAGCCTCAGCTACAAAGTTTACTCACACCAAAGGATACAGACTCCTCTACCTTCTGAAAGGACGCATCGATTCGAATCCTCTGGAAATAAATCAGATCAATTATGAAGATCGCCTGCAACTTCTAGTCCCCAAATCACAGGGTGAGACCATACTTACTGCTCTAAGCAGATTGCAAGGTTTCCATTTCATTAGAACTTCTGCCAAGAACAACTCAAGAGATTTTACTGCCCAAATAAAACTGTCTTAAAGTGGTACTGCATGCCTTGCCGGGAAGCAGGGCTTTCTCCCCTCTCCTTTGAAGTTAAAACCTGAGTCTGTTCACTGTGATACTTCAGGGAGGTGGTTGTGGGGGGCAGTGCAGATCCCCACCGGAAAGCCTCAGGGCAGAACCCCTCGAGAACTGCCACTGGAAACGTCCATGATTGAGTTGGCAGGATCAAATGTTGGCAGATGGGCCCCGCATGGAAGGAGGCTGTGCTCCCTGGAGGACACGCTCCATTCTGACAGGGTCCCAAGTCTCCCCAAAATGCTCAGGCTGCGGGAGGGCAAAGCCCCCTTGTGTCTAGCACTTTCCAAGCCAGTTATCCTCCACTCAGCCCAGTGTCCAAGCCGCAGGGTAAAAGACCATTTAGCCAGTAGTTCTGATGTGACATAACACAGAGAATCTGTAAGAAAGCCTACGGGCAGGCACACATACACACACACAAAACCACAGTCCCACCTCCTGGTGGAGTTTTTACCTTAGAGGGTCGTTTTCACAGGGACCACATGGTGGTTTCAATCTACTCAAGAAAGAGACTAGCAAAGCTGCTGAGACAGACACATGGGCCAAAGACCTGTACTCAACCGGGCAGCCAGGAGCCCCCAGGGCCCGGAATTTCATGCAGGCCTGTGGCCAGAACGAGCACCTGGAGGGGCCGCAGGGCATGGCCCACCTGTCCAGAAGCCACCACAAGGAGGGACTTGCCCCTGTCCTCCCCAAGTGCTGCCACCGGGCACCCTGAAGCCTCACCAACACCCACTGGGTCATCGCAGTGGTAAGACGTTCTGTGAAAAGCGCTGTCTCCACCACCACCACCACCCTCCCTGCCACACACACACACAGACATACACACACACACACATGCAGAGACATATATATACACACATACAAACACAGAAATACATACACAGATGCACACACACATACACGCAGACACATATACACACACATATACACACATGCGTGCACACATATACACACATGCACACACACATAAATGTGCACACACATACACACACCCACATATGCATACATGCACACACATACACAGAGACACATATATACATACACACATGCACACACATATACACACATGCATGCACACATATACACACATGCCCACACACACATACACACATATGCATACACGTGCACAGAAATACATACACACATGTACACACATACATACATACACACAGAGACATACACATACACACACACACAATCTCAGCATGGGAAAAACTTGTCAGCCCTTTCCCTAACCATCCTCTCCCTCCCCTTTCCCTACAAAAACCAATCCCCTTCCCCGGCACTCTGTGTCCCAGCCCACTACCACTGTGTTAGAGGGCATCTGTCACAGGCCAGTGCATAGTTTGTGTCTTTGAGGCAAGATCAGAATTATTCCTCATTATTTTTCCAATGTCTGCCACATGAGAGTGACTCAAGAAAAATGTGAGTGAACTGGACTGTACTGGGATGGACTCAAATTAAATGGATGCAACAGAATGAAGTGGACGGACCGGCGCAGACTAGAAGGCCCCAGCGCAGTGCTCCCGCAGCCCCGCGCCCACAGTCCTGTCCCCGGCTGCATGCTGCAGTCCCTCGGCCGGTTCTGAGAACTCCTGAGGCCCAGGCCCCACTCCAGGCCACATGAGTTAGATCTCTGGGGGTAAAACTCGGGCACTGGTATTTTTTTAACTCACTGGGAGACGCTGATGCAGCCAGCATCAAGAACCACTTTCCTAGCTTTCAGCTGGCTGCTGGAGAGGTGGCCACCTCCCACGTCAATCCAGGACCTGGAGGTGCCCTGGGCATGGAGCGCCTGCACCAGCCTGGGCCTTCCTGACTGGGCCCTCTGCCTTGTGGCCCCAAGAGCTGAGCAGGGCTTTCTGGGTTTGCATTATTCCTCTGCTCACTGTCTATGTCGAGAAGGGAGCCACTGGGAAATGCTCTTGCAAGGCTTCCCTGTTCCACAGACAGCAGCGAGGAAACGCCTCAGATCACAGTATATGCAGGAGCACTGCAGACCCCATCTAAAGGGGACTGGACTCCCATGGCGGACAGGACTGGAAGCCCAGAGGCCTCTGGCTTTTAAAGGAGACAACAATCCTCAATGAAATGAAAAGAGAAACCTTACATCTTCTAAGATTTGGTATCCTACTAAAGAAGTTTGTTGAAGTTGCTCAGTCGTGTGCAACTCTTTGGATTCCCATGGACTGTAGCCTACTGGGCTCCTCCGTCCATGGAATTTTCCAGGCAAGAGTACTGGTGTGGGTTGCCATTTCCTTCTCCAGGGGATCTTCCCGACCTGGGGATCAAACCCAGGTCTCCCACATTGCAGGCAGATGCTTTACCTTTAAAGAAGTTTGGGGCAAATAAAATGTATCAGGTGTAACCTGATATTACAAAAGTTCTGAGTGGTTCCCTTTCAGTTCCCTTTATTCTGGAAGCTGGCTTTGAGGGGTTTCAGTGCTGCTTTAAGAGAGCATTATAATCTGGGTATTATTAACCCCACCCAATCCCCTGAAGCAGGACTAGCTCTCCCTGCAGCTGGAAAAATGAGTGAATGTCAGAAAGGTTTGTAACTTCCTAACATTAGTGAGACTTCTTTGCATAACATGAAAAATGCATTTAAGAAACTCTGTTGCATGCATGTTCTGGAAACATCTGACGCTCTTCCCTCTGTCTGAGGGGACCTGCCTAGTGACTGGTGACCTCACTGTCCTACAAAGGCCACACGGGGACTTCAGCACCCAGGGAGCCTTCGAAGCCTCTCCTTTTCAGGAGGCCATGGCTCCTGGGTTCACTGGACTGGGTCTTCAACGGCCTCCTCCCTGTGGAGGGGTGTGTAGGTGGCTGGAGAGGACGGAGCAGCAAGTCTGCTCCCAAGAAGGAAAAACAGTCCTGGGGCTGCAGGCCTTGCTACACTGGCCTCAGACTTTTGGGAGGCCTCAGCGGAATCTGGGGGGGCTCAAACCTGTCCCAGGAGCATCCCCGATACAGCACAGGCATGAGGGGCCTCCCAACCTCCACAAGGAGCCCCCCTTTCAGGGTTATGTTGCTGCCTCTGCAAACGTCAATTGCCTGAACACAGATTCTTGGTCTTTACTCCAAAGTCAGCCTCCCTGTTTACAGCACTAGACAGTCAGTCACAGACCCCCTTCTTCAGACCCCTCTCTTGTAGTTTTCCTCTCTGTTTCCACAACCCAAGCCTTGAGGCCCATCACCTCGCCCTTCCAAACGCCCCCTGCTCCTGTCCTCCCCACAATGCTCTCCCCAGGGACTCCCCGGTTAGTAGCCAGAAATGCCCCCTCATGGCCTCCAAGCCAGTGATCCTCAAAATGGTCCCCGACCAGCAGCAGCACCTGAGAACCTGTCAGAGCTCAAGCTCTCGGGTCCACCGCCAGATGGACTGGATCAGAAACCTGGGGGGTGGGGCCCTGCAAGCCAGGTAGCAAATGCTGCCGGGAACTCTGATGCCAGCTCAGGGCTGAGAACCACTCATAAAGGATGAACCCCCTCCCTACCCCCACCCTACAGGCTTAAGAGCATGCTCCTTCCCCTGCGAACCTTCCGAGACAGGGCCCCATACCCTACTTCTCTCTGAGGCTCACTGGGAGCCTACCGGAGGGTCCTACACACGGCAGGTATATGATAATGATCTGCTCATTTAGTCAACAGCCTGACTGGTTGGTTGATCTATAAATGGAAAAGTCTGGAAATAGCCTGTGGGGCAAGAGAAGAAATGTGTTTCTAATGCTTTAACGTGCCAGGCTCTCGCTAACTGATTTCAGACTTTATCTTACTTCCTTCTCTCGACAGCCACGCAAGCCAATGCTATTTACCCTTGTGTGACTTCAGACAGGGGCATTCAAAGGACATAAGCGACTTGCTCAAGATCACAGCCCGGAAAAGTCTTATTTCCGAAAGAACATGGGTGTGACGGTGCACCTGTGAGCCCATGTGTAGAAACACGCACGGGGAAGGTGCTGACTCTGAGTGGTTCCCCAGGACGTTCTGGCTGCAAAAACATCTCCTGTTGCACATATCCAAGGTCAAGGAGCTGCAGTATCTCCAATTCAGGAAATAAGCTTCAAGAATGCTGTCAAAGAAGACATCTTCAGTCATCATCCCATCTTGTACTTCAACAGGTTGCCAACTAAATACAAAGTTCAGGTATACACGTGTATACCTGTGGCGGATTCATGTTGATATATGGCAAAACCAATACGATATTGTAAAGTTAAAAAATAAAATAAAAAAAAAATACAAAGTTAAGATGGGAAAATCTAGCTACATACCCTAGGTAAGTAACTAGACAGGCTTAGGTATCCGAGGTTACAGTCAAGGGCAGCCTGATGCTCACGAGCGGTGGGTACAGAGTTACCATCAAGCAGAGTGAGCATCCTTCCAGAGGAGTTGGTGGGAGGCCTTAGAATTCTATGCTCCAGGTTCTCCTCTTCAATTCCTCCGCATCCCAAATTTCACAACTGTCTTTTCCCTCCTTGCTTTCCTTAACATCCACTCAAGTGATCCTTTTTACAAAGCTTTAAAAAATGTGTTTTGCATTTTCCAAATACATTTATGTTGTGCGTGATAAATTCTTCAGTAACATTAACTGCTGAAAGACTAAGGACTGCGTGCCTTCCCCACACCCGTATCAATACCATGATGCAGGATAACCTGCATAAAGGATAAGGTCTCTTTGCTCCCTTCCCAATGGCCTCCACACCACACAGCTTTTGCCAAGACTGCTTCCTACTCAGCTATAGTGATCAACTGATGCTGCATTTAAAAGCTGGGCAATTTTGTGGGCAATGAAAAGCGAGTTGGGCAACTCTAAAGGGAGAGGCAGCAACCTCCCAAACTGGCCCCTTCATCACTGATATCACGCTGCCCTCTTGAGAGCATGGGCCCCCAACTCTTCTAAGCCACCTGCTGACTGCCTGGCTGACCTCAGTCCCACCCCGTTCTTATCTGGACCACATTTCTTCGCCTGTAGAAATGGTGAGCACTCTCCTAAAAGCTCCTGAGCAGACTGAAAGGAAGAGCTATGGGAACTAAGAGTGTGGGGAGCAGCACGGGCAAGGGGCTCCCGCCCCAGCCCTGCACTGTGGTCGGGCACTGGGCAGACAGAGCCCCTGCCCTGTGGTCGGGCACAGACAGAGCCAGGCTGGGTGGCCCATGAGGCCAGTGAGCAGCCTGGGTGACAGAAACATAAGCCAGCATCTCTCGGAGCATGGATGTGACTCCAGAGAAGGTGTCCTGGGACCACCCCTGACCTTCTGTTCCTCCTGGGTGGCCTGGAGAAAGGGCCATGCCCCAGAGCTTCTGGGTGTCCCGTGTGGCCCCAGCATCTCGCCCACAGGGCACCCCCTCAGGCCACAGCCCCAGCTAACAGGCGGACATGTTCTGGCCAAGGACTTCCCTGACCTGGTGCTTGTGAGGCAGAAGGGCCCCTGTTCAGCAGACCAGACGCTCTGCCTGCCCGCCCTCCTCTCCTCTCATGTGGGGATGAGGACGGCCCCTCCATCCTCTTCTTTCCGACAGGCAGCACTGAGAGTCTTTTCAGAGACGGAAACTCGCTGTCTCTGGGGTTCCATCTCCACTGCCTGCTCTGGTGAATCTTAACCCGAAGTTTCTTCAGATTCCGCCAGCCTTCCATGATCTGGTCCCATTCACACGAGGCAGCTGATCCAAACTCATATAAATCCTCTGGGAAAGAAAATACCTTCTTCATATACCCAGAGTTCATCACTTTGGAGTCAAATACAGTTACAGAAACTTCCCAAAACCTATGTTATGTCTGAGAACTTCTCTGAAATGTAAATAAAATGAAGATGCATAAACGTAAACCAATTAATACTTGAGCCCATGGTCTCTGAAGATCCAAAAAATGCAGCTTGCACAGCTTTTCAAGGTAAGACAGAGAAGGGAAACACCATAGACCCCCACCTCCGCCCACTGTCAAAAGGCGGGGTTCCAAGGGTGGAGAGCAAAACGGAGTGTGAAATTTACTTCCCCTGTCCCCATGCACAATTAAGGAACGATCTATTCTAATCACGCATCTCCTTCAAACAGGTGTCAAATGTCTCTGGAGACGGCTCAGGGAGCAGAGGCCGCACACACCTCCCTGCAGGCAACGCTCCTCATTAGGCCGTTCCGGAGACCTGAGATGCAGCAGGTTTAATTCATACTCAACACTGGAATAAAATTTTATCAAACACATCCATGTCCACCTGTCTCTTTACCTTCTTACGGCTGCTTCTGCACTCAAAGAGCAGTGTTGAGTAGTTGGGACAGAGACCATATGGCCTGCAAAGCCTGCAGGATTTACTACTTGGTCCTTTGCAGAAAGTTTGCCAGCCCTGCTCAACATGATTCTTCAGACACAACGAGCCTTTGGAATGCTCCCAGCTGTGGGCACCAAAACTCACCTACTGGACATTATTCCTTTCCCCATACCTCATGGTTGAACCTGTCCTCAAAAACACACAACACCCGAGCGAGGTCTCTACGGGGCTTCTACCATGGTCCAGAGGGGCTAACACAACATTACTGCCCAGCGGAACTGTCTTAGGCACACCGAGTACCAAAATCAAAGTAAGGTGGGGTGTGCCTACATTCCTGCTGCTTTCTTTTCTAGAGGAGCAGGACCACTCTGCCACCAGAGGTCCACTCCAAGTCACCCAGCAGTCTCTGAACCCCTGCCCTTCCTCTATAGGGTGTATTAGAAAGAAGTGTCCAATGTCCAGCTTACATCTATGGGACACACAAGGCAGACGAAACCACAGAAGTACGAATTTTAAATCTAAAGTCTTAGAGGTGCCCCCACTGCAGCTGGCACATGCTTAACGCAGCCTCTTTGCCTCGTTCCTTTATCTAAAGCACAGCGCCCTCACATGGTGCTGAAGGGAAGGGCAGTCCTGCTGAAAACCTGGAGGACAGAAGGGAACTCTCACAGCTCAGAGCCATGTGTGAAAGGGCCCAGCACTCACTCCCGGAGGATTTTAAATCAGTGTTATCCAGATATCCACTCTCAGATCCTTCGCAGATAGCGCCTCGCTGGAAACTTTACACCAAGAAGTATAAACTCTGACCTCTACAGAAACTCACTAAACCGCAGCAAATGGGATTCAGATGTTTCCATGTTCAGTACAGTGATGTGACCTAGACTTTAAACACTTTGGCAAAAACAGGAAAAATGATGTGGGCCTTCCAGTCCCTCCCAGAACATGATACAGCCTTGACCCGAGTCCTTCAGTGATCTGAGCCTTTCTCACCCCTGCTTAAGCCTCCTCACCCACAGCTCAGACTCCCTGCTGCTGTTCCACACTAGCTCCTACCAGGACCCTCCACGGTCCCTTTTCCTCATTTAACCAAAGATGCCAATTTCTCCAGTCCAGCAAATGGAGATCATATTCTTATCAGAACTCAAAAAATCCTACAAGGGGAACTGGTGAAAGCCAAGTTTAGAATTACTACCTAAGGTCCCCTACACTGCCGGGAAGCGAGCAGTCTTACATAAAGACTCTGACCCTCAGGGTTTCTGATCTTTGTGGCAGATTTGTGTCAACTTGTTGCACGGTATGTGGGTAAGGGCGAGAGAATTCTAGATGGTGGAATGAGAGAAGGTGGAAGTGGGGAAAGCAGTTTCCTGTGCCAGGAAAGGACAGACACAAAAGAGTATCAGAAACCACTTTCCCAGAAGATAGAGACGCGTGCTCTGCGCCCATCCCAGGCTCTGCCGGGTGGGGGCAGCCCATCTGCCAGCCATCTGTGCTCCTTGGGGGCATGATGAGAAGCTGAGAAGTGTTGTTTGGGCACCAATGTAACCAAGTGAGCCAGTGTGAGCAAAGGCAGGGCAGAGGCGCCAAGGACTTCCTCCCTCCCTCCGAGCACTCCACAGGTGCGGAAACCGCAGCAGTGGTGGGTAAGGGCAGATTACTGCCACACCAGAGAGCTTCCAGGGACAGAGAGAGGGGCTTATAACCAAGGTCAGCATTCCTCAGGCCTAGCTGAGGGTAGGTGCCAACAAATGCCTGCTTGCAGCATTAGGTAAAAATATTAGGGACACCTTCTCTTTCCTGGCTCCCATGTTTTAACTAAGAAGAGTAGGTTAGCGGCCTGTCTGGGGACCCCTCCAAATATCCCTTCCTGAGTAAAGACTCAAAATTACAAAAAGGAGGCCAATGCTTGACTCGATCCCCAATTCAAGAACAGACGAACATACAGATCGGTGTTCCCCATGACATGCACACAGCACACCTGTGCAGAAGCAAACAGGGCTCTCTCTACATCCCGGCCAGGTGCACGTCTCAGTCTAAGGGCCTGGCGGATTTCATCTGGGCAGGACCTGTGCTCCCTGGG
Source organism: Bubalus kerabau (assembly GCF_029407905.1). Taxonomy (NCBI): domain Eukaryota; kingdom Metazoa; phylum Chordata; class Mammalia; order Artiodactyla; family Bovidae; genus Bubalus; species Bubalus kerabau. The sequence goes on along the minus strand of NC_073642.1, from coordinate 7,054,816 downwards.
CAGGCTGCGGCTATCTCGCGGTGCACCCCCACGTCGGTGCTGGCCTGACTCACCTCTGAATTTGCAGAACTGACAGCGCTGGGTAATGAGATGACTCCCCTTTCTTGCCCTCTGCTCCTAGACCCTCTGGGAGGTTGGGGGTGCTCCCTCCTGCCAGCGGCAGAGCACATCGGAGGCCCCACCGCCATCCCAGCCCTCCCCGGAGACCTCCCTTCACCCCCACCCTTGGCGCCCGGACAGATAGCCAGGCAGACCCGGAGGTGGCAAGGGCTGTACCAGGCCGCCGGCGGCGCCGCAGGCGCTGAGCGAGACGAGGGAGCCGGGGTGGCCGAGCACGCTGCCGGAGTAGAAGCACAGCTCTGCTGACCGTCCGTGGCGCCCGCCTGCGCCGTCCTCCTCCACCTCGAAGCCGCCGGACAGGAAGCGCAGGTCGCGGCGCAGCTGCAGGTACAGGTCGCGCCCGAAGGCCGGCAGGTGCAGCAGCAGGGCGCGCTCCCCCAGCCTGGCGCGCGGGGCTGCGGGGGGCGCGCGGGGCCGTCGGCGCCTGCGGGGCCCGGGGGCGCCGGGCAGGGGCGGCAGGTGCACGTCTTCCAGGCGCACCCGCCGCGGGAGCACCACCTCCACGTCGGCCGCCGCGTCGCCGACAGCTGCGGGGAGAGACGAGACGCGTCAGCGCGGCGGGGCCCGCCCTCCCGCCCGCCTGCCGCTCGCGGGGGCCAGCGCCGGGCATCCAGCGCCAGCGCGGTCCCGAGACGGCGCCCTCGTCCCGTCCCTCGCCCGGGCACCTCCGCGCCGGCCAGCGCCGCCGCCCGGGCCCCGCGCCACTCCGGACGCGGCCGCCCGGGCCCCTCCGGGGACGCGGCGCCCGGGGGAGCCGGACCCCCGGCGGCCGCCCGGGGCCGAGTCCTCCGGCCGCGGCCCGCGCCCCCTCGACCCCGCGGCTGTCAGCGGCCGGCCGCCGCGACGCGGCCGCGCAAGCAGGCGGAGGCCGCCGGGGAGGGCAGGCGGAGGGTGGCCGCGGGAGGCGCGGGCGAAGGGGCGGCGGGAGCGGGGCGCTACCTGTCCCCGGGTCCAGTCCCCAGAGCAGCAGCAGCAGCAGGGGTAGGGCCAGGGGGGGCAGCAGGGCGCCGTCACACATGGTCCTCGGGAGCAGGCGCCCCCCGCGCGGCCGCTGCGGAGCAGGAGCGCGCGAGGCGGCGGCGCCAGCCGGAGTGAGGCTCCCCAGCCTTCGGAAAAAGTAATTAGCGCTGCGGACAAACCCAACGTGGTAAATCGCAAGCCCCGCCTTCTTCTCGGGAGGCGGGCAACGATTGGACTCCCGCTTTCTCCCGCCCCGCCTCCCCCTCGCCGATTGGCTGGGACGGACCTGACCCAGAGTGCGTAGTTAGGTTGTAAGCACTTTCTTACACGTGGTTTCTGGGCAGTTGCGGGAATGGGGCACCAGGTGGCGCAAGGGAGCCGCGTGAAGCCGCGCGATCCTGGACCACTCGGGGAGACTCCTGACTGATGTTCCGTTTGTCCCCATATTTGGAACTCTGTTTCCCTGGAAGACAGGCCAGAAATTGTCTAGCTTTAAGGGACTTCACCCATAAAGGCATATTATGTCTATATCTAAAGTAAAATGAGTTTTGGTTGTTTGTGGGAGAGCAGTTTCTTGCACAAGGTGTGCAACTTTGCACCTTGGAAGAAAAGCTATGACAAACCTATGGTTTTCCCAGTAGTCATGTACGAATGTGAGAGTTGGGCCATAAAGCAGGCTGAACGCCAAAGAATTGATGCTTTCGGAACTGGAAAAGACGCCTAGAGTCCCTTAGATTGCGAGGGGATTCAACCAGTCCATCCTAAAGGAAATCAGTCCTGAATATTCATCGGAAGGACTGATGCTGAAGCTGAAGCTCCAATACTTTGGCCACCTGATGCGAAGAACTGACTCATTTGAAAAGACCCTGATGCTGGGAAAGATTGAAGCTGGGAGGAAAAGGGGACGACAGAGGATGAGGTGGTTGGATGACATCATTGACTCCATGCACATGAGTTTGAGCAAGGTCTGGGAGGTACTGAAGGACTGGGAAGCCTGGCGTCCTGCAGTTCATGGGGTCGCAAAGAGCTGGACACAACTGAACGACTGAACAACAACTAGTTACATTCAAGGCAGTGGTGTTTATGCAAAATCTTCACACCCCCTGTTGTCTTTATCTTCACAGAAGTCAGTGGAACTGGCAAGATCACACCCTCTGACAGACTGAGAAACTGAGAGAGAGAGAGCTTAAGGAGCTTACTAACTCACCCAGTAAGTTCCTGTCAGAGCAAGAGCTGGAACTGTGGTCCTGACTTCCAGCCCAGTGCTGCTCGCTACAAACAAGAGCCCCCCCAATGCAAGCAGGAAGGAATATTACCCGGTTTTACAGATTAGGAAACAGGCACACAGTGGCAAAGCCTGGACTTGGACCCAGGTCTTCCAGCAACAGAATGACTCCATTCTTTTCCTCAGATTATAACTGAGGTCTTCAGGAAAGTTGACTCCTTTAGTTTCCTGAGGAGCATCTTGTAGAAACAAACCAGAATGAATTGATATGCAGCCATTCTCAGCTCTCCCTCCTTCTTTCCCCATCCTACCCGTTTTTGTTTTCTCAAAGCGGAGGGGCTACAGCACTTCTCCTGTACTCTGCTGAGGGCCTCTCAGAATCTAAAATGTATCACAGGGATTACATGTCATCAGAAGGAATCCAGAGGTGAACACTATCCAGCTTTCGTGCTAGTTAATCCTAGGAGGGGACTGTGTCACTGACTCTTAATAAAGCCCAGCACTCTCACTACCGCTAACTCATCGTTTTGTGTTTCCCCAGGGCGTGGCTGGTGGAATCCTCTCCTGCTTTGTCCGCCCCACCCTCCACTGCTCCAGGGGCTGCCACTCATTGCTGGGCACCTGAAGCTTCTGAAAGTCTCCACACACATCCTGCTCGTGGCCAGGTTTGGGGCTTTTTCTCTCCTCTGACAGCAACCTCAGCCAAATGAAAGTTCAGCATCATCTTCTGATGGAACAAGATATCCTGTTGAGCTTTTTGGTGCAGGTTTGTTGGCCAAAGTCCTGCCATTGAAAGCTAGGGAGTAGCAGCCCCACTGCCTTTCAGGAATAGTCCTGCTGTTGGAACCCACCTGAGTTTGCCATCGTTAACCTATCAGATAGCCAGCGGTCTTCAGTCCTTTTGGCACCAGGGATCGGTTTCATGGAAGGTAATTTTTCCACAGCCGGGATGTGGGGAGGGCAGAGAGCAGATGGTTTGGGGATGATTCTCATAAGGAGCATGCAACCTGGGTCCTTGGATGTGCAGTTCACAGGAGGGCTTGCGTTCCTACAAATGCAACCGCTGAGACAGAGTTCAGCTGGTAATGCGAGCGATGGGGAGTGATTGTCAATACAGATGAAGCTTCCCTCGCTTGCCTGCCTGACACTCACCTCCTGCCGTGCGGCCCAGTTCCTACCAGGTTGCGGGGGGGCCGAGATAGGTGACCCTCAAATGCATTAGTCTGTAGGGACATGGAACCTGAAGCAACAGCAAGATGACATTTCATCTTCCAGCTTGTCTGAAACATAAGAGCTTGGAAATATCTTTATTTCCCTTGGTAACAGGATTGGAGAGGACACTCTCCTGCCCGTGGATAGGGGTGTACATTGGTGCAGCCAATTTGAAAAAAAAATAGACAAACTGTAGTCAAATTTAACATGTACACACCCTACAACTCTGCTATCTGTTCTGGTTAACTACAACAGACAAACTGATAATGTGTAAAAGAATGCTCATCAGACCATGTTACTAACAGCAAAAAATTCTGCAAAAATCTGAAGGTTAATCATTAGATAAATGGCTAATAGAGCCCAGAAATAAACCTGTGCACATATAATCAACTAATATTTGACAAAAGAGCCAAGAATAATCAAGGAGAAAAGATAGTTTCTTTAATATATGGTGGTGGGAAAACTAGAAATCAGTTTGCAAGAAAAATGAACTTGGACCCTTCTCTGACACCACTCACAAAAAACAACTTAAAATAAATGTAAAATTTGAAATGGTAAAACTTGTAGAAGAAAACAGAGGAGAAAAGCTCCTTGACATTGGTCTTGGTAACAATTTCTTAAATGACCACTAAATTGCAAGAAACAAAACAAAAATCAACAAATGGCACTGAATCAAATCTCAAAGTTTCTGCAAAGCAAAGGAAACCATCAACAAAATGAAAATGCTACTTACAGAATGGGAAAAAGTATTTACAGACCATACATCTGATAAGGGTTTATTATCCAAAATACATGGGATATTTATGCAACTCACTAGAAAAAATAGCCATCCAGTAGAAAAATGGAAAAAGAACCTGAATAGTTTTCTAAAGAAAATGCCATACAAATGGCCAACAAGTACATGAAAAATTGTTCCAGGCTAAGGGATTGGGGGCAGGAGGAGAAGAGGACGACAGAGGATGAGATGGCTGGATGGCGTCACTGACTCGATGGACGTGAGTCTAAGTGAATTCCGGGAGTTGGTGATGGACAGGGAGGCCTGGCGTGCTGTGATTCATGGGGTCGCAAAGAGTCAGACACGACTGAGTGACTGAACTGAACTGAACCATCATGGAAATGTAAATCAAAACCACAATGAGATATCACCTCATATCTTTTAGGACCAGTCAGTTCAATTCAGTCCCTCAGTCATGTCCAATTCTTTGCGACCCCATGAACTGCAGCACGCCCGGCTTCCTTGTCCATCACCAACTTCTGGAGCTCACCCAAACTCATATACACTGAGTTGGTGATGCCATCCAACCCTCTCATCCTCTGTTGTCCCCTTCTCCTCCTGTCCTCAATCTTTCCCAGCATCAGGGTCTTTTCAAATGAGTCAGCTCTTCACATCAGGTGGCCAAGGTATTGGAGTTTCAGCTTCCAACATCATCCTTCCAATGAAAACCCAGGACTGATCTCTTTAGGATGAACTGGTTGGATCTCCTTGCAGTCTAAGGGACTCTCAAGAGTCTTCTCCAACACCACAGTTCAAAAGCATCAATTCTTCAGTGCTCAGCTTTCTTCACAGTCCAACTCTCACATCCATACATGACCACTGGAAAAACCATAGCCTTGACTAGACGGACCTTTGTTGACAAAGTAATGTCTCTCTTTTTTAATATGCTGACTAGGTTGGTCATAACTTTCCTTCCAAGGAGTAGGCGTCTTTTAATTTCATGGCTGCAGTCACCATCTGCAGTGATTTTGGAGCCCAAAAATATAAAGTCAGCCACTGTTACCCATCTATTTGCCATGAAGTGATTGGACCAGATGCCATGATCTTAGTTTTCTGAATGTTGAGCTTTAAGCCAACTTTTTCACTCTCTTCTTCACTTTCATCAAGAGACTTTTTAGTTCCTCTTCACTTTCTGCCATAAGGGTGGTGTCATCTGCATATCTGAGGTTATTGATATTTCTCCCAGCAATCTTGATTCCAGCTTGTGTTTCTTCCAGCCCAGCGTTTCTCATGATGTACTCTGAATAAAAGTTCAATAAGCAGGGTGACAATATACAGCCTTGACGTACTCCTTTTCCTATTTGGAACCAGTCTGTTGTTCCATGTCCAGTTCTAACTGTTGCTTCCTGACCTGCATACAGGTTTCTCAAGAGCAGGTCAGGTGGTCTGGTATTTCCATCTCTTTCACAATTTCCCATAATTTATTGTGGTCCACACAGTCAAAGGCTTTGGCATAGTCAATAAAGCAGAAATAGATGTTTTTCTGAAACTCTTGCTTTTTCCATGATCCAGCGGATGTTGGCAATTTGATCTCTGGTTCCTCTGCCTTTTCTAAAACCAGCCTGAACATCTGGAAGTTCACGATTCATGTATTGAGGAAGCCTGGCTTGGAGAATTTTGAGCATTACTTTACTAGCATGTGAGATGAGTGCAATTGTGCAGTAGTTTGAACATTCTTTGGCATTGCCTTTCTTTGGGATTGGAATGAAAACTGACCTTTTCCAGTCCTATGGTCACTGCTGAGTTTTCCAAATTTGCTGGCATATTGAGTGCAGCACTTTCACAGCATCATTTCCAGGATTTGAAATAGCTCCACTAGAATTCTATCACCTCCACTAGCTTTGTTCGTAGTGATGCTTCCTAAGGCCCACTTGACTTCACATTCCAGGATGTCTGGCTCTAGGTGAGTGATCATACCATCATTATTATCTGGGTCATGAAGATCTTTTTTGTACAGTTCTTCTGTGTATTCCTGCCACCTCTTCTTCATATCTTCTGCTTCTGTTAGGTCCATACAATTTCTGTCCTTTATTGAGCCCATCTTTGCATGAAATGGTCCCTTGGTAGCTCTAATTTTCTTGAAAAGATCTCTGCTGCTAAGTCACTTCAGTCGTGTCCAACTCTGTGCAACTCCAGAGACGGCAGCCCACCAGGCTCCCCCGTCCCTGGGATTCTCCAGGCAAGCACACTGGACTGGGTTGCCATTTCCTTCTCCAATGCATGAAAGTGAAAAGTGAGAGTCAGTCACTCAGTCGTGTCCGACCCTCAGCGACCCCATGGACTGCCAGGCTTCTCTGTCCATGGGATTTTCCAGGCAAGAATACTGGAGTGGGGTGCCATAGATCTCTAGTCTTTCCCATTCTGTTGTTTTCCTCTATTTCTTTGCATTGATCGCTGAGGAAGGCCTTTCTTATCTCTCCTTGCTATTCTTTGGAACTCTGCATTCAAATGGATATATCTTTCCTTTTCTCCTTTGCTTTCTGTTTCTCTTCTTTTCACAGTTATTTGTAAGGCCTCCTCAGACAGCCATTTTGCCTTTTTGCCTTTCTTTTTCTTGGAAATGGTCTTGATCCCTGTCTCCTGTACAATGTCACGAACCTCATTCCATAGTTCATCAGGCACTCTGTCTATCAGATCTAGGCCCTTAAATCTATTTCTCACTTCCACTGTATAATCATAAGGGGTTTGATTTAGGTCATACCTGAATGGCCTAGTGGTTTTCCCTACTTTCTTCAATTTAAGTCTGAATTTGGCAATAAGGAGTTCATGATCTGAGCCACAGTCAGCTCCTGGTCTTGTTTTTGCTGACTGTATAGAACGTCTCCATCTTTGGCTGCAAAGAATATAATCAATCTGATTTCAGTGTTGGCCACCTGGTGATGTCCATGTGTAGTGTCTTCTCTTGTGTTGGTGGAAGAGGGTGTTTGTTATGACCAATGCATTCTCTTGGCAAAACTCTATTAGTCTTTGCCCTGCTTCATTCCGTATTCCAAGGCCAAATTTGCCTGTTACTTCAGGTGTTTCTTGACTTCCTACTTTTGCATTCCAGTCCCCTATAATGAAAAGGACATCTTTTTTGGGTGTTAGTTCTAAAAAGTCTTGTGGGTCTTCATAGAACTGTTCAACTTCAACTTCTTCAGCATTACTCTCTGGGGGCATAGACTTGGGTTACCGTGATATTGAATGGTTTGCCTTCAAAATGAACAGAGATCATTCTGTCATTTTTGAGATTGCATCCAAGTACTGCATTTAGGACTCTTTTGTTGACTATTATGGCTACTCCATTTATTCTAAGGGATTTTTGCCCACAGTAGTAGATATAATGGTCATCTTTTAGGATGTCTATTATCAAAAAAACAAGAGACAACAAATGTTGGCAAGGATGTGATAAAAGGAACTCATGCTTTGTTTGAGGGAATCTAAATTGGTACAGCCATTATGGAAAACAAGACAGAGAAAAATCTTAATGGTACTACCACATGATCCAGCAATTCCACTTCTGGGTATATAGCTGAAGGAAGACATTAAATGAAATAAGTCAGTCACAAAAAGACAAATACTGTATGAGTCTGCTTATATGAGGATATTAGGTGCCTAGAGTAGTCACATTTACAGAAACAGAAGGGAGTCTAGTGGTTACTAGGGGCTGGGGGCAGGGGAATGGAGAGTCAGTGTTTAATGGGAACAAAGTTTCGGTCTGAGAAGATGAAAAAGCTCTCAAGATGGATGGTGGCAAGGGCTGTACAACAATGTGAGTGTAACCTAATACCACTGCACTGTACACTTTAAATGACTTAAATGGTAAATTTTATGTTAGGTATACTTTCCCAAAATTTAAAAAAAAAAAATTCGCTTGAAAAAGGAAATCACTACTATTTGCTATGATCCTGTTTCATCTTAACACACAAATTTCCTGGTCTTAATTTTGTGGAAGAGCGGTGCTTAATCTCATTTCACACATGGAAGAGGGCTGGGAGAGATTAAAAGCAAGGCAAACAAACAGATAAAAGCCCTATAGATGGAAGTAGCAGTTTAAATCTGATGTAAGAGAAGCCCTCTTTTTTGTCTGGGGGTCAAAGCTGTCTATTGCACTCACAAATGAGAAAGATCCTGAGTTTTTCAGCTTGTCTGGTGCTTTTTGTGAACTGCTCCATTCTGGTGTCAGATCACATTTTCTGATGATGTTGTCTGGAACTGACTCCCCAGCAGGTCAGTTATGTTGCTTCTCATGGCTTCTTGGATGTTTGGATGCTGGTTACCATCATCATGACCACTACTATTGTTACTGAAAGCAAGACAGTCCCCAAAGCAGCACAGACTCTGCCAAGAGACACCATGTTCAAATGTCAAACTTAGAAACAGAGGGCCAGGGACTTCTTTGGTGGTCTGGTGGCTAAGATTCCGAGCTCCCAATGATGGGGGCCTGGGTTTGATCCCTGGTCAGGGAACTAGATCTCACATCCTGCAACTAAAGATCCTGCATGCTGTGACCAAAAGACCCTGCACGCCACAACTAAGACCTGGCACAGCCAAATCAATAAATTATTTTTAAAGAAAAGAAAGAAATGAGGGCCAAAGACACAGACTGTGCGGGCTCTTCAGCTGAACATGACCCTCCCTTAATTCCCCCCACTGCGAGCTTTCTTGAGCTGATGATTGATGGGTCCAGGTGCCAAGATTCACATGCAAACTTGATCTGTATGCAGGGGGAAGAAGACCCTGTGCTCCAGATATCACTAGGCATTGGTAGGGTGCTGAGGAGAGAGGGGTATTCCACATGACAACCTCCTCTCTGAGACTAAATTCACTTGGATTTTGAGGGCTCGGAGGGTAAAGCATCTGCTTGCAATGTGGGAAACCCAGGTTCAATCCCTGGGTCGGTAAGATCCCGTGGGTAACACATTCCAGTACTCTTGCCTGAAAAATCTCATGGACAGGGGAGCCTGGCAGGCTACAGTCTGTGGGGTCCCAATGAGCTACTTCACTTTCACTTTTTCACTTTCCTTCCTGGGAGCCAGTCAGATGCCACATCCTCTCCAGCAGGGGGCATCCAGCATCAGTTCTGTCTTCCCACACCACATTTGGTGTGAAACGTAGGCCCCAGCTCTGTTTGTTCCAAAGTCCTGCTTTCTCAGACTTATATTTTGCCCTTTCCTTGTTGACCTTGGATCCTCCCCCAAATTCAGCTACTTGGCTGGCAGCCTGGTCCCCAGATGAATATGACCAACCTCTCCCTGTGGGTTTCCAGGCACTTTCCTGGTTTCAGAGCTATGGCGGTGTCAGCTTATTTTGAAAGGTACCCTGGCCGCATGAAGCCATCCCTGCCTAACTCAGGCCCCTGTTCTGATATGGCTGAAAAATTCTAAGTTATCACTCCTCTGACCAACTATCTTTCAGTATAGCTGTTACTTGTTCAATCAGGGTTGTGTACTAAGGTATTTCTAGCCCTACCCTTTCCCAATATCCTGGCTCTTCCCCTCCCCTAGACTGTGCTCCTGAGGTCTCAGCATGCCTTGGAGTGAGTGTCTGTGGCCTTCAAGTGTCCTCATTGTTAAAAAGACAACTCCATCCTTATGTCCTGCTGAAGGTCACTGGAGGCATCATCTAACCAGGAGGCAAGCCTTGCCGCCCACATGTCTGAATGAACAGGATAAGGGTCTTCAGTGCCAGACTTGAACTCACAGCTTCATCCCAACCAACTCCCCTTGATGAGGATGATTGAGAAAAGCAATGTATTTTTCATTGTTTTGTAAAACACCTTTCCCTTTTCCCATGTCTCTCTCTTCTTTTAGCTTTTCCTCTCAAGATTCCCTTCTTTCTCTCCTAGTCCCTTCTTTGCTCAAAGTCACCTTCTCTGGTATACTAGGCTAAAACATAATGCAAGTAAAGACTGAAAAGTAGGATAGACACAAATTTGTATTTGATTTTAGCTATGGTTTTTCCAGTAGTCATGTATGGATGTCAGAGTTGGACTGTGAAGAAAGCTGAGCACTGAAGAATTGATGCTTTTGAACTGTGGTGTTGGAGAAGACTCTTGAGAGTCCCTTGGACTGCAAGGAGATCCAACCAGTCCATTCTAAAGGAGATCAGCCCTGGGATTTCTTTGGAAGGAATGATGCTAAAGCTGAAACTCCAGTACTTTGGCCACCTCAGCAAAGAGTTGACTTATTGGAAAATACTCTGATGCTGGGAGGGATTGGGGGCAGGAGGAGAAGGGGACGACAGAGGATGAGTTGGCTGGATGGCATCTCTGACTCAATGGATGTGAGTTTGAGTGAACTCTGGGAGTTGGTGATGGACAGGGAGGCCTGGTGTGCTGCAATTCATGGGTTCACAAAGAGTCGGACATGACTGAGTGACTGAACTGAACTGAATGCCTGAAATTGGAATGATGATAGACTATTCAATATGAGATTGGAAAACTATAAACTTGGACAAAACTTACATTAGATTATATGATGCTTTTAAAATATATCTGCTCATTATAACCCCCTACCCTTCAACAGGTGGAATCTAACTCTTTGGCTTTGAAAGTGTGGAGGAAGGGTAGAGAAAGACTCACTGACTTGCTTTTAATGCATAGAATGTGTTAGATATGCTTTTTTTGTTATTTCTGGGGGTAGGTCATAAAGAGAATAGAACTCGGCCTGTTCTTCTCTAAGATTACTTACTTTGGTGGAAACCAGTGGCATGAAGACACTCAACAAGCCCTGTGGAAATGCCCATGGGAAAGGGAATCAGTATGATAGAATTAACAACTAGCCATGTGATGGAGCCACTCTGGAACCAGATCTTCCAGACCCTGTCAAGCTTTCAGATGATTCTAGTTATCAGCATTAAGATTCTATCCAGAATATTGTAAGCAGAAATAAGCCACACCCATTGTACCCTGAGTGAATTCATGACCCACAAAAACCAAGAGAAAATAAATTATATTAGTTTTTTAAGGCAGTATTTTTTGGGGGGAGGGGGATATAACTTGTTGTGCAGTAATAGCTAACTAATACAGATGCAGAGCATATGCTAAAATTAATTCCAAGATAGATTAAAGATTTATATGAAAACATTCATAAGTATAGGAAGTGGCCATCAGGAGTTCAGGGTACCTAGAAGCAAAATTCAGAGTAAGCGAGCTGACTACATTCACAAGAGCAGTCAGATGGTTGGTCCCTGTGCATGGCTTCTACACCAAGACTTGACTCAGATTCAGGGATGAAACTGACCAGCTTGTCTTGAAAGAAATGAGTGTGGATGCTTGTATCTGTGAGCACATGTGTCTGGCACCATCAGAGAAAAACCAGTACGCAAGGTAGGCAGAAATACTTTTTAAAACATGTCATACAAGAGGATTGGTTCAAGACGACAGAGAGAAGGACGCGCGCTCATCTTCTCCTACCAGAGCACCAAAATCACAACTACGTGCTGAACAACCATCAACAGGAAGACGCGGGAACCCACCAAAAAATAGATAGCCCCACATCCAAGGACAAAGAAAAAGCCACAATGAAACAGTTGGAGGGGCACGATCACGATAAAATCAAATCCTATACTCGCAGGGTGGGTCACCCACAAACTGGAGAACAATAATACCAAAGAGGTTGTCACACTATTGTGAAGATTCTAGGCCCCATATCAGGCTCCCCAGCCTGGGGGAAGGGCCTGGGAATCCCCAGGTAATCTGATTTTGAAGTCCAATGGGATTTGATTACAGGAACTCTACAGATTGCTATGTTAGTTCTAAAAGGTCTTGTAGGTCTTCACAGAACTGTTCACCTTCAGCTTCTTCAGCGTTACTGGTTGGGGCATAGACTTGGATTACTGTGATATTGAATGGTTTGCCTTGGAAATGAACAGAGATCATTCTGTCGTTTTTGAGATTGCATCCAAGTACTGCATTTCGGACTCTTTTTTTGACCATGATGGCTACTCCATTTATTCTAAGGGATTCCTGCCCGCAGTAGTAGATACAATGGTCATCGGAGTTAAATTCACCCATTCCAGTCCATTTTAGTTCACTGATTCCTAGAATGTTAACGTTCACTCTTGTCACCTCCTGTTTGACCACTTCCGATTTGCAAGGAAGTGTGACTTCCCAGAGTTCCCAACTTCCCACCAACTGCCGGAGTTCATTCAGACTCACGTCCATCGAGTCAGTGATGCCATCCAGCCATCTCATCCTCTGTCGTCCCCTCCTCCTCCTGCCCCCAATCCCTCCCAGTATTAGAGTCTTTTCCAATGAATCTACTCTCTGCATGAGGTGGCCAAAGTACTGGAGTTTCAGCTTTAGCATCATTCCTTCCAAAGAAATCCCAGGGGTGATCTCCTTCAGAATGGACTAATTGTATCTCCTTGCAGTCTAAGGGACTCTCAAGAGTGTTCTCCAACACCACACTTCAAAAGCATCAATTCTTCGGAGTAGCCATTATGGTCAAAAAAAGAGTCCGAAATGCAGTACTTGGATGCAATCTCAAAAACGACAGAATGATCTCTGTTCATTTCCAAGGCAAACCATTCAATATCACAGTAATCCAAGTCTATGCCCCAACCAGTAACACTGAAGAAGCTGAAGGTGAACGATTTATGAAGACCTACAAGACCTTTTAGAACTAACACCCCCAAAAGATGTCCTTTTCATTATAGGGGACTGGAATGCAAAAGTAGGAAGTCAAGAAACACCTAGAGTAACAGGCAAATTTGGCCTTGGAATACAGAATGAAGCAGGGCAAAGACTAATAGAGTTTTGCCAAGAAAATGAACTGGTCATAACAAACACCCTCTTCCAACAACACAAGAGAAGACTCTACACATGGACATCACCAGATGGTCAACACTGAAATCAGATTGATTATATTCTTTGCAGCCAAAGATGGAGACGTTCTATACAGTCAGCAAAAACAAGACCAGGAGCTGACTGTGGCTCAGATCATGAACTCCTTATTGCCAAATTCAGACTTAAATTGAAGAAAGTAGGGAAAACCACTAGGCCATTCAGGTATGACCTAAATCAAACCCCTTATGATTATACAGTGGAAGTAAGAAATAGATTTAAGGGACTAGATCTGATAGATAGAGTGCCTGATGAACTATGGACAGAGGTTCGTGACATTGTACAGGAGACAGGGATCAAGACCATCCCCATGGAAAAGAAATGCAAACAAGCAAAATGGCTGTCTGGAGAGACCTTACAAATAGCTGTGAAAAGAAGAGAAGCAAAAAGCAAAGGAAAAAAGGAAAGATATAAGCATCTGAATGCAGAGTTCCAAAGAATAGCAAGGAGAGATAAGAAAGCCTCCCTCAGCGATCAATGCAAAGAAATAGAGGAAAACAACAGAATGGGAAAGACTAGAGATCTCTTCAAGAAAATTAGAGATACCGAGGGAACATTTCATGCAAAGATTGGCTCGATAAAGGACAGAAATGGTATGGACCTAACAGAAGCAGAAGATATTAAGAAGAGGTGGCAGGAATACACAGAACTGTACAAAAAGATCTACACGACCCAGATAATCACGATGTGTGATCACTGACCTAGAGCCAGACATCCTGGAACATGAAGTCAAGTGGGCCTTAGAAAGCATCACTATGAACAAAGCTAGTGGAGGTGATGGAATTCCAGTTGAGCTATTCAAATCCTGGAAGATGATGCTGTGAAAGTGCTGCACTCAATATGCCAGCAAATTTGGAAAACTCAGCAGTGGCCACAGGACTGGAAAAGTCAGTTTTCATTCCAATTCCAAAGAAAGGCAGTGCCAAAGAATGCTCAAACTACCGCACAATTGCACTCATCTTACATGCTAGTAAAGTAATGCTCAAAATTCTCCAAGCCAGGCTTCCTCAATACGTGAATTGTGAACTTCCAGATGTTCAGGCTGGTTTTAGAAAAGGCAGAGGAACCAGAGATCAAGTTGCCATGGTCTGCTGGATCGTGGAAAAAGCAAGAGAGTTCCAGAAAAACAACTAGTTCTGCTTTACTGACTATGCCAAAGCCTTTGACTGTGTGGATCACAATAAAGTGTGGAAAATTCTGAAAGAGATGGGAATACCAGACCACCTGACCTGCCTCTTGAGAAACCTGTATGCAGGTCAGGGAGCAACAGTTAGAACTGGACATGGAACAACAGACTGGTTCCAAATAGGAAAAGGGGTACATCAAGGCTGTATATTGTCACCCTGCTTCTTTAACTTTTATGCAGAGTACATCATGAGAAACGCTGGGCTGGAAGAAGCACAAGCTGGAATCAAGATTGCCAGGAGAAATATCAACAACCTCAGATATGCAGATGACACCACCTTTATGGCAGAAAGTGAAGAGGAACTCAAAAGCCTCTTGATGAAAGTGAAAGGGGAGAGTGAAAAAGTTGGCTTAAAGCTCAACATTCAGAAAATGAAGATCATGGCATCCGGTCACATCACTTCATGGGAAATAGATGGGGAAACAGTGAAAACAGTGTCTGACTTAGTTTTTTTGGGCTCCAAAATCACTGCAGATGGTGACTGCAGCCATGAAATTAAAAGACACTTACTCCTTGGAAGGAAAGTTATGACCAACCTAGATAGCATATTGAAAAGCAGAGACATTACTTTGCCAACAAAGGTCCATCTAGTCAAGGCTATGGTTTTTCCAGTGGTCATGTATGGATGTGAGTTGGACTGTGAAGAAAGCTGAGCACTGAAGAATTGATGCTTTTGAACTGTGGTGTTGGAGAAGACTCTTGAGAGTCCCTTGGACTGCAAGGAGAGCCAACCAGTCCATTCTGAAGGAGATCAGCCCTGGGATTTCTTTGGAAGGAATGATGCTAAAGCTGAAACTCCAGTACTTTGGCCACCTCATGCGAAGAGTTGACTCATTGGAAAATACTCTGATGCTGGGAGGGATTGGGGGCAGGAGGAGAAGGGGATGACAGAGGATGAGATGGCTGGATGGCATCACTGACTCAATGGACGTGAGTCTGAGTGAACTCCGGGAGTTGGTGATGGACAGGGAGGCCTGGTGTGCTGCGATTCATGGGGTTTCAGAGAGTTGGACACGACTGAGCGACTGAATTGAACTGAACTAACTGAACTGAACAGACTGGGAGAAACAGAGACTGCACTCTTGGAGGGCACAAAGAAATCCTTGTGTGCACCAGGACCCAGAAGAAAGGAACAGTGGCCCCAACAGAGATTCAGCCAGACCTTCCTCTAAGTGTTTAGGGTCTCCTGAAGAGGCATGGGTTGGCAGTGCCCCATTATGGGGACAGGAGCACTGGCGGCAACAGTCCTGGGAGATGTAACTCAGTGTAAGTCCTCTTGGAGTTTACCAATGGCCCTAAACTCCAGGACTGTGTCACCTGTAAATTCCAGGACTGTGTATCCTTAAGCCAGACAACTAACAGGGAGGGAGTCCAGCCCCATGCATTAGCAGACAATTATATTCAAGTTTAACTGAGTGTGTTCCTAGTACCCAAGGTAGGAGGAAATACTTTTTTAAAAATGTCATACAAGAGGATTGGTTCAAGACGACTGAGTAGAAGTCTGGCTACCAGAGCAAGACCCAGTTTTCCCCACAGCCAGTCCCTCCCACCAGGAAGCTTGCACAAGCCTCTTATCCTCATCCGCCAGAGAGAAGACAGAAGAAACAAGCATTACAATCCCATCATCTTCCAGAATTAATACCATAATCACAGAAAGGTAACCAAAATGAAAATAAATAAGATTATATCCCAGATGAAGGAACAAGATAAATCCCCAGAAACATAACTAAATGAAATGGAGATAGGCAACCTTCCACAAAAGAATTCAGAAAAATGATAGTGAAGATGATCCAGGATCTCAGAAAAATAATGGAGAAGATGCAAAAAAAAAAAAAAAAATGTTTACCAAAGACCTAGAAGAAGTAAAGAACAAACAAACAGAGATGGACAATACAATAGAAGGAATCAATAGCAGAATAACTGAAGCATAAGAATGGATAAGTGACCTGGAAGATAGAGTGGTAGAAATCAATGCTGCAAATCAGAATATAGAAAAAAGAATGACAAGAAATGAAGACAGCCTAAGAGACCTCTGGGACAACTTCAGACATACCAATATTCACATTATAGGGGGTCCCAGAAGGATAAAAGAGAGAGAGAAAGAACCCCTCAAAAATTTGAAGAGATAATAGCTGAAAACTTCCCCAACGTGGAAAAAAAAAAAAAAAGGTCAACCAAGTTCAGGAAGTGCAGAGTCCCAGATAGGATAAACCCACGGAGAGAGACATAGTAATCAAACTGACAAAAATTAAAGACAGAGATAAATTATTAAAAGAAACAAGGTGGGAAAGGCAAACAACATACAAAGGAAATCCCATAAGGATATCAGCTGATTTCTCAACAGAAACTCTATAAGCAGAAGGGAATAACACAATATATTCCAAGTGATTAAAGGGAAGAACTGACAACCAAGAACACCTAGCAAGACTCTCATTCAGATTTGATGAAGAAATCAAAAGCTTTCCAGATGAGCAAAAATTAAGAGAATTCAGTTCAGTTCAGTTGCTCAGTCATGTCTGACTCTTTGTGACCTCATGGACTGCAGCATGCCAGGCCTCCCTGTCCATCACCGACCCCTGGAATTTACCCAAACTCATGTCCATCGAGTCTGTGATGCCATCCAATGATCTTATCCTCTGTTGTCCCCTTCTCTTCCTACCTTCAATCTTTCCCAGCATCAGGATCTTTTCAAATGAGTCAGCTCTTTGCATCAGGTGGCCAAAGTATTGGAGTTTTAGCTTCAGCATCAGTTCTTCCAATGAACACTTAGGACTGAGCTCCTTTAGAATGGACTGGTTGGATCTTGAAGCCCATGAAACTCTCAAGAGTCTTCTCTTGAGAAGCATCAAAAGCATCAATTCTTCAGCGCTCAGCTTTCTTTATAGTCCAACTCTCACATCCATACATGAATACTGGAAAAATCATAGCCTTGACTAGATGGATCTTTGTTGGCAAAGTAATGTCTCTGCTTTTTAATATGCTGTCTAGGTTGGTCATAGCTTTTCTTCCAAGGAGTAAGTGTCTTAATTTCATGGCTGCAGTCACCATCTGCAGTGATTTTGGAGCCCCCCAAAAATGAAGTCTGCCACCGTTTCCACAGTTTTCTCATCTATTTGCCATGAAGTGATGGGACTGTATGCCATGATCTTAGTTTTCTGAATGTTGAGCTTTAAGCCAACTTTTTCACTCTCCTCTTTCACTCTCATCAAGAGGCTCTTTAGTTCTTCACTTTCTGCCACAAGGGTGGTGTCATCTGCATATCTGAGGTTGTTGATATTTCTCCTGGCAATCTTGATTCCAGCTTGTGCTTCTTCCAGCCCAGCATTTCTCATGATGTACTCTGCATAGAAGTTAAATAAGCAGGGTGACAATATACAGCCTTGATGTACTCCTTTTCCTATTTGGAAGCAGTCTGTTGTTCCATATCCAGTTCTATTAAGCACCACTGGGGGAAGCCTAGTGGGTTGCCATCTATGGGGTCACACAGAGTTGGACACGACTGAAGCGACTTAGCAGCAGCAACATATATGATCCTTTGTTAATTGTTTTGGGTTTATTTTTGTAGATCTTTCCATTCATTTATGTTTCCTGCCTAGAGAATTTCCTTCAGTATTTGTTGTAAAATTGGTTTGCTGCTGCTGCTAAGTCGCTGCAGTTTTGTCCGACTCTGTGCAACCCCATAGACAGCAGCCCACCAGGCTCCTCTGTTCCTGGGATTCTCCAGGCAAGAATACTGGAGTGGGTTGCCATTTCCTTCTCCGATGTGTGTGTGAGTGTGTGTGAAGTTGTTCAGTCGTGTCTGACTCTTTGCGACCCCATGGACTGTAGCCCGCCAGGCTCCTCTGTCCATGGGATTCTCCAGGCAAGAATACTGGAGTGGGTTGCCATTTCCTTCTCCAGGGGATCTTCCCAACCCAGGGATCGAACCTGGGTCTCCTGCATTGCATGCAGATGCTTTATCCTCTGAGCCACCAAGGAAGCCATCCTTCTCCAATATATGTTGATAATTGCTTTAAATGTAAATAGATTAAATGCAACAACCAAAAGACATAGACAGGCTGGGTGGATACAAACACAAGACCCATATGCATGTCTACAAGAGACCCACCTCAGACCTATGGACACTTACAGACCGAACATAAGGGGATGGGAGAAGGTATTTCATGCAAATGGAAATCATAAGAAAGCTGGAGTAGCAATACTCATATCAGACAAAATAGACTTTAAAACAAAGACTGTTATAAGAGACAAATAAGGACATTACGTAATGATAAAGGGTTCAATCCAAGAAGAAGATATAACAATTATAACTATGTATAACCCAACAAAGGAGCACCTCAACACATGAGGCAAATCCTAACAAACATAAAGGGAGAAATCAACAGTAATGCAATAATAGTGGGGGATTTTAATACCTCACTTTCATCAATGGACAGATCATTCAGACAGAAAATCTATAAGGAAACGTAGGCCTTAAATGACACTTTAGACAAGTTGGACTTAACTGATATCTATTGAGCATTTCATCCAAAAGCACCAGACTACACATTCTTCTCAAGTGCATGTAGAATGTTCTCCAGGACTGACCATGTGCTAGGCCGCAAGATGAGCCCTGATAAACTTAAGGAAATTGAAATCATATCAAGCGTCCTTTCAGATCACAACACTATCCGATTAGAAATAAAATACAAGGAAAAAACTCTAAGAAACACAAATATATGGTGGCTAAACAATATGCTACTAAACAACCATTGGATCACTGAAGAAATCAAAGAAGAATTGAAAAAACACCTGGAGACAGATCAAAATGAAAACACATCCAGTCTAAAACTAATAGGATGCCCCAAAAGCAGTTCTAAGAGGGAAGTCCGTAGCAATACAATGCTACCTCAAGAAACAAGGAAAATCTCAAATAAACAGCCTAACCTTACACCTAAAACAACTAGAGAAAGAAGAGCAAACAAAACCTAAAGTTAGTAGAAGGAAGAAAGTCATAAAAACCAGAGCAGAAATAAATGAAATAGAGACAAAGAAAACAATGGCAAAGATCAATGAAACTAAACGTTGGTTCTTTGGAAAGATAAACAAAATTGATAAACCTTTAGCCAGATTCATGAAGAAAAAAAGGAAGAGAACTCAAATCAGTAAAATTAGAAATGAAAAAAGAGATGTTACAACAGACCCCATAGAAATACCGAGGATCATAAAACACTACGATGAACAATTGTTTGCCAATAAAATGGACTACCTGGAAGAAATGGACAATTTCTTAGGTACAGTCTCCCTAGATTGAACCAGGAAGAAATAGAAACTATGAACAGACCAATCATGAGCACTGAAATTGAAACCATGATTGAAAACCTCCCACCAAAAAAGAGCCCAGGACCTGATGGCTTGATAGGCAGATTTTATCAAACATTTAGAGACGAGTCAATGCTTATCCTTCTGAAACTGTTCCAAAAAGTCGCAGAGGAAGGAAAACTTTCCAACTGATTTTATGAGGCCACCAACAGTCTGCTACCTAAACCAGACAAAAATATCACAAAAAAAGATTACAGGCCAATATCACTGATGAACATAGACGCAAAAATTCTCAACAAAATACTAGCAACCTATATCCAACAATACATTAAAAAGATCATACACCATGATCAAATGGGATTCATCCCAGGGATGCAAGGATTTTTCATCATCCACAAATCAACCAATGTAATACACCATATCAACAAATTGAAGAATAAAAACTATACAGCTCATCTCAATAGATGCAGAAAAAGCTTTTGACAAAATTCAGTACTCATTTATGATTAAAAAAAAAACCTCTCCAGAAAGTGGGCATACCCGTTTAATACCGCAACATAATAAAGGCCATATATGACAAACCTATAGCTAGTATCATGTTCAACAGTGAAAAGCTGAAAACATCCCTCTGGGGAAGAAGACAGGTATGTCCATTCTCATCACTTTTATTCAACACAGCTTTGAAAATCCTAGGTATAGCAATTGGAGAAGAAAAAGAAGTAAAGGGAATCCAAATTGGAAAAGAAGTTGAACTGTCATTGTTTGCTGATGACATGATCCTATACATAGAAGCTCTTAAAGATCTACCAGAAAACTACCAGAACTCATCAATGAACTTGGTAAAGTTTCAGATTACAAAATCAATACACAGAAGTCTGTTGCATTTCTATATACTAACAACAAAAGATCAGAAAGAGAAATTCAAGAAACAATTGCATTTACCATTATATCGAAAAGAATAAAATACCTAGAAATAAACCTACATAAGGGAAAAAAAAAAACCTGTACTCCAAAAACTATATGATGATGTTGATGAAAAAATTGAATAAGACATAAATAGGTAGTTAGACATACCATGTTCATGGGCTGGAAGAATCAATATTGTCAAAATGACTATACCACCCAAGGCAATCTACAGATTCAGTGCAATCCTTATGAAATTACCAATGGCATTTTTCACAGAACTATAACAACAACAACAAATCTCAAAATTTGTTTGGAGACACAAAAGACCCTGAATAGCCAATGATATCTTGAAAAAGAAAAACAGCTGGAGGAATCAGGCTCCCTGGCTTCATACTATACTACAAAGATATAGTCATCAAAACAGTCTGGTACTGGTGCAAAAAGAGAAATATAGATCAACCAATATAGAAGAGGATAGAAAACCCAGAAATAAGCCCAGGAACCTATGGTCAATTGATCTGTGACAAAGGAGGCAATACTACACAATGCTGGAAAGACAGTCTCTTCAACAAATGGTGCCAGGAAAACTGGACAGCCACATGTATAAAAATGAAATTATACCATTTCTTAACTCCAAACACAAAAATAAGCTCAAAATGGATTAAAGACCCAAATGTAAGACCAAAACTATAAAACTCCTAGAGGAAAACATAGGCAGCACACCCTCTGACATAGGCCACAGCAACATCTTTCCTTGCAATAACCCTGTAAAGGAAAAATACTGTCTCTCATTTTAAAATAGGTAAAATGAGCTGAGAAATACTAATGATTTGCCCAAGGTGAGTTAATAAGTTATTGCCTTAAGAGTTATAAATTTTTAAAACTTTGACCATTTTCACACAAACACCATGAGGTAGAGTCCCACTTTATGGAGGAAAATGTAATGTCAACAAAGATAAGAAATTTTCTCTGAGAACCCAAAGATGTGGCAGATGAGCATGGTTCCCACTTCCTTCCTGCTTTGTCTGGAGGAAGTGATGACCATCAGCACATGCATCTGAAAGCTGGAAATAAGAGAAAGAAGACCAGAAGCAAAGGCTTCATCATTACCCTTTAATGATGGCTACTATTAACCACATTCTACAGATGGGGCCATAGTGCCAGGCAGAAAAATCGTTGTGCTTTTCAGGGTCACAAAGATGGGGCAGCTGGGATTTGACTCAGTGTTGGAGCCTCTGTCATTAAGTTTAGAGTGGGGATAGGAAGATACAGAAAGTTCAAATGCCCGTGAATTTCTTTTCTCAGATCCTCAGTTTTCACATCTGTAAAAGGAAAGGGTGACTTAGGTTATCTCCCTTTCAAACCCAAACTTGATTTTAGCCTAGCAATTCAAGCCATTCTTGGAAACAAGAGCCTAGGGGTATTCTGGCACATTATAGGTGCTGATTCCTGTTTTTTTTAAATAAATGAATAAAGAAAGAAAACAGCCATATAAAATCATATATTTCTGAAAACTAAGATTTGTTGGGTGGTCAGAGATAATGACACAACTTAACAACTGAACAACCAGCACAACAACAAAGATGAAGAAGGATCAAAACCACCCTGCTCTCTAGATTCATTTATTGTCATTCTTCTCTGGGGTAATTTTAATTCACCAGGCTCATGTAGGCGTAATTAAAAAAAAAAAAAACAAAGGCTCAGATATCAAAAAGTTTTTCAGGCTCATTAGAAAAGGAAGCACTCCATTATTTGAATAATACCAATATTTCTTCACAACAATCCCTCGCTGGTCATTACATCTCATGAGAGTGTATTTTAGCACCTAACACCTGAGGCATAGCTCAATACATAGCAAGCATTCAAAGAATATTTGCCAAACCAATAGGTTAAGGATTTTTTTCCCTTTCTTGTATATTATCCAGAACTTTCTTCCAAGATTAAACTGTGAAATATAAAGCTTGACAGAGAAGCTATAATCAGATCTATTCATCAAAAACCTTTGGTTGGTAATATCACATAAGAGTACAAGTAAGCACAAAGAGGATGTTTGTTATAAGGTATTTATTTAATTTTTTAAAATCAATCATTGCAACTCACAGTATTAACAAACTGAAAAAGAAAAATCCTATTATCATCATAATAGACACAGGAAAAGCACTTGGCAGTCCAATACTCATTCCTGATTTAAAAAAAAAAAAGCCCTTGGGGTGTGGGAAGGTAATACAGGAGTGGGGGGAAAGGTTATTATGGAATTATATGACATCATGTATGTGAAACATTAAAACTGTAAAGCACTATAGAATTTTAAAAATCTTCTATTAAAAAAAATTTCTCAACAAACTAGCAACCTGAACCTACAGATAATACATACTTAACAGTAAAAGATTTAAATACTTTCTCCCTAAGATCAAGAAAAAGTGAAGGATGTCTGGTTTCATCATTTCTTTTCAGTGTTGTACTAGAAATTCAAGCTAATGCAATCAGGCAAGAAAATATAAAGAACCTAGGTTGGAAAAGATAACTAAAATTGCCTTTATTCACAGATAGTATGATCATCTTTATAGAAAATCCTTTGAAATCTATTTTTTAAAAGTTATTAAGACTAATAAGTTCAGAGAGGTTGCAGCA
The DNA here is from genome assembly GCF_029407905.1 of Bubalus kerabau. Lineage (NCBI taxonomy): Eukaryota > Metazoa > Chordata > Mammalia > Artiodactyla > Bovidae > Bubalus > Bubalus kerabau. The sequence continues at coordinate 7,031,673 of NC_073642.1, read as the reverse complement.
TACCAGACCAATATAAAAATTTCATTTGTGGACTTCCCTGGTTCACAGGGGTAAGAATACATCTGCCAACGCAGGGTCAATTCCTGGTCCAGGAAGATTCCACATACCACAGAGCAACCGAGTTCATGTGCCACAACTACTGAGTCCGCACTCCAGAGCCCACGAGCTGCAACTGCTGAGCCTGCACATCACAGCTACTGAAGTCTGCATGCTCTAGGGCTCTGGAGTCACAACTTATGAGCCCCTGTGCCACAACTACGGGAGCCTGAGCCTAGAGCCCAGGCTGCACAAGAGAAGCCACTGCAGTGAGAAACTGGTGCACCACGAGGGTAGCCTTCACTCTTCACAACTAGAGAAAGCCCACATGCAGCAACAGAGACCCAATGCAGCCAAATAAATAAATACAGCAGTGTGTACATGTCAAAAAATCAGAAATAAATGATAGATTTAAAAAATTTCAATTGTATCCCTGTACAACAGCAACAAACAAACAGAAACTAAAATTAAGAAACAAAACCACTTACAATAGCATAAATACTATGAAATACTTAGGGATGTGCCTGACAAGGGATGCAAAAGACCTGTACATCAAAAACTACAAAACATCACAGAGGAAGATTACAGACGACTGAGATAATGGAGGAAATGAACAGTGTTTATGAAACTCAACATTGCTAAAATGTCAGTTGTGGAAATTCCCTGGTGGTCCAGTGGTTAGGACTCTGTGTTTTCACTGCCATGGGCCTGGGTTCAATCCTTGATCAGAGAAGCCAGACAGCATGCCAAAAAAAGTCAGTTTTCTGCAAATTGACATATAGATCAATGCATCCAAAAAATGGCCCAGCAGATTTTTGAAGAAATTAATAAGCTAAGTCTAAAATTTATGTGTAAAAGCAAAATCATAGAAAACAACTCTGAAAAAGAACAATTTGGTGGATTATCTGATTTCAAGATAATTGTAAATCTACAACCATCGGGGCAGTGTAGTGTTTGCATCATGTTAGGATAGATCAACAGAACATAATATAAAGTTTAGGTACATCCACATGTATGTGGACAGTGGAATTTTGAGAAAGGTGCAGAGGTAATTCAGTGGAGAAAACATGGTCTTTAAAAAAAACTAGATTAGAAAAATCAGATATCCACAGGAAAAAATTAGCATGTATAAACCTTCCCAAGGCACTGGTTCAACTCCACCCACAGGGGGCAGACTCCACAATTAAGAGGAACTGCAACTTAGCAGCAGCAGCAGCAGCAGCAGCCAACCTTCCAGCCAGCAGAAAGGGCAGCATAATTTACCCCAAACACAGTAAATTAAACAAAATTAAAAGACAGAGAAATATACAGCAGATGGAGGAAGATGGGGAAAACTCACAAGACCAAACAATTGAAGAGGAAATAGGCAATCCACCTGAAAAAGACGAGTAATGATAGTAAAGATGATCCAAACTCTTGAAAATAAAATGAAAGCACAGATAAATAGACTGGAGGCATGGATTGAGAAGATGAAAGAAATCTTCAAGGGTTTAATTTAACAATGACCTAGAAGAATTAAAGAATAAACCATCAACACAATAACAGATTAAAAATACACTGAAGGGAACCAACAGCAGAGTAACTAAGGCAGAAGTACAGATAAGTGATCTGGAAGATAGAATGGTGGAAATAACTGAAGCAGAACACATTAAAGATAAAAGAATAAAAAGTACAGTTTCAGAGCGCTCTGGAATAATATTAAGCATAACAACATTCAAATTGTAGGGGTCCCAGACTAGGAAGACAAATGGAAAGGACATGAGAAAATATTTGATGAGATAATGGTTAAACACTTCCCTAAAATGGGAAAGGAAATACCCATCCAAGTACAGGAAGCCTAGAGAGTCCCATGGAGGATATACACAAGGAGAAACAGGCCAAGACACATATTAATCAAACTAACAAAAATTAAACACAAAGAACAAATTTTAAGAGCAGCAAGGGAGAAGCAACAAATAATATACAAGAAGAGCCCCATAAAGCTAACAGCTGATCTTTCAACAGAAACTCTGCAGGCCAGAAGGGAATGGCAGGATATACTTAAAGTAATGAAAAGGAAATATATACAACCAAGATTACTCTGTCCAGCAAGGATCAATTCAGATTCACAAAAGAAATCAAAAGCTTTACAGACAAGCAAAAGTTAAGAGAATCCAGGACCACCAAACTAGCTCTATGGGCTTCCCTCATAGCTCAGTTGGTTAAGAATCCACCTGCAATGCAGGAGACCCCAGTTTGATTCCTGGGTTGGGAAGATCTGCTGGAGAAGGGATAAGCTACCCACTCCAGTATTCTTGGCCTTCTCCTGTGGCTCAGCTGGTAAAGAATCTGCCTGCAATGTGGGAGACCTGGGTTCGATCCCTGGGTTGGGAAGAAGGAAAAGGCTACCCACTCCAGTATTCTGGCCTGGAGAATTCCATGGACTGTGTAGTCCATGGGGTTGCAAAGAGTTAGACACAACTGAGCAACTTTCACTTTCACTTTCAAACTAACTCTCTAACTTCCTAGACAGGAAATGCAAAAAGAAGAAACCTACAAACACAAAACAATAAAGTAAATGGTAATAGGATTGTATGTTGTTGATGTTCAGACACTCAGTCATGTCTGACTCTTTGCGACCCCATGGACTGCAGCATGCCAGCCTTCCCTGTCCTTCACCATCTCCCGGCGCTTGCTGAAACTCATATCCATTGAGTCAATAATGCCATCCAACCATCTCATCCTCTGTAATCATCCCCTTCTCCTCCTGCCTTGTATCTTTTCCAGCATCAGGGTCTTTTTTAATGAGCTGGCTCTTTGCATCAGGTGGCCAAATATTGGAGTTTCAGCTTCAGCATCAGTCCTTCTAATGAATATTCAGGACTGATTTCCTTTATGATTGACTGGTGTGACCTCCTTGCAGTCCAAGGGACTGTCTTCAACACCACAGTTCAAAATCATCAGTTCTTCGGTACTCAGCCTTCTTTATAGTCCAGCTCTCACATCCATACATGACTACTAGAAAAAACATAGCTTTGACTAGAAGGACCTTTGTTGGCAAAGTAATGTCTCTGCTTCTTAATAGGCTATCTAGGCTTGTCATAGCTTTTTTTCCAAGGAGCAAAAATCTTTTAATTTCGTGGCTACAGTCACTATCTGCAGTGATTTTGGAGCCCAAGAAAATAAAGTCTCCCATTGTTTCCGCATCTATTTGCCATGAAGTGATGGGATCAGATGCCAAGATCATACATATCAATAATTACCTTAAATGTAAGTGGGCTAAATGCTTCAACCAAAAAACACAGATTGGCTGAATGGATAAAAAAAACAAAACCCCTATATATGTTGTCAAAGAGACTCACCTCAGACCTAGGGACACATACAGACTGAAAGTGAGGGGCTGGAAAAAGATAATCCATGCAAACGAAACTCAAAAGAAAGTGGGAGTAGCAATACTCAGATAAAATAGACATTAAAATAAAGACTGTTATAAGAGACAAAGAAGGACTGTGTAATGATCAAGGGATCAATCTAAACATAAGATGTAACAATTGTAAATAGATATGTACCCAAAAAAGGAGCACCTCAATACATACAGCAGATGCTAACAACAATTACGTGGGAAATCAACAGTAACACAATAATAATGGGGGACTTTAATACCCCACTCACACCAATGGACAGATTATTCAGACAGAAAATTAGTAGGGAAACACAAGTTTTAAATGATACATTGAGCTAGTTGGACCTAATTGATATCTACAGGGCATTTCTTCCAAAAACAATTGTTGTTCAGTCACTGGAAAAACCATAGTTTTGACTATACAGACCTTTGTCGGCAAAGTAATGTCTCTGCTTTTTAATACACTGTCTAGGTTTGTCATAGCTTTTCTTCCAAGGAGCAAGCGTCTTTTAATTTCATGGCTGCAGTCAATAATGTCCTCAGTCATTTTGGAGCCCAAGGAAACAAATGTTTCCATTTTTTTCCTCTTCTATTTGCCATGAAGTGATGAGACTGGATACCATGATCTTAGTTCTTTAAATGTTGAGTTTCAAGCCAGCCTTTTCACTCTCTTCTTTCACTCTCATCAAGAGGCTCTTTAGATCCTCTTCACTTACTGCCATTAGAGTGGTATCTTCTGCATCTATGAGGCTGTTGATATTTCTCCCAGCAATCTTAATTCCTTTTGAATTGTGGTGTTGGAGAAGACTCTTGAGAGTCCCTTGGACTGCAAGGAGATCCAACCAGTCCATTCTGAAGGAGATCAGCCCTGGGATTTCTTTGGAAGGACTGATGCTAAAGCTGAAACTCCAGTACTTTGGCCACCTCATGCGAAGAGTTGACTCATTGGAAAAGACTCTGATGCTGGGAGGGATTGGGGGCAGGAGGAGAAGGGGATGCCAGAGGATGAGATGGCTGGATGGCATCACTGACTCGATGGACGTGAGTCTGAGTGAACTCCAGGAGTTGGTGATAGACAGGGAGGCGTGGCGTGCTGTGATTCATGGGGTTGCAAAGAGTTGGACACGACTGAGCGACTGAACTGAACTGAACTGAATCTTAATTCCAGCTTATGGTTCATCAGGCTCAGCATTTCACATGATGTATTCTGCATAGAAGTTAAATAAACATGGTGACAATATACAGCCTTGAGTTACTCCTTTTCCAATTTGGAACCAATCAGTTGTTCCATGTCCAATTCTAACTGTTGCTTCTTGCCCCACATACAGATTTCTCAAGAGGCAGGTAAGGTGGTCTGATATTCCCATCTCTTTCAGAATTTTCCACAGTTTGTTGTGATCCACACAGTCAAAGGCTTTAGTGCAGTCAATGAAGCAGAAGTAGATGTTTCTTTGGAATTCCTCTTTAACTGTTTTATGGCTTTTTGTTTCCATTATTCCTTTCTTCTCTTGATTCCTTTCTTTGTGATTTGATGGTTTTCTGTAAGTGTGTGTTTTGATTGCTTTCTAATTACCTTTTGTGTATCTACCATAGGTTTTCGTGTTATGGGTGGGTACCATGAGGCTCACAAAAAAGCATCTTTTATTTATGAATCTATTTTAAGCTGATAACAACTTTGAATGCATACTAAAGCTCTACATTTTTACTCTTCCCATCATTTTACTTGTTTGCTGTTTCAATTTACACCTTTTATCTTGTGTATTTATTATTAATTATCATAGTTATTGTTTTTAATGCTTTTCTCTTTTAACCTTCAATATAGATTTATATGTTATCTACCACCATTACAAAATTAGAGTATTCTGATTTTAACTGTATAGTAAGATTTATATTTTCATATGTTTTCCTATCACTAATTAATGTCTTTTCTTTGCAGTTTGATGTTCCTTTGACATTCTTATAAGGCTGCTCTAGTGGTGATGAACTCTTTCAGCTTTTACTTGTCAGCTGCTCAGTCATGTCCAACTCTTCATGACCCCACGGACTGCAGCACACCAGGCTTCCCTGTCCATCACCAACTCCCGGAGCTTACTCAAACTCATGTCCATTGAGTCAGTGATCCCATCCAACCATCTCATCCTCTGTCGTCCCCTTCTCCTCCTGCCTTCAGTCTTTTCCAAAAGGCAAATAAGGATAAAATTCTGACAATTCTTTTATGTATTTAAATCTTAAAACAACACTGTATTTTGAAAACAGAAAGTGGACTAGAAAAACATAGATTAAATAGTATGTATTCCTCTACCTCTATAGGACAGTGGAAGATGAGGCATCAAAGGGAAAATAATGGAGGAAAACAAAGGAGTCTTTGGGTGGCCCTATGAGGAAAACATGCACAGTCTGATTAAATCAAACCTGTCCAACTATGATCCTGTGGGCTGGGAGGACTGTTGCTGGGAGAAAGAAAGCAGGAGGGAGGACAAGAGAGAAAAAGAGAATTGTAGTGGCAGAAAACCAAAGGGGAAAATAGAGGTGTGGGAGGGACAGACAGACACATCAAGCTGAAAGGTAAATGGATTTTGTAGAAATAACTCTCACGTTTCAGCTTTGCAAACACACACTTAACTAATGGCCAGACAAGGCCTGAGCTATCTGCTGGTGAAGTTACGTGGCTATCAAATTCCCTTTCCCTGGAGCCCTTGGAAGTTGTTGCCAAAAACAGGAGGGGAAATCCATCTGTCTGTCTCTCCTTTCTTCCTTGGACTGGATTTCCTGTTTCCTCTCTCTATTCCCCCCAGGGAACCCTCCAGCCCCCACTGCCTCCAAGAGTGAGACACGAGATTTGGGCAAAGTGTGGAGTGAGGACAGCACTTGTGACTAGAGTTTCATGAAGCTGAAAACGGGCTCTCTGGGCCGGGTGGGAACCCAAGCCCATGCACCCCCTGCCTCCTTACAGGCTGAGGTTAGCAGGGTCCCCCGCCCTTGCCTTCCTTCCCCGCCTTCCTGGGTGCCAGGGAATACTTGACCCCGGGGGCCCTTGCCCCTCCTGAGCCCCAGCACCCAGCTTGGGCGAGGGTCTCCTGGAACCTGAGTCTTTCCTGCCAGGGGTGCAGGCTGGGGGAGCACCCTCTCTTGCCCCAGCCCCTCTCCATGCACAGACACCTCCATCCACCGGGCCATGGCAGCCTCTCTGGGTCACTAGGTCGGAAAGCAGAAGTTCGCAGCCTCAGGGCAGAGCACGGAGTGGCCTCCCTTGGGGGGTTCGCAGCCCATTTCCATGTGGCCAGGGCAGGGCCCAGGGTTGCAGTCCCCTGGCTGGGCAGACAGGCGAGGGTGGGGCGAGGCCGGTGCTGGGGCCTCCTCTAGTGTCCGGCAAGGCCCCCTCTTCTCAGACAGGAAGTCTTCATCATGATCAAGTTAGGCTCCCAAGTGTATTGCTGATCCTGTTAGTGCTGCCAATTGTCTCGCTGTTCACACTGTTCACTGAACCCAGGATAGGCAGGGTGTGAGCTAAGAGGCTCAAAGAAGACTCAAGGAGCTGCAGGAAATGCAGACGTGTTTATCCTCTCCTGGCTGATGCAGCAGCCGCAACATAACCATATCGCAGCCATAACGTACCCAGAACACAGCCTCATGTAACATAATCGTGATGTCGGTCCAAGGTAGCCCCAGTGCAGCAGTGGCCAGGGCTTTCGTGGTGAAGCTCACAGAGGCGTACCACACACAGCAGCCCGTGACCAAGGTAATACTTTGTGACGCGCATAGGCAGTGCTACAAGTCATCTCAGCTGTTATATTACAACATGTGAGGCCAGAGCGAGAGGCCGTGGGCCAAGAGAGCCTGACCGTGACATCTTGGCTCATCTGCTGTCTCCCTACACCAAGGCAAAGTCAAATCAGGGGCCAGATGCATGGAACAATCTTCAGGTGGACGGAGTCACCAGCTCACTGTGCTGGGAGCAGACAACACTGAAGAAAACAGGGTTGTGAGGGGCAGGGGGTGCTCGGGGACTTCCCAGAGGGTTGGGGTTAGAAGCGAGAAGAGGCTGAGGGGGCAGAGGTGGGCGTGTCAGGATGAGGAGCACGCGCAGGGCCAGGGATGGGAGTGAGGAGGTCTGGACGGGGAGGGGTGGATAGAGAGAGCCTGCAGACGGGGAGCGGGAGGGGGCCGTCTGCCCAGTCCACCCGGAGACCCGCGCCGCCCCTTCCGCTGGCTCTCTCTGCTCCTCTTTTCCCTCCTCCCCTCCCAGGTGGTGCCTGAGAGCACAGACTCCTCCCCACAGTGGAGCCAGCCAGGCCTGTTCCCTGAGAGCTCGATTCAGAGTGGCTACGTTGACCCCTGTGTTCTTGGCAGTCCCTTCTGGACCCAAAGGCCACAATTTAACTTGGTTTACTAAATTGTTCCAGTGTTTGGTGTTTTGGGGTTTTGTTTGTTTTTTCCTTTTAGAGACAGGTATAATGAGATCATGGTCATGGTCCATTTAAGAGAATCAGGGATCAAAACCCAGCCATCATTCATCCTCTCTGTTTGTCCCTCGAGGTTGAGTTCCACTGCTGGGAGGGGAAGGAGCTAGCCTTCCCTGTCATTACTTACCCTGCAGAATCCCAACTTCTGCTGAGACTTGACAACTATGCTACATTTACAGTTATTCCCAATTTATAACAACAAAAATGCTGAACTGCAAGTGGGGAGAGAAACTTTATGAGGTTCCGGGTGCATGCTTGCATGCTAAGTCGCTTTAGTCGTCTCCAACTCTGTGTGACCCTATGGACTGTAGCCTGCCAGGCTTCTCTGTCCTCAGGATTCTCCAGGGAAAAATACTGGAGTGGGTTGCCCTGTCCTCACTAACGTTCCAGGTAGTGGAGAGCAGAGCTTGGATTTGTCTGACTGCAAGCCTCTACTCATTCATTCTTGCCTACTTAATTCTGTTTTTAAACTGTAGAAGTTATCACATGTACAGAAGAGTACATAAAGGATATATGTCCATTTAACAAACCGGATGGCTCAGTGGTAAAGAATCTGCCTACCAATGCTGGAGATGTGGGTTTGATCCCTGGCTCGAGCCTGGTGGGCTACAGTCCATGGAACCATAAAGAGTCTGACATGACTTAGCAACTAAACAACAACAATAACAAATAAAATGAATACCACTCAACCTATTGCTCCGGCTAAGGAATAGAACATTATCAGTACCTTAGAAGCCCCCACCCCCATGCTCCCTGAATTCCGGCACCCCACTTCCCACCAAGAGACAATCATTCTCTGGACCTCTGCGTTCATCTCATATTCCTTCTAAAGTAGCCGTGAATGAAAAATATCACCTGCTGTATCAGTAGGTAAAAGATGTTGCAGTCATCAAGCCACTATCGTCACTCCCACAGTGAGCCCAGAGGCGGGAACTCAGGATGGGGAAGAATAGGATACTGGCCCTAGTTAGCGGAAGAAGTGAAAGCGTTAGTCTCTCCAACTCTTTGCAAACCCATGGACTGTAGCTGGTCAGGCTCCTCTGCCCATGGAATTCTCCAGGGAAGAGTACTGGAGTGGGTTGTCATGCCCTCCTCCGGGGGATCTTTCCAACCCAGAGATTGAACCTGGGTCTCCTATGTCTCCTGCATTGCAGGCAGGTTCTTTACCATTAGCGTCACCTGGGAAGCCCTTGAGGTGCATATCTAAGGAGTGATTTCAGTCAGCTCAGACTCTTGGATCTTCCCATACGTAGAAAAGTGCTAAATTTGTTGACTTGAGATATCTGGTTTTCTTTAATTAACAGTAACCTTTTGGTGTTCTGACTACCTGGTTTTTGTGGGGAAAAACCTCTATATATCCTTGACCCCTGCCTTGTCTCTTGGGGAGCAGTCCCTCAGAGCTATCTGAAAGGCTGACTCCTGAGCTTGAAGTCCTCAGAAAGTCTGCTAAATAAAATATAATTCCTATCTTTCAGGTTGTGCTTTTTTGGGGATCAACGGTTTTGGCCACCAACTACAAAGGGAGCCAAATCAGACTTCTCTCCTTGGCTTGAACTCTACGAGGATCAGGAGGCTGGTACCAGTAAAGGCCTCTTGTGGAGGAGGCCTCCACCTCCTCAGAGACCAGATGAATTTGGGTGAGTCTCTCCTTGTTCTTAGTTCTCTTGCCTGGAAAATACCATTGACAGAAGAGCCTGGTAGGCTGCAGTCCATGGGGTCGCTAAGAGTCAGACATGACTGAGAGACTTTCACTTTCACTTTCCACTTTCATGCATTGGAGAAAGAAACGGCAACCCACTCCAGTGTTCTTGCTTGGAGAATCGCAGGGTCTGGGGAGCCTGGTGAGCTGCCATCTATGTTGGCGCACAGAGCCGGACACGACTGAAGCAACTTAGCAGCAGCAGCAGCAGCACCTTGTTCTTGGATCTCCAGATTATTGGTTGATGATCCTGAGTTTTATTTGGAGACGTCAAACACTTTGAAAGATATTGCCGAGTGACTCCCCCTATTGGAAAGACACCAGAGGAGTCCAGTGGAAAGACTGGGAAGATTCTTGCTCAGTTTAGACCCAGAGTGGTTTTGTTAGGGGAAGTACACTGACTGAAACCAACCACCCTGGACAGGCACCCTAGTAACCATTTGCATGAGTTGTTTTATGACAGGAGGTCCTGGTAAGGAACACAGAACTAATAAGCCTCACCAACTGGAAGAGTTCAGGAAAGGTCAAAAGGAGACACCACGTATCTGACCACTTCCCAGAATCCTTCTCTCTGTCATCCATCTTGGCTGAGTGATGCATGCTAAGTGATGCATCCACCGGGAAGGACTCTGAGTCAGAATGATTGGCTAAAAACAACCCGGAAACTAATCCCATCAACATAAAACCTGAGACTGTGGCAGAGCAGTCCTCCTGGGTCCCCTCACCCTTCTGCTCTCTGCCTGGGCGCCCCTCCCCAAGAAAATCTCTTGCTTTATCAGCACATGTGTCTCCTTGGACAATTCATTTCTGAATGTTAAAGAGCCCACTTCAGGCCCTGGAAGGAGTCCCCCTTCCTGCAACAAATGGTGACTCCCCGACTGGGTAAGGAACAAGAGACTTTACTGACCTCTCTCCCCTTCTGTCTCTCTTTCCTCTCCTTAACCCTTCCTATCCTATCCTTTTTCCTAGTCCCCCAGTCCCAGACACAGGAATCTGGTCGAAGGGCCTCAGCCTGAGCTGAGGATTGGAGTCCGATCATCTCCTCTTGGCAGAGAACTCGAATTCTGGTTCTGTTCTGGTCTGGTTTCTGGTAGGGCTGAGTTCCTGTCCTCCCTTCTCTGGAGGCCCAGGATAAGGTCCCATAATGCCTGGGTGTCTGCAGATGGCAGGAGATGTGGCAGGAGACATCTGCAAGGCCACCCCTTTGCCTCCTCTCCTACCTCCTCCCCGCTCTTATTTCAACCTGGTTTCCTTTCCTCCCTTTGAAATCTTTGAAGACCTGAGATATTTTCATTTGCTCTGTTAGAACTTGGATCTGAAGTTCTGTGTTTCTATAGGAGGTTTTCTGAGAGACTATAATCTTGTATTTAAGGGGAGTGTCTGATGAGGACTGCCTGGTCTATATGTGTGTTTTATACTCTGTGTTCTGTGTTGTGACTTGTGATGGCCATTTTGCTTTGTCTGGCCCCTGTTTGGTTTAGACCTGCTGCCGTTTTGTTAGAACTTGGTTTTCTTTCCCTGTGCCTTGAGACCAGGTCTCGCAGGAACACTTATCTAGACCATCTCTAACTCCTGAGACTGAGGAAAAATGGGAAGAAGCCTTTAAAATTTTATTTATTCCAACTGTTATTTATAAACTAGTGAATTTTATATTGTAATATCTATTTCACGACTAAACTTAGAAAATGAAGCTTGCATTGTGTCTGTCTGAATATGTGTGTCTCAGTATGTCTTTGTTTCAGGATAATATTTTGAGTTAATTTGTAAATGAGCACTATTTAATTGGCTTTAGAAAAGTAAGCACTCACAAATCAAATAATTCTAAATTAAACAATGAATTCCAGATTCATGTGAACTGGGAAATATTCAGTATTAAATTAATGCCTGGTAACATAGACATGTCTTTAGAACCATCAATAAGTACTTCTGTTCTACCTAGTTTTACTAGTGGTCAAATAAGACTGTATTTGGTTACAAATCTGTCAACAAGAAATGTACCTCATTGAGGAAAATACTTTAGGGAAACTAAGAAGTGTTTACAGTAGGAGAAAATATGAAAAAAATACTGAAAAGAGTTGTACATGATCAAGATTTTCTAAAATTGGATTATAATTAGTTGGATAGATGGATTTGTTAGGAATGACACAGCCATAGGAAACTGGTTAGAGCCAACTAGGTCCAAGATGGCTGAGTCGACTTTCACTTGACCTTGAGACTCAGTCAGTTCATATGCCCATTGTGACATATCAGCAAGCTAAATGATACACCCATCAGCATTGACTAAATCTGGCTGAATGTTCTAAAACCCTTTTGACTGTTTGTTTTTTTTTAACAAAAGTTCCTAAATTGAATTCTTTTGATCTTTAGCTAACTTTGGGTTGCTTTAAAGGGCCCCTGAAACATTCCAAAGAGAGATATTGAACTAATTGTGTTTATTTGGTTTGTTAAATGGAAAATATTATCAAATGAGTAATAAATCCTCTCATGTTATAATGTATGGTAAATATTACTAATATAGATATTCCTAACATTCTGATGCCAAAGACTTTGTGTGGATCACAATAAACTGTGGAAAATTCTGAAAGAGATGGGAATACCAGACCATCTGATCTGCCTCTTGAGAAATCTGTATGCAGGTCAGGAAGCAACAGTTAGAACTGGACATGGAACAACCGACTGGTTCCAAATAGGAAAAGGAGTACGTCAAGGCTGTATATTATCACCCTGCTTATTTAACTTATATGCAGAGTACATCGTGAGAAACGCTGGACTGGAAGAAACACAAGCTGGAATCAAGATTGCCCGGAGAAATATCAATAACCTCAGATATGCAGATGACACCACCCTTATGGCAGAAAGTGAAGAGGAACTCAAAAGCCTCTTGATGAAAGTGAAAGTGGAGAGTGAAAAGTTGGCTTAAAGCTCAACATTCAGAAAACTAAGATCATGGCATCTGGTCCCATCACTTCATGGGAAATAGATGGGGAAACAGTGGAAACAGTGTCAGACTTTATTTTTGGGGGCTCCAAAATCACTGCAGATGGTGACTGCAGCCATGATATTAAAAGACGCTTACTCCTTGGAAGGAAAGTTATGACCAACCTAGATAGTATATTGAAAAGCAGAGACATTACTTTGCCAACAGAAGTCCGTCTAGTCAAGGCTATGGTTTTTCCAGTGGTCGTGTATGAATGTGAGAGTTGGACTGTGAAGAAGACTGAGCACCGAAGAATTGATGCTTTTGAACTGTGGTGTTGGAGAAGACTCTTGAGAGTCCCTTGGACTGCAAGGATATCCAACCAATCCATTCAGGAGATCAGCCTTGGGATTTCTTTGGAGGTAATGATGCTGAAGCTGAAACTCCAGTACTTTGGCCACCTCATGCGAAGAGTTGACTCATTGGAAAAGACTCTGATGCTGGGAGGGATTGGGGGCAGAAGGAGAAAGGGATGACAGAGGATGAGATGGCTGGATGGCATCACTGACTCAATGGACGTGAGTCTGAGTGAACTCCGGGAGTTGGTGATGGACAGGGAGGCCTGGCGTGCTGCGATTCATGGGGTCACGAAGAGTTGGACACAACTGAGTGACTGAACTGAACTGAACATTCTGATATGTCCTGGTATTCTAATGGGAAAACTCATGACTTCACAAAGTTAACAGAAGGACTGAATGAACCAGTGAATATGCTTATAACTTTTATAGTTTCTATCTGAAAAAAATTACAGGTTTGAATCTGTATCTTATGGAAGTAGGGAAAACCATCCCCTCAAACTAATTATGACAGTAATTTGGTAAAATTAAATGTTATAAACAAATTAAAACAATTATATTTTCTCTCTATCTGACTCCTCCAGAGATTGGAAATTCTTAGGTTTCCAGTAATTTTTCAGGTAGGTTTAGGAAGGTTATCTCACTAAGAGGTACAGAAATCTCAAGGAATTTTTGAGAACATGAAAAGAACACTCTGTAAGGCAAATCTATGATAAGCCTTTGGCATGACTTTCCTAGTCCTGGAAGGTTTTACTTTAAAAGTTCAGTCTGAGACTCTATAAAAGCTTCAGCAAAGCAAAAAGATCTATGATCAATTATGGTTATATGAATCATCAGGCCAAGTTTATTGAGACCATACCTATATCACAAGCAAGTCTTAATTTGGTTATATTTAGTAAAAAATGATGGTGATTTCAGGAAGAAAAAGATGTTTGTTTCAATGAATGTTAAATCCCAGTTTGTTTGGAGATCTGTATCTAGTAAGACTCATTTCCTGGATAGTTCTTTGCTGTTATGCAATATTAATGTAAATTTTAATTGAATTCTTTAAAAAACACCCTAAGTTTGTTTCTGAAGCTTATCTCAATAATCTATCTTGGGATAAAGATCAGATGCTTCATAAGCTGCAATCAGGACTGGAGAAAGACATAATTTAAGGGGCTGTCTCCAACCTGGATGGAAGGACCTTTAAATAAGGTACTCTTAACTGGATCATTCACAGTGAAATTGAAAGGAAACTGACTCTTAGATTAATTCCCACTTCTAAAGGCCCCTACACTGGACTGGTCTATAGAGAGGACAACTGACCTGATCTCACCTTAAAGTGGCATTCAAATAGAGGAGAAACTCCACTATACTAGGACAAGAAGAAGATGACATCAGAGGCAGACACCTTGCCCAAGATGCTGGATCTGATACGTGTGATCATTTATAATATTTTGTTGACTTCTTAGACCTTTGCATATAAATCAAATGCTTTTCTATCCTAGGCCTGATCCTAAGCTAGTTTTAGAAATCAATCCAATTGTTGGGTTTGTGGCCAAATATCTGTGTCTAGTTCTGGGTTACCTTGGTGAATTTCTCTATTCCAAGGCTCTAGCTGGTTGGCCCTGAGAAAATTTACTTAAAAAAAATTATAGTTATATTCAGGTCACTACTGATATTGCTATATGGAATCCCATCACCTGGCCAATTAATAATGCCTCCTCTGACTCTGACCATAAATTTGAGTTTTCTTCTTCTATTTCTTCTATTACTCAAGCTCAACCAGAGCAACAAGCAAAGTTTCAGCAAAGGGGAAGAAATCTCCCACAATTAGGGAATGGATTTATATAGATAGCACCAGGCTATGGATAATTTAGGTTTAAAATCGCCTCTGTGTTGGAGATTAAATTAATTAAATCATACTAAGGATAATCAATCTAGTAACACTAAAAAACTGGGCTATGTGCCTTAAAGACAGTGCCAATATATAATTTCCCTGGAAGATAAAGATTCGTACAGAGTAGACTAAGTCAGATGACCTGGGATATACTGGGCTACATCTAATGGAAGCTCTTAGCTTAATTCCTACTTATGACTTTACTAATACTGCTGGCTATGTTATTTGTATTTTGCCTGTTTTACAAAATTGCTATTTCTTACACTGAAAAATGTGTGACTGAGGCCTCTGATAAAATAATATATAGTTCCATAACAGACTGATGATGGTAACAGTATAACTCTAGATATGGGAAGAAGCAACGAGAAAGAATGTTTTCCTGGACCAAGAGGCTAGTGAGACAGGTGGTCCAGAGAATTTTGGATACTGCTTTATGGCCAAGTCCAGTGACAGCATATTGAGTGGCCTGTCAGCAAAATCTTTGCCAGAACCTGAGAATGGACATTCTCAGCACCATGGGATGAAATGGTCATGAAATGCCCCCCTTAAAATCATGGTCAAGTTTAATCAAGAAGGGGGCCTGCTAACTTAAAACTGACACTTGCCATCTACCTCTACAAAGATTAAATCATGGCCACTGTAGCTGCTGACCTTCAACTCCCCTGAAAGGAGTTCAGGGTGGAAATCAGGAATGAAGCACTCTGCTCTGGGGAAAACTGGCAGAACAGGCCTGCAGGTAGTTAGATCTTTTCAGGAGAAGATTTTATGAGTCCCAATTCTTGCATCTTCTCATACCTAGAGAAACACTGACATCATTAATGGTGACATCTGCTTTGGCTATTAAGGAGAATTTTACAATTAAAAGTCAAAATAGAGTAGCTATGGTTCAGACATCCAAGGAAATAACTAGGTGATTCTATGGGTGTAATTTCAGACTAGACCTTGTATTGCTAAACACTTGTATTTTCTGAGTCGTATCAGGCTTGGATACAATCATTCTCAAAACAATGTCTGCTGGCAGCTAGTAACTGCAACCTTACTTTTTATAAAACTAGGCAACTGGCTACCTGGTTACAAGTCTCCCTGAAGTGCCAGGTCCAGACTGGGTTTCAGGCCTATTCTTCTAAAAACAAATGAGATTTATTTCATCTATTAAAATTCCAGTTGTCACCCCTCCAACTACTTCTAATTGGGTCTGTTACACCAAAATGGCTGACAAGGGTTTGAGAGTTTAATCATATTAGACTCAGTTCTAGGACTTGGAACTCAGGAATACTTCCAGTTCAGTGTCTGTTCTCCCAGCTGAGGCAGTCCTGTGCCCCATTTTGACAGGAAGTTATCACAGTCATAGTTGCCCAGTTCCCTGAATTAAAACTAAGCAGGACTCCATGGGGCTCGAGAGTACAGATCTGTTCTGTGTTCTCCATTTCTTGTCTGTAGGATATCGGCTTCATTCAGCCTCATGACCTTCCCTGAGTTCCAAAGGGTAGATATAGACAGTTGCTAATCAAGGAAGTGAGGGGATACAGAAACAGAGGAAACAGTCTATTGTTGGTACAGCCTTGAGGCAGGGTCCTGGTTCCTACTCAAGAAATACGCAAATATAACAATATCTTTGAGTTCTTCTGCAGAACTGGGGCCCCCACCCAGGTGGAGGATAATAACTTCAGGCTGAGCACAAGATTCCTGGAGCACTGCTCTGTTGCCTCACCACCAACCAATCAGAACAAGGTCACACACCCTGCAGCCCTCACCACAAATGTTGCCTTCTGTTTCTGGGGCCAGTGATGACTACCATCCTTTTAGGCCTCCTGTTTGGCCCTGTATATTTCATCTCTGACAGGGGCCAACAGTTTCAAGCTAAATTGCTATTATTATAAGGATGAATGCTGGTTTCAGGCAAAGAATACCTCAACTTAGATTAGGTTAAGAGAGACTTCTGCTCTGCTAGGCAGGCCTACGCCCATGCACAGCAGGAAGAAGTTACAGAAGAAAGAGACCTCCACCCCAGTTCCCAAGAAGTATCTTGAGTATGAAGTTTCTCAGCGGGGAGTTGTTAGGGGAAGCACACTGAAACCGCCCACCCTGGCCAGGCACCATAGCCACCATTTGCATGAGTTGTTTGATGCCAGGCAGTCCTGGGTAAGGAACACAGAACTAATAAGCCACCACCAACCGGAAGAGTTCAGGAAAAGTCAAAAGGAGACACCACATGTCCTACCACCTCCCAGAATCCTCCTTGCTGGCATCCATGTTGGCTGAGTGATGCGTGCACCACCAGGAAAGACTCTGAGTCAGGATGATTGACTAAAGACACCCTGGAAACTAATCCCATCACCATAAAACCCGAGTCTGTGAGCCACGTGGCAGAGCAGTCCTCCTGGGTCCCCTCACCCTGCTGCTCTCCACCCAGGCGCCCCTTCATGATAAAATCTCTTGCTCTGTCAGCACATGTGTCTTCTAGGACAATTCATTTCCGAGTGTTAGATAAGATCCCACTTCTGGGCCCTGAAACAGGTCCCCCTTCCTGCAACAGTTTCATCTTCAGTTGAAAGAACCCTGAGTAGGATTGGATGGTAATTAAAGGGAAGACTGGCCTGTCATTTTTCCTTAAATTGGCTACACTAGCAATTTTATTTCAACAAACCAACCTCTGAATGGGGAATAAAGCTTTCAAAACAAGACAAAAAAGGAACAACAGATTGCCAGCCTCCGACAAATACCCTAGCCAGAGGCTCTATTATTACATACACAGTTAAATTAAAAAGTCAGCTTGATGAAAGCATCTTTTCAGAATATTGACCTTAAAAAAACAAAAGCCCTTCTGGGAGAACTTGCATTTCTCTTCCTATGCCTTTGAAATGTAAATGTTCTACTTGATCTGCCAGCATTTTGTGTGTGTGTGTGTGTGTGTGTGTGTGTGTTCACACGTATGTGCATGTGCATGTGTGTTTTTGTAGCTATGTTTTGCAAACTTGGTCTTTGTCATCCAAAATGTACAGGTATGGTGTACATTTGGCAGCCAATCAAATAAAGTGCGATTTTGAACAGTCTTTTGTCTGTTTGTACCAACTCCCAGGCTTTTCTTTTTTTCCTGTCATCTTAACTTTTGTTGTGCTGGCCTGTACAACGAAGGCCTTTACTTTCTTGGACT
This sequence comes from Bubalus kerabau, assembly GCF_029407905.1. Taxonomy (NCBI): domain Eukaryota; kingdom Metazoa; phylum Chordata; class Mammalia; order Artiodactyla; family Bovidae; genus Bubalus; species Bubalus kerabau. The sequence goes on along the minus strand of NC_073642.1, from coordinate 7,013,784 downwards.
GTTTTTGGGAGGAAACTCTCTTAGGGTCTTGTTTAGGCAGCATCCTCCCCACTGTCTTGTGGGGAAGCCTCTTGTGCCTGATTGGTTTGAGTCACTATTAATATATATCTCATTAGCAGCCAGATAATAGATGCTTTAAATTGGAGAGAGTTTTAATTGGAGAAAATTGGTAAATTTTTTGGTAACTATGTAAAAAATCAAAAGGTTGAAAATAAAAGTGTATATTTTATGTGTGAAAGTCGCTCAGTCATATCCAACTCTTTGCAACACCATGGACTGTAGCCCGCCAGGCTCCTCTGTCCATGGAATTCTCTATTTTAGGCCAGAATACTGGAGTGGGTTGCCATTCCCTTCTCCAGGGGATTTTCCTGACCCAAGGATTGAATCTGGGTCCCCTGCGTTGCAGGCAGACTCTTTACCAACTGAGCCACCAGGGAAGCCATATACATATATATATCATGATTAACCTAAGAACTCCCTTAGTTTAAAACAAATAGGAAAACCATCTTGGGAAATGTGTTCTCCTCTTCCCCTCAATGTGTCTTACGGATGCTAATAAAATCATTAAATAATTAATGTTATTTAGGTTGTGTTCTTGCCTGGAGAATCCCAGGGACGGGGGAGCCTGGTGGGCTGCCGTCTATGGGGTTGCACAGAGTCGGACACGACTGAAGCGACTTAGCAGTAGCAGCAGCAGCAGCAGGTTGATTAACAGAAAAAAAAAATGTAGGGAAGATCCAGAGATTCCTTTCCAACAGGTAGGAATTTTAAGGAGACGTATCCCAAATGGATAAAAAATCTTTAGATTATTTTTATTTTCATCTTAGAATTTATTTATTTGTATTTTGCTGCACCCTGTGGCATGGGGCAATCTTAGCTCCCCAACCAGAAATCAGACCATGGCCTAGCACTGGTGGTGCCCGAGTCCTCCCCACTGGACTGCCGAGGAGTCCCTAAATGGCTATTCTTAAATGGGGCGAGTAAAACGGACATGTAATAGGTCAGAAGAAAATCACACACAGACACCTGACCAACAATTCAGTTCAGTTCGGTCCAGCCACTCAGTAGCGTCTGACTCTTTGCGACCCCATGAACCGCAGCACGCCAGGCCTCCCTGTCCATCACCAACTCCCGAGTTCACTCAGACTCACGTCCATTGAGTCAGTGATGCCATCCAGCCATCTCATCCTCTGTCGTCCCCTTCTCCTCCTGCCCTCAATCTTTCCAAGCATCAGGGTCATTTCAAATGAGTCAGCTCTTCGCATCAGGTGGCCAAAGTATTGGAGTTTCAGCTTCAACATCAGTCCTACAAATGAACACCCAGGACTGAGCTCCTTTAGGATGGACTGGTTGGGTCTCCTTGCAGTCCAAGGACTCTCAAGAGTCTTCTCCAACACCACAGTTCAAAAGCATCAATTCTTTAGGGCTCAGCTTTCTTTATAGTCCAACTTTCACTTCCATACATGACCACTGGAAAAATCATAGCCTTGACTAGATGGACCTTTGTTGACAAAGAAATGTCTCTGCTTTTTAATATGCTGTCTAGGTTGGTCATAACTTTCCTTCCAAGGAGTAAGCATCTTTAATTTCATGGCTGCAATCACCATCTGCAGTGATTTTGGAGCCCAGGAAAATAAAGTCAGCCACTGTTTCCCCTGTTTCCCCAGCTATTTGCCAGATAATCACGATGGTGTGATCACTCATCTAGAGCCAGATATCCTGGAATGTGAAGTCAAGTGGGCCTTAGGAAGCATCACTACGAACAAAGCTAGTGGAGGTGATGGAATTCCAGTTGAGCTATTTCAAATCCTGAAAGATGATGCTGTGAAAGTGCTGCACTCAATATGCCAGCAAATTTGGAAAACTCAGCAGTGGCCACAGGACTGGAAAAGGTCAGGTTTCATTCCAATCCCAAAGAAAGGCAATGCCAAAGAATGCTCAAACTAGGGCACAATTGTACTCATCTCACATGCTAGTAAAGTAATGCTCAAAATTCTCCAAGCCAGGCTTCAGCAATACGTGAACCATGAACTTCCAGATGTACAAGCTGGTTTTAGAAAAGGCAGAGGAACCAGAGATCAAATTGCCAACATCCGCTGGATCATGCAAAAAGCAAGAGAGTTCCAAAAAAAACATCTATTTCTGCTTTATTGACTGTGCCAAAGCCTTTGACTGTGTGGATCACAATAAACTGTGGAAAATTCTGAAAGAGATGGGAATAGCAGACCACCTGATCTGCCTCTTGAGAAACCTGTATGCAGGTCAGGAAGCAACAGTTAGAACTGGACATGGAACAACAGACTGGTTCCAAGTAGGAAAAGGAGTATGTCAAGGCTGTATATTGTCACCCTGCTTATTGAACTTCTATGCAGAGTACATCATGAGAAACGCTGGACTGGAGGAAGCACAAGCTGGAATCCAGATTTCTGGGAGAAATATCAATAACCTCAGATATGCAGATGACACCACCCTTATGGCAGAGAGTGAAGAACTAAAGAGCCTATTGATGAAAATGAAAGAAGAGAGTGAAAAAGTTGGCATAAAGCTCAACAATTAATTGGGGCAATAGTTCGGCCAATGAAGTAAGTTTAAAGATTGACACAGACGTGACGTTCTCAGAAAGTTTGCCGAATAAAACATAATTCTCAACTTACACGTTGTACTTTCTTTTTAAGTCAACATATGTCTCCCCAAGTAATACATTGTTGAATGTGGGGAAACTGAATACCAGTAGAACCTCTGCTAGAAAAAGGCTTTCAGGAAAAGAGAAACTGAACAGTGTCCCCAAGTCTTAGTCTGACTTCAGCTCATCTGAGAGTTTCCCAAGGGCATTTTCTGGGAAAGTATGAGGGCAAGATTATGATCAAGTCCTAGAAACACAGGTCTCCCCACATTCTGTGTACCTAGAATGGCTCCAATGGGCAGGGATTTTTCTGTCTGTCATATGCAGAGAACAGAATGGGATACTTAGTAACTTATTTTTAGGCTTGCTGCAGCTGTTGGAAGAGAATTCCTCCAGGGGCCTTTTTCACTTCTGCAAGTCTCGTCAAGAGTCATTGATCACTTTTGCCCTCGACTATACCTATGGTTGATTCATGTTGAGGCTTGACAGAAAACAACAAAACCCTGTAAAGCAATTATCCTTCAATAAAATATAAATAAAATTTTACAAAAAGCTTAAAAAAAAAAAAGACTATCTTTTAAAGGATATTTGTACAGCAAACAATCTCGGGAACTGACCAGGATAATAAAGATCATGTCTCCCTCTGGGACCAAGGTCAGGCCAGTTTGCTAGCAGACCTCTTGTTAATTTTATGTGTCAAATTTGACTGCCATAGGGGCACCCAGATTAAAAATTGTTTCCAGGTGTGTCTGTGAAGGTGATTCCAGATGAGATTAGCATTTGAATCAGCGGACACCATTTAATCCACAGAGGCTTGACTAAAACAAAAGGTAGAAGAAGCAGGAATTTTCCCCTTTTTTTCAGCCTCACAGCTTGAGTTGGGACATCTTACCTCATCTTCTGCCCCTGACCCGAGTTTCACATGAAACTTTACCAGGCTAGCAGTTTTTGACAAATCTATCTCCAAATCTTCGGAGAAGGCACTGGCAACCCACTCCAGTACTCTTGCCTGGAAAATCCCATGGATGGAGGAGCCTGGAAGGCTGCAGTCCATGGGATCGCTAAGAGTTGGACAGAACTGAGCAACCTCACTTTCACTTTTCACTTTCATGCATTGGAGGAGGAAATGGCAAGCCACCCCAGTGTTCTTGCCTGGAGAATCCCAGGGATGGCGGATCCCGGTGGGCTGCCGTCTATGGGGTCGCACAGAGTCAGACACGACTGAATTGACTTAGCAGCAGCATCTCCAAATCTTAGGAGTACACTGAGAGTGCTTCCGTGGGGTGAAATGAGTGTCTTCAACAGATCCAGGCAGGAGGGCATGGAGGGGGAGCAGGAATTTAATCAGCATGAGTGAAAGTGGTAGTCCCTCAGTCAAGTCCCACTCTTTGGGACCCCATGGACAGCAGTCCGCCAGGCTCCTCTGTCTATGGAATTCTCCAGGCAAGAACACTGGAGTGGGTTGCCATTCCCTTCTCCAGAGGATCCAGCTCCAGGGATTGAATCTGGGTCTGCCACATTGCAGGCAGATTTCTTAGTCTCTGAGCCACCAGGGAAGCCCCAGTCAACATACGGTCAGAGCAAATGAAGAACAGGTAAGAGCTTGGGCCACACTCTGGGGTATTCTTGCTCAGGTTATGGAGGTACTACAGAGGTGTTACCGTGGTGATGACAGTCTCTCCTGAGTCACATGCTGCATCTGGTGGTCAGCTCTCATTCTGGCAGCTGTCTCTGCAAACGCCCCTCTGGGCATCCTTTCACCAGTCTCCTCTCTGGGATCTCCAGACTCCCAGACTGGAGTTCCTGACTCCCGTCTTCCTCTGTCTTGCTTTCTCCTCTCATTTTGGTGAAGCACATCCCCAACAGTCTCCTAAGAAGCATGCAGAGACATAAGAGAGAATTTCTGAGACCTTGTGTATCTCAAAAAAAAATTTTTTTTTTTTTTTTTTTGCTTTTTCCTCCTGTTTGGGTATAGAATTTGAGGTTGAGGATGATTTTCTTTCAGAACATTGAAGGCATTGTCACCCTGTCATTCTGTGTCCAGTGTTGTTAAGTAGTCCAGGATCATTCGGACTCATAATTCTTTTTATGTTAGCTGCTTTTTATCTCTGGACCCATACAGTGCTCTGAAATTTCATAATTTTGTACCTTGGTGTGGGTCTGTTTTCACATGTTGTGCAAAACATTTGGTGGGCCCTTTCACTCATACAGCACTTATCCTTCAGTTCAGAGAAGTTTCCTGGAATCATTTTGTTTTTTACTTCAACACATTTTTAATAGACTATATTTTTAGAGCAGTTTTAAGTTCACATCAAACTTGAACAGAAAGTACAGAGATCCTCTCGTACCCCTCCCCTCTGCATACAAATAGTCTCTCCCACTATCAACGTGGGTGTGTGCTCAGTTGCTCAGTCACGTCAGACTCTTTGCAACCCCAAAGACTGTAGCCCACCAGGCTCCTTTGTCCATGGAATTTTCCAGGCAATAATATTGGAGTGGGTTGCCATTTCCTCCAGGGGAACTTCCTGACCCAGGGACTGAACCCGCATCTCCTGTGTCTCCTGCATTGGCAGGCAGATTCTTTACCCCTGAGCCACCTGGGAGTCTGCTCCCCGCCCCTCGCCCCCCACCCCCGACTATCAGCATCCCACATAAGAGTGGCAAATGTATTAAAGTTGATGAACCTTCATTGAAAAACCGTTATTACCCAAAATGCATAGTTAAAATTAGGATTACTCCTGGAGTAGAACAAATATAGAAGGACACGTATCTACCATTAGTGTCATTCAGAATGGTTTCACTGCCCTAAAAATCACCAGGCTTTGCCTACTTATTCCTCTCTCTTCACCAACTCCTGGCAACCATAGTTCTGCTTTTTAAGAATGTTGTGTAGTTGGAATTACACAGTATATAGCCTTTTCATATTGGCTTCTTTCACTTAATAAAATATTTAACATTCTCTCATGTCTTTTCATAGCTTGATAGCTCATTTCTTTTTAATGCTGACTAATATTCCATCATCTTGATGTACCACAGTTTATCTATTCACCTACCAAAGGACAATTTGGTTGCTTCCAAGTTTTGACAATTACGAATAAAACTGCTATAAACACCCATATGCAGGTTTTTGTGTGCACACACATTTTCAACTCATTCGGGAATGAGAGTTTATGTTGTTCCATATCCTTGACAGCTTTTGGTATTGTCAGTGTTTTGAATTTTGCCTGTTCTAAGAGGTGTGTAGAGGTATTTCAGTGTTTTAATTTACATTTCCCTGATGACTTCATTCTAGTGGATTATATGGAGCATCTTTGCACATACTTATTTGACATTTGAATATCTTCTTTGGTGAGGATTTGTTAAGAGTTTAACCCATTTAAAACCTGTTGCTTACTTTCTTTATTGTTGAATTTTAAGAGTTCTTCATATGTTTTGAGTAACAGTCCTTTATCATATATGGGGTATTTTTTTGCAAATATTTTCTCCCAGTATGTGGTTTGAATTCTCATTCTCTTAACACTGTCTTTCACAGACAAGAAGTATTTAATTCACTGAATCCCAGCTTATCAAGTATTTCTTTCATGGATCATGCTTTTGGTTTTGAGTCTTAAAAAGGTCGCCACCAAACCCAAGATCATCTAGATTTTCTCCTATGTTATCGTCTAAAGGGATCTCCCTTGTGGTATAGTGGCTAAGACTCCATAATCCCAATGCAGGGGGCCCGGGTTCAATCCCTGGTCAGGGAACTAAATCCCACATTCCACAACTAACAGTTTCCCCTTCCCGTTCCCTGGTGGCTCGCATGGGAAAGAACTGGCCTGCAAAGCGGGAGACCTGGGTTTGATCGCTGGGTTGGGAAAATCCCCTGGAGAAGGAAATGGCAACCCACCCCAGTATTATTGCCTGAAGATTTCCATGGAGAGAGAAGCCTGGCGGGCTGTAGTCCATGGGGTTGCAAAGAGTTGGGCACAACTGAGCGACTAACACTTTCACTTTCTTCTAAAAGGTTTATGGTTTTTATTTGTTTTACATTTAGGTCTGTCAACAATTTTGAGTCACTTTTTATGAAAGATATAAGGTCTGTGTCTAGATTTATTCTTTTGCATGTGGATATACAGTTGTTCCAGTATCGTTTGTTGAAAAGACTATCTTTTCTTCATCCTAGTAACTTAACTCCTTTGTCAAAGATCAGTTGACTATATTTGTGTGAATATATTTCTGGGCTCTCTATTCTGTTACACTATCTATTCTTTCACTAATAGCATGCTGTCTTCAGTACCGTAAATTTATAGTAAATCTTGATGTCAGGTAGAGTCAACCCTCCAAAGTTGTTCTTCTCCTTCAATACTGAATTGGCTATTCTGGGTCTTTTGCCTCTCCATATAAACTTTAAAATCAGTTTGTCAATACTGACAAAATAACTCTGGGATTTTGATTGAAATTACCTTGAATCTGTAGATCAAGTTGAGAAGAACTGACATTTTGACAATAATGAGTCTCCCTTCATATCCTAAGAGGTATGAACATGGAATATCATTCATTTAGCTTTTTTATTTCTTTCATCAGAATTTTACAGTTTTTCTCATAAATATCTTATCCATATTTTGTTAGGTTTCTACCTAAGTATTTCATTTTGGAGATGTTAATGTAAATGGTATTGAGTTTTAACTTCAACTCCTACTTGTTCTTTACTATTAGATAGGAAACTGATTGACTTTTGTGTATTAAACCTATACCCTGTAATCTTGTAATAATCACTTATAAGTTCTATGAGTCTTTTAGGGTTTTTTTTTTTTTGGATTTTCTACCAATACATAATCATGAAAGTTTTATTTCTTCTTTCTCAATCTATACACTTTTTATTTTCTTGTCTTAGGCAATAGCTAGGTCTTCTAGTATGATGTTGAAAGGAGCAGTGAGATGGGATAGCCTCACCTTGTTCCTAATCTTAGTGGGAAAGCTTCTAGTTCCTCATCATTAAGTGTGATGTCAGCTGTAACTTTTTGTAGACCAAGCTAGGGAAATTTTTTATATTCCCAGTTTGCTCAGAGTTCAGTACAATTTGATGAGGTGTAACTACAAACAATAAAGTGAACAAATCTTGTGTTCATTTTGGAACAATGTATACCCCTGTGTAACTGCCAAACATGACATAGAACATTTATATCACCCCAGAAAGTTCTATTTTTCCCCTTTCTAGTCAGTGCCTCCTATCCCAGAGGCAACTGTTTTCTGATTCCTATGATCTTAGTTTTTTCCTGTCTTTGCTGCTGCTGCTGCTGCTAAGTCGCTTCAGTCGTGTCCGACTCTGTGCGACCCCATAGATGGCAGGCCACCAGGCTCCCCCATCCCTGGGATTCTCCAGGCAAGAATACTGGAGTGGGTTGCCATTTCCTTCTCCATTCCTGTCTTTGAACATTATATAAATGGTCATATGCAATATGTATCTTTTTCTTCTGATGTCTTTTCCCCAATATAATATTTTTTAGATTCATACATGTATAGCATGTATCTCTAGTTTTATTCCTTTATATTGCTGAGTAGATTCCATTGTATAACTATGCTTTAGTATATTTATCAGTTCTCTTGGAGATATTTGGAGATATTTCCAATGTTCAGCTATTGTACTGGTGTCTTCTAATGAACAGAGACTTCTAATTTAATATTTTACTTCATGGCTAGTGTTTCTCATGTCCAACCTAAAAGTCTTTGTCTACACTAGAGTTATAAGCATATTTTTGTTTTATTGTAGTTCTATTGTTTTAGTGTTCACATTTAGATATATGATCCATTTCAGATTAATTTTTGTCTCTGATGTGAAAAGGTTTATCTTTTTCCCATCTGGTTAGTTTTCACAGCATCAATCATTTTTTTAAAAGGCAAGAAAAAGTTCTTTCCCCCATTGAATTGATCTCTCACCTTGATTTTTTAAAGTAATTAACCATATATGTAAGTAACTATGATATGTGGATATTAAATTTGTCTGGAAGACTCTTCCTCCTCCCACAGCTCTAACCAAGATGAAATCAGCGGTGGGTATCTTCCTTCCTAAAAAGAACTTATGACTTTCTAGAATTTTGTTAATCCCTGTTTGTACACACAGGCATTTTGATCAGCTTTTTAAAAATCATGGTTTTAAACCATTATTTTGTATCTTATCTTGCTTCTTCTCATTGTTAGGGTGGGAGTGATGGTCTTTGAGACATTTTACAATTTAGCCAGAAGGGAATTTTCGTAGTTCATGAGTTCTTTTCTTGGTGATTGCCTCTCCTTGTTTATTCCAAACACTCTTTATGGAAATCATACTATTTGGATATTGGACTTCCTGGATTGGTTTTTAGCATTTTCTTAAATATTTCATCCTGTTTTCCAATTCTTTTTACTCTACTTTCTAGAAGATTTCCTTGACTTTATCTTCCAATATTAATGTTTGCATTTCAGCTATTATGTTTTTAACTTCCAAGAACCCCTTCATATTCTCTGAATGTTTCTTTTCTGTGGTGTCTTGTTCTTATTTAATCTCTTCTCTTCTGTCTCTAAGATTAATAGGTTTCTTGTTCTCGCACAGTGTTTCCTTCAATTGCATTTTTGTTATGGTTTCTTTTGGTCCCTATCATCTTATTGTGGGCTGAATTCTGTCCCCCTCAAACACAGAATGAGACTGTGTTTAGAAATAGAGTCTTTAAAGAGGATATCAGTTTAAAAGAGGTCATTGCTGCTGCTGCTGCTGCTAAGTCGCTTCAGTCATGTCTGACGCTGTGCAACTCCATAGACGGCAGCCCACTAGGCTCCCCCGTCCCTGGGATTCTCCAGGCAAGAACATTGGAGTGGGTTGCTGTTTCCTTCTCCAATGCATGAAAGTGAAAAGTGAAAGTGAAGTCGCTCAGTCATGTCCAACCCATGGACTGAAGCCCACCAGGCTCCTCCATCCATGGGGTTTTGGATGACCTAATCCAATATGCTGAAGCTGATGCTGATTCTGAAGCTTATGCTGAATCTGAATTCAGACTGACACTGAAGCTGAAGCTCCAGTACTTTGGCCACCTGATGCAAAGAGCTGACTCATTGGAAAGGACCCTGATGCTGGGAAAGATTGAGGGCAGGAGGAGAAGGGGACGACAGAGGATGAGATGGTTGGATGGCATCACCAACTCGATGCACATGAGTTTGAGAAAACTCTATCAGTTGGTGATGGACAGGGAAGCCTGGCATGCTGTAGTCCATGAGGTTGCAAAGAGTTGGACATGACTGAATGACTGAACTGAGCTGAATCCAATATGACTGGTGTCCTTACAAGAGATTAAGTTACAGACTTACACAGAGGGAAGATCCTGTGAAGACACAGAAAGAAGATGGTCATCTCCAAGCAAGGAGAAAGGCCTCAGAAGATACCAACCCTACTGACACCTTGATCTTAGACTTCCAGTCTTCTGAACTGTGAGAAGATAAATTTTTGTTGTTTAAGGCATGCAGACTAAACAGCTTTGTTGTGGCAGTCTTAGGAAACTAATATACCTCTCTCTGAGGTATTTTCAGATGTCTGATAATGTTCCCTCATCTGCTTCTAATTAAGAGGAACTAAAATGATCACTGAAACTCTGGGTCTGTAGGCAGGACTTGTTGACTTTGAATATCACTGTTCAGTGGCATTACAGGAATATTTTGGGGCAACTTCTGAGGTCAGTATCTTGAAGTCTTTTCCTGTTGGCCTGGTTAGATTCTCCAAAGAAGAATTCTCTAAGAGACTGTCTGGAGGGTAAGAGTTTGGCTGCAGCACTCTGGGAGAGAAATAAAGTTTGCCTCTACATTTATCATTCAGTATGCATATGGTCACTTAATCCTTGTTTTGAGTCTGGTGCTCCCTTTCTAGATTTTCTGTTTTACCTGCTCCAGAGAATAAACATGCAGAATTCCATAGGGTTGGGGAGAAGCAGTTGCTTAGGAACATGAATGGGAAGAAGGATCTAGAGATGAAACTGCTCTCAGATCATTCATTCATGTTATCCTTATTTTAGGGTAAGATCCTTCTCACTTTTGGGCTTCCCTTGTGGCTCAGATGGTAAAGACACCTTCAGTGCAGGAGACCTGGGTTCAGTCCCTGGGTTGGGAAGATCCCCTGGAGAAGGCAATGGCAACCCACTCCAGTATTCTTGCCTGGAGAATTCCATGGACAGAGGAGGCTGGCCAGCTATCATCAATGGGGTCTCAAACAGTCAGACACAACACACACACTTCTCACTTTCAGCTGCAGAGGTATGTGATGGTGCCATTTCTTGTGCATTTTAAAGATTCAGCAGGATAATTCAAATCAACTCTTAGTTTTCCCCACTGATTTCTAGGGGTTCAGTGCTCTTGTGCTTATTAAATCAGTTTTTATTTGTTCATTTGTTTTTCAGCTTCCAAAATGGTGCTGCTATGGATGTCTATCTTGCTTTCCCCATCTTAGGGGTCTACATCTTTTTTTTTTTTTTAAAGAATACCCACAGCAAACATTATTCTCAATGGTGAAAAATTGAAAGCATTTCCCCTAAAGTCAGGAACAAGACAAGGCTGCCCACTCGTACCACTACTATTCAACATAGTTTTGGAAGTTATGGCCACAGCAATCAGAGCAGAAAAAGAAATAAAAGGAATCCAGATTGGAAAAGAAGAAGTTAAACTCTCACTGTTTGCAGATGACATGATCCTCTACATAGAAAACCCTAAAGACTCCACCAGAAAATTACTAGAGCTAATCAATTAATATAGTAAAGTTGTAGGATATAAAATCAGCACACAGAAATCCCTTGCATCCCTATACACTAACAATGAGAAAAGAGAAAGAGAAATTAAGGAAACAATTCCATTCACCATTGCAACAAAAAGAATAAAATACTTAGGAATATATCTACCTAAAGAAACAAAAGACCTGTATATAGAAAACTATAAAACACTGGTGAAAGAAATCAAAGAGGACACTAATAGATGGAGAAATATACCATGTTCATGGATTGGAAGAATCAATATAGTGAAAATGAGTATACTACCCAAAGCAATCTATAGATTCAATGCAATCCCTATCAAGCTACCAACGGTACTTTTCACAGAGCTAGAACAAATAATTTCACAATTTGTATGGAAATACAAAAAACCTCGAATAGCCAAAGCAATCTTGAGAAAGAAGAATGGAACTGGAGGAATCAACCTGCCTGACTTCAGGCTCTACTACAAAGCCACAGTCATCAAGACAGTATGGTCCTGGCACAAAGATAGAAATATAGATCAATGGAACAAAATAGAAAGCCCAGAGATAAATCCACACACCATGGCACTCCACTCCAGTACTCTTTCCTGGAAAATTCCATGGATGGAGGAGCCTGGTGGGCTACAGTCCATGGGGTTGCTAAGAGTCGGACACGACTGAGTGACTTCACTTTCATTTTTCACTTTCATGCATTGCAGAAGGAAATGGCAACCCACTCCAGTGTTCTTGCCTGGAGAATCCCAGGGACAGGGGAGCCTGGTGGGCTGCCGTCTATGGGGTCGCACAGAATCGGACATGACTGAAGCAACGCAGCAGCAGCATGGGCACCTTATCTTTGACAAAGGAGGCAAGAATATACAATGGAGAAAAGACAATCTCTTTACCAAGTGGTGCTGGGAAAACTGGTCTGGTCAACCACTTGTAAAAGAATGAAACTAGAACACTTTCTAACACCATACACAAAAATAAACTCAAAATGGATTAAAGATCTAAATGTAAGACCCAAAACTATAAAAGTCCTAGAGGAAAACATAGGCAAAACATTCTCTGACATAAATCACAGCAGGATCCTCTATGATCCACCTCCCAGAATATTGGAAATAAAAGCAAAAATAAACAAATGGGACCTAATTAAACTTAAAAGCTTTTGCACAACAAAGGAAACTATAAGCAAGGTGAAAAGACAGCCTTCAGAATGGGAGAAAATAATAGCAAATGAAGCAACTGACAAACAACTAATCTCAAAAATATATAAGCAGCTCATGCAGCTCAATTCCAGAAAAATAAATGACCCAATCAAAAAATGGGCCAAAGAACTAAACAGACATTTTTCCAAAGAAGACATACAAATGGCTAACAAACACATGAAAAGATGCTCAACATCACTCAATATCAGAGAAATGCAAATTAAAACCACAATGAGGTACCATTTCACGCCAGTCAGAATGGCTACTATCCAAAAGTCTACAAGCAATAAATGCTGGAGAGGGTGTGGAGAAAAGGGAACCCTCTTACACTGTTGGTGGGAATGCAAACTAGTACAGCCACTATGGAGAACAGTGTGGCGATTCCTTAAAAAACTGGAAATAGGACTGCCTTATGACCCAGCAATCCCACTGCTGGGCATATACACCCAGGAAACCAGAATTGAAAGAGACACATGTACCCCAATGTTCATCACAGCACTGTTTACAATAGCCAGGACATGGAAGCAACCTAGATGTCCATCAGCAGATGAATGGATAAGAAAGCTGTGGTACATGTACACAACGGAGTATTACTCAGCCATTGAAAAGAATACATTTGAATAAGTTCTAATGAGGTGGATGAAACTGGAGCCTATTATACAGAGTGAAGTAAGCCAGAAAGAAAAACACCAATGCAGTATACTAACGCATATATATGGAATCTAGAATGATGGTGATGATAACCCTGTATGGGAGACAGCAAAAGAGACATAGATGTATAGAACAGTCTTTTGGACTCTGTTAGAGAGGGTGAGGGTGGGATGATTTGGGAGAATGGCATTGAAACATGTATATTATCATATGTGAAATGGATCGCCAGTCCAGGTTCGATGCATGATACAGGGTGCTTGGGGCTGGTGCACTGGGATGACCCAGAGGGATGAGATGGGGAGGGAGGTGGGAGGGGGGTTCAGGAGGGGAACACGTGTACACCCGTGGCAGATTCATGTCAATGTATGTCAAAACCAATACAACATTGTAATGTAATTAGCCTCCAATTAAAATAAATTTATATTAAAAAAAAGAAATCTGCTATTTTAGTTTTAGTGCACTTTTGAGAAGGAATTAAATTAGATACATGTGTTCAAGCCAATATTAATACATAAGCTGAGCCCACATTCTTTGTCTTGTATAAAAGGACAGTTTTTAAATACAACAATAAAGTTGATTGTAACTACTATTTATCTTGTTATAATTGATTCAAATACTGTGCCCAGTGACCAAACCAATCTCATACTACCATGTGGCTTATGTTTAGAATGGAAGATACTCAGCAGAGGAAAAAAAGGGATCAGAACAAAGGTGTACATAGGTTGATGCATCCGAACATTTCTGAAAAATCTGCATGTAGACTGAATTCTTCCTAACTAACCTAATAGTTAACCTTCCTAACCTAATAGTTAAAAAGTACAGTGGGACTATGCCCCTTTAAAGGGAAAGCTGCAAGGGACGTTTTTGTAAAGTTTGGAAATTGCCCAGATTTCCCCTTCAGTTAAGTCCCCAATAGCAGGATTTTCTTCAAATAGAACTCGCCTACATTGAGAAAATAAACTTGAAATTTTATCTATCTTCAAATAAAAATATATGGTGATAGGGATGACTTTGCTGCGATTAGTACAAGCTTCACATGAAATAGGGAAGGTCCTGGGCTAAGTGCTGTCATTTCAGAGCCCAGCTCTGCTTATGGAACTGGGTCACTGTATTCATTTATTTCTGACTCTGCTGAGTCTTTGTTGCTGCCCGGGCTTTTCTTCAGTTGTAGCAAGCAGTGGCTGTTCTCCAGTTGTGGTAAAAGGGCTTCTCACTGCAGTGGTTTCTCCTCCTGCAGAGCGTGGGCGCTGGGGCACTCGGGCATCAGCAGATGTAGCATACGGGCTCCGTATCTGCAGCTCCCGGCTCCAGAGGGCAGGCTCAAAAGCCGTGGTGAAGGGGCTTAGTCGCTTTGCGGGGCCGCACGTGGGATCTTCCGGGATCAGGGATCGGACCCCTTGTCTCCTGTGCCTCCTGCATTGGCAGGTGTATTCTTTACCACGGAGCCACCAGGGTTTTGAAGAACAGGTGTTTTAAATCTTAACACAGCCCAATTTAAGAAATTTCACTTTTATTAGTGCTTTTCATATCCTCTTAAGAAATACTTGCCTATTACCAAGTAATGATGATATAGCCTATGTTTTCTTCTTAAAATCTAGAAAACATTCTGAAAAGCTAGAGAGTGCTCTGAAATCTAGAAATCTTTCTAAAAAATCCATGTTTCCTTCTTATCTTTAACATTTAGATTGTCTATAGAATTAATTTTGCACATAGTGCAGGAATGGGCAAAGATACATTTTCCATATGTATCTCCAATTGAACCAGTATTATTTACCAAAAGTAATTGTACCAGTTATCAGTCCATCACCTCTCAGCCCCCAGTGCACCTTGCAGTGCTCTCTGCAACAGCGGACAGAGCTCTTTAGGCCGCTCTCCATTAAAGGGGCACCATGGTAACCTTCGGCTTCCCTCATAGCTAATTTGGTAAAGAATCTGCCTGCAATGCAGGACACCTGGGTTCGATCCCTGGGTTGGGAACATCTCCTGGAGAAAAAAATGGCAACCCACTCCAGTATTCTTGCCTGGAGACTCCCATGGACAGAGGAGCCTTGCGGGCTACAATCTATAGGGTCCAAGAGTCCACACAGCTGAGCGACTAAAGAGAGCGAGAGAGAGGGGGTAAACTTTCTCAGCACAGAGACAACTGGAGGGAGACCGCCAGGGGAAGGGGCTGTCCTGTGCCTTCCAGGGGCTGTGCACCGAGTCAGCACTGCGAGGGGGGACACCCAGAGATGCTCACCTAAGCCACACGGCCAGGACGCGTTTTCCTCGGCAACGTGTTAACCCCAGCCCAACCTGCTTCTCCCCTCCCCGTGGCTTTCTTGAAGACGGCACAGTCCTGGCCTCCCATCTGCGTCAGCACCTCTGCTCCTCCTGCACGCTTCCCTCCCAGCTTCCAGCTGTGGCTCGTCTGCCTCCCAGGGTTGCTTTCTGCTGGCTCAGCAACCGTGGTCCAGCTCTGCTCTAGGCAAGGCCCGGAACTTCTCCTCCAGGGGTGGGAGCTAGGCTGGGACCTGGGACCCTCTGCTGGAGAGCTTGCACTTGCACACAGATGTCTCCTCCATCTCTACTCCAGCAGTGGGAAACCGAGAAGCTACAAGGGACTCAAAACAACTGTATGCAGGTGCGAATGGGGCAATTATGAGCAATAAGATTCGAAAAGGCCACAAATCAACTGCCCCTTCTAAGTGCCAGGAGCATGATTCCTGTTTACAGCACCGCCACAAGGGTGTGAGAAGACCACCTAAACCATTCCTCTGGCCAGGCCCACCAATGCCCCCCCCCTCAGCCCATTTACAGAACCAGCCCACTCTCCTCCAAGACCCAGTTAGGCACCTGTTAACATGTTCTCATGGTGAAGTCTTACCTGAATTGCTCATCAGACCTCTTCATTTCTACTGATTAGAGCCCAAGGACCATGGTTGATAACACTTTGAAGTTTATTCCTCCTTGGGCACTCTTCCTCAGTCCTAGGGTTCCGTTGTAAGTTATATTTTCTCTTTTATCATGGCTTAATAGTATAGCTTTATATTAAACTTCCCTTTTTTAAATCACGTGTGTTTCTGTTCCCGATTGGACACTAACTGATACACTACCATCACTTCCTATTGCCGTGTGGCATAGGTCCCTAGACCTATATTGGTGATTTCGTGGAGTCTGTTCTGCTTCATTTGTCTTTGTCTGTCCTTCAGCCCCTGCTTTATCATTCATTTTACAGTATTTTCAGGGGCTTCCTGGCTGGTCCATTGGTTGAGAGTTCGCCTGCTAATGCAGGGAACACGGATTCAATCCCTGGTCCAGGAAGATCCTACATGCCTCGGGGCAACTGAGTCTGGGTGCCACAATAAGAAAAGCCCCCAGGATGAGAAGCCCACTTACTACAACCTGACAGAATCCACACGCAGCAACGAAGCCCCAGCACAGCCAAAAATAAACAAACCGGTTAATTTAAAAATATTTTCAAATTTTTGTTTGTAATTTTTGAACCTGGGTTATTTATAACTATAGTCTTTAATTTCTAGGCAGCTGGACATTTTCTAATATACTATAGTTACTGTTTTCTATGAACAAGAACATACTCTGTCCTGTCACAAAGAAATATACTGTGGGTTTCTTTCTGGCCCAGCATGTAGTCTATTTTGATTTGTGTATTTGATGAGAATGTTAACATTTTACCAGATGTTCTCAATGTGTTAATTAGATCGTTTGTTGATTGTCTTATTCAGATCATCTGTACCTGAATCTTTTTTTAATATTTTGTGGTCTGCTGCTTCTGTTATTAAAAGAGGTGAGTTTTAGTCTTTCACTAAAGTGAATTTGCATTTTAGTTTTGGAAAATTTTTCTGTGGTAAATTATTTTCCATGATTCTAGTTTAAACTTTCTATGTGCTTATATTTAAAGTGTATCCCTTGTAAGCAGCTTAAGGATCAGTCTGTATCTGGCTCATCTCAGGCTCTAGAAAGTAAACGTGGAAACTGCTTCTGGCCTTTCCTCTGAGAGCTTGGTGGGTCTTTGTCTCAATCCTAAGGTACTGCAGGAATGTCCTCTCCATTTTTTCACTGATTTTTAGCTTAGCATTTTCTTCTGTGCAGTTTAAAAATTTGACCAGTTCTTACCAGGTCTTCTTGTTGGGCCCTGTGGTCATCATAGGATGTGAGAGCTCCCCCTTCTGGTCTCCTATCCTATTTAATTGAGGTTTCTGTTTATTAATTTTTTTTTTTAACAGAAGATAGGAAAGGAGGGAGAATTCAGCAAACCATAAACAAAGTAAAAAGGCAACCAAATATATGCAAATGAAGTGACCAATAAGGGATTAATCTCTAAAATATACAACAGCTCATGAAGCTCAATAACAAAAACGAACAACCCAATCAAAAAATGGGCAGAAGATCTAAATAGACGCTTTTCCAAAGATAGCCATAAAGCACATGCAAAGATGCTCAGTATCACTAATTAGTAGAGAAATGCAAATCAAAACTCCAATGAGGTGATCAGCTCACATTGGTCAGAGAGGGTACCTACCTGCTAAGTTGCTTCAGTGTCTGACTCTTTGTGACCCCAAGGACTGTAGCCCACCAGGCTCCTCTGTCCATGGCATTCTCCAGGCAAGAATACTAGAGTGGGTTGCCATGCCCTCTCTCCTCCAGGGGATCTTTCCAATCCAGGTATTGAACCCACGTCTGTTAAGTCTCCTGCATTGGCAGGTGGGTCCTTTACCACTAGCACCACCAGAGTGGCCACCACCAAAATATCTTCAAACAATATATGCTGGAGAGGGTGTGGAGAAAAAGGAACCCTCCTAAACTGCTAGTGAGAATGTAAATTGGTACAGCCACAATAGAGAACATTATAGAGATCCCTTTAAAAAACTAAAAACAGAAGTACCACATGACCTCACAGTCCCACTACCAGGGATAAATCTAAAGAAAATCATTATTCATAAAGATACATGCACCCAAATGTTCAGTGACGCACTGTTTACAGTAGACAGGAGACAGAAGCAGCCTAAATATCTGTCGACAGAGGAATGGATAAAGAAGATGTGGTACATATATACAATGGAATATTACTCAGGCATAAAAAGAACAAAATAATGCCATTTGCAGCAACATGGATGGACCTACAGATTGTCATACTGAGTGAAGTAGGTCAGAGAAAGAAAAATGTCATATACTATTGCTTGTATCTGGAATCTAAAAAAATGTACAAAGTAACTTATTTCCAGAACAGAAATAGAGTCATGATGTAGAAAACAATTTTATGGTTATCAGGGAGGGGAATGGGGGAGAAGGACAAAATGGGGCATTGGGATTGACATATACACACTACTACATACAAAATATTGTGGCTTGGCCAAAAAGTTCATTCAGGTTGGTAATAGTGTACAAAAACCCGAACAAACATTTTGGCCAACCCAGTAAAGTGAACGTTGTTCAGTCTTGTCCAGCTCTTTGCGACCCCCTGGACTATAGCCTGCCAGGCTCCTCTGTCCATGGAATTCTGCAGGACAGGATACTGGAGTGTGTAGCTGTTCCCTTCTCCAGGGGGTCTTCCCAACCCAGGGATAGAATCCAGGTCTCCTGCGTCGCAGGTGGATTCTTTACCATCTGAAAAACCAGGGAAGCCCAAATAGCTAACTACTATATAGCATAAGAAACTCTACTCAATACTCTGTAATGACCTATATGGGAAAAACATCTAAAAAAGGGTGGATATATAAAACTGATTCACTTTGCTGTACAGCAGAAACTAAAATCAACTATACCCCAATACAATTTTTTTTAAACTGAAAATAAGATTACAGATAATTTATAACAAATATAAATATTATATCAATAAAATAAATGGAATTAACATGAAATAAAAGTCTTCTGGAAAAGATAGAATAATTCACTTCTCCCTGTTCTTCCCACTAAGCACAGTTATAACCTCTGGATACTATACATCAAATGAGAGCAAGAAGACACTGAGAGGTGGAGAAAAGCAGTCAGGCTGGCTGGGACCGCAGGACCAAAGAACAACACAGGGGCAGGTTCCCTCAGGTTTTCTTTCTGCCTCCTGTGTCCAACAGTGGGAGCTGGATAAGCCAGCAATCCAGAAATAACAACAACACAGACAGCCCTCCAAAAAGCCTGCTCTGCCTAGAACATGAGGGAAGGGGCAGCCTAGCAAGACGGAACACTTCTAGGTGATAACTCCCCTACTCCGGTCAAGCACTGTGGAAAAAACAAGGGCCTCACCCTACTCCTGTAACCAGAATATAAGAGGGGCCTAGACGCTCACAAGTTGTGACAAGACATAACCCCACCCGCAATGGGTTGGTGGTATCAGAGATGCTGGAGTGGGGAGCTGAGACTTTTATAGCCTCCCAACAACAGTGAGTCCTTATCCCGCTCTGCAGTGTCAGTGGGAGTACAGAAGCCCCAGGGTGGTGTTTGTGTCAGCGAACATCTAGTGGGGACCCTGAGCTCTTACAGTAACGGGGCACCTTCTGTCCCTGGGTCTCAGCACAGGCAAAGTAGGGGCGCTGGACTTCCACCTCCAGAAGGCTGTAAGTAGGCACTGGTAAGACAGGAGACCTGAATAAAAGCTAGTGTCTCATAACACAATACTCACAGTGTTCAGGACTCAATTGAAAATCATTGTCAGAAAATCTCAACCTGAATGAGAAAATACAATCAACAAACACTGATTTTGAGAAGATGCAGAAGTTGGAGTTATGTGACAAGGAAATTTAAGAAACTTATTTGGAAGAAGATTTGCCGTAGGTAGGGAAAAGCGTATAGTACGTCCTGTGTACTCTGTACCCCTAATCCACAAAGGTAGCATTTTGCGTGACTATAATATCAGATCCATGATACTGACATTAGTACAACCCACAGAGTTTATTAAGGTGTTGCCAGTTGTATAAACAATCATGTGCATGAGAGTGTGTGTGTGTGTGTGTGTGTGTGATTCTATGAAATTTGTCACATAGGAGCTTTGTGCATCTAGCATCTTGAGGTCCAGAACTGCTCCGTCACCACAAGGTTCCCTTGGGCTACCCTTTTGGAGCCAACCCTCCCTCAAATCCTAACTCCTAGAAACCACTCATTTGTTTCTCATGTCTATAATTATATTAGTTTAAGAGACCTGGGTTGGATCCCTTGGATTGGGAAGATCCTCTGGAGAAGAAAAAGGCTACCCTCTCCAGTATTTTGGCCTGGAGATTCCATGGACTGTATAGTCCATGGGGTTGCAAAGAGTCAGACACAACTAAGCGACTTTCACTTTCAAGAATATTATAGAAATGGAATCATTCAGTATGTAACTTTTGGAGATTGGTTTTTCTCACTCAGCATAATTTCCTTAAGATATTGATTGTTGTGTGTAGTTTATTCCTTTTTATTACTGAATAGAATTCCATGATCAGATCAGATCAGTCGCTCAGTCGTGTCTGACTCTTTGCGACCCCATGAATCGCAGCACGCCAGGCCTCCCTGTCCATCACCAACTCCCGGAGTTCACTCAGACTCACATCCATCGAGTCAGTGATGCCATCCAGCCATCTCATCCTCTGTCGTCCCCTTCTCCTCTTGCCCCCAATCCCTCCCAGCATCAGAATCTTTTCCAATGAGTCAACTTTTCGCACAAGGTGGCCAAAGTACTGGAGTTTCAGCTTCAGCATCATTCCTTCCAAAGAAATCCCAGGGCTGATCTCCTTCAGAATGGACTGGTTGGATCTCCTTGCAGTCCAAGGGACTCTCGAGAGTCTTCTCCAACACCACAGTTCAAAAGCATCAATTCTTCAGTGCTCAGCCTTCTTCACAGTCCAACTCTCACATCCATACATGACCACAGGAAAAACCATAGCCTTGACTAGACGAACCTTTGTTGGCAAAGTAATGTCTCTGCTTTTGAAAATGCTGTCTAGGTTGGTCATAACTTTCTTTCCAAGGAGTAAGCGCCTTTTAATTTCATGGCTGCAGTCACCATCTGCAGTGATTTTGGAGCCCAGAAAAATAAAGTCTGACACTGTTTCCACTGTTTCCCCATCTATTTCCCATGAAGTGATGGGACCAGATGCCATGATCTTAGTTTTCTGAATGTTGAGCTTTAAGCCAACTTTTTCACTCTCCACTTTCACCTTCATCAAGAGGCTTTTGAGTTCCTCTTCACTTTCCGCCATAAGGGTGGTGTCATCTGCATATCTCAGGTTATTAATATTTCTCCTGGCAATCTTGATTCCAGCTTGTGTTTCTTCCAGCCCAGCGTTTCTCATTATGTACTCTGCATATAAGTTCAATAAACAGGGTGACAATATACAGCCTTGACGAACTCCTTTTCCTATTTGGAACCAGTCTGTTGTTCCATGTCCAGTTCTAACTGTTGCTTCCTGACCTGCATACAAATTTCTCAAGAGGCAGATCAGGTGGTCTGGTATTCCCATCTCTTTCAGAATTTTCCACACTTTATTGTGATCCACACAGTCAAGGGCTTTGGCATAGTCAATAAAGCAGAAATAGATGTTTTTCTGGAACTCTCTTGCTTTTTCCATGATCCAGCAGATGTTGGCAATTTGATCTCTGGTTCCTCTGCCTTTTCTAAAACCAGCTTGAACATCTGGAGGTTCACGGTTCACATATTGCTGAAGCCTGGCTTGGAGAATTTTGAGCATTACTTTACTAGTGTGTGAGATGAGTGCAATTGTGCGGTAGTTTGAGCATTCTTTGGCATTGCCTTTCTTTGGAATTGGAATGAAAACTGCCCTTTTCCATTCCTGCGGCCACTGCTGAGTTTTCCAAATTTTCTGGCATATTGAGTGCAGCACTTTCACAGCATCATCTTTCAGGATTTGGAATAGCTCAACTGGAATTCTATCACCTCCACTAGCTTTGTTCGTAGTGATGCTTTCTAAGGCCCACTTGACTTCACATTCCAGGATGTCTGACTCTAGGTCAGTGATCACACCATTGTGATCATCTGGGTCATGAAGATCTTTTTGTACAGTTCTTCTGTGTATTCTTACCATCTCTCCTTAATATCTTCTGCTTCTGTTAGGTCCATACCATTTCTGTCCTTTATTGAGCCCATCTTTGCATGAAATGTTCCTTTGGTATCTCTGCTTTTCTTGAAGAGATCTCTAGTCTTTCCCATTCTGTTGTTTTCCTCTTTCTTTGCATTGATCGCTGAAGAAGGCTTTCTTATCTCTTCTTGCTATTCTTTGGAACTCTGCATTCAGATGTTTATATCTTTCCTTTTCTCCTTTGTTTTTTGCTTCTCTTCTTTTCACAGCTATTTATAAGGCCTCCCCAGACAGCCATTTTGCTTTATTACATTTCTTTTCCATGGGGGTGGTCTTGATCCCTGTCTCCTGTACAATGTCACGAACCTCATTCTATAGCTCATCAGGCACTCTATCAGATCTAGGCCCTTAAATCTATTTCTCACTTCCACTGTATAATCATAAGGGAGTTGATTTAGGTCATACCTGAATGGTCTAGTGGTTTTCCCTACTTTCTTCAATTTAAGTCTGAATTTGGCAATAAGGAGTTCATGATCTGAGCCACAGTCAGCTCCTGGTCTTGTTTTTGCTGACTGTATAGAACGTCTCCATCTTTGGCTGCAAAGAATATAATCAATCTGATTTTGGTGTTGACCATCTGGTAATGTCCATGTATAGAGTCTTCTCTTGTGTTGTTGGAAGAGGGTGTTTGTTATGACCAGTGCATTTTCTTGGCAAAACTCTATTAGTCTTTGCCCTGCTTCATTCCATATTCCAAGGCCAAATTTGCCTGTTACTCCAGGTGTTTCTTGACTTCCTACTTTTGCATTCCAGTCCCCTATAATGAAAAGGACATCTTTTGTGGGTGTTAGTTCTAAAAGGTCTTGTAGGTCTTCATAGAACCATTGAACTTCAGCTTCTTCAGTGTTACTGGTTGGGGCATAGACTTGGATTACTGTGATATTGAATGGTTTGCCTTGGCAACGAACAGAGATCATTTTGTCGTGTTTGAGATTGCATCCAAGTACTGCATTTCAGACTCTTTTGTTGACCATGATGGCTAGTCCATTTCTTCTGAGGGATTCCTGCCCACAGTAGTAGGTATAGTGGTCATCTGAGTTAAATTCACCCATTCCAGTCCATTTCAGTTCGCTGATTCCTAGAATGTCGACATTCACTCTTGCCATCTCTTGTTTGACCATTTCCAATTTGCCTTGATTCATGGACCTGACATTCCAGGTTCCTATGCAATATTGCTCTTTATAGCATCAGACCTTGCTTCTATCACCAGTCACATCCACAGCTGGGTCTTCTTTTTGCTTTGGCTCCATCCCTTCATTCTTTCTGGAGTTATTTCTCCACTGATCTCCAGTAGCATATTGGGCACCTACTGACCTTGGGAGTTTCTCTTTCAGTATCCTATCTTTTTGCCTTTTCATACTGTTCATGGGGTTCTCAAGGCAAGAATACTGAAGTGGTTTGCCATTCCCTTCTCCAGCGAACCACATTCTGTCAGATCTCTCCACCATGACCCGCCCATCTTGGGTTGCCCCACGGGCATGGCTTAGTTTCATTGAGTTAGACAAGGCTGAGAATACTGACCCGCTCATCTTGAGTTACCCCACGTCCGAGGTCAGGGGCAGAAGCCGGGAGGACCCCATGCCTGAAGGGCAGGGCCAAGAGGAGTTACCCCATGTCCGAGGTCAGGGGCAGCAGCCGAGAGTGCCAGACTGCGACGGCGCAGGAACGTCCGAGAGGAGCTACCCCACGTCCGAGGTCAGGGGGTGCGGCCGAGAGGAGATACCCAGCGTCCGAGGTCAGGGGCTGCGAGGAGAGGAGTTACCCCGCATCTGAGTTCAGGGCTGGCGGCCGGGAGGAGATACCCCACGCCCTTAAGCCTGAGGCCAGGGGCGGCAGCTGGGAGGAGCAACCCCACGCCATGGCTGCGCAGGCACAGGAGGGCCTAGAGGAGCTATCCCACATTGAAAGGAAGGGCGGCAGTGAGGAGATACCTCTCGTCCAAGGTAAGGAGCATTGGCTGCGCTTTGCTGGAGCAGCTGTGAAGAGATACCCCACGCCCAAGTTAAGAGAAACCCAAGTAAGATCGTAGGTGTTGCAAGAGGGCATCAGAGGGCAGACACACTGAAACCATACTCACAGAATTCCATGATACAGATGTACAAATATGTTTGACCATTCATCCCTTGAAGAACAACTGAATTGTTTCCAGTTGGAGTTATTTATTTTTTTTCTTTAAAAAATTTTTTATTAAACATCTTTATAGAGCAGCATCCAAACTCCAGATCCAATGGCCAAGAAGACCTATTTTGCTGTGGGTACCAGCTGGGGCATGCAAGCGGCTCAGGCTTCCCACTCTTCTGTTTAGAGACTAGGGTGGTGGGCAGCGTTTCATCTTTGGCTTCCACAATGCTCACATCATCAGGCAGAGGCTTCTTAGGGCCAGTCTTACCAGTTGGGTCCCAAGGCAGCATGCTCTGTCCCTTGACGCCCAGCACACCCTGTCTGAGCAGCACAGGGCGCATGGCAGGCTCAACATAGTAGTTAACAGGTCCCCACTGTGGCTCATGAGGCCCTCTGCGTGGACTTAGCCACGCGTGGACTTAGCCATGCATGGATTTAGCCCTCTGTCCTCAGAGTTTCCCAGACACTACTGCCTCACAGGCTTTGGCCCCCCTCTCCAGGAGGAACTGCAGCATACCACAGCAGGCCCGCCGCACAGGAAGTGGAGGACCGACCAGTCTATAACTCAGAGACTCTGCCTGGGAATGGCACACAGACCTCCTGTGGCTCCCTTTTCAGCATAAAGCTCTACTCTGCTATCAGGGAAGCCAAATTTCTTCTGAACCACAGCAGTCAATTCCCGGAATCCACCGACCCTTCTCACCAAGAACATTCTGTGTCCTGGTGGCCAAGGTAATGATTTCTGTCCTGGTTGGTGTAACATGGACCTCACCTCAGCCAGCTCCTCAGTGAAAGACCATTTCAGTTCAGCTTTGAAGATGCCATCAGCGACGAACCTCCTCTTCTTAGCCCCAGTTGGAGTTATTATTGATAAATCTACTGTGCACACTTATATATACATTTTTGTGTGAATTGAAGCTTCCATTTCTCAGGGATAAATGCTCAAGTGCAGTTCGTGATTCATATGGTAGTTACCTCTTTAGTTTGTTTTTTGTTTTTTAATTGCTAGTTTTCTAGCAATTTCTAATTGTTTTCCAGAGTGGATGTTTATTTTACATTCCTACAAGCAATAAATGAGTGATGAAGTCTCTCTGCCTCTTAACCAGCATTTGGTGTTATCAATATTTTTTATTTTAATTATTTTGGAAGTTGTGTAGCAATATCTCATTGTGGTTTGAATTTGTAATTTCAAATGACTACTGATATTGAACATCTTTTCCTGTGCTTATTTTCCATCTATATATCCTCATGAATAGAAATATCTGTTCATAACTTTTCCCCAATTTCTAATTCAATTGTTTTTTTGACATTGAATTTTGAGAGTTATTTGTATATTCTGCATACAAGTCCCTTTTCAAATATATGATTTGCAAAATTTTTTCTTAGTCTGTAGATATGCTTACCTTTTCATCCTCTTAACAAAGTCTTTTACAGAGCAAATATTTTAATTTTGATGAGGTATAATTTATCAATATTTTTCTCTTATGGATCATACTTTTGGTGTCAAGTGTAAGAATTCTTTATCTAGCACAGAACCTCAAGACTTTCTCCCATTTTTTTTTTTCTCTAACAGTTTTTATTTTACACTTTTAAGTCTGTGATTCATATAGACATGATATTTGGGTTGAGGCTCATTTAATGTCTCATTTCTCTAGCACACTTTCTTGAAAATGCTATCTTTCCTTATTTGAATGGCTTTTCGCCTTTGTCAAAATAAGTTGGACGTATTTGTGTAGATGAATTTCTGGGTTCTCTCTTTGGTTCCATTAATCTTTGTGTCTATCCCTTGCCAGGCTTCACGGGTGGCTCAGATGGTAAAGAATCCACCTGCAATGCAGAGCCCCAGGTTCAATCCCTGGGCCATGAAGGTAGTCTGGAGAAGGGAAGTTCAGTTCAGTTCAGTTCAGTCGCTCAGTCGTGTCTGACTCTTTGCGACCCCGTGAATTGCACCACACCAGGCCTCCCTGTCCATCACCAACTCCTAGGGTTCACACAAACTCATGTCCATTGAGTCGGTGATGCCATCCAGCCAACTCATCCTCTGTCGTCCCCTTCTCCTCCTGCCCCCAATCCCTCCCAGCATCAGGGTCTTTTCCAATGAGTCAGCTCTGCGCATGAGGTGGCCAAAGTATTGGAGTTTCAGCTTCAGCATCAGTCCTTCCAATGAATGCCCAGTACTTATCTCCTTCAGGATGGAGTGACTGGATCTCCTTGTAGTCCAAGGAACTCTCAAGAGTCTTCTCCAACACCACAGTTCAAAAGCATCAATTCTTCGGCGCTCAGCCTTCTTCACAGTCCAACTCTCACATCCATACATGACCACAGGAAAAACCATAGCCTTGACTAGATGGACCTTTTTTGGCAAAGTAGTATCTCTGCTTTTCTCTATGCTATCTAGGTTGGTCATAACTTTCCTTCCAAGGAGTAAGCATCTTTTAATTTCATGGCGGCAGTCACCATCTGCAGTGATTTTGGAGCCCAGAAAAATAAAGTCTGGCACTGTTTTCACTGTTTCCCCATCTATTTCCCATGAAGTGACGGGACCAGATGCCATGATCTTAGTTTTCTGAATGTTGAGTTTTAAGCCAACTTTTTCACTCTCTTCTTTCACTTTCATCAAGAGGCTCTTTAGTTCCTCTTTACTTTCTGCCATAAGGGTGGTGTCATCTGCATATCTGAGGTTATTGATATTTCTCCTGGAAATCTTGATTCCAGCTTTTGCTTCTTCCAGCCCAGCATTTCTCATGATGCACTCTGCATATCAGTTAAATAAGCAGGGTGACAATATACAGCCTTGACGAACTCCTTTTCCTATTTGGAACCAGTCTGTTGTTCCATGTCCAGTTCTAACTGTTGCTTCCTGACCTGCATACAGGTTTCTCAAGAGGCAGATCAGGTGGTCTAGTATTCCCATCTCTTTCAGAATTTTCCACAGTTTATTGTGATCCACACAGTCAAAGGCTTTGGCATAGTCAATAAAGCAGAAATAGATGTTTTTCTGGAACTCTCTTGCTTTTTCGATGATCCAGTGGATGTTGGCAATTTGATCTCTGGTTCCTCTGCCTTTTCTAAAACCAGCCTGAACATCTGGAAGTTCACGGTTCATGTACTGGTGAAGCCTGGCTTGGAGAAGGGAATGAGAGAGCTAGTTCTTAGGTAGGTAGATAAGGAGTCTAGGGCTCTTGAGGAGGAGTAAAGGACAAACTTTTTTTTTCTACTCTCCTCTTTCTTAGTCATGTAAGATTTTTTTTCTTCAACTCTGAGTTGTTATGGCAACAATCTATTTCTTCAAAGACTAACTTTCTTTAAGCCCAGAGCTAATGATTACACAATAAAACAACTCATCTTGCTCAGGGGTAAGTTTTTCCTTAAACTCTGTACTAACAGCACAATTACACTCATCTCACACACTAGTAAAGTAATGCTTAAAATTCTCCAAGCCAGGCTTCAGCAATACGTGAACCGTGAACTTCCTGATGTTCAAGCTGGTTTTAGAAAAGGCAGAGGAACCAGAGATCAAATTGCCAACATCTGCTGGATCATCAAAAAAGCAAGAGAGTTCCAGAAAAACATCTATTTCTGCTTTATTGACTATGCCAAAGCCTTTGACTGTGTGGATCACAATAAACTGTGGAAAATTCTGAGAGATGGGAATACCAGACCACCTGATCTGCCTCTTGAGAAATCTGTATGCAGGTCAGGAAGCGATAGTTAGAACTCGACATGGAACAACAGACTGGTTCCAAATAGGAAAAGGAGTTCGTCAAGGCTGTATATTGTCACCCTGTTTATTTAAGTTATATGCAGAGTACATCATGAGAAACCCTGGACTAGAAGAAACACAAGCTGGAGTCAAGATTGCTGGGAGAAATATCAATAACCTCAGATATGCAGATGACACCACCCTTATGGCAGAAAGTGAAGAGGAACTCAAAAGCCTCTTGATGAAAGTGAAAGTGGAGAGTGAAAAAGTTGGCTTAAAGCTCAACATTCAGAAAACGAAGATCATGGCATCCAGTCCCATCCCTTCATGGGAAATAGATGGGGAAACAGTGGAAACAGTGTCAGACTTTGTTTTTCTGGGCTCCAAAATCACTGCAGATGGTGATTGCAGCCATGAAATTAAAAGATGCTTACTCCTTGGAAGGAAACTTATGACCAACCTAGATAGCATATTGAAAAGCAGAGACATTACTTTGCCAACAAAGGTTCGTCTAGTCAAGGCTATGGTTTTTCCTGTGGTCATGTATGGATGTGAGAGTTGGACTGTGAAGAAGGCTGAGCACCGAAGAATTGATGCTTTTGAACTGTGGTGTTGGAGAAGACACTTGAGAGTCCCTTGGACTGCAAGGAGATCCAACCAGTCCATTCTAGAGATCAGCCCTGGGATTTCTTTGGAAGGAATAATGCTAAAGCTGAAACTCCAGTACTTTGGCCACCTCATGCGAAGAGTTGACTCATTGGAAAAGACTCTGATGCTGGGAGGGATTGGGGGCAGGAGGAGAAGGGGACGACAGAGGATGAGATGGCTGGATGGCATCACTGACTCGATGGATGTGAGTCTGAGTGAACTCCGGGAGTTGGTGATGGACAGGGAGGCCTGGCGTGCTGTGATTTCATGGGGTCGCAAAGAGTCGGACACGACTGAGCGGCTGATCTGATCTGATCTGAACAGTTATATAACAACAATGTATCTTGCTTGAGGACATGTTTCTCCTTCTTAAGAACCTTCTGACTAATCTTGTTATCTTAAGATGCATGTTGCCAGAGTGGGTTTGTTAAGACCTTTCTATTGTTAATAACCAACTGAAAAAGTATGTAAAAGACCTGATAAGACAGGCCAGTGGGGCGCTCTCTGCCCCTTCAATGTCTGTGTCAGACACTATCTCTGTCTCTTTTTCACTGTGATAAAACTTTTGCCACATGAAGCTGTAAGCGCCTTAAGCCTTGTCTCTGGTCCCAAAGCTAATTTTTCTTCTTTGGAGGTCACGTATCCGACACCGTTCACCATAAGCTATCAGGAATGGCTCCCCACTCCAGTATTCTTGCTTGGATAATTCCAAGGACAGAAGAGCTTGGTGGGCTATAGTCTATGAGGTCACACACAGTGAGACATGACTGAGCAGCTGAGCACACACACACATACACACAGACATCCCTCTACCAATGCCACTCTGCGCTGACTACTGTAAAGCTACGTAGTAAGCTTTAGTGTCAAAGCTTCTCCTACGACTTTATTCTTTTCAACTTGTTTTACCTACTCCACTACCATACCTTCCCATATAGATTTTACAAAAAGCTTGTTGATGTCCACAAAAACAAACAAAATTAAGTGGTGGTTTGATAAAAACTTTATTAAAACTAGAGATCAATTTGCAGAGAATCAACATCTTTACTAAGTTGAGTCTTCCAATCCATGAACATAGGACTTATCTTCTATTTTTTAAGTCTTTCTCTATTTCTTTCCTTGGAATTTTGCAAATTTCAGTATACAGACCCTGAATGTGTTACACTTATAGGTAAGTTTTTCATTTTATTGGAAAATTAGAAATGGAATCATGCTTTAAATTTGTTTCTACATGTTCATTTTTAATAAGTAGCATTTCAGTTAATTCTTTGATGATTTTATGTCCTGTGACCCGATGAGCTCATATGTGGTGAAATTTTGTGAGGATTTTGTAGATTCATTAGTATTTTTTACATTGATAATGTCACCAGAAAATAAGGAGTTCTTTTCTTCCTTTTCAATCTGTGAGCATTTTGTTTCTTTTTACTGTCTTATTACAGCAGTTAGGACCTCCAATGCCATGTTGCCAGGTGGTCAGAATAACAGTGCTAAGAGGAGACATCCTTGCCTCAATCACCGTCTTAAGGGGAAAGCATTGTCTTTCCTTTAACTATGATGTTAGTTGTAGGTTACTTTGTAGGTGCTCTTCATTAAGTTGAAGAATTTCCCTCTATTACTAGATTGATGAGAGTTTTCATAATGTGTTTATTAGATTTTGTCCAATGCTCTTCCTGCATTGATTGATAAATCATATATTATTTGTTCTTAACTTGTTCGTATGGTTGCTGCTGCTGCTGCTGCTAAGTTGCTTCAGTCGTGTCCGACTCTGTGTGACACCATAGACGGCAGCCCACCAGGCTCCCCTGTCCCTGGGGTTCTCCAGGCAAGAACACTGGAGTGGGTTGCCATTTCCTTCTCCAATGTATGAAAGTGAAAAGTGAAAGTGAAGTTGCTCAGTCATGCCCAACTGTTAGCGACCCCGTGGACTGCAGCCTACCAGGCTCCTCCATCCATGGGATTTTCCAGGCAAGAGTGCTGGAGTGGGGTGCCATTGCTTAAGATAATTGATTTTCAAACATTGATCTAGTCTCACATAGCAGGAATAGTCACATTTGGTGATGGTGTATCATTTTATAAAAACACAATGCTGGGTTCAATTTGTTAGCATTCTGTTGAGGAATTTTGCAACAAAGTCATGGGAGATTTTGATAGATGATTGTATTTTCTTGTACTGTATTTGTGGTAATTTTTGAGGCAATACTGGTTTCAGAAATGTTTTCACCTTCTTATCTTGCTGGAAGAGATTGTGTAAAATTGGTGTTAACTTTTAAACATGTTTGGTAATTCTACAGTTAAACTGAGAATCAGCTCATTGCATTGCTTTTTCTTATTGTTTTTGCTTTCACTTTTATTCATTTCTACTTTCATTTTATTATTTGCTTCTTGACAAACACTCTAAAGCAGTTCTCAATTTTAAAAATGCCTCAAGGAACAGTTACAAACATGCTTGAAACAAATGTAAATGTGAAAAAGTTTCACCAATAAAGATATAATAATAAGTTTCAGTAATAAAGATATAAATGAAAACCAAATAGAAATCTTAGAATTAAAAAATACAATAACTAAAATTTTAAAACTCAGTGGAGTTTTACGTTGTTTCTCTCAACAACAAAATGGAGAGGACAGAGGAAAGAATTCATGATCTGGAAATTAATACAGTAAAAAATGTCCAGTCTAAACAAGAAAGAGAAAATAGAGTGAATAAAACTAAAATCAAAACCATGACCAAACCAAAACCTCATGGGCTTATGGGAGTCTAATGAAAGTGCTGACATTTGTGTCATTTGAGTCCCAAGTGAAAAGGAGAAAAAGAGGGGGCTGAAAAAGCCTTCAAATAAATAATGACTGAAAATTTCTCAGATTCAGTAAAAGACATAAACATACAGATTTTAAAAGCTAAGCAAACACATACAGGATAAACACAAAGAAATTCATTATCAGTACATGTCATCAGTTCAGTCACTCAGTCGTGTCCAACTCTTTGCGACCCCATGGATCACAGCACACCAAGCCTCCCTGTCCATCACCAACTCCCGGACTTCACTCAGACTCATGTCCATCGAGTCAGTGATGCCATCCAACCATCTCATCCTCTGTCGTCCCCTTCTCCTCCTGCCCCCAATCCCTCCCAGCATCAGAGTCTTTTCCAATGAGTCAACTCTTCCCATGAGTTGGCCAAAGTACTGGAGTTTCAGCTTTAGCATCATTCCTTCCAAAGAAATCCCAGGGCTGATCTCTAGAATGGACTGGTTGGATCTCCTTGCAGTCCAAGGGACTCTCAACAGTCTTCTCCAACACCACAGTTCAAAAGCATCAATTCTTCGGTGCTCAGCCTCCTTCACAGTCCAACTCTCACATCCATACATGATCATTGGAAAACCATAGCCTTGACTAGACGAACCTTTGTTGGCAAAGTAATGTCTCTGCTTTTCAATATGCTATCTAGGTTGGTCATAACTTGCCTTCCAAGGAGTAAGCTTAATTTCATGGCTGCATCTGCAGTGATTTTGGAGCCAGAAAAACAAAGTCTGACACTGTTTCCACTGTTTCCCCATCTATTTCCCATGAAGTGGTGGGACTGGATGCCATGATCTTAGTTTTCTGAATGTTGAGCTTTAAGCCAACTTTTTCACTCTATTCTTTCACTTTCATCAAGAGGCTTTTTAGTTCCTCCTCACTTTCTGCCATATGCGTGGTTTCATCTGCATATCTGAGGTTATTGATATTTCTCCTGGCAATCTTGATTCCAGCTTGTGTTTCTTCCACTCCAGTGTTTCTCATGATGTACTCTGCATATCAGTTAAATAAGCAGGGTGACAACATCCAGCCTTGACGAACTCCTTTTCCTATTTGGAACGAGTCTGTTGTTCCATGTCCAGTTCTAACTGTTGCTTCCTGACCTGCATACAAATTTCTCAAGAGGCAGATCAGGTGGTCTGGTATTCCCATCTCTTTCAGAATTTTCCAAAGTTTATCGTGATCCACACAGTCAAAGGCTTTGGCATAGTCAATAAAGCAGAAATAGATGTTTTTCTGGAACTCTCTTGCTTTTTTGATGATCCAGCGGATGTTGGCAATTTGATCTCTGGTTCCTCTGCCTTTTCTAAAACCAGCTTGAACATCTGGAAGTTCACGGTTCAGGTATTGCTGAAGCCTGGCTTGGAGAATTTTGAGCATTACTTTACTAGTGTGTGAGATGAGTGCAATTGTGCGGTAGTTTGAGCATTCTTTGGCATTGCCTTTCTTTGGGATTGGAATGAAACCTGACCTTTTCCATTCCTGTGGCCACTGCTGAGTTTTCCAAATTTGCTGGCATATTGAGTGCAGCACTTTCACAGCATCATCTTCCAGGATTTGAAATAGCTCAGCTGGAATTCCATCACCTCCACTAGCTTTGTTCGTAGTGATGCTTTCTAAGGCCCACTTGACTTCACATTCCAGTATTTCTGGCTCTAGGTGAGTGATCACATCATCGTGATTATCTGGGTCGTGAAGATCTTTTTTGTACAGTTCTTCTGTGTATTCTCGCCACCTCTTCTTAATATCTTTTGCTTCTGTTAGGTCCATACCATTTCTGTCCTTTATCGAGCCAATCTTTGCATGAAATGTTCCCTTGGTATCTCTAATTTTCTTGAAGAGATCTCTAGTCTTTCCCATTCTGTTGTTTCCCTCTAATTCTTTGCATTGATCGCTGAAGAAGGCTTTCTTATCTCTTCTTGCTATTCTTTGGAACTCTGCATTCAGATGTTTATATCTTTCCTTTTCTCCTTTGCTTTTCACTTCTCTTTTCACAGCTATTTGTAAGGCCTCCCCAGACAGCCATTTTGCTTTTTTGCTTTTTTTTTTCCATAGGGATGGTCTTGATCCCTTTCTCCTGCACAATGTCATGAACCTCATTCCATAGCTCATCAGGCACTCTATCTATCAGATCTAGGCCCTTAAATCTATTTCTCACTTCCACTGTATAATCATAAGGGATTTGATTTAGGTCATACCTGAATGGTCTAGTGGTTTCCCCTACATGTCATAATCAAACTTAAAAACTAAAAACAAAGGAAAAAATTCTTGTAGCAGCAAGACACAAATAATACCTATCAATAGGGTATAAATAATTCAAATCACAGCAGATTTCTCATCAGAAACCATGAAGACCAGGAAGAAGTGACACAACAGTTTCCAAGTGCTGAAAGAAAATAACTATAATTTGATAGTTATTTAAGTATACATTTATTCTGTAATTCTATATTCAGTGAACCTGTCCTTCAGAAATGCATGGAAAATGAAAATATTATCAGGTAAAGGAAATGAAATATTATAAGCATCTATCCTAAACAATGTTCAAAGAGAGTCCTTGAAACAGGAAAACACAATAAAAGCAGGAATCTTAGAATCTCAAGACAGAATAGAATACAACAAAAAGGGTATGAGTGAAAGCAAAGATGTAGCCTTCTTTGTTCAACTTTTCTAAATTAACTTTGAGGATTGGAGCAAAAATTATAACATTATCTGATGATTCTCAAAGTATATACAGGAAATATTTAAACAATTAAAAATGGAGGATGGTACAGAGACAGAGGGAAATAAGATTCTCGCACTTCACTTGAACTTGTAAAATGCCAAAACCAGTGATCAGTTATGTATATAAAATGCAATACTCAGAGCAAGCAATAACAAAAAAAATAAGGGAAAGAATACAGTTAAAAAGGAGCAAGAAAAGAACCTTTCCAATTTTTCTTTATCAGCTCTACACAATATTTATACAAAGAACATTTAGAACAAAAGTAGAAAACTGTAGAAAAATACTTTAATAAAATTCATTCTAAAATGTTCAACAGAATATTAGCAAAAACCTATTTTCAGTAAATTTTAAAATAATACATGACCAAGAGTTGGTTCCCTGAATACCAGGCTAGTCCGGTGGTGGTGGTTTAGTCACTAAGTCGTGTCTGACTCTTGTAACTCCATGGACTGTAGCCTGCCAGGCTCCTCTGTCCATGGGATTTTCCAGGCTGGAATGGGTTGCCATTTCCTCCTCCAGAGGATCTTCCCAACCCAGGAATTGAACCTGGCTCTCCTGCATTGCAGGCAGATAGCCAGTAGTAAGAAACTAATATGAGATCACATTAACAGAGTAAAAATCTACTAGATCAGCACCCCAAGAAATGTAATTAAATATCCACATCCATTCCTGATTTTTAGGAAGAGCTGAAAACCAATGTCCAAGGAGTGGCAGTGGCGTGGGTACAGGAAGGCCAAGAGGAGCTACTCCATGTCCAAGGAGCAGTGGCTGCACGGGTGCAGAGGGCCGAGAGGAGCTACTCCAAGTTCAAGGTCAGGAGGGGCAGCCATGAGGAGATACCCCTCATCCAAGGTAAGGAGCAGCAGCTGCGCTTTGCTGGAGCAGCTGTGAAGAGATACCCCACGTCCAAGGTAAGAGAAACCCAAGTAAGATGGTAGGTGTTGTGAGAGGCATCAGAGGGCAGACACACTGAAAGCATAATCACAGAAAACTAGCTAATCTGATCACACGGACCACAGACTTGTATAACTCAATGAAACTAAGCCATGCCCGTGGGGCCATCCAAGATGGGAGGGTCATGGTGGAGAGGTCTGACAAAATGTGGTCCACTGGAGAAGGGAATGGCAAACCACTTCAGTATTCTTGCTTTGAGAACCCCATGAACAGTATGAAAAGGCAAAATGATAGATACTGAAAGAGGAGCTCCCTGGGTCAGTAGGTGCCCAATATGCTACTGGAGATCAGTGGAGAAATAACTCCAGAAAGAATGAAGGGATGGAGCCAAAGCAAAAACAATACCCAGCTGTGGATGTGACTGGTGATAGAAGCAAGGTCCCACGCTGTAAAGAGTAATATTGCATAGGAACCTGGAAAGTCAGGTCCATGAATCAAGGCAAATTGGAAGAAGTCAAAAAGGAGATGGCCAGAGTGAACGTCGACATTCTAGGAATCAGCAAACTAAAATGGACTGGAATGGGTGAATTTAACTCAGATGATCATTATATCTACTACTGTGGGCAGGAATCCCTTAGAAGAAATGGAGTGGCCATCATGGTCAACAAAAGAGTCCGAAATACACTACTTGGATGCAATCTCAAAAACGACAGAATGCTCTCTGTTCATTTCCAAGGCAAACCATTCAATATCACGGTAATCCAAGACTATGACCCAACCAGTAATGCTGAAGAAGCTGAGGTTGAATAGTTCTATGAAGAACTACAAGACCTTTTAGAACTAACACCCAGGAAATATGTCCTTTTCATTATAGGGGACTGGACTGCAAAAGTAGGAAGTCAAGAAACACCTGGAGTAACAGGCAAATTTGGCCTTGGAGTACAGAATGAAGCAGGGCAAAGGCTAATAGTGTTTTGCCAAGAAAATGCACTGGTCATAGCAAACACACAACAACACAAGAGAAGACTCTATACATGGACATCACCAGATGGTCAACACCGAAATCAGATTGATTATATTCTTTGCAGCCAAAGATGGAGAAGCTCTATACAGTCAGCAAAAGCAAGACCAGGAGCTGACTGTGCCTCAGACCATGAACTCCTTATTGCCAAATTCAGACTGGAATTGGAGAAAGTGGGGAAAACCACTAGACCATTCAGGTATGACCTAAATAAAATCCCTTATGATTATACAGTGGAAGCGAGAAATAGATTTAAGGGACTAGATTTGATAGACAGAGTGCCTGATGAACTATGGATGGAGGTTCGTGACATTGTACAGGAGATAGGGATCAAGACCATCCCCATGGAAAAGAAATCCAAAAAAGCAAATGGTTGTCTGAGGAGGCCTTACAAATATCTGCAAAAAGAAGAGAATCGAAAAGCAAAGGAGGATAGGAACGATATAAGCATGTGAATGCAGAGTTCCAAAGAATAGCAAGAAGAGATAAGAAAGTCTTCTTCAGCGATCAATGCAAAGAAAGAGGGAAACAACAGAATGGGAAAGACTAGAGATCTCTTCAAGAAAATTAGAGATACCAAGGGAACATTTCATGCAAAGATTGGCTCGATAAAGGACAGAAATGGTATGGATCTAACAGAAGCAGAAGATATTAAGAAGAGGTGGCAAGAATACACAGAAGAACTGTACAAAAAAGATCTTCACGACCCAGATAATCACGATGATGTGATCACTCACTTAGAGCCAGAAATACTGGAATGTGAAGTCAAGTGGGCCTTAGAAAGCATCACTACGAACAAAGCTAGTGGAGGTGATAGAATTCCAGTTGAGCTATTTCAAATCCTGGAAGATGACACTGTGAAAGTGCTGCACTCAATATGCCAGCAAATTTGGAAAACTCAGCAGTGGCCACAGGAATGGAAAAGTTCAGGTTTCATTCCAATCCCAAAGAAAGGCAATGCCAAAGAATGCTCAAACTACCACACAATTGCATTCATCTCACACGCTAGTAAAGTAATGCTCAAAATTCTCCAAGCCAGGCTTCAGCAACACCTGAACCGTGAACTTCCAGATGTACAAGCTGGTTTTAGAAAAGGCAGAGGAACCAGAGATCAAATTGCCAACATCCGCTGGATCATTGAAAAAGCCAGAGAGTTCCAGAAAAGCATCTATTTCTGCTTATGGACTATGCCAAAGCCTTTGACTGTGTGGATCGCAATAAACTGTGGAAAATTCTGAAAGAGATGGGAATACCAGACACCTGACCTGTCTCTTGAGAAACCTATATGCAGGTCAGGAAACAACAGTTAGAACTGGACATGGAACAACAGACTCGTTCCAAATAGGAAAAAGAGTATGTTGAGGTTGTATATTGTCACCCTGCTTATTGAACTTCTATGCAGAGTACATCATGAGAAATGCTGGGCTGGAAGAAGCGCAACCTGGAATCAAGATGGCTGAGAGAAATATCAGTAACCTCAGATATGCAGATGACACCACCCTTATGGCAGAAAGTGAAGAGGAATTAAAAAGCCTCTTGATGAAAGTGAAAGAAGAGAGTGAAAAGGTTGGCTTAAAGCTCAATATTCAGAAAACTAAGATCATGGCATCCGGTCCCATCACTTCATGGGAAATAGATGGGGAAACAGTGGAAATAGTGTCTGACTTAGTTTTTTGGGGCTCCAAAATCACTGCAGATGTGGATTGCAGCCATGAAATTAAAAGATGCTTACTCCTTGGAAGGAAAGTTATGACCAACTTAGACAGCATATTGAAAAGCAGAGATATTACTTTGCCAACAAAGGTCCGTCTAGTCAAGGCTATGGTTTTTCCAGTGGCCATGTACGGATGTGAGATTTGGACTGGCAAGAAAACTGAGAGCCAAAGAATTAATTTTATGAATTGTGGTGTTGGAGAAGACTCTTGAGAGTCCCTTGGACTGCAAGGAGATGCACCCAGTCCTTCTTAAAGGAGATCAGTCCTGGGTGTTCATTGGAAGGACTGATGCTGAAGCTGAAACTCCAGTACTTTGGCCACCTCATGCGAAGAGTTGACTTTTTTGAAAAGACTCTGATACTGGGAGGGATTGGGGGCAGGAGGAGAAGGGGATGACAGAGGAGGAGATGGCTGGATGGCATCACCAACTCGATGGACGTGAGTTTGAGTGAACTCCGGGAGTTGGTGATGGACAGGGAGGCCTGGCGTGCTGCGATTCATGGGGTCACAAAGAGTCGGACAGACTGGGCGACTGAACTGAACTGAAAACCCATTAGGAATACAAGTGGACCATCAGTCTACACAACTAACATACAAAAATCCGTAAATTTTCTAAATATTATACCTGTGTGTATATATATACATATGTATATATACCTTTATACACACAGGAAGTAAAGATCATATTTTTAATAATAATAAAAAAAGATACATTACCTTGGTAAAAACCTTAAGAGAAATGTTCATGGTCGATGTGAACAAAATCTCTCAATTCTAATGAAAGACACAAAAGAGGATTTACCTGAATAGGAATATACACATTACTCTTGGATGCTGCTGCTGCTAAGTCGCTTCAGTCGTGTCCGACTCTGCACAACCCCATAGAAGGCAGCCCATCAGGCTCCACCGTCCCTGGGATTCTCCAGGCAAGAACACTGGAGAGGGTTGCCAATTCCTTCTTCAATGCATGAAAGTGAAAAGTGAAAGTGAAGTCACTCAGTCGTGTCTGACTCTTCGCAACCCCATGGACTGCCGCCTACCAGGCTCCTCTGTCCATGGGATTTTCCAGGCAAGAGTATTGGAGTGGGGTGCCTTTGCCTTCTCTGTACTCTTGGTTAGGATGACTCAAAACAGTAACTCCCATATTAATTATAAATTTAAAGCAATCTCAAAATAGCATACCATCAAGATTTGAGGGGGAGGAATGTAACAGCAATTTCTAGCTCCTAATAAAACAAATGTTGGAAATAAAATGGGCCAGTGAATTTTGGAAGTAAAAGAGAAGAGATGGGTCACTGACCCAACCATATTAAAACCAATTTTAAAGTTATTCAAACTAAAAAAAGAGAGTATAGGATAAGTACCTCAGAAACAGAATGGAAAGTACACAGAGGCAGGAGACATGAAATTTATATGGGAATTTGAGAGTGGCATTCCATACATAAGAAAAAAGAAACAATTCAGCAAATGCCTTGGAGGAAAACCAGCAAGCCATTAAAAAAAATTCCTTTCCATCTTCTTGCAACAAAATAAATGCTAGCTGGGACAGAGAATTAGTGATTCCATGGAAGCTGTAAAAAGAAGTATGATTGATTTTTTATGTATTTATATATATTTTAATGTATTTTTTATGTAT
Source organism: Bubalus kerabau (assembly GCF_029407905.1). Lineage (NCBI taxonomy): Eukaryota > Metazoa > Chordata > Mammalia > Artiodactyla > Bovidae > Bubalus > Bubalus kerabau. The sequence continues at coordinate 6,974,262 of NC_073642.1, read as the reverse complement.
TTATTCCTGAATTTTGTTTAGGGAAGACTTTCTAAGCAGGAAGCAGATTCCAGAGACTGTTAAGCAAAAGAATGATGTATTTTACTACTGGAAAAATTAAAAATCATGAATGAACTCCCCCAAATCACCACATATAAAATCATAAGACCAAGGCAAACAGAGAATTTTATGTGACAAATGATAGAAGTCAATTTCCTATCTTTTGCTTTTGGCTTCGTATCTTTGCAAGTCTGTTAATAGTTTTCAGCATGCATTTTCATTTGGGATTTGATTATTGGCTGATTGCTCTCTTCTCTTTTGACTCTTCTTTTTATCTTTTTTTTTCCCTTTTTCTTCCTTTTCCCCCTTTTCCTTCTCCATGGAAGTGTGTGAATCTCTTTGAGTGGTCTTGCGCTGTTAAGAGTTATTTCACCATTAGTCTAGGGGTTCTGTCTTCTATGCTGTGTGGCCTGTGGAATCTTGATGCTGCAGGCAGGGGTTGGGCCTGGACCCCAGAGGTGGGAGACTCAACTCCAGGGCTTTGGACCACTAGAGAACTCCCGACCCCATAGGACATTAATAGGTAAGAGCCTTCCCAAAGGTCTCCATCTCAACACTAAGACCAAACCCCACCCAAAAACCAGCGAGGTCTGGGGCTGGATGCCCCATGCCAATTCTTAGCAAAACAGGAGCACAGCCCTGAATATTAGCTGCCCAAAGCCACACCAACCCATAGGCACCCTGAAACACACTACTGGACACAGCACTGCCCTTCAGAGAGACAAGATATAACTCCATCCACCAGAACACAGGCAGAAGTCTCCCAACCAGGACTCTTTCACAAGGCATTGGTCCAACCTCAGCCAAAGGAGGCAGACTCCACAATTAAGAGGAACTACAACTTTCCAGCCTGCAGAAAGGAGACCCCAAACAGACAATTAAAGAAAATGAAAAGACAGAGAAGTCAATTTCTTTACAATGTTGTCACTGAGGGTCGGACACAACTGAATGACTTCACTTTCACTTTTCACTTTCATGTATTGGAGAAGGAAATGGCAACCCACTCCAGTGTTCTTGCCTTAAGAATCCCAGGGACGGGGGAGCCTGGTGGGCTGCCATCTATGGGGTTGCACAGAGTCAGACACGACTGAAGTGACTTAGCAGCAGCAGCAGCAGCATAGACACCTAAGGAAAATGACCCACTAGAAAAATGGGTAAGCAAGTAAAAGAAACAAAAATGTTCCATTCCATTCACATTAAAGCAATGTAAGTCAAAACAACAGTAAGATATTAAAACTCTTAGACAAGAAAAGGTCAAAAGTTGATGATTCCCATCAGAGAAATGGCTACTCGCAAACACTGTCAGTAGAACTTAAATTTTTTCACCTTTTTGGAAGGCAATTTGTATCTATTAGCATGAAAACTATGCATGCCTTGACCCAGAAATCTCACTTGTAGAAACTTACCCCATAGGAATTATGAACAATTAGAAGAATTGACATTTACTGAGGAGTGCTTACTATGTGAAGGTGGGCTGAAAAATGTCTTATATGGATCATCTCATTTAATCCTCAAAATGACATAATGAAGAAGGCTCTCTGCACATTTTACAGAGAGGTAAACTGAAAGTGAAGAGATCAAGAGATGTGCTCCAGGTTACACAGTAAATAATAGAGTGGGGATTTTTAAACCTCAATTAGATATGTCCTCCCAAGGATATTCATGGAAGTGTTATAAGAGTTAAAAGCTAGAAACCATTCAAGTGACCAACAATATCCACCTCATGCGAAGAGTTGACTCATTGGCGAAGACTCTGATGCTGGGAGGGATTGGGGGCAGGAGGAGAAGGGGATGACAGAGGATGAGATGGCTGGATGACATCACTGACTCGATGGACGTGAGTCTGAGTGAACTCCGGGAGTTGGTGATGGACAGGGAGGCCTGGCGTGCTGCGATTCATGGGGTCGCAAAGAGTTGGACATGACTGAGCAACTGATCTGATCTGATCTGAAGCACTTGATAAATTTCTAAGAATTACTGGCAGCTGTTATAGAAATGAAGGAGATCTACATGTGCTGATAGGGAAAGATCCCTACAATGCACCAGTGAGAAAAAAGCAAGGAACAGATCAGTGGACTTACAGTGCAGACTTTGGTGTTTCAAGAGTATATTTTACAATGCTGCCAACTGCCTATATGGAGCCTTAGTGCAAGTTAGTTTAAGGTGCCCCCTCTGGGTGTTCACAGTCTCTCAAGACCCAACTCAACAGAAAACATCCCGAGATAGTTTAAAAAACTGCATAAAAAAATATGACTCTTTGAACCCCTCACCTTAAAACCTTTTCCTGCTGCCTTTGACAGTCCTAAACTGTTACACGTGTTCCTTAGCTGATCCTAATTAAGTCTTGGCATGCATGCATGCTAAGTTGCTTCAGTCATGTCCAACTCTGTGCGACGCTGTGGACCACATAGCAGCCCACCAGGCTCTTCTGTCCACGGGATTCTGTAGGCAAGAATACTGGAGTGGCTTGCCATTTCCTTCTCCAGTTTTACATATGGTAATGTATATAGTTCAATGCTACTCTCTCAGTTTGTCCCACCTTCTCCTGCCCCAGCTGTGTCCAAAAGTCTGTTCTCTGTGTCTCTATTCATGTCCAGCAAATAGGTTCAAGTCAATTTTTTTAGTGTATTTCACAGGTATATGCTCACTGACCTAGAGCCAGACATCCTGGAATGTGGAATCAAGTGGGCCTTAGAAAGCATCACTACGAACAAAGCTAGTGGAGGTGATGGAATTCCAGCTGAGCTATTTCAAATCCTAAAAGATGATGCTGTGAAAGTGCTGCACTCAATATGCCAGAAATTTTGGAAAACTCAGCAGTGGCCACAGGACTGGAAAAGGGCAGGTTTCATTCCAATCCCAAAGAAAGGCAATGCCAAAGAATGCTCAAACTCCACACAATTGCACTCATCTCACATGCTAGTAAAGTAATGCTCAAAATTCTTCAAGCCAGGCTACAGCAATACATGAACTGTGAACTTCCTGATGTTCAAGCTGGTTTTAGAAAAGGCAGAGGAACAAGAGATCAAATTGCCAACATCCGCTGGATCATTGAAAAAGCAAGAGAGTTCCAGAAAAACATCTATTTCTTCTTTATTGACTCTGCCAAAGCCCTTGACTGTGTGGATAAAAATAAACTGTGGAAAATTCTGAGAGAGATGGGAATACCAGACCACCTGACCTGCCTCTTGAGAAATTTGTATGCAGGTCAGGAAGCAACAGTTAGAACTGGACATGGAACAACAGACTGGTTCCAAATAGGAAAAGGAGTATGTCAAGGCTGTATATTGTCACCCTGCTTATTTAACTTATATGCAGAGTACATCATGAGAAATGCTGGGCTGGAAGAAGCACAAGCTGGAATGAAGATTGCTGGGAGAAATATCAATAACCTGAGATATGCAGATGACACCACCCTTATGGCAGAAAGTGAAGAGGAATTAAAAAGCCTCTTGATGAAGTGAAAGATGACAGTGAAAAAGTTGGCTTAAGACTCAGCATTCAGAAAATGAAGAACATGGCATCTGGTCCCATCCCTTCATGGGAAATAGATGGGGAAACAGTGGAAACAGTGTCAGACTTTATTTTTCTGGGCTCCAAAATCACTGCAGATGGTGACTGTAGCCATGAAATTAAAAGACGCTTACTCCTTGGAAGGAAAGTTATGACCAACCTAGATAGCATATTCAAAAGCAGAGACATTACTTTGCCAACAAAGGTTCATCTAGTCAAGGCTATGGTTTTTCCTGTGGTCATGTATGGATGTGAGAGTTGGACTATGAAGAAGGCTGAGTGCCGAAGAATTGATGCTTTTGAACTGTGGTGTTGGAGAAGACTCTTGAGAGTCCCTTGGACTGCAAGGAGATCCAACCAGTCCATTCTGAAGGAGATCAGCCCTGGGATTTCTTTGGAAGGAATGATGCTGAAGCTGAAACTCCAGTACTTTGGCCACCTCATGTGAAGAGTTGACTCATTGGAAAAGACCCTGATGCTGGGAGGGATTGGGGGCAAGAGGAGAAGGGGACGACAGAGGATGAGATGGCTGGATGGCATCACTGACTCGATGGACGTGAGTCTGAGTGAAATCCAGGAGTTGGTGATGGACAGGGAAGCCTGGCGTGCTGCGAATCATGGGGTCACAAAGAGTCAGACATGACTGAGCGACTGATCTGATCTGATCTGATTGGTGTTTTTCTTTGACTTACTTCACTCTGTAGAATAGGCTCCAGTTTCATCCACCTCATTAGAACTGATTCAAGCATTCTTTTCAACAGCTGAGTAATATTTCATTGTGTATATATACCACAGCATTCTTTTCCATTCGTCTGCTGATGGACATCTAGGTTGCTTCCATGACCTGGCCATTGTAAACAGAGCTGGGATGAACATTGGGGTACACGGGTCTCTTTCAATTCTGGTTTCCTCACTGTGTTTGCCCAGCAGTGGGATTGCTGGGTCGTATGGCAGTTCTATTTCCATTTTTTTAAGGAATTTCCACACTGTTCTCCATAGTGGCTGTACTAGTTTGCATTCCCACCAACAGTGTAAGAGGGTTCCCTTTTCTCTGCACCCTCGGCAGCATTTGTTGTTTGTAGACTTTGATAGCAGCCATTCTGACTGGCATGAGATGGTGCATCATTGTGGTTTTGATTTGCATTTCTCTGATAATGAGTGATGTTGAGCATTTTCTCATGTGTTTGTTAGCCATCTGTATGTCTTCTTTGGAGAAATGTCTGTTTAGTTCTTTGGCCCATGTTTTGATTGGATCATTTATTTTTCTGGAACTGAGCTGCATAAACTGCTTGTATATTTTTGAGATTCTTTGTCAGTTGCTTCATTTGCTATTATTTTCTCCCGATCTGAAGGCTGTCTTTTCACCTTGCTTATAGTTTCCTTCGTTGTGCAAAAGCTTTTAAGTGTAATTAGGTCCCATTTGTTTATTTTTGCTTTTATTTCCATTACTCTGGGAGGTGGGTCATAGAGGATCCTGCTATGATTTACATCAGCGAGTGTCTTGCCTATGTTTTCCTCTAGGAGTTTTATAGTTTCTGGTCTTACATTTAGATCTTTAATCCATTTTGAGTTTATTTTTGTGTATGATGTTAGAAAGTGTTCTAGTTTCACTCTTTCACAAGTAGTTGACCAGTTTTCCCAGCACCACTTGTTAAAAGTTGTCTTTTCTCCATTGTATATTCTTGCCTCCTTTGTCAAAGTTAAGGTGCCCATAGGTGCATGGATTTATTTCTGGGCTTTCTTTTTTTGTTGTTGTTGTTTTTTTTAATTTTATTTTATTTTTAAACTTTACATAATTGTATTAGTTTTGCCAAATCCGTTGATCTATATTTCTGTCTTTGTGCCAGTACCATACTGTCTTGATGACTGTAGCTTTGTAATATAGCCTGAAGTCAGACAGGTTGATTCCTCCAGTTCCATTCTTCTTTCTCAAGATTGCTTTGGCCATTTGAGGTTTTCTGTATTTCCATACAAATTGTGAAATTATTTCTAGTTCTCTGAAAAATACTGTTGGTAGCTTGATAGGGATTGCATTGAATCTATAGATTGCTTTGGGTAGTATACTCGTTTTCACTATATTGAGTCTTCCGATTCATGAACATGGTATATTTCTCATATTTGTGTCATCTTTGATTTATTTCATCAGTGTTTTGTAGTTTTCTATGTATAAGTCTTTTGTTTCTTTAGGTAGATTTATTCCTAAGTATTTTATTCTTTTCATTGCAGTGGTGAATGGAATTGTTTCCTTAATTTCTCTGTTTTCTCATTGTTAGTGTATAGGAATGCAAGGGATTTCTGTGTGTTAATTTTATATCTTGCAACTTTACTATACTGATTGATTAGCTCTATTAATTTTCTGGTGGTGTCTTTAGGTTTTCTATGTAGACAATCATGTCATCTGCAAACAGTGAGAGTTTTACTTCTTGTTTTTCAATCTGGATTCCTTTTATTTCTTTTTCTTCTCTGATTGTTGTGGCTAAAACTTCCAAAACTATGTTGAATAGTAGTGGTGAGAGTGGGCACCCTTTCTTGTTCCTGACTTTAGGGGAAATGCTTTCAACCTTTCACCGTTGAGGATAATGTTTGCTGTGGGTTTATCGTATATGGCTTTTATTATGTTGAGGTATGTTCCTTCTATGTCTGCTTTCTGGAGGGTCTTTATCATAAATGGATGTTGAATTTTGTCAAAGGCTTTCTCTGCATCTATTGAGATAATCATATGGATGTAATTACTCATAAATTTGGATTTGGTAATTTGGGCTTCCCTGGTCACTCTGCGGTAAAGAATCCATCTGCCAGTGCAGGAGATGTGGGTTTGATCCCTCAGTTGGAAAGATCCCCTGGAGTAGGAAATGGAAACCCACTCCAGTGTTCTTGCCTGGGAAATCCCATGGACAGTGGAATCTGGCAGTCCATGGAGTTGCAAAAGAATTGGATGCAATTTAGTGACTAAACAAACACACAAACAACAACACTGCCATTGTACTAACCAGTGTATCACTCTTGCGGTGTTTTCTATTTGTCTTGACTATTCTCAGGTTTCCTTTTTTCCTTTATATTTTATTTGGATTTAGTTTGGAGTAAATAGTCTGTATCATTGTCTATTCTCATTTATTAGCATATGAAACTGCTAGTAAGACACAACAGCATGCGTGCAAAGTCCACACAGGAATAAAACCAGGTGGGGGGTCACACAGAATCCTGATTGCTCTTCAGAAGTACCTGGGCTTGGTTAAAATGCAGTTTTTTCCCTCATCCCAGAAGTATGAAATAAAATGTGGAGCAGGCAAGGTGTGTTTTAAGCTCAACAGGTAATTCAGTTGAACCATCAATAGACCCTATTTCCTCCTCCACCTTTGAAGGGTAGGTACAGAAAAGGGGGCTGAGAAAACACCTTTAGCGCCACGCTCTTCAGCATTTCCTCAGGGCCGCACATCACAGGGCTCAGGCTAGTCTCCAGTCCACAAGTTGGTGTCTGTCTGCACTGCACACAGCTGAGAGGCTCGTCCTCGTCAGGCCTGGTCTGCGTGTCTCCTTGTCTGCTGTCTGTATCCCAAGGCCAGTGGCCCTCAGGTCCTAACTTGGCTCTGGTCTCCTCACTGTTTCTCCTGATTCCCTGCAGAGTATTTCTAGAAGACTGACAAGTCTTTGTTTCCACCACTCAATAAGACCAGAAACAATCTCTAGGAAGCCAAGCTGAATCTACTCAATCAGCACACACAGGGCTCTGTCTTTGTTTTATTGTAAATCATTACCATTACAACAATACTGGTGGCCTGGTGGACTGCATTTTTATAAAGCCATTTGGTGTATAGTATGAGCTTTTGTTTGCTGTAAAAAAGAGGTCAGCCTTAAAATTAACCACAAAAGCCCTAAAAGATGCTACAAAACATGAATCTCTACCTCTTCAGAGGTAGTCTGGTGCTTCCAGCTCTCCATAGGCAGTTGGAGTTCGCTTACCAATTTTACTTTCGATGTTCAAATAAGAAAAAAAAGAACTGGAGGATAATGCAACAACTAAACACTTTTTTACTTCAAGCAAGAAGATATTTGGTACAGAGACTGAAATAAATCAAGGAAAATGTTTCTGTTAACTGGAAAATAAAAATAATATCTTAGTGTGACCTTTCACCAAAAAAAAAAAAAAAATAATAATTCAAGAGCTATGCTTGAACAGCTGTAACTGGAGGCATTTTAGATTTATAATATACATTATACATATAATGTTATTGTACTCATAAAAGCGGATATTATATAGAGAAACCCGACACATTTTTTCTGTTGTTCTAACAATTCCTCAAAAATAAATTTTGTTGGGAAAGAATTCTGAAGGTTAAAAAAATTTTTTTTACTTAAAAAAAAAAAACAACAAAAAACTGCCAACACCTTTACCATATACAGTGTCTTTTGTGCTGCAGGGGCTGCGGGCCCCATTGGTGGAGCCTGTGTGGGCTTTACTAGTCCCCGTGGTCTCAGCTTCCACTTACTTGGCTTTGTAATACAGACCCTTAGCAAAACAGGATGAAGATGTAAAATGTGACCAAAAATATGAGAGACTGGGTGGGGAAAAGTTGCATATTCTGCTCAGCTCTTCCCCTGTAAGGTTCTGCTTCTCCTCAGTCAGCCACCTGAGAATGCCTGAGGTGCCTGCATGCGAGCCTTAGGAGAAGCACCCCTGTGGGGGCTGAGAGGTGGCTACTGACCTACCAACCCCTACCTGTCCTTCCAAAGAGGTAGGCGGCCCAGGAGGTGATGCTGACTTGGGGGCGTTCTCCAGACTTTCTCTTATTCTGTGTTACTGCTTTGCACTCTGGTTGGCTTGGATTGCAGAGATTTATAGTGCAGCATCTCCTTCTGTTTCCAAGACCTCCTTCGCTCAGGAGCTCAGGTGCCTGCTGCACTCCAGATGCTGGGCTTCTTGAGTGATGGTGACTCGGGGAGCAGCCTGACCTGGGTCCAGTGCCCTGGTGGACCCCATGGCCTGCTGGGTAGCTCTGCTGGCTGAGGGGATGGCTCAGGACACAACAGGGACACATCTCTCTCGGAGAGGAAACGAGAAACCAGCAAATACAAGGAGGGGGGCCCAAACTCCCTTCTCTTGGCCGTGGAGCCTGAGGGACGAGAACCCGGGGGATGTGAAAATTACCTTTGGGGAGCTAACAAACAGTCACCAAATTAAGTGGAAACAGCTTTCTGGGTACTTGCATTTCTAGGTGTCTCCAGACACATTTAAAAGGAATTCTTCAAGACTGTGCCTTTTGTTCAGGCCCATTCAGTGTCAAGTTTCACCATGCTGCTCTCCCAAATAGGGCTGGGATCACAGTGAAAGGAGGGCCAGGGCTGGGGTTAGAGTGGAGAGAGGGTCAGGGCTGGGATCACAGTGGAGAAAGGGTCAGGGCTGGGGTCACGGTGGAGAGAGGGTCTGGTAATAGGAACACAACAGCCTATAGTATGCACTCTCATGCCCATTATTATCTCATTTGATCCTTACTCCATCCCTGTGAGGAGAAAGGGCATGTCTGGTTCTTCCCACTGGAGAGACGCAGCACACAGCATGGAAGGCTTAAATATTTTCCATGGCAGAAGGGAGCTTGTGAGCCCTGAAGCCTGGCCCCTTAGTTTGGTCCTGCCACCACTGTTCCTTTGCTATCTCTAGCTCACTTTTGGGAAGTGAGTCATTTCTGTGGCCAAACACACCTGGAAAATGTGGGTTGCCTTAGCACTTCTCAAATCATCTTGAACACAGGCAAGGTGGGAAGGGGAAGGCCCACAACCAAGTTGGCTCCAAGTGTCTCAAATGCATGAATGGGCACAATTAGAACTAGAAGGGTTCTCTGGAGAAATCTTTGAAGCCTGAGTCCTAACTCCAGTAAAATCCACGGGTATGCTTATATTCAACATTTTAACACAAAAACAACATTTTGTTAAATATATCTTAGGAGGGGGGGAAGGTGGTAATAATGAAAGAGGGGCAAAATCTGTGGTCCCTCTGGGTCCTGAGGCCACAGCAGTGGAGGAGGGAGCACGTCCTGCTCCCAGCAGCCCTCGCGGTGCGCTGTGCACTGGGAGCTACGTGGGCTTCAAGCTAACAGCCATGCTGACCATTGGGGATGAGGTGCCTGTTGGCTCCAAGGTTGTTCTTCAAACGGTCTGTCTCTTTGCCTTCTGTGGCTTCTTTCTTCTTCTCTTCCTCCTCTTCTTCCTCTTCATACTCATCCTCACTATCACTTCTCACATCCCGGATGCTCTGGACAAAGAAAACAATGGGCTGTGAGTGACAGCTCTCCAGAAAGACTCTTAGGTGAATAAGCAAACAAATGGGCCCAGTTCAGAGGTATGACTCCCTTCAGAGAAAACACATATTCATTCACACAACCAAACATTCACCAAGACAGAACATACCAGGAATCATAAAACAAACCTTAACAAACTTAATTGAAATTATGAAAAGTATCTTCACATCCTAATGGAATTAAGCTAGAAATCATTATCAAAAAGTAGTAGGAAAATTTCAAAACACTTGGAAATTAAACACCTTATAAATAAATCAAGGGATCAAAACAGTAAGTCTCAAGGAATACTAGAAAATACTTTTAATTAAAATAAAAATACAACACATTAAACTTGTTCATCTAGTTAAAATAGTGCTTAAAAGGAAATGTATACCTTACAAATGCTTATATTAGAAAACAAGAAAAGGCTCTATTGATATGAGCTTCCAACTTAAGAAACTAGGGGAAAAAAGAAATGAAAAATAAGCCCAAAGTGAGCAAAAGGGAGGAAATAAGAGAGATGAGAAATCAATGAAATTGAAAACAGAGGTTACCTGAGTAGTCTTAAAACTATGAAAAAAAAATTAAATATGTAGTTTAAAATCTTCTGAAAAAGAGTATCATCAGGAACAGATGGTTTCACTGGCAAATTCCATGAAACATATAAAGGAGAAAAAACACCAACTCTCTTCCAGAAAAAAAGAAGAGGGAACACATCCCAAATTACTTTATGAGGCCAGATTACCCTGATACCAAAACCAGACAAAGACAGTATAAGAAAATACAACTACAGACCGATATCTTTAATGAACACAGACTTAAAAATCCTCAACAAAATGTTCCAAATCAAAACTAGCAATGTATAAAAAATAGTACACCATGAGGTTTGTCCCAGTAATGCAAAGCTGGTTCAATATTTGGAAATCAGTGAATGTAACCCATCATATTAATAATATAAAGAAGGGAAAATAATTACATTAATTGGCGCAGAAAAATCATATGACAAAATTCAACACCCATTCATGATTTAAAAAAAAAAAAAAAAAACCTTTGAAAACTCTGCAAAGAAGGACTACTTGATGGTGAATGACTGAACGCTTTCCCTCTAAGACTAGGAACAAGTCTGGATGTCCACTTTCACCATTCCTATTCACACTGCATTGGAAATTCTAGCCAATGAAATAAGGCAGGAAAAAGAAACAAAAGTCATACAAATTGGGAAGAAAGAAATAAAAATATCTTTATCTGCAGAAGACATATTTTTTTAAACTTTTTACTTTTTTGCTCATGCCATGTGGCATGTGGGATCTTAGTTCCCCAACCAGGGATCGAACTTGGACCCCCTGCTTTGAAAGTGTGGAGTCTTAACTGCTGGACTGCCAAGGAAATCCCCAGATGACATAATTATTTATATAGAAAATATAAAGAATCAACCCCAAAACTCCTAGAATTAATATATGAGTTTAAAAGGTCAACATACACAATCTGTCTCTCTGTGTGTTTCTGTATCTTTATGTCTCTATTCTCTTTCTCTCACACACACAATCTTGATTTCTAAACACTAATGTAAATTTAAGTAAGTTAAGTCGCTCAGTTGTGTTCAACTTCTTGCGACCCCATGAACTGTAGCCTGCCAGGCTCCTCCAACAGTGGGATTTTCCAGGCAAGAATACTGGAATGGGCTGCCATTTCCTTCTCATGTAGTAAGCTGAAAATGTCCTCAAAAATATTATGTCTTAATTCCTGTAATCTGTGACAGCTAATTTACATGGTGAAGTTTTTTTGCACATGTGATTAAATTAAGGATTTTTAGATGAGAGATGATCATGGCTTCATAAGAGGGGCAGAGGGGATCTGACACAGAGGAAAGGAATATGAAGACAGAGGTAGAAACTGCAGTGATATAGCCATAAGCCAAGGAGTGCTGGCAGCCACCAGCAGTTAGAAGAGCCAAAGAACTGATTTCCTTTGTGTGTGAACACACACCTGCCACACAGTTTTGATTTCTACTCAAAACTGATCATAGACTTCTGACCTCCAGAAGTTCAGAAAGTAAACTTTGTTGTTTTAAGCCACCAAGTTTGTGGCAGTTTGTTACACCAGCCATAGTAAACCAACATGACTAGAAATTTCCAACTAAAACAGAAAATTAAAAAGGAGGAACATTTGCAATAGTTTTATAAAACAAAACACTTAGGTACAAGTATAACAAAGCATGTATAGGATCTTCATGTAAAACCCTGATAAAAGAAATCAAAGATCTAAATAACTAGAGACATACTATGCTCATGACTTGGAGTTTTAATACAGTAAATATGTTAATTATCCCCAAATTTATGTATAGATTCCACATAATACCAATTAAAATCCTTCTTATAGATAAGCTGATTCTAAAATTTATATGGAGATGCAAAGGAACTAGAATAGAGACGGCAACAATGAAAAAGAAGACTAAAATTGGAAAACTTGAATTACCCAATTTTAAGACTTGACTATAAAGTTACAGTAATAAAGACTGGATGGTATTAGCAAAGGGGTAAACACATAGATCAATGAAACAGAAAAGAGAATCTAGAAATAGACTCACACAAATATGGCCAATTGAGTTTTGACAAAGGTACAAAAACAATTCAATAGAGAAAGGGTAGTCTTTTCAACAACTGATGCTGAAGCAATCAGAAATCCTTAGGCAGAAAGTAAATTTTAACCTTATAAAAATGTTAACATAAAATGAATCATAGATTTAAATATAAAATATAAAACTACAAAACTTTCAGAAGAAAACCTACAACCTAGGGTTGAGTAATGAGTTCTTTGACATGATACAAAAAGCATATTCCATTAAAAAAATGATAAACTGTACTACATCAAAATTAAAACTTTTGCTTTGTGAAAGAAACAGTTTAGAGAATAAAAATACAAGCTGCAAACTGGGAGATAATATTTGCAAATCCCATATTCAACTTGTAGGATAATAAAACATTCTCATAACAATGTGAAAAAAAAATTTTAATGGGAAAATATATAAAAATAGACAGTCTATGAGGATACAGGCTGTCCACATGAAAAGATGTTCAACATCATGAGCCATTAGGAAAATGCAAATTAAAATCATGATTAAATTAAAAATTTAATTTAAATTAAAATTAGAATTTTATTCTAAAATTAGAATTAAACTTAAAAATTCTGAGAATACCAAGTGCTGACAAGGATGCAGAGTGACTGGAAGGAACTCTTATACATTGCTGATGGAAATGCAAATTGGTATAGACACTTTGTCTCAGCATTCCTACCCCTGAGGCTCTATCCTAGAGACAGATACAATATTAATGTTCACACAAAAGCAAATGTTTACAAAAACTCTATTCATAATTGCCAAAAATTGAAAGCAATCCAAATGTTCTTCAACAAGTAAATTAGTAAGCAGTTGTACATCCATAGAGACAAACTTCTGATATTTATAAGACACTGGATGAATCTCAAAGGCTTTAAGTCAAAAGTTTGTTTCCAAAGGTTACCTACCAAAAGACATACTAATGTACTTTTCATGACATTCTTTAAAAGACTAAACTGTCGGGATGGTGAACAGAAAAGTGCTGCCAAGAGCTGGGGTGGAGGGAGGAGCTATTGGAGTGAGAGAATTCTTCTATATCCAGATTACAGCAATGGCCGCACAAATCTACACTTGTGCTGAAATTCACAGAACTGTACAACAGTACAGAAATATTTTACTGATAAGTTTAAAAATAAAACAAAAGCATTTCTTGTTATAAAGCAAACATGATGGTTTTCCCCAATAAACTAAGTAAAGTATTACTCATGTGGGCATTTTGGTTGTCAGGATATTTTTGCTTTGAGGGATAGGATGTTTCCTGTTTTCTTTATGCAGGAATGTCCTTCCAAGACAGTTCCTAATAAAGAGTTATATGTTTTTCCGTGGTTCACAGTATTCTGAAAGGAATTTTGCCAGGAAAACTCCTAGAGGAATAAAATTGTTCCCAAGGAAGGCAGATGGAATTGTCACAGATCAGACTTCACTACAAAAGATAAAAGATGGTGTGAACTATTAAAACAATACCAAGAACTCAAGTTCTGTGCAAGGCCAGCATTGGACATGATCTCTGACTCTCTAAGCTGGTTCACAAATGTATGTATTAACCCTAACTTAGAGCAGAAAAAAAATATGGAAGGTGAGACTGTTTCCTCACACATCATTTTTCAAAATGACATCTATAACCATAAGGCTTTTCCCTTTTGTGACCTGAAGACTAAAACCGAATACCTCTGGAGATTCTTGGGGTATGTGTAACCAAACACTTCTTTGTGCAGACAAAGGCCTAAACAACACCACCAATAACAATGTACACATTCTGCTGTCTTAATCACAGAAATACAACTTCATAGGCCCTTTTCTGTACATTCCGCTCTTTTCTACAACACAGAAAGTGTCTCAAAATAAACAAAGCTCACTGTAAACCCTGAGGAATAAACTCGGCATCACATCAGTTAAAATGCAACAGAGAGGGCGAGGGCAGGATGATATGGGAGAATGGCACTGAAACATGTAAAATATCATATGTGAAACGAATCGCTAGTCCAGGTTTGATGCATGATACAGGGTGCTTGGGGCTGGTGCACTGGGATGACTCAGAGGGTCATAGGGAGGGAGGTGTGAGGGGGGTTCAGGATGGGGAACACATGTACACTCATGGCAGATTCAAGTCAATGTATGGCAAAACCAATACAATATTGTAAAGTAAAATAAATAAATTAATTAAAAATAAATAAATAGATAAAAATAAAAATTGGGGGGAAAAAAAAAAAAAACCCAGATGCAACAGAGAAAGGCAACCTTTCCACAACTGGCTGGGAGCCAGGATCAGAGTGCTGCCCCCTGTAGACAGAGTCCTTCAGGGGAGAGCCATGTTTGGTTGATGTTTGCTTTCATGGACAATGCCCCTTGGCTCTCCTTCTCATTATTTAAATGATTTTTGTAGGGAACAAGGGGAAATCTGAATCAGAACAAAGAAACTAATTTCTCCCTGAAAGTGAAAGTGTGAATTGTTAGTTGCTGGGTTCTGTCTGACTCTTTGTAACCCCCCTCAACCCCCCGTCATGGACTGTAGCCCACCAGCTCCTCTGTCCCTTGGATTCTCCAGGCAAGAATAGTGGAGTGGGTTACTATTCCTTTATCCAGGAAATCTTCTGACTCAGGGATTGATCCCGGGTCTCCTGCACTGCAGGCAGATTCTTTACCATCTGAGTCCCCACTGACTCTGCCCCTAATTTCTTCTTAGAAAGGCATACTAGCATCTTTCCACTCCATTAAAAGGTATTTATGTATTTACTTATGGCTGTGTTGGGTCTTCCTTGCTGCACTTGGGCTTTCTCTAGCTGCAGAGAGCAGAGGCTGCTCTCTAGCTGTGGTGCACAGGCTTCTCACTGCAGTGGCTTCACTTCTTGTGGAGCACGGGCTCCAGGCACACAGGCTCCAGTAGTTGCAGCACGCAGGCTTAGTAGCTGGGGCTCTCAGTCTCCAGAGCTCGGGCTCAGTAGTTGTGGCACATGCCCTTAGTTGCTCTGCAGCACGTGGGATCTTCCTGGACCAGGGATTGAACCTGTGTTCCCTGCATTGGCAGGTGTATTCTTAACCACTGGACCACCAGGGAAGTCCACTTCCACCCCTTTCTCAGGACTTGAGTAGCTGCTTTAGCTGAGAGATAAATTCACCTTGGAGGATGATCACCACAGCCTGAAGCCACATCCTACATTCAGCACCCTCACCTCTAAGAAGAGGGCTTGGACCATATAGGGACTTTGGAAACATATGACATCCTCACAGTCAGAAAGATTGACTTTCTGAGCACTGTTGACTTTTAGTGAGCATTGGCTAGGGATGCCACACATCTTACAATGTGCATGACACCCAAATGTCCTGCCAGACCTGCATTGGTAATTATCCAGGCCTGGAACCGAACTCCATTTTACATTCAGGCACAGGAATTCTTGCATGGTTGTTAATACATTGTCAATTCTTCAGGAATGCAACTACATACATAAATCAAAGGAAGACTATACTTCATTTTGTTCAGAACTTTACAATTTCAGAGAGTCGTGTCACGGATGGCAACTCCACCAGTGGCATTTAAGACTGCATCATCTGAATTTGCAGCTGCCCCGCTCACGGTGAGTCTCCATATAAGCAAACACAGCACCTGTCAACACAGTACATTCTCTAGTGCTCTCATGTACACGTTACACGTGAAATGCATATTTTATGAGAAATGTCTTTCATCTTATTTCTTTTTTATTACAGTTGTGGCACTATATTGCTGTTTTGAAATTATGCTTTTGGGTGAGTGCTATTACTAGGAATTTAAATTCAGGCTAGTGAAGGAAGTGTGGGTCCAATAGAATGGAGAACCACTGCCCTTGGTGGTGAAGCTCAGAAAGGATTTCCTGTTACTAAGAGTTGTTAGATGAATGATGAATGGTTGCACGTTATACAAACTTTAATAGTGTAAATTGGAAATGTAATGTAAATTGGAAATAAATATTAATAAAACCTCATATTATATTCAATTTCATCTTGTATATGCTACCTTTATACAACAACAATGGCATCCTTAAAGGGTTATTTTTTTCCACTGCCCTGAAAATCCACTGTGCTCTGCCTGCTCATCCTTCCCTCCTGCCTAATCACTGGAATCACTGATCTTTTTATTTTGCCATAGTTTTGTCTTTTCCAGAATGCCTTGTTGTTAGAATAATACAGTATTTAGCTTTTAAAATTAGCTTCTTTCACTTAGTAACAAACATTACTAAATAAAAAGAAATGAGCTATTAAGTTTTTTCACAGTTAATAGCTCATTTCTTTTTACTGCTGAAGACTATTCCATTGTCTGCATGCACATACCACAGTTATGCATCTACTCATGTATTGGAGGACATCTTGGTTGCTTCCAGGTGTTGGTAATTATAAATGAAGGTGCTATAATGTCCATGTGCCAGGCACCAAACTAAGCAGTTAGTATGAATAATACCATTTCCTCCTCACAGCAATCCTAGGATATAGCACCCTTCTCTTTACTTTAATAGGGAGGAAAATGAGGCTTAGAGGGGTTGAGTAACTTTTTCAAGGTCACACAATCATGAGAGGCATATAGGATGAAAACCCTGATCTAAAGTTAGACACTTTGAACCACAGTGCTCTACAAACCCCTGCTGGAATACTTGGAGAGACAGGGCATCCAGGGGGTCAGACAGACACTGACATACCTTATTCTATTCTATTTCATTTAAAAATGATACAAAACTGATTTGTCAACCTATTAATGATCTTCAACCCCCAGTTTAAAAAACCTTGACTAAGGTGTGCTAGAAAAAAATGACGCTTTTCTAAATCAGCTGAAATCTGGAAAGTTTAAGATATAAACTACAATCTATATTCTGCAAAGTACCTTCTCACAAGGTAAATCTTTTCCAGAAATTACAGTACTTAATAAAAATAAAACATAAGTCAAGCAAGCTCTAGGGGAACAAGGAATCTACTAATAAATACTTGCTAAAAGTCAAGCCACAGTGTTTCCTGGAACTCTACCTGTCTGCCTTGATGAGATGACAAGACTGCTTGTACCAGCAGCAGTGAGTCTTCTCTTGCAATCAGCCAGCTTCTTTTCTTGTATTGCCCTTCTCTTTGCTTGCTCTCTGCACACCAGTACCCCTTACTTCCCTATTTCTTAGTTGTCCCTGAGCTTGTAGAACTGGTCTCATGTAACTCGTTGGCCCTAAACCATCCCACAAATCATTAAGGACCAGAGAAAATCCATGCAAAAAGAAGGATACAAAAATATCCAAGGATCTTCTTTGAAGAGTAAAGGGTGAATCTGGGCTTCAGCATCCAAAGGACTGTAGTCACTGGGTGCACAACTCTCACATGTGCCAAGCATGTTGCAGCACACACGCTCCTTATTACCTGCTGCCAGCTGCCCTTGTTGAAGGGTTAGCTGTGTCATTACAGACATCATATTACTATTCTGATAATGTTAGATAACTTTATGGAATTAGCAAAGATAGCTAATACTTAACTGGTTGTTTCCCAGAAATGATGTGGGTCCTCTAGAATACATACTAACAATGCTATTCATTCCACAACTGGAACTTCATGAGTATAATTTCTGCAAGGTCTTTTAAAAGTACCTCCTTCCTCTTCTCAGCAACTCCCTTCAGTTATACAAAGTGATGGTGAAAAGAATGAAGAACAAGTTACTTGTATAAAAGAGAACTTGTTCAGATCAGATCAGATCAGATCAGTCGCTCAGTCATGTCCGACTCTTTGCAACCCCATGAATCGCAGCACGCCAGGTCTCCCTGTCCATCACCAACTCCCGGACTTCACTCAGACTCACGTCCATCATGTCAGTGATGCCATCCAGCCATCTCATCTTCTGTCGTCCCCTTCTTCTCCTGCCCCCAATCCCTCCCAGCATCAAAGTATTTTCCAGTGAGTCAATTCTTTGCCTGAGGTGGCCAAAGTACTGGAGTTTCAGCTTTAGCATCATTCCTTCCAAAGAAATCCCAGGGCTGATCTCCTTCAGAATGGACTGGTTGGATCTCCTTGCAGTCCAAGGGACTCGCAAGAGTCTTCTCCAATACCACAGTTCAAAAGCATCAATTCTTTGGCGCTCAGCCTTCTTCACAGTCCAACTCTCACATCCATACATGACCACTGGAAAATCCATAGCCTTGACTAGATGGACCTTTGTTGGCAAAGTAATGTCTCTGCTTTTCAATATGCTATCTAGGTTGGTCATAACTTTCCTTCCAAGGAGTAAGTGGCTTTTAATTTCATGGCTGCAGTCACCATCTGCAGTGATTTTGGAGCCCCAAAAAATAAAGTCTGACACTGTTTCCACTGTTTCCCCATCTATTTCCCATGAAGTGGTGGGACCGGATGCCATGATCTTCGTTTTCTGAATGTTGAGCTTTTAGCCAACTTTTTCACTCTCCACTTTCACTTTCATCAAGAGGCTTTTGAGTTCCTCTTCACTTTCTGCCATAAGGCTGGTGTCATCTGCATATCTGAGGTGATTGATATTTCTCCCGGCAATCTTGATTCCAGCTTGTGTTTCTTCCAGTCCAGCATTTCTCATGATGTACTCTGCATGTGAGTTAAATAAACAGGGTGACAATATACAGCCTTGACGAACTCCTTTTCCTATTTGGAACGAGTCTGTTGTTCCATGTCCAGTCCTAACTGTTGCTTCCTGACCTGCATACAAATTTCTCAAGGGGCAGATCAGGTGGTCTGGTATTCCCATCTCTTTCAGAATTTTCCACAGTTTATTGTGATCCACACAGTCAAAGGCTTGTGGCATAGTCAATAAAGCAGAAATAGATGTTTTTCTGGAACTCTCTTGCTTTTTCCATGATCCAGTGGATGTTGGCAATTTGATCTCTGGTTCCTCTGCCTTTTCTAAAACCAGCTTGAACATCTGGAAGTTCATGGTTCACATATTGCTGAAGCCTGGCTTGGAGAATTTTGAGCATTACTTTACTAGTGTTTGAGATGAGTACAATTGTGTGGTAGTTTGAGCATTCTTTGGCATTGCCTTTCTTTGGGATTGGAATGAAACCTGAACTTTTCCAGTCCTGTGGCCACCGCTGAGTTTTCCAAATTTGCTGGCATATTGAGTGCAGCACTTTCACAGCATCATCTTTCAGGATTTGGAATAGCTCAACTGGAATTCCATCACCTCTACTAGCTTTGTTCGTAGTGATGCTTTCTAAGGCCCACTTGACTTCACATTCCAGGATGTCTGGTTCTAGGTCAGTGATCACATCATCGTGATTATCTGGGTCGTGAAGATCTTTTTTGTACAGTTCTTCTGTGTATTCTTGCCATCTCTTCTTAATATCTTCTGCTTCTGTTAGGTCCATACCATTTCTGTCCTTTATTGAGCCCATCTTTGCATGAAATGTTCCTTTGGTATCTCTGATTTTCTTGAAGAGATCCCTAGTCTTTCCCATTCTGTTGTTTTCCTCTATTTCTTTGCATTGATTGCTGAGGAAGGCTTTCTTATCTCTTCTTGCTATTCTTTGGAACTCTGCATTCAGATGTTTATATCTTTCCTTTTCTCCTTTGCTTTTCACTTCTCTTCTTTCACAGCTATTTGTAAGGCCTCCCCAGACAGCCATTTTGCTTTTTTGCATTTCTTTTCCATGGGGATGGTCTTGATCCCTGTCTCCTGTACAATGTCACGAACCTCATTCCATAGCTCATCAGGCACTCTATCCATCAGATCTAGGCCCTTAAATCTATTTCTCACTTCCACTGTATAAGCATAAGGGATTTGATTTAGGTCATACCTGAATGGTCTAGTGGTTTTCCCTACTTTCTTTAATTTAAGTCTGAATTTGGAAATAAGGAGTTCATGGTCTGAGCCACAGTCAGCTCCTGGTCTTGTTTTTGCTGACTGTATAGAGCTTCTCCACCTTTGGCTGCAAAGAATATAATCAATCTGATTTCGGTGTTGACCATCTGGTGATATCCATGTATAGAGTCTTCTCTTGTGTTGTTGGAAGAGGGTGTTTGTTATGACCAGTGCATTTTCTTGACAAAACTCTATTAGTCTTTGACCTGCTTCATTCTGTATTCCAAGGCCAAATTTGCCTGTTACTCCAGGTGTTTGTTGACTTCCTACTTTTGCATTCCAGTCCCCTATAATGAAAAGGACATCTTTTTTGGGTGTTAGTTCTAAAAGGTCTTGTAGGTCTTCATAGAACCATTCAACTTCAGCTTCTTCAGCATTACTGGTTGGGGCATAGACTTGGATGACTATGATATTGAATGGTTTGCCTTGGAAACGAACAGAGATCATTCTGTCGTTTTTGAGATTGCACCCAAGTACTGCATTTTGGACTTACTGGTCTTAATAAGGGCTTTGGAACCCCCACATCACCAGTGGCACAAGTACTGGCAAATATCATTAGCCTGGCACTCCAAAAGGGCAGAGAAGACTTGCATTCAGAGGATGGTGTTGAAGTCACAGTCACTGTGAAGGAAGGCGTGCAATCAGTCTGTCTGAGAGCATCCCATACCCTGAGAGAAACAGAAACTCTGCAGCTGGGGCTGAAATATTCTCCCCTAGATTAAAGGCAATTGAAGCCAACTTTCCCGTGAAAGGCATGTTCTAGGAGCAGGGGCACAGAGCTTAACTGAACCATGTTCAAAGACTCATTCACCCAAGCACGGGAGAATCCTAAAGCAATGGACACACTTCCAACTTTTCCTAGTTATCCTTTTTCTCTGGGAGTGGGGCTCATGAAAAAATGCTTGAACCTGTAACATCACACAGTAATTTGCTCTGGCTGGTGTCAAATGTCTCAGACACAGGGTACAGGACCAAGACCATGTCTCAGCTTCCTCAGTCCTGAGTGGGAGTCAGCAGTATTGAAAACATACCCTATAGCTGGGTTATTCATGGCTCCCAATTTTTTGCGACTGGTCTGTATACATAGAGTCCCTCTTCTTGATCTTCAGAACCAGGCTTAAAGGTTTCTTGCTTTGTAAACTGTCCCAACTCACCAGTATAAAATATATTCTATTTTCCACAGATGGTGTTTATTTTCATTACATTTGTTGCTATCTATATATCTAATTTCCTTAAGAAATTATTTCACTTTTCTGAGGCTTATAGGCTTTTAAAAATGAACTTCTAAGAGAAAAAGTAAGTTTTAGGGATAGGTGGATTCTGGAGAACATCTGGTCAGTCACATTTATTTTCCAGAAGAGATTAAACTACAGTAGCTGATCCCAGCCAGCTCAGTGACTCGGTTTAGTGGAGAAGAACTCAGACTACAAAATGTGGCTCTTGATAAAAGTGCATGGATTTATTTAATATTCTCTATATTACCCGAAAAGAAATTTAAAAGACTGTGTGGTAATCATCAAGTTGTGATGTATAAAATGATTTGATATCATAAACATACTTTGCTTTGGGGATTAAAAGCATTAAATTAAGCGTATTTTCTATATATTCTGCATCCTTTCAACACAATTTTAAATTCAATAGCCTGAAAGTTCCACAACTCTAATTTGGCAAAAATATACAAAACCATTTTGAAAAAAATCTTTAGGATTTAAGTAAACAACATTTAGGAAATAACCATGAAAAGACAGAGGGTTAAGTATACAGCCCAGAAAATGAGTACTAAAATTTAAATGTTAAAGTTTGTTTCGAACATTAGCATCAAATAAAGAATTCATATGCACCATTAAGGGAAAAAATTCAACATGACAGAAAAGCAGATAAAAGATATAAACAGATGACTCACAGAAGAGATGGCTATAGACAACTGTACAAAATGCTCAAGCTTAGTAATAAGAAAAATGCCAATTAAAATAAGACAAAAATCTCATGTTCATCAAACTGATAACTATTGAAATGTCTGATGGCGAGGATGTGGGGCAAGAGAGACTCTCGAAGATGGCAGAGGAGTCAGTGGACGTGGAGTACATCTCTCTTCACAGATACATCAGGAATACACTTTCAGACACAGAAGCACGCAGAACACCAGCTTAGAGCAGACAGGAGTAACTGACCAGTGGAAAAGAATATATAGAACCATGCAAAACTAGGTAGGACAAAGGAACTGGGGGAAAAACAGGAGTATTAGGAGGACTGGTGGAAAAGGAAATGGCAACCCACTCCATTATTCTTGCCTGGAGAATTCCACAGACAGAGGAGCCTGGTGGCTAATTTCCATGGCGTCACAAAGAGTCAGACATGACTGAGCATGTACACACACACAAACACACACACACACGGTAGAATTGGACCAGCCCTCGGTGGGTGGGGGAACTGAAGCAGGGGTCTGATCCCCACATCGGGGCAACTGAGTCAGAGGAGAAACATTTAAGGCTGAGAGTGAAACAGCTGATCTATGGCAGCACAAATTGAATGAGAATCAGACAGTTCTTGCTGCAGCCATACATATGCCGGGCAGGAAGATGGGTCTCCTGGAAGGGACAGCGACTGGAGTTTAGGGATTGTGGAGCAATCCCAGGGCGAGGGCTGCTGTTGACTGCGGAGAGACGGACTGAGGGGATATGAGGGAGGAGATTGTGGGGGGAAATGCCTGTGGAGGAAAGCCAGGCAGCCACAGAAGCAAGAGGATACTGCTCAGTCACGCGTAGGGGGTGGAGCCATCACCATAGCCTCTCTCCCCCCACAGGCCAGTAACAGCAGCTGAACAACAGAGAGGCTGGCCCATCAAACTATGGAGGCACTGAACTACAGAGTAGGACCCCACTCAGGGTGCCCCTTTAAGTGCCTGATGTGCGGATCTACAGAGTAGGGCCTCAGTCAGGGGGGCCCTCTATGTTTCTGACACACTGAACAGAGAAGGACCCTAGACAAGGGAGCCCTCTAAGTGTCCAAAGGGGCAGAGGTATGGAGAAAGACTGGCTAAAGAGGCCTTCTGATTGCCAGCTACAAAAGGCCCGAAAAAAGACTGATAGGGCCATGACTCCTGCCGTGGAGGTAGTCAGAGTCCCTGCACACTTGGTGCTGCCAGGGTCCCTGCAAGTCAAACAGCTGTGCCACCTTCACGCTCAATCTTCAATGGGGCAGAGCAGCCACAGGCAAAAAATGTCTTGCGTCTATGCGTGCAAGGTCGCTTCAGTCGTGTCAACTCTTTGCGACCCTGTAGACTGTGGCCTGCCAGGCTTCTCTGTCAGGGAGGAGAGTTCTACAGGCAAGCATACTGGAGCATATTGGCCAATACTGGTTGCCATACCCTTCTAGATCACTATATTTCCTGCTGCCCTAGCCGCCAACCCCGCTGAGTAACTGGTGCTGCCAGGACCCCTGCGACCTAAGCAACTGCACCACCTCCATACCTGGCCCTCCCAGGGGCAAACCCAAGTCCTCCAGGGCAACCTCAGGAGCTAACCCCAGTGGACGACCCACAAGTAGAGGTGGAAATAAAACTACAATTGGAACCCAGGGGCAGTGTGGCTAAGGAAGAAGACCCAAATCCCTCCCACCAGCTGTACAAGCTACAGATTAAATCCACACAATCAACTAGGCAGACTCTGTGTCTATGGAATATGTAAAAGGTCATTGAGAGCTCCCACAAAAGAAAACGCACTAGTTCTGATAGCTGTGGACCTTGGAGGCAAAAACACACAGGAGTAGGACCACACTGGAATCTGAGCTGCCCTACAACAAATCCAGAGATCAGCATAGTGTTGGAGGGCATCCTAGGGAGGTGAGGTGGCCTGTGATTCCCAGCGAGGGAAAGAACTCTAACAGCAGTGACTCAAGAAAAACATTTATTATTCTTATGTTTTGACTTGTTCTGTAGAATCTTTTGAAATTTTTTTCTTTTTTCCCCCTCTGCTGTAGTTGTTGATTTTATTGGCACTATGAAATCCAATTAAGCTTTTTCTTTTTTCTCAGTCACATTTTTTATTGTTGTTATAAACCTCTGCCTCTGCATTGGGCTTTTGCAGTTCTGTGGAGTTTTCCTTTTTCTTTTTTTTTTTTTTTTTCTCTTTTTTACTTTTAATTTTTTAAGCCTATTATTATTTTGTCTACATTTATTCCTTTGTTTGCTTTTCCTACTGTTCTTTTCCCCTTGCAGTTAATCTTAAACATATATAAATCTTCTTTATCTACCTCTATTTAACTTTGCATCTCTATTTTTCCTCTTTCCTTTCTCTCCTTTC
Organism: Bubalus kerabau; assembly: GCF_029407905.1. Taxonomy (NCBI): domain Eukaryota; kingdom Metazoa; phylum Chordata; class Mammalia; order Artiodactyla; family Bovidae; genus Bubalus; species Bubalus kerabau. The sequence goes on along the minus strand of NC_073642.1, from coordinate 6,949,704 downwards.
CACTCAACATATTTGTTAGTTTTATTTTCATTGCTTTATTCCCCAATTGGCACCTTGCTTTAGTTTTGTTTTCCAGTTTGTACTTTAGTTAGTTTTGTTCTGGTAGATATAACTTTTGGTTTCCTATGTTCACCGGGTCAATTTGCTTACGTGTGTATATGTATATGTGTGTATTCAGTCACACTTGTTATTGTTGTTATAAACCTCTGCTCTACATTGGGCTTTTGCAGTTCTGTGGAGTTTCCCTTTTTTTTCTTCCATTTTTTCTTTTCTCTTTTTTATAATTTTCATTTTTTAAAACCTATTATTTTTTCTACATTTATTCCTTTGTTTGCCTTTCCTACTGTTCTTTTCCCCTTGCTGTTAATCTTTAATGTATAAAAATCTTCTTCATCTACCTCGATTTAACTTTGCATATCTATTTTTTATTTCTTTCTTTTCCTCTCAACATATTTGTTAGTTTTGTTTTCAAGGCTTTATTCCCCACTTGGCACCTTGCTTTAGTTTTGTTTTCCAGTTTGTGCTTTAATTTGTTTTGTTCTTAACTGGTAAATATAATTTTTTATTTCCTTTGTTCACTGGTTCAATCTATGTACTTTATTTTTGTTGGACTGTTTTGACTTTGCTCATGGGTATATATGTATATGTGTATATTCCATTATTTTAATTATTATTTTCCTGATTTTTTAACTGCCATTTGTCTGGGGATCATCTTTTGTTTCTCATTTTTGGATACTTGTTTTAATCTCACTTAATGCCATAACAAACCATTTGTGGAATCTTCGTTCCTGACCAGAGATCAAACCCTGAGCCTTTGGAGTTGGGGCACTGACTCCAAGACCCTAGACTACCAGACAACTAACCCTAGGGGGTATCAAATAGTGAGAACTCACACAAAGGAAACCACTTGAATACAAGACCCAGCATCACCCAACTACCAGTAGCACCCTGTGCAGGACGCCTCATCTAAACAACAAACAAAACAAAAATATAAACTCAATCATCAGCAGACAGGATTACCACCTCACTCAGCCTTGCCCATCAGAGGAAAAACAAACAAACAAACAAGTCAGCACAAATCTCACCCTATACAAAGCTTACACAAACCACTGGACCAATCTAAGAAGGGCAGAAACCAAAAGGAAGAAAGAATTCAACCTCCTTCAAGGAAAAAAATTCAACTTTCCTTGAAGCCTGGGAAAAGGAGACCTCAAGCACAATAAGTTAAACAAAAAAAATAATGAAAAGGCAGAGAAATACTACACAAATGAAGGAACAAACTAGAAACACAGAAGTCCAAATAAATGAAGCAGAAATAGGCAAACTACCTGAAAAAGAATTCAGAATAATGACAGTAAAGATGATCAAAAACCTTGAAAACAAAATGGAGAAAATGCAAGAAACAATTAACAAAGACCTAGAAGAATTAAAGAATAAATATACAGAGACAAACAACAGAATTACTGAAATTAAAAATACTCTAGAAGGAATCAATAGCAGAACATCTGAAGCAGAAGAACAAATAAGTGAGTTGGAAGATAAAATGGTAGAAATATAACTTCTGAAGAGCAGAATAAAGTAAAAAGTATTAAAAGAACTGAGGAGAGTCTGAGAGACCTCTGGGACAATATCAAATACACCAACATTCAAATTATAGGGGTCCCAGGAGAAGACGAGACAAAGAAAGGGTATGCGAAAATTTTTGAAGAGATTATAGTTGAAAATTTCCCCGACATGGAAAAGGAAATAGTCAATCAAGTTCAAGAGGCACAAAGAGTCCCATACAGGAGAAACCCGAGGAGAAATATGTTAAGACATATACTCATCAAACTAACAAAGACTAAACACAAAGAAAGAATATTAAAAGCAGCAAGGGAGAAGCAACAAGTAACATACAAGGGAAACCCCATATGCTTAACAGCTGATCTTTCAGTAGGAACTCTGAAGGCTAGAAGGGAATGGCAGAATATATTTAAAGTACTGAAAGGGAAAAATCTACAACCAAGATTACTGTACCTGGCAAGGATCTCATTCAAAATTGATAGAGAAATAAAAAGCTTTCCAGACAAGCAAAAGTTAGGAGAATTCAGTACCACCAAACAGTTTTATGACAAATGTTAAAGGGACTTATATGGTCAAGAAATACAAGAAAAGAAAAAAGATCTACAAAATCAACTCCAAACAATTAAGAAAATGGCAATAGGAACATATATATCAATAATTACTTTAAATATAAATGGATTAAATGCTCCAATCAAAAGACATAGACTGACTGAATGGATACAAAAACAAGACCCATATATATGCTGTCTACAAGAAACCCAGTTCAGACCTAAAGACACATATAGACTGAAAGTGAGAGGGTGGAAAAATATATTCCATGCAAATGGGAAGCAAAAGAAAGCTGCAGTAGCAATTGTCATATCAGACAGAATAGATCTTAAAGAAGATTACAAGAGATAAGGAAGGACACTACCTAATGATCAAGGGATCAATCCAAGAGGAAGACAAAACTATTGTGAATATCTATGCACCCAACATAGGAGCACCTCAATACATAAGACAAACACTAACAGACATAAACGGAGAAATTGAAGTAACACAGTAATAGTAGGAGACTTTAACACCCCACTCACACCAATGGACAGATCATCAAAACAGAAAATTAATAAGGAAACACAAGTCTTAAATGATACATTAGATGAGACGGATCTCATTGATATCTTCAGGACATTCCATCCAAATGCAGAAGAATACAACTTCTTCTCAAGTGCACATTCTCCAGGATAGACCACATCTTGGGTCACAAATCAAACTTCAATAAATTTAAGAAAACTGAAATCATTTCAAGCATCTTGTCTGACCACAACGCTATGAGACTAGATTATCAATTACAAGAAAAAAAACTGTAAAAAACACAAACACATGGAGATTAAACAATGTTTCTAAATGACCAACAGATTACTAAAGAAATCAAAAGGGAAATGAAAAAATTTCTAGAAATAAATGATAATGAAAACACAACAACTCAAAACCTATGGGATGCAGCAAAAGCAGTCCTAAGAGGGAAGTTTATAGCAATACAATCCTACCTCAAGAAACAAGAAAAACATCAAATAGACAACCTAACTTTACATCTAAAGCAACTGGAAAAAGAAGAACAAAAACCCCCCAAAATTAGTAGAAGGAAAGAAATCATAAAGATCCAAGCAGAAATGAATGAAAAAGAAATGAAAGAAACAATAGTAAAGATTAATAAAACTAAAAGCTGGTTCTTTGAGATGATAAACAAAATTGACAAACCTTTAGCCAGACTCATCAAGAAAAAAAGAGAAAAGAATCAAATCAACAAAATTAGAAATGAAAAAGGAGAGGTTACCACAGACAATGCAGAAATACAAAGGATTATAAGAGACTATTATGAACAACTATATGGCAATAAAATAGATAACCTGGAAGAAATGGACAGATTCTTAGAAAAGTTCAATCTTTCAAGACTGAACCAGGAAGAAATAGAAGTTATGAAAAATCCAATTACAAGCACTGAAACTGAAGCTGTGATCAAAAATCTCCCAAAAACAAAAGCCCAGGACCAGATGGCTTAACAGGAGAATTCTATCAAACATTTAGAGAAGAGCAAATGCCTATCCTTCTAAAACTCTTTCAAAAAATTGCAGAGGAAGGAACACTTCATTTCTGGGAGGCCACCATCACCCTGATACCAAAACCAGACAAAGACAACACACAAAAACAGAAAATTACAGGCCAATATCACTGATGAACATGGATGCAAAAATCTTCAACAAAATTTTAGCAAACAGAATTCAGAAACATACCAAAAGCTCATACACCATGATCAACTTGGGTTTATTCCAGGGACACAAGGATTCTTCAATATATGCAAATCAGTCAATGTGATACACCATATTAACAAATTGAAAGATAAAACCATATGATAATCTCAATAGATGCAGAAAAAGCTTTTGATAAAATTCAGCACCCATTTATGATTAAAACTCTTCAAAAAATGGGCATAGAAAAAACATACCTTGACATAGTAAAGGCCATTTATGATAAGCCTACAGCAAACATTATTCTCAGTGGTGAAAAACTGAAAGCATTCCCCTTAAGATCAGTAACAAGACAAAGGTGTCCACTTTCACCACTATTATTCAACATAGTTCTGGAAGTCCTAGCTACAGCAATCAGAGAAGAATAAGAAATAAAAGGGATCCAGATTGGAAAAGAAGAAGTAAAGTTCTTGATATTTGCAGATGACATGATATTGTACATAGAAAACCCTAAAGATAGTGTCAGAAAATTACTAGAGCTAATCAGTGAATTTAGCAAAGTCACAGGATACAAAATCAATACACAGAAATCACTTGCATTTCTATATACTAATGATGAAAAATCAGAAAGAGGAATCAAAGAGTCAATCCCATTCATGATTGCAACAAAAAGAATTAAATATCTAGGAATAAACCTACCTAAGAAGACAAAAGAACTGTATAGAAAAAATTATAAGACACAAATGAAAGAAATCAAAGATGACATAAACAGGTGGAGAGATATTCCATGTTCCTTGATAGGAAGAATCAATAGTGTAAAAATGACTCTACTACCAAACACAATCTACAGATTCAATATGTCCCCTATCAAACTACCAATGGGATTTTTCACAGAAGTAGAACAAAAAACTTCACAATTTATATGGAAACACAAAAGACCCCAAAAAGCCAAAGCAGTCTTGAGAAAGAAGAATGGAGCTGGAGGAATCTACCTTCCTGACTTCAGATTATATTACAAAGCTATAGTCATCAAGAGAGTATGGTACTGGCACAAAAACAGAAATACAGAACGATGGAACAAGATAGAAAGTCCAGAAATAAACCCATGCACCTATGGGTACCTTATTTTTGACAAAGGAGGCAAGAATATACAATGAGGCAAAGACAGCCTCTTCAATAAATGGTACAGGGAAAACTGGACAGCTACATATAAAAGAATGAAATTACAACACTTCCTAACACCATACACCACTTCCTAATATCATATAGACCATTCAGTTCAGTTCAGTTCAGTCGCTCAGTCATGTCCCACTTTTTGCAACCCCATGAATCGCAGCACGCCAGGCCTCCCTGTTCATCACCAGCTCCCGGAGTTCACTCAGACTCGAATCCATTGAGTCAGTGATGCCATCCAGCCATCTCATCCTATGTCATTCCCTTTTCCTCCTGCCCCCAATCCCTCCCAGCATCAGAGTCTTTTCCAATGAGTCAGCTCTTCACATGAGGTGGCCAAAGTACTGGAGTTTCAGCTTTAGCATCATTCCTTCCAAAGAACACCCAGGGCTGATCTCCTTTAAAATGGACTGGTTAGATCTCTTTGCAGTCCAAGGGATTCTCAAGAGTCTTCTCCAACACCACAGTTCAAAGGCATCAATTCTTCAGCACTCAGCTTTCTTCACAGTCCAACTCTCACATCCATACATGACCACAGGAAAAACGGTAGCCTTGACTAGATGGACCTTTGTTGGCAAAGTAATGTCTCTGCTTTTGAATATGCGGTCTAGGTTGGTCATAACTTTTCTTCCAAGGAGTAAGCGTCTTTTAATTTCATGGCTGCAGTCACCATCTACAGTGATTTTGGAGCCCAAGAAAATAAAGTCTGTTTCCACTGTTTCCCCATCTATTTTCCATGAAGTCATGGGACCAGATGCCATGATCTTTGTTTTCTGAATGTTGAGCTTTAAGCCAACTTTTTCACTCTCCTCTTTCACTTTCATCAAGAGGCTTTTGAGTTTCTCTTCACTTTCTGCCATAAGGGTGGTGTCATCTGCATATCTGAGGTTATTGATATTTCTCCTGGCAATCTTGATTCCAGCTTGTACTTCTTCCAGCCCAGCGTTTCTCATGATGTACTCTGCATATAAGTTAAATAAGCAGGGTGATAATATACAGCCTTGACGAACTCCTTTTCCTATTTGGAACCAGTCTGTTGTTCCATGTCCAGTTCTAACTGTTGCTTCCTGACCTGCATATAGATTTCTCAAGAGGCAGGTCAGGTGATCTGGTATTCCCATCTCTTTAAGAATTTTCCACAGTTTTGTTGTGATCCACACAGTCAAAGGCTTTGTCATAGTCAATAAAGCAGAAAGAGATGTTTTTCTGGAACTCTCTTGCTTTTTCAATGATCCAGTGGATGTTGGCAATTTGATTTATGGTTCCTCTGCCTTTTCTGAATCCAGCTTGAACATCTGGAAGTTCATAGTTCACGTACTGCTGAAGCTTGGCTTGGAGAATTTTGAGCATTACTTTACTAGCGTGTGAGATGAGTGCAATTGTGTGGTAGTTTGAGCATTCTTTGGCATTGCCTTTCTTTGGGACTGGAATGAAAACTGACCTTTTCCAGTCCTGTGACCACTGCTGCGTTTTCCAAATTTGCTGGTATATTGAGTGCAGCACTTTCACAGCATCATCTTCCAGGATTTGAAATAGCTCCACTGGAATTCCATCACCTCCACTAGCTTTGTTCGTAGTGATGCTTTCTAAGGCCCACTTGACTTCACATTCCAGGATGTCTGGCCCTAGGTGAGTGATCATACCATTGTGATTATCTGGGTCATGAAGATCTTTTTTGTACAGTTCTTCTGTGTATTCTTGCCACCTCTTCTTAATATCTTCTGCTTCTGTTAGGTGCATACCATTTCTGTCCTTTATCGAGCCCATCTTTGCATGAAATGTTCCCTTGGTATCTCTAATTTTCTTGAAGAGATCTCTAGTCTTTCCCATTGTGTTGTTCTCCTCTATTTCTTTGCATTGATCGCTGAGGAAGGCTTTCTTATCTCTTCTTGCTATTCTTTGGAACTCTGCATTCAGAGGTTTATATCTTTCCTTTTTCTCCTTTGCTTTTTGCTTCTCTTCTTTTCACAGCTATTTGTAAGGCCTCCCCAGACAGCCATTTTGCTTTTTTGCATTTATTTTCCATGAGGATGGTCTTGATCCCTGTCTCCTATACAATGTCACAAACCTCAGTCCATAGTTCATCAGGCACTCTATCTATCAGATCTAGTCCCTTAAATCTATTTCTCACTTCCACTGTATAATCCTAAGGGATTTGATTTAGGTCATACCTGAATGGTCTAGTGGTTTTCCCTACTTTCTTCAATTTAAGTTTGAATTTGGCAATAAGCAGCTCATGGTCTGAGCCACAGTCTCCTCCCAGTCTTGTTTTTGCTGACTGTATAGAGCTTCTCCATCTTTGGCTGCAAAGAATATAATCAATCTGATTTCGGTGTCGACCATCTGGTGATGTCCATGTGTAGTCTTTTCTTGTGTTGTTGGAAGAGGGTGTTTGCTATGACCAGTGCATTCTCTTGCAGGTATGACCTAAATCAAATCCCTTATGATTATACAGTGGAAGTGAGAAATAGATTCAAGGGATTAGATCTGATAGACAGAGTGCCTGAAGAAGTATGGATGGCGGTTCGTGACATTGTACAGGAGGCAGGGATCAAGACTATCCCTAAGGAAAAGAAATGCAAAAAGGCAAATGGTTGTCTGAAGAGTCCTTACAAATAGCTAAGAAAAGAGAAGCAAAAGGCAAAGGAGAAAAGCAAAGATATACCCATTTGAATGCAGAGTTCCAAAGAATAGCAAGAAGAGATAAAAAAGCCTTCCTCAGCGATCAATGCAAAGAAATAGAGCAGAACAATAGAATGGGAAAGACTAGAGGTCTCTTCAAGAAAATTAGAGATACCAAGGGAACATTTCATGCAAAGATGTGCACAATAAAGGACAGAAATAGTAGGGACCTCACAGAAGCAGAAGATATTAAGAAGAGGTGGCAAGAATACACAGAACTGTACAAAAAAGATCTTCATGACCAAGATAATCATGATGGTGTGATCACTCACCTTGAGGCAGACATCCTAGAATGTGAAGTCAAGTGGGCCTTAGAAAGCATCACTACAAACAAAGCTAGTGGAGGTGATGGAATTCCAGTGGAGCTATTTCAAATCCTGGAAGATGATGCTGTGAAAGTGCTGCACTCAATATACCAGCAAATTTGGAAAACTCAGCAGTGGCCACAGGACTGGAAAAGGTCAGTTTTCATTCCAATCCCAAAGAAAGGCAATTCTAAAGAATGCTCAAACTACCACACAATCCCATGCATCTCACACACCAGTAAATTAATGCCCAAAATTCTTCCAGCCAGGCTTCAACAGTACATGAACCATGAACTTCCAGATGTTCAAGCTGGATTTAGAAAAGACAGAGGAACCATAAATCAAATTGCCAACATCTGCTGGATCACTGAAAAAGCAAGAGAGTTCCAGAAAAAAAAGATATATTTCTGCTTTATTATGCCAAAGCCGTTGACTGTGTGGACAACAAGCAACCCTGAAAAATTCTTAAAGAGATGGGAATACCAGACCACCTGACCTGCCTCTTGAGAAATCTGAATGCAGGTCTGGAAACAACAGTTAGAACTGGACATGAAACAACAGACTGGTTCCAAATAGGGAAAGGAATACGTCAAGGCTGCATACTGTCATCCTGCTTATTTAACTTATATGCAGAGTACATCATGAGAAACGCTGGGCTGGAGGAAGCACAAGCCGGAATCAAGGTTGCTGGGAGAAATATCAATAACCTCAGATATGCAGATGACACCACTCTTATGGCATAAAGTGAAGAAGACCTAAAGAGCCTCTTGATGAAAGTGAATGAGGAGCGTGGAAAAGCTGGCTTAAAACTCATCATTCAGAAAATGAAGATCATGGCATCTGGTCCCATCACTTCATGGCAAATAGATGGGGAAACAATGGGAACAGTGGCAGACTTTATTTTGGGGGGTTCTAAAATCACTGTAGATGGTGACTGCAGCCATGAAATTAAAAGACGCTTGCTCCTTTTAAGAAAAGTTATGACTAACCTAGACAGCATATTAAAAAGCAGAGACGTTACTTTGCCAACAAAGCTCCATCTAGTCAAAGCCCTGGTTTTCCAGTAATCATGTATGGATGTGAGAGTTGGACTATAAAGAAAGCTGGTGCCAAAAAATTAATGTTTTTGAACTGTGCTGTTGGATAAGACTCTTGAGAGTCCCTTGGACTGCAAGGAGATCCAACCAGTCCATCCTAAAGGAAATCAGTCCTGAATATTCACTGGAAGGACTGATGCTGAAGCTGAAAACTCCAATACTTTAGCCACCTGATCCGAAGAGCTGACTCATTGGAAAAGAGCCTGATGCTAGCAAAGATTGAAGGCAGGAGAAGGGGATGACAAAGGATAAATTGGTTGGATGGCATCACCAACTTTATGGACATGAGTTTGAGGAAACTCTGGGAGTTGGTGATGGACAGCAAGGCCTGGCGTGCTGCAGTCCATGGGGCTTCAAAGAGTTGGACATGACTGAGTGACTGAACTGAACTGAACACCATACACAAAGATAAACTCAAAATGGATTAAAGACCTAAACGTAAGACCAGAAACTATAAAACTCTTAGAGGAAAACATAGGCAGAACAGTTGATGACATAAATCAAAGCAAGATTATCTATGGCCCATCTCCTAGAGTAATGGAAATAAAAATAAAACTAAACAATTGGGACCTGATTAAATTTAAAAGCTTTTGCACAGCAAAGGAAATTATAAGGAAGGTGAAAAGACAACCCTCAGAATGGGAGAAAATAATTGCAAATGAAACAACAGACAAAGGATTAATTTCCAAAATATACAAGCAGCTCATACAGCTCAATACCAGAAAAGAAACAACCCAATCAAAAAGTGGGAAAAAGACCTAAACAGACATTTCTCCAAAGAAGACATACAGATGGCTAATAAACACATGAAAAGATGCTCAACATTGCTCATTATTAGAGAAATGCAAATCAAAACTACAATGAGATATCACTTCATACCAGTCAGAATGGCCATCATCAAAAAGTCTACAAACAATAAATGTTGGAGAGGGTGTGGAGAAAAGGGAATGCTCTTCCACTGTTGGTGGGAATGTAAATTGATACAGCCACTAAGGAAGATGGTATGGAGAATCCTTAAAAAACTAGGAATAAAACCACCATATGACCCAGCAATCCCACTCCTAGGCATATACTCTGAGGAAACCAAAATTGAAATAGACACATGTATCTCATTGCTCATTGCAGCACTATTTACAATAGCTAGAACATGAAAGCAACCTAGATGTCCATCGACAGATGAATGGATGAACAAGTTGTGGTACATACACACAATGGAATATTACTCGGCCATAAAAAGGAATGCATTTGAGTCCATTCTAATGAAGTGGATGAACCTAGAACCTATTATATAGAGTGAAGTAAGTCAGAAAGAGAAAGATAAACACCATATTCTAATGCATATGGACGGAATCTAGAAAAATGGTACTGAAGAATTTACTTACAGGGCAACAATGGAGAAACAGACATAGAAAATAGACTTATGGACACGGGGAAAGGGGAGGAGAGCGTGAATGTATGGAAAGAGTAACATAAATCTCTTTGTAACATATGGAAACACGTTACCATACGTAAAATAGACTGCCAATGGAAATGTGCTGTAAGGCTCAGGAATCTCAAACAGGGGCTCTGTATCAACCTAGAAGGGTGGGATGAGAAGGGAGATGGGAAGGGAGGTTCAAAGGGAGGGGATATATGTATACCTTGGCTGATTCATGTGAGGTTTGACAGAAAACAACAAAATTCTGTTAAGCAATTATCCTTCAATAAAGAAAATAAACAAATAAAAAAGAGAGAGTCTCTCATACAGTTAGTTTGGCAAATTGTTTGGCTGCTGCTGCTAAGTCGCTTCAGTTGTGTCCGACTCTGTGCAACCCCATAGACGGCAGCCCACCATGCTCCCCCGTCCCTGGGATTCTCCAGGCAAGAACACTGGAGTGGATTGCCATTTCCTTCTCCAATGCATGAAAGTGAAAAGTGAAAGTGAAATCGCTCAGTCGTGTCCAACTCTTAGCGACCCCATGGACTGCAGCCTATCAGGCTCCTCTGTCCATGGGATTTTCCAGGCAAGAGTACTGGAGTGGGTTGCTATTGCCTTCTCCAAAAACTTGACTCAGGTATTCTACTTATAGAGAAACTCCCACACATTTCACCAGGAGACAGATGGAAGAATGTTAACAGGAGGATATGCAGACTTTAGATTATTCCATGATGGATGCTGTACAGGAGACAAAAGCACTGATCCACTGTAACACTGGCTTCTCTGATAGCTCAGTTGGTAAAGAATCTGCCTGCAATGCAAGAGACCTCGGTTTGATTCCTGGGTCAGGAAGATCTGCTGGAGAAGGGATAGGTTACCCACTCCGGTATTCTGGCCTGGAGAATTCCATGGACTGCACAGTCCACGGAGTCACAAAGAGTCAGTCACGACTGAGTGGTTTTCACTTTCACAGTAACATTGTATGAATCATGTTATAATGAGTGAATAAAAAAGTTGTATACTATATAAACTAAATCATGCCATATATGTAAAGTTTAACAACAAAAAAAGCAATACTTTAATTTTGGCTATATCCAAACACAACAAGCATTTAAAAGCATGGGTGGAAGGACATCAGCTTCCATGGCTCCCTCTGCAGAGGAAGAAGGGAGAGAGGAGGGGGTGAAATATACTGGGTTGTGCCATCTTCCTCCTCTAGATTTTCTGAGGTGATGCCATCCAGCACTCAGCAAGCACCTGGTGTATATTTGGTGAGTGAGTAAATGAATGAATCTAGTCCCACAAGATGGGAATCTTAAATACCATCTGAATGCAGGTAATCCCAAATTTGTATCCCAGCATGGACCTCCTTTCAGGCTTCAGACCATTTCCTCTCAGCTGCCTGAGGCCTTGTAGTATTCTAGGCTCCATTTATACTACCTTTCTTTTATTTTTTTTGGCTGCACCACATGGGATTTTAGTTACCTAACCAGGCATTAAACCCATGCCCCCTGCAGTGGAAAGGTGGAATCTTAACCCCTGGACCACCAGGGAAGTCCCTTCACCACCTTTTTTCCCTGCCTTTCATGTTCCAGCACATGGCACTCCCATCCAAATGGCTGCTCCAGGCAAAACTGCCAGGTCATCCTCAGTCCAGGCCTTTATGGGAGACCTTGTTTCCCAGCTTATCACATGTAGAGGGGCTCTTTGGCACAGATCCCTGAGCTCCTGTCTTAGTGGTTTACAAGTTACATCTAATCTCTGCGGTCACATCCAGATGCTGAGCTGAACTATTCTGTTGGTGGGTCCCAGCCTAGGGCCTCAGAATTGGAGGGCAGAGCAGTCAGCCAAGTTGGGCAGTGCAGCTGACCCTCTGAGATGCAGCTGCACAGGTCTGAGTCCTGGAAGACCCCTGCTGACTCACAGTGTTCTGCAGTGCTACCTTGCAAGACTTGTGATGGCCACTGCAGATACCTTCCGCTGGACAGTGCTGCTTCAGATTCCTGAATAAGGAAAATTTTAAAATATCTAGCCCGCCTTTCTCTATGGATAGAGAAATATAATTTACTTTTAGATAACTCCCACCCACCAGCCAAATTTCAAAGGAAATACGTAAGTGGCTCATAGCTGAGCAGTCATAGTGTAGTGGGGTTTTTTTTTTATCAATACGCTAGTGTTTTCCAACTGATGTTCCAGGAAAGGGTTAGAAGATATGCTGAGATACTGACCCGCTCGGGCCTTGGGGCAACCAGCAAAGCCCCAGTCTCCTCCTGCTTTGATAGTCCTAAAGCCCCAGTCTCCTCCTGCTTTGATAGTCCTGTCAGTTTCCCCCGTGTGCTGTACAAATGTTAATTTCTCTGGTGCCTGAGATGAGGAGGCTGGGAAGCAGTGTCCTAGACTGACTACAGAGCTGAATGAAATGTTTCCTTAAGTAGCAGCCTTGGAAGACTTCCTCATAAATGCAGAGGCTTGAATTAAAGATGAGAACCTATGTAGCTCCTAGGAGAGAAAGGTGTGTTCCCAGGGCAGGAGATGAGAACTGGCTGCCTCCAGAACATGAATGATTCTGCTGGGGTAGACTCAGCACTCAGCAAGGTCAAGAGGAGAACAGTAAGGAGAGAGGATTGGTCACTAGGTGAATGAGAATGGATGAGGAACGCCCGTCCGCCACGTCCACCCTGCCTCACCCAGAGTGCCCTTCCCAGCCCACCCCGCACAAAGCCAATAAGGAACAGAAAGGTGTGGCACCATCAAAGCCATCATTTTTCTCTCAGTTACACCTAAACAATTCAGCTTCCCTGGCAGCTCAGCTGGTAAAGAATCGGGAGATTCTTTGCAATGCGGTAGACCTGGGTTTGATTCCTGGGTTGGGAAGATTCTCTGGAGAAGGGAAAGGCTACCCAACTCCAGCATTCTGGCCTGGAGAATTCCATGGACTGTATAGTGGCAATCTCATTCTCTCAATCCATCAGAACTTTCCAAATGAAGTTGTCTTATTTCTAAAGGAAATGGTTGGCAGCCATCTGTGATTATAACTTGAGTAATCTTAAATTCCCCAACTTGAAGAAATTCTGAACAGTTAATTATGGAAAGCTAGGCACTTGAGAAACAGTGTGTTTGACTGTTCTTACAAAAACCTAACTTTTCTCTGTATAGGATGACACTGTCAGGTCGGAAAGCAAGACAATTTGGGATCAACACCAACTACAAAATGAAATCAATAAAAGGAGAGAGGAGTTTATCTAGTCATTCCAGGGATTTCAGCCTGGGTACTCTTGACATTGTCAGCCAGTTAATTCTATAGGGACTGTTCTGCCCATTGTAGGAGGGTTAATAGTAGGTATTTCTGGTCTCTCTGCACTAGATGCCAGTTGTGACCACCAAAAATGTCTTAATGCGTGCTCAGTTGCATCCAATGCTTCGCAACCCCGTGGACTGTAGCCCGCCAGGCTTCTCTGTCCATGGGATTATCTAGGCAAGAACACTGGAGTGGGTTGCTATTTTCTCCTCCAGGGGATCTTCCCGACCCAGGAATTGAACTATGTCTCCTGCGGCTCCTGCACTGGCAGGCAGATTCTTTGCCACTGAGCCACCTGGGAATGTCCCGGCAGGTGTTGGCGGGGGCAAAATCACTCTGAGTGAGAACCACTGATTCCAAAGATGTATCTTGAGCCCCTGTACATTGTGTAACACTTTGAGGATATAATAGTCTGTCTTCAAATAACTTACACTATGTTCAGTGAGCCAAACCCTAAGGTATCAAACACATATTAATATGTAGCCACACATTTGTAAGTATTATGAAGTAGAGAATACATACCACAATATAAATTGGGGACCTCACTTAGATGGGAAGACCTTGCTAAGGAAATGGAACTCAAAGGCTGTAACTGGAAGGTTAAGGAGGAGTAGTCAGGGAAGATGGAGTAGGCATTTCATGAAGAAGACATAGTGTGTACAAAGGCCCTGAGATGAATGGCATGCTCAGTGATCAGAAAGGCAGTACAGCTAAAATGTGATAAGAAAGATGATGCATGACCTAAGACGAAATCAGGGAGTATGCATGGACCAGATTATGGATTTAACAGGTCATGTTCAAAAGCTCCAAGTTACTTCTATGTCCAAATGGAAGCTGCCATGCAGCACTGTTTGAAGTATTAGGAACATATATGATACAAAAGACAAGGTCTGTATCCTCAGAAATCTTCTGCTTTCTGTGGAAACTGGTTTATATATAACAGTATTCTCTATTGCTGTGTGAAAAGAGTTGGAAAGAATCCAGGGTGGCCCCAGGTGGAGCACTTAGGAGGCTATGGTCATAGACCAGGAGAGAAATGTCAGTGGCTTGGACTGGAGTGGTAGCATTTGAGGTGTAGAGGGGCAATTGCATAAGAAAGAATGGTGCCCATAGGCCTCCAGATTTGGAGGGACTTTTAAGCTCATCTAATTTCTGGGGCTTCCCAAGTGGCTGAGTGGTAAGGAATCCACCTGCTAATGCAAGAGACACAGAAGATGTGGGTTCGATCCCTAGTCAGGAAGATCCCCTGGAGAAGGAAATAGCAACCCACTCCAGTATTCTTGCCTGGAAAACCCCATGCACAGAGAAGCCTGGCAAGCTACAGTCTATGGGGCTGCAAAGAGTTGGACACGACTGAGCACACACACACACACAATCCAATTTCTACATGATGTTGATATGCCTTTTTTTTTAACAACCAGAGCAGAAGATGTACATTCTCCTGCTTGTACATTTCCAGTAATTCATTACCTGTTTCTTTTTCATATGGTGCTAAAATCTGCCTCTACCTAAAAGGGGTCTATGTGCTTCCTTCAGACATTGAAGTTAACCCCTCTTCAAGCCAAATATTCTCAAACCCTTCACTACTCTGCATATCTTACAAGTACCTATTTCCATCCACGGCCACCACGCTACTCTGGACTGTCTATGTGTAACACAGACAGCACCACTCAATTAATACACAACTTACCACTTTCATATTCACCCTCAAAAAAGTGAGTACAAATTTAAAGTCAAGCCCTGATGATGTCTATACTGTTAGCTTTATTTTTGTGTAATTTTGTTTCTATCTTAAGATTCCAGAATATATACACCTTTAGGAATTAATCATGATTTGTCCATTAGTGAAAGTAAGTAGCTGGCCCTGGTGTGCCGGCCTCAAAAATTATTGCAAGGATTACTGAACAAAATAAACTTTGACAATGAGAAAAAATACGCTAAGAGGATAAAATTATGAATAATCTCTTAAACAGCACTTCCATACACTCTGGGAATGACATCTGCAACCACGGCTTCAATAAAATTGCAGAGCTGTGCTTCTGAAATGCCTTAACTAAACTCTGTGCTTGGGAACCTGTGGCTTTACAGTAATGTCAAAAGCCCAGGAGGTCATGAATGACTCATAATGTCCCACTGCTTTTTGAATGGCTCCACATCGAAATCCACAGTTGGCAGTGAAACAAAGAACACTATAATAAGCACTTTATGCTGTTTTTAAAGAAACTTTGAGCTTTAACTGAATGAAAAAGAAGTGTACTCAATAAAAAGAGTTTTATTTTCTAAACTACTATCAAAATACATTCCTTTCTGTTATATTAGTTCTTATTATCCCAGTTGACAAGGTTACAGAAAAAAACAATTGAGTTTTTCCCTTTTCTTTTTTTCTCTTCAAAGGAGTTGCATTAAATTTAAATTGGATTCTCTGAAACTGGGCTATACATGGACATTTCCTGTCAGTTATCTGGAATATGAAATTTCTAGACCAGTGCTCCTCAAACTTTAATGTGCATATGAATCACCTAAGGTTCTTTATGAAATACAGAAAGTATCTAGTGGGGCTTGAGAGGCTGCATGTCTCATCAGCTCTGGATGATGCTGTGGATGACAGTCAGGGACCACACTGTAGTTAGTAGGTGATTGCTGAGGTCAAAGACCCTCTCTAGATTGCTGCTCTTTGTAGAAAGAAAAAGTTGACGTAGAGGGTTGCCTAAGGGTCTTTCACATTTTAAAATCCCAAGATTGCAAACAATTTTGATTTCCTTAACTCTGTATGTTGTGAGTCTTTTTAGTATAGAAAAACCACCAGAGATCAAATTGCCAACATCTGCTGGATCATGGAAAAAGCAAGAGAGTTCCAGAAAAGCATCTATTTCTGCTTTATTGACTATGCCAAAGCCTTTGACTGTGTGGATCACAATAAACTGTGGAAAATTCTGAAAGAGATGGGAATACCAAACCACCTGATCTACCTCTTGAGAAATTTGTATGCAGGTCAGGAAGCAACAGTTAGAACTGGACATGGAACAACAGACTGGTTCCAAATAGGAAAAGGAGTTCGTCAAGGCTGTATATTGTCACCCTGTTTATTTAACTTATATGCAGAGTACATCATGAGAAACGCTGGACTGGAAGAAACACAAGCTGGAATCAAGATTGCTGGGAGAGATATCAATCACCTCAGATATGCAGATGACACCAGCCTTATGGCAGAAAGTGAAGAAGAACTCAAAAGCCTCTTGATGAAAGTGAAAGTGGACAGTGAAAAAGTTGGCTTAAAGCTCAACATTCAGAAAACGAAGATCATGGCATCCGGTCCCATCACTTCATGGGAAATAGATGGGGAAACAGTGGAAACAGTGTCAGACTTTATTTTTCTGGGCTTCAAAATCACTACAGATGGTGACTGCAGCCATGAAATTAAAAGACGCTTACTCCTTGGAAGGAAAGTTATGACCAACCTAGATAGCATATTCAAAAGCAGAGACATTACTTTGCCAACAAAGGTTCGTCTAGTCAAGGCTATGGTTTTTCCTGTGGTCATGTATGGATGTGAGAGTTGGACTGTGAAGAAGGCTGAGCGCTGAAGAATTGATGCTTTTGAACTGTGGTATTGGAGAAGACTCTTGAGAGTCCCTTGGACTGCAAGGAGATCCAACCAGTCCATTCTGAAGGAGATCAGCCCTGGGATTTCTTTGGAAGGAATGATGCTAAAGCTGAAACTCCAGTACTTTGGCCACCTCATGCGAAGAGTTGACTCATTGGAAAAGACTCTGATGCTGGGAGGGATTGGGGGCAAGAGGAGAAGGGGACGACAGAGGATGAGATGGCTGGATGGCATCACTGACTCGATGGACGTGAGTCTGAGTGAAGTCCGGGAGTTGGTGATGAACAGGGAGGCCTGGCGTGCTGCGATTCATGGGGTCGCAAAGAGTCGGACACAACTGAGTGACTGATCTGATCTGATCTGATCTGAATCTGGGGAGATCACCTTCTGGTGTCAAATCTTTTTGCCTTTTCATACTGTTTATGGGGTTCTCACAGGAACAATGCTAGAGTGGTTTGTCAGTCCCTCTTCCAGTGGACCTCGTTTTGTCATAACTCTTCACTATGACCTGTATGTCTTGGGTGGCCCTGTACAGCATGGTCCATAACTTCATTGACTTACACAAGCCCCTTTACCACAACAAGGTTGTGATCTATGAGGGAGAATTTCATTTACATCACAGAGTTTTATCCTTACCACAACCCTGTAAGGCAGGTAGGCAGTTATCAACTTGAATTAGAGAATGGAAGGTGGAGACTCAAATCATGATGGCAGAGAAAGAGGCCACAGAACTCACCTCTCCCTACGAACACATCAAAAATACACCTACCTGTGGAAAAATTCTCACTGAAATCTAACTGAAAACTGGAAGTAAACCTCCTATACAACCAAGACTGTAAGGAAGACACATGCAGGAAAGAAAGAGAAGCAATTGCATTTGGACCTGGGCCCTGGAGGGGACTCAGAGATAAAGGAGATGACATGGGTGGAGATGCTTCCTAGGGAGTGAATGGTTTGAGCCACATATTGGCCACCTCAGCCCTGGGGTGCAACAAAGGGAAGGTGAGACTCCTTGGCTAGTAGAAGGACTGGTAACACAAACAGAAGGTCTGAGCGAAAGCTAGACTCTGCTCATGAGAAGCATGGGAACACTTGCTTGCTCCCAAGGAAGGGTAGAAAGACTGGATTGAGACCACATGGCTGTCTGACTGGTTTCCTGTGACTACCCTAGTGTGCCCCTCAGCCCAAGCTGAGTCAATACCCCAGCACTGTTTGCCTTGTGTTGCAACTCCACACGGGAGCATGGGCAACTACAACCAAGGACAATCTCAACCGTGAAATGCTGTAGCAGCTCAAATCCAAGTGGCAACTGAGCAGGGAGCAGGCAGCCAGGCCTGGCGATTGCAGACACAGTGCCTCAGAGGCAGATCTCATCTCTGATGGCAGCCAGGCTGCCACAACCCCTGCCCTGACCCTCACTGAGTACCCAGCTCCTCCTACTCCAACTCTGCTACCCTTATGAGCTGAGGGTGCCAGGGCCGGGACAGAGCACACACTTAGACAGAGCTTCTGCTCCAACAACTGGAGACATGAATCATAAATCATTAATTAATCATGATTTACCCATTAGTGAAAGTAAGCAGCTGGCCCTGGTGTGCAGGCCTCAAAAATTATTGCAAGGATTACTGAACAAAATAAACTTTGACAATGATAAAAATATGCTAAGAAGATAAAATTATGAATAATCTCTGCCACAGCACTTCCACACACTCTGGGAATGACATCTGCAACCACAGCTTCAGTAAAATTGCAGAGCTGTGCTTTTGAAATGCCTTAAGTAAACTCTGTGCTTGGGAATCTGTGGCTTTTTTACAGTAATAGCAAAAGCATCAACAAAGGGGTGACACCCACTGGGCAGAGGTAGAAGCACTACCTCACACACGGCTTTGGTTCTAGCTCCTCCTTCTCCAGGCCCACTTCCTTCCAAGGTGGTAACTGCCAGTTCACCCTGAAGAAAGGCATGACTCGTGTTCATGCCAAATCCAGCTCTCCCAACAAGGCCACCGGGCACATGCAGACTGCATAGGGATGCTCCCCCATAAGGACACTCCTTTGAGACCGTGATAGGTAATTATTTTACCTAATTTCATAGACAGAAGAAGACAAGCAAAATAAGACAGAGGAAAATTTGTCTCAACTGAAGGAGCAAGAGAACCCCCCTGAAAAAACAACACTAATGAAATAGTAATAAACAATTTACTAGATAAAGAACTCAAAGCATTACTAATAAGAATGCAAACTGAATTAGGGAAAAGAACAGATGAACACAGTGAAAATTTTAACAAGGAACTAGAAAGTATAAAAAAGATCCAGTCAGAACTGAAAAATACAATAACTTAAATGAAAAAACAAAACACTGAAAGGAATGAACAGCAGACTAGATGATACAGAAGAACACATAAGTCAACTAGAAGACAGAACAATGGAAAGCACACAATCAGAACAGCAAAAAGAAAAAACCATTTTTCTTAATGGAAATAGTTTAAGGGATTGTTGGGATAACATCAAGTATCCCAGAAGGAGAAGAGAGAGAGAAGGGGGCTGAACATGTATTTAATGAAATTATGGCTGAAAACATCCCAAACCTGAAGAAGAAAACAAATATCCAGGTACAGGAAGCACAGAGGGTCCCAAAAAAGATGAACCCAAACAGACACACACCAAGACTGATCATAATTACGATGGCAAAAGTCAAAGAGCCAATTCTAAAGGCAACAGGAGAAAAACAAAGAGATACAAGGGAACCCTTTGTATATAAGGATAACAGCTGATTTTTCTGTAGTAACTTAGCAAGCTAGAAGGGAGTAGCATGATATACTAAAAGTGTTGAAAGGGAAACCCTGCAACCCAGGATATTCTACCCAGCAAGGTTATCATTTAGAATCCTAGTACAATTTTGTGGGGCTTCCCAGATGGCTCGGTGGTAAAGAACCCACCTGCCAATGCAGGAGACTCAGGAGACATGGGTTCGATTGCTGGGTCAGGGAAGATCCCCTGGAGGAGGAAATGGCAAGCCATTGCAATATTCTTGCCTGCAGAATCCCATGGACAGAGGAGCCTGGCTGGCCACAGTCCACAGGGTCGCAAAGAGTCAGACACGACTGAGTAACAGAGTGTATGTGCACATACACACACACATACATGCACGCACACACACACACACACACACACACAGAGTGTTTGTGGGATTGTATATTTATCCAGCCACTATGGAAAACAGTGTGAAGTTTTCTCAAAAAAACTAAAAACAGAATTACCATATGATCCAGCAATTTCACTACTGGGGATATATCAGAAGAAAACAAACACACTAATTTGAAGATATATTCACCCTAATGCTCATAGCAGCATTATTTATAATAGCCAAGGCATGGAAGCAACCTAAGTGCTTATCAATAGAAGAATGGATAAAGAAGAATGTGGTGTATGTATATATACTCAATGGAATATTTCTCAGCCATAAAAAGAATGAAATTCTGCTAATCACAACAACATCAGTTCAGTTCAGTTCAGTTCAGTCACAACAACATAAATGGACCTTAATGAAGTAAGTCAGATGGAGAAAGACAAATATTCTACATTATCACTTATAAGTGGAATCTAAAAGATGAAACAAATAAATGTATATAATAAAACAGAAAAGGTCTCATAGACATAGGGATAAAACTAGTGGTTACCAGTGGGGAGAAGGAAGCAGGAAGGGACCATATAGGGAAATGGGATTAAGAGACACAAACTACTATGTAGAAAATAAATAAGCAACAAGGACGTACTGTACAACGTGGGGAAATAAATATAGCCATTATTTGGTTACAGCCTTAAATGGAATATAATCCATAAAATATTGAATCACTCTGTTGTACATTTGAAACTAATAAATATTGTAATCAACTACACTTCAATTAAAAAAGAAAGAATACAGAGGATAGAAAATAAATAAATTCTTTGAGGCTTCACATCTAAGTGTTTGGGAGCCCATACCCTCTGATCTCTAGTCTGCCTCCCTACAGAGGGTAGACGTAGTTCTCTTTGTGGGGGCTGATGTTAGGTTTGGGGTAGGGCAGGCAGAGATTGGAGGCCATGTGGACCCCACGATGCACAGCCCAGAAGCCCATTCAGGACCACAGCTCTGATTTCCCAGCTGTGAGAGCTTCTAGCTGTGTTCTTCTCTGGTATTATCCTTGGCTAAAGGGAGCTCCCTTGACCAGAGTCATGCCCCTCTCCAGAGGGCAGCCACATCCAGTGACAGGTTAGTGCTGGGGTACAGAGGTCTGACCCCACTGCTTTAGCTGTAATATCTCTGAAGGGCCACTCAGCTCTAGCGTGCTCTAGAGGGTGGGCTGAGGCCTTTGTAGCAACTGCACCACATTTTAATTTCTCCCTCTGCCCAGTTCAGCTCCCTTCTCTCCCTCACAGATGTGGAATCCCAGAGAACCCCTAAAGACTTCTGTATATGCATCCACACACATACACACTCATCCTCACATGTAATATGGGGAAGAAACAATGGCTACAGAAAGGAGATAAAGTCTGATTGGGTCTCTTCTATGCCTTCACTGAGTTTACTTCCCCCTCATTATTCTTTTTCTGGATAGCCGAGATCCTGGGGCCTCCCAGAGGCTGGACTTTCTCCACACTCTTCATATCATCTTGAACCCAGAGAAATGGGTAAATTGATTGTTGGGGGTGCAGAAAGGTTGACTGGCTTCTATCAAATCATGATGTAAGTAGCCACCTAGTGAAGCTACTGAGTAGGACCAGTATTCACCTTAGCCTGCAACCTCATTGTGGCCAGGCCTCAACGCAGTGCTCCAGTGATGGGATTGGAGGTCCCAACCCAGCCAACAAGGAAGAACAGCCAATCCCACTTCCTTAGAAGACCTGACCACGGTTTCCGGGTTCATACCAAAGACATTACAGAAGCACACCTACAGGCCTGAGCTGCTCAGGGCGATGTTGAGGAGATGACAGGTCTCAGGGCAGGCCTGCAAGACACACTTCAGAGCCACAGGAAGGGAGCATGTACCCAGTGCGGCTTGCTTTTAAGATTTCCTGAGCCTGACACGTGTGGCAAGGAGATACTAATTGCAGAAAATAGAAAATAGCTCCCCTGAAAGTCAGAGTTCCACAGATGGCATGCTTGCTATTCCCTAAACAGAACTCGGATAAAGCCATCTGCATCATAAATCATTCAAGCGCCAAAGCCCATATGATAAATCAAAATGAAAATGTTTTTTAAAAATGAACTAGTTTTATCCATATCTACAAGCAAAATGAATTTTCAGGAATAGGGTTCCTTTTGTGCTATGTAAAGCCCTCTCCTGAGTCTTATGCAGTAGGGGCACAGAGGGGTAACGGCCACAGAAAACTGTGGGAGAATAACAGGCACAGGATCGGCCAGGCACACTCTTCCCCCCATATGCTCTGACCAATCTCTCTGGGCCAAGAGCCCGTTAATAAAACTTTCACATTCTGGTGCGAGTGTGTAGATTTATTAAAAGCCATGAATTGTGCTTGTCCCCTTGTCTAGGCCGATACAGAAACCAAAACTCAAGTTCCATATAAAATATTTGTGTATGTGTGTTTATGTGCATGTACTTATGCATTTGTTTCTCTACTAATAAAATGAAGAATATCTATTCCTTTTAGAAGTATATAAAAAGCCATTCCATTTTGTGAAATTATTTTTTAAAAACATGAGTACAAGAGATGTCGGAGTTTCTTTTATCTATTTTCACTTCGATCTTCCCCCATAGTCCCCCTTCCTTTTCAACTTTAGCAATACACTATGAGAGGAGCATCAGGTCAACATTTGGGACAGAGGAACTAAAGGCAAGATTTAAGCACCCACTGCTGTCCTCAAAAATACTTCATGGGACAGCTCTCACCAGAACTGGAGCCCTCCTTCTGCAACAGCTTCAGTTAACCGCTTGTCCATCAAATAACTTATGTAGTCCAGTACCTCCAAGAACAGCATCTTGATAACCATTGTTAGAAAACAGATAAGACAAGAAACTTAAGGGTACATGCATAGGGAGCCAATAACTGATAAAGTAAGTATGGAAAATCACCATATAATTACATAGTTCATGGGCAACTGCAGGAAAGGGAGGTTTGTCATTTTTAAACAGACACCCAGCAGCTGAAACCTCCTAGAGGGAACAGGTCCCACTCAGCTACTAGCACCCAGCTGCTTTTCATGCCTGATTCCAAAGGAACAGAGGGTAGCTGAAGAAAACTGAAATAAAATCTCGTTTTTACTTATTTAAAAATCCTAATATAATCTTTCTCCCTCAGAGGTCAGCGTGCTTGGAATTAAAAGCTGAACAGATACACTGCTGTGGTCAGCCACAGGAAGAGGGGCTGCCTCCCAATGATTGGGTGTGTGCATCTTGGTATACGCCTCCCAGTGACTGTTTGGACAGAAGTAAGAAACAGTTTAGAAAAAAACCAACAGAAGAATTGCCAAATAGCTTAGAAAACATACTGACCCATGCCAGTGTAAGAAAATGCCTGCATAATGCTATCCTAGGGTGAAAAAGAGGTATTCCCTGAGAAGGATGCTGGTGGTTCCAGTCTGGATTTGCATGGCCTTAGGAAGTCCCTTCCGATTCCCCTTTGGGCGGGTGATCCTCTCCTTCCAGTTCTCTGCCACTTCCACCTCCACTGTGAATGTGAGGTTGAGGCTTCTCCCAAGAAACTACCTCAGGGCCCTGGCTGTATGTGTGGGCCTATTGTGGAGGCCTCTCAGTAGAGGGCAAAGCAGCAAGGGTTCCGTTGGGGGCATGGGGCTTAGAAGAGGCCAGTCTGCTTGTGGGCTTGGCCCTCACTCAAGATATGTTATCTCTTTTATTATCTTTGACTTCTTTAAACTACTCTACACTCAGGTGTAAAAGAGATTTATGATTGATTTACACCAGAAAATCTCCCAATGGGAATTTGCCCTCATTGAGATTTTCTGAAGAGCAGCCTCTATGAAGAGCTGCAACTGATTATTTGCCAAGGTAAGCAAGCAAAGTCAATGACAAGATCATGACGTTTGTGGGAAGTGACCATAAGCCACACTAAACACACACACACAGATGGACACTGTTCCTGGGGAGGCAGAGAACAGCATTAATTTAACCTCAAGAAGCCCCAGTCCTGGGTGACCCAAACCACCATCCACATGGACGTCTGGGGTAGGCGGCAGTAGCAGCACTGTGAGGGGACCCTGGTTTCCTGCAGACACTTAGTGGTTTCTGCTAGCTCCGAAATCCTACACGATTCTCTACTTGTGGCTGGACTGAACGTCAAGTATAAAAGAACATTCAAATCTGAAATTCTTTAAGTCCAGTAACTTTGAAAAATTATTTTTGTTATCAAATTTTCTAGATTCCACTGTTGTTTCTTGAATAGATTGTTAAACTAATTAATCTACATAATACCCAGATATATGGAAATACAAATCAACAGCATTTTTATAACACTGTACTTCAATGGTCAGTCTTTGTGATATTTTCTTGTTCAGCTGTTTTTACATCCACTATCGCCGACTAACAAAAGAGAACTGAAGTCTTCTTGGAAGTTACAGATTTTATGTTTCTTCCCTAAAATGCTGGTATCTGAGTGAATGTGTCCTCAGTGCCACCTAGAATGTGAGTTGTGAAAGTCAACTGGCAGAAGACAGCTTAGGAAACTGTCACTGGAGCCACTGGCAGAAAGCCAGGGACTCGAACCTCTGACATCAGCTGTAGCTTTATCTAAGCAAATGGAAGACAGAGCTTGATTGCAAGTAAACTGCCAGGGCACTTGAAACTCACAGGGTCTCTGGGATTCAGCACAAGGAATAGTGCTGCTTTATAACAGTGACAGTGATGATGGCAGCTAACATTTATCATGTGGGCACTGGGTGCCAGACACTCTACTAAGGGCTTTCTCCTACAAGGCAGGCACTAATATTATCAGCCTCATTTTATAGGTGAGGAAACTGAGGCAATGAAGAGAAATAATAATGCTCAAGATACGAATCTACATAGAGCCATTAGTCTTAGCTATTACCCTAAATGCTTTCAGTTCAGTTCAGTTCAGTCGCTCAGTCGTGTCCGACTCTCTGCAACCCCATGAATTGCAGCACTCCAGGTCTCCCTGTCCATCACCAACTCCTGGAGTTCACCCAAACTCATGTGCATTGAGTTGGTGATGCCATCCAGCCATCTCATCCTCTGTCATCCCCTTCTCTTCCTGCCCCCAATCCCTCCCAGCATGAGGGTCTTTTCCAATGAGTCAGCTCTTCGCATGAGGTGGCCAAAGTACTGGAGTTTCAGCCTCAGCATCAGTCCTTCCAATGAATACCCAGGACTGGTCTCCTTTAGGATGGACCGGTTGGATCTCCTTGCAGTCTAAGGGACTCTCAAGAGTCTTCTCTAGCACCACAGTTCAAAAGCATCAATTCTTCGGCTAAAGTGAAAGAGGAGGGTGAAAGAGTTGGCTTAAAGCTCAACATTCAGAAAACTAAGATCATGGCATCTGGTCCCCTCACTTCATGGAAAATAGATGGGGAAACAGTGGAAACAGTGTCAGACTTTATTTTTTTGGGCTCCAAAATCACAGCAGATGGTGATTACAGCCATGAAATTAAAAGATGCTTACTCCTTGGAAGAAAAGTTATGACCAACCTAGATAGCATATTGAAAAGCAGAGATATTACTTTGCCAACAAAGGGCCGTCTAGTCAAGGCTATGGTTTTTCCAGAGGTCATGTATGGATGTGAGAGTTGGACTGCGAAGAAAGCTGAGCACCAAAGAATTGATGCTTTACTAGGAGGTAAAAAAGTAAAGATTAAAAATCATTTAAAAAAATAATTACAAAACTATTTTATGCTTTTAAAAAGTTCAAAAATAAATTGAAGGATCTATGTTTTAATCTACTATTTTGATTATTCAGTTTGTTTCTGTACTCACTATTTTTTACTCCATACAACTATTTTAAATTAATTTTCTGGTTATTAATCTTCCCTGAAAAATTAGGAAAGGTTAAGTATTATAGGGCTTCCCAGGTGGCAAGTCTTAATGACCCAGATAACCATGATGGTGTGGTCATTCATCTAAAGTCAGACATCCTCGAACGTGAAGTCAAGTGGGCCTTAGGAAGCATCACTACCAACAGAGCTAGTGAGGTAATGGAATTTCAGCTGAGCTATTTCAAATCCTAAAAGACGATGCTGTTAAAACGAAGCACTCAATATGTCAGCAAATTTGGAAAACTCAGCAGTGGCCACAGGACTGGAAAAGATCAGTTTTCATTCCAATCCAAATAAGAGCAATGCCAAAGAATGTTCAAACTACTACAATTGTGCTCATTTCACATGCTAGCAAGGTAATGCTCAAAAGTTTTTCAAGCTAGGCTTCAACAGTACACGAACTGAGAAATTCCAGATGTAAAAGTTGAGTTTAGAAAAGGCAGAGGAACCAGAGATCAAACTGCCAACATCCTTTGGATCATAGAAAAAGTAAGGGAATTCCAGAAAAACATCTGCTTCATTTATTATGCTAAAGCCTTTGACTGTGTGGGTCATAACAAACCAGAAAATTCTTAAAGAGATGGGAATACCAGACCACCTGACCTGCCTCCTGACAAACTTGTATGCAGGTCAAGAAGCAAGAGTTAGAACTGGACATGAAACAATGGACTGGTTCAAAACTGGGAAAGGAATACCTCAAGGCTGTATATTGTCACCTTGCTTATTTAACTTATACAAAGAGTACATCATGTGAAATGCCGAGCTGGATGAAGCACAAGCTGGAATCAAGACTGCTGGGAGAAATATCAATAACCTCAGATATGCAGATGACACCACCCTTTTAGCAGAAAGTGAATAGGAACTAAATGGCCTCTTAATGAAGGTGAAAGAAGAGTGAAAAAGCTTGCTTAAAACTCAACATTCAAAATATAAAAATAATAATGTTTTTCTTGAGTCTCTGCTGTCAGCATCCTTTCCCTCGCTGGGAGTCACAGTCCACCTCGCCTCCCTAATATGCCCTGCAACACTGCACTGGTCTCTGGACCTGCTGTGGAGGCAGCTCAGACTCTAATCTGGTTCTGCTCCAGAGGTTCAAGAGAGAGGGGACATAGGTATACCCATGGCTGGTTCATGTTGATGTCTGACAGAAAGCAGCAAAATTCTGTAAAGCAATTATCTTTCAAAAAAAATAAACAAATTTTTAAAAATATCTCAACATTCAAAAAAATCATGGCATCCAGTCCCATCACTTCATGGCAAATAGATGGGGGAAAAAATGCAAACAGTGACAGACTTTATTTTCTTGGGCTTCAAAATCACTGCAGATGGTGACTGAAGCCATGAAATTAAAAGACACTTGCTCCCTGGAAGAAAAGCTATGACCAACAGCATACTAAAAAGCAGAGATGTCACTTTGCCAACAAAAGTCCGTATAGTCAAAAGTATGATGTTTCCAGTGGTAATGAATTGATGTGAAAGTTGGACCATAAAGAAAGCTGAGCACCGAAGAATTGATGCTTTTGAACTGTGATGTTGGAGAAGACTCTTGAGAGTCCCTTGGACTGCAAGGAGATCAAACCAGTCAACCCTAAAGGAAATCAGTCCTGAATATTCATTGGAAGGACCGATGCTGAAGCTGAAGCTCCAATACTTTGGCCACCTGATGTGAAGAACTGACTCATTGAAAAGCCCTGATGCTGGGAAAGACTGAAGGCAGGAGAAGAAGGGGACGACAGAGGATGAGATGGTTGGATGGCATCATCAACCTAACGGACATGAATTTGAGCAAGCTCTGGAAAATGGTGAAGGACAGGGAAGCCTGGCATGCTGCAGTTCATGGGGTTGCAAAGAGTTGTACATGACTTAGCAACTGAACAACAACAACAATTATAAATTAAAAGACTCAGGGTCTTCTAGTCTTGACCTTACCATGCAATTACTGTGTGAATGTGGTTGAGCCTCAGTTTCCTCAGTTTCCCTTATTAGAGTGTTCCTTTCTCTAACTAAAATAGTTCTGCATGTGTTGAAGTGTCATTCTGTGAACTTAAGAGACACTGCTTGTCAAGAGCAGATGGCTAGGGCCAGTTGCCAAGGCACTGGCTTCTCCAGCCTGGCTGTAACAGCTGCAGGCTACAGTCCCACCTCCATGTTCTGGCGATGTACCAGTCTAAGATGTCACAGAAACATGCTTAAGTTGGCCAGCACCCAGTATGATATTTAGAAGAAAGAAAATAAAAACTTAAGAATGATCAAGTTCTAAGTAATATCAAACAAAAGCATACTATGCTTCTTCTAATTTCCTCTGAAAGTAGTTCTCATGTTTGCAAAGAGAGTAAGCTTAATATGTCAGCCCATCATACTTCCTGATGTGATGTGTGGGCTGGTAGTTCATCACAAAATCCTCCATTTTATAGGAACCAGTTAAGTTTCAATGCCAATTCTTGTTTTCAAAAGCAAGCTGCCTGATAACCATGGTGTGTATATGTTAGTGTCCTGAAATTACAACAATGTTGTTAAAGTAGCAAATTCATCATAAGTATGCAGTAATCCTATTGCTTAGGGAAAATAAGTTTTTCTTATTCTTAAAAAAAATCACAATTTTTTTTAAGAATAATCATTTTTATCTTTTCAGTCTACCATGAAAATTCATAGAGACCATAAACAGATTCATAAATTATTTTGTAACTTGTCATTTTGTATACTGTGACTGCTTTCCCAAAATTATTTATTCATTTGCATGTTCAAAATTACTTATTAGGGGCCTGTCAGACACAAAGAACTTAAAAAGACAAACTCTCAGTCTCTGTTATAGGATTTTTTAAAATCCTATTTTGGAGGCCTACAGACCTCTGCAATTCCATTTTATAAATATCAAGAATTAGTCACCTTAGTAACAATTGTGTTGTGTGTTAAATGCTAAATATTTGTTAAACAGAATTGAAAACTGACTCGTTAGTTGTTCTCTAAAAATTTCAGCTCCTGCCTCTATCCCTTTCCTCCCCTTTGCAATGCAACTACGCCTTCAAACAGCATTCTTTAAAAGGCGGCTTTATGGCTTTGGAGGAAGAAGCTGATTTCACAGCCAGATTTGCCACTGCTGTGGAAAACAGAGTGCACATGCAAGCCAGCTGAAGTCATAAGGGCTGCAAGGATTAGGGCCGCGGGGGCCTCCACTGCTGCTGTCAAACTGCAATTGGAAACAGCTTTTCCAAAGTACAGCATGAGAAATCAGGAATTCCTGTCCACAGCTCCCCAACCCACAGGGTTTTTAATCAGGCTTGGTATTACCCATTAGAGATCAGAAATATGAAAATCATGATGAAACCAAATAAGAGTATTTTCTAGTTTCCAAGTTTTGTTCTGCCTGGATCCCTTCCAAGCCTGTAATTATTGTCACTCACTAGGAGATGTGGGTTTGATCCCTGGGTCAGGAAGATCCCCTAGAGATGGGAATGGCAACCCATTCCAGTATTCTTACCTGGAGAATCCCATGGACAGAGGAGCCTGGCAGGCTATAGTCCATAGTGTTGCAAAGAGTCTGACATGACTTAGGGCCTGAACAACAACAATGACCAGTTAAAAAGGGAACCGCTTCTGACTGAGACAGGAGCTCTAGGAAGGCTGGACCTGAAGGCAGGGCAGGCTCAGTTCAGTGACCTGCCTTCCTTCCAACCCCTGGATATGCAGATTGTCTTAACTGCTCAAATTCAGTTACTTCAACTGTACCTGTCACTTAGGGATAAAGTAATTTTTGCAGAGATCATAGAAAAACTATTGAGAACATTAATACACTAGAATCATTCAATGAAAGGTTTATTTTCTAAGCCACTCAATGGCAACCCACTCCAGTACTCTTGCCTAGAAAATCCCATGAATGGAGGAGCCTGGTAGGCTGCAGTCCATGGGATCATTAGGAGTTGAACATGACTGAGTGACTTCACTTTCAATTTTCACTTTTATGCATTGGAGAAGGAAATGGCAACCCACTCCAGTATTCTTGCCTGGAAAATCCCAGGAACGGGGAAGCCTGGTGGGCTGCCGTCTATGGGGTCACACAGAGTCAGACATGACTGAAGCAACTTAGCAGCAGTAGCCAGTTAGAGAAAAGATTTTTTTCTCAGGAAAACAAGTTCAAATCATCAATTTAGTTTAAAAAAAATTCAGGATTTGATTTGGGATTAATCCAGATATAGCCTAATTTCCAATACCTTCGTCTAGATTTAGAAGACCGTGAGGTCATTTGGAGAAGGAAATGGCAACCCACTCCAGCGTTCTTGCCTGGAGAATCCCAGGGACGGCAGAGCCTGGTGGGCTGCTGCCTATGGGGTTGCACAGAGTCGGACACGACTGAAGCGACTTAGCAGCAGCAGCAGCAGCAGCAGCAGCAGAGGTCATTTATGGCAACCTAAACTTCATTTGTCAACTTTTCAATGATCTTTGAGACACAAATGCTAAAGTAGGAAAATAAATTAATCAGAGATTTGATTTAAAAAATGAGCTTATCAGATAAACTACAAGCACATCTGTTACCTATGTCACTCATTCTGATCATGATACAATGCTATGTTATAC
The DNA here is from genome assembly GCF_029407905.1 of Bubalus kerabau. NCBI lineage: Eukaryota > Metazoa > Chordata > Mammalia > Artiodactyla > Bovidae > Bubalus > Bubalus kerabau. The sequence goes on along the minus strand of NC_073642.1, from coordinate 6,918,764 downwards.
AGGGATTAGGTAACACCCAAAAGTGGGCCAGCTGTAACTTTCACCTTGAAAGATTCTTAATTAAAATTCCCTTATATGTATGACTTCTAGGCAAGGAAGGAGTTATGACTTGTTTTTTTTTTAACTTGCCTTAAAAATTCCAGTCAAATTCCATCTATACAACCAAACTTTCCCTGGTCACCTTGATTCAATTTCTCTTGTTTTTCACAGCAGGTTTCTGGGATCTCTCTTCAGCACAGGACATTCTACACAACAAATATAGTTGCTAGTAGATGAATATTCCCCAACTAGATTCTGGGCTGCTTCCCCAAAAGCAACAATTGTGTCTTATTCATTTCTTTAAGCCATCTCCTCCCCTGTTCTGAAATTAAAAACTAGAATTCTAAATTAAACAAACAAAAAAATTCCCTTCCATTGTCTAAAATGTATTATTCATTTCTTAGGGAAGAAAATATTTTCAGAAAAAGAGTATTGACAAATAATGGACAAAATTTCAGAGAGGAGAAGAAAGCTCATGGGGGGAGAACATTATGCACAAACTGGACCATCAGCAAAGGTGAACTAAGGATCTGAAACAGCACTTAAGTCTCACCATAAAGCCTGCCCCAAACTGGAGCAAATTTAGACTTGTCAGGACTTTCTTCAAGAAGCAGCAATCAATTCTTGAATAAAAATTTTCCAGAAAATCCTTGTCCTCTAATAAAAGCAATTTCTTAAGAATACCTTGGAAATCTACTTAACGACCATAAATAGATTCATAAATTATTGTGTAACTGGCCATCCAAAATACTGCAACTTCTTTCCCAAAATTGTTTATTCATTTGTATGTTCAAAATTACTTATTAGGGGACTGTCAGACATAAAGAACTTGAAAAGACAAATTCTCAATCTCTGTTATAATATTTTAAAAAATATTTTGGAGAAATTCTCATCAAGATGGTCAAATCAAGAAAAAATTCTGGTTAACTATAAATTAAGTAGAATGTTCCATCATCTGGGCCTCACCTTTGTTCTGGCAATGAAATCTACTTGCTAAGAGCAATAAAACCTGAACGGCCTTACCTTCGTGAATATACTTCTTTTGAGCATCTTCAGGATGAAGTAACTCCAGTAAAGATTAAGAACTTGGAGCACCAGGAGCTGTAGGTTGAGGAAGATGTATGAAAAGAAAGGTTGAAGGTAGTGCAGAGGCAGAATCAGCGTGCAATATAAAATCCTGAAAAACCAAACAAATGAGAATGTTTCGTTATAGTCAAAGCACTTCTGAATTTTCAGTGAGGAAACAGGTACTTTTTCTCTGAAAGGCATACAACATTTATTTCATTTCTAATAATGTTCAGGAAAGATTCACAAGAAAACAATATGGTAATATCACCTTTTATATCATTTTTGGAAAATCACAAATGTTCCTCTACCTCAGTTTGCTCTCTGCAAAGAGAACTGTATATCCTAACCCCACTCATCTTCCCAGGATTGGAGAACATGAGATAATGCATGTGTGCATGGGGTTATTATTGCCTTTTGGATACAGTCTCATCTATTTGGCATCAAAAGTGAACAGGAAATTTTACATCAGTAAATTTTCTGGATAAAACAGACTTTTAAAGAAGCAAAAATTCTATTATTACTTTTACTTCCACTTTCTGAAGTGAATTGAATACTTTATTCATTTCATAAACAGACTCCTGGACACAATAGGAACTGCCCTCAACGACCAGGATGCACAGTGCTTTCAGATACAATTGCAGTATGAAGGCTATCTGTTGTCTTCCCAAACTGCAAACATTGCTGTTTGTAAATATAGTTTTCTGTATATATGTTTGTAAATATAGTTTTTTCATACAAAATTGTAAAAATAAGAACGCTGCCCATAAAATTACAATTTAAAAAAATAATACTATTATTTTGTGCATTCTTCTCTAACCTTTCTTACATATATTTAAATTTTATTTTTAAATTAACATATAGTACAATTGACTATTTGGGGGTGTGCAGTTCTACAAATTACAATAAAAGCATAGATTTTTGTAACCACCACCACGATATACAGACAGAGTGGTTCCATCAACCCCCAAACCCTGGTGTTGTCCCTTTATAGTCATATCCCCAGACCTAACACTTGGCAACCACTTATCTATTCCCCATCCCTTTAATTTTGTCTTGTCAAGAAGGCCATATAAATGGAATCATACAGTGTGTCAGCTTTTGAGATTGCCTTCTTTCACTCAGCACAGAGCCTCTGAGATTCATGTAAGTTGTTGTGGGTATCAATAGCACGATATTTTTAAACTAGTGAGTGGTATTCCATTGTGTGGGTATACCCATTAGTGACCATTTGCATTGTTTCCAGTTTTTGACAATTGTGGACAGACTGCTATAAATATTTATGTAATATATATGTTTTTGTGTACATATGAGTTTTCATTTTTTAAGGGTAAATACATACAGGTGGGACTGTTGGGTATCACACTGCCAAGTATACACTTAACTTTACAAGAAACTGAAAAGTTGTTTTCCAAAATAACTATTTTGCATCCCAATCAGCAAAGAATGAGAATGCCAGTTGCTGCTCATCTTCAGCAGCACTTATTATTATTCTGTAGAGATTTTGCACTGTAGTAAAAGTATCACTTGTGGAATCTTACATTCAGTTTCATTTACCTTTAAATCAAAACAGTTTACACACAATCCCTAGAACCTTATTTCTGACAAATAGCAAAGAGATCTGGATCCACAGGTAGGGACAATGCCCATGGTCAGTTTGAAGCGGTTACAGAAGATGGACCATCAGCCCCTCTGCCACTTAAAAGGTTTTAAGAGTCCAGACTCCTTGAGGGGGAAATCTTACAGCATGCAGGTAGCTAGATCTGAGCAGAGAAAAGGTAGCAGGAAATCACACATCTTGTAAACAGCAGGGGTCCATAGATAGACAAAGCAAAGCAGAAACCTTCAGACTGATAGGAAACTGGGTGATAAGGGTCTGAATAGAAGACAAAGAAAGGTGGGGAAAGGTGGGAATCTCCTGTGTTCAAATGCAACCTTTTGCTCATTATGATCTTATTAAAAATAAAATTAGCCTTATAGATAAGAAGTACCCATCATGTACTGATACTTCTGATTTAAGCTAAATAAGGACAAAAATCCCTCTTCCTCTCAGGAAAATGGAGCTGGCATGCAAATCGGGGAAGATGCCCCCCAAATTACTCCTTAGTGAATATCCTGCCCCTTCATTAGTATGCCCATTATAACCAGTTTAGCAAAGAAATCCAGTGTGGCAGCTCCTCACCTGCCTGCTCACTCTCCCTGAGCGCGTATCCTTACTTAAATAAACCCCCACTTTACGTTCTTAAAAAGTTTACATTGTTTGAACAATTTGGTGTGTTAGGGGAAGCACACTGACTGAATCTGCCCACCCTGGCCAGGCACCATAGTCACCATTTGCATGAGCTGTTTTATGACAGGAGGTCCTGGTAAGGACATGGAACTAGTAAGCCACCACCAACCGGAAGAGACACCACGTGTCTGACCACTTCCCAGAATCCTTGTCACTGGCATCCATCTTGGCGGAGCAATGTGCGCACCACCAGGAAGGACTCTGAGTCAGGATGATTGGTCAGAGACAACCCAGAAACTAATCCCATCACCATAAAACCTGAGACTGCGAGCCATGGGGCAGAGCAGTCCTCCTGGGTTCCCTTACCCTTCTGCTCTCCACCCTTTCCCAATAAAATCTCTTGCTCTGTTAGCACATGTGTCTCCTCAGACAATTGGTTTCTAAGTGTTAGACAAGAGTCCATTTCTGGGCCTTGGAAGGGGTCCCCCTTCCTGCAACAAATGGTAACTCTGGTGTGGACTCTTCTTCACCACCACTGACATCCTGACTACTTGGGGTACTCAACTGACATACTGACCACTCAGGGTGCTTGGGGACCAGCTTGCCCGCCAATGGACCAGACCCAGCAGCTCCAACTGGGACCCTTTTGTCCTTGGTCTCCTCCTGACACAGACAACTGGCCAGGGTGCCCCGACCGGGTAAGGAACAAGAGACTTCACTGACCTCTCTCACCTTCACTCTCTCTTTCCTCTCCTTAACCCTTCCTATCCTACCCTTTTTTCTAGTCCCCCAGTCTTAGACACAGGAGTCTGGTCGAAGGGCCTCAGACTGAGCTGAGGATCGGGGGCCAATCACCCCTGCTTGGCAGAGAACTTGAATTCTGGTCCTGTTCTGGTTTCTGGTTTGAATTCTGGTTCTGTTCTGGTCTGGCCTGGTCTCTGGTAGGGCCGATTTCCAGTCCTCCCTTCTCTGGAAGCCCAGTAGTCCCATAACACCTGGTTATCTGCAGGTGGCAAGAGATGTCTGTAAGGTCACCCCTTTTGCTCCCCCATCCCACCTCCTTCCCCCTTTTCTTTCAGCCTGACTTCCTTTCCTCCCTTTGAAATCTCTGAAGACTTGAGATTACTTTCATTCACTCTGGTAGAACTTGGATCTGAAGTTCTGTGTCTCTATAGGAGGTTTTCTGAGAGAACGTAATCTTGTATTTACAGGAGTGTCTGATTAGGATGGTTGGGTATGTGTATGTGTTCTGTGTTGTGATTTGTGATGGCCATTTTGCTTTGTGTGGCTGCCATTTTGTTTAGACCTGATGCTGTTTTGTTAGAGCTTGATTTTCTCTTCCTTGCCTTGAGATCAGGACTCTTAGGAACACTAATCCAGACCATCTCTAATTTTTAAGACTGAAGGGCAAATAGGAAGAAGGTTTTAAAAATGTTATTTATCCCAACTGTTATTTATAAACTAGTGAATTTTATATTGTAATATCTGATTCATGACTAAGTTTAGAAAATGAAGCCAAATCTTGTGTTGTGGCTCTCTAGATATGTGTGTGTCTCAGTCTCTGGATAATATTGTTGAGATTAATTTGTAAATGAGCTGTATTTAAATGGCTTAAAGAAATGTAAGTGCTTACAAATGAAACAATTCTAAATTAAGCTAAATGAATTTCAGGTTCATGTGAACTAGGAAATATTCAATATTAAATTAATACTTGGTGATATAGACATGTCTTTAGAACCATCAATAAGTATAATACTTCTGTTGTACCTAGATTTACTAGAGGTCAAATAAGACTGTATTCTCTTTGTTACAGATTTGTTAACAAGAAAAGAAACAAACACAACCTGGAAGAAAAACTTTCAGGGAAGTGCTTTCAGTAAGAAAAGGTGTGAGAAATGAAAAAGTAGTGAACTGAGTGGGTTATGCATGATCAGGACTTTCTAAGACTGGATTACAGTCAGTTGGGTAAGTAGATTTTGTTAGGAATGACTTAGCCACAGGAAGACTGGTTAGAACCAATGGGTCCAAGATGGCAGAACCCACTGTCACTAGACCTTGAACCTTGGTGTGTACACCCACTGTGACACACGCAAGCTAAGTGACACACCCCACAGCGCTGGCTAAATCTGACTGGCTGTTCTAAACCCTTTTGATTTTGGGGGGACAAAATTTCCTAAATCAAATTCTATCGAAGTTCTTTTGACCTCTAGCTAACTTTGGGATGCTTCAGAGGGCCCCTGAAATATCCCAAAGAGAGATATATTAAACTAATTGTGTTTATTTGATTGGTTAAATTAAATGGGAATTATTATCAAATGAGTAATAAATCCTCTCAGGTTATATTGTATGATAAATGTTACTTATATAGATATCCTAGAACTTATATGGAGTTCCTAAAATTTTGTCATGTTTTGGTATTCTAATGGGAAACCTGATGACTTTACAAAGGTTAACAAAAGGACTGAACTGGTGAACATGCTTATAACTATTATGGTTTCTATCTGAAAAAATTTACAGGTTTGAATCAGTGTTTCCCAGGAGTAGGGTAAATATTCCCCTCAAGCTAATTATGACATTAATTTGGTAAAATTATAAACAAATGGAAACTATTATCTTTTCTCTCTATCTGACCCCTCCAGACATTGGAAACTCTTAGGTTTCCAATAACTTTATCAGACAAAGTTAGGAAGGTTATGTCACTAACAAGTACAGAAATCTCAAGGAATTTTTCAGACCTTGAAAAGTGAAGACTTCACCCAGATTTGTTAGGCAAAATCTGTGATAAGCCTTTGGCATGATTTTCCTAGCCCTGAAAGATTTTATTTTAAAAGTTTGGTCTGAGATTCCATAAAAGTTTCAGCAAAGCAAAAAGTCTATGATCAATTATGGTTATATAAATCATCAGGTCAGGTTTATTCACACCAGAACTATTTTGCAAACAAACTAGTCTTAATTTGTTTACATTTGGTAATAATGAGGGTGATTTTAGGGAGAAAAAGATGTTTCAATAAATATTAAATCCCAGTTTGTTAATGACGGTCTGTATCTACTAAGACCCATTTCCTGAATAGTTCTTTGCTGTTACGATATATTAATGCAAAATTCACTTGAATTATTAAGAGACACCCTAAGTTTGTTTCTGAAGCTTATCTCAGTAATTTATCTTTGGACGAAGATCAGATGCCTCACAATCTACAACCAGAACTGGAAAAGGACATAATTTAATGGACTGTCTCCAACCTGGATGGAAGGACCTTTTTATCAGGTACTCTTAACTAGCTCATTCACAGTGAAATTGAAGGTAAATTGACTCTTAGATTAATTCCCACTTCCAAAGGCCCTTACACTGGACTAGTCTATAGAGAGGACAGCTGACCTGATCTCACCTTAAAATGACACCCAGAGGAGAAACTGTACTACACCAGGATGAGAAGAAGACAACATTAGAGAGAGAAAGTTTGCCTAAGATGCTGCACCTGATTCATATGATCATTTATGTTTTCTTGACTTCTTAGACCTTTGCATATAAATCAAACACTTTTCTATCATAGGCCTGATCCTATGCTAGTTTTAGAAATCAATCCAATTGTTGGGATTGTGGCCAATTACCTGTGTCCAGTTCTGGGTTATCTTGGTGAATTTCTTCACTCCAAGGCTCAAATTGGTTGGCCCTGAGAAAATTTACTTTAAAAGGAAAATTATAGTCATGTTCAGGTCACTACTGATACTACTGGATGGGATCTCCTCACTTGGCCTATTAATAATGCCTGCTTTGACCCTGGTCATAAATTTGAGTTTTCTTCTATTACTCATGCTCAATCAGAGCAACAAGCAAAATTTCAGCAAAGGAAAAAATCTTCCACAATTAGGGGATGGATTAATACAGATAACACCAGGCTATGATAATTTAGGTTTAAAGTCTCCTCTATGTTGGGAACAATTAAGTCATACTAAGGATGTGAAAGTTGGACTGTGAAGAAAGCTGAGTGCCGAAGAACTGATGCTTTTGAACTGTGGTGTTGGAGAAGACTCTTGAGGGTCCCTTGGACTGCAAGGAGATCCAACCAGTCCATTCTAAAGGAGATCAACCCTGGGTATTCTTTGGAAAGACTGATGCTAAAGCTGCAACTTCAATACTTTGGCCACCTCATGTGAAGAGTTGACTCATTGGAAAAGACTCTGATGCTGGGAGGGATTGGGGGCAGGAGGAGAAGGGGATGACAGAGGATGCGATGGCTGGATGGCATCACCAACTCAATGCACATGAGTTTGGCTGAACTCTGGGAGTTGGTGATGGACAGGGAGGCCTGGTGTGCTGCAATTCATGGGGTCGCAAAGAGTCGGACATGACTGAGCGACTGAACTGAACTGAAGGATAATCAGTCTAGTAACACTAGGAAACTGGGCTATGTACCTTATAGACAGTGCCAATATATAATTTCCCTGGAAGATAAGGATTCGAATGGAACAGACTAAGTCAGATGACCTGGGACATACTGGGCTGCATCTAATGGAAGCTCTTAGCTTAATTCTTACTTAGGACTTTAATACTGCTGGCTATGTTATTTGTATTTCACCTGTTTTACAAAATTGCTGTTTCTTACATTAGCAAGTGTGTGACTGAGCCTTTGATAAAATAATATGTAGTTTCATATGAGATTGATAACAGTGTAACTCTAGATATGGGAAGAAGCAACAAGAGAGAATGTTTCCTGGACCAAGAGGCTAGTAAGACAGGTGGTCCAGAGAATTTTGGATACTGTTTTATGGCCTAGTCCAGTAATAGCACATTGAATGGCCTATCAGAGAAATATTTGCCAGACCTGGGAATTGTCAGCATTCTCAGTACCATGGGAGACAATGGTCATGAGATGTGCCCCCAAAATCATAGTCAAGCTTATGACCATGAAGGGGGCCCTATCAACTGAAAACTGGCACTTGCCATCTACCTCTACAAAGATCAAATCATGGCCACTGCCGTTGCTGACCTTTAACACCCCTGAAAGGAGTTCAGGGTGGAGATAAAAAAACAAAGCGCTCTGGGAAAAACTGGAAAAACAGTCCTTCAGATAGATATTTTCAGGAAAAGATTTTATGAATCCAAATCCTTGCAACTTCTTATACCTAGAAAAACACTAACATTGTTAATTATAGTTCTGCTTTGGCTATTAAGGAGAATATCACAATTAAAAATCAAAATAGAGTAGCTATGGTTCAGATATCCATGGAAAAAAGTAAGTCACAGTATGGGTGTAATTTCAGACTGGTCCTTATATTGCTAAGAATTTGAGTTTTCTGAGCTGTGTCAGACTTGGATGCCACCAGATATTCTCAGAACAATGTCTGTAGGAAGCTAATAACTGCAACCTTACTTTTTATAAAACTAGGCAACTGGCTACCTGGCTATAAGTGTTCCCAAAGTGCCAGGTCCAAACCTGGTTTCACGCTTATTCTTCTGAAAAGAAATGAGATTTATTCTGTCTATTAAAATTTGAGTTGTCACTCCTCCAATTACTTCTAGTTGGGTCTGTTACACCAAAATAGGAGACCAAGAGATTGACATTTTAAACATAAAAAACTCAGATCTAGGACTTGGAAATCAGAAATACTTCCAGTTCAGTGTCTGTTCTCCAAACTGAGGCAGTCCTATGCCCCATTTTGACAGGAAGTTATCAGTCATAGTTTCACAATTCCCTGAATTAAAACTAAGCAGGATTCTGTGGGACTCTAGAGTATAGATCTGTTCTGTGATCTCCATTTCTTGTTTGTAGGATCTAGGCTTCACTTAGCATCCTTGACCTTCCCTGAGTCCCAAAAGGCAGATTCAAACAGTTGCTGATCAGGGAAGGGAGGGGATACATAAACAGAGGAAGAGCAACCAAATGGTGGTACAGCCTTGAGGCAGGGTCCAGGTTTTCATTCCAATCCCAAAGAAAAGCAATGCCAAAGAATGCTCAAACTACTGCACAATTGCACTCATCTCACACACTAGTAAAGTAATGTTCAAAATTCTGCAAGCCAGGCTTTAGCAATACGTGAACCATGAACTTCCAGATGTTCAAGCTGGTTTTAGAGAAGGCAGAGGAACCAGAAATCAGATTGTCAACATCTGCTGGATCATCTAAAAAGCAAGAGAGTTCCAGAAAAGCATCTATTTCTGCTTTATTGACTATGCCAAAGTCTTTGACTGTGTGGATCACAATAAACTGTGGAAAATTCTGAAAGAGATGGGAATACCAGACCACCTGACCTGTCTCTTGAGAAACCTATATACAGGTCAGGAAGCAACAGTTAGAACTGGACATGGAACAATAGACTGGTTCCAAATAGGAAAAGGAGTTTGTCAAGGCTGTATATTGTCACCTGCTTATTTAACTTATATGCAGAGTACATCATGAGAAATGCTGGGCTGAAAGAAGCACAAGCTGGAATCAAGATTTCTGGGAGAAATATCAATAACCTCAGATATGCAGATGACACCACCCTTATGGCAGAAAGTGAAGAACTAAAGAGCCTCTTGTTGAAAGTGAAAGAGGAGAGTGAAAAAGTTGGCTTAAAGCTCAACATTCAGAAAACGAAGATCATGGCATCTGGTCCAATCACTTCATGGCAAATAGATGAGGAAACAGTGGAAACAGTTTCAGACTTTATTTTTTTGGGCTCCAAAATCACTGCAGATGGTGACTGCAGCCATGAAATTAAAAGACGCTTACTCCTTGGAAGGAAAGTTATGACCAACCTAATAGCATATTGAAAGGCAGAGATATTACTTTGTCAACAAAGGTCCGTCTAGTCAAGGCTATGGTTTTTCCTGTGGTCATGTATGGATGTGAGAGTTGGACTGTGAAGAAAGCTGAGCACCGAAGAATTGATGCTTTTGAACTGTGGTGTTGGAGAAGACTCTTGAGAGTCCCTTGGACTGCAAGGAGATCCAACCAGTCCATTCTGAAGGAGATCAGCCCTGGGATTTCTTTGGAAGGACTGATGCTTAAGCTGAAACTCCAGTACTTTGGCCACCTCAGGCAAAGAGTTGACTCCCTGGAAAAGACTCTGATGCTGGGAAAGATTGAGGGCAGGAGGAGAAGGGGACGACAGAGGATGAGATGATTGGATGGCATCACCGACTCAATGGACATGGGTTTGGGTAAACTCCAGGAGTTGGTGATGTACAGGGAGGCCTGGTGTTTGCTGCTCATGGGGTCGTAAAGAGTTGGACACGCCTAGCAACTGAACTGAACTGATAAGGACACAAGCAATTTATGAAAGAAGAATTTTATTGAACCCTCCCAACCAGTACCAATGGGGTTTAAAATTTGCTAATTTAAAAAATAAAACAATTTCAGCTTGCATTATTTGCAACCTTTGACAGTTCCCTTAGTAGTTTTACTTCCTTTTTTTGTGAGTTGTTAATTCAAGATTTTTATTCAAAAAGCAATGATATGAACTCTGAACTCAATAGTCATTTATCCATTTTACTTACATAATTTTTTTTAGAAACTTAGGAATTATAGAAAATATAAAGAGGTTAAAGTAAAAATCACTTAAAATCTCACAACTCACAGGTACCCAGTACATACTATGTCTGATAAACATAATTCAAAACATCTTTCTGAAAAATACATTTTTAAAGTGTTTTCTCCCTTCCCTATTACCACGTGGTCTTATATAACAGGTTTTGTACCCTGCTTTCGGGCTTCCCTGGTGGCTCAGGGGTAAAGAATCTGCCTGCCAGTGCAGGAGGCAGAGTTTTGATCTCTAAGTTGGGAAGATCCCCTGGAGAAGGAAATGGCAATCCACTCCAGTATTCTTGCTGGGAAATCCCATGGACTGAGGAGCATGGTGGGCTACAGTCCATAGGGTCACAAAAAGAGTTGGACACGACTTAGCAATCAAACATGTTACAGAGAGCTTTCCATGTCAGTGAACATATTTATAAATTAGGGATCAGCAAACTTTTTTAATAGGGACAAATAATAAATATTTCAGGCCTCTGGGCCATTTGGTCCCTGTTGCAACTGCTCAAGTGACCACTGCAGTGTGAAAGTAGCTATAAGCAATGTATCAGTTAGTAGGTGTGGCTGTGTGCCAATAACATTTTACTAGCAAAATAGTTCACCGAACTGGATTTTGCCTATGAGCCAATTTGCCAACCCCTACTATATACCATTTTATGTAATAAATGCACAGAAATCCATTTATACATATCATAACTTATTTAGCTAATCTCTTAATGATAGACATTTGTTTCCAAATTTTCATTACATTATGAAGAACACTGTGAGAATGTTACTTGTGAAGACATTTTGATTAAATTGTTCACTTCCTCCCAAGTTGCTAAAATTCTGAATCAAAGAGTATATTCATTTTATATTTTAGAGTGTATTGCTAAATGCTTTCCATCAAGACTACATCAATTTATATTCTTGCACCAGCCATGAAATTAAAAGACGTTTACTCCTTGGAAAAAAAGTTATGACTAACCTAGATAGCATATTCAAAAGCAGAGATATTACTTTGCTAACAAAGGTCTGTCTAGTCAAGGCTATGGTTTTTCCAGTGGTCATGTATGGATTCGAGAGTTGGACTGTGAAGAAAGCTGAGTGCTGAAGAATTGATGCTTTTGAACTGTGGTGTTGGAGAAGACTCTTGAGAGTCCCTTGGACTGCAAGGAGATCCAACCAGTCCTTTCTAAAGGAGATCAGTCCTGGGTGTTCTTTGGAAAGACTAATGCTAAAGCTGAAACTCCAATACTTTGGCCACCTCATGCGAAGAGTTGACTCATTGGAAAAGACTGTGATGCTGGGAGGGATTGTGGGCAGGAGGAGAAGGGGACAACAGAGGATGCGATGGCTGGATGGCATCACTGACTCGATGGACGTGAGTCTGAGTGAACTCCGGAAGTTGCTGATGGACAGGGAGGCCTGGCGTGCTGTGATTCATGGGGTTGCAAAGAGTCGGACATGACTGAGTGACTAAACTGAACTGAAATGAACCCAGTGTATGAGAGTGTCTGCTTCCTGGGATCTTGATCAACATTGTAGTCTGTCAGCTTTTACTAAAACAACATTACACCGCTTATATATTTACATTTTTATTTCTTGTGAAATGAAGATATATATGAGTTTTTAAAAATTATTATTATGATTTGTACATTTGTGAACTGCTTCTTCATGGTATCTGTCCAATTTGGGGGGGGGGATGTTTACTTTTTATGCTGACTCCTAAATGCTCTTTATATATTAATGATAATGCATTACTTTTTAATCATGTTAAATGATATCACATGGTCTGATTTTTACAACTTCGTTTATAATTTTTCTTGACTAATTTATAAAACAATTTTGTAACCAATATTATCAATTATTTCCCTTACAGTTGCTTTCTCTATGTTATGCTTTAAAATGTTTTTCTCACCCCTAACATTATAAAATATATCCCCAATATTTTCTTAAAATCCTGACTCTATGTAAGCTGAGTCACTTTTTTGTGTATATTCTAAACTGTAAAATGGAAGCAATAAATACCTACCTTATTCATTCAGTAAATATTTATTAAGCACCAAAATGATACCAGGCACTTTGTGGGAGCCAGGATAAATAAAACAGACTGAAATTCCTGAGCTAGTAGGGCTTACATTTTGGTGCCTGCATCCACAGGGGTTAAGGGAAATAATATAAATAAAGCCTATTTGCTATTATGATTTGCTGGGTCTTTAAGCAACTGTGTGCCTTATTTTGCACTCTCTCAGTCTAGAATGTCCTTCCTTTTTTCATCTGAAATTCTCACCTATCAAAGCATGGACTCCTCTACAAAAAAATCTCTCCTGATCACCTCTTCTAACTTTCTTCAGGGCTCCTCTGCTACGAACTTCTTTAGAGCATTGGGCTGATTCACTCTGCCTTACAGTGAAAGCTTGTATATGAGCTGACTCCTCGTTAGCCAGCAAGCTTTCCACAGGCAGTTGCCATGAAGCCTTCATCTCACATGTATTCTCCCATCGCCTCCTCCAGGACCTAGTCCCATACAAGGCTCCCTAATGGGAATTTGTCAATGTCAAAATTAACAAAGGAATCTACTCAAAAATACCTCCTTTATACATCCTATCAAGAATGTAAATAGCTACCTAAACCTACAATTTAACTGTGGTCCAAGCAAAGAAAAAAAGAAAAGAATAAGGGAGAATATTCCAGGGTTTTTACTGAATGGAGATTTCCCTCTTCTCTCTATAGCTGAAGGGGAGACAGAGTTGGAGGGAGTAACATGTACAAACTCTCAGGTGGAGGCATTATGGAAAATTCAAGGGCTAAAAAGAAGACCAGTGTGGCAAGGTGGGTGGGGGCAGGGGGTGGGATGGGGTGGAAGAGGGGTGACGTGGGTTGGGTGTGTAAGATGAAGATGGATTGGTGAATGCAGCCATCTCTCACTGGCCTAGAAAGCCAAGGTCAGAGGTGTGGCCTTCCCTGAAAGAGCTTTGGGAACCTCTGCAGGTTTTAGGAAGGAGAGTAATAGAGGCCCTTATACTCAAAGCTATGGTTTTTCCAGTAGTTACCTATGGATGTGAGAGTTGGACCATAAGGAAGGCTGAGCACTGAAGAATTGCTGCTTTTGAATTGTGGTGCTGGATAAGACTCTTGAGAGTCCCTTGGATTAAAAGATGATCAAACAAGCCAATCCTGAAGGAAATCAACCTGAATATTCATTGGAAGGACTGATGAAGCTGAAGTTCCAATACTTTGACCACCTAATACAAAGAGCTGACTCATTGGAAAGGACACTGATGCTGGGAAAGACTGAAGGCAAAAGGAGAAGGAGGTGGCAGAGGATGAGATGGTCAGACAGTACCACTGACTCAGTGGACAGGAATTTGAGCAAACTCCGGGAGATGTGAAGGATAGGGAAGCCTGGCATGTTGTATGTAGTCCATGGGGTCTCAAAGAGTCAGACATGACTTAGCGATCGAACAACAAAAACAATACTTGGCCTAGCATCATCAGAGCTGGGCTCTGGGACTGAGGCTGCTATTTTTTGCCTGGCAACCTACACAACCTCCTGTTCCTTGGGTGAAACTAACCCCACCTCTCTGACTAAGGCTCCAGAGAAACACAGAGTCAGCTTTGCAAACTTAAGAGTTCTAGAAATGGAAGAGACTGCCATTGACAAACAGCTCCAGAGACAGAGAAGCCACTGCAGAGAGGAGAGGTCAGTCAATAGCACGGGTGCTGGAGCCTGCTACATTTGGATCATGGTTTCCTTGACATCTACAGCAAGTTACTGGCTTCTCTGGGCTTCAGTTTCTTCTGTAATAAAACAGAACTCACCTCATCAGGTTGTCGTGAGGATTAAATGAGTTGACAAATGGGAGGAGCTCAGCATACAGTGAGCACTCAAAAATGGTAGTTATAGCATTATTATGACCACCACTATGATGAGACGGCTTCCACCACCACCTGCTTTCCTACTGCAAAGGGCTAGTTAATACCACATGGAGGGCAACACAGTGTTTGGGTCCAGTCTATAGATTCTAATATTGGTCTGAATTAGAACCTTGCCATGAATATTTTCTTAAGGCTCCACAGGTCATTCTAGTGAAGTTATAGTTTACATAGTCAGCATGTAACAAGCTGAACTGAAACAAAAAGTGGAAATCATGGGAGATCTTTTGGGGTGAGATCCAGAATGATACCTAAAGGACAGTCCAATCTGTCAGCCTTAATTCTTCTCATCCTTTACCAAAAGAATAGGAAGGAAAAAAACAAAACTTATCTGCCCATCTAAATTTTGTGTGGCTCAAATACATGTGTATCAAGTGTGTGTCCTGAACACACATGTATCAAGTGTGCAGACACGTGTGAACACACAAACACTCGCACACTTACCTTGTGGGGCCTATGGAATCTCCCTTTTCACAGAGAATACTCTTCAGTTCTGCTCTGTACACTGGCCTTTAACCTGTCCAAATGGACACACTACCATGGTGCCTATGGATGGCAAAGCTTGGCCTTTTCTCTGTTTGGGGTTTTGTTTCCCATCTTTACTCTTTCAATTGCTAAAGTTTACATGGTTTGAAAAAATCACATTGTTGGTATAAACTGTTGGTTTTGCTGGGCTGGATAAGGCAGTCACCAAAAGTTGTTTTTTTCTAATAAAAATTAAAGGTCTTTTTTTCTTGCTAATTGTGGGTGTAAGCATTAAGCCTTTTCAGGATAACAAATATTGGTTCTATAGGTGTTTAACTGCCTATCTTACATTTTAGAGATGGCTTATATTTCTAAGTGACCAAATAGTTGAAGAAAACTAAAACTTAGGCAAGGCAGCCATGTCTGCTCTTATCAATTAAGTAATTTAGTTGGAAACATACCTGTTTTGTGTTTCAAATGTCCTGTTTCTGGTCTTGATCCTTTCATAACTAGCAGTGCTATCCTAGATCTATCTTAACTTCTCACGTGAAAAATAAACTAAGTCGCAATACTTCAACAATGTCTGTGACACGAAAGGCAAGAAGTACCCAGTACAAGAAGAACTATTTCAGGTGGATGACACCTGAATGCAGAATGTGATCCTGGCCAAATCCGGTAGTGAGGGGAAAAAAGCAATGAAAGGCACTATTAGATCAACTGACAAAACCAAAATACCGATGGTAGATTGCTACCTTTCTTGAAACTGATAGAAGATTCTGTAGAAGACTGTCCTTGTCCTTAGGAAATACACACTGAACTATTTAGGATTAAAAGGGCATGATGGTTTCAACTTTGGTTCAGAAAAAAATGTGTGTGTATATATGCATATATATATATATATATATATACACACACACACACACATACACACACACATGTGAGCGTGTTATGTGTGTGTGTGTTGAGAGAGAAAAAGAAAGAAATACAGCAAATCAGGGAAATGTTAACTGGTAAATCTGGGTAAAGGGAACAGGTAAGAGTTGTCTGTAATATACTTGAAATTATTCTACAAGCTTGAAATGATTTCCATACAAATAAACAAACAAAGGGGTTGCGCTAAATAATGAATAAAGCCCCTCATTCTAAAGTTCTATGGACTGTGGTAGTTGTCTTTCGTAAGTTTACAAGCAGCAGCAGAAGTACCAAGCCTGTGGGGTGTGGGAGGAGCTCCCCACCGAGCGAGACTCTGAGCAAACATGTGTGGTGACTTGTGCTGTCTCCTCCAGAAGCCATGTGACTGGAAAGTCTAGTTCTGAGATAAGCATCTGCAGGGTGGTCCCAGGGAGCAGCCCCAGCTCCAACAGAGCCCTCTGGCCTGGCGTAGCCCTGCGTCTCCTCTGGTGACTAAGGGAAGGACACTGCTATCCAGGCGGGTGTGGAAGCTGACGGGACCCCGGAAGACCCCTGCCTGCCCCTGCCTGCCTGCTCAGAACTGAGGCCTCAGGCGTTAAAAGGAAAGAAAAAGACTATCATGTCCTCACTCTAGTTTCCCTCTGATGGACTAGAGGCTTTTGGCTCCATTGTGTCTCCTTAAAACTGTCCTCTAACAGCCATTTCAAGGGTTTATATTGTCTCATCTCCCACAAAATTCTTTTTCATATGAGGCTTCTCAGGGTACCATTTTTTTGATACCAGTGAGACCTGGATCATCAAAAGATGAAGCCCAAAGTCCTGTGAACCAGTGGTGGGGAAATGAAGTTACCACTAGCATATGTATCCTTGGAGGTAAGGAAGTTGTTTTCACAGTTAGAAATGTTTTATTGTTTAACCATTTTTAAAACTGAAGTATAGTTAATTCACAATGCTGAGTTAGTTTTAAGTGTATAGCAAAGTCATTCAGCTATATATATGTATATGTATCTAATCTTTTTCAGATTTTTTTCCATTATAGGTTATTTATTATAAGATATTGAATACAATTCCTCTGTAGGTCTTAGTCTTTTACCTATTTTAAATATAGTAGTGTGTATCTGTTAATCTCAAATCCCTAATTTATCCCTTCCTCACTTTCTCCTTAGGTAACCATAACTTTGTTTTCTACATTTGTGACTCTGTTTCTGTTTTGTAAGTTCCTTTGTATCATTTTTTTAGACTTTACATATAAGTGATATAATATGATATTTTTCTTCTCTGTCTGACATTTCACTTAGTATGATAATCTCTTTAAGTCCATCCATGTTGCTACAAATGGTATATTTCATTCTCTTTCACTTCTAAGTAATATTCATTGTAAATATGTACCACATCTTCTTTATCAATTTGTCAGTGGACAAATTGGGTTGCTTTCATGTTGTGGCTATTACAAATAGTGCTGCTATGAACACGGAGGTACATGTATTTTTTTGAATTAGAATTTTTGCCTTTTCCTATATGCCCAGGAGTGGGATTATAGGATTACATGGTAGCTCTATTTTTAGTTTTTTAAGAAGCGTCCATATTGTTCTCCTTAATGGCTGCACCAATTTACATTCCCACTGACAGTGGAGGAATATAGGAGGGTTCCTTTCTCTCCTCATCCTCTCCAGCATTTATTATTTGTAGACTTTTTAATGATGGTCAGCCATTCTGAACAGTGTGAGGCGATATCTTTTTGTAGTTTTGATTTGAAAGAAATGTCTTACTATTTTCTTTTTGGAATATCCAAGAAACACAGGTCAGTATTAATACTCTTCAAATATATGAATAAGGTGGTGGATACAAAGATCTCTTCTACTGCCATCATGAACTCCTGCAGGCGAGGAGCTGCATCTCATTCATCTGTGAGCTCCTCACAATATCTAGTGATGAGCTCAAGAAATGGAGCGATGACCCAGCATTGCTACCTGGAAACATCAGCTACAACACGCTCCTTCCCTTCAGATCAACCATCTGGGACTAAATCAGTATCTGCTCTTTTTATTTAAGGAGAAAAACTGTCAGGAGTCAGGGGAATTGTTTATCTGACCTTTGGAGGATCTTTTTCACTGAATGGGCTTCCCTGGTGGCTCAGTTGGTAAAGAATCCGCTTGTAATGAGGGAGATCTGGGTTGGATCCCTGGGTTGGGGAATGATTCTCAGGTGGTATTTGTATAAAGTAGAGAAATACATCCAATAATTCGCAAATATAGCAGCCATTATTTTAATACAATAGTTGGGAATACAATGTGAAAAACATAAGCCTGAAATTTAAACACTTTTGAAGAAAAACGCAAATAAATAGGGTAACCAAGCAATTAGATTAAAGCAGTTTGGCCCGTGCCAACTGGAGTGTCTACCTAATGTTGACAGTAGCAATGCTTAGAAAATCAAACCAGTTAACTCCTGCTGACATTGACTGAAAAATGGCTATAAGTTCCCTGAAAAGAACTGGAGGAAAGGAGAACTGGCAACACAGTTGTACAAACACGTAAGAAATTCACAAGGGGAAAGCAAACCTGCTTGAGGCTGAGGGCATAGAGGGAAGAAGAAATGGAAAGACACACGTGATGGCAAACTCCTGTTCTTTTTCTCAGGGTTTCAGATCCCTTTCAGATGGCAACACCCAGGAGCTTTCTCCACACTCAGTCCTTACATCTCACGACAAAATGCGCAGCAAAAACAACTGAGAAGAACAGAGCAGCTAGATGGCGCACCGCCTCCCACAGCACCTCTAAAATGTCTGAATCTTGAAACGGGCCTCTTGTCTGCACCTTGTTTGGTTCACGGTAAATTCCCAACAAATCTGGACTAATAAAAGGTCCTTAAGAAGTGAGTCTGCAGAGTTACAAATTTTAGACAGATGTCTGGAGCCAGACTAACAACAAGGAACTGACTTTTCCTCTTTGGCACCACAAGACGGTTGTGTAACAGGTTCAAGCTGATGGGACAGCTATTTAAGCCAGAGTAATACACTACAACCGATGCTTTTGAAAACCATGAAAAACCCAGCTCCAAAACTTCCAATAGCTTGTTGAGGTTTTCTTTAACCCTCCAAATGAGGATCAGTCAACATCAGTACAGAAAAAATTTTACCCACAAAAAATGTTTATAGTCAAGTCTACTAATACTGGTTTATTTGCAGCCCAAACTCTCTGAAGACAGCAAACAGTGGTATTGGCTGCCCTCTGCAGTGAGCTGGTGAATTCAGCAAAATATCAGGATCAAGAAAATGCCAAATGCATGTAACTAATTCTCCTTGAAATCCAGAAATGCTGGCAAAAGAATGAGTTCTTATGTCTAGGATTAAAAAAAATAAAAAAAATAAAAAAATAAAGTTGAGGGTGTATGGGAAAGTAACACACCACCTCCAAATCACTCAACCCTAACCTGATGTTCAACTGCGAGGTTAGGGTAAGCTTGCCTGTTGGTTTTGAGATGTTAAAGTCAAGTTCTAGGTGAGATCCTTTGTTGCTGAATCACAAATCAACCACAGCAGCAATACTTAGATGCTTTTCAGAGAGTTCTCTAGACTGAGAACTTCCATGGTATGTGTTTTTAAAATATGTCTATAAATTATTTGAAACTACTCCCAACAAGAAGTGGAAGCTCATTTTCCTTCCCTTAAGTATGAACTGGCCTTAGTGACCTGGATCCAATGAAGAAAATGAGGTTGGACGTGACATGCTATGACATCTGAAGCTGAGTTACAAAAGGAAACACAGCATCTGCCAAAGCTCTCTCTTGAACTGCTCACCCTTAAAATCCATCTGCTGTCCTAGGAAGAGATCAGGCCAGTGAAGGGGCATGGGCATGCAATCCAGCTGACAGGCCCGCAGCAGTCCCAACCAACGACCAGCATAAACCAGCTGATGTCATGGGTGTTACCTGAACCTTGTGCCTGAGGAAGCCTTCAAGAAAACTCCAACTCCAGCTGCCCAGCTACCATCTGACTGTAACCACATGAGTGAAAACCATGTAAATGAGGTCAGTCAATTCTGAGATCCATAAGAGGTAATAATAATGATAATAATAATGTGTTATTTTAAGAGAGAAGCCTGCCAACTATGGCTTGTTGATAAAGTCTGGCCTGTAGAGCGTTTTTCTACAGCCAGTGATCTAAGCTGGGTTTGGTACATTTTTAAAGGATTGTAAAAGAAATAGAACAAAACAAAGAAAAGCACGCAACAGAGACCATATATGGCTCTTAAAGTCTAAAATAGTTATTCTATGGCCCTTTATAGAAAAAATTTGCTCACTACTGTGTTAAGCCACTAAGCTTTTTAGAAGGTTTGTTATACAGCTATAGATAACTGGAACACATGGTACCTTTGAAACAAAATAAGCAGTGGGCATATGCTAGATTCAGAGCACCATGAAAGTCACACTAAAAAGCCACAACTTAACTCTATCTGCAAGTCAATTCTTATCCTATCAATACTGTACAATATTCTAATTTCACAAACACACTTGATCAGCCAAAGTGAAAGTGATGGTAATATGATTCATCAACCAAGAAGAGCATCTTAAACATGCATCTCAGATTTGATTCTGGATTAAACTCCAAATTCTCAGACTCATTTAATAATTTCAGTAATAACAGCTGGCATTTACTGAGTCTTTACTATGTTCCAGACACTGTTCTAAGCTATTTAATATTTATTATCTCACTTAAGCCTCTTGACAATCCTTACATTTTACAGATGAGAAACTAAAGCAGAGAAAATTGATCTAATCTGTACAAGATCGCACAGGTAGTAAATTTGCAGCAAGGACTGACTTGCACCCATGAAATTCATCACTGCACTCCGCTGTTTCTCTCTAGAAAAAGTATCTAATCAAGACACCCAGTCTTATGTTAAAGAATGCAGCTGGCTTCCAGAGAGTGGCCAGCACCTTTTGAACTCTCTAACCAGTCTTCCTGTGTGCTCTCCTCTCACAAGGAATCAGCCCTGCAACCTGGGTCTCCATCTCTTTCCCCTGGAACCTAGGACTTTCAACAACATTAGTTTTTCTGTTGAGAGTATCTGAAACTCCTAGGCTAGCCCCAAACTACAGTTAGTTTTAAGCTGTTCTTTCCAAACCCTCAAAGTCTTCCTCACATTTTTCCTCTGGTTTCTGTCAATCGACACATGGGAAATTACACTTGCTGAAGGAAAGGCTGTCAGGAGAGACACAACATAAGTTCGACACTGCCAGCTCTTGGCTAAACAAAATCAACAGACTGAGCAAGAGCCAGTGGTCCGTACCACTGTTAGGACCAGAGATCATGAAGAATGAAATCAGCATCAGTTTCCTCATACGTGAAGTGGAATTGATGACACTTATCTTTATGGTTTGCTGTATAGCTAGTGCCAAGATGTATTAAGGGCCTAATCCAATGCCTGGCATTCAATTAATGGTGGTTATAACTATTGCAATTTTAACACAGAATTTGCCTCTCTTTTAAAGAGCTGATAACTGACCAATGACATTTCACTGAATAACTGGAAAAGTTGTTAATTGCAAAAAAGATCCATGTTCATGAGAGCAGACATAGAGTAAGAGATGCTGCTTTCCACTGGTCACACATCTTTTATCTTCCTTTGTAGCAAGCCTTTCACATTAGAAGGTGTGGTTTTAATTATCTATAAAAATGACTCCTTTACATTCTTCTATCCAGCTAAACTTTGCACAAATAGCTGGAGATCAGTGTGAGAAAGAAAGGGCAATGCTCCAACCTGAACAACATGCAAGGCGACCTCAGCATAGCGACCAAAGGCATGCACAGCACCTTGTCTACTCACCAGAAGGGAAAAATAATGAGGCGACTGATCAAAAACACAGTGGAGAAGATGAAAAACAGGGTGTTACAGGTTTGCTTCCATCCGGCATAAGAAAACATCTTAGCAGACTGAGAAAATAGAAAGAAATTGCATTCAGATAGGGTGATAGTCGTGTAAAATTAAATATCTATAAATTAAATTATACCTGGGATTTGCTTCAAAATCTTGGTGCGAGTTGGGTTATGGATAAAAAGTAGATGAAATAAGATTGGCCACATTAATTAAAGCTGGATGGTGGGTCCATTGGACCCATTATATTCTTTACCTTGTCATATGTTTGGAACCTTGCATAATACAACATTTAAAAAATTAGTTAGAATGACTGTAATATTACTCTTGTATTACATAAGCACTACAAATTAGCATAACTACTTTTAGCATGTAATTTTAGCTTGACATTTATTGAATTCCTCCATTTAACTGGGAGGAGAGCTGGACTGAAGAAAGGCTGGGATATAAGTGAAGCCCTGGGCTGGGCTGGGCACGCTGCAATCAAGGCAGCTACTTTCAGGCAGATGATAAAGAGTGGAGTTAGGAGGCAGCCCTTAGGGCCCTATCCTGGTTGAAGCAGAGTTTCAAACACTTGATTTTTCCTGCTTACTTCATGCTAGTCTGTAATGTTCATATGATTTGTGTTGAGTAAAAAGAATTATAGAAAGTTCTGTTTAATGTGGTATTAATGTAATGAGGATTCTCTTGCATTATCCAGTGTAGCTCAAGGCTGAATGGGAAAGTGTCTGAAGGTGGGTGTGGAAGCTGGGCAGGAGTGTGGCTTAGGACTGCCAGTTTTAGAACTGAAATCTCCCAGGAAAGTCAAGGTCCATCTAGAACAAGAGAAGTAGCTTATTACACTTCAGGAATGGTTTACACTGCATGTTCCATACTTTTCCCTACTTACCAAGGGGTAGGAATGTGATCAGACTATGGGGTTAGCAGAGGCCCAAAAGGAAGTAGCCTTCACTGCTGAAATGGAAGGCTGGCATGCCAGTGAGGCCCAACTTGGATATGGGGAGAAAGCCAGAAGGTTACAGGGCTTGGAATAGAGGGAGCTGTTTGAAGGGTCGGCAGCCAGGCCCAGCAGGAAGCTGGAGATATGCATAGATGTGAAGAGAGCCACTTGAGTTGGCAAAATAGCACTTCTTTGGGCCCATACACATGGCACCTATGCTGGACTGTGCAAAGATGGATATCAGACAGTAACCTCTCTCCTTTGCAGTCAAGATATTGTTAAAGTGTTGGGTCCTGGATCCAAACTTAACATGTAGAAAAAGAGGATCATGAAGATACATGAAGAAGGCACAAGACTGCTTATGAGTAAAAACTGTAGATGCTGAAGCTGTTCTTCCTTGCAAAGAAAGAACTAAGAAACGACCCAATAATTCTTTTGAGGAACAGGAAAGATTAATAGTCTCCATCTTTAGGAAGGTCTAAACAGGTCACCTAGGGAACCTATGTCATATCAATGTCAGGGTAGGCAGGGACAACACAGTGCTTATTCCCAGTCCTAATACCTAAATCTCCCTTTTAGTTAACACAATGAAGCTATTTTTATGGTGGACACCAAAGGCAGTTGAACTAGAGGGCTCAAAGAACAGAGTAGCACAAAGTTTTAAAGTCATAGCCAATGTGGTCTTAATTTTCAGGAAGGGTTACTGAGATATGATTGGAGGAGGAGGTGATTATAACAGAGATGACTACATTCAGAGAGCAACACATGGAAGAACTGGCATAATCCTCCTTCTGCTAAGTCATTTGCTGCTCTGAAGCACATATAATAATCTTTACCCTTAGAACTGGATTTACATGTCTAATTATGGCTACATACAAGAAACACAATTCTGTACTTAGCCAATTTTAACAGTAGCCAATTTCTTTGAAATGTCTTCCAATGACTTCTGGTTACACCTACAACAGGGTTTGGCAAATCACAATTCAGCCTAGGGACTAAAGCTTCTCAGCCCCTTGAGCTAAGAATGGTAAGAATGGTTTTCACATTTTTAAAGGAGTATAAAAGAAAAGGAAAAACAACAGAAAAAGAAGAATATGTGACAACAGATCGTATGAGGTCTACAAAGCTAGATTTACTACCTGGCTTTTTGGGGCAAGAGAAGGGGACGACAGAGGATGATATGGCTGGATGGCATCACTGACTCAATGGACGTGAGTCTCAGTGAACTCTGGGAGTTGGTGATGGAGAGGGTGGCCTGGCATGCTGCGATTCATGGGGTCGCAAAGAGTCAGACACCACTGAGCGACTGATCTGATCTGATCTGATCTTTTTGCCAAAAAGTTTGCTGAATCCAGCAAGGCTATAGTTTGTCCAGTAGTCATGTATGGATGTGAGAGTTGGACTATAAAGAAAGCTGAGTGCCAAATAATTGATACTTTTGAACTGTGGTGTTGGAGAAGACTCTTGAGAGTCCCTTGGAGTGCAAGGAGATCCAACCAGTCCATCCTAAAGGAAATGAGTCCTGAATATTCATTGGAAAACTGATGTTGAAGCTGAAACTCCAATACTTTGGCCACCTGATGCGAAGGGCTGACTCATTTGAAAAGACTCTGATGCTGGGAAAGATTGAAGGCAGGAGGAGAAGGGGACAACAGAGGATGAGATGGTTGTATGGCATCAACGACTCAATGGACGTGAGTTTGAGCGGACTCAGGGAGTTAATGAGACAGGGAAGCCTGGCGTGCTGCAGTCCGTGGGGTTGCAAAGAGTCGGATACGACTGAGCAACTGAACTGAACTGAACTTGCTGAATTCTGATCTAAAAGAACAAGATCTTATTAAATTAATTTCTTCCATATCAACTTACATTTAATTATTAGCCCTTCAAGAGGTTATCCTGAATGCAAATACGTTAGTATCATTTTCCCCAGCTCAGGCTTCCCCTGTGGCTCAGCTGGTAAAGAATCACCTGCAATGTGGGAGACCTGGGTTCAATCCCTGGGTTGGGAAGATCCCCTGGAGAAGGGAAAGGCTACCCACGCCAGTATTCTGGCCTAGAGAATTCCATGGACTGTACAATCCATGGGATCACAAAGAGTCGGACCTGACTGAGCAACTTTCATGTTCACTATGAATGAGTATATGTAAATAATTAATAATGCGGCTCTAAGTATAGCAGGACCCACTGTCTCAGGGTAAACAGAACCGATACACAACAGAAACACATAGAGGAAACAATCCTAATTTTGCTTTCTTTCTTATATTTTGTATAACTAGAGATTAGGGACTCTTGTTTTAAAGTCTCCTGCTCTGAAACATTGCTTCCTTAGAAAATAAATATCATTTAAATAAACATTAATTCTCATTCCTTAAAGCTGGAGGAGGAACATGCAGGGCAGTGCAAGCATTCAGTGCCTGTTTAACTTTGGCTTAAGTGAATATATGGGGCCAATCAGCTTTAAAAATCCACAATGCCATAGTCCAAGTTTTCCTTTTAAAAGATGAGAATTCATTTTTTCTTCAGATACCTCAGCTTACTTCCTAAGCTAATATCTGCATGCACATTGCAGAAATAGAATCCCACAAAATAACCCCTCTCTCTTGATTACCATGGAGAAAAAAGATTAGAAACTAAAAACTGAAAGCTTTCCTTTCTTTGAGCTTGAAAGACCTGGGGACCTAGAGATATCCACAGACTTTAGGTGTTTTCAGAACTGAGAGCTCTGCTAAATCACTCACAGAGATTTCTTCCTATAAAGAGTCACAGTTAACCCAGGACATGGTACTGTTATTAGTTTTTTAATGGCAAACATTTACCTCTAGCCAAATATCGGCCACATCATGTACAATCATCACGAGGGTCCCACTGCGAATATAATTAGCACACCAAGAGAAGCTCATCAAACTGACAGCAGCCAGGTGGTGGATGATAGTAGCTAGAAAATCCTACATAATGAGGGCAAATGGAGACCATTAAGTAAATGCAGCTATTTTCCAATCAGTTGAATAGATAATAATAATAATTTAAAAAATAACAACTTACATCTGCATATTTTGAAATTTGTAAAATGCTTTCACTTTCATTCTTAAACACAATTCTTATGAGAGAGATAGAACAAGTGTTATCCTCATTGATGAAGTCATTTAACTTTGAGATAACACTGAATAGTTGCCATCTAAGTCCTAATATCTGCTGTTCTTCCCATTGCCCTACACCAGATATATGTACACTTTACACACATACAAAAGACATATATATACATAAGCGTATTCCTATGTACATTTACCTTTATTGTTAATTTCCTGCCTAATTCCAAGACAGATGTAATAAAATTACACAACCATTAAAATAAGAGTTACTGCATATGAAAGAAGTAACAAGTAAAAGTGGAATAACTACATTAGTGAAATATTGAAGTATTTTGCTAATACTAAACAAAGCAACAAACAAAAATAAGCACTGGCTAGAATGTTGAGAAGTTGGAATCATTATACGTTACTGGTAGGAATGTAAAATGGCATGGCTGCTTTGTTAAATACTCTGACAATTCCCCTAAAGGTTATACATACGACTACTATATAGTATAGCAGTTCCACCCCTTGGTATATATCTGAGAAGAATAAACATGTATGTGCATGTAAAAATTTTCATATAAATGTTCACAGTAGCATCATTCATAATAGCCAAAAAGGCAGAAACAACCCAGATATTAATTGATAAATAGATAAACAAAATGTAGTATTTCCACATAATGGAATATTATTCATTAATAAAAAGGAATAAAGTACTGATGTATGCCAGAACATGAATGAACTTTGAAAACATCATGCTAAGGGAAAGAAGCCAGATATTAGGTTGGTGCAAATGTAATTGAGGTTTTTGTGAATTTTAAATCATTATAACTAGGCTCAAACACATCTTTATTAATCAAAATAGGAACCATTACAATCAACACATTTTTGCCAGTGAAAAATAAGTTTGTTTATTCTTGTAGCATAAAAATCCGTGCTTCAATTTGTGAAACTTTTGGAAAGCATTTCCTGCCTCCTGCTGTTGCAGAAGCATTTTGCCTGCAAAAAGTTGTTGAGATCCTTGAAGAAGTGGTAGTCAGTTGGCGAGAGGTCAGGAGAATACCGTGGATGAGGCAAAACTTCATAACCAAATTTGTTAATCTTTAGAAGCATTGGTTGTGCGACATTCAGTTTGGCCTTGTCATGGAGAAGTATTGGCCCCTTTCTGTTGACCAGTGTCAGATGCAGGCATTGCAGTTTTTGATGCATCTCATTAGGTTGCTGAGCATACTTCTCAGATGTAATAGTTTTGTTCAGATTCAGAAAGCTGTAGATCGGACAAGCAGCAGACCACCAAACAGTGACCATAACTTCTTTTGGTGCAAGTTTGGCTTTGGGAAGTGATCTGGGGCTTCTTCTCAGTCCAACCACTGAGCCGGTCATTTCTGGTTGTCATATAAAATCCACTTTTTATAACTTGTCACAAACTGATCAATAAATGGTTCGTTGTTGTTGTGTAGAATAAGAGAAGATGACACTTGAAAACAATGATTAAAAAAAATATTTTTCAGTCAGTTCATGAGGCACCCACTTATCAAGCTTTTTCACCTTTCCAATTTGTCTCAAATGCCAGAAGACCACAGAATGGTCGACACTGAGTTTTCTGGCAACTTCTCAAGTAGTTGTAAGAGGATCACCTTTGATGACTGCTTTCAGTTGGTCTTTGTCACATTCCGATGGCCGGCCACTGCGCTTATGTTCAAGGCTCTCGTCTCCTTTGCAAAACTTCTTTAACCACTGCTGCACTGAAGGTTCGTTAGCAGTTTCCTGGGCCACATGTGTCATTGATGTTGCGAGCTGTCTCTGCTGCTTTATGACCCATTTTGAACTCGAATAAGAAAAATCCTCAAATTTGCTTTTTGCCTAACATCCTTAGTCTAAAATATAAAATAAACAGCCAGTAATAAGTCATAAGCAAAAAAAAAAATAGAGTGAGTAATGTGCATTAAAATGATGTATAATATTATCACAATTTATTTAAGAATGTATTCCAATATCAAATGGGAAAGTTCAACAATGCAAAACCACAATTTCTTTTGCATCAACCTAATGCAAAAAAAATATATTGTATGACTACATTTACATAAAATATCCAAAAGAGGCAAATGCATAGACACACAAAATAGGTTAGCACCTGCCTGGGTCTGTACAGGTTAGAAGAAATGGGGGGCAACCACTCAAGGGTACAGAATTTCTATCTGAGCTGATAGAAATAGAATTGACTGTAGTGATGATTGCAAAATCCTGTGAATATACTATAAAAACCATTGTATTATGTATTTAGACAGAAGAGTTGAACGGTATGTGCATATCTTCATTAAAATGTTTTTCAGTTCAGTAGCTCAGTCATGTCTGACTCTTTGTGACACCATGAACTGCAGCACGCCAGGCTTCTCTATTCATCACCAACTCCCGGAGCTTGCACAAACTCATTTCTGTCTAGTTGGTTATGCCATCCAACCATCTCATCCTCTGTCGTCCCCTTCTACTCTCGCCTTCAATCTTTCCTGGCATCAGTGTCTTTTCCGATAAGTCAGTTCTTTGCATCAGGTGGTCAAAGTATTGGAGTTTCAGCTTCAGCATCAGTCTTTCCAATGAATATTCAGGACTGATTTCCTTTAGGATTGACTAGTTTGATCTCCATACAGTCCAAGAGACTCTCAAGAGTCTTCAACACCACAGTTCAAAAGCATCAATTCTTTGGCACTCAGCTTCCTTTATAGAAAGAAAGCTCACATCCATACATGCCTACTGGAAAAATCATAGCTTTGACTATACAGGACCTTTGTCAGCAAAGTAACGTCTCTGCTCTTTAATATGCTGCCTAGGTTGATCATAGCTTTTCTTGCAAGGAGCAAGTATCTTTTAATTTCATGGGTGCACTCACCATCTGCAGTGATTTTGGAGCCCAAGAAAATAAAGTCTGTCACTGTTTCCATCATTTCCCCATCTATTTGCAATGAAGTGATGCGACCAGATGTCATGATCTTAATTTTTTTTGAATGTTGAGTTTTATGCAAGTTTTTTCAGTCTCCTTTTTCACTCTCATCAAGAGGCTCTTTAGTTTCTCTTCACTTTCTGCCTTTAGAGTTGTATCATCTGCATGTCTGAGGTTACTGACATTTCTCCTGGCAATCTTTTTTTTTTTTTTTTTTTTTTTTTTTTTTTAATTTTATTTTATTTTTAAACTTTACATAACTGTATTAGATTTGCCAAATTGATTCCAGCTTGTGCTTCATCCAGCCTGACATTTCACATGATGTACTCTGCACAGAAGTTAAATAAGCAGGGTGACAATATACAGCCTTGACGTACTCCTTTCCTGATTACGAACCAATCTGTTGTTCCATGTCTGTTTCTAACTGTTGCTTGACCTACATACAGATTTCTCAGGAAGCAGGTAAGGCGGTCTGGTATTCCTATCTCTTCAAGAATTTTCCACAGTTTGTTGTGATCCACACAGTCAAAGGCTTTGACATAGTCAATAAAGCAGAAGTAGATGTTTTTCTGGAACTTTCTTGCTTTTTTGATGATCCAATGGATGTTGGCAATTTGATCTCTGGTTCCTCTGCCTTTTCTAAAACCAGTTTAGACATTTGGAAGTTCCTGGTTCACATATTGCTGAAGCCTGGCTTGGAGAATTTTGAACATTACTTTGCTAGCATGTAAAATGAGTGTAATTGTGTGGTAGTTGGAACATTCTTTGGCATTGTCTTTCTTTGGGATTGCAATGAAACCTGACCTTTTCCAGTCCTGTAGCCACTGCTGAGTTTTCCAAATTTGCTGGCATATTGAGTGCAGCACTTTCACAACATCATCTTTTAGGATTTGAAATAGTTCAACCGGAATTTCATCACCTCCACTAGCTTTTTTGGTGGTAATGCTTCCTAAAGCCCACTTGACTTTGCATTTAAAAAAAAAATTTAATGTTTTTAAAAAAACATAAAATTTCAGTTTCCTTGTAGCCAAAGTAAAAAAAATAAAATAAAATAACAATACCAGCCTAATTTATTGAGTACTTTCTATATACCAGAAAGTGATTTAAATGGATTAACTTGTTTAATCCTCACAACAACTGGAGGAGATAGAAACTATTTTTAACTCTATATATGAGGAGATTAAGTTTAGTGAATATAATCAACTAGCTTGAAATGTTAATGAGTGGTGAAAACGGGATCTACACTTAGACAGTGTGACTTCAGAGCCTGTGCTTTACCCAATTCTTAACAGTTTTTTGTCTCTGAAAGTATGTATTTTTAAATATATGATGTATACCTACATTTAATTTTTTGAAAGGTGCTATGAACCTGTAAATAATAAAGAGAAAGCAACTATTGAAAAAAATCAAAGGCTCAAAAGTGGGAAAAGGATGATTATGGGGTCATCCTATCTGAGTCTGTCTATTAATACCTTCTAAATAATGATTATTTTCAATTCTATCCCTTGAGAAAATGCCTCAATTAAAATTTGATATATTCATAGCCTAAATTAAGTTAATAATAATTAAACTATAGTGATCAAGTTTTCTCGAAAAGGAAATCATTTCAATCAGAGTTTCCACACTATGTTCTCATGGTTTATTCCGTAAGTTTCTTTTTAGATCTTCAGCTGAGCAGCTGACTGTGCCCCTTAGTGGTAGATAATGTACACCATCATTTAAACATCATTTAGTCAAGCCAGCTTAGTTTTAGCTCCTTAATACAAATTCCACCTAATTTTATTTATCATATGAATTTTGCTACAAATTGATGTTTTATATAGAGCATAACATATAAAGTACATGCCAAGAGTATCTGTCATTTGCCCTGTACTGCTAGTGTACACAAGGAAATCTGTGCCTGCACTGAAAGTCTAATATGATTTTCTGTACCAGCAAACAGGAATCAGTAGCAACCAAACCGTTCCTAAAAATACCTTACTTTGTGACCTCAGAGGATGCATTTAGCATGCCTGTGACTCAGTTTCCCTGCAAATAAAGCAAAGCTAATAGTGCCTGAAGCAGTATTTCCTAACAAGAATCTTGGATAAATTAAAGCAAAAAAAATGTTTTCAAAGTCACTGAATACATGAAAGAATAAAGTAGTCTGTAATCAACTAAAAGATACAGTTCTAGAATTAAAACCACTAGCACTTTTCTTCTTTGCACCGAAGAACACTACATTCCCAAACCAAGAGAAAGAAAGAGACATCATAAAGGAGAGTGCTTTTCTCATGGAACAAGAGTGGAATTTCAAAGTTAAAGTTTTTATAATATTTCACTACAAATACTGATCAAGTCACGAAAGAACAAGCATATTTGCACTATTCTATGTGCTATAAAAGTAAAAAAACAAAAACCTATCAACTAAAACTAAGAACACAAACAAATATAATTTAAAGATTAGGATTTGGGGAAGGGGGATGAACATTTTTGAAAAAAATGGATAAAGCACCTTTGTAAATAAGACACTTACCTTCCTCTTGATATCAGAGCCAAGGCTAAATAAGAGAGACCAATAAAAACTCATCTCCAAAATGTAGTACCAGTACTGGGATGGCAGCAAGGGCTGAGGAAAACAAGAGTATTCACTACTTTAATGCCACCATATAAACAACTCATTTTAAGGATTAAAAACATTGTTTATACCTATTTGGCTATACAGTCCATGGAATTCTCCAGGCCAGAATGCTGGAGTGGTTAGCCTTTCCCTTCTCCAGGGGATCTTCCCAACCCAAGGATCGAACCCAATTCTCCCACATTGCAGGGGGATTCTCATCTGGATTCTGATACCAGCTGAGCCACCAGGGAAGCTTATATACCACAAATTCCTCTCAAATAATAATGTTTTACATTTCAACTTCTGAAAAGGAATTAGAGACGATATTTTGAGGCATTTTCTTTTTTTTTTTTTTAATTTTATTTTATTTTTAAACTTTACATAACTGTATTAGTTTTGCCAAATATCAAAATGAATCCTTTCTAAAAAGGGAGACAAGAATTCCAAAATCAAGTTAAATATTTTGTTTAAAATTTAATAAAACTACCACAGGTGTAACTGCATTCTTTTAGTTGATTGAGAGTTAAATTAGATGGAAAAGTTGTTTTGCTGACTCAACAAAATATCTTGTTTTATGTTTACTGAGTACTACTCAAATCTGATGTCCTAACCTCTTTTCTGGTGACAAGCTGGTGACCCAAATTGGCCCATTCTCAAATGGGACAGTAGTAAAATATATACAATTATTTAGGTAGTCTAAAAAGGTCTCCTAAAAAACAAAATGAAATTCCTACAGCTAGAGTTTTCTTTAAAGTAAGGGGTGTTGTGCTTCTTTTAGATAAGCTGAGACATTATATTACTTGGTGTGATGGGTTGTAACATTAATGCCCTCAATGAATTTCACCTCATATTCATGTCCTGGTACAGTAACCTCCAACATGACCAAGAATTTGAATTCTGGGCATTGGTCAAGGTGACATAGCAAATATGATGCAATCAGAGACCTCATAAGTACCAAGTAAGAAACCTGAGGCTAAAGCCTTTGAGTGTGTGGATCATAACAACTGCAGAAAGCTCTTAAAGAGATGGGAATGCCAGACCATCTTGCCTGTCTCCTGAGAAACCTGTATGCAGGTCAAGAAGAAACAGTTAGAACCCTGTATGGAACAACTGATTGGTTCAAGATTTAGAAAGGAGTACGACAGGGATGTCTGTTGTCACCCCATTTGCTTAACCTATATGCTGAGCCCATCATGAGAAATGCCAGGTTGGATGAGATACAAGTTGGAATTAGCTAGGTGGGAGAAACATCAACAATTTCAGACATGTGGATGATACCACTCTAATGGCAAAAAGTGAAGAGAAATTAAAGAGCCTCTTGATGAGGGTGAAGGAGGAGAGTGAAAGAACCAGCTTAAAACTAAATATTAAAAAAACGAAGATCATGGCATCCGGCCCAATTACTTCATGGCAAATAGAAGGGGAAAAGGTGGAAACAGTGACAGATTTCTTCTTCTTGGGCTCTAAAATCACTGAGAATGGTGACTACAGCCATGAAAACAGAAGACAGTTGCTTCTTGGCAGGAAAGTTATGAGAAACCTAGACAGTGTGTTGAAAAGCAGAGACATTATTCTGCTGTCAAAAGTCCACGTGGTCAATGCTATGGTCTTCCCAGTGGTCATATATGGTTTTGAGAACTTGACCATACAGAAGACAGAGTGCCAAAGAATTGATGCCTTTGAACTCTAGTGCTAGAGAAGACTCCTGAAAATCCCTTGGACAGCAAGGAGACCAAACCAGTCAATCTTAAGGGAAATCAACCCTGAATATTCATTGGAAGGACTGATGCTGAAGCATCCAGTATTTTGGTCATCTGGTACAAACAGTCGACTCATTGGAAAAGACCCTGTTGCTGGGAAAGACTGAGGGCAGAAGGAGAAGAGGGTGTCAGAGGATGAGATGGCTGGATGGCATCACCAATGCAGCAGACATGACCTTGGGCAAACTTTGGGAGATGGTGAGGGACAGGGAGACCTGGTGTGCTGCAATGCAAGGGGTCTCAAAACATCGGACACGACTGGGCAACTGAACAACAAGAAACATGAGCTACCCTATCGGAGGCCACTAAGTAGAGAATTAAGATATCCACTGACAAAAATACAAATGAGGGCACATGAGCTATCCCCTAACCAGCCTGTGAACTAACTGAAAATACATTAATGAATTCAGTTAACACCACATGGAAAAGAACTGCTTGGCTGTGCCTAGCCCAAATTGCTAATCCATATCATAAGCAAATAAATGGTTGTTGTTTTAAAGTACTAAGTTTTGGTGATGATTTATTATGCATCAGCATAAACTGACACACCTGAGAGGTGAAGAGTAAGGCTAATACATTAAATGGAATAGATTTCTGATCAACTCATCATCCTTGATAAGGCCATAAAAGAAAGAGAACTTCTGCTTTCTTCTATGGCAAACAAGTCTGTATGAGACTAACCCTCCTAGTGAGAACTACTTTAAAAATATGGAAAAGTACAGTTAATATCTGTTTGAAGGTAACAAGGAACAACCAAAGCATCTTGAAGCATCCCATGGAGCCAAGATTTCAAAGAGAAGAAAAATGCATTAAATGGAATCTTTTATTTCTAGTGCATCCTTAATTCAAGAAATACTACAGACCTTACACAGGATAATTTCAAAGAAAACCATACCTATGTATAGCATAAAGTCTGTGTTTGCTGATTACAAGCACTATAGAGCCCAGAGACTCTATACACTCTATATTCTCTGAGGTATAAACATTCCTTTATCTTAAAAATATAGTGAAGAGAAAATATCTAGATATTCAAACACAATGTTATTTCAAACATAGAAAATGTGCAATTGAAACAAATGAAAGAGAGTTTCTAGAAAACACCAGCTCAGATTCCTAAGCAGAAGTTAAGTAGGACTTCTGGCAATCTCACAGTGCAATGAAGCAAACTGATGTTCAGGGCCAGCCAAGGAAAAGGAGTCCTTGTAAATACTATAAGCTTTTATTTAAAACCACTGTAAGAGAATGCCCTAGAAATACAGATGAGTTATAAATACATCTGCCCTTACAAAGACTGGAATTCACATAAAATCACTTCAAAACATATAAAACTTAAGATGATCTGTCTCAACTCTAACTGCTTAACAGAAGCAAAAATAAGTCCACTCAGGAGGTAGATAATATCATTCCTAAGTATAATTTTTCATATGCAGTGTCTATCATTCAACCAAAAGTTATCAAGCAAAAGGAAACAGGGATAAGAAAGAAAATAGGTGATCAAGGTATTGGATTTATCAGGCTATGACTTTAAAATGACTTTTAAAATTAACTAGGTCTTTAAGGTTATTTTTAAAAATTAGTGAGGATTTTTATAAGAGAACTGGAATCCACAGAAAAGAATTAAGTGAAAAGTTGAGAACTGAAAAATACCATAACTAAAATTGAGAACTCAAAGGATGTGCTTCAGAGTAGATTAGACACTGCTGAAAAATGTACTAGTGATCTGGAGGATATGCAGTAGAAAATATCCAGAGCTGTGAAGTGTCTGAGATTTTACCCTACTTGCAAGTTATCTTGCCACAGTTCCATGAATGCTGGTTGGATATATGAGACTCCTGGGTCAGAGATAAAGGATAGTTTACTGTTCACAGTACTACAGTTGCCAGAATAACAATATTTGGGCCAGTTCTCCCATTCCAATTCCCACAGCTAAACAAAAGGGTCAGTTCATGCAAAGATGGGCACAACAAAGGATAGAAATGGTATGGACCTAACAGAAGGAGAAGATATTAAGAAGAGGTGGTAAGAACACACAAAACTACACAAAAAAGATC
The DNA here is from genome assembly GCF_029407905.1 of Bubalus kerabau. Lineage (NCBI taxonomy): Eukaryota > Metazoa > Chordata > Mammalia > Artiodactyla > Bovidae > Bubalus > Bubalus kerabau. The sequence goes on along the minus strand of NC_073642.1, from coordinate 6,883,386 downwards.
TTCAAAACTCAGATAACAACGATGGTGTGATCACTCACCTAGAGTCAGACATCCTAGAATGCTAAGTCAAGTGGGCCTTAGGAAACATCACTATGAACAAAGCTACTGGAAATGATGGAATTCCAATTGAGCTATTTCAAATCCTGGAAGATGATGCTGTGAAAGTGCTGCACTCAATATGCCAGCAAATTTGGAAAACTCAGCAGTGGCCACAGGATTGGAAAAGGTCAGGTTTCATTCCAATCCCAAAGAAAGGCAATGCCAAAGAATGTTCTAACTACTGTATAATTGTACTCTCTCACACACTATCAAACTAATATTAAAAACTCTCCAAGCCAGGCTTCAACTGTACATGAACTGAGAACTTCCAGATGTTCAAGTTGCATTTAGAAAAGGGAGAGGAACCAGAGATCAAATTGCCAACACCCATTGGATCATCAAAAAAGCAAGAGAGTTCCAGAAAAACATCTACTGCTTTATTGACTATGCCAAAGACTTTGACTGTGTGGATCACAATAAACTGGAAAATTCTTGAAGAGATGGGAATACCAGACCACCTGACCTGCCTCTTGAGAAACCTGTATGCAGGTCAAGAAGCAACAGTTAGAACTGGACATGGAATAAGACTGGTTCCAAATTGGGAAAGGAGTATATCATCAAGGCTGTATATTGTCACCCTGCTTATTTAACTTAAATGCAGAGTACATCATGTGAAATGTCAGGCTGGATGAAGTACAGCTGGAATCAAGATTGCCAGGAGAAATATCAATAATCTCAGGTATGCAGATGACACCACCCTTATGGCAGAAAGTGAAGAGGAACTAAAGAGCCTCTTGATGGAAGTGAAAGAGGAGAGTCAAAAAGTTGGCTTAAAGCTCAACATTCAGAAAACTAAGATCACGGCATCCAGTCCAATCATTTCATGGCATATAAATGGGGAAAAAATGGAAACAGTGACAGACTATCTTGGGGGCTCCAAAATCACTGGAGATGGTGACTGTAGCCATGAAAGTAAAAGATGCTTGCTACTTGGAAGAAAAGCTATGATCAACCTAGACAACATATTAAAAAAATCAGAGACATTACTTTGCCAATAAAGGTCCATCTAGTCAAAGCTATGCTTTTTCCAGTAGTCATGTATGGATGTTGATTTGGACTATAAAAAAGCTGAGTGCCGAAGAATTGATGCTTTTGAACTGTAGTGTTGAATAAGACTCTTGATAGTCCTTGGACTGCAAGGAGATCCAACCAGTCTATCCTAAAGGAAATCAGTCCTGTATATTCATTGGAAGGACTGATGCTGAAGCTGAAGCTCCAATACTTTGGCTACCTGATGTGAAGAATTGACTCACTAGAAAAGACCCTGATGCTGGGAAAGATTGAAAGCGGGAGGAGAAGGGGACAACAGAGGATGAGATGGTTGGATGGCATCACTGACTTGATGAACATGAATTTGAGTAAGCTCCGGGAGTTGGTGATAGACAGGGAGGCCTGGCGTGCTGCAGTCCATGAGGTCCAAAGAGTTGGACACAACTGAGTAACTGAACTGAACTGACATTTGCACGTGCAGTGGGTTTTGTTATCAGAGAGGAACCCTGAAATAGGGAACCTTAATCTTTCATAATGGACAATCACATGTATATCTATTGTTCCAGAGGAGAGACTGCCTCCATCTTCCAAGCTTGTTTGGCATACAAACATCCTTCAAAAGACAATACAGAACAAAAGTCAGCCTGTGTTTCACTTCATATGACATGCAGAAATGCAAGAGATCTGTGGAGAACTGTGTTCCTATAGATTGAAGCAGTGAGTTAGAGGATAGAAAATATGAGAAAAAGCATGTAAGAGATTTGGGACCTAGTGTAAAAGTCTAGCATATTAGCTCACTTGTAAACTGAAATTCCAGAAAGAGAGGAGAGAGAAAAGAGAACAGAAGCAACAGCTAAGGATTTTTCAAAATGGATTTAAGACATCAAGCTACATATTCAAGAATTACTATGGACAATAAACAGGATAAATTCAAAGAAGACGACATTTATGCCTATCACAATCATACTGCTGAAAGACAAATACAAAATGTTTAAAACAGAGGAATAAAAAGACATCATTCAAAGAAGCAAAAATAAAATGGACAACTGAATTAAAGAAACTGAGGGGATCCAGAAGACAATGGAATGACATTTTTAAAGTGCTCAAAGAAAATAACTAGTAACCCAGAATTCTATGCCCAGCAAAACTCCTTTTAAAAAATAGGGTAAAATGATGACATTTCCAGATAAGCAAACCAAAGGGGCTTCTTCAGCCATAAGGATAATAATGCCAGTTGAAAGTGTGGAAATGCAAGATGCCAAATAATATTAAGGAAAGGGTAAATTGACATTTACAAATCAATTATAGTAGTGACTTGTAGGCTTTTAAATATTTGAAGAAGGAGATAAGCATAGTCTGATGACCTTTCACTGACTGGAAAGAGGTAAGAGCATTAATTTGTATCAGACTCTAAGAATTGAAGAATGCAAAAGGTAATCTCTTGGAAAACTACTGAAAATGAACGTGTGCATGCATGCTAAGTCACTTCAGTCGTGTCTGACTCTTTCAGACTCTATGGACTATAGTCTGCCAGGCTCCTCTATCCATGGTAAGAATGGTCCAGGCAAGAATATTGGAGTAGGTTGCCATGCCCTCCTCCAGGGGAATCGTCCTAACCCAGGGACTGAACCCAAGTCTCTTATCTCCTTCACTGACAGGCAGGTTCTTTATCACCAGTGCCTGTATAACTGAAAAGCTAATATTAGGGAAGAAATAGAGTAATAATTTTAAAAACTTCACTGTCCTATAAAAAAAGTAATAAGAGAGTACCAAAAAAGGAAATGAATCCAGTGATACAAGTAGAAAATAAATAGTAAGATGGTAAATTTAAACTCAAATACATAATTACATTAACCATAAGCAAAGTAAAGGAATGAGACAAGTGATGGGTAAATAACGAATAAGAATGAGTAAGCTCCAGTAGACAAAGCACCAAGGACTGCATGAAAGTGGACACAGAGCAGGAAGGGACTCAGACCTAACTCAGGGGGGGCAAGCTGCTGAGGAGGGGAGGGACTACATCAGGGGGACTTACCTGTCTGGGATAGCCATTCCAAACTTCCCACAGGTCATATACCCAAGGTTTCTGAAAAAGCAAGGAACCAAGAGAAACTGTTCAGAGTGAAAGGCTGATTTCAGCAGAAACCTAAGCCCTTCCTGATGCCTGTGATAGGGAGGAAACATGAACAGTAAGATACTTTCATCACATTCCTGCTCCCCCAGCAGTATCTCCCTCCTTCCGCAGGTATTTCTACTTGTTCTTATACAATACCTCTGTGACATGCAAGAGTTCTAGTGAGTTTGGGATCGATAAAAGTCCTGATTCTCAAAGGAAATTATTTATTTCAAACAAGTGCCTCTTCTAATGAAATTGTTTCTGGACCAATTAGATTACTGCTTCTGGTAGCAATAAAAAATCTTGAAATATTCATAGCAATAAAATATCTTAAGAGAAATCTTAAAAGAATCTTTAGAGACATCTCCAAAAGCTAGTTATCTTTTTTTCTGTTAACAATTTACTATTAATTTTATACATCACTTAATGAGATAATCATTTAATAATTATTTTAACAGACAATGCAAAGGGAATATGATAAGGAGAGATTTGATTTCTGATGGGCAAGTAATGAAAGTTCATAAACAAGTGATGAGAGTGAGTAGAGGATTAAAAAGCTGGTTACCTTATTGAAAGTATATCTCAAGGGATTTGTAAGCAGGAATTTTTAAAATTAAAGACAAATTACAGTCAAAGATATATCAGAGAGAAAACTTACATCATAGAGAAATGCAATTCCAGCAATGGTAATAATTAGGTAAAATGTAAATCGCCAGCTGCCAAAAGAAATAAAACACTTGTTAAGGTGACTGACATCTGAGGAGAAAAACATTTTGTATAACAGTTTAGAAAGAATGCACATTCTGGAGTCAGAAAAATCTAAGTTAATATCCTGATTCTGCCACTTATTGGATGGCTAAAAGTTCAAGTATGTCACTTAACTCAAGTAGCCTTAATTTCTTCATCCATAAGACGAAAATAACAAAACTTATCTCCAAATGTAAAAATATGAAAAATTATGATATAGTGCCTTGTATGAAGTAAGCAACCAGTGTTAGCTATTGTTGTTACTAATATGCCTAGCCTAGTTCCTGACACACAATAAATGACGTTTGATAATCAATTCAGTTCAGTGCAGTCACTCAGTCGTGTCTGATGCTTTGGGACCCCATGGACTGCAACACGCCAGGCCTCCCTGTCCATCACCAACTCCTGGAGTTTGCACAAACTCACGTCCATTGAGTTGGTGATGCCATCTAACTATCTCATCCTCTGTCATCCCCTTCTTCTCCTGCCTTCAATCTTTCCCGACATCAGGGTCTTTTCAAATGAGTCAGCTCTTTGCATCAGGTGGCCAAAGTACTAGAGCTGCAGCTTCAGCATCAGTCCTTCTAATGAATATTCAGAACTGATCTTTAGGATTGACTGGTTGGTTCTCCTTGCAGTCGAAGGGGACTCTCAAGAGTCTTCTCCAACACCACAGTTCAAAAGCATCAATTCTTCAGCACTCAGCTTTCTTTATAGTCCAACTCTCACATCCATACATGACTACCAGAAAAACCATAGCTTTGACTAGACGGACCTTTGTTGGGAAAGTAATGTCTCTGTTTTTTCATATGCTGTCTAGGTTGGTTGTAGTTTTTCTTGCAAGAAGCAAGCGTCTTTTAATTTCATGGCTGTGGTCACCATCTGCAGTGATTTTGGAGCCCAAGAAAATAAAGTCTCTCACTGTTTCCATTGTTTTCCTGTCTATTTGCCATGAAGTGATGGGACTGGATGCCATGACCTCAATTTTTTTGAATGTTGAGTTTTAAGCCAACTTTTTGACTCTCCTCTTTCACTTTCATCAAGAGACTCTTTAGTTCTTTGCTCTCTGCCATAAAGGTGGTATCATATGCATATCTGAAGTTACTGATATTTCACCTGGCAATCTTAATCCCAGTTTGTGCTTCATCCAGCCCAACATTTTGCATGATATACTCTATATAGAAGTTAAATAAGCAGGGTGACAATATACAGCCTCGACATACTCCTTTCCCAATTTGGAACCAGTCTGTTTTCCATGTCTGGTTCTAAGTGTTGCTTCTTGACTTGCATACTGATTTCTCAGGAGGCAGGTCAGGTGTTCTGGTATTCCCATATCTTTAAGAATGTTGCACAGTTTGTTGTGATTCACACAGTCAAAGGCTTCAGCGTAGTCAATAAAGTAGATGTTTTTCTGAAACTCTCTTGCTTTTTGATGATCCAATGGATTTGGAAATTTGATCTCTGGTTCCTCTGCCTTTTCTAAATCCAGCTTGAACATCTAGAAGTTCATGGTTCACATACTGTTGAAGCCTGGCTTGGAGAATTTTGAGCATTACTTTGCTAGCATGTGAAATGAGTGCAATTGTGTGGTAGTTGGAACATTCTTTGGCATTGCCTTTCTTTAGGATTGGAATGAAAACTGACCTGTTTGATAATTCTGTTATCTAATTACTCACTTCATCCAAATTTAATCCCAGTGTAAAGGTTTCTATGTGGCTAGACTTTAGTCATGTTTCTGAAAAGCACATTTTAAAAGAATATTTTTTTCTCATGTATGGAGAGGGAACTATATAGATTAGGAGACACTTAAAAGACCAATTGTAATGCACAGGTCTTATTTAGATCCTGATTCAAATAAACAAACTATAAAGAAAAGTATAAGACAATCAAGGAAATTTGAATACTGATTGAATATTTGTTGCTATTAAATACATTTTTAAGGTATGACAATATCTAAAATGGGCTTCCCAGGTGGCATACTGGTAAAGAATATGCCTGCCAATGCAGGAGATTCAACAGATGTTGGTTTGACCCCTGGGTAGGGAGGATCAACTGGAGGAGGAAATGGCAATCTGCTCCAGTAGTCTTGCCTGGGAAATCCCATGGACAGAGGAGCCTGGTGGGCTACAGTCCATGGAGTCACAAAGAGTCAGACATGACTGAGCACACACACTCACACACACAATATCTAAAACAAAATCTAAAAATGAATCACACAATGTCTGATATTTGCTTCAAATGTGATCTTCAATAGTAACTGGAGGAAGGTGATCAAAAGGTACAAACTTCTAGTTATTACTTAAATTGGTACTGTGAATGTAATGTATAACATGATGACTGTGTTTACACTGCTATATGGTATATTTGAGAGTTGCTAACAAAGTAAGTTCAAAAAGTTTTCATCACAAGGAAATTCTTTCTTCTTTTTCCTTTATGTATCTATGAGATGGCAGATGTTAACTAAAATGACTGTGGTAATCATTTCACAACATTCGTAAGTTAAGTCATTATACTGTACACTTTAAATTTATACAGTGCTGTATGTTAAATATATCACAATAAAATTGAAAGAAAAATATCCACATCCAAAAAATCTGGTAACAGAGAGAAGTGGACAGGGGCAGAGATGACACAGGACAGCCTTGAGTTGATAATTATTAAAGTTGGTGATGAATACATAGTATACACAGCTTATTAAGCCAGTCTTCCTACTTTTCGTATATATTGTGTGTGTTTATCTGTGTGTGTGTGTGTGTGTGTGTGTGTATTAGTCACTTAGTCATGTCCAACTCTTTGTAAGTCCATGGACTCTAGCCAACCAGGCTCCTCTGTCCATGGGATTCTTCAGGTAAGAATACTGGAGTGTGTTCCCATGTCCTCTTCCAGAGAATCTTCCCAACCCAGGGATCAAACCCAGGTCATCCACGCTGTGGGCAGATTCTTTCCCATTTGAACTACCTGGGATGTTCTGAATATGTTTACTACTTTGCTGGGCTGGATGAAGCACAAGCTGGAATCAAGATTGCCAGGAGAAACATCAATAACCTCAGATATGCAGATGACACCACCCTTATGGTAGAAAGTGAAGAGGAACTAAAGAGCCTCTTGATGAAAGTGAAAGAGGAGAGTGAAAAAGTTGGCTTAAAGCTCAACATTCAGAAAACTAAGATCATGGCATCTGGTCCCATCACTTCATGGGAAATAGATGGGGAAACATTGAAAACAGTGGCTGACTTTATTTTTTGGGCTCCAAAATCACTGCAGATGGTGACTGCAGCCATGAAATTAAAAGATGCTTACTCCTTGGAAGGAAAGTTATGACCAACCTAGACAGCATATTAAAAAGCAGAGACATTACTTTGCCAACAAAGGTCTATCTAGTCAAGGCTATGGTTTTTCCAGTAGTCATGTATGGATGTGAGGGTTGGACTATAAAGAAAGCTGAGCACCAAAGAATTGATGTTTTTGAACTGTGGTGTTTGAGAAGACTCTTGAGAGTCCCTTGGACTGCAAGGAGATGCAACCAGTCCATCCTAAAGGAGATCAGTCCTGGGTGTTCATTGGAAGGACTGATGTTGAAGCTGAAACTCCAATACTCTGGCCACCTGATGCAAAGAGCTGACTTATTTGAAAAGACCCTGAAGCTGGGAAAGATTGAGGGCAGGAGGAGAAGGGGACGACAGAGGATAAGATGGTTGGATGGTTATACTGATGCCAATGATTTTGGAATGAGTTTGGGTAGGCTCTGGGAATTGGTGATGGACAGGGAGGCCTGGTATGATGCAGTCCATGGGAACACAAAGAGTTGGACATGAATGAGCAACTGAACTGAACTAAACTGGAGGCCATTCCTCAGTTCACACAGCCAAGCAGTGACACAGTCAAGTCAGTAACGTAGGTCTTTGAACCCTGAATCCAGTAGTGTTTCCGGAAAACTGTCACTGCTTCTAAGCTACATGATGGTTTTCCTTCATTGCTTGTTTTGATTAAGGAAAAATGTAGGGTTCAATTACTCAGAAAGTTGAACCACAAAGTGAGCCAGATGAGACTTGTTCCCACTTGTTTCATTTACCGCTGGTTCAACAAAGCCACGTGCTTAAATGTAGAGAGCATTTCCTTGATCCTTAATTATTTTGGCCAAACAAGAAGTACAAAAAGAAGATGAAGAGATCTGTCAGGCCCAAAGGAAGCCGTAAGTGTGGCGGCACATCTCGTATCATTTGTGTCTCAAACATGTATTGATTCTTAATCTAGTTTCAGGAACCATGCTAAGATACTTGTGTGATGCCATATTTTCTTCTTTACAACAAGCTTATGAAGTAGCTCCTTTTGTGGGTTGTTGCTTGGTTCTCACAACAACACTAAAAGGTAGATGAGATGAAGACTAAAGAATGCTCAACTTCAGAGAGATCACATAATTCACCCAAGACTGTATAGTAAAAATCAGTATTGTGTTCAGTCACTAAGTCATGTCCGACTCTGAAACTCCATGGACTGCAGCACGCCAGGCTTCCCTGTCCACTATCTCCCGGAGTCTGCCCAAATTCATGTCCATTGAGTCGGTGATACCCTCCAACCATCTCATCCTCTGCCTCTTGCTTCTCCTTTTGTCTTCAATCTTTCCCAGCATCAGGATCTTTTCCAATGAGTCAGCTTGCTGCATCAGATGGCCGAAGTATTAGAGCTTCAGCATCAGTCCTTCCAATGAATATTCAGGTTTGATTTCTTTTAGGATTGAATGGTTTGATCTCCTTGCAGTCCAAAGGACTGTCAAGGGATTTATCCAGAACCACAATTCAAAAGCATTAATTCTTTGGTGTTCAGTCTTCTTTATGGTCCAACTCTCACATCCATACATGACAGATGGAAAAAACGTAGCTTTGACTATACGGACCTTTGTTGGCAAAATGATGTCACTGCTTTTTAACATACTGTCTAGGTTTGGCATGGCTTTCTTTCCAAGTAGCAAGCATCTTTTAATTTCATGGCTGCAGTCACCATCCACAGTGATACTGGAACCCAAGAAAATAAAATCTGTCCCAATCAGATGCAAAAATAAAATCCAAGCTTCACATCCTCCCGAACCAGCCCTATCAGGTCTATTACACTATTTCAGGGGTTCTCAAAGTCAGGGATCTCTGACATCAAACACTTTCACAATGATAATGAAATGTTATTTGTCTTATTTCTTACGCTCATTTCCTCCCAAGTGTCCAGTGGCATTTCCCAGAGGCTACATGTTCTGTGATGGTATCATTGCTCTGATAGCTGAAGACATATGTGCTTGTGTAGTCTTATATTTTAATTTCCATTTCTAGTACAGTGGACATCAATAGGTATAACTCACACAAGCAGATGCACTTTGGGGTCTGTAATAGCTTTTAAGAGAACAAAGGGGTCCTGAAACCAAAAACCTTGGGAGCTGCTGTGCTTCACTAATTGTGAAGCAACTGACTAATTGTTCTTCACTAATTTTCCTTGCTTCAGATGAACCTAAGGCAGTAAAATGTCCTTTTTTCCAGGAATGGCTGAGACGAACATAATTGTGAGGGATGAAAAAAACCTCTTGGAAAAAAACAAATTGACTGGTTAGACAAAGATGGCAAAGCTGAAAGATGAAGGCCTGCTGAGTGAGATCAGGGAGGAGCTGGACAGCGGGAACTTGGGCGACATGAGACAGGACAGACATGGTTCTCCATGGTGGCAGGGCAGGATGGAGAAGGCGGTGGACCTGCCCAGTGGCCAGCCGGGCAAGTGGTGGTCCACCCAGCAAGAGAATGCCTCCCACCAGCACAAGACACACCAGGTACTTGGAAATTGTGTGCATGCATGCTTAGTCATGTTAGACTCCTTGTGACAGCATGGACTATAGCCTGCCAGGCTCCTTTATCCATGAAACTTTCCAGGCAAGAATATTGGAGCAGGTTGCTATTCCTCTTCCTCTTCACCCCAGGACTGAACCTGCATCTCTTATGTCTCCTGCAAGCTACCCCTCGCCTAAGGTCAGGGGCGGTGACCAAGACAAGCTACCCCACGCCCGAGGTCAGGAGGGGCAGCTGTGAGGAGATACCCCTTGTCCAAGGTAAGGAGCAGTAGCTGCACTTTGCTGGAGCAGCCCTGAAGAGATACCCCACATCCAAGGTAAGAGAAACCCAAGTAAGACGGTAGGTGTTGCAAGAGGGTATCAGAGGGCAGACACACTGAAACCATAATCACAGAAAACTAGCCAATCTGATCAAATGGACCACAGCCTTGTCTAACTCAATGAAACTAAGCCATGCCGTGTGGGGCCACCCAAGACGGGCAGGTCATGGTGGAGAGGTCTGACAGAATGTGGTCCACAGGAGAAGGGAATGGCAAACCACTTCAGTATTCTTACCTTGAGAACCCCATGAACAGTATGAAAAGGCAAAATGATAGGATAATGAAAGGGGAACTCCCCGGGTCGGTAGGTGCCCAATATGCTACTGGAGATCAGAGGAGAAATAGCTCCAGAAAGAATGAAGGGGTGGAGCCAAAGCAAAAACAATACCCAGTTGTGGATGTGACTGGTGATAGAAGCAAGGTCCAATGCTGTAAAAGCAATATTGTATAGGAACCTGGAATTGGAAGTGGTCAAACAGGAGATGGCAAGAGTGAACATAGACATTCTAGGAATCAGCAAACTAAAATGGACTGGAATGGGTGAATTTAACTCAGATGACCATTATATCTATTACTGTGGGAAGAATCCCTTAGAAGAAATGGGAGTAGCCATCATGGTCAACAAAAGAGTCCGAAATGCACTACTTGGATGCAATCTCAAAAACAATAGAACGATCTCTGTTCGTTTCCAAGGCAAACCATTCAATACTGCGGTAATCCAAGACTATGCCCCAACCAGTAATGCTGAAGAAGCTGAAGTTGAACGGTTCAATGAAGACTTACAAGACCTTTTAGAACTAACACCCCAAAAAGATGTCCTTTTCATTATAGGGGACTGGAATGCAAAAGTAGGATGTCAAGAAACACCTAGGGTAACAGGCAAATTTGGCCTTGGAATATGGAATGAAGCAGGGCAAAGACTGATAGAGTTTTGCCAAGATAAAGCACTGGTCATAACAAACACTCTCTTCCAACAACACAAGAGAAGACTCTACACATGGACATCACCAGAAGGTCAACACCGAAATCAGACTGATTATATTCTTTGCAGCCAAAGATGGAGAAGCTCTATACAGTCAGTACAAACAAGACCAGGAGCTGACTGTGGCTCAGATCATGAACTCCTTATTGCCAAATTCAGACTTAAATTAAAGACAGTGGGGAAAACCACTAGACCGTTCAGGTATGACCTAAATGAAAGCCCTTATGATTATACAGTGGAAGTGAGAAATAGATTTAAGGGACTAGATCTGATAGACAGAGTGCCTGATGAACTATGGACGGAGGTTCGTAACACTGTACAGGAGACAGGGATCAAGACCATTCCCATGGAAAAGAAATTCAAAAAAGCAAAATGGCTGTCTGGTGAGGCCTTAAAAATAGCTGTGAACAGAAGAGAAGCAAAAAGCAAAGGAGAAAAGGAAAGATATAAGCATCTGAATCCAGAGTACCAAAGAATAGCAAGGAGAGATAAGAAAGCCTTCTTCAGCGATCAATGCAAAGAAATAGAGGAAAACAACAGAATGGGAAAGACTAGAGATCTCTTCAAGAAAATTAGAGATATCAAGGGAACATTTCATGCAAGGATGGGCTCAATAAAGGACAGAAATGGTATGGACCTAACAGAAGCAGGAGATTTTAAGAAGAGGTGGCAAGAATACACAGAAGAACTGTACAAAAAAGAGCTTCACAACCCATATAATCATGATGGTGTGATCACTGACCTAGAGCCAGACATCCTGGAATGTGAAGTCAAGTGGGCCTTAGAAAGCATCACTATGAACAAAGCTAGTGGAGGTGATGGAATCCCGGTTGAGCTATTCCAAATCCTGAAAGATGATGCTGTGAAAGTGCTGCACTCAATATGCCAGCAAATTTGGAAAACTCAGCAGTGGCTACAGGACTGGAAAAGGTCAGTTTTCATTCCAATCCCAAAGAAAGGCAATGCCAAACAATGTTCAAACTACCGCACAATTGCACTCATCTCACACGCTAGTAAAGTAGTGCTCAAAATTCTGCAAGCCAGGCTTCAGCAATACATGAACTGTGAACTTCCAGATGTTCAAGCTGGTTTTAGAAAAGGCTGGAACCAGAGATCAAATTTCCAACATCTGCTGGATCATCAAAAAAGCAAGAGAGTTTCAGAAATACATCTACTTCTGCTTTATTGACTATACCAAAGCCTTTGACTGTGTGGATCACAATAAACTGTGGAAAATTCTGAAGGAGATGGGAATATACAGACCACCTGACCTGCCTCTTGAGAAACCTGTATGCAGATCAGGAAGCAACAGTTAGAACTAGACATGGAACAACAGATTGGTTCCAAACAGGAAAAGGAGTACGTCAAGGCTGTATATTGTCACCTTGCTTCTTTAACTTCTATGCAGAGTACATCATGAGAAACGCTGGGTTGGAAGAAGCACAGGCTGGAATCAAGATTGCTGGGAGAAATATCAATAACCTCAGATATGCAGATGACACCATCCTTATGGCAGAAAGTAAAGAGGAACTAAACAGCCTCTTGATGAAAGTGAAAGAGGAGAGTGAAAAAGTTGGCTTAAAGCTCAACATTCAGAAAATGAAGATCATGGCATCTGGTCCCATCACTTCATGGGAAATAGATGGGAAACAGTGGAAACAGTGTCAGACTTTATTTTGGGGGGCTCCAAAATCACTGCAGATGGTGATTGCAGCCATGAAATTAAAAGATGCTTACTCCTTGGAAGAAAAGTTATGAGAAACCTAGATAGTATATTGAAAAGCAGAGATATCACTTTGCCAACAAAGCTCCGACTAGTCAAGGCTATGGTTTTTCCAGTGGTCATGTATGGATGTGAGAGTTGGACTGTGAAGAAAGAGGAGCACTGAAGAATTGATGCTTTTGAACTGTGGTATTGGAGAAGACTCTTGGGAGTCCCTCGGACTGCAAGGAGATCCAACCAGTCCATCCTAGAGAAAATCAGTGCTGGATGTTCATTGGAAGGACCGATGCTGAGGCTGAAACTCCGATACTTTGGCCACCTCATGCGAAGAGTTGACTCATAGGAAAAGACTCTGATGCTGGGAGGGATTGGGGACAGGAAGAGAAGGGGACAACAGAGGATAAGATGGCTGGATGGCATCACTGACTCGATGGACATGAGTTTGAGTGAACTCCGGGAGTTGGTGATGGACAGGGAGGCCTGGCATGGTGTGATTCATGGGGTCACAAAGAGTCGGACACGACTGAGTGACTGAACTGAACTGAAGTGAAGTTTCCTGAGATTTCTAAAATGCCTGGGGCTAGGTATGTCTTGCTATGTTTCCTGTAGCACATCTCATAGCTGAGGGAATAAAGTGCTGTCCCTATACAATTAAAGAGCTTTGCATTTTGCTTTAGTTTATTTATTTGATCCATAATAACTTTTAATAATTCACTGACATAGGAAATTTGTGAATTCCTATGTCCTGCTAAACAATAAGGTAAAGCTTAAATTTTATTTGTGGGTTCACTTCAGTCTCCTAAATACACTGTACTGCTTCCTGTCTTTGCCTTACTTAAAATATGCTGCCCTCAAATCATGCTTTCTTTTCTTGTGGAAATCTGACCCATCGCTCAAGGTCCAGCTTATGCCTGACCTCTAGAAAGCTTTTGTCTAATGTATCCAGCCCTGCTGACACCATCTCCTCTGAATGCCCAGAGTACATCTGAACATGACTATAGACTGTGTGCCATGTATAGACTATGTGTAGACTGTGGGCTCTGTGCAGACCGTGTGCTATGGTCTGGATGGAATGGAACAACAGATGTTGTAGTTTCATAAGTGATAGTGTTATCTCCCCAATTAGTTGCTTTGGGCCAGTGACATACTTTCCACTTCTACTTCCCTCTTAAAATCTACATGTCCACAGGATCTAGGATAGTTCCACATACTATGAAGATGGTCCACACAACCCTCTGCATTGCCTGACGATTGATAATGGCAACTCATAATTCCCTTCCCTAACCTGAAATTTGTGGCTGACTCTCAGTGGACTCATTGACAGCCAGACTCCCAATGTTGGACTCTTCTGACCCAGTTACTTGACATGTGGGGGCCCCTGCTTCTGAGAGGTCAGCACTAGGTAGCAGGGGCCACACAGGAGTCAGAATATCTGAGGGCAATTAGATAATGTGCAGTTTCTCATTTCTCAAACAAGTCTAGCCCCACTTTCCCTGACTGCCCCACACTGTGAGAGGCAGGGAGGATCAAACCAAGATTATTTATAAACTGTAAGGCACTATGATTTATAAGAAATTACCATACTCCTTCACTGGAATATGATTCAGCTCTGGGAGAGACATGGTCCCTGCTTGGGACTTTATTTAAGATAAAGAGTCATTTGCTAGAGAGGATAAATGATAACAGAAAAACAGGAAGATATAACGTGAAACCAGTTCCACTTTGTAGTGTTTTGTAGTGATCGTCAAGAGAGATTCACCTGGGCCAAGCTGACATAGTGGCAACCCAATATTAACTAATCTCGCAAGGGCTAAAACTCAGAGATAAACAGTTAGAAAACAAACCAGGTCATACACCTCCAGCTACTGTGGGAAAGGCAACAGAAGCCCATGATGAGAAAAAAAAAAAGTTTATTGCTGGGAGCCAGTACAGGAGTTCCCATCCATGACAAAGGTCATGCGGAGAGGATCTGACATGCAAAGGCGAATCAGAACTCGAGAGGCCCCCTGGACCTGCCTGAGCATCTACCCCAAAACCAAAATCTGTCTGTTTTACTATTTCACGACTTTCACCAACTCTTCTGACATTAAAGGGGGGGCTATCCCCGACCACCTTTCTCTGAAGAAAATCAATTTAGAGCTCTACTTAATAAGCCTCCTGGGCATAATAGGAGTGTTTCAATTCAAAGCCCTCTGATGACTTTCTAGCTTGCCTGACAGGTTTGTTCGGACTCCTGCAGCTACGCATGTGATTGCTCACAGCCTTCCAACCAGGAGAGGCATGGGAAGCTTAAGATATTCTAACAATACAGAGCTTCTCAGAGAGTTAAAATTGTTAGAATAGAACTAGTAGAGGATTTCTTTGTTGAGCTAATGCTTGCTGCCAAGTTTCCATATCCCTTACCTACTGTGTCCCTGGGAGTGTATTGATTAATATAGTTGGTATATAGAAATGTAAGTAGTAGCTTTAATGTTTGTAACCTTGGACCCTTGAGTTAATTCTTTTCTTGTTATAGCCCACCACACTTTTGCCTTATAGGAATGCAACTTTATCTAACGCTTTTGGAGGGTGGCGCCTGACTTTAGAACAATCACCTTTAGAGAAAATAAGTTTTCTGATTGACCAACCATTATTCAGAAGAAAGGGTCATAAAATGTTAACAGGCCTCCTGGCCAGAAAGTTTGCAGAAAGAAAGCCTGGCTTCGATATAGAGGCAAGGACTGCTGACCTTGCATGACTCTACACCCTCTATTATCCTCAATGCACAACTTGAGGTATAAAAGCTACTTTGGAAAATAAAGTTGTGGGCCATGCTCATCAAGCTTGGTCTCCCCATGTCGTTCTTTCTTGTTTCCTTTTCTCTCCTTTTCTTCTCTGTTCTTCCTTCAGGATGACTAATTTGGAGTGCGGGGGCCCTCTGAGACCACTTATTTGCCCCGGCTTCTAAGACCCACTCGAGAAGGTGCCTAAGGTGGGGCACTTTCCGCGATTTGAGAGGGCGGCTCTGGCCTCCGTGGTCAGTGCAAACCTGATGTCACAGGTTTTATTGGCTTTCTGTGTAAACCAATTAGTTCATGCCTCTGATCTCTCTGCTGTGCTATCCTTTTCGCCAACGCCGTCCTCCCAAGGGAATCCCTGGATCCAACCGGGGCTGGACCCCAGCAGTTTATCTCGAAGACACTATGAAGAATTGATCTGTGCCTCTAAATATACATCACCAGTCTCACAGTTGGATGACTGTACTCAGGAATGTATAGGTAGTTAAAGAAAGTCATTAAAGTTTAGCCTCTCACAGGTTTGATTTCTTTGAGAGTCTTATACCAAATCCCTATCTATTTCACCATCAAAACTGGTGAAAGTCATTAGGCAATCTTAGGACCTTAAGAAATAGGCAAAATGAAGGAATGCTATTGGTATGTAGAGTTTGGCATCACACACAACCCAACTAACATTTATTGGTCTGGATGTAAAGAAGAACAACAAAGTAATAGCAATGACCTAGACCCTCGTTTTGGCACAGGTGTCAGTTTTTGCCACCAAGGGAAAAGTACTAAATATATATATATATATATACTAAAGTACTATAATACTCTGAAGAAGAGGAAAAAGCAGAATTTTAATAAAGCCAAAAATAAGTGTGATACAGTCACACTGCCCTCGGAATGTATCTGAAGTAGCCAGATATGCAAAAACTCTATGTGGTGCCCAGTCCATCCAGACCTCCTGCTAAACCGGTGGGGAAACCGAGAGGAACTGGTTGTCCAGTCCACAAGCAGGAGTAGGGTAAGAGTCAAGTTGAGACAGAAAGAAGTCCTCTCCACCAGTATTGAGAGGAGGACAGGCCCTCTCAGACCTTCTCTGCTCTTATAATGTGACAGAATAACTACAATGTGATTGGAAACAGGCGATAGTCTGGTGAGCTAGGGCCAAGTGCTACCCCGGAAAAGATAAACACCAGTTAAGACATTTTTATGATTTTTCTGGACTTCAAGATAAGTACATAATATATCTCCTGTTTAACTGAGACAGCTCATATCTTACCTTGTTTGATAAAGAAGGAAAGTGAAGCACAAGAGGTGGATGAGTGGCTAGTATCAAACTCTTGATTTGTAAGTGATAGAGCAGGCTCAAACCCTTCTGCTGCTGCAACCTCAGGATTCTTTCTGAGATGACTGTTCTGCTCCATACAAAATGGTACCATTTGAAAAGCTTTAACTATCCTTCTTACCAAGATTCCTGGAATTTCTTCATCCTGCAAGGCCTATCTTGATTCTGCCGACTCCTAAACCATCTTTCAACCTGGCGCTCTGTCAAGTTACACTTCTTTGCCAGTCCATAAATATCAGTCTGAAAGGGGATGAAACAAATGAGTGAGTGCTTAAGAGCAGAGTAGGCTGGCAGGCAAGCAAGAGACACTGAGACCGAGTTACAAGCATTTGTGGAGATGAGAGCGATTCTGCATTAAACCTTGGGCCAGTGCATTTACCCCTTTTGTCATGGAGTCACACACACCCAACCCAAAACAGAGAGAATGTTAATTCTCAGAAAACTCAGTTGCTAAGAAAGACCAATTTTCCATAAGTTGGTAGCAACCCATACATTCAAGTTCCATACATGGCTCACTTCTTCAGCCAATTTTATTTAGGGCCTCCTATGTTGCACGTAGAGTAGTATAGTTTAAGATGTCAATCAAACCCAATCTCTGTATTTTTTCCTGTGAGAAAAATGGGACTCCAAGAGTTTTAACAGCTTGTCCAAGACCTAAAACTAGTAGCAAAGTGAGGATATGAACTTAGGCTCCTGCCCTTTCTGTCATTTCATACAATGTTTCTAATAGATCCAAAACTTTCACATTTAATCATATGCACAGCCTATTTTGGAGAAGGAAATGGCAACCCACTCCAGTATTCTTGCCTGGAGATACCATGGACAGATGAGCCTGGCTGGCTACAGTCTACAGGGTTGCACAGAGTCGGACATGACTTAGCGACTAAACAACAACAGCCGCATGTTTTAAACCAACCTTAAATAATTCCAATTGTAAAAAATAAGGATTACAGATTATAATAATGATGACTGCTTCTCTTCTGGAAGGCAGAAGTTGCAGGTTATGGTTTACAATTGAAAACAATGTGGATGATAGATTTGCTCAAAGATTACAAATGTGAAGTTCTCCCAGGGCCAAATAAGAACCCCGAATGACTGATAGAAGCAGCTCTGCTTCCTGGTGGTATTTTAAGCTGTGTTCTTTCAACACGGGCATATTTTACATGCTAGACCTACAGTACTTTCCACTTCCACAAGGAAATAAGCTCTGTAATTTTTTTGAGATACCAGTCTTCTTGATCTCTCATTTTGCAATGCTGAGTACAAGAAATATTTCAGTTTACTCCTAACTTAATGCATGTTCAGTCACTTCAGTCGTATCTGACCAGGCCCCTCTGTCCATGGGATTCTCCAGGCAAGAACACTGGAGTGGTTGCCATTCCCTTCTCCAGGGGATCTTCCCGACCCAGAGATAACCGCAAGCCTATTACTTAATCTGAAGAGAAAGAAAGCAAAACAAAATATAGACAAGACATATTATACTGTTTCCCTGTAAACTGTCATCTCTAACACTATTATTTTATAGGCCAAAGTTTCACCTCCTGTTCTATGTTGTTTTGGTTTGTTTTTGTGTTTTTGATGGCCCTAAATTGGCAGCTATTCATGGGTGAGTATTTCCTGCAGGCATTGTGCTTGGCACCGAAGATCTGAATGAACAAGATTAGCATTTACGGCGCCTCCCCTTCATGAGGTAAAGTCTGTCTGGTAAGGAAGTCAGAAAATGCAACAAAGAATTCTAATAAATTATGATGAGCACTGAAAGAGGGGAAGGTAAGGGTACCATGGGACCTAACTTCATGTAGGCAATTCCTGGAAGTTATACTTAAGCTAAACCCTGAAAAATGTCCCAAGAAGGAGAAGCTGAAGAAGGGAAGTGTCCTGGCAGCATGTGAAGTCATCTGGGGATGAGAGCACAGAGGAGCTGGGAGTACTCAAAGGACAGAAAGAGGTCTTGCAGGGTAGAAACATACAGACAGATGAGGAGGAAAGATGTAGTCAGGGCCACAGCAAGGAGGGCCTTGCCTGGAATTATCTGAATTTATCTTCAAAATGTTTGCATTTTGAAGGCTTCCTCTTGCAGTGTGTAAAGTATGAAGCACCAGGAGTGAGAGGAGGTAGAGACAGTGTTTACTTTGCCCTGTTATCCTTGACCTCTCTCAGCGAGGTCCCCACAGCAAGGACCTCACACTCCAGATGGGACAAGTCTGGAGGTCTGATTACACTCTCCCAGGCAGCACCAAACTTGTCACAGCCCTATCGCAGGAGGAGAGAACACGGAAGGTTTTGAGGCAACAGAATGCAGTAGGAATGGCAGGGAACTAAAAACAGAAGACTGAGTTCTGCTACTTCCTAGCTCTGCAGCCTTGAGCTGTGTACTCTGACCCACTGTGGAAAATGGGGCATTGACAATGAGTGGTTGCCTCCTGTCTTGTGGGATTGATTTAGGATCTCGGGGCTCTATCTAATCATCTATCATGTGCTACATCAATGCTAGAGATTATGGCTGAACACAGAAAGGAGACCATATACTGAAAATCATTTCAAAAAAAATATTCCTCTACTCCTAAAATAACTTGTAAGCTTGAATAGATTCCCCCAAACAGAAGATAAAATTCAAATCCTATTGCTTGCTCCATAGCAGAACATATTCTGAAATGCAGCAGCACTATATTCTGTACCCTCTGAGACTGAAGGGCTCTGGGTCCAACTTGATTATTTTAAGAGTTTTATTCATTTGATCATTCACAAATGTTTACTGAGCCTCTCACTCACTAGTGCCAGTCACTATTCTAGGCACTGGAGATTCAGCAATGAGCAAAGTCCCTGTTCTCACAGTAGAATTTTCCCAGATCTGAGAACAATACAATTTTACTACCTCATCATTTCTACAGATACCTGATGAATAAGTGCATCTAGAAGATGGTAATCAAACATGATTTGAAGCATTTTTCCTTATTTGGAGCACAGATGAATCTGATTCAAAATCTTGACAACACTGGCCTCATATATCTACAATATTATTGGGATAGAAGTCTTCTTGCAAACAGAAGTCTTTAGTAGTATTTTGTTATTAATATATGAAACAAACATTTATTGAACACCTACTAGGTACACAAAGTTGTGTTAAGATATTATGGGAATACAAACAAGCATACTTAGGAAACTACTGATGTTCCCTTGGGATAATTAATGTTGGGAAGATATATTTGAGAACGTTCCTGTAGAAGTCTACATGATAGTTATAGCCTATGAATAATAAGAGCTGACCTTGACTGTGTGCCAGGCAGTATTCTAAGTACTCAATTCAATCCCTGAATTGAGAGTCCTATGAGGTAACTGCTGTTAACACGCTCAGTTCACAGAGGTGGACACTGAGGCAGAGGGATTAATCTGCTCACCTTCACATACAGTCTGTTCTCACAATTCGTGTTTTTAGCCTGGACATTACAGAGAATGTGTCCGTGGAAGGGAAAGGCTCTCAGGCAGAACCTAGAAGAGAAGCTGCTGCTGCTGCTAAGTCGCTTCAGTCGTGTCCGACTCTGTGTGACCCCATAGACGGCAGCCCACCAGGCTCCTCCGTCCATGAGATTTTCCAGGCAAGAGTATTGGAGTGGGTTGCCATTGCCTTCTCCAGAAGAGAAGCAGTGTGGCCTAAAATGGAGCCATGAAGCCTGGCTACTTGATGCAAAAACCAACTCTCTGGGACCATAGAGGAGCCACTCAACCTCTTTGTCTATCACATGTCTCACCCATAAAATAAACTGGACTAGAGAGCTAGAGAGCCTTTTGCTCTAAAAATGTTTGAATCCATGGTTGAGACAAGCTAGCAACTTGGAATGCCTCTATGGACCCTTCTCCAACTATGGACCACAATATCTGCTTAATGTCAGTCTTACGTTTTCTTTAAATTACCTTTCAGAACTACACATTCATTTGTTCTGCAATAGTTCTCATTGTGTTCTTGCGGAGGAAAAGGGCTAGTTAATAAGTTCTGCTGTTCTTTCATTTTACCAACAGTGGGAAAAATGATCCGTTGGCCAGAGCTATTGGTATGCTATCATGATTCTCTCTTTGAATTTCATCTTGAAATTGTCATGGAGATACACATAGAGAGAGACATACAGATATATAAACAGTGGGCACACAGCTGCACATACACAGTCACAAAGAAGTGTGTGAAACACAGAACAAAACTCTCAGTGGCAGTTCACATGTATAGCTTTTTGGACCTCATCAATACCATGTTATATCCTCTGTGCTAACCAGCATAGAATTGATACTGTGTATCTGAAATGTTTTTGTGTTTTTGGTACAGTCTGTAGCAGCTGAAGAAGAATCTTCGATTTGTGTCCTCAGTTGTCTTAATAAAGTCAGATGTTACGTACCTGTATTACCATTGCAGTGCCCTGTGACTACAGACTTGGAACATTTTGTTAGAGGTGATACCCACCCATCCCTTGAACCAGCACAATTTTTTTTAGTCTTCCTAGCAACTTGTCTTACCTCAGCTATAAATTAAGCAAAAATGCTGTCTACGTGACATTGGCCAAGTTAATGTGTGGGAGTATTGTGGTATCATTTTGTTTCCACATCTGAAATCACTATTAAGTCATCTACTTTGCCTTCTTCTACTATATTCTATCTTCCTAAGTTCTAGTACTTTTATTCTACGGGCATTTTACTGGCCAACTTGTTGTCATCTTGATCTGTTATACAAATACTACCTTGATTTTGTAATCTATGCACAATATAGATTAGATGTTTTGCTTATGCCCCTTCATCTTCATAGTTTAGTAGAAGAAGCTTTCTAACACTTGGGGGTTGATATAACATTTCTTCTATTACCTGATGCAAACGTCCAAATTATAACTACACTAAGCCATACTGTATTGTCAACTGATCTAGAATAATTACTTACAAACATAGCTCTAGCCTCTGAAATACATTTTCAACATCCTGTACACAGTTAAAGACATCATTTAGGCATATTAGAAGCAGCACTTGACAGAGAGTCCAGGGCCAGGGTCCAGGTTTGGATTCAGCTATTAATTAGCTGCATGACCTAGGACAGGTCCTCTGTTGACCTTAGTTTCCTCATCTCAATGTGTAAAGAAGAAAGATGACCTAATCTCTACATTTCTTTCAGCTTTTCTTCACTTTTCTTTAACTGTCAGGTGGCTAATTTATCTTCATAGCTGAGAAGCTTGATAAGAGCCAAATTTTCTACATAGACCTTGAGCCTCGGTATATACGCCCATCAACATTGACTAAATCTGACCAAATGTTCTAAGCCCTTTTAACGACTTTTTTTGACAAAACTTCTTAAATAGAATTCTTTTGAGGTTCCTTTGACCTCTAACTTTGGGGTACTTCTGAGGGCCCCTGAAACATCCCAAAGAGAGATATTAAACTGTGTTTATTTGGTTGGTTAAATTAAATGAAAAATATTATCAAATGAGTAATAAATCCTCTCATGTTATAATGTACTATAAATATTACTAATATAGATATCCTAGAAATTATATAGAGGTCTTAACATTCTGATATGTTCTGGTATTTTATGAAAAACCTGATGACTTCACTAAAGTTAACAAAGGACTGAATGAACCAGCAAATATGCTTATAACTTTTATGGTTTCTATCTGAAAAATTACAGGTTTGAATCTTGTGTTTCCCGGGAGTAGGGAAAACCTTCCTTTCAAACTAATTATGAAAATTGTTTGGTAAAATTATATGTTATAAACAAGACAATTATATTTTTCATCTGACTCCTTCAGAAATTTGAAACTCTTAGGTTTCCAGTAAGTTTATCAAATGAGTTAGGAAGGTTATCTCACTAACAGCTACAAAAATCTCAAGGAATTTTTGAGACCTTAAAAAGGGAAGAATTCACCTAGATTTGTTAGGCAAAATCTGTGATAAGCCTTTCGTGTGAGTTTCTCAGCCCTGTTTTATTTTAAAAGTTCAGTCTGAGACTCTATAAATGTTTCAGCAATATAAAAAGTCTATGATCAATTATGGTTATATAAATCATCAAACCAAAATTAGTGAGAACATACCTATTTTGCAAACAAACTAGTCTTAATTTGGTTATATTTGATAAAAATGAGGGTAACTTTAGGGAGAAAAAGATGTTTCAATAACTGTTAAATCCCAGTTTAAAATAAATAAATAAATAAAATTATTCTCAGATAATTATTAATTGTTCTCAGATAGAAACAAAGGATAATAAGGATTCTCTGAGAGAGTCCTAACTTTTCATAAACATAACTAAATAACTTCCCCTCTGCAAAATTTAAAATGATGCTTAAGCATTATTATCACCAGAGGTAACAGCAGTATTTAGGTGAATGACTTCAGTGTTTTAGAGCAGGTAGAAATAAAGAACATACAGAGATGGCTTGTCAGACTGTCCTCTTTTTAGAAAAAAAAAGGCACATACAGAAGCTGATGGCAGACAAGTTAGAGACAGTGCTGGCTAGCCATGAATAATTCTGAACATGATGCCTGGTGCTATGTGGTCAGATTTCAATATGCTCATTTGTGCAGGGAGTCCGCCAGACCAGTGACACAAAGTGTCATAGAAGAAGCAAGTGAATTCAGCAGATAAGTTCAGGACTTTAAAAATCTATCTATCCTAAAACCACATTAGTACATATTTTTGACTTAAAATTACTAGTGAGAGATGTCTGTATTTGTCGGAGAGCGTGTGCCACTTTTGGAGAAGTTTTTATCTCATCTCATTTAAATGTGGGGTATAATGAAACTAGACTTGCCTGGACACTACTATTTTCACATAACCTTTACGTTAAAGTCTTTTTCTGTGGTGTAAACATGCAGTGCACTGTAACATTTCATCAAGTGCGTCTTGTATAGAGAAGAGAATTGTGATTCTCCTAAGGATTCCATCCCTGGGGAGTGGGCAGGAGCACAGACTATTTCTGAGTATTTTGAAGCCTTGGATAAACTAAAGGGTTATGTTCAGGAAAGCCACCCCAAGGGACACTTCTGTAATGTGTGCCGTGTGCACTGACAGTGTCACAGTCATCCAGCGTGCCAGACATGGGCTACTCTGCCTTAATAATGATCCATTTGCATTGGTATACTTCGTATATACCCTACCATTGAAAATTACATTTTGATCTTTATACCCAAATTGTCAGTGTTCAACACTAGTTAAATGTTACTTTATATCATTATAAATGTATTTTTTATATTGTATATTATTATTGTGTCACTTTATATTATGCTCAAAGCTCAACATTCAGAAAACGAAGATCATGGCACCCGGTCCCACCACTTCATGAGAAATAGATGGGGAAACAGTGGAAACAGTGTCAGACTTTATTTTTCTGGGCTTCAAAATCACTGCAGATGGTGACTGCAGCCATCAAATTAAAAGATGCTTACTCCTTGGAAGGAAAGTTATGACCAACCTAGATAGCATATTCAAAAGCAGAGACATTACTTTGCCAACAAAGGTTTGTCTAGTCAAGGCTATGGTTTTTCCTGTGGTCATGTATGGATGTGAGAGTTGGACCGTGAAGAAGGCTGAGCGCCGAAGAATTGATGCTTTTGAACTGTGGTGTTGGAGAAGACTCTTGAGCGTCCCTTGCACTGCAAGGAGATCCAACCAGTCCATTCTGAAGGAGATCAGCCCTGGGATTTCTTTGGAAGGAATGATGCTAAAGCTGAAACTCCAGTACTTTGGCCACCTCATGCGAAGAGTTGACTCATTGGAAAAGACTCTGATGCTGGGAGGGATTGGGGGCAGGAGGAGAAGGGGATGACAGAGGATGAGATGGCTGGATGGCATCACTGACTCGATGGACGTGAGTCTGAGTGAACTCCGGGAGTTGGTGATGGACAGGGAGGCCTGGCATGCTGCGATTCATGGAGTCGCAAAGAGTCAGACACGACCGAGTGACTGATCCGATCTGATCTGATATTATGCTCAGAATGCTTTATAACTTATCAACAGAGGAAAAAATCCAAATGAAACAAATTATTTGCTGCTCAACTGAAACTAACTTTTTGCATAGATGAGGTAAGCAACAGATGATGGAAATATTAAGAAAGGAGATTTTAAAATCCCAAAACAAAGAATTTGTACTTACTTGAGATGGTTTCTTTGTGGAATGTTTGAAAAAATTCTCTAAAACAGAATTTGGTATAATCTTCTTCCGAACTTCCTCTTTAATGCCCAATGTTTTTGCTAGAGGTGAAGCAATAAACCTATGAAAATATAAACAAAAGAAAGAGTCAGACATGGCTGAGAAACTAACACTTGCTTTTCAAGTTCAAAATCTGAGAATGAATCCACAATGTCCTCAGGAAAGTCAAGCTGGAACTTTAGATTCCAAATGAAAGATCAGTCATTAGACTACCTAAAGCCAAAATCTGCCTTATAGAAATTCAAAGAGCAAAATTTGAGATCTTTATACAAGCAATAACTTAAAATACAAAATACACTTGACTAAACATACAGGGGTGAGGGGTGCTAACAGTGCAGTGAAAATCCTCCTCATATAGCTTATAGTCAGCCCCTAGGTAAGTGGTTCCTCCTTATTCAAGGTTTTACATCCATGGGTTCAACCAACCGTAGATTTAGCACTGTAGTATTTACTACTGTAAAAAATCTGCTTAACAAGTGGACCCTGCAGTTCAAACCCTTGTTGTTCAAGGGTCAACTGTACTTGAAGTGAAGTGAAGTGAAGTGAAGTTGCTCAGCCGTGTCCAACTCTTTGCAACCCCGTGGACTATAGCCCACCAAGCTCCTCCGTCCATGGGATTCTCCAGGCAAGAATACTGGAGTGGGTTGCCATTTCCTTCTCCAGGGGATCTTCCCAACCAGGGATTGAACCCAGGTCTCCTGCCTTGCAGGCAGACGCTTTAACCTCTGAGCCATAAACTCAAATACATTTATATGTAATATCCAGGAACCAGGATAAACCATTCTATTTAGTTTCATTTTTAAGACTACTAAAGATTAAGATAAATGTTTTGTTATTATTTTCTTTGGTGATATTACCTTAAAGAAATTATCATGTCCCCTATTTAAAGTTCTAACTAATGAAAAATAGCATGACTCTTGAGTAAATATTATTTAGCAATGGGATTGATAGGTTGTATGGCAAGTATACACTTAACTTTATAAGAACTTAGTGAATGTTTTCCAAAGTGTCTATAATATTTTACATTTCCATCAATAATGTGCCAGAGTTCCAGTTATTCCATATCTCTGCCAGTAGTTGGTATTGCCAGTATTTTTAATTTTAGCAATTCTACTGGGTGTGTAGTAGCTTTTATTGATTTTATATTCTAATTTCTATTATTTCTTAATTTCTGCTTGTTATAAATTCAGTTTGCTTTTTTCCCTTGTTTATTAAGGTAGAAGGTTAGATTACTGATTTGAGATCTTTTTTTCTTTTTAAATATATGTGGTTATAGCTATAAATGTCCTAGTAAGCACTGCTTTTGCTGAATCCCATAAGTTTTGGTATGGTGCTTTCTTTTTCATTCATCTTATAGGATTTTCTAGTTTACCTGTGATTTCTCCTCTGACCCATAGGTTATTAGAGGTATACTGTTTAATTTCCATATATTTGCTGATTTCTCAATTTCCTTCTGTTATGGACTTCTAATTTCATTCAATAGTGGTCAGAAAACATACCTTGTATGATTTCAATCCTCTCGCTTTTATTGAGATTAGTTTTAAGGCCTAACACATGGTCTATTCTGGAGAATGTTCCTCGTGCACAAGAGAAGAATGTGTATTCTGCTGTTATTGGTGATGTGCTCTATAGATGTGTGTTAGGTCTAGTTCAGTTATAACACTGATCAAGTCTATTTCTTTGTTGATTTTCTGCCTAGTTGTTCTATCCATTATTGAAAATGGAGTATTGAAGTTTACAGCTATTATTGTTGAATTGTTTATTTCTCCTTTCAATTCTGTTTGCTTCATGTTTTGGGGACTATGTTGCTAAGTACATATACGTTTATAATTGTTATATCATCTTGATATGTTTACCCTTTTATAGTATAAAATATCCTTTGTTTCCAGCAACTATTCAAAGGCTGTTAAACTGTCTGGTATTAGTATAGCCAAGGACGAGGAGCCTGGAGGGCTGCAGTCCATGGAGTCGCAAAGAAACGGACACGACTTAGTGACTAAACAACAACGATAAAGTATAGCCATCCCAGCTCTCTTTTGGTTATTGCTAGCATGATATATATTTTTTTATTCTTTCACTTTCAACCTATTTATGTCTTTGAACTTACAGTGAGTCTTTCATAGAAATTATATAGTTGGATCATATAATAATATTTCTATCCAGTCCTCCTATCTATGTCTTTTAGTTGGAGTATTTAATTCATTTACATTTAATGCAAATTACACTTAATTACTGATAAAACAGGATTTATATCTGTCACTTTGCTATTTACTATCTATACAGCTTATGATTTTTTGTTTCTCTATCCTTCCATTACTATCTTCTCTGTGTTAAACAGATATTTTCTAGTGTATTCTTTTAATTCCTTCTCTTTTTTTTATTATTTTTAAAAATCATCTTCTTAGTGGTTAATCTAGGGATTACCTAGGGATTACAGTTAACATCTTAATTTATAATTTTCTAATTCAGATTAATAGTAAACAATTTAAGCACTATACAAAACTCCATTACCTCCCCTCTCTGCACTGCTACTGTCATATAAATTATGTACTTATAAATTGTGTTCCCATCAACAGACATTTATGATTATGACTTTATGCAGCTGTCTTTCAAATCAGATAGGAGTAAAACATATTACCAAAACAAATGCATTTATTCCTTTTATTTCTTATGTGGGTCCTTTATTGGTGCTCTTTATTTCTTCATGTGGATTCAAGTTACTGTCTGCATCCTCTGCTTTCAGTCAGTAGGACTCCCTTTAGTATTTCTCATAGGGCAGGTCTGCTTAGCAACAAATTCTTCCAGTTTTTGCTTATCTGGAAATGTCTTATTTTCTCTCATTTTGAAGGATAATTTTGCATGGTTGACAGTTTTTTTTTTTTTCCTTATTATTTGTCCTCCTACTGCCTTTGGCTTCCATGGTTGCTGATGAGAAATCAACTCAATATTATCACAGATCACTGTTATGTGATAATATGCTTCTCTCTCCTTGCTTTCAAGATTCTATCTTTCAACAGTTTGCTTATGATATATCTAGATATGAATTTCTTTAATTAAGCTTATTCTTCTTGGAGTTTGACTAGTTTCCCAAATTACAGATTAATGTGTGTCATCAGATTTGGGGAAATTTTAGCCACTATTTCTTCAAATATTTTCTATCCTGTTCATTTCCTCCTCTTCTTCTGGAATTCCCATTATATATATGTTGTTATGCTTCATCAGGGCCCACAGGTCTCTGAGGCTCTTCATTTTTCTGTATTCTTTTTATTTTCTATTCCTTAGACTGCTGACTCTTTCTTCTCCCTGCCCAAAAATGCTGTTAAGGCCCTCCAGTGAATTTTTAATATGAGTTATTATACTTAACAAGTCCCAAATTTCTATTTGATTTCTTTTTATAATCTATAATTTTATCTCTTTACTGATATTCTTAAGTTAGTGAGACATTTCTTTCCTTAGTTTTTAAGCATGGTTTTCTCTAGTTCTTTGAACATTTTTAAAATAGTTGACTTAAAGTCTTGTCTAATAAGTTTAACATCCAGGCTTTGTAGGGGACACACTCTATTGACTGCTGGATTTTTTTTCCTGTGTATGAGCTATACTTTCTTATTTTGTTGCATGTCATAATTTTTGCTTAAAAGTAGACATGCTTACTAATATAATGTGGCAACTCTGGAAATCAGAATATCCCCCTCTTCAGAGTTTGTTGTTGTTCGTGCTATTTGTTGTCCATTTGTTGTTTACTTTTAAAATCCGATCTGTAAAGTCTATATTCTTTATGTGTGGGCACTAAAGTCTTTATTAGGTTAGCTTAGTGGTCTACTAACAATTAGACAGAGATGTCCTTAAATGCCTGGAACCAATAAATCTTCCAGTGTTTGCTAAGGGGCTCGTGTACACTTCAGGGCACACCTTCAACACTCAACCAGGCAGTGGACAACTTTGCCTTAGCCTTCACTTCCTGTTTGCAAAAGCCTTAAGGTCATCCAGAGGTGAGAGCTTTGGACTCACTTCTAGATCATACTTCTTGATCATGTGGGTGGCCCTGGGCATGCCCATAGCTCTACAAATTCAAGTGGCCTTCTAACTTCCAAGAGTATGTCAGAGCTTTTCAAAATCCCCTATGGACATATTTCCCAGCTTATCTTTTAAAAAGGAAAGCTTTTTGTTTATTGTTTGACCCATTAATTATCCACTATCCTCAGTTCAGTTCACTTCAGTCACTCAGTTGTGTCCAACTCTTTGCCATCCCATGGACTGCAACACACCAGGCTTCCCTGGCCATCATCACATCCTGGAGCTTCCTCAAACTCATGTCCATAAACTCGGTGATATTCAGCCATCTCAGCCCCTATTGTCCCCTTCTTCTCCTGCCTTCAATCTTTCCCAGCATCAAGGTCTTTTCCAATGAGTCAGCTTCCCATCAGGGAGCCAAAGTATTGGAGCTTCAGCTTCAGCATCAGTCCTTCCAATGAATATTCAGGACTGATTTCCTTTAGGATAGACTGGTTGGATCTCCTTGCAGTCCAAGGGACTCGCAAGAGTCTTCTCCAACACCAGAGTTCAAAAGCATTAATTCTTTGGTGCTCTGCTTTCTTTATAGTCCAGCTCTCACATCCATCCATGACTACTGGAAAAACCATAGCTTTGACTAGACAGACCTTTCTTGGCAAAGTAATGTCTCTGCTGTCTAGGCTGGTCATAGCTTGGAGCCCAAGAAAATTAAGTCTGTCACTGTTACCACTGTTTCCCCATCTACTTCCAATGAAGTGATGGGACCAGATGCCATGATCTTAGTTTCCTGAATGTCAAGTTTTAAGCCAAATTTCTCATTCTCCTCTTTTACTTTCATCAAGAGGCTCTTTAGTTCTTCTTCACATTCTGCCATAAGGGTGGTGTCATCTACATATCTGAGTTTACTGATATTTCTCCTGGCAATCTTAATTACAGCTTGGGCTTCATCCAGCCCGACATTTCACATGATGTACTCTGCGTAGAAGTTAAATAAGCAGGGTGACAATATACAGCCTTTTTGTACTCCTTTCCTAATTTGGAACCAGTCTGTTGTTCCATGTCCTGTTCTAACTGTTGCTTGTTGACCTACATACAAATTTCTCAGGAGACAGGTAAAGTGGTCTGGTATTCCCATCTCTTCAAGAATTTTCCAGTTTGTTGTGATCCACACAGTCAAAGACTTTGGTGTAATCAATAAAGCAGAAGTAGATGTTTTTCTGGAACTCTCTTGGTTTTTGATGATCCAATGGATATTGGCAATTTGATCTCTGGTTCCTCTGCCTTTTCTAAATGCAACTTGAACATCTGGAAGTTCATGGTTCACGTACTGTTGAAGGCTGGTTTGGGCAACTCTGAGCATTACTTTCTAGCATGTGACATGAGTACAATTGTGCAGTAGTTTGAACATTCTTTGGCATTGCCTTTCTTTGGGATTGGAATGAAAACTGACCTTTTCCAGCCCTATGGCCACTGCTGAGTTTTCCAAATTTGCTGGCATATTGAGTGCAGCACTTTCACAGCATCATTTTTCAGGATTTGAAATAGCTCAACTGGAATTCCATCACCTCTTCTAGCTTTGTTCATAGTGATGCTTCATAAGGCCAACTTGACTTCACATTCCAGGATGTCTGGCTCTAGGTGAGTGATCATACCATCATGGTTATCTGGGTCATGAAGGTCTTTTTGTATAGTTCTGTGTATTCTTGCCACCTCTTCTTAATATCTTCTGCTTCTGTTCAATCAGATCAGATCAGTCGCTCAGTCGTGTCCGACTCTTTGAGACCCCATGAATAGCAACACACCAGGCCTCCCTGTTCATCACCAACTCCCGGAGTTCACCCAGACTCACGTCCATCGAGTCAATGATGCTATCCAGCCATCTCATCCTCTGTCGTCCCCTTCTCCTCCTGCTCCCAATCCCTCCCAGCATCAGAGTCTTTTCCAATGAGTCAACTCTTTGCCTGAGGTGGCCCAAGTACTGGAGTTTCAGCTTTAGCATCATTCCTTCCAAAGAAATCCCAGGGCTGATCTCCTTCAGAATGGACTGGTTGGATCTCCTTGCAGTCCAAGGGACTTGCAAGAGTCTTCTCCAACACCACAGTTCAAAAGCATCAATTCTTCGGCGCTCAGCCTTCTTCACAGTCCAACTCTCACATCCATACATGACCACGGGAAAAACCATAGCCTTGACTAGACGAACTTTTGTTCGCAAAGTAATGTCTCTGCTTTTGAATATGCTATCTAGATTGGTCATAACTTTCCTTCCAAGGAGTAAGCGTCTTTTAATTTCATGGCTGCATCACCATCTGCAGTGATTTTGAAGCCCAGAAAAATAAAGTCTGACACTGTTTCCACTGTTTCCCCATCTATTTCCCATGAAGTGATGGGACCAGATGCCATGATCTTCATTTTCTGAATGTTGAGCTTTAAGCCAACTTTTTCACTGTCCACTTTCACTTTCATCAAGAGGCTTTTTAGTTCCTCTTCACTTTCTGCCATAAGGCTGGTGTCATCTGCATATCTGAGGTGATTGATATCTCTCCCAGCAATCTTGATTCCAGCTTGTGTTTCTTCCAGTCCAGCGTTTCTCATGATGTACTCTGCATATGAGTTAAATACACAGGGTGACAATATACAGCCTTGACGAACTCCATCTCCTATTTGGAACCAGTCTGTTGTTCCATGTCCAGTTCTAACTGTTGCTTCCTGACCTGCATACAGATTTCTCAAGAGGCAGATCAGGTGGTCTGGTATTCCCATCTCTTTCAGAATTTTCCACAGTTTACTGTGATCCACACAGTCAAAGGCTTTGGCATAGTCAATAAAGCAGAAATAGATGTTTTTCTGGAACTCTCTTGCTTTTTCCACGATCCAGCGGATGTTGGCAATTTGATCTCTGGTTCCTCTGCCTTTTCTAAAACCAGCTTGAACATCAGGAAATCCACGGTTCACATATTGCTGAAGCCTGGCTTGGAGAATTTTGAGCATTACTTTACTAGCGTGTGAGATGAGTGCAATTGTGCGGTAGTTTGAGCATTCTTTGGCACTGCCTTTCTTTGGGATTGGAATGAAACCTGACCTTTTCCAGTCCTATGGCCACTGCTGAGTTTTCCAAATTTGCTGGCATATTGAGTGCAGCACTTTCACAGCATCATCTTTCAGGATTTGGAATAGCTCAACTGGAATTCCATCACCTCCACTAGCTTTGTTCGTAGTGATGCTTTCTAAGGCCCCCTTGACTTCACATTCCAGGATGTCTGGCTCTAGGTCAGTGATCACACCATCGTGATTATCTGGGTCATGAAGATTTTTTTTTGTACAGTTCTTCTGTGTATTCTTGCCATCTCTTCTTAATATCTTCTGCTTCTGTTAGGTCCATACCATTTCTGTCCTTTATCGAGCCCATCTTTGCATGAAATGTTCCTTTGGTATCTCTGATTTTTTGAAGAGATCCGTAGTCTTTCCCATTCTGTTGTTTTCCTCTATTTCTTTGCATTGATCGCTGAAGAAGGCTTTCTTATCTCTTCTTGCTATTCTTTGGATCTCTGCATTCAGATGTTTATATCTTTCCTTTTCTCCTTTGCTTTTCACTTCTCTTCTTTTCACAGCTATTTGTAAGGCCTCCCCAGACAGCCATTTTGCTTTTTTGCATTTCTTTTCCATGGGGATGGCTTCTGTTAGGTCCATGCTATTTCTGTCCTTTATTGTGCCCACCTTTCATGAAATGTTCCCTTGGTATCTCTAATTTTCTTGAAGATATCTCTAGTTTTTCCCATTGTATTGTTTTAATCTATTTGTTTGCATTGATCTCTGAGGAAGGCTTTCCTATCTCTCCTTGCTATTCTTTGGAACTCTGCATTCAAATGGGTATATCTTTCCTTTTCCACTACCCTCAGGCAGTTCCAAAGTTAATCAATTATCTCTAATTGTTTCAGACAAGTACCTCTTCTCTCCCCAAGGGAAAAGGGAAATAAAGACAGTTTATGAGTAGTGCCCTTTCAAGGAACCAACAGACAGGTCAGAGAATGACAATTCTCTGGGAATGATGGTTTGAAGGAGCTCCAACTCTGTTCTGCTTCCTTCAGTGGTCACCAGGCTGCTGGTTTCCATTGAAATCGTGGGTTGTTGGTTTTTCAAAGCTATCAGAGAGGAGGAAAGGTAAGTATAGAAATAGGGCAAGTTAAAATGCCACAAAGCTTGCTGCTCTTTCCAACAGTCAGCTGTATTTTTTTCAATAACACTCTCTGGATTGCTGCAAGCCTCTGGTTAATTCTGAATTCTGAAAAGTTAATTTGACAGTTTTTGCTAGTTTCCTGATGTTATGAAGGAGAAAATTTTCAGAGATCCTTACTCTGACATTTTTGTTAACTTCCAGTGCATAGTGGTTTTACTTTGCATTTTGGTAATGATTAATGGTATTGAACATCTTCTATGTGTTTAGTTGCTATTAACATCTCCTTTGGTGAGATTGCTGCTCCAACTTTCAGCCATTTAAAAAAATCAGGTCTTTTTGTCTGTTATTGAGTTATGAGTTCTTTACACATTCTGACTCTAAGTCCCTCATCAAATATATACAAAATGTCTTGTATAGATTTTCTAAACTGACTTACCGCTCCATTTTATCGACATCTTTTAAAAATAACTATTAATGCATTTTTACATATCATACAATTCATCATATCAAGTATACTATTCAGTGATTTTTTTTTAGTAAATTTACCAAGTTGTACAATTATTACCATGAATCAGCTTTAGAACATTTTCATAATTCCAATATAATACCTCATATATATTTACTTTAATCCCTGCTCCCTGTCAATCCTGTTACAGGCAATCACTACTCTACTTTCTATCTTTATAACTGCCTTTTCTGGATATTTAATGTAATAGAGTCATATAATTTGTGGTTGCTTGTGCCTGGCTTCTTTCATTGAGTAATGTTTTTGAGATCCATCAATGTATCTGGATGCATTTGAAGTTCATTCATTTTTATTGCCAAATAATCTATTGTATAGATTTATATTTGCATTAACAATGCCTTCTGAAGAACACTTTCGCTATTTACCAGGAGAAATAAAAACATATACCTACACAAATTCTTCTACTCAAATGTTCACAGAAGCTTTATTTGTAAAAGGCCAAAGCTGTAAACAATCCAAATTTCCATACTAGTTAAAGGATAATAAATTTCAGTATAGCAATATGTTGAAAGACTACTCAGCAATGACAAAGAATCACTGATACATATAATGACAGGAAAAAAAAACAAACCTCAAAAGCATTACGCTAAGTGAAAGAAATCAGACACAAAAGACTATAATCTATGTGATTCCATCTATAAGAAATCCTAGAAAAAGGAAAATTATACTGACAAAGCATTTTAGTGATTGCAAGGAGGCAGTAGGTAGGAAGAGAATTAACTACACAGGGTACAGGGATGTTTTCAGCCAATTGAAATCTTCTACATTATAATTGTGGCGATAGTTACATGCATTTGTCAAAATGCATCAAATTCCGGATGAACTTTCTTATATGTAAATCATACCTCAGTAAAGCTGATTAAAAATCACATGTCCCTATTTTTCCCTTAGTTCTAACAAAGGCTCCATTGTCTGATAGGTCAGGCTATTCTAGTATTCAGAAGTTTCTGTATGTAATTAAATGCTGGAAATTTAGTTATGAATGATCATTTGGCCCTTAAATTCATTTTTATAACCATGGAATTGAATAAAAATTTTTGGGATTTCCCTGGCAGTCCAATGGTTAAGACTCCAAGTTCCCAATGCAGGGGGCATAGGTTTGGTCCCTGATTGGGGAACTAAGATCCCATATGCTACATGGTATGGCCAAAAATTAAAAAATTAAATTTTATGAAAATACTCTGATAAAATGTATTAGTTAGCCTTAGTGTTGAGCTGCTCAGTCGTGTCCAACACTTTGCAACCCAGTAGACTGTAGCTGGCCAGGCTTCTTTGTCCATGGGATTCTCCAGGCAAGCATACTGGAGTAGGTTGCCATTCCCTTCTCTAGGGGATCTCCGTGACCCAGGGACTGAACCTGGGTCTCCCACATTGCAGGCAGATTATATACCATCTGAGCCACCAAGGAAGCCAGGATAAAATGTATAAGTCAATCTAACTTCCAGATGGCCTAAGTTCTCCTGGAAATGGCCCATACATTTCAAAGCCAAATAAAGTATAACATTTCCCTCTGAGGG
Organism: Bubalus kerabau; assembly: GCF_029407905.1. Classification (NCBI taxonomy): domain Eukaryota; kingdom Metazoa; phylum Chordata; class Mammalia; order Artiodactyla; family Bovidae; genus Bubalus; species Bubalus kerabau. The sequence continues at coordinate 6,848,076 of NC_073642.1, read as the reverse complement.
TCATGTGAGAGATAAGCATACACAATGGATAAAAATACATATCTATAACATACTTGCTGATATGAGGAAAACATCTACAGTCAAAGCATTAATTTAAAGAAGAAAGAGAAATAATAGTCCTGTTTGTTAACATGTCCAGGCTTCAAGAACAGAAATAACATTTTCAGTAAAACAGAGGACGTATATAAGTACAGTTTGCTACTTTAGCATTATATTTCTTTTCAAAAGAATCTAAACAATCAATTCACCTTTTACTTATGTATTCACTTATACATATGTAAGTAATACATAAATATGAATAGGTGCTTAATTAAAAACTTATTTTAAAAAGGGAGAGAATAAAGAAACACAATAAATATTTGATAAACTGAACTTAAAAAAGGAAGGAAATGACAGGTCTTAGCTCTATAAGGACCTTAGACATGAACTTGCCTGAACTTTCATTGTATTGATATGGAATAGAAGGGAAAAATCTCACAGGAAGAAAAGAGAATGTGAACTTCTAGTGCCATGTAAAACAGTTCAAAGTTAGGTTAATCACCAGGGCATGAGTCGCAGGCTTGCTCCTATTGCACAGCTGCGCCTTCAGATGCCTCGTTCAGACACCTCTTCACTTGGCACTACAACAGCCACCTGTGAGCCAAAAGCCGAGCAGTCCCAGAGCACCACCCCACACATACTTTTTCTTTCAATATTCTTTTATGGAATAAAAAAGAAGGCAAGCCTAGGCATTTATTAAGCATGTGAAGTTTAAATACTTCTCCTAGACAGAAACAACAGCCTACTGCCATTAAGATTGATTCCTAGTTCCTGAGAATTGAAAGGCTCTATGATCAGAGTTTAATCAGAAGGTTTTATATGAAAGAACACAGATCTGAAGCAATGCAAGTCCCAGAAAACATTTAAGTCCAAGGTATATATTTTGAGACTTTCAACTGAAGATAGTAACAATCCTTTTTCAATTCCTGTAAACTGCTACACCTACCCTTCTTTAAAGAACCCTTAATGCCCTCATGTTGCTCAGTGGAAATGGCAGAGGCCAGAAATCTACTCATTGTATCATTAAAAGTAAAAGAAAAGGGCTTCCCTGGTGGCTCAGTGGTAAAGAATCTGCCTACCACTGCAGGAAACACAAGTTCAACCCCTGATCCTGGAAGATCCTGTATGTCGTGGAACAACTAAGACCATTTACGATTACTGAACCTGTGCTCTAGAGCCCACAAGTCACGACTACTGAGCCCATGAGTGCTGCAACTACTGAGGCCTGAGTTCCCTAGAGTCCAAGAGAAGCCACCGCTGTGCGCTGCAACTGGAGGGTAGCCCCTGCTTGCCACAACTGGAGAAAAGCCCTCAAAGCAATGAAGACCCAGCACAGACAAAATAAATAAACAAAATTATAAAAGTAAAAGAAAAAAAGCTTACCTTCTGATTTTACCACCCTTACTCTTGCCCTGGACTCTTCCAGGGCCATAATTTACTCGGGGATAATGTGCTTATTCCACATGTACTTAAATTTGAGTAGCTTAGATCCCCTCTAAATCATACTTCAGACACAAAGAAGGATGTATAGAATAATCTGGATGTACTAGTTAGTAACTGCTATTCTAGACCCCTCCCCCCCAAAATATCAAAGCATAAGGCACAAATTAAAACTTGTAAGGAAAAGAAAGTCTAAATACAAAGCAAATGTCAGTAACTTTCAAATGATCTACTTATTTGTTCTTCATCTGTTGGTCTCTGTACTCCTTTCTGGGAAGGGCCCTTTCTCATTTTGAATGGCTCCTAGCTAAGATAAAAATGAGCCAGACAAATCAAAACTCCAGGTCACTTCCTAGAATGAGGAGGTATAACACAAACATAATGCAGGACAAAAGAAAGAAGCTTTCTTGTGATATCACAGGATATGCTGAAACATGGTGTCAAGTTTACATGAAGTTTTGATAGGAAAGTTCATATTTGCTATCATCTCCTTAAGCCATTTCTATATTCCCAAAGGATATCAATTTACTCTCTTTTGCTATCAGGAGTATTTCATTGTGAAAGCCCTAGAAGTTCTGGTTCAGGGGAAAATAAAAACTCAGCAACCCTGAATCTGGTGTCACAGCTTGTGGGCTCAAGTTTCAGGTCTACTCTTTACCTACTAACCATGTGACCTTGGCCAGCTCACTTAGCTCTCATTTTCTTGACTGAGATCATACCACTTATAATTTTATATATCTCTTAAACTATAGGCTTCTATTCAAATGCAAGGTGTAAGTAATATCTTATGATCTAAGCAGTTTAATCTAATGAAAAATACATAAAAGCCCTGAAAAAATATAAATTTCTACTTCAAAAAGCATGATCTTGCTGTCATGTTAAATCTTCCTTCCTTCTTTTGCATTAAAACAGATATGAAAAAAAAAGAGATATGAGATTAGTGGAGCAACACAGTTTTCTGTAGTGTCATGGGATGGAAAAAACTAAGGGTGAGTTATTGGGAGTTAAAGGTATAAGGGGGTAGGAAAGACTATACTTAACCCCTTGAGAAGAAGTAAGAATGGCCCTAAGGATTAAAAGAAGATTTTATTCCTTCCTGATAACTGCTGGAGAGGCCAAGACCAGGACACAGCAAGTTGGTCTTCCTCAGCTATGCTGCTTTGGCAAGCAAAACACTTTTCTAGTTCACTGTCTGATCAAACGTTGAAAATGGAGCTGTCCACACCAAAGTAGGAAATCTGCAAGTGTACAACCTGGATGTCAAGTTCAAAGCTCATCAGACACTACTCAAGAAAAGCAAATATTTCAGGACAGCAGAGTAATTTGCTAATTTACAAGTGCAGCAGCACAATCCTAATTTAGGCATTCTTTGACAAATCCAAACATGTGAGTAAAAGCGGAGTTAACTGTCAAAAAGGAAAACACTATCAAGCATTCTCAGCTAGAGTTTAGTGGTATCAAGCGCTTTCTTTTCTTCCCCCTATCAATAGCACATGGCTGGCCAAAGTAAAGTTGTTATTTGTATAGAAACCTCTTGGACAATCCATGAAACAGAGTTGGTCAAACCCTTGGGATGAGAACCCTGCAAATGGTTATAAACGTACGATCTGCACCACAGTTAGTCTTGGACAAAATGATCTTTATCAGATTTTGTCTTGAAAGAAAGTGAAAGTGAAGTGAAAGTGCAAGTCACTCAGTCGAATGTGACTCTTTGCGACCCCATGGACTACGCAGTCCATGAAATTCTCCAGGCCAGAATACTGGAGCGGGTAGCCTTTCCCTTCTCCAAGGGATCGTCCCAACCCAGGGATCGAACCTAGGTCTCCCACATTGCAGATGGATTTTTTTACCAGCTGAGCCAGAAGGGAAGCCCAAGAATACTGGAGTGGGTAGCCTATCGCTTCTCCAGCAAATTTTCCTGACCCAGGAATTGAATTTCTTGAACCCAGGAGAACCAGGGTCTCCTGCACTGCAGGCAGATTCTTTACCAACTCAGCTACTGGGGATTCTGTTTTAAGCTTATCCAACTCTTGACATTTGAATATTCTTTTGCTCCAAAAAAAATTAATGTGCTAATAACAATTTTTTGAAATAGAGACAACTACCAAAATTATAGATGAACATTTATCTTCAGTTACCATGACACTAGTACAGTTTTAATAAAAAGGTTGGAAGTAATATCTATTTAAAGTAAATTAAGAAAAAAAAAAAGGTCACTTTTTCAGAGAAAGCAAATTGATATTTTTTCTTTGATTTCTTTATCCTTTGGAATGAAGGCTTGCTGTTAAAATTTTCAATAAACCTTTAAACTATGCTATAAAACAATGTTGTTTGGTATTTAATGAGCCATTTCTGCTATTTTATAGCCATTCTAAAATGATAATGCATCCGCTAGTTATACTCTCCTAATACTGCTGACAAAGGACATAGGCACGCATGTCTGTTGTCAGACAACATGGTACGTGGAAGATAAGCTAAGTTCTTGCACCATCATTGACACTAATAAGCTCTGTGATCCTTAACCTTTCTCAATCTCAATTTTCTTCACTGTGAAACTAATGTACTTGTGGAGACAGAATTTCTGATTTTTATTTGTTCAGTTTCTAGACAACATTTAGTGTGCATGTGATTTCATGAGCGCCCATTAGTGGTGACCTCTGAGCAACAGATTAAGATTCTTTAAGGATCTTACCAAAATCCTTTATTCTAGAGGTGGGGCAAAGAGGGATGGAGAGGAAAGACACACAAACATTACTTACTTTTGAAAAAAATGTCTGATAATTATCAAGACAAAAGCATATGGAATGGTCATATATAAATGAGAAGGCTTCACAAAGATGAGTCCATCGTGATCTTCAAGATCTGACCATTTTATTGTTGGAGGAAGCCAGAATCTTTCCAACCAAAACCATTCTTTAAATGTCTGAAACATTCTAAAAAGATGAAAGAAGAATATATTAGACTTATAAAACAAATACTTAAAACTGAGACAACACTGACACCTTTACTCAAAATACCTAAGCTAGAGAGTTCTGAACAGAGGGTAAGAACGAAGTACTATTATTTAATGGACGTCATGGCTCTTCATTGTATTAAACAGGTATCATTCTGCAGAAACTCTCAGAACAGTTTTGGTAATGGCATGGAAAACTGAAGTTTACACACCACTGTTCATACTCTTGGCACAACATACATTACTATTATGAGAATGTATCTTCCTCTTATATATTTCTATCATATGAAAATTAGTTTAACAATAATCTCTACAACTTCAACATGCCAAAGGCCAGCCTCATAAAATCTCCAAGTAGGTATCCTAAGAATTTCTCTAGAAGATAAAGGATAAGTATATTTAACTTTGTATTACAATGAAGAATTTAAATTACTCCATGTCAACAAATATTTACAGAGATCCATTATTTGTCAAGCCCTGTGCTAAGCACTGAGGATGCAAAGATTAAAAATCCAGTGTTCTTCCCCTAAGGACCTTATATTCTGTGGGCAGGGCAGGCCTGAATGACTGACACATTTTTTTTTTTCTTAGGTGCAATAAAACAGGTTTGTGGTACAATAAAACAGTGTGCTGTAGGCTTCCCTGGTGGCTCAGATGGTAAAGAATCCACCTGCAGTGCGGGAGACCTAGGTTCAATCCCTGGGTTGGGAAGATCCCCTGGAAGAGGGCATGGCAACCCACTCCAGCATTCTTGCCTGGAGAACCCCCATCGACAGAGGAGCCTGGAGGGCTACAGTCCACAGGGTCTCAAAAAGTTGAACACAACTGAGTGACTAAACACATGCACACACAGCAGGTGCTGTGGAACACAATCAGCACCAAGCCCAGCCAGGACATGTCAGGGAAAGATCACTGGGACAGGTGACCCTTGAGATGTCTTGAACAGTGAAGTGAAGCAAAGTAAAGTGAAGTTGCTCAGTCGTGTCTGACTCTTTGCAAACCCATGGACTGTAGCCTACCAGGATCCTCTGTCCATGGGATTCTCCAGGCAAGAATACTGGAGTGGGTTACTATTTCCTTCTCCAGGGGATCTTCCTGACCCAGGGATCGAACCTAGGTCTCCCGCATTACCCCCTGAGCCACCAGGGAAGCCTTGAACAATAAATGGAAATAAATCAGAGAAAGGGAGGAAAATGGGAAAGAGGAAATAGAAGTTCTAAGGAAAGAAAGCACACTGATCAAGTAATTAGAAATATAGAACATATAGATGCTCCAGTCCCATCATTTGTGCTATGACAGTTTTAATCTTGACATTTTGCTCTTGAGGATGTTTTGACCTCATCATTCAATAGTTAATCAGAGAAAGAAGTAAAAATGTCCTCAGATTCACTACAGGGTAGTCAAAATAACTTTATCAAAATCTCTTGACTGATAAATAACCCAGTGCCCATGGAACATCACCAGCAGTGTGGTTCAGCCACACTGTAAGAATCCAAGGTGTGGGATGCTTGGTCACACACAGGTGCCCAGAGCCTCAGCTTGTTGTCCTGCCATAATTACTAACAGTGCCCCTTCCTTTCAGAAGTGTCCCAGTTTGGGTAATTAACCATACGGTGACTGTCATCAAAAGCCTGGTGAGACAGTTCAGACTTGGTCACAGAGGATCTGCAATCCATGCTAAGGAACTTGGGCTTTAGCTAATGGAACCAATGAAGAGGATTATGCAGAAGAATAAAATGATCAGATATTTTAGAAAGGCTGCTTGGGAACCTAGGTTCTGTGTGAGCCCACGTGGTGTCTTTGTGCTGTCTAGAGGATGGTGTCCCCTCTGGGCAGACTCAGCCCTTCTACCCAGCACATGAGAGCTGGGCTTCAGCCCCCCGAACCCAGCCAGGCACACACATGGTTGCTCTCTGGCAGTGTTAAATGATGCACATTTCAGGACACTGGAAGACTGGAGAGCAATTCTGAGTTTGAGGTAGCAGATACAGTTAGAAATGGGAAGGTGCAAAGAGCAGTGGCATCAGGGAGCTGAACATGCTGATAACAATGCTGTTCACAGGATTACACATGAGATCCAAAGTGGGTAGAGAATAAAGAGAGGCCAAGAAAGAAGTGAGAACAAGGGGAAAAACAGAAAATTCAAGCAGCTGGAGGTCAAAGAACAAGTCTGGTGGGAAGGAGACTAAGCACCCGAAAAACTGGGAAGACTCTGTCAGAGGTGAGGTCGAGAGTGGAGTTCCGACATTACAGATTTCTGATTTCAGATGTAGAGGAATTCCAGAGTGTGGACTCCAATATCCTTCAGAAAAATCCATACCAAAACCAAACAACTAACCCTGGTGAGATACTCCCTATTTTATTTCATTTCTCATCCACTGCTCAGAGACATGCACATTCAAAGTAGCAGGAACCCAGGCACACCCACACCTGAAAGGCTTGTGTGGAGAGAGAGAAGGGCTGCTTTCTTTTTCATGTATTAATCATTTTACTACAACTTCTACCCTGGAGGAGGATAAGCACCATTAATACAGTCACAAAATTGTGCAAATATGGTGGAATAAAGATCATCAAGGAAGATTTATTGATACTTTCCATCAGTTTTGGGGGCTACAGAAAGGAAGGGGGGCTACAGAAAGGAAAGGGATGATCCTAAAGGGACTTTAGGGAGCTTAGAACCGAGTGAGAACTGACCTAGATCGGGCTCAGGAAGATACAGTACGAACATGAAACAGTTGTTAGGAGGAAAGAATTAACACACGTCCATAAGCGAACTGAGGATTCAGGGAACTGAACGCACTGGTTGCCTGGGCCATCTGACATACCTGACCAAAGACGGAATCAAGAGAGGGAACCTATGATGAAGCGCATAGTCAGATACAGCTCAGAACAAGAGGAGGCACAAGTCTTTGAGTCAGACTACAACTAAAGTTCAAACTTCCTACAGATCTTAGAAATGAGCCCAGGCAACAGGAGTCTCTCTCATCAAAGACAAGCCTTGTTCCAGGCTTCTGTCCTTCATTGCATCAGAATGAACTACTCCTACAAAGGCAAATCTATTTCTTCCTAAAAGTTTGCCTCAGCATGTTCATTACATTATTGGCTCCAAATTTAATAAACTATGACTCAGGAAACAAATAGCAGTGGCAATGAGTTTGTTTTGGTATTATTATAATAATCTTTATACAAAATAGTTTGCTTACTCCTAAAATGCATCTCCAGGCAGTACAGATTGTTTTGTCCAGTGTGCTGCTGCTACTGCTGCTGCTGCTGCTGCTAAGTCGCTTCAGTCGACTCTGTGTGACCCCATAGACGGCAGCCCACCAGGCTCCCCCGTCCCTGGGATTCTCCAGGCAAAAACACTGGAGTGGGTTGCCATTTCCTTCTCCAATTGTCCAGTGTGAAACATAACTAAAAAATAGCTTTCAATGGTTATATAGGAGCTGACATGCTAAATAATATGCAAGCAATAAAATGAGATTTGTTGAAAGCCTAGTAACTTTAACACCCAACAACCAAAAAAAAAAAACACATAAAGGGAGAGAGAAAGAACTTAGAGTTGTAAATGATCCCCTGAAAAATGTAGCTCAAACTGAGAAAAAACTACATTATTTACTATTTCTCCATGTACTGCCACCAAATATCAATTATTGCTGCTTCAAAAGAGTTAAGAATCTCTTCTTCACAGAATACACAAAAATTAACTCAAAATGGAAGCACAGACCTAAATATAAGGGCTAAAAGAATAACACTCTTTGTGTAGGGGTAAGTCTTCATGACCTTGGGTTAAGCAAAGCTTTCTTGCTTATGACACCCAAACCACAAAAATAAAAAACAGATAAATTTGGCCTCATTGAAATTTTGGTTTTCAAACAAACTTTTTGGTTCTCAAAGGATACCATCAAGAAAGTTAAAAGAAAATCTGCAGAGTGGGAGGAAATATTTGAAAATCATAGATCTGATAAGGGACATGTATTTAGAATATGGCAGAAAGTGAAGAGAAACTAAAGAGCCCCTTGATAAGGGTCAAAGAAGGAACACATGTATACCTGTGGTGGATTCATTTTGATATTTGGCAAATCTAATACAGTTATGTAAAGTTTAAAAATAAAATAAAATTAAAAAAAAAAAAAAATGGTACTTGAATATTTCCATTAAAAAAAAAAAAAAAAAAGAAAAAGCTGGTTTGAAACTCAACATGAAAAAAGCTAAGATCATGGCATCTGGTTCCATCACTTCATGGCAAATAGATGGGGAAAAAGTGGAAGCAGTGACAGATTTTATTTTCTTGGGCTCCAAAATCACTGCAGATGGTGACTGCAGCCATGAAATTAAAAGACACTTGCTTCTTGGAAGAAAAGCTATGACAAATCTACACAGTGTACTAAAAATCAGAGACATTACTTTGCCAACAAAGGTCCGTCTAGTCAAAGCTATGGTTTTTCCAATAGTCATACATGGATGTGAGAGCTGGACCATAAAGAAGGCTGAGCACCAAAGAACTGATGCTTTTGAACTGTGGTGCTGCAGAAGACTCTTGAGGGTCCCTTGGACAGCAAGGAGATCAAACCAGTCAATCCTCAAGGAAATCAGTCCTGAATATTCACTGGAAGGACTGATGCTAAAGCTGAAGCGCCAATACTTTGGCCACCTGATGCAAAGAGCTGACTCGTTAGAAAAGACCCTGATGCTGGGAAACACTGAGGGCAAGAGGAGAAGGGGGCGGCAGACAAAAAGATAGTTGGATAGCATCATGACTCAATGGACATAAGTTTGAGCAAACTCCAGGAGATAGTGAAGGACAAGGAAGCCTGGCATGCCACAGTCCATGGGACTGCAAAGAATCCGACATGACTTAGGAAATGAACAGCAACAATAATGCTACTACATGGATGGCTCTTGAAAACATGCTCAATAAAAGGAACCAGGCACAAAAGGCATATTTTGTACGATTCTATTCATGTGAAATGTTCAGAACAGGCAAATGTATGGAAACATGTTAGTAGTTTCTTGGGGTGTACAAATGGGTGTCGGGGGAAATGGGGAGTGACTGCTAATGGGTACAGAGTTTCTTTGGAGTGATGAAACTGTTCACAGGTTGGGTGTGGTGTTGATTGCATAACTCTGTGAATATACTAAAAAAACATTAAATTTCACACTTTAAATGAATGAACTGTATGGTATGTGAGTTACATCTAAAGAAAAAAAACGTTAAAAACTCCCCTTCTAAGCTTCATCCCCTTTAAACCTTTACGTCTTTTAATCCATGGCTCAGCCTGAACTTCATGTTAAAGCTTCCTATCATCTCATTTAAGGGGTTTAAGAGTTATCTCCCAAATTCACCTGAGTCATGATTGTGTCCAAGGGGACTTCCCTGGCAGTACAGTGGTTAGAGTTCTGACCTTTCATTGCCAAGGATGCACGTTTAATCCCTGGTCAGGAAACCCAAGATCCCTCAAGCTGCACAGTGCAGCCAAAACAAAACAAACAAACAAAAAAAAAAACAACTGTGTCTACGAACTCAGAAACAGAAGTAAATGAAGGAAAGACTATATCCAGATTCAGACTTAAGCATGATTTTAAAGTTAATGGCTTTCTGGAAAGAATCATTTTGATATTTGGCAAATCTAATACAGTTATGTAAAGTTTAAAAATAAAATAAAATTAAAAAAAAATAAATAAATAAAATAAAAAAAAAAAAATAAAAAAAAAAATAAAAAGCAAAAATCAACTAACTCCTCTAAGGAGAAGTGGTTTTCCCAGATGATAGCCCTTGGTACAGACTGTTCAATAGATGCCCACAGGCCAACATTCCAGCTCTGGGCAGTGGCTTTACTCATCCAGACTGTTCCTCCAGCCAGCCCCTCTACCATGCCTGCTCTCGAGATGCGATCTGGGGCTAAACTGCGACAAGCACTTTCCTCCTTTCTGCCGTTTCAGTCTAGCAGCAGGAAGCCAGTCACATTCTCTTAGCCTCTCAGCAGCCGTCTTAGGGCCACAGGCCTGTTCCAGCACTGCGGGCATCCTTCACAGTCAGCCTTCTCTGACTGTAGCATACAAGATGTGCCGTTCTGGAGGGAGCAGGGCACCCAGCCCTCATGATAGCAGGGAAGTCATTACTGTGTGTGGATCTGGTGCCATGCCTTTCCCTCTGTGAAAGTCAAGGTGGACAATTCTCCATCTGCTGGCTGTTGGCCTGGGCTTGGCCAAATGGACTTTGAATCTGGAGCAGACAGGGACAAGCGGGAGTGCGGCAGCAGATGGCATTCTACCCAGCTGCTGCTGCTGAGAAGACAGCTGTCATCTCTCGGCTTCCTGCCCTTCCTGATCGCTGTGGTCTCTTGGTTTCTACTGTGGTCCAGGTTTGACCTACCACCTTTTTTGGTGCTGTGAGTCACTTTCAGTGAAGTCTTTTTTTTAAGGTAATAAGAAACAGGTGGCTTCCACTGCTTATAATCAAGAGTGATGACTGATACACCTAGCATTTTCCTTATCCTCTTAGGAGAAACTGAGAGTTCCAACTCAGCTGTCTGAACCTTGAACTTCAGGTAGCTTGCAGCATCTGCCAATTTCTCCATCTGGTTAGCCACCAATCTCTCTTGCCCACAAAAGACACTCACTAGTCCCCTTTCCTTTCTTTCTCTCCCATTTTTGCTCCTGTTCTGCATACTACATTTCAAAGTCGACAGTTGTGCTCAGTCATTACTTAAACAGTTTTTTGGTTGTTCAGCTTAACACAGGCTACTGGCCTCCCTAAGCCAGCCTTAAAAAGTTTGGTGAATGACAAATATTATCTACACAGAGTGGAATGGTACCTGATGCTGTATTAACTAAGTATCATAATATTTAAACAATCCTTAGATGGAAACAAAATGAGATGGAAAGATCCCTGTGTTTTTAAAACTGGACAAGTTACTGCTTAAAACAGCAAAAGAGACACTGATGTATAGAACAGTCTTATGGACTCTGTGGGAGAGGGAGAGGGTGGGAAGATTTGGGAGAATGGCATTGAAACTTGTAAAATATCATGTATGAAATGAGTTGCCAGTCCAGGTTCGATGCACGATACTGGAGGCTTGGGGCTGGTGCACTGGGACGACCCAGAGGGATGGAATGGGGAGGGAGGAGGGAGGAGGGTTCAGGATGGGGAACACATGTATACCTGTGGCGGATTCATTTTGATATTTGGCAAATCTAATACAGTTATGTAAAGTTTAAAAATAAAATAAAATTAAAAAAAAAAAAGAAAAAAAAGTCCTAAGCATTTGTAACAATGAATCTCATTCTGGGACCCTACCCATGACTCACTCACTTTTGAACACTCTGAGAAGCTCACTAAATATCATATCAAACTCATAGCCCACCTCTTGTCTTTATTAATTCGGCTGAAATCTAGGTTTTTCTGGCAACTGAAAATTGCCACGAGTATTGACAACTCTTCAGTCTCTGCTTAGAGTCCTCTGGGAAGCAAACGTATTCATTTACTCCTTGGCCATTCTCAGTCCCTTTTTTTCTCATCAGCTACTCAAACTCCATTTTCCCCATCTTTTGTACAATCTCTAAGTACTGAAATCCCTATTTATATAAAAAGGATATCTGAAGGAACTTCAATTTTTACCTATATAAAAAATCTGAAGCTGTTTTTAAAAATAGGAAATATTTGCAAGAAAAGTACCTGAAGTTATTTCCTTTTACTTTGGGGAAGTAATGAAAGTGGCATCTTAACCCAGCTGTGTTTTCCCACTAATACTGTGGAAATTTTAAACCCTATTTTCAACTCCAGCTGCCAGTAGTTTGCAGGAAAACCATCTAATGCATGTAGGTTTTTATGACTCATTATTTTCTGACCTCATGGATACAGAACCCAGCAGGGTGAAAGAAGCCTGCTAAGCCACTTTTTTAGACACACACTATTAAATCTGACCTTAGGACTTGAAGATATAAAATCATCTGGGTTACAAGTTTATCACTATTTGAAGCAACATTTTTGTAAAATTCTGAAAAAATGTGTTACTCCAACTATTGCTGAGGTAAGAACTCTAAATCAGGCTGAGGTTTTGGACAGCTTCTGAAATCTATCAATCCAATCCCAACTATAAACACCACATTAGTTGAGAAGATAGCTCTACAGAACATATATCTTGGATATGAGGAGAATGAAAGAAAGCGTCTCTACAGAACAGAAAATATTGCTCAGATACAGGATGGTGATGAGAAATGGGAAGTTAAGAAAATAAGTTTAACTGAAGTAAATTCCTGAGCAATGCAAGTGAAAGAGAGACACTCTTGAATCAATATTCTTGGTCTTTGAGTATTATTATGGTTGGAGGATATGAAAGTTGGTGAGAGTTTTTGAGACTGGGAGACCAGCTGGATTAAGTGGGACCAGGGTTTTCTGGTGAAGAAAGTCAGCTCCAGAAGAGCAGGGATCTTGCCCAGCTCATTCACTGCTGTATACCCAGAGCTTGCCACACAGCAGACACTACCTAAGTGTCTGCTGAATGAATCAACGGAGGGTTTATACTATGGTCAAAAATGATATCTAATTTAACTATGTACAACTTCATTTTTATTAGTTGCAAAACAACTTTTAAAATTTGGTGCAGGAGGTCAGGCAAACATGTTTATTTACCTTCAGTCTTATTTTTTTTTCTTTGGAACTAACTCTACTAACTCAGTCAAAACAACTGGTTTATGCCTTTAAGATAAAACAGAAAGAAAAATATGAGCACCTAGTTGCTTCCTGTGAACTGTGCCAACTGTAAATTCCAATTCTAAAAGCATTTTAAGTTGTGCCTTTTCAAATGGATAAGACAATGCAAAGGACAGAGCAACTTAACTCTGAAAGATATTTATTATGACTAAGTTAGTGCATAAAAAGTTAATAAATACCTGGGCTTATAGCTTTAGAAAACTGAAGAGAAGGGGAAAAAAGTCCTATACTTTAGGTAAAGAATTAACTTACAACAAGAAAAAAACAATTTTAATTCTCTCATACTGAATTTTACAGTTATATCAATTTAAAGCCTTGAAGAAATTCAGAATAGATTTAGAGACTAAAAGGAAAATTTCTGAGGATCTGTAGCAAAAACATGGTATCACCTCGAAGACGCCATTGAGGGGCATCAGGATGTCCTAGGTATCCATTCATCCTGACTTTTAGTTATAGATCCCCAACCTAACCCCCAAGTTCAACCTGGACACATGGCTGCCCTGCCATGCAAGACAACATTTCCTAACCTCCCTTTAGCATGGCTAGATGTGGCCATCCATGACTATGTCTCAGTCAACGACACAGGAACAGAACTGATTTGGGTAATCTTCCCAAAGACCAAGCTGCATGCCCTGGTTTCTCTCCTGCCCAACAGTTGGAAGTGGGGATGACAGACCTGGAGCAACCTTTGAAGCCAATCAGCACATTAGCTCCAGTCTACCCATATCTGGACTGTTATGTGCAAGGGAAACAAAATTCTTTATCATGTAAGTCACTGAATTTTGATGCTGTTTGCCTGCTCTGTGAAATGATTCTGGTCCCTTCAGCCCCTTTACCTATTTCCCTTTGCCAGTTGGCCCAGGAGCTTTTTAAAGTAGGGAGTGGTGGAGAGACACTGCAGAAGAGAGTTTTGTTTTTGGCTCTGGTGTGCTTCCAATGAAGGCTCCAGGAGCCCCCAGCAGCCAGCAAAACCCATCAGTGCCTTCCTGAGGAGTTTTGTGGCCAAGTATCTCCAAAGAAACACTCCCCAATTGACAGCACCCTAGACAGCAAATTTCTTGCAAGTTCCTGAGGGCTGGTTCCATAGCCAGCCAGTTCTCCTGGTTCCAATAGCAACCCTGTATGCTCTTTCAACTCCGGGAGTTGCTGATGGACAGGGAGGCCTCACATGCTGCAGTCCATGGGGTCTCAAAGAGTCGGACATGACTGAACTGACTGAACTGATGCTCTTTCAAAGGAGTCTGCACATCAGCCTTGGGGGCTACTTCCTTGTGTACTCTATCTCAGCCCCAGGGGTCATGACTGCTTCCTACAGCTGTGATTCCTATAATCTTAGAGTTCTTCCTACTGGCCAAACCTTCATTCTCTAATGCTTCCTGACTTGATGGAAAAGTCTAACAAACTTTATGTGCTTACTCTAATACCAATTAACAAAAGCTAAAGTTATACTGAACAAAAGGCCTCTGAAAATGAAATAAGAAAGAGCCTTCTCATTTTCCCCTTCTGATGCTGTATATAGAGTTTGCTTAGAGATTAAGGGTAGACTTGAGATTTCAGGAAGATGTGCTTCTACATTTTTGCTTCCACTGATTCCAAAGCATAGGTTAATGTCTCCATGAGCCAGCTATCACTTTCTACTAAGACAATACTTTTTCACTGTTAGTAAACATTATGGAAAAATTTCCAGCAGAGCTAATAAACCCTTAAAATGCCAACAAGGCACTTGGCATCTGTACGGGGTCACTTTCTCTCTCAAGCCAAGCCCCTTCCCTGGTGCTGTTCTCTTCAGGCCATGTTTCTCTTGGCTCTAAGAAAACTGCGCAATACGCCTTGATCTAGGTTCCTAACTTAAATAGCCCCTTCGTAACTCAAATAATGAGCCAGTTCAGTTCAGTTCAGTCACTCAGTCATGTCCGACTCTGCGACCCCATGAACTGCAGCATGCCAGGCCTCCCTGTCCATCACCAATAATGAGCCAGTAATATTTAATTCCTAGAAAAGTACAAGCAGGGTCGCCATTTGCTGTCGTGCACGGAAGAAACCCCCTTGGAGATGGCTTTGCCTCTGGCTTATTGTCCAAAGCAACTCCAGGTGTGTTTGGAGGCAGCTGTCACTGCCCTTCCCCAGCGCACACTCTCTCAGTGCACACTCTCACACTCTTCCCCACTGTGCCTTCTCTCAGTGCACATTCTCACTCTCTTCCCCAGTGTGCATTCTCTCAGTGCACACTCTCACTCTCTTTCCCAGTGTGCATTCTCTCAGTGCACACTCTCACACTCTTCCCCAGTGAGCACTCTCTCAGTGCACACTCTCACACTCCTCCCCAGTGCGCACTCTCTCAGTGCACACTCTCACACTCTTCCCCAGTGAGCACTCTCTCAGTGCACACTCTCACACTCCTCCCCAGTGCACACTCTCACTGCCATTCCCCAGTGTGCACTCTCTCAGTGCACACTCTCACACTCTTCCCCACTGTGCATTCTCTCAGTGCACACTCTCACACTCCTCCCCAGTGCACACTCTCTCATCTCAGTGCACACTCTCACACTCCTCCCCAGTGAGCACTCTCTCATTGCACACTCTCACACTCCTCCCCAGTGAGCCCTCTCTCAGTGCACACTCTCACACTCTTCCCCAGTGTGCACTCTCTCAGTGCACAGTCTCACACACTTCCCTAGTGCACACTCTCACACTCTTCCCCAGTGCACACTCTCTCAGTGCACAGTCTCACACTCTTCCCCAGTGTGCACTCTCTCAGTGCACACTCTCACACTCTTCCCCAGTGCAGACTCTCACTGCCCTTCCCCAGTGAACACTTTTACACTCTTCCCCAGTGCACACACTCTCAGTGCACACTCTCACACTCTTCCGCAGTGCACACTCTCACTGCCCTTCCCCAGTGAACACTCTTACACTCTTCCCCAGTGCATACACTCTCAGTGCACACTCTCACACTCTTCCCCAGTGCACACTCTCAACTGCCCTTCCCCAGTGCACACTCTTACACTCTTCCCCAGTGCACACACTCTCAGTGCACACTCTCACACTCTTCCGCAGTGCACACTCTCACTGCCCTTCCCCAGTGTGCACTCTCTCAGTGCACACTCTCACAGTCTTCCCCAGTGCGCACTCTCACACTCTTCCTCAGTTTGCACACTTCTGTGAGTGAGAAACTTGTAGCACGGCCCTGGACCGCTGGACCCCCGGTCTGCTTTTCTAGGCTCTCTTCTGCTCCCTTTCCCCCTCACTTTCTGATCCCACAAGCAAGCTGGTTGACTTTATGACCCTTAGAGCAAAAGGCAAGCCAACTCCTTTCCTGCCTCAGGGCATATGCACAGACTGCTCCTTATGCTGAGTTCATCCATCTTCACACTACTCTGGCCTCCTTATTCTTCAAGTCTCAATTTAAGTGCCTCTAAGATCTTTATCGAAACTTTCCATGACCCCTGACCCCATCACTCCTACAGCTAAAAGAAACATTCCTGTTAGATTCTTCTATTACTGCATTCTTTTTCTTCAAAACATGTATCAAGCTTGTAATTTTATATATGTTGATTTGATTAAAGTCTGGTTCCCTCCCCAGACCTCAAGTTCTACTAGAGCAAGGACTACAGTTATTTTGCTCATAACAGCATCCGTAAGTCGGCTTACAGAAACTGAAGAAACAGTAAGTTCTCAATAGATATTAACGGAGCCAGTATAACACAGTGGTCAATTACATGGACTTTGGAGACAGATGGTCTAGGTTCTGACACTTTAACTAGCTATGTGCTCTTGGACAACTAATGACAATTTCCTTATCTACAAAACAGAAATAATAATAGTACTACACTGATGAAGTTGTTAAAATGACAAAGTGAGTAAATATTTGTAAATGACTGTACTATATGCCTGTTAAATTGTAAATTGGAGTCAAGTTATTAAATACCATGTTGCCCTTCTAAGGAGAAGAACTAAATGAACTTTCACTTCCTAAAATTCTATACATGACACCTATTACATTAAAAGACAAATTTAAAAATAACACTCAGTGCTAATGATGCTATAAATGTTTTATATATATCATTTACATGTAAATATAAAACCATTACATTCCTATGTTACTGGTGGCAACATAAATGATAATACCATCATCCTGGAATGAAATAATAAATTTTAGGAGTCATGAAAATGTTCAAGCCTACCTAGAAATATGTGTTATCTGAGCAAAAAAATTTAAACCCTGGTTAATAAATAACACTTTAGTGTTAGTAAATTATGGATTTTAAAAATCTGTAATGTTTAAATACATTTTTAAAATGTTAATTTTATGTAATAATACACAGTTAATGCTAAAAATTGTGAAATTTATTGGAGAAGACAATGGCTCCAGTACTCTTGCCTGGAGGATCCCATGGACAGAGGAGCCTGGTGGGCTAGAGTCCAAGGGTTGCAAAAAGTCAGACATGACTGAGTGACTGTGGGCTACAGTCCAAGGGTTGCAAAAAGTCAGACATGACTGAGTGACTAACACACACATGAAATGTATAAATATGAAAAGTTTTATAACATGTTTAAAAAAAGAAAATTCAAAATTACATCTATACTATGAGCACATGATAGTGTATGGTCTATATAACATACTATTTTAATCATATACATATATGTGTGTGAGCATGTTTGCAGGGACAAAATCTAGATGGAAACATGAAAACAATAATTGAAAACAGCAAAATTCTGGGTATTTAAGATTTTTAAATTGCTGCTTTCCCAGTAGGCATCCAGCTTCCCATGACTAAAATATGTTATTAAGGTGATTTATTTCACCTTATTTTTTTTAAGGGGCTAATTTTTTTTTTTTTGGAAATTGCATTTATTAAGTTAATGTTTCAAACACAAAAACTAATAGCTGATTTGAAATAAGGCAAGTTTGTTACCTAGGTAAAACTTATCACAGCCTTTCTATACACACAAACAGGTAACTAAAATTTTAAAATGTGCTTATTTGGTCAACAGGAAGACAGATTCTTGAGATCTATAAACTGACTTTAGATTCTGGAGATAATAAAGATAACACAGCAAAAGGCATTTAAGGAGGCTGCTGCTGCTGCTGCTAAGTCGCTTCAGTCATGTCCGACTCTGTGCAACCCCACAGATGGCAGCCCACCAGGCTCCCCCGTCCCTGGGATTCTCCAGGCAAGAACACTGGAGTAGGTTGCCATTTCCTTCTCCAATGCAGGAAAGTGAAAAGTGAAAGTGAAGTCGCTCAGTTGTGTCTGACTCTTTGTGACCCCATGGACTGTAGCCCACCAGGCTCCTCCATCCATAGGATTTTCCAGGCAAGAGTACTGGAGTGGAGTGCCATTGCCTTCTCTGATTTAAGGAGGCAGTAGTCACCAAAAAGTAATTCTCCAGGATGCCTCTTCACCTTAATCTGGTTCATCTCTGATCTAGTCATTAAGTGACAAAGACTGCCAAAGGCCAGCTCAGGACAGAGAGAGGCAAGTTACTGACGAAGTATTTTCAGACTGGTGATATGGATAGGAGCTCACACAAACACAGCTACGGCTGAAATCAGAAGGATGTAAAGCAACGTTACACAATAGGTAAGCTTCAGAAAAATGCACATCCTAGGGTTCAAAGAAGAGGCATCCAAGATGATTGAGAATAAATCTATGAGAAAGTAATACAGATTTGATAATTTTGCCTTCAAAGGTAGAATTCCCTTTCTCTCTTTCCCCTGCCCTGCCCCTTTTAGCTAACTTTAGAAGCCTAAAATACAAATTAATGGCTGGGTAACCAGAAAATGGTGTTGCAATGGAAAGAAATCTTAACTCAATTAGCATCATGTCAGCATTTCCTTTCCAGTTGCTATTAAATATGTTGCTCTTCTCCTCCGAGTCCTTTCTTACAGGCTCTCCTCCCTTGTCTGGTGAGTCACACATCTTGCTTCACAAATTAACCTGTTATTAGTCCCAGGCACAAGTGAGTGATGTAGGCAAAAGCAAGGGAGTTGAGAACCTTGTTGCTGCTAGTGACTCAGAGGAGCCCAAGTGGAGGCCCTCATTCTGTCTCAAGTTTTCCCATTGGAGAAACTGGAGGATTGGCTGGGTGCAGAGCCTGCAGAAGCTCCTGCCTCACTTAGTCTCAGGTCAGGAAGACTACCATACAAATCACAAACCTGAAATCGAAGAATTAAAAAAAAAAAGGAATGCAGTGTTACATACACCACCTTAAGTAGTTCACTGTCTTTCAAATAGCTGAAAATAAAGAACTTTGGATCTAGAGTCAGATGGCCTGGGTTCTATCTGTCACTTAATAGCTAAATGGTCTTGGACAACTCAGCCTCTCTGAATCTTCATCTGAATTACCATTAAATGGTGCTAATTCTACAAGGACCTGTTGTGGATTAAGAGTGATAAGGCAATGGCACCCCACTCCAGTACTCTTGCCTGGAAAATCCCATGGACAGAGGAGCCCGGTAGGCTGCAGACCATGGGGTCGCGAAGAGTCGGACACGACTGAGCGACTTCACTTTCACTTTTTCCTTTCATGCACTGGAGAAGGAAATGGCAACCCACTCCAGTGTGCTTGCCTGGAGAATCCCAGGGACAGGGGAGCCTGGTGGGCTGCTGTCTATGGGGTCGCACAGAGTCGGACATGACTGAAGCGACTTAGCAGCAGCAGCAGGTATGTAAAAATACTTGAATACAGTGAAGTACAGAATCAATGTTATATAATGATACTATCTTACTATCCTGACCTTATTGGGTAGGGGCAAGAATCCTTAAATCTTAAATAATAAGATTAAATGCTAAGTTTAAAAAGATTTTCCAAGGGAGAGGAATGGGACACCTCCTGTCCTTCATAGCTGCCTTCCTGCCATGAAGTGCACATCTCTCACTACTGAGAAAAGATAACTGATTTCGTAATTTTCTTTCAGTAAAGGGAGCCCACATAACAGATACAAACTGTGCTAAACAGACAGCCTGGAGACAAGCCCTGAAGAGGCTGTATTGTGTAGCGTCACCTGGTTCCCACCTCCCCAAAGATCACAAGCGGGATGCCCAGGCCTCCCCACACACAACACACTGGGACAGAATTTCAGGACAGGACGTGTAGGAACCCAAGGCCTACTGGCCTGTCAAGAATAAGTGTTTGGGAATCTGAACACACATCCTCACCCCTTTAAAGCTATATGATCTCATCTGTAAAACAGGTATAACAATTTTTATGTCCGTAAAATCTAGGTCAGGATTAATGAGGCCGTGTGTCTAAATCACTTTGCATAATGCTTGGTGTATAGTAAGTGCCCAGTAAACTGCAGGTGTTGGTACTGTGGTCACTATTTACATTTCCTCCTCAAGAGTATTGTGGACTTTCAGGTGGCACCACAGCCAGCCATCATTCATTGATTTCCTACAATACCTTGATCAGTATTGAAGTTACTCGACCAAGTGTTAGTTGGGAAAAGCTTTTCTGATGGATAATTCATTGCCTTGACAGGGTAGGTAATTAATTTTCTCAGTGTCAGCAAGATTTCTTACATCATGATACTTGTCCTGTGCAGTCTCAACAAAGGAATCTTCCATGACAGACAGTGAAACCTATAGAAGGGTGCACAGCCACATCTTGATCAAGACGGAATTTGGGGATTTCCCAGGTGGTCCAATGGTTAAGAATCCATCTTGCAATGCAGTGCAATGCAGGGGATACTTGTTTGATCCTTGGTCCAGGAAGACCCTACATACCATGGAGCAACTAAGCCCATGTGCCACAACTGCTGAGGCCTGCAAGCCACAGAGGCCTGCTCTGCAATAAGAGGAAGCCCAAACACTGCAATGAGAAGCCCAAACACTGCAACTAGAGAAAGCCTGTGTGTAGCAACCAAGCCCCACCGCAGCCAAAAATAAACAATTTTTTTAAAAGGAAGGAATTTGGAACATCTGTCTTATTCACTGATAAAGAGGAGGCAAGTTTACTTTTAGGGAAGGACTTAGTGGCTCACCAGGGAAGGCTCCCCTGATGGCTCAGATGGTAAAGAATCTGCCTGCAATGCAGGAGACCTGGATTTGATCCCTGGGTTGGGAAGATCCCCCTGGAGAAGGGAATGGCTATCTACTCCAGTATTCTGACCTGGAGAATTCTGAGGACAGAGGAGCCTGGCAGGCTATAGTCTATGGGATCGCAGAGAGTCAGACTTGACTAAGTCACTTTCACTTTGGTGTTATCAGGGCAACATGATGAAGCAAGCCCCCAATTTTAATATTTAAAATATTTGCTTATGAAATATTTTCAATTGCCTCTGCAGAAGGAAGCATCCCTTGGAAATGAACAAGATGACAAAGATTCGCATAGTCTTCAGATAAGGGTGGCATGCATGGGTGTGACGACACAGGACAGGGATGCAGTGAAGAAGTGCAGAAAAATAACCTCAATTACACGTTCCCAGCAGCTTTCTTCTTTGACTAAGAAATCATTAAAAAATAACAATAGAAAGGGGGATTTTTCCCCCTAGCAAGTAGTGCTGGCATGAGATTGGGAAACTGGGCACCTGCTGCCATAGTCACTGTTTCCTCCTTTGAGCAAAAGGGATGGGTCATGTCCCTTCCTCAACCAGGGCAACTTCACTGCCTACGGCCACCAGCTCTTGCTACTTACTCACCCAAAGAAAATAACTTGTGAGATCTCAAAACTGAAAAGAACTAGTCATTCCTGTCCAGGTCTATCTAATTCAAGAAGTCCCTTAATGAAAAAAAAATGCAGGTAACACCCAGGTTTTAAGTAGATGGGGGAGAGACAGAGAGACGGAGACAAAGAGAGACATGTGGCATATTTGCAAAGTCTAGAATACAGAGAAAATATCTCATCTATTAATTATACTTTGGGGAGAATTAATGATTAAAACCATGGCTTTAAATTTCTGGATCTTTTGCCTGCAAAAGTACCTGGAGGGAAAAACATCCTGGGTATATTGTATGAAAATGTAACATATTATTTAAAAATAAAAATTTCCCTAGGTTTCTACACTTCTCAAATATACATTCTTTTGAAAAGGGCATCCTTAAATTTCTTTCCAATATATATTTATATGATTTTCATTTGTCTCTTTGATTTCTGCCATTAGCTGCTATGAATCAAAGAAAATACCACGCTGACACATACCAAGGTCCCAAGTCAGTGCCACACCAAGTATAGCACCAACTCCTTTTCCCTTGCTGGGGAACGTCCAACATGTGCCAATTCAGCCTGCTGCTACTCGACTGATCATGAGGTGGGATCTACAGGTTTCTAAGCCTTTTTAAAATTTCTTCTTCTCTAAACTAAAATTTATTGAGTATTTCCTCAATTTTTTTTTCTGCTAAACCATACAGTAACCTGATTCTGTAAAGCAGGGGCACTTGGGAACCTAGAGAAAAGTGGTGGAACTGGGGCTGGGCTGACTCACAGGGCAGGTTGCTGGTACCACATGCTATAAGAGGGGATTCCAAGTTCCCCTGTGTCATTCATGTTGGTGAAACTTAATTATAAATGTCTTAAGGTTGACCAAAAAGAAAAAGATGCTGGGAAAGTAAACAAAATAATCATATGATATTCAATTCCTACTGTACTGAAGAGCACAGATCCAGAACTTTAATGTTTTACCTAACACATCCATATTAACACTTAGATCTTTATACATTTTGAGTTTAGAAACAAGATTTTGTCCATATAGATATTCAAATGGTTATTCTTTCCTTATAGTATCTATAATGTTATAAATCAAGGGTCCAATATGTATTGGAGTTAATGTATTGCAACTGATATGTAAAGCAGAGGTCTATTTTTGGAATTTCTCGTCTTTTTCATGGGTCTAGTGTGATTTTGACTTTAATATATATATTTTAAATTACCTAGTTAAGTCTTCCTTTCAGCTAGTACTGAGAACCACTACCAGCTATAAAGGCTTTCCTGGTGGCTCAGTGGTAAAGTATCTGTCTGCAACACAGGAGACTCAGGTTTGATCCCTGGGCCTGGAAGATCCCTTTGAGGAGGGCATGGCAACCCACTCCAGTATTCTTGCCTGGAGAATCACATGAACAGAGGAGCCAGGCAGGCTACAGTCCATAGGGTGGCAAAGAGTCAGACATGAGTGATGCACGCACCAGCTACAAAATTATTAGGTCAGGCCAGAAAGGTTATGCAGTGGAATGGAATAGAAGAGAAAACATCAATACATATCAAATATTGTTTGGGAAACTTTTTCCAATTAATGTGTGTGTGCATTCTAAGTGGAGATCTGGAAGTATTTACCATCAGTGATCATCAAAAAACAAACAACAAAAAAAGGTTTGAAAACCACCGCTAAAATGTAACCTGTGAAAAAATTACTTAGGAAAATCCAACCTGAATATTATTTTACAGCCATCATCTAGCAAAGTTCTGAAGTTTTTCTCTTCCACAGGTGGTTGTAGACCAGAATTCACAGAAGGCAGATATACTGGAAACAAGCAAGGGAAAGCCGAGCTAATGGAACAGGAGGAGCTCATTACAAGTCTGTATGCTGACCCAAGGTCAGAAGTAACGGTGAGCCTGCGATGGGAACATCACACACGAAAACTACTCATCTGCACAGTTTGAGATTTGTTCAGTATCAGCATATTTTAGTTTTAAAGTTTTAATCAGATGTCAAGCAAGAAAACAAAATTTGAGGGGAAGAAATTGAAGCCAATTTAGTTATTAAATGATGTTAAGTAATCTTCATTATTGAAGAAAAGGCTCTTAGAATTTTTGCTTGAATCTTGAAATAATTATTGTTCAGCCTGTCAGTATAACCAGTGAGTATTTATTGACTACCTGCTAAAGTATGTCTGGCCAATGAAACCAAATAAAAGAAATAGGCCTTGTTTTTGAACATAAGGACTTTATAAAGAACAAGTGGATTGTGCCATATGATTTTCCCTTCCTAATTACTTCATTTTAGAATATGGAAATGTAAGTAAAAATGATTTCAAATCCCTCAATGTAATATTTTATCTTTTCAAATAACCTAAATATATGTATTAGCTGTGAATTTTACAGTTTTCCCATTAATAAGAATTGTATTTGGTAATTATTTCACAATATATACAAATATTAAATTATTATGTAACAACATCTGAAACTAATATGTAAATTATATCTCAGTTTTTTAAAAAGCTAGAAAACTGCTTCCATTTCTCCTTTCTCCAGGCCCAGTGACCACACACCATGTATTTCAGAGGGCAGAAGGCCCAATCTATCGCACTCTATGACATGAGAACTAAACTTTTGCTGCACACACAAAGTATGTATCTTTTGATTTTGTTTTTATATTATGCACATGAATGTGTGTGGATGTGTGTGTGTCTGTGTCTATGTCATGTGTGTGCATGTGCGTGTGTGTGTCTGTGTGGGGTATGTTTGTGTATACCAATCCTGAGCAGAGGGATTTAGAAATTCTGGTTAAGTATCTCAGTTTCCTGGTATTTCCTGAAGATATAATTCAGGGAAAAAAGGGAGCCTTTTCATTGAGTTGGAATTTCTGTACACTAAATGCCAGCTATGCATCAGGTCTCTGGTCAGCTCACACTCCTTAGAACACTGCACAACTGCTCTCCAAAGACTTGCCAGTGACCATGTGGGCAAAAAAATAAAGAGAAAATGGTTTTTAAAATGAACCAAAACATTTTCTATTTGAGCAGCATATGAACACTCACTGCCTGGAAAATTCTAAATCCTCCTACCTGGGAAAGGAGGACTGTATCTCAAGGTCACATCCCCTCTTACACAGCTCTCTTCCATTTGTTAGTGGGTTTCTGCAGACTTTAAGGTCTGATAATAATGAAATTTCAAAATAATTTAACTGTTTCAAAACAGTGATTTCTGCAGTCCACTTATAATCAAACATCTGTCCCCCATTCACAGTAATCCCTGGAGAGAATTCAGGCTATTATAGTATTATATAAGGCTAAAGATTCTTAATCTGCCCATCCACCTGCTGTTTGAGGGTTTATTACCTAAGCCTTAATTAAGCTTTTAACTTGGTTTATATTTTCATCCTTTAAAATCCTTGCTACAAGACACAATCTTAAGGCAACATGACCCATAAAATGATGAGACTGATTGTTGCACTGGGCTTACAAAAGTAAGTCTTGTCACTTTACAAAGCCTTCTTTCATAGTGCCAACTCTCTGGTCTGGGCTGACACAGAGTTGTTCAGTCATTCTGTGTCTACCAACTACATAAAAAAACTCAGGGTGTATAAGACCAACAAGGACAGTGGTATTGGGTACGCAGGTGTTGCCAGGAAAAGGAAGAATACAGTTGCACTGGATTCCAGAGGGAGCTTCCCTGTGTCCCTCTCATATTTCTCTGATATGATCTGCAGTTTATTGGGATTCAAAGTTAGGGACAGATGCCAAAATACTATTCTTGATGCCAATTGGCCTACTTAACTACAGGCTTTTAGCTGGTAAATAAGTCAGTTGCTCTTGCCCCCAATCTGTCTTTATAAAGGTATATTATCTCCAGTTCAAGCTTTGTCCCTAAATTCACACTGGGAAGGCCCTGGAAAGCCCAGGGCTCTTGAGTAGATGGCCTGACCTAAAGCACATGAATTGTTGCCACACCACACTCTGTTCCATGAGTTCTTGGAGCCAGACCCTCCTCCCACACCTCTCCTGTCAGTAATGCTTCTACTATGGCTTTGTGGGCCCAGGAAAACTCAGATGAATTCTCTGTGTGTGTGCGTGCGTGTGTGTAAATGTTTGCATAAAAGCACATCCTTCCTGACCTCTAACTCTGAAATGATTAGAACAAACTGACTTTTGTAAAAGAAGTATCTGATGTTCTTGCTTTTTGCCAAATTCTACTATATTTTAAGGGAATCTTGGCACAGAACTTTCATTACCCTGCTTCAGAGGCTATGTCAAAGCCAGACTGTATCCACCAAAAAGGGTCTCAATAATCATAATGTGATTTTCACAGAAAGTCAGTCACACAATAATATAATAAATAAGCACCAGTCAGCTCCATGAGGGCAGGGTCTTGCCTCTGTTGTCACTGCTGATATCCCCATGCCCAGAACAGGATCCAGCATGTCAAAGCATCAACAAGTTATTGGAGAAATGACTATTATTGATCGAAAGTCTACCATTTTTCAATCATGCAGATGACACTTTCATTATTTGTCTCTCTAGTCCTTATAACAAGGCTATGTGATGGACATTATTACAATTAGCTTATAAATAAGGAAACTGAGGTTTGAAGAATTTCACTAACTTGCCTAGGTCACATAGCAGGGATTCAAATCTAGGTCTGTCTGCCTTTCTAGTCCATGTTCAGTCAACTTCATCATGACTTCACTCCCAGAGCAGAAGCAAATATAGATTCACGCTTGGTCTTTTGCTCTATCAGATATCAAAATTTTCATATTATGGATTCAGAAACTCCTCCATGTGACAAGGACTCATAAAGGGCTGATGGAAAAGGATAGGAATACAGAGGGCTCCAATCATACATATATTCTGTGTGCAGAAAGGCAACAGAGTTCTGGCTCTCTCACTTCCCTACTACGCTGCTATAAATCTGAGACTAAATTTCCTTATCTGAAAATGGCATGAGTCTTGTCTCACTGAATTAAACGTGAACTGCATAAATACACAGTAAGGACTCAATTAGTGCAGTTTACTGCTAAACCCAGAATTATCTTCAAACTTATGGAAATTAATGTGATTGCTTTTAGAAATGACAGAAATTTTTTAATGGGAAGACTATACAATTATTATCTGTATCTATTTTCCTCTTCAAGAATTTGTCCCTTTGTCCAGGATTTTACTGATGAAATTTTAAGTGGAAACCCAAGAGAAATGAAAGGTGTTTTTTTGGGGGTATATTAATATTTATTAATTTTATTAATATTTATTAATACTATAAGATGCAACACTATTCAAATTACTACACTAATACAACTATCAATAATAAATCTACCAAGTACAGTTCAAGATTTCTTTGTACTCTCTTGTCCTTGGAGCAGATGTCTCTAAAGGTATACAAATTACTATGTTAAAATTATTTGAATTATTTTTCTATGTATATTTATGTGAAAAGCTTGACATACAGTTAAGGTCCTCTGTTTATGATGACAGTCCACTTTAGTTTATCACTTTCCCCTCATCTTTGATGAGGGATACTATAAAACCTATACTTGATTTAAAAGTCAAATCTGGAAATTCCTGGTGGTCCAGTGCTTGGGACTCCTGTGCTTTCACTGCCAAGGGCCTGGGTTCGATCCCTGGTTGGGGGAACTAAGATCCCACAAGCTGAAATGTGTGGCCAATAAAAAAGTCAAAACCTTATAAATGTGTGTATTTAAAGAAGTTCAATCCTTTGCCTATAGATTCCTTAATTTCCACTTACCCTTATTATATTTCCTTTTTTAAAAATATGCAGACACACACATATATATATAACATATCCTGTGTGTATATAATTTTCCCTTCCTTTTTATACAAAATATAGTATACATAGTGTTAAAGTA
Organism: Bubalus kerabau; assembly: GCF_029407905.1. Taxonomy (NCBI): domain Eukaryota; kingdom Metazoa; phylum Chordata; class Mammalia; order Artiodactyla; family Bovidae; genus Bubalus; species Bubalus kerabau. The sequence goes on along the minus strand of NC_073642.1, from coordinate 6,820,413 downwards.
ATTTTTAAATGTAAGTATTTAGATGAAAATGTCCCAATTATTGCTTTAAAAAGCCCTATCCATAGCAGATACAAACTATTACATATAGGAAGGATAAACAACAAGGTCCTACTGTGTAGCACAGGGAATTGTATTCAATATCCTGTGATAAACCATAATGCAAAAGAATATGAAAAAGTGAAAGTGAAGTCGATCAGTCGTGTCTGACTCTTTGAGACCCTGTGGACAGTAGCCCTCCAGGCAAGAATACTGGAATGGGTTGCCATTTCCTTCTCCAGGGAAAGGTGTTGTTTAAAGTCTGAACCCTCACTTGTAGTGGAGAAAGACCTTGTATATTGCAGATTAATGAATGAATCATCATCCAGCAAGTTCCCCAAATTTCTTTCCCTTGCTCTGTATAAGGCTTTTCAGGAAATAAAATTGCTTAAAAGAATACCCTCACTAAACATGGGTTAGAAAAAATAAAGTTTTGCTTTTGTTTTGTTTTTCTGCACAAAGCTGGAAGTTTTAGAATTAATTAGCTAATGTCTTCTGGACATGACATTATCTCCCTCAAGATGGAACAAGCTTAAAAAGCTTGTCACTGTGAGATGAGCAAGTTCTGCCTTGTTCCAAATTTATGACATTCTTAAGTAGTCTGAAGTGGCCTTTTCTGTGCTGCCTGGAGATCCATGGGCATCCTTTTCATTTCAGCTTGAGTCAAGGCTTTCCACATAAATCAAGCTACGCTGACGGAGCACTCAGCCTCACGTGATTTCATTCTCTGAACAATTCTTCCTGGGCCTTCATTGAATCAGTTTAAACTTGCCAAGAGCAAGTAATACAGGTTAGAAGTTTGAATTCACCATTTACTCTTCATTACTAAAAACTTATCAAGCAAATGGCTTTGAACTTCTGTTTTCTGTCTCTCTCCTGCATCAGGCCAAAAAACAAACATTTTGATCATTTCTCTCTCTCACGCACACATACATACACAGTCAAGACCAACTTGGTTTTGAAGGTACTCAAATAATAACAACATCCATAAGATGGTGCCTACCTTTCTGAAACTTCACTGCACAAAGATGCCCCTGGCTTGTGAAAACAGTCAGAGCCAGACTTCCAGTGCTCCAGCCAGCTTTGTTCTCATCAGAGAGCAACACACCTCACTGCTGTGTAAGCTCTGAAATTCTTTCAGAGACCCACCCTCTAAAGTTGCAGGTCAAGATTTCTGACTGAGGGCAATCAGTGACGTGGGGCACGGCTCCTGGAGGACACCTTCAGGTTCTTCCTGATGCGATGCTGTTTCCTGTTTCACCACTTGGAGAGGAGAAAAGTGGAATCCATTGAGACAGTGAATCACAAATGCATCAATTGCTTCATCATCATTGCGTTTCAGTACACACAGTAAAAAGTTGTTCGTCAACTGCTACTCAGGATAGTCTTGCTCTTTGTATTAAAAGGAACGGGTTTAGTGGCTGAGAGAGACCCGAAACACTGCTAACAGCCCTGCACAGTTCTCTGAGCTGGTCTGACAGTGTATTACTCTCCAGAAGCCTGAAATGTGGGCAGGGATTTTGCTAGCTAAACCACCACCACCACCACCACCACCACCACACCACAAAACTCATTAACTAAGGAGCATCACTCTTAGAAATGCAATTTTTCCACCTGTTTCCTAGCAATTGAGAAAAATCCCCTTTCTGAACCATAAAATGACAAAAAAAATCAGGTCATCTTTTCTTTTTAGAATAGTTGGATGTGATTCGCTTTGTTTTGATTTGTGTCTCAAAGAATAATCATCACAGACAAGGAAAGACAAACTCAGTAGCATGGTATAAACGTTGTTTGCCTGCTTCAGATGCTTCCATTTTAAAAGCAGGTGTCCCTCATTTTACAGAGCTTGAGATGTTACACCTTTTGGAACCATTTTCACTCTCCTTTGTCTGAAGATGAAACAGCTGCAACCGTGGATTATTTAAAGGTGCTCTGACAAGTAAAAAAGCTTCAACAAGTTGATTCCTGTCCGTCTCAGAAGCCGAACCTTGCCTCCCAGGAGGTCTGGGCAGTGCTGCCTCCCTGAAAGCCTGGTTTGAAGCTCTCCTCATTGGCTGACTCTAACCGCTGAAAGACAGCTTTCTTCTTCTGTCAGCTTAATAGCTGACAGCAAAATAAAAGTTGACTAGAGGCAGAGAAGAGGAAAATGCCAGTTTGAAGTTCTCTGAAACTTTACAGTTTCTCAAATTTCCCTAATGAATTTAGTTCAAAGAAGGAAAACTGGTCAAGGCCCTTTCACTCAACACTTGCTTATGCAATTCTCCTAGTCTGGTTTTCTCTTCTCAGATTTTTTCTATTAAAGGGTTCATAAATTTTAAAGCTCATTTGGCAGGCGGTGATCTGTCAGCAGATTGGGCAGTGAATGCACAGACTGTGGTTCAGATCTTACCAGATCTTGCCAGGGGACTATGCAGAATTGCCCCATACTGTACATTTCTAGTCTGTTGTTTAGTCGCTAAGCTGTCTCTGACTCTTTGCAACCCTATGAACTGCAGCACACCATGATTCCCTGTCCTTCACTGTCTCCTGAGTTTGCTCAAACCCATGTCCATTGAGTAGGTGATGTTTTCCAACTATCTCATTCTTTGTTGCCCTCTTCTCTGCTTGCCCTCAATCTTCCCCAGAATCAGGATCTTTTCCAATGAGTTGGCTCTTTGTATCATGTGGCCAAAGTATTGGAGCTTCAGCATCAGTCCTTCCAATGAATACTCAGGACTGATTTCCTTTAGGATGGACTGGTTGGATCTCCTTGCAGCCCAAGGGACTCTCAGAGTCTTCTCTAGCACCACAATTTGAAAGCATCAATTCTTCGGTGCTCAGCCTTCTTTATGGTCCAACTCTCACATTTGTACATGACTACTGGAAATGTACAGCCTGGTAGGCTGCAGTCCATGGGGTCGCTAAGAGTCGGACACGACTGAGCGACTTCACTTTCACTTTTCACTTTCATGCATTGGAGAAGGAAATGGCAACCCACTCCAGTGTTCTTGCCTGGAGAATCCCAGGGACGGGGGAGCCTGGTGGGCTGCCATCTATGGGGTCGCACAGAGTCGGACATGACTGAAGCGACTTAGCAGTAGCAGCAGCACTGGAAAAACCAGAACTTTGACTATATGAACCTTTATTAGCAAAGTGATGTCTCTGCTTTTTAATACTCAGTCTAGATTTGTCACAGGAGACAACCAGTCCTTTAGACTCTCCTCGTGCCCTTTCCCACTATTGTCCAGGCAACAGAAGCAGGCAACTTCCATGCCCGTCCATTGGCTGCTTTCTGCTCTCTCTTGCCTGATAGAAGTCTGACTCACCTGCCAAGTCCCACAGCTCTCACCCCACCCTGTTGTGTGTTTATAACGATATTACAGCACTCTACTCTACTATTACAACTTAGCCAGTTTTGTATCTGCTTCCCTACTACACGGGCTTCTCCAGTGGCTCAACGGTAAAGGATCTGCCTGCAATGCAAGAGACACAGGAGATGCGGGTTGGATCACTGGGTTGGGAAGATCCCCTATGTCTTGGAAGGAAGACATAGCAATAACTCCAGTATTCTTGCTGGGATAATTCCGTGGACAGAGGAGCCTGGCAGACTACAGTCTGTGGGGTTGCAAGAGAGCTGGACTTGACCGAGCATGCATGTAGTCCCCACTACATTGGTAATTCCTCTGGAATATGCCTCACACATCCTTATATCCCTGGAGCTTAGCACTGTGATGAGCTGTTCAATACATGTTAATAGTTAACACCCCAACTTGTGGGCAACCAACACTCAGTTTCACTCTGCAGATATCTGGGGAAAAGGATACTTCTGAACTCTACTCTGGATTCCCTCAGAATTAAATAAGCCAAAACAGTACTGTAGGACCACAAGTTTGTTTGTTTGTCAACTGTATAACTAAATATATGTCATCTACTGATAAGATGTATGTACAAATCAAAGATAAAGTATTTATACATAGCTCATAGCTTCTCTATCATCAAAAGAATCTCACATCTGCTATATTTCTTGAGTCAAGGACAAGGTATAGTTCCTCCTTCTTTAGAGACAGATGAAAAACCTATACAACAGAGGACAGCAGCTAGAGGGATAGAAGGGAGGAATTCTGGAGGTTTGCTGGTTGTGACTTGGGGGAGTTGTTAGCCTGAGTTCCTCTGAGGAAGATAAACACAAACATGTTCCTTCCAGGACTCCTAAGGTAATGATTTTCTTTTTCCCTTTTTTTCTCTTTCTCACTTGTGCCTCATGATAAATGTATCCGTTCATTGCTAACAGAAAACAGAGAATGCAAAGCAAGCATGACAGAGCAAGATGCATGTGTGGGTGTCACTTCCAGGAAATACTGTTTCATTTTATTAGAAAACTTTAGGACTTAAGACATTAAATCAGTTTTATATATTTGAATCCCCATTCGGTTCCGTTTGGTTCAGTTCAGTTCAGTTCAGTCACTCAGTCGTGTCCGACTCTTTGTGACCCCATGAATCACACCATGCCAGGTCTCCCTGTCCATCACCAACTCCCGGAGTTCACTCAGACTCACATCCATCACGTCAGTGATGCCATCCAGCCATCTCATCCTCTGTCGACCCCTTCTCCTCCTGCCCCCAATCCCTCCCAGCATCAGAGTCTTTTCCAATGAGTCAACTCTTCGCATGAGGTGGCCAAAGTACTGGAGTTTCAGCTTAAGCATCACTCCTTCCAAAGAAATCCCAGGGCTGATCTCCTTCAGAATGGACTGGTTGGATCTCCTTGCAGTCCAAGGGACTCTCAAGAGTCTTCTCCAACACCACAGTTCAAAAGCGTATAAAACAGTCTTATGGACTCTGTTGGAGAGGGAGAGGGTGGGAAGACTTGGGAGAATGGCATTGAAACATGTAAAATATCATGTATGAAATGAGTTGCCAGTCCAGGTTCAATGCACGATACTGGATGCTTGGGGCTAGTGCACTGGGGACGACCCAGAGGGTGGTATGGGGAGGGAGAGGGGAGGAGGGTTCAGGATGGGGAACACATGTATACCTGTGGCGGATTCATTTTGATATTTGGCAAAACTAATACAATTTGTAAAGTTTAAAAATAAAATAAAATTTAAAAAATATATAAAAAAATTAAAAAAAAAGCATCAATTTTTCGGTGCTCAGCTTTCTTCACAGTCCAACTCTCGCATCCATACATGACTACTGGAAAAACAATAGCCTTGACTAGACGGACCTTTGTTGGCAAAGTAATGTCTCTGCTTTTGAATATGCTATCTAGTTTGGACATAACTTTCCTTCCAAGGAGTAAGCGCCTTTTAATTTCATGGCTGCAATCACCATCTGCAGTGATTTTGGAGCCCAAAAACATGAAGTTTGACACTGTTTCCACTGTTTCCCCATCTATTTCCCATGAAGTGATGGGACCAGATGCCATGATATTAGTTTTCTAAATGTTGAGCTTTAAGCCAACTTTCTCACTCTCCTCTTTCACTTTCATCAAGAGGCTTTTTAGTTCCTCTTCACTTTCTGCCATAAGGGTGGTGTCATCTGCATATCTGAGGTTATTGATATTTCTCCTGGCAATCTTGATTCCAGCTTGTGCTTCATCCAGCCCAGCGTTTCTCATCATGTACTCTGCATAGAAGTTAAATAAGCAGGGTGACCATATACAGCCTTGACGTACTCCTTTTCCTATTTGGAACCAGTCTGTTGTTCCATATCCAGTTCTAACTTGCTTCCTGACCTGCATATAGGTTTCTCAAGAGGCTGGTCATTGCTGCTACTGCTACTGCTAAGTCACTTCAGTCGTGTCCGACTCTGTGTGACCCCATAGACATCAGCCCACCAGGCTCTCCTGCCCCTGGGATTCTCCAGGCAAGAACACTGGAGTGGGTTGCCATTTCCTTCTCCAATGCATGAAAGAGAAAAAGTGAAAGTGAAGTCACTCAGTCGTGTCCGACTCTTAGCGACCCCATGGAATGCAGCCTACCAGGCTCCTCCGCCCATGGGATTTTCCAGGCAAGAGTACTGGAGTGGGGTGCCATTGCCTTCTCCAAGGCTGGTCATTAACAGATATGAAATCGTTTATTAAAATATTAATGATTCACTACATTTTAAAAAGTGAATATTACCTCTGACAATAAAATGTAAGCAATCAAGCCTGATAAGAGTGAAGAGGTTTCGAGGGGAGTAATAAGACATGTGTTACAAAACGGATGAGTTTTTATACACAGAGCAATCTTGTCACTAAATGTTACTAAAGTAAGAAAGAGCGTAAAGAGTAGTTCACAGTGTAAAAGAGGGGCAGGGGATAAAAGCAGGCAAATCCAATCCGGACTTTGGAGGACTACTTTGGAACTCAGAGGAGGAACACAGAGGAAGCAGGACACAGGGAACGGACTGTGGGCCCCAGTGGGAAGCAGACCCCTAGATATGGGGCCACAGCTCCGCTGGCAAGGACCAGAGGGCACCCAGTTGCATGTGGTACAGATGTGGAGGAAAAGGAAGCAGGGCAGCTTCTGATATTCTAAGCTGCGTGTTATATTTGAGACCAAACCTTAATTTTCTAGAGAAGAAAATATAAGTTTAATAGGGTTTATCTGCTTTTCTCCTCAAAGGAGAGACTCTCTTTCAAAAAACAGTTATCTGGCTATGTGAGCAGGCTCTCCACAGCTTTGTTTACCAGCCCCGGTGAGGGCCAACCAGACGGTCTCTGCCTTGGTGATGGGGCAGGCCACATCTCAGCTGGTCTCCTCCAGAAAGTTTTTGCTGCTGAACCCAGTGCCTCTTTGTGCTTATTGTGTGATCTTACTCTTACTGACTGCGTGACTCGAGACAAGTCACTTAAGTCTCAGTTCCTCGGGTTTCTCAGCTGCAAAATGGGGAAAATAACAGCAATATCTTACCGAGTTAGGAAAACATTAAATTAATTAATATCCATCAAAGCTCTTAGAGTACCTGGCACATAGTAAGCACTTTGTAGATTTTAGCTATGATTATAATAACCAATATTATTAATATATTTAATCTATATGCTTTATTCCTATGTTTATTCCTAATAGACTTTATTTTTTTGCACATAGACTTAGTTTCTCCAATTAAATCTTGAGTATAAGGATTGTATAAAGTTTTCAAGTAGCACCCATGACCATTCTCTGAACACAGTATTTGTTCATTATCTCACTTAGCATGCATTTACTGGCTTCATACTATGTGCCAGACATAAAACATTATGTGTTTTGAAGGATCTAAGGTCTCAATAATAAAAATACAGAGTGACTTCCCAAACTGATACAGATGCATACTCACAGAGATGAGCAGAATTGTTCACTAACCCTATAATAAAGAGTGCAGAGGGAAATGGACACATGTACATGCAGTACAAGTATATATGCTCTACCCAGGCGCACACTGGGACAATAGAGGAGACAGACTTCAAAATTTACTACTTCACAGCCTTTGTGCATGCAAGCATAAGCCATGGATTTTAAAAGAGGAGCTCAGACTGCATAGTATGGCATCAGGAAACAGACTGGAGTTGGCAGATAAACTTTTCATCCTCAAAATCATTAACACCATGATTGTTCCAGTCTGTGAAGGCTTGAATTGGTAGCTTTAACATCTATACTCCCTTAATCCAACATTGTGCCAAGCGTTCCATTTACCTTATGAGTTGCACCAGCACTACACAGGTGTGAAGAAAGAGGAGGTAGGAAGGAGGTGAGTGTTTGAATAAATATCTGGGCCACTGACACCATGGTATGCATACCAGACAATCAGGAAACAAAATGCCCTTTATATATCCAGTCATCATTCATTCATGTATTGTATAAGCTGCTTGAAACACAAAGATGAAGGCGAGACCCCTGAGCTCAATGAGCTTCTTGTCTATCTTTTCCCTCTCACTCGCCTTCTCCCTCTATCCGATACCCTACACACCATGTGCCAACAAAGAACCAAGAGAAGGTGTGCTTGGCAACCTGAGACCACCAAGGATGGGCATCTCTCTTCAGCTTGTGAATTCTTGGGAGAAAGTTTTTAAAAGGCAGGATGGAGTCCTTTATGAAAAACACAAGCTGGACTAAATTTCATGATGACAGCAACTAAGATTCATTCCCAAGAATAAGAACTCACACTTCTCTCTCCTTATTTGACTTTGCTACTCCACAGGGCATTAGAAATACAGAGCAGGCTTGAGGCAGAGACTGAGCATGTGTGGATTTGTGGCTGTTGAACAAGTGTGGACAGCCTTTGGTCATTTCCAGACCCTCCTAAAATCAAGTTCTAGGACAAATGCATTTCCCCTCCTTGGTTGTTTTTGTGCCATCAAAGCATCCACAGTGACCAGAACATTGTGGTGTGACTGAAAGTAGTACTGAAATTCTAGTCCTGGGGTCTGTGTCCTGTCTCCGTCTAGTCTCTGAGGGAGAGCTGCCCTCCTCCTTTAGAGCACTCTAAAAACACAGCCTACAACAAAATACTTCCTTGTTTCAGAACTTACGGCTTCTTTATGCTGGTTACATGAAATCTAACTTCCATGACTGTCTATTTCCTAGCCACTCCTCCAAACTATGATCCCAGGCAGCCTATCCCACTTTGCTCCCCACTGTCCCCCAATACCAATCTCCTCTTGGGGTGAGCCAGTGGCTATGCTCATGCCCTGCCTGCTATCCCTCCTTATCCAAGCCCCACCCATTTCCTCTGGGAAACTTTGCCTCTCAAAGCAACCTGAATCAACCTTTCTCTTTACATTTATCATCCAAGTCATACCATCAGGCCCATTTTATGTGCAGTCCCATTCTTTAATAGTACAGCACAAAAATCCTCTTGTAACTCAAATCGATCGGTATATTCCTTGTCTCCCCTAGGCTGTAAACAGCCTGTGAGCCCAGATCTCACCCCAGAAACACTACTAGGTTCATAGGAGACCCTCAGTAAATACTAGTTACGGATCTGATAATACGCTTTACTCCTATGTTTTAAGCTGCATGTACCTTCTGCTGCTGTTCTTCCTCCTTCCATGGTATTTTCATTCCTTCAACAATTATTTATTGAGCACCTCCTATGTGCCTGGAAATAGGAAATCACAGTGAACAAGGCAGTGATGGTCCCTGCTTTCTAGCTACTTAAGGATCTCAAACTTTGGCTATTGCTGGAAAAAGCAAGCACATTCCCTGAATGTCAGCAGTCATTTGCTCTATTAACAGATCAACTGAACTACACAGTAAGTGCTGGAGTCTAACACTTTGGAAGAGACTAAAGGGATATGAGCAAAATACCATATACCAGACTAATTATAAAGTGCCCCTCACAGGTTTCTAATGAGATCTGAATTGAGGAAAAACAATCCCCTGCCTTCTTAACCTCTTTGGTTAGGCTGGTTTTGAATTAGAAATTTAGATTATCACTTTACTTGTTTCACTGTTGGGTGCGGTCTGAAAGTGTCCAATAGGACAGGATGATTTCCATTCATTTATCTCTTTTTAAAATAGATGCCTTATTATTTCTCTGGAATAAAACTGCCAAATATTAGTTCCTCTTAAAATAAATCAGGTATAAAAATTGTTTTGCTAAAAACTAATAAGATGCATCACCAAATATTTACATGAATAATTTATGGTTATAATGTTCATTAATTCATACATTTGTGGAATTCCTATCATAGCAGTTACCAGTAGGTACGGTTAAAAAAAATAGGTTGCTTGATGATGGTAAACTGTTTGTAAGGTCCATTTGCAAAATAAATATTAGCCAGTTACAATTAAATGTCTGACTGACACATTAGAGAATAAATTATACATTGGGAAATTAGTTTCAACAACTATAGTCCAAACTTTAAGTTATCTAAATCCTTAAAATAAAAATCAACCAACCAACTAGTCAACAAATAAACACAAATACAAAATGTAAAAATAATTATTATAGCAAGCATCACTGACTGAATGAACAAGAATCTGAACAAACTCCAGGAGATAGTGAAGGACAGGGAAGCCTGGCATGCTTCAGTCCATGGGGTTGCAAAGAGCTGGACACGACTTAGTGACTGAACAACAACAACCATTAAAAGCTTTAAATTTTAGTGGAAAAATTAAAAAAATCTCATCATAGCTGAAAAGAAAAACATCTTTGAATAGCATAACCCCTTTGACATCAGATATGCTCTGCATCAGGTTTTTAGAAAAAGTAACATCATAAGTAGGACAGACCAGAAAACTCTCGGATTATTTAACTTCATTACTGAATTTTAGCAGGGAAAATGTAAAGCAAAGATCTTCATATGGTCACACATGGCAACAACAGACATAACCTATAAATCATGCATATTTTCACAATAACAATGATGGGGTTTGTGGCTTCTATTATCAGCAACCACTAGAGTGACTGATCTCATATATTGGAGCAATTTTACCATTCCATTCCTTACACATCAACAACCATCTACAATGAACGTGATGGATCAGATACCCAAATACATGCTATGCTAATACCATGTTAAGTAATTATAAAACATGGAGCTAATTAGGGCAGAAATACCATTTGACTCTTTCATAGTTTCAATCTTTGCAAATAATTGTTATCAAGATAAATTATTATTACTGCAAGGTTACTTTCTATACATGTAACATATTTGTCCTGATCTAAATCTGTAACAATTTTTAAGATGTAATCCACAATAAGTATACTTTATATTACAACCTAGTACAAATATACCTGTTAAATAAACATAACTGAAACCTTACCCAATGGTTCAGTGGGTAAAGAGTCTGCCTGCAATGCAAGAGACTCAGGAGACACAGGTTTGATCTCTGGGTTGGGAAGATCCTCTTGAGGAGGAAATGGCAACCCACTCCAGTATTCTTGCCTGAAAAATCCCTTGGAGAGAGGAGCCTGTTGGGCTATAGTCCATGGGGCCACAAAGAGTCAGACAAAACTGAGCATGCTCGCTCAACTCAAAGTTTCACAAAACAATACTTATCCATACCATTTATAATGTGCTCTATTGTCTATTCTAATCTTAAAAAATGCTGGTCTGGACCTACTAAATTTGTTTACTGAACAATTAATGGAAGATAAGGCACAATTTACAGTAGGCAAACCAACCTAACTGGATCAATTTACCCTTTATACAACTTCACATTCCACCCCTCCCCCATTTCAGTTGATTTAAATTTAAATTATTTCTTTTACCACCCATTTTCTGATGGGGTAAAAGAAAAACTGGAATAAACATCAAAAATCACAGGGTGATTTAGGCTTACAAGCTATGATTATGAGGAACAGGATGGGTGCCTTTTTCATCTTTGAGGTCCCAGGACCCAGATCTCACAACCGGATGTAAACGCATACTGGGTCCTTGATACATTTGGTTGAATTTTAGAGTTAAAAAAAGGGTATTGTTAAGAGTTTCCTTAAAGTCACACAGGTATAATAATTTTCACCTGAGAAAAACGAAGGCCCCTCAGAAGTGCGGGCCAGGGATACAGAGGGCACTGCGGTCTGTGAATCGAGTCTAGGCCTTGAGTCCACTTTCGGACAGTCTCCCGGGCTCCCTTACCTTGAACTCCACAGAAATGTGGGCTTGACCCCTAGTCACCCAAGTGAGAAGATGGAGCCAACCCAGCAATTCACAAAAACCCATGAGGGCAAGACAAAGAGGGAAACCCGCTTGGCACTGGAGTCCTGGGACGAGTCTAACCGACTTTGCAAGGCCGGTAGGCGGGCTGCAGTGAGAAGGCGGAGACTCGGCCCAGGACTGGACAGGGCTGCGGCCTGGTGGAGGCCGGGGCCGGACCTGGCCTCGACCTGAGCGGGAAGGGCCCTGGTATACGGCTGACTGGCGGACGGGGCATGGCCTCGGCCTGCGTCAGCACAAGGGCCTCTGACACGACCTGCGCGGGGACCGGACGGGGACAGACCTCAGGCTGCGAAGCACCGGCACGCAGCAGGCCGCTGGCCCCGAGCCACACACTCTCCGCACCTTTATCTCTCGGGCCTGAGGCTGGGCTCCGTCGCCAAGCCGAGCCAGGCCGCCAGTGCGGCGGTGCATCCTGGGATGCAGGCCAGGCGGCCAGTGGGGCGGTGCATCCTGGGACGCAGGCCAGGCGGCCAGTGGGGCGGTGCATCCTGGGATACAGGGCGGCTCATGGTCGCTGAGTGCGTGGCGCCCGGGGTGGGCGGGGACTGGGGGGCCCGCAGGCCGCCACCCACCAACAACGTGCTGACGGTGGCAGGGACTTCACGTGGGGTGGCGCCTCCTCCGACATGCACACTGACACGGTCACAGGGGTTAAGTAACTTTCCACGGCGGCCACATAGTACAACTGGGCTTCGAATCTGGGTTTTTCATTATTTCAAACCCGGTGCCCTTGCTACTCAACTACACAACCTCTCCAGGGGGCAAATACCACTGTAACTGGCCTACAGACCGTTTACAACTTGGAGCGTAGGGACAGGAATAGGACCCGCATTTGCAGTGATCTCTCATTACAATGTTGAATGAAGACATAGATCGGAACTGGAAGACATAAAATGGGGCAGTGAAAAAAAAAAAAAAAGCTCCAGTAAATGGGGAGTGTTATTCTTTTGAATATTTTATTAAAATATAATTCTATGACAGTCGTTTATAGATAAGATAGTATAGTGTGGTAAGGAAAATGGGCTTTGGAGCCAGAGTCCTGGGTTTAAATTTTGACTCTTCAATTTATTAATTTTGGGTTGTGTGACCTTGGACTTTTTAGTATTTTTAAATGTTTTTTTCCTCAGAGTAAAATAAGGATAATAATTACTCGTTGCAGGGTGTCCTAAGGATTAAATGAGAAAAAACAGTCTGGAAAGTATTTAGTATGCTGCTGCTGCTGCTGCTGCTGCTAAGTCGCTTCAGTTGTGTCCGACTCTGTGCGACCGCATAGACGGCAGCCCACCAGGCTCCCCTATCCCTGGGATTCTCCAGGCAAGAACACTGGAGTGGGTTGCCATTTCCTTCTCCAATGCGTGAAAGTGAAGTCGCTCAGTCGTGTCCGACTCTTCGCAACCCCATGGACTGCAGCCTACCAGGCTCCTCCGTCCATGGGATTTTCCAGGCAAGAAAATGGAGTGGGTTGCCATTTTCTTCTCCAGTGAAGAAGGGCAGAGTTCAGATATTCCACCAGAATACACAGAAAAGAGAACAAAGTTGAGAGTGTTAAGAGAGGAAATTAAGCATGGAGATTAGAAAGCAGAAGCTCAATCTTCAAATAAATGATTTAAAAAATGAAATGTAAACACTTGCCATGAAGGCATGGCAAAAGGGACCCCGGGGAACGTACCTGGGATGGAATGTAAGACTCATCTTGTTCCAGGCAAGAATACTCAAAAGAGAGCCAGACCTAGACAGAACCTCAGGAAGTTCTTGAATTTCAAGGACAATGCATTATTTTGGACACAGCCATCAGAAAATCAGATAACCTAAAAATAATCAAATAAGGATGGTTTCAGCTTTCTCTTCCAGAAGCTAGGGATAGAAAACAATAGAATACAAATGGCAACAGTTTAAGAAAAGTTGCAACACAAAAACTATTCCCGAACAAGTTGTCATTCAGGTCAACAAAATGAATGGTAACCAAAAGACATTCTGATACACAATATATGAGGTCTCAGAAAATATATCCCTCTTCCTAGAAAAACTGCTGAGAGGTACCCTAGACTTTCCTTTTGGAAACATTACCCAAGAGGAGCCAAAATTGAGATTAGTTCATTGGATACAGTGTGAAACAGAGTTAAGACTAACAAATAAAATGGTGATAATAAAACAGCATCTAAAAGGCAAAAGTAAAATTTGTATAAGTTATATATTCTAGAGGAAGCTAGAAGCTTCCTAGAAGCTTTGGGGGGGTGGGGGGGGGACAACATTTTGGTTAATGAATTCAGATGAAATTAATAATGGCCAGAAAACTAAATGGGGCAAGAAAAGGAAAAGTGAACTAAATTTGGCACATAATGGAGTCTAGGCTTATGGCTTCAGTCTTGGCTTTGATGATAAAGGAATTTTCTAACATGTTTTTTGAAAGCATAAAAGGTAATGACTTGTCTAGTTTAAAAAGTAGGTATGTTTTCCAAATAACTACAAGACATAAGTACAAATTACTAACAATCCATTTGCAAGCCGAGAGAAGACAGGAAATATTAAGGAAGAATAAACTATCATGGAAAATATGTAATTTATGACAATAAAAATCATTTTAAGATTAAAACTATGCTACATTTTAAAAAGGAACAACTTTTCAGCTATTAAAAGGGAACAAATTTTTGATTGTGTTTATAATAAAGTCCATTTATGTATTATCTGCTGATTACACATGATCAGACCAAAGAACTCACACCCAAAGTTTTAGCTTATAAGTCACAGAATACATTTGGAACCTCAAACCCTGATCTTCAGTTCAGTTCAGTTCAATCGCTCAGTTGTGTCTGACTCTTTGCAACCCCATGAATGGCAGCATGCCAGGCCTCCCTGTCCATCACCAACTCCCGGAGTTCACTCAGACTCACGTCCATCGAGTCGGTGATGCCATCCAGCCATCTCATCCTCTGTCGTCCCCTCTTCCTCCTGCCCCCAATCCCTCCTAGCATCAAAGTCTTTTCCAATGAGTCAACTCTTCGCATGAGGTGGCCAAAGTACTGGAGCTTCAGCTTTAGCATCATTCCCTCCAAAGAACACCCAGGGCTGATCTCCTTCAGAATGGACTGGTTGGATCTCCTTGCAGTCCAAGGGATTCTCAGGAGTCTTTTCCAACACACAGTTCAAAAGCATCAATTCTTCGGTGCTCAGCTTTCTTCACAGTTCAACTGTCACATCCATACATGACCACTGGAAAAACCATAGCCTTGACTAGATGGACCCTGATCTTGGATGGTCCCAAAGCACTTTTCTTCAGATACCACAGTGATTTTTTTCTCATCAACTGGTTCACAAATCAAGTAGGACAGCCTGGGTGGAAAACGCAGATGGCATGAGTTCGAGTGTCATGTATTCTGCTTATCCCACTGCTGTGTTTGTGAGTCCAGCCTCCTACGGTGGGTATGCCACCACTGACCTACAACAACTGGGATGACATTCCTTTGCTGCAGATGGCCCTTTAGCCACCCTCCGTAACAGACTACTAAAGAACAAAACAAACAATACTGTTAACTAACTTTTTACAATGCTGTTATAAAAGAAATACTTCTGATGGAATCTTAGTGGTTTCTTCACTCTGCATGCTGATCCAGGAAGTGCAGTGCTGTTCAAGGTCCATTCCCAAATCCTCATGCTCATACTGACATACTTTTTACCCAAACAGACATTTCAGAGAATGGGGCTGTTTGTGATTACTCCTAAATGTTACTCTGGTTTCACTATTAGTTTGTAATAAAACTCATTTGTATAGGGAAATGCGGTTGCCAATCAATCTTGTCTCCTAGTCCACCACTCATTTCCCTTCCATATAACCATCAAATCATTCATTTCACACATTAAAAGTGACACACAAGTAAGAGGACATGTGCCATATTCAAGCAAAGAATGCTACATGATACCAAAAATGATTTACTTGTCAACAATCTAGTGAGTAAGGGAAATCTTTCCACTTTATTACAGGAAAAAAAAAATAGCTAAACCAGAAAAAAAATTTTAAAGACAATTTACAGGAAAATTGGCAGTCAAAATTCAATTCTATTTTACAATAGTGGACTATACTACTCTTAGGTTTTACAGACATGAACAAACAAAAGTCAGCAATTTAGAAATGAAAAATAAATTTCCCTTCTTAGCAAATTAAAAAAAAAAAGTTTGGCTGCAGGAAAACTTGTTCAATAAATTAAGAAACAAAGTCATAAGCAATCATAAATGTGCTGCTGGCGTGTTCACTCTGTGGGCCTCCAGAGAGAAGTGTGTCTGGCAGGAGGTCTAAAGCACTTTTTTAAAAAAGCATATGCTGTCATAATGCCACAGACAACCCCAATCCCCACTCCTAGACAATATCTGTAATATAAACCCATATTTTAAACTCTACAGCTTTCAGTGATTAGGGAGATGTTTGTCTCAAACCAGACTAAAAATGCTTAAACTTTTCTCACTGGTAAGGAAATCATACCCTGATAACATTCCATTTCTCAGTTCCTCTAAGTATGAGAAAACTATACTTTCCTTGAAAAAAAAAAAATAGCAAAAATCCCAAAGACAAAAAAAAATGCAAGCAATCCATGGTATATATAAATACGTATTTTACCCAATGTGGTGAATAACTGTGCTACAGTTTAGTCAGTCTACTTGGAAAGGTTAATGTCATGGCAAATGTTCAGAAGGGGACCCCTGTTTTTCTATATCTTAAAAAAGTATACTAGTGAACCGAATAATTAGGAGGTTAACTGTGAAGGCTTTGATCTGCTTTTTTCAGCTTCACTTTCCTTAGAATAATCAGAAAAACTTACAGTTGGTTTGCTAGTCTGACCTATGATTAATAATACAGTTAGAAAAGGCATTTTATCGACCACAATTTTCAAATGAGTATTTTAATATAAAGCGAGATAACTCTATATCGTGTCACAAATGATATAAAAGACCAATTAAAGCTCAGTGTTTAAGGTCACGTTCCCACACCCCTGAGCAGTCCGAGTGGGCTGCCTGGGCTCTGAGGAGGGAGGTGAGAGGCGGGTCCGAGCCCCAGCCTGGGCTCCATGACCAGACACTGCCTCTGGGGACGGCATTCAGATCCATGCCAACACAGGCATTTCACAGATGCCACGACAGATCCCGGTGTTCAGAGGGACAGAGAACACAGATCAGTTGAAAACCACTGTCCTCGTGGTGTCCACCTCCTCTCCCGAGCACACCTGGGGCCACACGTGGTCTCTCACAAGTGACCAACAGCTTCCTGAAGGTTAAAACACCCAGAGTCGTCTTCTTAGATACTAAACTCCATATAAACTTGCCTGTTCAAGCCCTACCTGACCTGAGTTTCCGCAAAGCATTTCTTGTTTTCCTGCCCCTGGAATTCTCTCAACTTTCCTTCTTCATCTAGGCCTCTTTCCTCTCCTCTCTCCAGTCTCAGGGAGATCAGACCTTCTCCTATGAATTTCATAATGCTCTACGAAAATGACTCCTGCTGTAATGTGGATCTTCTAATTTTCAACACGAGATTTCTGTCTGTCTGCTGGGCGTCAACAAATGCTGAAGAATGCCTGAGTCACTCAGCTGACAGCAGAACGCATTCTTCTTTGTGGAGACTGTGAGGTTCCACTTCCCTATTTATGGGAATAGCAGCAGGAGCATCTCCTGCCACACAAATGCAAGTGAAAACGCAGCGCCTGTCTCAGGCTAATTCTCTTCATCCTTTATAAAATTGTTTTTTTTTTTTCCTCCCAGTTATATGTTCATATATTGTTTAAAGACTCAGTCTTTCAGTTCTGGAAATTTTTCCTGGACTACTTTAGTACTTCCCCTTCTCTGCTCCTACTTTTCTGTCTAGAACTTGTGCTATTCAGCTATGGAATCTTGTGAGCTGTCCTCAAATTTTGTTGTTACTATTTTCCAATTTTTTTTTTGTCCTGCTGTTATACTTTTTGAAGATTTCCTCAACTTACATTTCTATTGAGTTTTTCATTTCTGCTATTATTCGTTTATAAGTTTATTTCTCCTCCTGAATATTCTAAGTGTAATATCTTTTATAACCATTTATCTCTGAGGATATTACTAATTTCTTCCTTGCTTAGTTTGTCATCTTTTAGGCTCTGTAATGTTAAGAGACTTTCCACAAATGCCTCGTGTTCCTTGGCTATTCACTCCATTGTAAGAGTTGGACACATAAATGCCAACTAGAAACTTTCCCCATGGGTGAAGTTTGTGACTGTGGACTTCAGGGTTGGCAGGCTTGGTGGAATAATTTCTTTGGGGAAGCCCCCAAACCAGTCAGTCCTAAAGGAAATCAACCCTGAATATTCATTGGAAGGACTGATGCTGAAGCTCCAATACTTTGGTCACCTGATGTGAAGACCTGATTCACTGGAAAAGACCCTGATGCTGGGAAAGATAGAAGGCAAAAGAAGTAAGCAGAGAATGAGATGGTTATAGTATCACCGACTCAATGGACACAAATTTGAGCAAGCTCCGGGCAACAGTGAAGGACAGGGAAGCCTGGCATGCTGCAGTCCATGGGGTTGCAAAGGGTTGGATACGACTTAGTGACTGAACAACAACAGTGTATCTTTAGATCTTTCTCTTAGGTTGGTCAGACTCCACAGACATTTCCTCTAATTTTCTGGGGGAAAATGTAATGGGGCGGGTGGGAAGTCAGCTGTCAACATTGAGATGTGCCTAATTAATCCCATTGCAGTGTGGTATCCCTGTCCTCACGTGTGTCTGGTGTCCCTCAGTCCGAAGACCTGCTAAGACCTTGGCTTTATTGGACTGTAAACCAGTCCTTGCATGACGCACTGCTCCTTTACTCATGTTTTAATGAGTCTGTGGACAGAGGGGCCTGCTGCTGGAATTCAGCAAAAAGGCTTTGCTCCTCCTCCTCCATTCTCATTGTCCCTGACGCCAGCTGGATGTTCCCAGGACTCTTTCCAGTCTTTACTTGTCTGCCTAGCCACTGGTACCATACTGCTATTTAAGTCACTTTCTTCAAACACAAAACCAGTCACTGACTTGAAAACCACATGGGCTCTCCACTGCCCACAAAACAGTCAAAACTCCTTAGCACAGCACACAAGCTCTTGGATGAACTGGCCCTAAGCTAGCCTGCCAGCAGGGCTTCTCTTCATACCACTCACTGCACTCACAGCAACAATGTTAATATTAATAGTGCATCACCCCATGCTTGAAGACAGTCAGTCATTTATGGAGAGGAGGTCGGAACTAGACTGACTAAATCCATTATTTTGATTCTACCACCTTACCAAGTTAATCTCATCTACAAAACAAGGATCATAATAATACCTGCCTATTATTATAAGGATAATCTGAGCACTTGGAACAGCAGCTGGCATATGGAAAGTGTGACTGATGTACAAGTTAAAGATTTTAAGTTTCTGCACACCTGTCTGCCCCAGGAGACTATCAAGTCTTTGGAGAGGATCTCTTCTCATTTATTCAACACTTGTGGTTGTGTTTATTATAATGGGGCAGACATGATGCTATTCACAAGGGATAATGTAAAAAGAACATGCCAAATGGAGGCTGTTGAAAAACTATTAAAACATAATGTGACAAATGCTATGATATAGGAAAGAACACAGTGAAGAAAATACAAAGCAGGTAGGAGCTAATGGTTCAAAACAGGTGGAGGAGTTTTCACAGGTCCAACATTTAAGATGGGGCTTAACCAAAAAATAAATAAAATTTTAAAAACCCACAACAAAAGAAAAAAAGATGGGGCTCGACAAATTTATAAGGCAAAAGGCGGTGTTCCTAAGACAGGGGGTTGGGGGAGAACCACAGGTGAGGCTAGAGAAACAGGTTGGGGCCAATTACACAAGGTCCTGTATAACCTGTTTGTCTCTATTTTGTTTCAACCACTATCAATTTCACCATTCTGGCACACTGGGAGTGCCATCTACAATTTTAAGGAGTTGTGTAAGTATTTTGTTACTAGTAACAGCTGAAATGCAACTACTTGGCAATTATTTAAAAAACAAATTAGACCATGTTCCAAATATCATTGAAGAAGCCATATATAAAAAAACATATACTCTATGATCTATTTACATAAAAGACAAAACTAGGCAAAATTAATCTAGTTGTCTCATTTTAGGGTATAGTTTCCTTTACCAGTGAGTTATGACTAGAGAGGGTTCCCAGGGGGACTCCTGAGCGCCAGTAATGTTTCTTGAGTTGGGTACTGGTTTCATAAACATGCTATTTGTGAAAAGTCAAGTCATATATGTGTGTATTCAGAGAAGGCAATGGCACCCCACTCCAGTACTCTTGCTTGGAAAATCCCATGGATGGAGGAGCCTGGTAGGCTGCAGTCCATGGGGTCGCAAAGAGTCAGACACGACTGAGCGACTTCACTTTCACTTTTCACTTTCATGCATTGGAGAAGGAAATGGCAACCCACTGCAGTGTTCTTGCCTGGAGAATCCCAGGGACGGGGGAGCCTGGTGGGCTGTCCATGGGGTCGCACAGAGTCGGACACGACTGAAGCGACTTAGCAGCAGCAGCATGTGTGTATTTTGCTGTCTCTATTTTAAAACAATAGATTCATAATTTATTGATTTATAAATTTATATTAAATAAATTGTGCTCACTTGAATGCACATATGTATTTACTTGGAGAAGAGGTGGAGTTACAGACTAGGAACTCATTGTGTATCACTGGCTTTGTGTTTTCCCTTATAGACTAACTCAGGACAGCTCTGGATACTCTGAACAGCCAGGAAAGTTATCACACTGCTAGCACCAGTCATCCTCACTAATACTAGGGCTTCAGTGAGGGCAGGACAAACTGACTTACACCTAAAGGTTAGTTATACATGCAGCATCTCTGAAATCCCAACACTCAGCATACACATGAGATTGCCTTTTTCTCATTTTACATATAACAAGGGGTTGACGGTTCCTTATTAATCTTATAGAGAAACACAGGTAAAAAACACACCTATATAAGCATGGCTTTTAGTGCATTTAGCATTTATGTACCCCTAAAAACAAAAGAATCAGGTTTCTTTTATTTTAAAAAAGTAATTTTAATTAAAAAAAAAGTATTCAGTTAAAAAGTAAAGCAAGATATACAATGAGAAGTCAAGCTTTCTATAGACACAGAAAAGCATATATAAATATGTTAAGTGCGTGCATTACTCCTTCCCTGCTTTCTTTCCTTAAACAAATGGGACACTGGTATATTTACTTTTGTTTTTTATTGTGGTGCTTCATTTAACATGAATATAGCCCATTCTTTCCATAAGTATATATATAACTTAGCATATATACTATGAGTATATATATTTTGACATTTAACCAGATATTTCTAGTCTTTTGCTTTTATAAGCGGAAGATACATTTTTTCACATAGAAGAAGCCACCCCAATGTATACCCCCAACTTTGTTACCAAACTTTTTGACCTCTGCATTTCTCTTTGGTTAATATTAGCATCTCATTTTTATAATGATTAGCCATCCTCTATTTAGTTCCACTGATTTTCCTATTTCTACTTGAATGAGTACTAATTTGTTTTATTAACACAGCCTTTAAAATATATTTTAGGCATTCCTGGTGGCTTAGATGGTGGTGAAACTGCTTGCAATAGACCCTGGATCTATCCCTGGGTTGGGAAGACACCCTGGAGGAGGAAATGGTAAACCACTGCAGTATTCTTGCCTGGAGAATCCCATGGAGAGATGAGCCTGGCAGGCTACATACAGCCCATGGGGTTGCAAAGAGTCAGATATGACTGAGTGACTAACATTAAAATATATTTTAATGTTTGGTAGGTTCAGTCTCCTTATATTTATCTATAAAAGGATCATTTAAAAATGTTTTAAGGATGACATTTTAGACTGCCTTAATGACAGACTCACCAGCAGAATACAGTTACACTCTCAGTATACAAATCCCTCACAGGCAGACCTTGGAGATACTCTGGACTCAGTTCCAAATTATCACAGTAAATCAAGTATCACAGTAAGGGGAATCACACAGACTTTTTGGCTTCTCAGTACATATAAACTAGTTAAGTTTACACTATACTGTAGTCTAGTAAGTGTGCAATGGCATTATGCCTACATACTATAATAAAGAAATATTTATTGCTAAAAAAATACTAACCATCATCTGAGCCTTCAGCAATGCTGAAAATGTTAAAGCCACTGCTTTATCAACTAAGCTTATAAAATATTTTTAAATCCTTTGTTGTCATTTCAACAATCTTAAGAGAATCTTCACTAGGAGCAGATTTTATCTTAAGAAACCACTTTCTTTGCTCATCCATAATCAGCAACTCCTTATCTGTTAGAAGGTTTATATTTGTAACAAATATAATAATGAGAAAGTGTGAAATATTGCAATTACCAATATATTGCAATTACCAAAATGTCACAAAGTGAGCAAATATTTTTGGAAAAATGGCACCAAAAGACTTGGATGACACAGGGTTGCCACAAACCTTGAACCAGTAAAAAATGCAGCATCTGCAAAATACAAAGTGAAGCACAATAAAATGAGGCATGCTTGTAATGACGTGAAAACTTGAATTTACTGCTTCCTCTCTAAAAGACAGAATTATTCATTTCACAACAATTTTAAACAGGAAAAAATTTATTTTTAAAGTATCTTTAAAAAATCTTAAGAATATACTTGTGTTCTCATAGGTCACATATATATATATATACACACACACACACACACACACATGAAGCTAATCACTTCTCTATAAAAAACCACTAAGATTTAAGTTTTTTACATATCACATTACATGTAAACATCTCAAAGGGAAATAATAAAGATACTGGCTTACAATGTCTCTCCCAAAATTCAGGCCTACCCAGACCTGTGAATGCAACCTTATTTGCAGATAGGGTCCCTGCTGATATAATTAAGCTAATATGAGCTCATACTGGGGCTTCCCTGGTGGCTCAGTGATAAACACTCCACCTGGCAATGCAGGAGGCTAAGTTGTGACCCCTGGGATGGGAAGATCCCCTGGAGGAGGAAATGGCAACCTACTCCAGGATTCTTGCCTGGAGAACCCCCACAGACAGAGGAGCCTGGCGGGCTACAGTCCACGGGGTCACAAAGAATGGGATATGATTTAGTGACTAAACAACAGACAACAACAACAAAAGGTCATACTGGATGAGACTGGGCCCTAATCCAGTGACTGGTATACTTAAAAAGAGGGAAATTGGATAGACACATAGGGATGGAGAAGGAAATGGCAATCCACTCCAGTGTTCTTGCCTGGAGAATCCCAGGGACTGGGGAGCCTGGTGGGCTGCCATCTATGGGGTTGCACAGAGTTGGACATGACTGCAGCGACTTAGCAGCAGCAGCAGCAGCACCAGCAGACACACAGGGAAAACGTCATGTGATAACAGAGAATGAGACTGAAGTGATGTGGCTACAAATAAAGGAATATCCAGGATTGACAGCAATGGCCAGAAGACACAAAGAGGCAGGGAAAGATTCTCCCCTAGAGCCTTAAGAGAAAGTGCAGTCCTTCGAACACCTTGATTTTGAACTTCTAGCCTCCAGAACTGAGAAAGAATAAATCTCTGTTCTTTTAAGCCACCAAGTTGGTCAGAATTTGTTACAGTATCAATAAGAAATTAATACAATAACTATCCCAAATTTGAGGAAGTTTGAACTATCATAGATTTCAAATGTTGTACAACTGTATCAAGTGACTTGTTATTTGATGTTATCTTTTTCAGTCACTAGGCTGCTCCCAAAAGGCAAAAGAAAAGCATGGTTTAGAAAACTCTTTTGAGGTTTATTTATTATTTTTGATACTGTTATCTCATTAAGGCACAATTATATTAAGGAAAAACAGTTCCTGGAAATAAAATGTCACTGTTTTACGAAGGGGTCATACTTTTATTATATATCGTCTCAATATGTTTTAACAACTTTAAAAGTGCTGTTGGATTATATGGGAACAGATTTTTCTTCTGCAAACGGTAAATGGCACCTTGTAGCTCTTCAAAGCACTTTACTGTTCTGTGAGATATTCCCACTTCAGAAGCAGTGTTATTTGGGTTATTTGGGGCTATGTCACAATAAACAGAGAACAGGGTATTAGATTCTTCGGTAACCAGAGGCCTTGACTGAGACTCTGGGCCAAGTTCTTTTTTATCCCCACTTGCTCCAAATGTGTCCTGAGTTTTCTTCATTGCTTCTTGGTGTGAAGACGTTAGCCTGCTGTTTACTAAACACAGGCTTGTGGATCCTTCTTCAGAATCATCAGAGCTGTCATAATCTACCAGACTTTGAGAAGCTCCTGGGGTAGAAAGACAATTAGCCTGGAGCTTGGTGTGGGCCTTCTCCAACGTTGTACCGTGGTTCAGTGGTTCAGAAGAAGCAGCAGAAGCCCAGGAGACCCAAGAATGAGCATCTGTGTGACTACCAACAACAACCAAAGGACTAGCTTCTGTTGCGCTGCTTTTTCTACCTTGGATAAGTGAGGAGATACAACAAATATGTATGTTATCTTTAGATTCAGTTACATCAAAATAGTTGCAAATGGTGAAAAAATTATCCCAGTCTTTTTGCAATAATTTTAAGTATCTAACAAAATATTCAAGAAAACAAGTTTCTGATGAAATCAAAAAATCAAGAAGAACAGTAGAATCAAATCCTATATTTTTTAATAAAAATAAAAAAATACAGTGGGGATTATAGCCATTTTCATGTGTGTGATGGTTCCACATTTCTTTTTCTTGGGTCAAGCTTTCAGTAGCTTCACATTCTCTGAAAATAACAGACACTCCAGATTAATGACTCTTTATAAATATGTTTTGACAGATATAATTCACATACCATAAATTCTGCCAGATTATTTTTTAATCTATGCATTATTTAAAAAAGAAAAAAATTCAAAACAATCTCTTTCTCTACAAACTCTATACAAACCTGATCCAATAAAATAAATAATATCCTTTGACTTTGGTAGTTCTAGCTTTTATCTGTCCAACAAACGTCCTCTGTCTTCCTGTCTATTGACATCAGAGTCTCTTATTCCTACAGGTAACTAATTCCACATGGTAAGGTGGGAATTAACCTCTTTCCTTTCCTTCCACACTTGTCTCAGCAGGGGTGGGCATGTGACCCAGGCTAACTAATCAGAGTACCCATGGTCCTAGCCACCATGATTCCAACATGAATCTGTGACCCATGCAGGTTAATCAGACCTCCTCTGGGATTTCTGCTGGCACTATTAAAGATCTTAACTGTAAGGCTGCTGTAAGTCTGGCACTGCTGGTGGCCCTGCCTGAGAATGAATTCAAAGCTATGAGACAGAAACAAAGAGAAATAATCAGCGACATGATTTAAGTCATGCATAGTTACACCTGATGCTAAACTTGATTCCTTGGAATTCCCAGGAAGTAAATTCCTTTTTTGGCTTAGACTAGTTTATATTGATTTCTATCATTTACAATTAATCTTAACCAATTCAGTTACATTAAAAAAATACATATGACATGAGCACAGGCCTCTGTGATCACACAAAATTCAAGAAAATTAGAAATTCACATTCAAAATGAATTTACTTCAGAAGCTTCCTCTTTCCTGAGGCATAAGGAGTCAGCTTTGAATATGGCTATATATTCTTCAAGGCATGTGTAGTCAGACTGAATTTGTATTTGACCGTTTCTGACCTAATTTAAATCACATGCATGCATTCTGTATTCCTGATTAGAACCTTTTGAAAATTGGCCCCAAACACTTACAGTCTGAAAGCAGGCATTGCCAGAAGTGTCATAACACAAGTAAGAACTGGCAGCACAACACCACCCCGACAACCATTAGTAAGAAATCCCTTTCTCTGAAGCCAAGAAAGAAATGGAAATAAAGCAAATACTTTACGGTTTTAATAAAGCAGAAGCAGAAATACTGTAAAAGGTCATCAGTTATTAACTTCATAACCAATTACAGACATTTGCCATAAGATATGACCCAAGTACAGATCTTTTAATAAACAGAAATAGGATCAGTATAAAATGTCATCAGTAACATAACTTCATAATCAATTTCAGATATCTGCCTCAAGATGATATCAGTACCAATTCAACTGTATATTAAAAGTTCCTTTGATTACTTACAAGTTTGAATTCAGCTTTACAAAGGCAAAAATCACCTTACACAAGTTCAATACAGACAAGTTAGTCTTAAGGGTGAAAAGAGTTTCAAATGTCAATTAAATTATGACTTAGACAATGGTATTAACTTATTCTTGATCACACAGGTAAAGCAAAGATGGAGACTCAGCCAGAATCCATATTGTCTAATCTCAGTTTAGTTCTAATTCCTAGATCTGCTTAGCCATTCAAGTTTTCATAATGAGAACTCAAATGTAATCTATTTTCATGTAGGGCAGTGTTAAAGGAATTGGAACTTATAAGGAAACCACAAGATTGTGAGGGATTTTTTCCCCTAACGATGGAAAGTAAATTGTATGTCCAATACATTATTAAAAATGTTTTCTGCTTTCCTGGCCATGTTAGTTAATATAATTACTTTAAAATATACAAACCTGGTCAACTTCAGGTAGATGCCCAGCGATGCTTTGGCAGCCTCCAGCATGTCATCGTCTTGTTCTATGAAGACCCTAGACAACCACTCACAGAGATTGTGTGATTGCAGACAGGGCTGAAGGTGAGGCTTTAAGAAGGTCAGTAACTCAGACATGAACCTCTGGTAATCAACTTCAAAACATGAAAAATTTAAAGAGAAAACAACAGTTTATGAATGCATTTATAATAACTTACCTATTCACATACATTTATAACATCTAGAGTACTTTAATGGAGAAGGCAATGGCACCCCACTCCAGTACTTTTGCCTGGAAAATCCCATGGACGGAGGAGCCTGGTAGGCTGCAGTCCATGGGGTCGCTAGAGTCGGACACGACTGAGTGACTTCACTTTCACTTTTCACTTTCATGCATTGGAGAAGGAAATGGCAACCCACTCCAGTGTTCTTGCCTGGAGAATCCCAGGGACGGGGGAGCCTGGTGGGCTGCTGTCTCTGGGGTCGCACAGAGTCGGACACGACTGAAGCGACTTAGCAGCAGCAGCAGCAGAGTACTTTAAAATGCATTATCATAATTCACACATTCAAAAGTTTGAGTTAGGGATTATCTCTACTCTGTATATTAGGAAATTGAACTTCAGAGAAAAAAAAAAGACCCACTTGGTAGGATATAGTTAAAATATGTAGCCAGATCATCTATTTGCCACAGTGTCGAATAGCTAGTATCTCTGAGAAATAAAAGTTACATGAATTCTTGCTGCTGCTGCTGCTGCTGCTAAGTCACTTCAGTCGTGTCCGACTCTGTGCGACCCCAGAGACAGCAGCCCATCAGGCTTCCCCATCCCTGGGATTCTCCAGGCAAGAACACTGGAGTGGGTTGCCATTTCCTTCTCCAATGCATGAAAGTGAAAAGTGAAAGTGAAGTCGCTCAGTCGTGTCCGACTCTAGTGACCCCATGGACTGCAGCCTACCAGGCTCCTCCGTCCATGGGATTTTCCAAGCAAAAGTACTGGAGTAGGGTGCTATCGCCTTCTCCGGAATTCTTGCTAAAAACATATAAATGAATTCTTGCTAAAAACATATAAATGAACAGTAGAACAGAAATTGCTTCACTGGATGCCACAGTGTTTGTACTAGAGGCAACAATACAACCAAACAAAAATAATTTGCCTTCAAAATACCAGCATAAAAAATTTTTGTTTGTTTAAAGTTTTTTAAAGCACTTTAAGAAAGTACTACTATTAAGCACAAAAGTCAAAAAGGTTTTGAGGCGTTTTAACTGCAATTTAAATCTCTTGATTTATGTAACCAACGCCATCTAGTGTTGTAAATGACAACTGCACAGGATTATACCCTACATTAGTTTAATTCAACTCCTAATTATCAAAACTCTGTATTAGTAGATATACCAATTTTGTGAAGGAAAATATGAATAATATACCACAAGTATCTGAACATGAATTGACTAACATTGCTTACTTTTCAGAGACTCAACAATCTTTTTCTTTTAACTACAGTTATTAACTACGCTATGCAAATTCAGTTTAGCACACAAAACTGAAACTTTTTAAAAGACAATTCTAGCTTTTTATCTTTATTGGAAGAAAATTTAATAAATTATAACTAGAATAAGATACAACTTAAGTTAGTGAAATTACAATCCTGAGCTTTGATAATTAGGAATAATTTTACTTCTGTATATAATTATCCATTACTTTACATACAAAAGGCATTCAGAAAGTTACCTTTCATTTCATTTGCTGAAGCACAATTTTGAAACTTGATTTCTAAGGATCTTATGATAAGTAAGCTCAATGCTCTAAGAATCACATGATCTGGACCAGGGGCATGCTCATATCCAGCTAGGACTTCACCACCTCCAAAGCAGGAACGTTTTCCACAGACAGACAACGTCCTCAACAAACCCAAATTCACAGCTTGCAGAACAGCACTGGCCAAAGCTAACAGGTCCACGTCCAAAGGATTATCTGGTGGCATGAAGGCAGGGACAGATCCCCGACAAAGGTCTTCACCCACTTTGCACAGAAGGCACTTTTTGATGAAGATGATCAACTTCCTTTTGACAAAAGCCTGAATAGGCCAGGTAATAACATCAAACACACAAGAAGGTTTCAAAAATAAAATCCTCTGGCAAGTGAAATGTAACTTCAGGTAGATTCTGGAGGCTATAAGAAGTTCAAGCAATTCCAGGAAACATATCAAACTGTTTATTAGTTTAGAAGCATCTTGGTGGTTTTCAAAATGCTGAGAAAATAAGGAATTGTAAAAGACTTCAAAAAGAGTGTCAAAAGGAGTCAGGAACTGTTTTAGAATTTCTGCAATTATAAAAATAGTAATTATAAGCAAGAGGAAAAACAAAGTTTTCTTAAAACACAATTTTACAATTCAATTTTTAAAATCATCATCACTTCGTAAGGCGAAAAAATGGTTTGGATTATTCACCTCTAACACAAACAAATGAAGATAAACATGCCAACAGCTAATAATCACGGCTAATATCCATTTTACAAACATCAGTAACATCAGACTATGCAAAGGACATACAAAAATGGAAAGCTTTAATTTCAATTTTTAACAATAGTGAAAAGAAAGTGAAGTCGCTCAGTCTTGTTCGACTCTTTGCGACCCCATGGACTATAGCTTTCCAGGTTCCTCCGTCCATGGGATTTTCCAGGTGAGAACACTGGAGTGGGTTGCTATTTCTTTCTTCAGGAGATCTTCCTGACCCAGGGATTGACCCAGGTCTCCCACATTGTAGGCAGATGCTTTATCATCTGAGCCACCAGGGAAATCCAGTAATAGTGAAGTTTTATATTTTTCCTTTTAAAAAGGTATCCTCAATCAAATACTATGGGGCACGGTTTTTTAGTTTTTCATACTTCAAAACAATTAGAGGTTGTAAAATAAGTTTTACTCATAAAAATATAATGCTCCCTGGGAACAAGACAACGACAATTGTTTATTGGGGAACATAGTTCATACCTGTTTTTTGTGAAGATGTATCTTTAAAGATTTCTTTAATTACAAAGGTAAGTATCCAGAGGCAGTATACTACTTTATTACTTTCAGAATATTCAGAAATATTTTTTTGGCAAAAAGAAATCCAGGAATTACTCAATGTTATCTATAAGTGAGAAAAAAATTTTTAAGTAGTAAGTTGTAATACAACATTTTATTTGCCATTACAAATTATCTATTAAATACACAATTCTACACAACATTGTTTACTTCGTTCCAAAAAAAAAAGTATAATATTTGCTAAAACAAGGACATAAATATCCCAGTATTCCTTAAGTCAAGAAATTTAATACACCATAGAAATAAAAAACTAAGAACATTAAATATTAGCAGTGGTTATTATCTCTGGTGGCTGGAATGATATGAAATTTTTATTTTGGTCTTTATCCATTTTCTCTTTTTCCAAATTTTCTATTGTACATACCACCTTTTTGTATTCAGGAAAGAATGTTGTTTTAAGAAAGGAACAAGCAATTATAGCTAAAAGAAGTCAGGAAATGTTTAGATATATTTATTAACTAATTCAGAGATAAGAGAAAAATGATTAATTTGTTCATATTTTTTCATTATGTTGAGGACCACTCTTAGAATTTATATTAAACCTATGAAAATGGTCTTAGACTCAAGCAGGGGCTCCTAAGCCTTGTTTTTGGAAGGGAAGAAGGAGGCCCACCTACTCCTTTGAGAATCTGAACAGATATGGACTCTGTGACTTGCAGTCTATCTTTTGAGTTGAGAATCTTATGTGTAATGATTTATAATGTATTTAAGACTCTAATCCTTGAAATAAGTCACCAACATATTATTCTATACTTATACTTTTGTGGATTTACACATTATGTGAGCAAATATTTTATTGATAAAAAACTGAATGCCAGAGATCAATTTTAAAGAAAATATAAAAGTAATAGTAACATAATTTGACTACTTATCTTACCTTTTCCTTCAGTTGGAAATACAGAATTAGTGCAAGACACTTTGCAGCCATGTGAGATAACAATTTTTCCGAGTTTTGGAACATACAGGTCTAAAGGCAAACAAATACATTTACCTACTGTTGCTGACTGTTTTAAAACTTTCATTTAAAAAAATCTAGATCTTAAAAAAAGAAAAAAAAAACACAAAACACAAAAAGTCAATGGGCTTACCAATTGAGATTCGATGTCAGATGATTTTAAAAGAATTTTAATTATATCTCTGTATTTCTCCTTTGCATGGAATTCAGTTTCCACAGACAATATTCTGGTTATCATCACTTTGATCACTGTTAACTGAAGGAGCATTATTTCTCGGGTACTGCTCATCAGAGAATGTCTCTGCAAACACATAGGTGCTACAGAAAAGGTAGACAAACTGACAGAGGATGGGTCCTGCTTGTCCTGAACATCGGGGGCGTCTGAGCATTCTGAGGAGGTGATTGTAGAACAATCTTGATCTGAAAATGCTGGGTTGAGATAAAAGACGTAATCATGGCTGTCATTTTCAAGTGTGGCTCCAAGAAGTACCTTCTTGTATAATTGTTCTAAAGCTTCAAAGAAAGTTTTCATTTTGATGGCCAAAATCTTTCTTAGAAGAAGGTCAACAACTCCAAATTGTAAATGTTAACCTTGGAAATGCGATGAATCTCTAAGATGTTTCTTCGGTAAAACCTAAAATAGGAAAAGTAATTTTAAAAGTGCAAGTGTTATACACGTTACAAAGGAAAGGCACCTGTTTTAATTGGAGGATAATTACTTTACAAGGTTGTGTTGGGTTCTGCTGTACAACAATGTGAATCAGCCATAAGTATACAAATATCCCCTCCCTCTTGAACCTCCTACCCCAGCCACCCTTCTAGGCCGTGTTACCTAGCAACTTCCTGCTAGCTGGCTATTTTACATTTGTTAATGTAGGTGTTCCAATGCCACTCTCTCAATTCTCTCATCCTCTCCTTCTAACGGAAAAGCGTCTCTTTCTATTTATTTAGTCTCTCAAGTTAAAGGTAATACTGACTGCGTAATTTTTAAATATGGAAAATTGGTAATAACATTATTTTTAATGTATAAAAACAAAATGTATGTTTTTCATGTAGATTTAAGACCATAAAATTATTTTTAGTTTTATCATAGCAAAAACTTCAGCTTTCCTCTAACCTTCTTCAATGGGCTATTAGGGTTTCCCAACATTGGTGTGATTAACAGTAAGAACTGGGTAATTTTGCTTTGGTGGGCTGTCTTATGCATTGTAGGAAGTTTAGCAGCATTTCTGGCCTCTACTGATTAGATGTCAGTAGCAGGCCCTGGGGGTTGGGGGTAGGGCAAAATTGTCTAGGTTGAGAACCACTTGGCCCATAACACAAATTCATTAACTTTCACCTTCAACTTGCAGATGAAAATCTAACGTTAGAATGCTATGCTAAGTCACTTCAGTTGTGTCCGACTCTGTACAACCCCACAGACGGCAGCCCACCAGGCTCCCCCGTCCCTGGGATTCTCCAGGCAAGAACACTGGAGTGGGTTGCCATTTCCTTCTCCAATGCATGAAAGTGAAAAGTGAAAGGGAAGTTGCTCAGTCGTGTCCGACTCTTAGCGACCTCATGGATTGCAGCCTAACAGGCTCCTCTGTCCATGGGATTTTCCAAGCAAGAGTACTGGAGTGGGGTGCCATTGCCTTCTCTGTAGAATACCATGTGGCCAAATTATTATGGCTATGTGGCCAAATTATTATGGTTATGCTGATTAACTCCCAACTTAAAATTAATAACATTGTTGTTCAGTCTCTAAGTCATGTCTGACTCTTTGGGACCCCAGGATTGCAGTATGCCAGCTTCCCTGTCCTTCACCATCTCTCAGAATTTGCTTAAACTCATGTTCACTGAATCAATGATGCCATCCAACCATCTCATCCGCAGTCACCCACTTTTCCTCCTGCCTTCAATCTTTCCCAGCATCAGGGTTTTTTCCAATGAGTTGGCTCTTCTCATCAGGTGGCCAAAGTACTGGAACTTCAGCATCAGTCCTTCCTATGAATATTCAGGGTTGATTTCCTTTAGGATTAACTGGTCTGATCGCCTTGCTGTCCAAGGCACTCTCAATATTAATTTTCATAACATTAAGTTAAAAAAATTTTAATGCCATCCCAAGAAAAAGATAGGATATTAAGCAAAAGCAATCCAAACATGAGGAAACTAATTTGTATTTGTAGTTGGTTATAAACTTATATATCCTGGATGTCTCAGGCTCCTCTGACCTGATGGAGACCAGAAAGAAAGGAAAAAATCAGACATGGCTTTTAAGGAGAAAAATGGGTAAACAACTGACAGATGACTATTAGAGAAAGCATGTAGTTACTACAGAGCAGGCATGGCTAGGAAAAACTAAAGACCGTGGCGTGAGCAAGAGAGATTACTGAATAGCCTTCCAACGGAATAATGGGGCTGCTGGGAATTACCTGATCCGATGGGGCTTGGTCTTTTCACTGCCTTTGAGCTGTTTTGTTGTTGTTGCTTAGTCGCTAAGTCATGTCAGACTCTTCTGTGACCCCATGGACTGCAGCCCACCAGGCTCCTCTGTCCATGGGATCTCTAGAGCAAGAATATTGGAGTGGGTTGCCATTTCCTTTTCCAGGGTCTCTTGCTCCTGGGATCCAATCTGTGTCTCCTGCATTGGCAGGCATATTCTTTACACTATTTTACACCTTGGTAAATTATAGGTAACTAATAGCAATGCAAATAATTCTTGTTTATGGACATGCCCACAATTGTCTGGTGAAAGGGTAACCCTCCCTGTAGTGGGAAAACCCAGTTTTGCTTCCATCTGTAAACTCATTTTAATATTCCTTCTCTATATAAATTCACAGTTCATCAACTTTTAAAATGGTTGTGACATTTGGCTAGTTCTTTAATTAGTTAAATAAATTCGTTCCACCTTCATTTTATATGGGTCATGATCTTGTCCTTTTAAAATGCATCCTTTAACAAAACCCATGGAATTCTCTCCTTTAGCCTGGCCCACTGACAAACGCCCATCTTTCACCCCTTCCCTCCTCACCAGAAGCAGTCTCGGAGGGAGCGCGGTCTCCTTCACTGGGTCCCACTTTGACCACGGGCCGCTGGCCTGCCCCTGGTCTTCCGCCCTCCCTCTGCAGTGGGTTCTTCCCCTTGCTTTGTTTCAAAGGACTTCCAACCCCTGGTCACCCTTATAAGGCAAAGCTGCGCTGTTCTAGTCCTTTAGTGCAGAAATATTAAGAATCCTATAGATTTTAAAGTTATAAAACAAACTTCTATGGTGCATATCTCACACAGTTTATAAACATAAGTATGGTAATAGCAGTAACCTTGTTCCGTCTGGCAATGTTAAAATTGACCTGAGCCTTGTGCTTCTAGAAAGCAGTCATGGTTAAGAAGCGCTACACCTTCTGTGTTCCAAGGAAGGGCTGACCACTGGTGACAGGACCCACCTCCACCTTTCCTTACTGACCTCCTACTTTTATAAACTCCATATTTTCTCCTTCTTCGAGAGGTTCCCATTAATAAACATTCTCCCTGTTGCATCCCATGGACAGAGAAGCCTGGTAGGCTGCAGTCCGTGGGGTCATACAGAGTCGGACACGACTGAAGCGACTTGGCGGCGGTGGCGGCAGCTGTTGCATCAGCTTGAATAAAATCATCTCATTAATTGTCTGGTATATTTTGTCTGTCACAAAGCAGAAATTAGTTTTCACATTCTCCTTCAAAGATGAATTCCATTGTGCTTATTTTACTTTTTAGTTTAATTACAACATTTCTTCCCAACAAAACTATTGAGATTTTTATATATAAAATATTCTGTAATAATATTTCTATTCATCTTAAGTTCTTAAATTTTACCACAAGTGAGAATAAAACTGCTATTTCAACTATTTTCAACCTATAAAAAGGGCTGTTGCGAAAGGTTCAATCATTTCAACACACAAAACTAAAATGTGAATGCCAATAAATTTAGGTAAACAAACACATACTTCGAGGGGTTAGGGGTGAGAGAACTGGCTGTTTTCAATCACAGTGGGACCTAGGACCTTGATAGGAGTGGTTATGAGAAATCAGATTGAAAAATTATAAACTTGAAGATACACAGAGTCAAAATATGCTTTACAGGCAGAAGAAATCACAAAAGCATAAACTAGAGGTCACAAATGGCAGGCAGATAACGAATGAGTGAAGATAGTAGGTGCTAGGCGGCTCCTACTCTCTCATAAACATTTCCTGATTTTAGTGTCTTTTAGGACATTAACACTGGCCAAACAAAATTGCATTGAAACAAATGTCTATGGTAGCCCATTGAGAATTGAGAATTGTAGCTGTTTTCAAGCAATTATACCACTAACAGCAAGGAAGGACAAATCCTGAAAAAACAAGCTAGGGGATTAAGCAACCAAACTTTTTTTCTGGAATGGTTGTTACAAGATGGGGATATCTCAAGCTGCATTACCGTATTGGCCTGGAGAAAGGCATACCCCTCAAACACCAGGCTCTTCAGAGATTCCAATAAAGCAAAGTATCTGAGAAAAAACGCTTAGAATGCTTACAGGCTGTGGATCCAGTTATCCTGGATAAATGACAAGAGATCTGCATAGTCTTGAAAGGACACAAATGTTAGGAGGGACCTAATTAGGACAAGTGAATGAGTGGTGCTTTTTGGAGTTTTTTCCAGAAAACACCTCGTGGCAGAGAAGCGTGAACTCCCATATTAGGGGGCTAAGGGCATGCCCATTACAAGCACAAAATTTGCTTAAAGTCTCTCTTGTACTGTTTAAATACTATAAACTACTTGAATTTTATAGTCAAATCTTAATAGTACTATGTTAGTCTTAATATAAAAAAGACAGTCCCCCCAATTTTCAAATAAAAATGATGGTCCCCAACCATCCTCACACAAAATCAATGATTTAGGGATCAGATCAGATCAGATCAGTCGCTCAGTCGTGTCTGACTCTTTGCAACCCCATGAATCACAGCACGCCAGCTAGGCCTCCCTGTCCATCACCAACTCCCGGAGTTCACTCAGACTCACGTCCATGGCGTCAGTGATGCCACCCAGCCATCTCATCCTCTGTCGTCCCCTTCTCCTTCTGCCCCCAATCCCTCCCAGCATCAGAGTCTTTTCCAATGAGTCAACTCTTCGCATGAGGTGGCCAAAGTACTGGAGCTTCAGCTTCAGCATCATTCCTTCCAAAGAAATCCCAGGGCTGATCTCCTTAAGAATGGACTGGTTGGATCTCCTTGCAGTCCAAGGGACTCTCAAGAGTCTTCTCCAATACCACAGTACAAAAGCATCAATTCTTAGGAGCTCAGCCTTCTTCACAGTCCAACTCTCACATCCATACATGACCACAGGAAAAACCATAGCCTTGACTAGACGAAACTTTGTTGGCAAAGTAATGTCTCTGCTTTTCAATATGCTATCTAGGTTGGTCATAACTTTCCTTCCAAGGAGTGTCTTTTAATTTCATGGCTGCAGTCACCATCTGCAGTGATTTTAGAGCCCAGAAAAATAAAGTCTGACACTGTTTCCACTGTTTCCCCATCTATTTCCCATGAAGTGATGGGACCGGATGCCATGATCTTCGTTTTCTGAATTGAGCTTTAAGCCAACTTTTTCACTCTCCACTTTCACTTTCATCAAGAGGCTTTTTAGTTCCTCTTCACTTTCTGCCATAAGGGTGGTGTCATTTGCGTATCTCAGGTTATTGATATTTCTCCGGGCAATCTTGATTCCAGCTTGTGTTTCTTCCAGTCCAGCGTTTCTCATGATGTACTCTGCATAGAAGTTAAATAAACAGGGTGACAATATACAGCCTTGACGTACTCCTTTTCCTATTTGGAACCAGTCTGTTGTTCCATGTCCAGTTCTAATTGTTGCTTCCTGACCTGCATACAAATTTCTCAAGAGGCAGATCAGGTGGTCTGGTATTCCCATCTCTTTCAGAATTTTCCAGTTTATTGTGATCCACACAGTCAAAGGCTTTGGCATAGTCCATAAGCAGAAATAGATGTTTTTCTGGAACTCTCTTGCTTTTTCCATGATCCAGCAGATGTTGGCAATTTGATCTCTGGTTCCTCTGCCTTTTCTAAAACCAGCTTGAACATCAGGAAGTTCACGGTTCACGTATTGCTGAAGCCTGGTTTGGAGAATTTTGAGCATTACTTTGCTAGCGTGTGAGATGAGTGCAATTGTGCGGTAGTTTCAGCATTCTTTGGCATTGCCTTTCTTTGGGGTTGGAATGAAAACTGACCTTTTCCAGTCCTGTGGCCACTGTTGAGTTTTCCAAATTTGTTGGCATATTGAGTGCAGCACTTTCACAGCATCATCTTTCAGGATTTGGAATAGCTCAACTGGAATTCCATCACCTCCACTAGCTTTGTTCGTAGTGATGCTTTCTAAGGCCCCCTTGACTTCACATTCCAGGATGTCTGGTTCTAGGTCAGTGATCACACCATCGTGATGATCTGGGTCATGAAGAACTTTTTTGTACACTTCTGTGTATTCTTGCCATCTCTTCTTAATATCTTCTACTTGTGTTAGGTCCATACCATTTCTGTCCTTTATCGAGCCCATCTTTGCATGAAATGTTCCTTTGGTATCTCTGATTTTCTTGAAGAGATCTCTAGTCTTTCCCATTCTGTTGTTTTCCTCTATTTCTTTGCATTGATCGCTGAAGAAGGCTTTCTTATCTCTTCTTGCTATTCTTTGGAACTCTGCATTCAGATGTTTATATCTTTCCTTTTCTCCTTTGCTTTTCGCTTCTCTTCTTTTCACAGCTGTTTGTAAGGCCTCCCCAGACAGTCATTTTGCTTTTTTGCATTTCTTTTCCATAGGGGTGGTCTTGATCCCTGTCTCCTGTACAATGTCACGAAACCCATTCCATAGTTCATCAGGCACTCTATCTATCAGATCTAGGCCCTTAAATCTATTTCTCACTCCCACTGTATAATCATAAGGGATTTGATTTAGGTCATACCTGAATGGTCTAGTGGTTTTTCCTACTTTCTTCAATTTAAGTCTGAATTTGGCAATAAGGAGTTCATGGTCTGAGCCACAGTCAGCTCCTGGTCTTGTTTTTGCTGACTGTATAGAGCTTCTCCATCTTTGGCTGCAAAGAATATAATCAATCTGATTTAGATGTTGACCATCTGGTGATGTCCATGTATAGAGTCTTCTCTTGTGTTGTTGGAAGAGGGTGTTTGCTATGACCAGTGCATTCTTTTGGCAAAACTCTATTATGCTTCATTCCGTATTCCAAAGCCAAATTTGCCTGTTATTCAGGTGTTTCTTGACTTCCTACTTTTGCATTCCAGTCCCCTATAATGCAAAGGACATCTTTTTTGGGTATTAGTTCTAAAAGGTCTTGTAGGTCTTCATAGAACCGTTCAACTTCAACTTCTTCAGCGTTACTGGTTGGGGCACAGACTTGGATTACTGTGATATTGAACATTTTGCCTTGGAAAAGAACAGAGATCATTCTGTTGTTTTCGAGACTGCATCCAAGTACTGTATTTCAGACTCTTTTGTTGACCATGATGGCTACTCCATTTCTCCTGAGGGATTCCTGCCCACAGTAGTACATATAATGGTCATCTGAGTTAAATTCACCTATTCCAGTCCATTTCAGTTCACTGATTCCTAGAATGTCGACATTCACTCTTGCCATCTCTTGTTTGACCACTTCCAATTTGCCTTGATTCATGGACCTGACATTCCAGGTTCCTATGCAATATTGCTCTTTACAGCATCGGACCTTGCTTCTATCACCAGGCACATCCACAACTGGGTATTGTTTTTGCTTTGGCTCCATCCCTTCATTCTTTCTGGAGTTATTTCTCCACTGATCTCCAGTAGCATATTGGGCACCTACTGACCTGGGAGTATCTCTTTCAGTATCTTATCATTTTGCCTTTTCATACTGTTCATGGGGTTCTCAAGGCAAGAATACTGAAGTGGTTTGCCATTCCCTTCTCCAGTGGACCACATTCTGTCAGATCTCTCCACCATGACCCACCCATCTTGGGTTGCCCCATGGGCATGGCTTAGTTTCATTGAGTTAGACAAGGCTGTGGTCCCAGTGTGATTAGATTGACTAGTTTTCTGTGAGTATGGTTTCAGTGTGTTTGCCCTC
Source organism: Bubalus kerabau (assembly GCF_029407905.1). Lineage (NCBI taxonomy): Eukaryota > Metazoa > Chordata > Mammalia > Artiodactyla > Bovidae > Bubalus > Bubalus kerabau. The sequence continues at coordinate 6,782,032 of NC_073642.1, read as the reverse complement.
TGAGGCCCCCTTGCAACACCTACCATCTTACTTGGGTTTCTCTTACCTTGGGCGTGGGGTATCTCTTCACGGCTGCTCCAGCAAAGCTCAGCCAATGCTCCTTACCTTGGACGAGGGGTATCTCCTCACCGCTGCCCTTCCTGACCTTCAACGTGGGATAGCTTCTCTAGGCCCTCCAGTGCCCGCACAGCCACAGCTGTTAGGTCCATACCATTTCTGTCGATAAAGGACAGAAATGGTATGGACCTAACAGAAGCAGAAGATATTAAGAAGAGATGGCAAGAATACACAGAAGAACTGTACAAAAAAGATCTTCACGACCCAGATAATCATGATGGTGTGATCACTGACCTAGAGCCAGACATCCTGGAATGTGAAGTCAAGGGGGCCTTAGAAAGCATCACTACGAACAAAGCTAGTGGAGGTGATGGAATTCCAGTTGAGCTATTCCAAATCCTGAAAGATGATGCTGTGAAAGTGCTGCACTCAATATGCCAACAAATTTGGAAAACTCAACAGTGGCCACAGGACTGGAAAAGGTCAGTTTTCTGAATGTTGAGCTTTAAGCCAACTTTTTCACTCTCCACTTTCAACTTTCATCAAGAGGCTTTTTAGTTCCTCTTCACTTTCTGCCATAAGGGTGGTGTCATTTGCGTATCTCAGGTTATTGATATTTCTCCGGGCAATCTTGATTCCAGCTTGTGCTGAAACCCCAGTACTTTGGTCACCTCAGGCAAAGAGTTGACTCATTGGAAAAGACTCTGATGCTGGGAGGGATTGGGGGCAGGAGGAGAAGGGGACGACAGAGGATGAGATGGCTGGATGGCATCACTGACTCGATGGACGTGAGTCTGAGTGAACTCCGGGAGTTGGTGATGGACAGGGAGGCCTGGCGTGCTGCGATTCAAGGGGTCGCAAAGAGTTGGACGTGACTGAGCAACTGATCATCTGATCTGAATGAGGGATGCTGATAATGAGGGAGACTATATATGTGTGCAGGCAGAAGATATAGGGGAAACCCCTGTACCTTTCTCCCAATCTTGCTGTGAACCTAAAACTGTTCTAAAAAATACACAGTCTTTAAAACAAAACAAAAACTAAGTATGCAACTACTATATGATCCAGTAATCACACACTTGGGCACTTATTCCAGGAAAATAAAGACCTATAGTCACAGAAATACCTGTATGTGAAAGTTCATAGTAGGTTTACTCACAGCAGAAAACTAGAGACAATCCAGATGCCCTTCAATGGATGAACAGTTAACTATGAATGATGAATAGTTAACTATAAATGGATGAATAAATAACTATGGTATATTCATACTACTCAGTAATAAGAAGGAAAGAACTACAGACACATGCAATGATTTGGATGACCCTTAAGGGGATCATGCTGAGGAAAAAGTCCATGTCAAAAGGCTGCATACTGTACAGTTCAATCTTGAAACGCCCAGAACTAGAGCATTGGAGAGATCAGTAGTTGCCAGAGGTCAGGAAGGATCGTTTCCACTTGGTGAGCAGGGTTGTAAAGGCCCTATGATAATAGCTGATGGGGAACATGCTAATCTATCTATGTGACAAAACTGCACTGAACTAAATATACACACACAGAAATGAACACAGGCAAAAGGAGAGTCCAATTAGGAGCAGTACACTGGTTGTATCAATATCAATCCTGGTTGTGGTACGGTTCCAATTTTGAAGACACTACCATTGGAGGGTACACAAGATCTCTCTTCATTATTTCTTACAATTTCAAGTGAATTTACAATGAGCTCAGATTAAAGCTAAATTAAAAAAAAATAACTTGGCTATAGACATCAGCCTTCTGATCCTTAGCAACAATATGCATAGGACTTCATTAATATCAAGGAATTAATATAAATACTAAAATATAAACATAAACATATTAGGGCTTCCCTGGTGGCTCAGATAGTAAAGAATCCACCTGCAATGCAGGAGACCTGGTTCTGATCCCTGGGAAGATCCCTGGGAGAAGGGAATGGCTACCCACTCCAGTATTCTTGTCTGGAGAATTCCATGGACAGAGGAGACTGGTGTGTTACAGTCCATGGGTTGCAAAGAGTCAAACAAGACTGAGCAACTAACACTTTGGGCTTTTCAGGTAGCACTAGAGGTGAAGAACCTGCCTGGCAATGAAAGAGATAACCCAATGGTCTGATCACTCACCTAGAGCCAGACATCCTGGAGTCCGAAGTCAAGTGGGCCTTAGGAAGCAAAACTATGAACAAAAACAGTGGAGGTGATGAAATTCCAGCTGAGCTATTTCAAATCCTGAAAGATGATGCTGTGAAAGTGCTGCACTCAATATGCCAGCAAATTTGGAAAACTCAGCAGTGGCCACAGGACTGGAAAAGGTCAGTTTTCATTCCAATCCCAAAGAAAGGTAATGACAATGAATGTTCAAACTACTGCACAACTGCACTCATTTCACATGCTAGTAAAGTAATGCTCAAATTCTCCAAGCTAGGCTTCAACAGTATGTGAACAGAGAACTTCCAGATGTTCAAGCTGGTTTTAGAAAAGGCAGAGGAACCAGAGATCAAATTGCCAACATCCACTGGATCGTAGAAAAAGCAAGAGAATTCCAGAAAAACATCTGCTTCATTGACTATGCTAAAGCCTTTGTGTGGATCAAAACAAACTGTGGAAAATTCTTAAAAGACATGGGAATACCAGACCACCTTATCTGCCTCCTGAGATATCTGTATGCAAGTCAAGAAGCAATAGTTAGAACTGAACATGGAACAATAGATTGGTTCAAACTTGGGAAAAGAGAACATCAAGGCTGTATATTGTCACCCTGCTTATTTAACTTACATGCAGAGTACATCATGAGAAATGCTGGGCTGGATGAAGCACAAGCTGGAATCAGATTGCTGGGAGAGATATCAATAACCTCAGATATGCAGATGACACCACCCTTAAAGCAGAAAGCGAAGAACTAAAGAGCCTCTTGATGAAAGTTAAAGAGAAGAGTGAAAAAGTTGGCTTCAAACCCAACATTCAAAAAACTAAGATCATGGCATCTGGTCCCATCACTTCATGGTAAATAGATGGGGAAACAAGGGAAACAGTGAGGCTTTATTTTCTTGGGTTCCAAAATCACTGCAGATGGCAACTGAAGCCATGAAATTAAAAGATGCTTGCTCCTTGAAGGAAAAGCTATGACAAACTTGGACAAAGTATTAAAAAGCAGAGACATTATTTTGCTAACAAAGGTCTATACAGTCAAAGCTATGGTTTTTCCAGTAGTCATAAATGGATTTAAGAGTTGGACCATAAAGAAGGCTGTGCTTTGAAGAACTGATGCTTTTGAACTGTGGTGTTGGAGAACATTCTTGAGAGTCCCTTGGACTAAAAGGAGATCAAAGCAGTCAATCCTAAAGGAAATCAATCCTGAATATTCATTATAAAGACTGATGTTGAAGCTGAAGCTCCAATTCTGTGCCCATCTGATGCGAAGAGCTGACTCATTAGAAAAGACCCTGACGCTGATGATAAGAAAGATTGAAGGCAGGAGGAGACGGGACAACAGAGGACCAGATGGTTGGATGGCATTACCAACTCAATGGATGTCTGAGCAAGCTCTGGGAGCTGATGATAGACAGGGGAAGCCTGGCGTGCTGCAGTCCCCGGGTTCCCAAAGAGTTGTATATGACTGAGAGACTGAACAACAGCAAGAGCTCTAAGAGACATGGGTTTGATCGTGAAGAATCAGAAAGAACTGAAGCAACTTAGCACGCACGCATGTAAACATATTAGAACTCTGATCTTAAATATTTCTGGATTGAAAACTGAGGATGGTTATTTAAAAATATTTTCTTAAAAAATTCCTAAGAAACAGCACCTTTAAGTGCAGTCTACTATACAACATTCTCCCACAACTTAATTTTAAAATTATCAAAAAAGAAGCTGTTAGTAATTTACACCTTGTCTTGTAATAAAAGATTAGAAAGTTTTTATATTTAACCTCTACATTAAATTCAGAATACAGGAAAATAACTACTTTCATGATCAATATATAAAGTAAAAAAAACTTTTCTATGAGAAGCTAATCAGAGAAGGCGATGGCACCCCATTCCAGTACTCTTGCCTGGAGAATCCCATGGACGGAGGAGCCTTGTAGGCTGCAGTCCATGGGGTCGCTAAGAGTCGGACACGACTGAGCGACTTCACTTTCACTTTTCACTTTCATGCATTGGAGAAGGAAATGGCAACCCACTCCAGTGTTCTTGCCTGGAGAATCCCAGGGACGGGGGAGCCTGTTGGGCTGCCATCTATGGGGTCGCACAGAGTCGGACACGACTGAAGTGACTTACCTTACCTTATGAGAAGCTAATAGTTTCCTAAGTGACTGGAATCTCTCAATACAGGGCAACAATATGCCTAACGCAACAGTAGGTTCAAATCTGACCAAAGGCTAATGGCTACTTTCTCTCTCTCTTTCTCCATTTACAAGGATGCTGTGATTCTTAAGGTAGAAGCTGAAGCACTCTCAACAAAGGCTGCTTCTGAGATTCCAGTCCCTTCCCCCCAACTAATACACCATTTACTTTGTCCAAAAAAATAAAATGGGTCTGGGACTGGTTAGACTCTACAGAAAGTTGGGAGGGGGAGGAGACCCTGGGTGGCAGTGCCAAGGTTTGGAAAGGCTGAAAAGGTGGTGAAGGACTGAGAAGGCCCAGAAAATGAAAGGACAGAGGTTCCCATCACCCATGTCCACCACCAAGGCAATCACCGCTGGTCAACTCCAATTTCAAGAGCACCTCCCTACCCCAGAGGCAGAAGGAGATGAAGGGTATGTTCCCACACCGTGTCCTGGGCTAGGCACCTTCCCTTCGCGCTACTGGTTCTACCCTTCCCCTTTCTCCACGCCCATACATGCTGCAGAAGGAGACCTGTGGTGGGGGGTGGGGGTGGGGACAGGCTGTTCTTTCCAGGTTCAGGAACTGTTCCTTCTACCTACCTCCAGGCCGAGAGCACATAGTGACCAGGCCCCAGGGAACGCCGTCCTTTGCTCATTTCCTTAGAACAAGTTTTAGCTGCCTCAGAATCACTTGCAAGGCACATAAGAGCAGACTGCATGCCTGGGAGTTTCAGATACAGTAGTTCTGGGATGGGGCCCCCCAATTTTTATTTCTAACAAGTTTCCAGGTTACTGCTAAAACACTAAGAACACTTAGACCCTGTCTCATGTTTGTAAATTGACCTCCTATTAAATTCTTGTTGGCAGAACTCTGATACAGGTCAGGTGATTTTTTTCTTTTTTTTTTTTTTTTAGCATAAAGCAAAAGCCTGATAATTAACTTATAAAGACTTAAAATATATGATTAAGTGATTAAAAGTGTTTTTCTCCCAAAGTGCTATACTGGTAAGAGCCTGGAACTGGGGTCTACAGTCACATGTCTCCACCACATCAGGGTTACCACAGGGCAAGCTACTAAGCCTCATTCTCCTTCCATGTTCAAGGACATGACGACACTGGAAGGGTTAAGTGTGACTGTCTCCACAGTAATCCCCAGTGCACATCTGTCAGTGTTTCCTGTGCCCCAGCCGGAAACAAGACAACACAGAGAGGGATGGACTCCCCAGATTCCTTTCTGTTACAGCCTTTGCACTTCTATTTATGGTGTAAAATGGCTAAAAGAGAATGAACATGACGGGAGAAAAAAACAATGCTCCACCCCCACTTTTAAGGTGGTGGCAAGTTAAGGAAGGCACAGATAGAAGTCACTGTTTACCAGATTTTTTTTTTTTTAATCAAGGTATAATTGATATATAACATTATATTAGTTTCAGGTGTACAACATGACACTCTCATCTATATATTGCAAAATGACCACCATGTTATATCCAGTTAACATCCATCACCAAAATTTCAAAAAAGCTTTGGGTGTGGTGAGAACTTTTAAGATATACTCTCTTAGCAACTTTCAAAGGCAATAGTACTATTAACCAAGGTGTACATCAGCAGTCCCCAACCGTTTTGGCACCAGGGACTGGTTTCATGGAAGACAATTTTTCCACAGACTGGGGGCTGAGGGGGGATGGTTTTGGAAGGATTCAAGCTCATTTACTGTGCACTTTATTTCTTTTATTATTACATAATATATAATGAAATAATTACACAACCCACCATAATGCAGAATCAGTGGGAGCCCTGAGCTTGGTTTCTTGCAACTAGACAGTCCCATCTGGGGGTGATGGAAGACAGTGATGCCCGAAGCATGCTGCTTATGTCAGTCTACTCCATAATCTCGTCGTGGTTGCTGTCATTGCAGAAAACCCCGCTTTACAAAGAGAGGACGCTGGAAATGGAGGCAGGCTTTTTAGTGCTTCTGTGGCAATCTCAGGATATTCTGCCTTGAGTTTAATCCAGAACATACGGAGATCTGAAGTTGTCTCAAACATGCTTTTAAGGCCACTGTAATTTGTGATCTCAAGCAGTTGATCCTCTACTTATTCACCTGGCTTATTCACAAATAGGTCATGGATCTGTTCCTTCCCAGTTCAGAGGTCTTTTGTGGTTGGGAAGTTATGCTGCCTCTTTTGAAAGCTGACACAGGTGATCATGCTCCAGCTGGGAGAAAGAAGACCCCGACTCAGTTTCTTTCAAAATCTCTGCTAATGTTTGAAATATGTCAAAAATCCCAACGTTCACTCATCGACCCGTAATTCCAGTTTGGCTTTGAATGCAGCCACTTTTTCTGCCAGCTTGAACACACTGGTCCTTTTCCCTATAGTGATAGATTGAGTTCACTGAGAAGGTTGAATATGTCACACAAGTAAGCAAGGTTTGCAACCCATTCTGTGTCACTGAAATGTTTTGCCAGTGGTGACTGTTTTTCTAAAAGAAATCTCTGGAGCAGCTCTTGTAACTCAAAAACTCTGGCCAGTGATCCACCTTTAGAAAACTATCTGTGTATAAGAGAAGACATATAAGCTCTGCGTCCACCTCCTCACACAGCTATGTGAACAGAAGTGAGTTAAGGGCATGTACCTTAATATGGTTAACAATTTTAATCACATCCTACAAAACACTGTTAAGCTCAGGTGGCATTTTTCGGCTAGCCAGCGTTTCTCTATGGATGACACCATGTGAAGACTCACAGTCAGAGGTGACCTCTTTGACCTGATTAGTGAAGCCAAACAGTCGTCCAGTCACGGCAGCCACTCCATTCGGGCACATACTGACACAAAATGACCAATTCAGTTTCCCGATAAGTAGCCAATGACTGGAATAGTTCTGCAGTTGTGGTGTTGGCTGGCAACAAAAGTGCACATAACCTTGTTATGCACACCCTCCTGAAAATATTGCATGAAGACAAGCTTTGTTGCCTTGTTGTCAACACCGGTAGACTTGTCAACATCGATTACATGCCACAGCGACTCATTAATCCTCCCTAATAATTGTGCCTCAGGATCCTCTGCTGTTTCATCAGTTCATCTAGTTATGGTGTTAGTCAAAAGAGGAACACGTGTCACCTTTTGAACTGAAGCCTCTCCTAAAAGTTCAGGACAATGTCCTTAAGCGGCGGGCAGGATCAGCTCTTCACCAACAGGAAAGGGCTTCTTAGCTTTAGAGATGCTGTCAGCCACTAAGAATGATGCTCTCAGTGCAGACACATTTGATGAAGTGGCGGCCTTCAATACTTGCTTCTGTTTTTTGTATTCATGTCTTTTTTCTTTTGGAAAACTCCAAAGACATGTCTTCTAATGCACAGTGCTTGGTCTCCAAGTGGCAAAGCATTTTCGAAAGTTTCATGGCTTGGTTGGATAGCCAGTGTCTCCACATATGATACAAAGCGAGCTTGGAGAATATGAAGCACCTGATGCAATGAACCCATAATTTAAGTGGAACTCAGTTTTTCTTTTATATGCAGCTTTCTTTTTGCTGACAGTCTTAAGAGTTTTCTGCTGTCTTATCATTGAATCTTGCCCACTTTTCAAAGAAACTCTCCAGTGATGTTTGGTTTCCACTCATGTTGGCTAGGGTTAGCATGTGGGTTTACCAAAGCTGTGACTAAGACAAGTGTGTAGAGCAGGAAAGAGGGCACAGACAGAAGTGGCAAATAAAATAATGAACAGGCCACGCACAGACTAAAATAAATATCAGATTCTGACTTAAATCCTGCCACCAGATACAGCTGTGCAGTTGAAGTGCATCAGCTCACTTATCACTAGAAAGCCTACCACCAGATGTAGCTTAATTGTCACTTGCCACTCACTGCTGGGTTTTGATGAGTCTGCAAGCAGCTGACTTATTATGGCTCTGTGCAGTCAAACCTCTCTGCTAATGATAATTTGTATTTGCAGCCCCTCCCCAGTTGTAGGCATCACCACCTCAACTCCACCTCAGATTATCAGGCTTACGACTCTCATAAGCAGTGTGCAACCTAGATCCTTTGCATGCCCAATTCACAGTAGGGTTTGCTCTGTGAGAATCTAAAGCTGCCGGTGATCTAACAGGAAGTGGAGATGAGTGGCAATGCGAGAAATGAGGAGTGGCTGCAAATACAGAAGGAAGACAGAGGAAGCTTCCCTGCTCATCTCCTGCAGTGCAGCCTGGTTCCTAACTGACCACGGCCTGATGACAGTAACGGCTCCTGGCCCAGGCATTGGGGACCTCTGCTGTACATTACAGCTCCACATCTTATTTATTTTATAAGTGACCGTTTGTAACTTCAGGTCCCCTTCGCTCATTTGCCCCCCACCTCCACCCACCCTTCCAATCTCTAACAAACACCAATCTGTTTTCTGCATCCATGAGCTTGGTGTTTTTGTTATTTTCTTTATCCATTCATCCATCAACACACACTTAGTTTCTATAAACTGCACAGCAAAGGAATCAAGTAGTAAAATGCAAAGATAATCCACAAAATGGGAGAAAATATTTGAAAGCCACATATCTAACGAGAGGTTAATATCCAAGACATATAACGAATTCACATAAATTCTATAGCAAAGAATCCTCCCAAGTCAAAAAACAAAAAGCTGATTAAAAAATGGGCAGAAGATCTGAACAGACATTTTTCCAAAGACATACAGATGGCCAGCTGGTAATACTAAAAGATACTCAACATCATTAGTCATCAGGGAAATGCAAGTCAAAACCACAATGAGATATTACCTCATACCTATTATATCGGCAGTTTATCAAAAAGACAAGAAATAACAAGTCTCAATGAGGATGTGGAGAAAATGGAATCCTTGTGCACTGCTGGCAGGAATATAAGTGAGTGCAGTCTCTATAGAAACCAGTATGGAGGGCCTCAAAAAAATTAAAACTAGAACTATTACATGAAACAGCAGTTTCACTTCTGGCTATTTATCCAATGGAAATAAAAACACTAACTTGAAAAGATATATACTCCCCTATGTTCATTGCAACATTATTCACAATAGTCAAGACATGGAAGCAACCTAAGTGTCTATTAAACAGATTAATGGATAAAGAAAATATGACTTTTCTATAGATACAGATATTATTATTCAGTCATTAAAAAAAAAAAAGATGAAATCTTGTCACTTGTGACAACGTGAATGGACCTTGAGGGTAGTATGCTAAGTGAAATAAGTCAGATAAAGAGAAATACCATATGATCTCTCTGACATGTGGAATCTAAATAAATAAATAAAGCTTCCCAGTGGTGCTAGTGGTAAAGAATCCTCTTGCCAATGCAGGAAATCAAGAAAAGTGGGTTGGATCACTGAGCTGGGAATCCCCTGGAGTAGGAAATGGCTACCCACTCTAGTATTCTTGCCTGGAAAATTCCATAGACACAGGAGCCAGGCAGGCTACAGTCCATAGGGTTGCAAAGAGTCGAAAAAGACTGAGCATACACACATACAAAAACAACAACAAATTCATAGATACAGAGAACAGACTGGTGTTTGCCAGTAACAGGGGGTGGCGTGTGGGCAAAACAGGTGAATGCACAGTACAGTGACTGTATATTCATGGGATGTAACGTACAGTACAATGACTAGTTAACAATACTGTATTGTACATTGTTCCCATTGCTAAGGGATAATCTTAAAAGTTCTCATCACACACACAAAAAACCTATGTGAGGACATGCATATTAACTAGACTTATTGGGATGATCATTTTACACTGTATACAAATCTTGAATCATTATGTTGCTCACCTGAAACTAATATGGGCTTCCCTACTAGCTCAGCTGAAAGAATCAACCTGTAATGCAGGAGATCCAGTTTGATTCCTGGGTCGGGAAGATTCCCGCTACCCACTCCAGTATTCTTGGGCTTCCCTGGTGGTTCAGATGGTAAAGAATCTGCCTGCAATGCAGGAGACCTGAGTTCGATCCCTGGATTGGGAAGATCCCCTGGAGAAGGGCATGGCAACCCACTCCAGTATTCTTGCCTGGAGAATCCCATGGACAGAGGAGCCTGGTGGGCTACAGTCCATCATGGGGTCACAAACAGTCGGACACAACTGAGTGACTAAGCATAGCTCAGCTTCAAATATGACTTTCTCCAGCAAGGTTAGGTCCTCCTGAGATACCTAGACTCAGTCTTCTAGAATTACTGTCCTCTTACAGAATATGTCACAACTGTACTTTAAATGATCTGTGCAATGATTTCTAAGACTCCTACTTTAAAGAGGAGTCTAGTTCATCACTTCTTCCCCAGCTCCTAGCACAATGCCAGGTACACAGTAGGCATTAAATATTTATTGAATGTTTTGATGGCTGAATATTGTTTCAGTCAAGTTCTCAGAGATCTATTAACTTCATTCATTTAGTGTTCATTAGTAATACGTATGTCTGAAATAATCCTAAAATCAGCTACAAAGTTCATTTTAGTACTATTTTGATCTCAAAAAAACTTTCAACTGCTGTGTAACTTTTAGCTTCTGAATTTTAAAATACAATAAAACTTTCATGTCAAAAAATAAATGTTATACATAGCAGTACTATCCACAGTAGGGCTTGAGTTCTGAGCTCATTCAATCTTTGCTGTGTTACCTAACAGTGTGCTCAGTGTGCTGGAGCTGCACACGTTGAGTCACAATAAAGGGCAAATTAAAACTACCCTGAAGGGAAAAAAAAGTCTGATCAGGGCTATAAGGAAGCTCGAGAGCCAGTAGTTAGCTTCCTTCCTTTCAGCATTTTTTTCTTCCGACTGTAAGGTCAAAGTCTATAAAGAGGAATTTCTATATCCAGCTCCTTCCTCCTTTCCTTCCAGGTACTGCTGAACAAAGTTATGCTGGAAGGCAGATGATAGACTGTCTGGTGGCCATATTAACAACATGTAGGTCTCAATTTCCCTGTAGTCACAAAAATGGTATCTGCTGTCATTCACGGCATAACCTGCTCTCTCTCTGTATTATCAACACCGCCTGATTTAAGGGCTGAGACACAGTCTCCTGGGCAGTGATTCTGGACTTCAGTCACAGAGTGAACTCACTGGGGCACTAGGAAAGATGCCTGAGTCCTGGGCACCAAGTAAGTCAGAGTTGCTGCAGGGGGGCTTGAACATTTTTCCAATGATCAAGTACTCTTCTATACAGGGTAGAAACTCAATTAAGACTGAGTCAGGGTTTTATGGGGGCTTCCCTAGTACCCCAGCTGGTAAAGAATCTGCCTGCAACGCAGGAGACCCTGGTTTGATCCCTGGGCTGGGAAGATCCCCTGGAGGAAGGCATGGCAACAAACTCCAGTGTTCTTGCCTGGAGAATCCCCATGGACAGAGGAGCCTAGCCTAGCAGGATCAAAGGGTTGCAAAGAGTCGAACACGACTGAGCGACTAAGAACAGCAGGGTTTTATGAACTAAAAAAATCATAAACGCTGATCTGGAATTACTTCATTTATCTGTTGTAAAATTAGTGTTTCCATTTGTGTGAATTTGATATCACCTAATTAAATGCAAAGTAAAGTATGTCTGGTGAAATCTAATCAAGTTTAATTTGCTAAAAATATTATGCAATCTAAACTGCTAAATCAGTGAAAAGTTATAGTTTAAGAATTATCAAATTTGAGATCACCAACACAATAAATCAATTTAGAATTATCTAGTAGCACATTCTCTATGCCATGTTCCCTGGTTGTGATACAATTACCTCTCGGTAATCTTGCAAACTGTTGCAACCTGAACAAAGGATTTCAAGTGAAAAATAAATGACCAGAGAAAAGGAAAAGCTAGGAAAAGTTAGGACACAACTCAGATACCAACTTCTGTTAAGCTCGCAGACCTTCATGTCTTGGTTGAAGCAACATTTAGCAACACACTGAGCTGCATGGGGCTGACGATGCTGTGAGACTGAACATGTCCTCCACAACTTCACAGATTTATTCATTTATTTTATTCTTTTTGGAATTCAAAACTGCCTGATTCTGTAGTCAGTATACTTTATAAAACTGAACTTACAATTTACATTCATACTGGTAAAATATCCCTGTCAACAGTTTTTGTTTGTTTTTTTTTTTACACTGGAGTCCCATTGCTATGAAACCTGAAAATCACTGGCCCAGATAACTCATAAAGCCTCTATGCAATTCCAGAACCCAAGAGTGCTAGCGGATGTCAGGTAGCGATCTGGGTTTCCAAGAAGGAGGCAGCAATTATTTAGGCAAAATGTACCAATAAAGTCTCATAACACAAGTTTTTTTTTTTGTCCATGCCATATGGATCATGGGATTTTAGTTCTCTGACCAGAGAACGTATAGTCCAAACCCCTTGACTGCCATGGAATCCCCCAGGGCACATGTATTGTCAAAAGTGTGAAATGTCTGAAGACAAAAAGAGTATGCAAAAATAAAGTTGGTAGTTGTATTGAAGTTTAGGTATTATAAGCTGTTGTCCAAACTTTGTGATGTTATTTGTTTTTATAATAAATCAGGAAGAAATCATGAGAGAATTGAAAGATCAGAAGTTGCTAATGTATCATACCACTTAATATGTCTGAATATAACTGGTTTCTAGTTAAGATTAAGTTATGTATTTTAAGGATAAAGAGAAATTAAATTTTTTTTAATTGGAAATTATACATACAAAAATATGTACTAGCCTTCAAAGTAGTTTTTTTAGGAAGAGTAATTCCAAGTAAAGTACCATTGTTCCACACTCCTGTTGAAATCCCTTTGGAAACTGCTTGCAGTCCTGCACATATTCCTTTGAAAATACAGTTAGATACTATACTTCCTGGGTGGGTTTGGTTTAAAAAAAACATAAGTTTTTAAAAACTTATCCTGTATAATTTGCAGCCTGGCTCTTAGTAGTATAAAACTTCTATTTTTTTCTAATTTAAGCAAATGTTTAGTAAGAATGTTCTTTTAAGAATTTGTATTTTCTGAAAAGCCTTACATAGAACAAGAGAAAGAAGTCTTTAGGGCTACCAATGTGACTATTAACACTGATCCACACTATTTCAGTGCCTTCTCTATCATGCATGATGGTTCTCAATTTATAATACATCTTTTCACTCTCCTACCCCTGCCAAATCTTTAAGGCTTTTTCCTAAAGGGCGTTTCTGATTACAACATCATCAGAACTGCTGGCCAAAGGGGTATATTCTTTAAAGGAAAAATAGGCACATGTTCACATAGATAATAATTGTGTAGTCCCTCCATTAAACAATATTTTGCTTTGGGATTTCTCTGGTGGGCCAGGGGTTAAGAGTGTGAGTTCCCACTGAAGGGGGCATAAGTTTGATTGCTGGTCTGGGAACTAAGATCCCACGTGGTGTTTGGTGTCGCTAAACCAATAAATAAATAAATAAATTTGCCTTTTTCTGAACACAGGGAAGCCTGGCATGCTGCATCCACGTGGTTGCAAAGAGTTGGATACAACTTAGCAACTGAACACCACCACCATACACACACAAATTCCTGACAAGTCAGTCTCTCTTGGAGCCCCTTCTCCCTCTCTGGAAATTCCTTCTCAGACATCCTTGCTCAGTTCTTCTCCTGCTACAGTCATTTCTGGGTAGAAACTGGTTCTAGGACCCCTCAGGGGTACCAAAATCGGTAGATGCTTAAGTCCCTTATTTGCATATAATCCAGGCACATCCAACATTTGTTGGATCAGAGAGAAAACAGGGGAATTTCAGAAAAACACGTACTTCTGCTTCACTGACTACTCAAAAGCCTTTGACTGTGGAAAATTCTTAAAGGGATGGCAATACCAGACCATCTTACCTGTCTCCTGAGAAACTTGTATGCAGGTCAAGAAGCAACAGTTAGAACTGGACATGGAACAACAGTCTGGTTCAATATTGGGGAAAGGAGTATGTCAAGGCTGTATATTGTCACTCTGCTCATTTAACTTATATGCAGAGTACATCATTCAAAATGCCAGGATGGATGAAGCATAGGCTGCAATCAAGATTGCCAAGGGAAATGTCAACAACCTCGAATATGCAGATGACACCACTCTAATGGCAGAAAGTGAAAAGGAATTAAGGAGTCTCTTGATGAGGGTGAAAGAGGAGAGTGAAAAAGCTGGCTTAAAACTCAACACTGAAAAAACTAAGATCATGGCATCCGGTCCCATCACTTCATGGCACATAGAAAGGGAAAAAGTGGAAGCAGTGACAAACTTTATTTTCTTGGGATCCAAAATCACTGCAGATGGTAACGGCAGGCATGAATATAAAAGACACTTGCTCCATGGAAGAAAAGCTATGACAAACCTAGACAGAGTATTAAAATGCAGAGACATCACTTTGCCAACAAAGGTCCATCTAGTCAAAGCTATGGTTTTTCCAGTAATCATGTATGGATGAGAGAACTGGACCATAAAGGCTAAGCTTCGAAGAATTGATGCTTTTGAACTGTGGTGTTGGAGAAGACTCTTGAGAGTCCCTTGGACTACAAGGAAATCAAACCAGTCAATCCTAAAGGAAATCAATCCTGAATATTCATTGGAAGGACTGATACTGAAGCTAAAGCTTCAAGACTTTGGCTACTTGATGCAAAGAGCTGACTCATTTGAAAGGATCCTGATGATGGGAAAGATGGAAGGCAAAAGAAGAGGGAGGCAGAGGATGAGATGGTTAGATAGCATCACTGACCCAATGGACATGTATTTGAGCAAACTCTGGGAAATAGTGAAGGACATGGAAGCCTGGTGTGTTGCAGTCCATGGGGTCTCGAAGAGTCGGACACAACTTAGCTACTGAAGAACAATAACAACAATGCACATCCTCTCCTATATTTTAAATCACCTCTGGCTTACTTAGAATATATTATACAATATAAATGCTATGTAAATAGTTGCTAAGCTGGTGGCAAGTTCAAGTTTTGCTTTTTGTAACTTCCTGGAACTTTTTTCTTTTTACAAATATTTTTGACTGGAGGTTGGCTGAAACTACAGAAGCAGAACCCATGAATACAACAGAGAGCTGATTGTAGTCTCCTTAATGTTTCACAGTCTCTCAATATCTTGAATTAACATCTCCACACTAACAACTCCAGAATCCACAATTAGGTTTAGCTCTCTTCTAGGGTCCACTCTCAAATATCTAAATTCCAGTGGAGAACTCCACTTGGAATTTCCACAGCACCTTCAGCACAAACTCAACTCACTCTATGGTCTCTCAAAGTTGCCATCTCAGTATATGGCACCTGTATCTCCTAGTCACCCAAGCAAGAAACCTGGCTATCTTTCCAGACCCTCTCTCACCTCACTTCTTTCCACCCTTATGGCCACTGTTACAGTACACCACTCCTACCCTGGACAACCACAACAGAGTCCTTGTTAAGTAGTTGTTTCCCGACACGCACTTCCTTCTGAAAAACATCTCCACTTTGATTCGGATAAAGTACAAATTCCTGAACATGGCTTAGCATGCCCTTCAAGATCTGACTGTTGGAGTCTTGTTAGGTCTGTGCCCCACAAATTTAGCTCCAGGTTTTCTCTGAGGGCCTCAGAAACTCTGTGCACTTTAAGGATTACTTTTCTTGGCCCATTCTCCCTAAAATCATACTTGGCCTTTCCCCTCCCACTCTCAACCTTCAAGGAGGAAACCTCCAGTCTTGGGGAGCCTACCACATATCCAAGTCAGGATTAAGGGCCTTGGCCAAGTGCTCCCTCAGGCTATATATAGTATTTGTCTCACTGAATTGTCTGCAATAATTTTCTAATTTGGTTTCCCCACACTTGACTATGAGCTTCCCTGGGTAGGCCTGAGTCCAGTTTGCCTACCTAAGCCAATAAACAGCTCATGTAGAAGGCAGAAAAATGAATATTCTTGATGAATGATAATGTACAATAAAATAGCAGGATATCAATTTGAAATGTTTGCAGTGATCCCCATCTGCCACAAAACATCTTAATGTATTTTATTACATAAAAGTAGTTGATATGTTGAAATACATACTTTCTTTATACAATTAGATAGGCATTTCTTGAGGACACTGGTGGTAGGCAAACGTCTGCTGTACTGGGTGACTAAGTTTAAGATAATGTCAACTCTTGCCTGGACTACCACAAATCTTTCACATCTGCAGTAACCTCACTCTCAGCTAGTCTTCTCCACTGAGCAGCCAGTGATCTTTTCAAAACATAAATAGATCTTCCCGACCACCTGCTACAAGGTCCTGCAAGATATGCAGCCTGTCGTACACCCTCCACTCCCATAACCAACTTCATTATCAATCAGTTTCCCTGCCTGACTAGCTGGCCTTCTTTCTTGCAATTCCTAGCAACGGCAAAGATTATTCCAGTCAGAGACTTCGGACTTTGATTTCCCCCCGCCCCCGCCCCCACCTCGATCTTAGCATGGCTGAGTCTTCCTCACTCAGATGGCGAGTCAAATATCACTTCCTCAGAGACCCTTCCTAGCTAAAAGAGCCATCACGTCCAAGCCAAGCTCGACCCCATCCCTATCTAGTAAATAATTTCGTGTCTGTCAGTCTCTTTGCTAAAGAGTCGGACACGACTGAGCGACTGATCTGATCTGATCTGAAAGCTTCACGAGGGCAAAGGATTACATGTATCTTGTTCGCTGTTGTCTCCCTGACGGCTAGGACACTGCCCAGCTTAGGGTAAATACCTGGTAAGTGAAAAAACGCACTTAATAAACACGGCCATCTCCCACATTTTCCACTCTTTTCCCTTTCATTCGCAGGAATTCTCAAGGGCCGCTGTCCTCGCAGGAAAGCCCTTGAAGCGTCACCGCCAAGCCACAGTGTCCTCTTCCGCGTGAGGCGAGGCGCGCCCAGCCGGGAGCTAACGGCGCCTCAGGCCCTGGAGCGCAGCCTAGGAGCCCGCGCTCGCGTCTGAAAAGCACCGACGGCGGCGGGACGAGGAGCGCCTCTCCTCGCTTCCTGGGGACTGACACCTCCTCAGTCCTAAGCCTCGAAACAGCCTCTCATCGGCCGCACAGCCGCTTCCCCCGTCGCCGAGCGTAGCGACCTCTTCCAGTTACCTGCTGGAGATCTGCCTCAAGCCACGCCGCCTCCGCTTTGCCGTTCGAGCAAACGCCGGCCCCTTCCGGGCCACCGTAGTTCACAGAAAGTACAGGGCGCTGCCTCCTCCCGCTTGCGCAGAGGTCCTGTTCGGTATATAGTGTTTCTTAGCAACCGCGTGGAGTCCCTCCGCCAGGGGCGGAGCGTCCGAAGCCGCGAAGTTGGGGCGGGGAGGGGGGGGGGAAAGTGAATGTGACCAATCAGAGGCGACTCCTAGCCTCGCTCGGCACGCCTCCTCTAACTGTCGCGAATACGCAGGCCGCTTTACGGCAGGCAAGGGGTGGGGGCCGCTGGGGTAAGGAGGAGAGAAGGAAGCAACCAACCAACCAAGTCCCCCCCACCCCCCACCGCCCCCACCCACCTCAGACCTGGTTTACGGCTCCGGGCTCCGGCTCCAGTGCGGCCGCTGATTGGCTGCTGAGGGCTTGGTCCCGTCCCAGTGACCCCAAAGTGCTGGAGGGAGGGGGCGGGGGTGGCCCGGTGCAAAGTGCATCCCGAAAGCCCCCTGCCTGGCGCCCCGGCGGTAGGCACTACGGGCTCCGTGAGAGCCGGGCCCTCGCCGCCCCGAGCCCTCCCGGGCCCCTCAGTGGCCGGGCGCCCCCGGCCAGGAGCGCGGCAGCCCCCTGCCCCGAGCGCTCGGACCGGGGCTGCCCCCCGCCCGCGCCGGGACTTCCTCCCTGCACCCCTGCCCCAGGACGCCCGGCGGCCACCGCCGCCGCCTCCGCCCGGCCGGGCCATCTGGATGCTGGCAGGCTGGGGCCGGGAGGCGCCGCGGAGGAGCAGGGACAGCCGGGTCCGGCCCTGCCCGGGCTGTTTCCTCAATGGAGAAGTTGGTGAGTGTGGAGGCGGCTGGAAGAAGGAAGGGAGGCAGCAGCTGAGGAGACAGGTAAAAGTCGGTTACCCCCGCTGAGGGGAAGGGGCCGGTCCGGGACGGAGGGGAAGCCTGCCGCTTCCTGCCGGCCCGCCCCGCTCTCTGCCCCGGGGCCCCCTCCGCCCCGGCCCCGGGGCTCTGCCCCGCTCACGGGTCTCTGATTTCCAGGTGTGAGCTGGCTGGGGGGCGAGCGACGGCAGGAGAGGGTCTGCCCACCCGCCCGAGCAGCCGCGAAGCTCTGACCAGCTTCCACCGTCAAGGTAACGAGCCAGCCCTCCCCTCCCCCATTGTTTATTCCTGGCCCCTACCTCATTAATCGGTGCTTTCTCTTCTGGATAGTTACCTGGCAATGCACCCCTTTTCTGGCTTCTAGCTTTCCAGCAAAAACAAAAACGCTGCCCGTGCCCCAGTCTTTAACATTTTAATAACTTCTCTTTCCCAGGACCTTTTTTCCGCCTTTCCCTCTGAACAGTGTGTTTCCATGTGTTGCATTTGTCTTTTGGTACACTCCACCATTTACCCTACTCAGAGACTTTGAGACCTTTTTGTAGCTCCCCCAGCCCCTCTTATTCTCATAGGAATTGCCCAATTCCTTATTAATTGCTTGTTAATTCTGGATGACTCTGCTTTTTAATTAAACCACAATTTTCTGTTTTCCCCTCTTCTTTGCTATCATTCCTCTACCTCCATCAGATTATCTTTTGAGTTACCTCACAAGAGTTCGTGAAGGAAGGTTCAGTAATAGCTTGAAATTTGTGAGTTTCAGAAAATAATGTGATTTTTTTTCCTATAGCAAAAAGTGAATCTGTGTACCTTAATAATGTGAATGATATGAAAGCAATACTCTACTGAAGCACTTATGTATAATTAACTCTGGGCTTTTGTGTGTTTCCGTGTGACAGATATGTAAGGGCTATGAAACTTATAAAAAGATAAATCATATTTGTTATATCTCAGATTTTCTAGTACTTATAAAACTTTATGCAATATCTTGTTAATCATTTGACGCTCAGGAATTTAAAAACAAAAGTTGCATACAGTTGGACATGACTGAAGGGACTGAGTATGCACACATGAGAAGTCTGATGTAACTGAAAGAGCAAGAACTTTAGGATAAAATAACACTGGTAGAAAACACAGCTTCAACACTCAACACTAAAAGCTTTTTACTTTGTTTCTTTCTCTATTTTTTTATTTAGAAAACCATTTATTTTTCTTAGCTAGAATTTTTTGTTGTATAAAATAGAGAAGCTAAATCCTATATTTTAGGGCAGAGGTAAATTTTAGAATGTGTGTAATGTTTCACATATATGAAATAATAAATGGAAACATGTAACTTGTTAAGAGGGGACTTTGACTATGGGAATAAGTGCATAGTTGCATCAAAGCTCACCAAATTGTACTTTTTAAATATGTAAAATTTATTGTACATTGAGAAATGTTATACTAATAAAGCTACAAAACATCAAAAAAAAAAAGGGCAAAAGAATATTTTGGTATGTTTAGAACGTAGGGTTTTATTTTGGCACTTTTCATAAGATTTCTTATTTTGAAACCCTTATAGAGAATTTGTTAGATTGAAATTTAAGCATCTGTATTTTGTTGCCACCTTTTAAAATGCACTAAAGGTAAGTTTAGGACATTCATGTAAGTCCTAAAGAGGGGATATGAACAGGGAAATCATGTTAGAGTTAATTCAGAAATGAGCCAAGTGAAAAACTTCTCTAACATCCAATAACAGGAGTATAAAGTCGCTTGTTAATCTCAGAGTTATTTTATTATCACAGATTTTTTAGGGAATTTTACATGCAAAGAAGTGCTTAAAATAGCAAAAGTTGTTAGGAAATCTTTGACTTGTTCTCTTCCTCTGGACTTTCTGCCTTCCGGATAAAGAAATGAATCTCTTACCTGATTCTTCTAATTGTCAAGGTGCAGCTAAAGATACTTTTAAAGGGCTTTGAGGGTTTGCGTAATCTTGAGACCTGGAACTGGATACCAAAATGAGAATGTATGCTACTGAATGGGGTTTAGAATCAGTATTGACTAATGACTATTCCACAGTGAACATTTAGGGCACCTTTTGTACGTACACGTAGAGTGCATGTATGGTCAGCCATGTCCCATGTCCGGCTCATTGTGACATGATTAACTGCAGCCCACCAGGCTCCTCTGTCCATGAAATTTTCCAAGCAAGAACACTGGAGTGGATTGCCATTTCCTCCTCAAGGGGATCTTCCCCACCCAGGGATCGAGCCCACATCTCTTGTGTGTCCCATATTGGCAAGCAGATTCTTCACCAACTGGGAACCTGGGAAGCTCCCTCTGTACATGTAGGGTTCACTGCATTTCAGTAAAAGCTAGGTAGAAGGCAATTTTCATTATTTAAATACGTGAATCGCCAGAGAAATGCCTAATGATTACTTTAGACCTTTTAAAAAATTGCTAAAATACTTGAAGCATGTTTTTAAGGTAAAGATGAATTGCGTGTATTTTCTGTTCAGGCCTTCTTAGTTAAATATTTTTCTGCTTTAGATTGAACTCTAGCATGTTTTCATTTCTGAGGGGTTTTATCACCTGTGCTGAGTCAAGTATGTAAGGTAAAGAGAGACCACTACTTTCCTCTCTGTTCTTTCTGATTTCTTAACTATTTCATTGATCCTCTCAGCTTTTAATGGTTTTTCTAAGATTATGGAGTATATATAAATTGTCAACATCTGTTCTTAATGTTAGCATGATTGAGAGTATTTGGTCTAGATTATGCCAAACATTTAATGTGAATACTGTATTACCAAAAAAGCCTGTTGATTGATTTATATTCTTCAGTCTGGTAGTTAACTTTTTGTTAATTCTATTGTCAGACACATGGTTTTGAAAAGAAAAAATATAAACACCCAGCTTTTTTGGTAACCAAGTAAGATTTATAACCCCATAGGGAGAATCACTGATTTTAATTGAAGTGATGCATTTTGAGTATGCTGTGGCCAGTACTGACTGTCTTCATACCTAAAGTGATGCCATTCACAATTATATTATGACACATACAAATACCACTTTATTTTGTTCACATTGAACTTTGATAACACAGAAGTACATATGATTCCTAAAAAGTCTGTAAAATCAGGTCGTTTCTGTAAGCATATCTAATACCTGACTTTCAGCCTTTTCACTTCATCTTCAACAGAAAGTATGCCCTACGTAGAAGACTTATCTCCTTTCTCATAAACTTAGGTACTGATATGAGGCTGCTAAGATGGTAAGGCCAGACATAGGTTAAAAAGATAAAGTTGACAAGATTTCATCATATATGATACTTGTGATTTACACTTTAAATTGACTTGAAGTAAGTGAACTACAAAATTTCCTCTGTTGCCTTGTCTACATTCCATGAAAATTGTTGGTCTTTCTGTCAGAACTTAGGAAGCTTGTAGAAAAGTTGTACATGATTATAAATACTTGTTATATGGAGGCCCAGTAATTTGGAGGAAATATGAATACCCTCACTTGTTTTAAAACAGAAACACTGTGGTACTCAGCCAAGTGATCCTAAAATAACACTTCTACTTCGTTTTGGGTTCCAGGCTCTTGGTTATATGAGTCGACCTCATCAACATCCATCGCAGCCATGTTACATGCTTTGGGCATTGTAGTATTTCTGCATCTATCTTCCCTCTTGGGATTTGTGAGCTATTCATGTTTTTTGGTGTTTTTTTTTTTCCCCTTAGATCCAGTATCCTTGGAGTTACTGATTTTATTTCCTTACAGCCTGTATCTCTGTTTATTCTGCAAAGAAATGCTTATTTCTTTTTTTGAGTAGCAAGCTGTTACCTTGTTTCCAGTTCGTGTGAAATCTGAAAGCACAGTTCTAATTTGTGTCCCTTAATCAAAAAATGTGTGGCCTTTCAGTGAAAGTAATATGCAAAAGCTATTAATGACTAATCATTTATGCCAAAGGAAATTGGGGACATGTGGGCAAATTTGGTGCAAGTTATGTAATTTTAGACAGATCTTAAATATATTTTGCTTTATAGCTATTTTATTCTTTATTCTATGAATATAGATTTATTTTAATTATATGAAGCAAGAAGGTTTGGTTTTAACTTAATGAGGTTCACTTGATATCTGTATGGAAATAAGATGGCATGTAATTCCTAAATTTGTAGTTTCTAATATGGTCAACATTGTGAAAGCTTGGAGGCCTAGATTGTTTTCTTTTTTAAGTGTAAAGTAGAAAAGATGAATTTGCAAAATTTAAACACTATTAACATTGGGCAGTAAAATCTTTTATAAAAGTGATATACATTGGGAAGCAGTTCATTTTGATACATAATTCTAAAGTCTTCCTTGTTAGTATGTTTTTGTTTTTTTTTTTTTCCTTTTCTGACTGAAACCTAGAATGGAATTTCTAAAGATTGCACCCTCAGAGTTTTAGTCATTCTGAGTCAACTTGCATTGTACATATGTTTACTTAGAAAATTGACTCCTTCACCATTTTGTTTTATATGTGACTCCATGAGCTATCAGATTTTCAGACTTGCACTTTTTGAGGGGAAATAGATTTTTTTCTGTCTTATCTCTGTACTTCTGCTGTAGTTTTTAATGGTAACTTTACCACTGAATATTACGTTAACTTTCTGAGTTCAGTAGCCTTTTTCCCTTTACTTACACATACATGGATGCTTCTACTCTATTAAATGCAAACTCATAAAATTACACCGCGATGAAATTAAGTTGCTTGATGCTTTGGACTATTAGGATATTTTGGTAATAAGTCTTTGGCCTTCATAATTTAAGAGGACAGGAGTCGTGTGTGCATGGTGTGTGTGTGTGTGTTTTTTCGCATAAAGACTGAAGCACAAAGTGCTTTTTTTGCTTTAAACCTGTGTTTTTTATTTCTAGAGCTTGGTATGGTCAGAATAAAGAAAAATGATCCTAACCATTCTACAAGTATTTGATTCATTTGGAGTATGCGAAAACTCTGTAAGTTCTCTCCAGGGATAATACCAGTGGCCAAAGACTCATAGTATGCCAGGCACTATAAGGTACTCAGTAGACTTTCGTTTGTCTGATTGGAGTAGATGGTGTGGGATTATCACGAGTTGTTTGTGCATCTTGCTTATAGAGAGGAATAATTGAGTCACTTCGACCTTTAACACAAAACCTTTCTTGATATTATTAATAAATTAATGCCATTTAATATTCTTTTCAACCTCCACCTCACTTGCCGTCCCCCACCATTTCTGCTGCCTTCATGGAAGTGGTGATGGGTGTATGGAAGGCAACGATGACAAAAACAAGGACTCTTAAAGGCTCAAGACTGTGAAAAGTCATCTTCACTTTTCTTAGGAGGACAGGGGTTACCGAGGAAATACTTAGAAGTAAGGCATCCAGTGGTGTTCATTCTTGAAATGGAGGTGTGGATCACATGGAGAATAATGACATGTTCTGTGTGGAAATGCTGCAGGCTCATCATTGAAGACATTAGTTTGCATTTTTTATTTTAGTACAGTTTTATAGATGTGCAGAAAAATGTTGAAAGTGATACAGAATTCCCATGTATTACACACTCACCTTCCCCTAACGTCTTACATTAATAGACACATTTCTCACAGTTATTGAAACAGTATTGAATAGTTTTATTAACTAAAATCCATACTCTGTTCTGATTTCTTTAGCTTTTACCTAATAACTGTTCTCTGTTCTAGGATCCCATCCAGGATACTACATTCCATTTTAGTTGTCCTGTCTCTTTAGGCTCCTCTTGACTGTGACAGTTTCTCAGATTTCTTTGTTTCCTTGTTGTTGATGATCTTGACATTTTGAAGAGTTTCAGATATTTTGTAGATAGCCCCTCAATTGGAATCAGTCTGGTATTTTCCTCATGATTAGACTGTGGCTGTGGGTTTTGGGGAGAAAGAGCACAGGTAAATTGCCATTCTCATCATATCATGCTAACAACATGATTTTGATGGTGCTCTTGATATTGGCCATAATTATCTAGCTGATGCACTGTCTTTCAGGTTTCCCACTGAAAAGTTCATCCTCTTTGAAAAGTGGTTCATCATCTTTGAAAGGAAGTCACACTTAAGGAGAAAGGGGAGTTGTGTTCCACCTCCTTAAGGGTGAAGGGAGGGGGTGAATCTACACACATTATTCGGAATTTTGAACAAGAGATTTATTTCTTCTCCCCCTTTTAAAGTCAATCAGTTGTTCATTATCAATACAGACTTACTGATACTTAGGTGTAGTTTGGGATAGTATCTAATAGTACTTTGATTATCTTGTTTGATTTGTTCCACCATGGCTATTGAGAGCTCTTCTAGTTGGCTCCTGTATCCCCTTGACATCTTTGCATTTTTCTTGGAGTACTTCCTTCTCTTTTGGCACTGTAAGATGCTCTAGGCTCATCTTCTGTATTTCCTGCCCAGTTCCAGCATCAACCATTTCTGTAAGGATTGTTGTTCCTTTGCTGCTGCTGCTAAGTCGCTTCAGTCGTGTCCGACTCTGTGCAACCCCATAGACAGCAGCCCACCAGGCTCCCCCGTCCCTGGAATTCTCCAGGCAAGAACACTGGAGTGGGCTGCCATTTCCTTCTCCAGTGCATTAAAGTGAAAAGTGAAAGGAAAGTCGCTCAGTCATGTCCAACCCTCAGCGACCCCATGGACTGCAGCCTACCAGGCTCCTCCATCCATGGGATTCTCCAGGCAAGAGGACTGGAGTGGGGTGTCATTGCCTTCTCCTGTTCTGTTGCTAAATTGTGTCTATTTGTGACCCCATGGAGTGCAGCACGCCAGCCTCCTCTGTCCTCCGCCGTCTCCCAGAGTATGCTCAGATTCATGGCCATTGAATCGGTGATGCTGTTTAACCGTCTCATCCTCTGCCACCCTCTTCTCCTTTTACCTTCCATCTTTCCCAGCATTAGGGTCTTTTGCAGTAAGTTGGCTCTTTGCATCAGGTGGCCAAAGTATTGTAGCTTCAGCATCAGTCCTTCCAATGAATATTCAGAGTTGATTTCTTTTAGGATTGACTGGTTTGATTACCTTGCAGTCCAAGGGACTCTCAAGAACCTTCTCTAGCACCACAGTTCGAAAGCATCAGTTCTTCGGTGCTCAGCCTTCTTTATGGTCCAACTCTCACATCCATACAAGTTGTTGTTCAATCTCTAAGTTGTGTCCGACTCTTTGCGACCCCCTGGACTGCAACATGCCAGGCTTCCCTGTCCTTCACTATCTCCTGGGCTTTGCAGTTTTTATAGCTTGCTGTGTAGGAGTCCTGAACATGCCTAGTTTGTTTATTTAAAAGTATTAGGCAGTTTTAAGCCAAATATTATTTATTTCCAAGCGCATGTTTGCAGAGTCTTTGGCTTCCTTGAAGAAATTTGACAGGGAAAAATAGATTGTGAAAAGAGATAAGGTCAAAGTAGTCTGCACTAATTTGGGTTGGTTGAAAATTCTGGTCTGCAGCCGCCACCACCTGTGACTGCCACTTTTCCCCATAGCTCATCCAGGTGCTGGGCAGTGTGACCTTTCTTTGTTTAAGTGACAAAGGGCTTGGCACACCCACCCCACTAGAATGGGATGGCAGTTCTCCCAATGAGTAATTCCTGGACGGTTTCTGGTGTAATGTGTGGAAGTCACTTTGCATGTGTTCTTAACCCTAATGGAATTCATAGATCTAGGATTTAATGGATGTGGAGAAAGATCCCTTTTCTTTTAGTTGTAAAGAATTTTTTCAGGATTCATATGGAGAAGCCAGCAAGACTGTTGTTAATCTTTTGCCTAGTTTGGTGTATGCATAATGGCATAACAGTTTCAGAATTATTAACATGATGTCTTTTGCATATACAAAAAACAAGCATTTAAAGACAACCTCCTTTTAGTTGTCATAGATCCCATTTTGACCCTGGCTACCTACTGTATTGAGTGTACATGTATTTTCATTGTTTAGAAAGAGCAAGAAACTAATGATGTCACTTAAAAAGTAATTCAGTTCTGAAAATATATTCTGAATAGACCCCCCAAAAAATTTGTGTTTGCATCCAAATTCCAAGTATGAGATTTATTATTTTCTTTATTAAAAAAAAACTGCCTTTTTAGAAAAAAAATTTCGCCCAATAAATCATATCCTATACCACGTTGGAGATTAATGTAGATGTTGAGGTAATTTCTTCTAAGAATTGATTTGAGTTCGTTCCTTGCTCTGTAAGTTGTTGTAATGTGCTGAAATGTTAGCTCGTCAAAAGGTAGACTATTTAGGTAGCTATGGTTCTTTATTATTTTTAGAAAATTTTCCATGATTATTATTTCATTTGTTTTCAGGTTCAGAAAGAGTTCATTAACACCAGAATCTGGAGACACTCTAAGCCCTCACTCAACAATGCTGTATGTGCACAATGATTATTAGGCAATCCACATATCAGGAAAAGGGGCATTCTTTCATAAGGTAAGTGACTGAGTGACATAGGTTGTCTGTGCTGTTCTAGGGGAAAATCCATTTAGTTTTATTTCTCATTCAGATTACCTAATGTATACTAAACACGACACTTGCTAAAAGAAAATCTGGGTTTGTTTTGATATTGTTTAAATCTTTTTCCTTGTATAGATTGCCTTGTTTAAGTGCCAAGGTAATCATCCCAGTTTAAAAAAAAAAAAAAATCTGTTAAAGGGGACTGTTTTGAGTATATGGTGGTAGTTTCTGTGAATTTCTTCTAATGGTCTTTACCTTCCCTTACAATGCTAAAAATAAGCAAAAACCTAGTCCAGAAGGATTCTTGGTTTTAAAATTTCTAAGGCAAGAGACTTAATTTTAATTTCAGTTGAAAAAGTAATTAAGTGGAAAGATAAGGGGAAATCATGTTTCTTAAGAAAACAAATTGTCAGGAAGTTTCTCATTTTCCAGTTTTTCTTGAAGAAACAGTTCTTTGTAGCAGTGGTCTGATATTTTTTAAATTACATTACTTTGTAATGATACTTAGGAGTTTGTATCAATAATAACCATTTTCTGTGTATAAACAAGGTAGGATATTTTGATTATACCATTGAGCTGTGATAACATGACCAAAGTTATGACTTAAGTTACCTTAAATTGACCTTTGTACCATCTATAGGGATAAGTCTTCCAAGGTAAATTATTATTGGTAACAAGATTGTCCCAAGATGTCTAACCTACATATGAGACCAGAATGTCTTTAAGGGACTTTCACATAATTTTTTTTTTTTTGAAATGGAAGCTACTCATTAGGAGGTGAGTCTAATCTAGTCCTTAAAGTTAGCCCAGGTGGAATGGCTTCTTAGAATTATGTTAGTTTAAGTTTCTGTGTGTATTTAAAAACTTAGAAATACACTAAAAGTTTTTGTATGCACACATGTAGGATATAACTTTTCATCAATTCAATTTGAACTTTTCCTATTTGCATGAAGGAAAGCTCATTTTATATTGAGTTTGAGTACACACCTCTTTTGACCTATTAGAAAGTATAGAAATTCAATATACTGCTTTTTACTTTTTTCATGTGGTTAATCAGCAGATTGTTTAGACTTCTTTTAAAATATTTTTTATGACATTACTACTTTGAATATTTGTAGAATAAAACTTCTGGAAAATGGAAATTAGAAAAGTGCCAAAGAAATATGGCAAGGAGTAGTAAATCTTGTTTCCTAAAGTGGAAAGGATAGATAGAGAAACAGAAATGAAGGAATGTAAATATAATCTGCACATTTTTTTCCCTCTAATTTGCTTAACCCCACCTACTTCCCCTTCCCCTCCCTCCAGCTTTCCACTCTTTCTGGGGCTAAAAGTAAAATATTATTGAAATATTTTTGGGAGACCAGCCTAAAGGTCTTCGCCTTTTAAATGTTAAACTGCTTCTCATAGTTGAAGGTCTTTAGTCTTCCTAGTCTATGAATTGTCCATTTGATACTCAGTGTTTACTTATTAATGTGTGATAGATTTCTTGAATAGTTTATAAATTAAATTTTCCATGTGCTTTAGGTAAATGTGAAATCCTAAAACAAGTGCTCATTTGCTTCCTCTGTTGTATCCATCTTCAGCTGCCCAGCATCCCCTTCCCTTTTATGTTGTATTCACTGATATTTACTCTGAGTTTACAAAAGGCTGTAAGAGGAAATTTCCTGTTTCAGCATTTTGGGACTATGCCTTACTTTCTTTTTGAAATCTTTTATAATCTTAGGGAAATTACTGAAAGTTCTGGTCAAAACAGATACATGTTAATTTGTTATGGTATGAATTGTCATCACTGAGGCTTACATGAATTAGCAATGGAAAATTCTGGGGTATTTAATGAACACACTGTCAGGTGTCAGGTATTCTAAATTTTATGTATTGTGCCTACCCTTCAAGGCTGATCCCTGTGACCTAATGAATCCTTTGTAAAAAAAAAAAAGTGGACTCAGCTAGGATGTTACACCACCATTGTCGAAGGAACCCTGAACTCCAGGAAGAGTTGCAGATTCAAGCTGCAGTGGCTGCTGGGGATGTTCACACAGTGCGGAAGATGTTAGAGCAAGGCTACTCTCCAAATGGTCGGGATGCCAATGGCTGGACCCTGCTTCATTTCTCTGCAGCAAGAGGAAAGGAAAGATGTGTTCGAGTATTTCTAGAGCATGGAGGTGAGTTTACTGGGAGCAAACCTTTTTTCCCCGAGAAGAAACAATTGAAATTCTGTTTAAAGTAATGTGTGCACGTGTATATAATTTCTAATGCTTCTTTTCTCTAATGCTCGACTTCTTCTTTTCTCCTTTGTAAAGATGTTATGCTGAGTTTTGTTTAAAACCAGATTGTCTAAAAAATTGGTTTGTTGAATGTGCTTTTTTTCCCCCCTTATAACTCTAGTTTCTATATAGCCAGATTTCCCCAGATTATTTCAACTAAAAGCAACCTTTCTTCAGGTTGTCCACTTGCTTTGTTTCAGAAGCGGAAGTGGCTGTGGTCCCAACAACTAAGAATTGCTCAAGTTCCCCCTGTTGAGAATTGCTCAAGTAGACAGAGATACCATAGGCCCCTATAAATACCATGGCCTTCATGATACCCTATCTTTTGAATTTACCTCTTCTAAAAGCATTTTTAGATGCTTTTATTACTGTTTTAGCTCTTGCCTTTTCTAGAATTGTACATAGTTTCTAGGTATCCTGCAAGATTACCTGAGGTCTAATTTTATATGCAGTTGGAAGCTACATTTACCATTTTATGTTTTTGCTTTGAAAAACTGTCCATTCCCGTAATTAATAGTAACTAATAATTGTCTTAAACTCACTTTTTTGCCCATTAGATTTCCACTTAATTTATTTTCCTAGATTTACACTTGTACAAGTGTACAAGATGAACAAATGTATTTTTGTACTCATATTATTTTCATAAATTATGATGTAAAGCAGCTTAGTTGGAACTCAGGATTCATTATGTGCTACTCTAGGGCCTGGATTGCCTACCAATCATTTAGTTCCATTTCTGTGTTGTACTTTGACTGGTCAAGCTTGGAAACGATTTTGAAGTACGGAAAACGCCAGAAGTCGCACAGCTGTCATTAGGGTCTTGTGAATTATGTGAAGATAGGAATATGAGGCCCAGGCCAGCGAACGGTGGCGTCCTGTGAGTGGCCAACTCTTTTGTGGCTGTCCTCTGCCCCTCCCTGTGGCCCTTGCTCATGCCTCATTTCACCTTCAAACTTGAAAACCTCAGCACAGAAGGCCGTGAAGGAGTACTGTATGAGGTATGCCAGAAGAAAGGTCTGGAAACACTAAGAAGTGGGTGTAGAATCAGAATAGTTAAAATTCTGATACTGCTTAGTAAAATGAAGGAACCGAACTCAGATTTTTAAATTCTACCTAGTTGTGTTACTTTCTGCATCTGTTAGCCTTGCTTTTAAAAAACTAATTAAAAAAGAAAGGTCAATTACTCAGGTAATATATGAACTTGTTTCCTTAAAACAAATAAAACACAATTTCAAATAAATTATAAACAAAGCCAAAGTCCCCTTTGGTCAGCTCCCAACCCGTGTCTGCCCACCCCTGCCCAGAAGTAACTCATGGCTCTAAGTCTGGTTTGGTCCTTATTTTTCTAGATCATTTCCTAACATACTTCTAGAAAATACATCTTATTGTGTTGTGTGTGGTTTTAGAATATAAATGATATACTGACTGTATTATAATTCTGCAACTGTTATTTTTTGCTCAGCTATATGTAACTTAAGAATTTTTTAAATGTTACGTTGGCAGACTTTTTCTGAAAAAGGCCAGATAGTAAATATTTTGGGCTTTTCAAGCCCTCCTTTTTCTGTTGTTAGCTGCTTAACTCTGCCTTTGTGGCATGAAAGCTGTCATATACAGTGTGAAAGTATGAATGTAGCTGTGTGCTTGTTGAACTTTATCTATAAAAACCAGTGGTGTTCTAGATTTGGCCTCTGGGTCCAGTTTGCTGAGCTCTATTTCTCCCCCCAACCCCGCCTCTCTGTTTGTATGTATGTGTGTATGTAGATATTTTTTTAACAGCTTTTATTGAGATAGAATTCACAAACCTTACAATTTGCCCTTTTCAAGTGTGCAATTCAGTAGATTTTAATGTATTCATAGAGTTGGACATCTTTCACCACGACCAACTTTGAAACATTTCCATTACCCTGAAAAGAAGTCTTGTCCCCAAAAAGAAGTCTTGTACCTATCCCATAGTAATACATACAGGTTTGTGTGTGTGTTTAGTCACTCAGTTACATCCAACTCGTTGTGACACCATGGACTGTAGCCTGCCAGGCTCCTCTGCCCATGGAAGTCTTCAGGCAAGAATACTAGAGTGGGTTGCCATTTCCTCCTCCAGGGATCTTCCTGGCCCAGGAATCAAACCCACATCTCTTGCTTCTCCTGCATTGGTGGCAGATTCTTTAACACTGTGCCACCTGGGAAGCACATATAGGTTTACTCTGTTCTTTTCAACTTCTCAGTTCAGTTCAGTTGCTCAGTCATTTCCGACTCTTCGTGACCCCATGAATCACAGCATGCCAGGCCTCCCTGTCCATCACCAACTCCCGGAGTTCACCTAAACTCATGTGCATTGAGTCGGTGATGCCATCCAGCCATCTCAACCCGTCGTCCCCTTCTCCTCCTGCCCCCAATCCCTCCCAGCACCAGGGTCTTTTCCAGTGAGTCAACTCTTCGCATGAGGTGGCCAAAGTATTGGAGTTTCAGCCTCAGCATCAGTCCTTCCAATGAACACCCGGGACTGATCTCCTTTAGAATGGGCTGGTTGGATCTCCTTGCACTCCAAGGGACCCTCAAGAGTCTTCTCCAACACCACAGTTCAAAATCATCAATTCTTCGGCGCTCAGCTTTCTTCACAGTCCAACTCTCACATCCATACGTGACCACTGGAAAAACCATAGTCTTGACTAGACGGACCTTTGTTGGCAAAGTAATGTCTCTGCTTTTCAATGTGCTATCTAGGTTGGTCATAACTTTCCTCCCAAGGAGTAAGCGTCTTTTAATTTCATGGCTGCAGTCACCATCTGCAGTGATTTTGGAGCCCCAAAAAATAAAGTCTGACACTGTTTCTCTATCTGTTTCCCATGAAGTGATGGGACCAGATGCCATGATCTTTGTTTTCTGAATCTTGAGTTTTAAGCCAACTTTTTCACTCATCTCTTTCACTTTCATCAAGAGGCTTTTTAGTTCCTCTTCACTTTCTGCCATAAGGGTGGTGTCATCTGCATATCTCAGGTTATTGATATTTCTCCCAACAGTCTTGATTCCAGCTGTGTTTCTTCCAGCCCAGCATTTCTCGTGATGTACTCTGCATACAAGTTAAATAAGCAGGGTGACAATATACAGCCTTGACGTACTCCTTTTCCTATTTGGAACCAGTCTGTTGTTCCATGTCCAGTTCTAACTGTTGCTTCCTGATCTGCATACAGGTTTCTCAAGAGGCAGGTCAGGTGGTCTGGTATTCCCATCTCTTTCAGAATTTTCCAGTTTATTGTGGTCCACACAGTCAAAGGCTTTGGCATAGTCAATAGAGCAGAAATAGATGTTTTTCTGGAACTCTCTTGCTTTCTCGATGATTCAACGGATGTTGGCAATTTGATCTCTGGTTCCTCTGCCTTTTCTAAAACCAGCTTGAACATCTAGAAGTTCATGGTTCACGTATTGAGGAAGCCTGGCTTGGAGAATTTTGAGCATTACTTTACTAGCGTGTGAGATGAGTGCAATTGTGCGGTAGTTTGAGCATTCTTTGGCATTGCCTTTCTTTGGGACTGGAATGAAAACTGACCTTTTCCAGTCCTGTGGCCACTGCTGTTTTCTAAATTTGCTGGCATATTGAGTGCAGCACTTTCACAGCATCATCTTCCAGGATTTGGAATAGCTCAATTGGAATTCCATCACCTCCACTAGCTTTGTTCGTAGTGATGCTTTCTAAGGCCCACTTGACTTCACGTTCCAGGATGTCTGGTTCTAGGTGAGTGATCGCACCATCGTGATTATTTGGGTCGTGAAGCTCTTTTTTCTATAGTTCTTCTGTGTATTCTTGCCATCTCTTCTTAATATCTTCTGCTTCTGTTAGGTCCATACTATTTCTGTCCTTTATCGAGCCCATCTTTGCATGAAATGTTCCCTTGGTATCTCTGATTTTCTTGAAGAGATCTCTAGTCTTACCCATTCTGTTGTTGTCCTCTATTTCTTTGCATTGATCACTGAGGAAGGCTTTCTGATCTCTTCTTGCTGTTCTTTGGAACTCTGCATTCAGATGTTTATATCTTTCCTTTTCTCCTTTGCTTTTCACTTCTTTTCTTTTCACATCTATTTGTAAGGCCTCCCCAGATAGCCATTTTGCTTTTTTGCATTTCTTTTCCATGGGGATGGTCTTGATCCCTGTCTCCTGTACAATGTCATGAACCTCTGTCCATAGTTCATCAGGCACTCTATCAGATCTAGTCCCTTAAATCTATTTCTCACTTCCACTGTATAAGCATAAGTGATTTGATTTAGGTCATACCTGAATGGTCTAGTGGTTTTTCCTACTTTCTTCAATTTCAGTCTGAATTTGGCAATAAGGAGTTCATGATCTGAGCCACAGTCAGCTCCCGGTCTTGTTTTTGCTGACTGTATAGAGCTTCTCCATCTTTGACTGCAAAGAATATAATCAGTCTGATTTCAGTGTTGAGCATCTGGTGATGTCCATGTGTAGAGTCTTCTCTTGTGTTGTTGGAAGAGGGTGCTTGCTATGACCAGTGTGTTCTCTTGTTAAAACTCTATTAGCCTTTGCCCTGCTTCATTCCATACTGCAAGGCCAAATTTGCCTGTTACTTTGCCTGTTTCTTGACTTCCTACTCTTGCATTCCAGTCCGCTATAATGAAAAGGACATCTTTTTTGGGTGTTAGTTCTAAAAGCTCTTGTAGGTCTTCATAGAACGGTTCCACTTCAGCTTCTTCAGTGTTACTGGTTGGGGCATAGACTTGGATTACCGTGATATTGAATGGTTTGCCTTGGAAACGAACTGTCATTCTGTCGTTTTTGAGATTGCATGCATGTACTGCTTTTCGACTCTTTTGTTGACCATAATGGCTACTCCATTTCTTCTAAGGGATTCCTGCCCACAGTAGTAGATATGATGGTCATCTGAGTTACATTCATCCATTCCAGTCCATTGTAGTTTGCTGATTCCTAGAATATCAACGTTCACTCTTGCCATCTCCTGGTTCAACTGCTAGGTAGTGTTTATTAGTATGGATATACTGTCATTTGTTTAAATCAACCTTTTTTATTTTTTGAGAGAGGCTGAAAGTTTCTCAGTAGGACATTTTATTTGTTGAGAAGGTAACACATGCATCCATATACATGGTTAACATCTAAAGGAAAGGTGTAACTAACAGACTGTTGAGAGGGAAACGTCTGCCCCTCAGCGCTGATCTCCCTCTGCTGCCCAGAGGCACGCTTACTGAATTCTTTTGTGTCCCTGAAGAGATAGTCTGTGCATCTGTGTGTGCATATTTTTCCACTGGCCACCTTCTCGCCTGCTTCCCTTTTGTTAATCGTTGGTTCTGCATGTTGATTTTTTCATAAAACGTTTCACTAAGTGATAGTTCCCTTGTCACTGATTCCATTGTATGGATGTAATTTCTTTAAACTTAATTCCTATTTTGGACATTCTAATTTTTCATTTTTCTTCTTCTAGGAACAGTATTACAGACAATGTCCTTGACTAATCTTTTTACATGTGTGAGTTTATCTCTTGGATAATTCCTAGAAGTACAATCAAAGGGATGTTAGTTTGTTTGTTTGTTTTAATGGATATTGACAAATTGTCCTCCAAGGAAGGTTGTTAATGGCTGTCCCTAGCAGGTATGAGAGGGCCCAGGCCCCTGCCTTTGCCAGGAGTATGTTGCTAAGTGGTTTGCTCTTCTGTGTGATGTGCTCGCTTCTTCCCCTGCCTCTCGCAAAAGTGACATGAGTAGCAAAGCTTCTGCTGGGCTGGACTCTTTGCGGGTCTCTTTCTGACTGCTTGCAGGAGTTGTTTATATATTCTCTGCTGGTAGTTACATGTTGTAACAGTCTTCTCCCAGTTGGTAGCTTTTTCACTTTCTTGCTATGCTTGTTTTTATTGGGCAGAAGTTTACATTTTAAGTAAATTGTGTTTTCTTTTGGCTTATGAGTTGTGCTTTCTGAGTCTTGTACATCATACCACAGGGTCATTATTTGCCTATATTTTTTTCGAAAAAGTTTCATGATGTTTAGGACCTTAATCTATCCAGAATTGGTTTTGGTGTATCTCACGGTTACAATTTCACACATAAAGGAAGCCTCCATCATCGCTGCTTTCTCACTGTTGTGCCCTGCCGACATGCAGGGTTCCATTATTTCTGCTGTCAGTATGCCCCTAGGTGAGTATGATACTGTTGTAAATTGTTGTTCTCTAGTAAGCTTTAGTATCTGGGAGATCAGATCTCCTCTCCCTCTTTAGGAATGTCTCGCTACTCTTTGTTGTTGTTGTCTCAGTTGCTACATTGTATTTGACTCTTTGTGGCCCCATGGACTACACCCTGCCAGGCTCCTCTGTCCCTGGGATTGATTTCCCAGGCAAGAGTGGGTTTTCCTTTCCTTCTGCAGGGGATCTTCCCGACCCAGGGATTGAACCCGCATTTCCTGCATTGGCAGGCAGATTCTTTACCACTGAGCCACCTGGGAAGCCCTGTCTAATCTTAATACTTTGCATTTCCATATAAAATTTTAAAACAACAAAATTACATACTTTGCAGAAATCCCTCACTTATTCTTGTATAGCACCTTTTACTTCCTCCTTTTTCACCTTCCCTTAGTAGAATAAGAACTTTATGGAGTAGTTTTTAAGAGCACATTATGTGTCAGTTGGGGAACATAAATAGGAGTGGAGCCCTCCTCCTGCTCTCCGCTCGCCTTGGCCCCGTGTGATGTTAGACACGCTCTGTATTTCGTCTTGGCCTGGCTTCTGATCGCCAGACCAGTGCTGCCTGTTCAGCGTCTCCACACTCATGGCTCACAGTTCAGCATGAGCTGCTCCTTGACTGTGTTCTTCTGTAGTAAATGGCACCAAAGCTATGCCAGAAACCTAGAAACTATCCTTCTAAATAGTTGTCAGATCATTTCACTTCCTTTCATTGGAGGCACTGTCCTGCCTCTGGGTAAGGAAACCTTATTCCTCACCAGAACTCCTAAATGTCTCTTTCATCCCTGCTTCCAGTCAGCGCCCTCCCAGCCAGTCTCCAAATGGAGTGACCTCTTAAAAATGACAGTTAAAGTATGTCTTCTTAAAATCCATCAGTGGCTTCCCCCTTCTCTCGGGGCAGTTGTGAGTCCTTAATGTGACCTCGTGGCCCTGCAGCGTCTGCTCGTCTGCAGCGTCTCCCAGTTTGTCTCTGAGCCGCCCCTTCCCCTGGCCCATGCTGCCTCACTCACCTCTCCCCACGCTTCTCAGGGAAGCCTTCCCTCACCATCCGGACTCGGTCAGATCTCTCTGTACTGCTAGGCTCTGTACCTTTGTATTGTAGCTCCTGTCACAAGCAATGAAATAATAATTTATTTATTAATAATATAATAATAAAATAATAAATTATTTTTGTAGTATTCTATTTAGTTCTGTTCTAGTTTGAGGCTTCGTGAGGACAGAACCTGTGTCTGTATTGTTCTCAGTGAGAGAGAGAGAAAGAAGAAATAAGCACCAGTTACCTAAGATAATTGTTCCCCAACTTTACAGAGACAAGGCTGATCCTTTTTTTTAAATTATTACTATTAAAAAATACTGATTGAAATGGGCCAGTCTTCTGGTAGGATTAGAAAAGTGCCTGAATTCTTCATACCTGCTGTTTTCCTTAAACCAGTTTCTTTAAGAGCTTTTAAACTTAGAGTTAGGTTGGCCCCATCCTGTTAATAAGCTTATTTTGTGCTGGACAGTAGGATGAAATGAAGCCAAAAATTCAAATATGGGGCAGGGAGAAATACACAGAAACAAGGGTTCGCTTTCCTCTCTCCCTCTTCCCTCCCCTACCTCTGCGCAGAGAGAGAGAATCCGCACAGATAGAGGAGGGGGAGGCGGCCAGTTGGCCACTTGTTCAGGTATTTATTCAGCAGGTATTTATTGAATGCCTGACATATGCTAGGCTCTGGCCAGGCCCTGAGATGTGGACCTAATCATTATGTTCCACTTCTGATACTCCACAGTCTACTGGGGGGATGGATTTATAGCCAGCATTTGTTGAACATTTAGATTCTGCACAACTATTCACGAGGTTAAGTAAGTAAGGAGTGTTTTTTCCACTGAGGAAACTGAGCCACAGAATGGTAAGTAATTTGCTCACCATCAATTCACCTCATAAATTGATTCTATATGACCTATAAGAAGACAATGCAGTCCCGAGAGACTGAGCTGAGCACTTTATAAACCACCACCCACTGTTGTTGGGGTGGAGGTGGCGGGAGGGGCAGGGAAGGCCTCCTGGAGCAAGCGTGGTTTGGTTGTGGTCTTGAAAGGTGAGGCCATGTAGGGTGCTGGAAGGGTGGAGTTGTGGAGTTACTCCAAACTCAGAGGACACTGATGAAGGGTTGAAGGAAAAAGGGAGCATGTTTGGTTTTAGGAGCTGAGATTCAGCGTGATTGGAGCGCATCCAGTCATTTATTCTGGGGACAGTGGTGAGCCGTGTGACAGAGAGGAGTGGGCGAAACAGATGTGTGCTGTGGAAAAGCTCACTGGTTGTAGCATTGTGAATTAGTGAAAGGGCGCTGCTGCCTGATCAGGACTGCAGCCTCATCTCCCTGAACCCCACACGTGTTTCCTGAGCACCTGCTTTGTGCCAGGCACTGTTCCGAGGGCTGGGACTACAGTAACAAAGGAAAGTCTCTACTGTCGCGACACTTATATTTCAGTAACTGACAGTATATGATATTGGATCATGAAGAGAAAAGAATCAGAGAAGGGGTAAAGAGGGACAGACTGCTGTTTTAAATTAGGTATTCATGGAAGGCCTCTAACTTGACATGTCATCCGAGGCCTGAAAGAAATGAAGACCAAACCATGTAGGTATCTGGGAGAAAAGTGTTAAGTAAAACTCTAGGTTGGGAAGATCTTAGCACTTTCAAGAAGAAGCCAGGAAGATGGTGGCTGGAGCAGAATGATGGGAGAGGGAACCAAACAGGGCTCAAGAGAGTCAGCCAACATGTTCTCTAGCTCCTAGACCTTTAACTTCGCTCTGAATAAGAAGGGAGGGGTGCCATTGACCACTTCTCAACTGAGGAATGATATGAACTTACTGAAATTCTCACTCTGGCTGCTCTGAGAAAGACAGATTGTAGACGAGCAGGGGGAAAATCAGAAAACCTCTCCAGTACTTTGAAATAGTTCAGGTGAGAGAGATCTGTGGCTTGGGCTACATGATAGCAGTGGATATATTGAGAAGTGGTCAGATTCTGGATATATTTTGAAAATGGAGACAACACGATGTGATGATAGATTGACTGTGAGGTGAGAGGGAAAGAAACCAAGAATAACTAAGGTTTGGGCGCTGAGGGTTTGGAAGAAAAGAGTTGTCATTTACTGAATGAGCCGGAGAAAGTTAGAGCAATTGGGAGGAGTTGGGGGTGGGGAAGACATAGATGTTTAATTTAAGCCTTTCACTCTACCAGAAATGTTTAATCTCAAGTGCATTAAAGGATTGGATCTTGCAGGTAAATCTGGACACCTGCACAGTGAAACTGCCAGTGAGTGAGCACACAGATCTATCAAAACTCAGAGCTCAGAAGCTGCCCTCTCTGTGCTGTGGTGACAGCGAGGTGACCGCAGAAGGCAGCCTGGCTGCGGAGCAGCTGTGTGACGTGTGCTTACGAGCAAGTTTGCATTACTAATACTGTCTGTATTCCAAAAGGGGGAAAAAGTAATAAGAGGCTGTCTTTAGTTTAGTCTAAACCTGTGCTGTCTACAGCATGTGTAGCAGCAGGCATACCTCAGAGATTCTGAGGGTTCAATCCCAGACCATCACAGTGAAACGCATGTTGCACTAGGGGCAGTCACACGAATTTTCTGGGTTCCCAGTGTATATAAAAGTTATGTTTATACTATACTGTAGTCTGGGAACTGTCGAAAGAAAGAAAGTGCATACTTGAGTTAAAAAATGCTTTATTGCTAAAAAATTGCTAGCCGTCATCTGAGCCTTCAGTGAGTTATAATCCTTTTGCCAGTGGAGGGTCTTGGCTCATGTTGATGGCTACTGACTCATCAAGGTGGAGGCTGCTGAAGGCTGGAGTGGCTGTGGCAATTTCTTAAAATATGACAGAAATGAAGTTTGACCATCAATTAACTCTTCCTTTCACAAATTACTTCCCTATAGCCTGCACAAATG
This sequence comes from Bubalus kerabau, assembly GCF_029407905.1. Lineage (NCBI taxonomy): Eukaryota > Metazoa > Chordata > Mammalia > Artiodactyla > Bovidae > Bubalus > Bubalus kerabau. The sequence goes on along the minus strand of NC_073642.1, from coordinate 6,742,835 downwards.
TTTGATAGCATTTTATTCACAGCAGAACTGCTTTCAAAATTGGAGTTAATTCTGTCAAACCCTATTGCTGTTTTATCAACTAAGCTTATGTAATATTCTGAAGTCTTTGTTGTGATTTCAACAACCTCCACAGCATCTTCACTTGAGCTTCCATCTTAAGAAATCACTTTCATTACTTGTCCCTGAGAAGCAACTCCTCATCTGTTAAAATTTCATCTTGAGATTGCAGCAATTCAGTCACTCACGTCTTTAGGCTCCACTTCTATTTCTAGTTCTCTTGCTAAGTAATCTGCAGTTCCTTCCTGCACTGGTCTTGACCCTCTCAGTGTCATCTATGAGAGTTGGAATCAACATCTTCCAAACTCTTAATATTGATATTTTGTCCCCTTCCTATGAGTCATGAATGTTCTCAATGGCATCTAGAATGGTGAATTCTTTCTAAAAAATTTTCAATTTACTTTTCCCACATCCATCAGAGAAATCACTGTCTATGGCATCTGTAGCCTTAGGAAATGCATTTCTTCAGTAATAAAATTTCATAGTCGAAATTACACCTTAACCCATGAACTGCAGAATGGATATTATGTTAGGCATGAAAACAACATTAATCTTACTTATAGCTCTATCATAGCTTTTGGATGACTAGGTGCATTGTCAATGAGCAGTAATATTTTGAAAGGAATCTTTATTTCTGAGCAGTAGTTCTTGGCTTTGAGCTTTATACATTCAGTAAACTGTATTATACACAGATGTACTGTCATCCAGGCTCTGTTGTTCCATTTATAGAGCATAGGCAGGGTAGTTTGGTACAATTCCTAAGTGCCCTCAGATTTTGGAATGGTAAATGAGCACTGGCTTCAACTTAAAGTCACCAGCTGCTTTAACAAGAGTCAGCCTGTCCTTTGACGCTTTGAAGCCAGGCTTTCACTTCTCTAACTATGAAAGTCCTAGGTAGCCTCTTACTCCAATAACATTGAATCACTGTTGTTTAGTGTGGCCATCTTCATTAATTATCTTCTAGAGAATTTGCAGCAACTTTTCCATCAGCACGTGCTGCTTCGTCTTACATTGTGATGTATGGAGATGGCCTCTTTCCTGGAACTTCATGAATCAACCTCTGCTAGCTTCAGACTTTTTTTTGTTTTTGAAGTTTCCTCACCTCTTGCAGCCTTCATATAACTGAAGCGAGTTAGGGCCTTCTCCAAATTAGGCTTTGGCTAAATTAGGGCATGTTGTGGCTGTTTTGATCTTCTGTTTGGCCCACTCAGACTTTCTCCATATGATAAAAAAGGCTGCTCCACTTTTTTATTATTCCTGTGTTCACTGGAGTAGCCCTTTTAATTTCCTTCAAGAATGTTTCCTTTGCATTCACATCTTAGCTAACTGTTTTGCACAAGAAGCTAGCTTTTGGCTTGTCTCAGTTTTCAACATCTTCCTCACTAAGCCTAATCATTTCTAGCTTTTGATTTAAAGTGAGAAACATGTGACTCTTCATTTTCAGCAGTTAAAGGCCTGATCATTTGTGTCCCAGGAGATAGGGCGGCCTGAAGAGAGAGAGAGACTGGGGTTGGTGGAGCAGTCAGGACAGATACAACATTCATTAAGTTGACTGTCGTCTTATGGGTGTGTTTTGTGGCAACCCTAAATAATTGACATAGTCACATCTAAGATAATTGATCACCATAACAAATATAATAATGATGAAAAAGTTTGAAATATTTCAAGAATTATCCTAATATGATACAGGGAGACAAAATGAGCAAATACTGTTGGAAAATGGCACTGATTGACTTGCTGTAGGTGATGTTGCCAACTTACAATTTTTAAAAAACATAATCGATATCTCTAACTGCAGTAAAGTGTAGGTGCAGTAAAATATATGCCTGTATTTACAGTTAAGTTAAAAACTTCAGTTCCTCAGTCACACTATCCCTGTTTAAAGTGCTCAGTAGCCACATGTGACTAGTAGAACATAAAATGTTGGCCTGTGCATATAAGTAAGTGATATTTTGCTGTTTTACTTTCAAACATCCTGCTTCAAAATGATGAATACTTAGGGTTTTATAAAGTCCAAAAATATCAGTGTTTCCAAACACAAATGTGATGCATATGATAGTATCTTTGTCCTCATCCTGGTGGTCTTTCTGATGAGGTTAGTGTGCTGTTTGAATTATGGGGAAGAGTGTTTACCATAAGAGTGCAAATTTTTAAGAAACCCGTATTGTATTCATTTCCCCATTTTGAATCTTTCTAAAAATTCTAATACTACATTGAACATTTCAAGAGTGTAACAGTAAGAGACCCTATATTAGCCGGTGTGTGTGTTTATCTTCAGATTTAGTGTTTATGCAAACAGACCTGGAGGGCAGTCAGCTGAAGCTCTAGAAGTTAATTTCATAAAGCAGATCCCCAGAGTAAACTGAGAAAAGTGTCTCAGGTCTCCTCTTGGTACAGTAGGTAAAATCCTCTTGGTGAAACATAAGAAAATAAATGGGAGATAAGGGATTGGTCAAAGAAATTCATAGCATGATCATGAGAAATTATTTTTTGTTTTTCAAAAATGAAAGGTTTTACAAATGGTAATCCCAAATGTGATGAAATGGGGACATTGATGGTAGACATTTAGGAAAGCATTTGTGGAAAGAAGTTCAGTAGTATGTGTTAGATCCTGAGACTACTTTTATTTATTTATTCCAAGGAAGCAGCTTAAATGCAAGAATTTTTTCCTGTATGAAAATTTTACCCTTTATTATATGTAATTTTAAAAATGGAGGCATTTTCAGTGCCTAAATATAGAGGGGAAAATAATTAGACTATGATTACAGTTATATATATATTTTAAATGTATAGAAGGAAAGCTGAAAGCAGTCTGCCGTCACTGTGGACAGTAGTTATTGAGGAATGCTGTTTTTGCTTTGCTGCTTTTCTAAATTTTCAGTTTTTCATTAGCAAAAAAGTAATGTTTCTTGGGGAAATCCTGTTTGGGAACATTACACCACCTGACTTTCTAGTTCTTTGTTCTGTGGTGAATTATTAGTCAAGTTTTAAGGATTTGTTTAGATTTTTTCCTCCATCACTGTGCTTTTTTGCCTATAATGACACTCATGGCACATTGCATAGCTGTTTTTAGACCTCGAAGCAGTGTCTGTTCCTGTGCCACTTAGCTTTGCATTTGGTACTTTTAAAACTTTTAAGAAGAGTAATCACATAAATAGCAAATTAAGGTGCAATGCCTATACATATATTTTGTAAAAACTGAGTTTCCCACTTTGAGAATTTTATAATGTCCAAAAGTATTTGAGCTTTTAAACACAGATGGGAAGCATATAATAACCTCTGTAAATATTCTGGTAATGTTTTTGACCAAATTAGTATATATATTTTAATCCTTAGAGCAACCAGTTAAAAAAAAAAAAGATAATGCAAAGAAGTATAGCTAGAACATCAATGGAGAAATTGAAATGGAATGCTAAAAATTGTTCTGATAATATTTAAAAAAAGGTATAAAGGAAAGAAGAGAGACTAGGAGACAAATGGAAAACAAATAATAAAATGGTAAATTAAATCAATATATCAATAATTACATTAAACATTAATGGACAGAACACTCTGGTGAAAATCTAGAAATTATCAGAATGGTAAATAGACAAAACTCAATTATATGCTGCTTACAAAGATATGCTTTAAAGGTACAGGCAGGTTGAAAGTAAAATACGTGAGGCAAAAAATTGACAATGAAAGGGAGAAATGGACAATTTCACAATCTTGAATATTCTAACATTTCTCAGCAATTGATAGAACAACTAGATTTAAAATATCAATATCTAGAGAAAATCTTAAAAACATCATCAAACACATTGACATACTATTTTCGAAAATAGCATCCAACACCTTCAGAATGTACATTCTTTTTGTGTGCATGTTATGGACACTGGGATAAACCATATGCTGCCAGTAAAGTAAGTGTCAGTAAAGGTTAAAAGGCTGAAATCTTAAGGGTATATTCCCTAACTGCAGTGGAGTTCTATTAGAAATCACCAACAACAACATATCTAGGACAGCCTCAGACGTCTGGAAGTCAAATTTTGAGCTGAATGATAGAGAAAGCACAGCATACCAGAATTTGTGGGATATACTAGAGCAGTGCTTAGAGAGGAATTTATAGCTTTAAATGTTTGAATAGGAAAGACAAACCATCTTAAATCAGTTATTTTTTAACTTAAACTTGAAAAAGAAGAAGTTGAGCCCAAAGTGGCTATTCCCATTTTACTCTCTCTGCTCTCCACCAAGCTCTGTTCACAGTATCATGAGGGCTGGAATCCTGCTTGATGGTGGAAGGGACTGACCTGATTTTGGAGCCCACGGAAATGCCCCATGCCTGGACTGCTGTTGAAAATAACCCTGGTCTTGATCTAGGTGGTAAACCAACTGCGAGCTTGTTTGACTTGCAGCACAGCTACTTGACTGAGGCTCTAATACCAGTTGGGGAGGGCAGCAGAGAAGACTTACATTTAACAGGGGACCTGACAAATGAGATAGCCATGTGGGCTTTGATAAGCTGCTGTGTATTCCTGGGAATTTGGAAGGCTGATGGCATGTTTAAGAAAGACCAGAGAGGAACCCAGTTATTGACTCATCTCTCGTTGAACTTGAAGCCAGAAAATGAAAGCTGTGACATATTTGTAAATTGTCTGATTATTAAATGTGTGTATCAGCCTACACACAGACCTCCTTGGTAAAGGATGGAAGCCTTACTGGTTCAAATTGCTTAAGCACAATCTCTAACCAGTTATGGTCAAATATAAGTTATTCCTAGGAGCAGCCCCTAGAAGCCCTGCTTTGATAGTAACAACTGAGCACAGACACTGTATACTCTTAAGGAAGACAAACTATGTAGAATTAGTTTAGGCAATTCACTAAAACTAATAGTAACAGCAGCCAACCTAGAAGAGGTAAGGATCAAAATTCAAGGATGCTGTGAGAGTCTAAGATAGTCAGTTTTCAGTAAAATCAAGAGACTTGCTAAGAAACCGGAATGTATTGCTCATGCATAGGAAATGAAACTAGCTAATACAAAATGTCTCTGAAGAGGCAGATGCTACCTTTAACAAAATTTCAGGATAGCTATTATAAAGGTGTTCAAAGAACTAAGGAAGCCATGTTCAAAGAATGAAATGACAACATGTGACTGTAACTCATCAAATAGAGATGATCAATAAAGAAATTGAAGCCCCAATATTGTGGCCACCTGATGTGCAGGGCTGATTCATTAGAAAAGACCCTGATGCTGGGAAAGATTGAAGACAGGAAGAGAAGGGGATGACAGAGGACGAAATGGTTGGATGGCATCCCCAATTTAATGGACATGAGTTTGAGCAGACTCTAGGAGATGGTGAAGGATAGGGAGGCCTGGCGTCCTGCAGTCCTTGGGATTGTAAAGAGTCAGACAAGACTAAGCAACTGAACAACAGCAACAATATATATACGGGAGTGTGTGTGTATATATATATAATATTTATATAAATTCTAGAATCGAAAGTACAATAACAAATGAATTCATTAGAGTGATTAGCAGAGATTTGAGCTGGCTCAAGAAGGAATTTGTGACTTTGAAAATTGATCAATAAACATTATCCAGTCTGAGGAACATATATAAAAAAGAGTTTTGAAAAAGACAATAAGATATTTAAGATAGCTTATGATCAAAATAACTTATGTTTGACCAGTAACTGGTCAGAGGTTGTGCTTAAGCAATTTGAGGCACTAAAACTTTTACTTTGCCAACGAGATCTGTATATTAGGTTTAGTAGACACAATCAGTAATCAGATAATTTACGGGTATGCCCCAACTTTCATTTTCTGGCCTCATGTTTAACCAGAGATGAGTAGATAACTGGGGTCCTCTCTGGTCTTTCTTAAGCATGCATCAGCCTTCCACATTTCCAGGAATATGTGGCAGCTTATCGAAGCCCATGTAGCTGTCTTATTTGCCAGGTCTCCTGTTACGTGTGAGGTGATTCTCTCGCTTGCTGTAAGCAGTGTCAGAGCCTCACTCAAGGGCCCCGCAGACCTGTGAACATTATTAAGCATACCAACACATGCAAAGAAAGAAGTCCTTTTAGCTGAAAGAAAAGTACCACGTGTAATCCAAATTCACAGGACAAAGAAAAATCACTGGTAAAGGTAACTATGCATGTAAAAAACAGTGTGTTCATTCCTATTGCTATTATTACCTCCCAGTTTTAAGGTGTTGGCCAGACCGTTCTCATCTGTAGGCTTAACGGGGGAAGAATTTGCTTCTAAGCTCACTCAGGTTGTCATCAGATTAATTCCCTTGGTTGTATAGGACTGAGGGCCATAGCTGAAGGTTGCCAGTAGTTCTTAGAGGTAAACTGCAGATTCTTGTCCTGTGGGCTTTCCCAGCAAGACCCCTTAGTTCATGAAGGCAGCACGGAGAGTTGCAGTGAGTCTGCCAGCAAGATGGAGCCTCGTGTATCATAACATGCGCAGTTGTGGCATTCCGTCACCTTTGCCAGGTTGTTTGGGTTAGAGGAGTCCAGGTCCTGCTCATATGCGTGGGGAGAGATTTACACACGGGCATGAGCATCAAGAGGCAGGGATTATGGGAGGGGCCCCCTTAGGAGCGTGCTGCCATAGACAATGTAAATATGTTTCCCCCTTTTCATCTCTTAAAAGACAATTATAAAACTGTTGTTGGGCTTATATAAAGATGTAATATATATGACAGTAACAGCGCAAAGGAAGAGAGAGGAAAGGCGGCTCTCAGGGTACAGTTTCTCTATTGCTAGAATTACATTCAAAGTAAGACTAGGAATGAAATAAACAGAAGAAATCAGTGGAATTGAAAATAGACAAATCATGGAGAAAATTGATGAAACCAAGAAAAAGCTGGTTCTTCGAAAAGATCAATAAAATTGATAAACCTCAAGGTAGACTGATGAAGAAAACAAAAAAGCACATAACCAATAACAAGTATTAGGTTTTCACTACAGATCCTGTAGACACTAAAATGATAATAAGGAATATAATGAGCACCCTTCTGCCATTTAGAAGAAATGGACAGATTGCTTGAAATACACAAATGGCCAGAACTGACCCAAGGGAAAAACAATAATTTAATCAGTTTACAACAAAGAAACTTAGTTCATAACTAAAACTACACTAAAAACCTTAGACCCGGCTGCCTTTTCTGTTGAATTATTTCAAATAATAAAGGCATAAACATTAACAAACTCTGAGGAAATGATCCCAAACTTAAATTGTATAAGGTGTGTAGTACCCTGAAACCAAGTAAAGATATTTCAGGGAATGAAAACAACAGACCACTATCCCTTATGACAACAGATAGAAATACCTTTAACAAAGTACTATCAAGTCTCATTCACCATTATATAAAAAAGAATATATCATAGCTAGAGTGTTTATCCCAGGAATGCAAACTTTCCTTAATATCTGAATACATATTGAGTAATTTACCCTGTTAATAGAATAAAAGTAAATACCAAATGATCATTCCCATAGATGCAGAAAATGGAATCGACAATATGTTTTTCAGTTGCTAACTTGTGTCCGATTCTTTACGACTCCATGGACTGTAACCTGCCAGGTTCTTCTGTCCATGGAATTTCCCAGGCAAGAATAGTGATGTGGGTAGCCATTCCCTTTTCCAGGGGATCTTCCTGACCCAGGAATTGAACTCGGATCTCCTGCATTGCAGGCAGATTCTTGATCATCTGAGCCATCAGGGAAGTGCTTCCCCAATTTTGAACCAGTCTGTTGTTCCATGTCTGGTTCTGACTGTTAAACACCCTTGAACTGCAAGGGTGCTCATATTCCTTATTGTCCTTTTAGTGTCTATAGGATCTGTAGTGAAAACCTGATACTTGTTGTTACTGGTTATGTGCTTTTTTTGTTTTCTTGACCCTATGGATTCTTGGGAGACAGGTAAAGTGGTCTGGTATTCCTGTCTCTCGAAGAATTTTCCAGTTTATTGTTAGCCACACAGTCAAAGGCTTTAGCATAGTCAACGAAGCAGAAGTTTTTCTGGAGTTCCCTTGCTTTCTTAATGAATCAGCAAATGTTGACAGTTTGATCTCTGGTTCCTCTGCCTTTTCTAAACCCAGCTTGTACCTCTGGGAAGTTCTTGGTTCACATACTACTGAAGCCTAGCTTGAAGGATTTTGAGCATAACCTTGCTAGCATGTGAAATGAGCACAATTATATGGTAGTTGGAACATTCTTTGGCATTGCCCTTCTTTGGGATTGGGATGAAAACTGACCTTTTCCGCAGCAGTCCTGTGGCCACTGCTGAGTTTTCCAAATTTGCTGGCATATTGAGTGCAGCACTTTCACAGCATCATCTTTCAGGATTTGAAATAGCTCAACTGGAATTCCATCACCTCCACTAGCTTTGTTCATAGTTATGCTTTCTAAGGCCCACTTGACATCATACTCCAGGATGTCTGGCTCTAGGTGAGTGACCACACCATCATGGTTATTCAGGTAGTTAAGACCTTATATAGTTCTTTGCAATCTTGCCACCTCTTCTTAAACTCTTCTACTTGTGTTAGGTCCTTACTGTTTCTGTCCTTTATTGTGCCCGTCCTTGCATGAAATGTTCGCTTGATATCGCTAGTTTTCTTGTAGAGATCTCTTCTGCTACTGCTGCTGCTAAGTTGCTTCAGTCGTGTCCGACTCTGTGTGACCCCATAGATGGCAGCCCAACAGGCTCCCCCGTCCCTGGGATTCTCCAGACAAGAACACTGGAGTGGGTTGCCATTTCCTTCTCCAGTGCATGAAAGTGAAAAGTGAAAGTGAAGTCACTCAGTCGTGTCCGACTCTAGTGACCCCATGGACTGCAGCCTACCAGGCTCCTCCGTCCATGGGATTTTCCAGGCAAGAGTACTGGAGTGGGGTGCCATCGCCTTCTCCAAGAGATCTCTAGTCTTTCCCATTCTGTTGTTTTCCTCAATTTCTTTGCATTGTTCATTTAACAAGGCTTTCTTATCTCTCCTTGCTGTTCTTTGAAACTCTCCATTCAGTTGGGTATATTTTTCTCTTCTTTCCTCAGCTATTTGTAAAGCCTCCTCAGACAACCACTTCTTTTTCTTTGGGATGGTTTTGGTCACTGCCTCCTGAACAGTGTTATGAACCTCCATCCATAATTCTTCAGACATTCTGTCTACCATATCTAATCCTTGAGTCTATTCATCACCTCCACAGTGTAATCATAAGGGATTTGATTTAGGTCATATCTGAATGGCCTAGTGGTTTTCTCTACTTTCTTCAATTTAACCTAAATTTTGCGATAAAGAGCTCATTATATGAACCACAGTCAGCTCCAGTTGTTTTTACTGACTGTATAGAGCTTCTCAAAATTATTTGGCTGCAAAGAACATAAATCTGATTTTGGTATTGACTCTGGTGATGTCCATGTGTAGTGTTGTATCTCGTGTTGTTGGAAAAAAGTGTTATTTATGACCAGTGTGTTTTCTTGGCTCTGTTAATCTTTGCCTTGCTTCATTGTGTACTCTGAGGCCCAACTTGCCTGTTGTTTCAGGTACCTTTTGACTTCCTACTTTTGCATTCCAGTCTCCTGCGATGAAAAGGGCATCTTTTTTTCGTGTTAGTTCTAGAAGGTGTTGTAGGTCTTCACAGAAACAGTCTACTTCAGCTTCTTTGGCATCAGTAGTTGGGGCATAGACTTGGATTACTGTGAAGTTGGATGGTTTGCCTAGAAAATGAACCAAGATCATTCTGTCATTTTTGAGATTGTACCCAAGTACTGTGTTTCAGATTCATTTGTTGACTGTGAGGGCTATTCTGTTTTTTCTAAGGGATTTTTGCCCACAGTAGTAGATGTAATGGTCATCTGAATTAAATTCTCCCATTCCCGTCCATTTTAGTTTACTTATTCCTGAGATGTCAGTGTTCTGTTTGGCCATCTCTTGCATGACCACATCCAATTTACCTTAACAGTGGACCTAACATTCCGGGTTACTATGCAATACTGTTCTTTACTGTATCAGACTTTGCTTTCACCGCCAGATACGTCCACAACTGTGTCATTTCCACTTTTGGCCAGGTGCTTCATTCTTTCTGGAGCTGTTAGTAATCGCCCTCCACTCTTCCCCAGTAGGATACTGGACACCTTCCAGCCTGGGGGGTTCGTCTTCTAGAGTCATCTCGTTTTGCCTTTCGTACTGTATATGGGGTTCTCCAGGCAAGAATATTGGAGTCGGTTGCCACTTCTCTGGTGGACTACGTTTTGTCAGAACTCTATACAATGATCTGTCTGCCCTGGGTAGCCCTGCACGGCATGGCTCATAGCTTCATTGAGTTATGCAAGTGTCTTCACCACAACAAGGCTGTGATCCATGAAGGGGTTGACAGTATAGTATACCCATTAATCATAACACTCTTAGCAAGCCAAAAGCAGAACATAACCTCCAAACCCTAAAGAGAGGCACTTGTGGAAAGCTACAAATTTTCCGAAGACTACAGAATTACATCATAGTAAATGAACTGCTGAACGCTTTCCCTCTAAGATCAGGAGCAAGGCAAGTGTACATGCGTTTACTACATTTATTCAACATTTTGTTATTCAAATAAAAGTCCTGGAATTGGAAAGGAAGAAGTAAAGCTGTCTTTATTTGCAGAGAACATAATTGTGTATTTAGCAAATTTTAAGAAATCTACAAAGATGTCTAGAACTAAAAAGTGAATTTAGCTAGATTACAGAGTATACAGGTTAATACACAAAAATCAGTTTTACTTCTCTATACCAGCGAATAACATTTAGAGAATAAAATGTAAAACAATTCATTATAATAGCAACAAAGTTTAGTAATAAATGTATTGAAAGATGTGCAATACTTAATACACTGAAAAGTACAAAACATTGCTGAGGGAAATTAAAGAAGACCTGAATATTTAGAAAGGTGTTCTGTATTCACAGTTTAGAAGAAGAAATAGTATTTAGATAATTTGGAACAGGTTTACATTTTTAAAATATTTAGCATATTCCAGTCAATATTTTTACAGGCCTGTTTGAAGAAATTGATAGGTTCTAAAATTTATTGGCAAAACAGTTTTAAAGTTAGAGGATGTTACCTGCTATCAAAACTTACTATAAAGCTCCAGTAATCAAGATAATCACGTATTGGTGTATGGATACACTTTTAGATTGGTGAAACAGAATAGAGTTCAGAAATACATCCACACTTGTATGGTGAACTGTTTTGTGGCAAAGGCACCAGGACAAATTTGTTTGTTGTTCAGTTGCTAAGTTGTGTCTGACTCTTTGCAACTGCGTAAACTATAGTGCCCCAGGTTTCCCTTTCCTTCACTGTCTCCTGGAGTTTGCTCAAACTCAGGTCCATTGAGTCAGTGATGCCATCCAACCATCTCATCCTCTGATGCCCCCTTCTTCTCCTGTCCACTATCTTTCCCAGCATCAGGGTATTGGAGCTTCAGCATCAGTCCTCCCAGTGAATATTCAGGGTTGATTTCCTTTAGGATTGACCAGTTTGATCTCCTTGCTGTCCAAGGGACGCTCAAGAGTCTTCTTTAGCATTCAACCTTCCTTGTGGTCCAACTTTCACATCTGTACATGACAACTGGAAAAACCATAGCTTTGACTATGTAAACCTTTGTCAGCAAAGTGATGTCTCTGCTTTTTAATATAACTGTCTAGTTTTATCATAGAAATGAGCAAGCATCTTTTAATTTCATGGCTGCAGTCACCGTCCACAGTGAGTTTTTAGCCCAAGAAAATAAAATCTGTCACTGTTTCCACTTTTCCCCCTTCTGTTTGCCATAAAGTGATGGGGCCAGATGCCATGATCTTTTGTTTTTTTAGTGTTGAGTTTTAAGCCAGCTTTTTCACTCTCCTCTTTCACCTTCATCAAGAGGCTCTTTAGTTCACTACTTCCTCTTCACTTTCTGCCATTAGAGTGGTATCATCTGCATATCTGAGGCTGTTGATATTTCTCCCAACATCTTGATTCCAGCTTGTGATTTATCCAGCCTGGCATTTTGCATGATATATTCTATATAGAAGTTAAATAAGCAGGGTTACAGTGTATAGCCTTTACGTGTTCCTTTCCCAATTTTGAATCAGTCTGTTGTTCCATGACTGGTTCTAACTGTTGCTTCTTGACCTGCGTACAGGTTCTCAGTAGACAGGTAAGATGGTCGGGTATTCCCATCTCTTTAAGCATATTCCTCAGTTTATTGTGATCCACACAGTCAAAGGCTTTAGTGTAGTCAATAAGCAGAAGTAGGTAAATGTTTTTCTGGAATTCTCTTGCTTTTTCTGACACAGCAGATGCTGGCAATTTGATATCTTGTTCCTCTGCTTTTTCTAAATTCAACTTGTACATCTGAAAGTTCTTGCTTCATGTAAACAAATGGTGCTTGAACAAATAGACACTTATATGGAAAATAATGAACCTTGATCTGATGTTACACTCTGCGCCGAAACCAGCTAGCAGTGGATCATTGCTCTAAATATAAATGTTAAAGTTATGAAACTTCTAGAAGAAAACACAAAATCTGTGATTTTGTGTTAGGCAAAGATTTCTTAAACAGGACACAAAATGCACAAACCGTCAAAGAAAACAAATGATATAGGCTTCATCAAAATTTAAAATTTTTTCTCTTCAAAAGACACATTATATAAAGTGAAAAGGCAAGCAGTAGACTAGGAGAAAATACAAGACAAAAGGGCTTGTATCCAGAGTGTATACACAGTTGAGTTTTAAACTCAGTCATGAGTAAAAGTACATAATAAAAATGGGTAAATGATTTCAAGGACACTCCACAAAAAGAAAGTATATAAATAAGCCCAATATCACTAGTCATTAGGGAAATGTATGTTAAAATCCCAGTAAGTTAACCACCTTATACTCAACAGAACTGGTAAAATTAACATTGCTAATAATGCCAAGTATTAGTGAAGATGTAGAACATTCGGAATTCTCATACATTGCTAGAGGGACTGTAATATTGTGTAGTCATTTAGAAAAAGTTTGGTGCCTTTTTTAGGTTAAATTTACATTTAGGGATTCTTAAGGGGCTCAGTGGTAAAAAAAAAAAAAAAAAAAAAGATCCTTCTGCCAGTGCAGGAGATGTGGGAGATGCAAGTTCGATGCCTGAGTTGGGAAGGTCCTGGAGGAGGAAGTGGCAAGCCACTCCAGTATTCTTGCTTGGAGAATTCCATGGACAGAGGAGCCTGGTGGGCTACATTACAGTCAGTGGGGTCTCAAAGAATTGGACACAAGTGAGCTACTAGTTGCTCTGTCGTGTCTGACTATGTGACCCCATGGACCAGCCCACCAGGCTCCCCTGTCCGTGGAATCCTGCAAATGTACATTTAACATGTGACCCTGCAGGTCTCTCCTAGGTAGTTTCCCAAATGAAATGAAAACATAGCCACAAACAGACTATGTGAATGTTCACAGTAGTGTTACTCATTATAGCCTAGGAATAACCTGTTTGTCCATTTGCTAATGATTGTATAAATAAACTGTATATCCATAGTATGGAGTATTGTTCAGCAGTACAGAGGGATGAACTTTTGATGAGCAACAACAACATGGGGATGAATTTCAAAAACTTCACGATGAATGAAGTAAGTCAAATGCAAAAGCCTAATACTCTAGGAAATTCTAGAAAGGCAAAGCGTTAGTAGTTGCCTGGGGCCTAGAGTCTGGGCAGGGAATTGACTGTAAGGGCCGGGAAGGAGCGTTTTAAGAGGATGGGAGTGTTGCGGTTGCGGTGGTAGTTACATGACTGTATATTCATCAGTTTACCAACCTGTATACTGGAAATGTCTCAGTTTTATTTTACGGCAGTAAAGCTGTGGGAAAGAAATCATTGGTAGGGAATGTTTCTCTGCTTTTACTTATGTATATTGCTAAACTTTTCAGTAGGTTTAAATGGGTTTTTTGAGACTTCTGGAATTTGTATTAAATACGTGCATGTTGGGGGAGAAAGCTTGCTGAAGTGAACACAGTTATAAGGTTGATGGGGCTGCTGTGTTTGGTGTTCAGGGAAAGCTTTTCTGATGAAGAAACATTTGAACAGACACCGATGAAGTGAATTCAGTGAAGTCAAAGAAAGTCTTGCCTGTTTCTTATAGAATTTTATGTTTTGTAGTTTCTGCTACTCCATTTAAGATTTTTTTTTATTGCATTGGCTAATAATAATTTTTGTTTTCATCTTTGTCTTATATTTTCCATGTTAATTTCTTGAGAAAAGTAACTGTACAGATTTTATGTGTTGTTAACCTACAGTCTTCATTCTATGCCTTGTTTCCAGTATGTGCTCAAATAATGCATTTTTATGGTTTTTACTTAGAATAAACAGATCATTGCTGTATTTGTTAATATTTGTTTTTCCTAGCTCAGTATAGCACTAAGTTATAAGTAGAACCAAAAAAAAAAAAAAACCCTAAAGTGAAAAACCAAAGATGGAAGTGCAGGTTCATGTAACATAATTTTAATTTTACTGTAAAATAACACATGAGACTATTTGCTGGCACCTTTAAAGGCGCCCATGGTAGATGAAAGGTGGGAGAAGTGAAAGTATTCTTGAATTTCACTAACAGGAGACAATATTTGGAAGCAGTTGATTGGTTGGATATAGATTAAGAAATGACTGTCTTGGCAAGATTTACGGTTTTGTTTGAATAATAGAGGTTCTTTTAGATTTCATGCCTGTCCTCACTTACTCTAGATAAGTAAGGTATCTGAAAAAAAAACTTGAGGACATCATCTGTCAAAATGGAAACATCAGGAGCCCCTGTTCACATCTTACCAGTAGATGGCAGCAATGTGCTTTGTTTAAATGTTCTTGCTTTTATTTTTTTAAGTCGCAACTTGAATATATACTATATAGTTTTCTTTTAGTGAAGAGCAGGGCAGATACGATACCCTTTTTTTCTTTAAACATGTAAAAGTCTTATTACTGTTGTGTAATACCAGTTTATATGAAATAATTTTAGAAATTCAACTGATACAACTTACCTAAAAAGTGCTAACATTGTATAGCTTCTGCTGTAACTATTTCTTAATTGAAATTTGTATTTTCCACAGTATTATTACTATTTTACATATACTTTTCTGCCTCATAAGTTTTTCTAAGAGCCCAAACTGTCATAAAATGTTATAGAACTAAAAAATATTTTTACTAAACAATACATGAGTGTTTAATCACGTAACTGGGGGGGCTTTTTATTTGTTTGTTTGAAAAACACTTGTGAATTTTTCTCTTTCATGAACAAACGAAGAATTAAGAGTGACTTGTATAAGAAGAAAGCATTTTACTCTTAGACAGTTAGGTCCAACCAGCTATCTTCACATGGACTTGCCAGCCTCCGGGAAGCAAATGACCTGCCTGCAGTGAATAAAGGTTCTTTCCCCTCTGCTGCCCCCTGCCCAGGAAGGCCAGTGGGATGAGAGCGGTGCAGAACTGACTCTCAGCTTCAGGAAGGATTGGGGACAGGGGGCAGTCTCTGGCTTGAGGAGTCACATAGCTGATAAGTCATTTTAGTTTCTGTCTTCTCTTTTATTTCTTTCTTCCAGAAATCTGTTGATTTAGAAGAGAGGTTTGGAACTGTTTTAGAAAATAATATTTACACAGTGCTGAAGTTTCTCCCAATTTTTCACACAATGTGTGCTGCCTAATTCTTAAAAACTCCAGAGTTCTTGTAAAACAAAGAATTCAGAATAGACTTTTATCTTATAGAAACATGATTTATCAAGATCACTTAACATATACCTTACATACTTTGGAATTTTTTAGACCACAAAAAACTTTTTTTTTTTTTTACCTAATATACCCTAAAATAACACAGTCTGCCAGACCACAGTACATCCGTAATTTAGAGCAGCAGATGTTGCTACACATGCTTCTTTTTAAGACCAAGAAGGAGCACAAGAGAAAATAAAACAAAAAGTTCAAAACAGAAGAGAAACATGAAACAGTGCAGAGATGAGGGAGTTGGGAGGCCAAGGGCGGCTGGTTAGATTAGCAAAGAGAAGGGGTGTGGTGATCAGAGCTCTGTGTTTGCTGTATTTATCTTTTAAATGCTTTGTAAGTCATACGCTCATCCTGTTAATCCAGGTTTGATGGCTTTCTACTAAAATTTATTTTCCATTAAAACTACTTCAATTAAGCTGAAGCAAGAAGGACTTGATACTCATTATGTGTTTAATCATTCCACATTTTATGTGAGAATTGGCTAAGATGTGCTGTGCCATGGCAGAGTTGTTGCTTTCTCTCCCAGAGTCTGCTAATGTTTTCATTTTGGTTTTAACTCTAGCTGATCCCACAGTTAAGGACTTAATCGGAGGCTTCACTGCTCTTCATTATGCAGCCATGCATGGCCGGGCCCGGATTGCACGCCTGATGTTAGAATCTGAATACAGGAGCGACATTATTAATGCCAAAAGCAATGATGGCTGGACTCCCCTTCATGTGGCCGCTCACTATGGTAGGGACTCATTTGTCCGACTCCTACTGGAGTTCAAGGCTGAGGTTGACCCGCTCAGTGATAAAGGTACAACGCCGCTTCAGCTCGCCATTATCCGAGAGCGGTCAAGCTGTGTGAAAATCCTCCTGGACCACAACGCCAACATCGACATTCAGAACGGTTTCCTGTTGAGATACGCTGTGATTAAAAGCAATCACTCTTATTGCCGAATGTTCCTCCAGAGAGGAGCAGACACAAACTTGGGTCGCTTAGAAGACGGACAGACTCCTTTACATTTGTCTGCCCTTAGGGACGATGTGCTCTGTGCACGGATGTTATATAATTATGGAGCGGACACGAACACAAGGAACTATGAAGGACAGACCCCATTGGCTGTTTCAATAAGCATTTCTGGAAGTAGTCGACCGTGTTTGGATTTCTTACAAGAAGTCACAAGTATGTAATTTAATTATTGCTATTATTACATTTAAAAAAATTTTTTTTGCATCTTCTGAGGAGCTTAAGGTGTTCTTACAACTTAAAATGACCAGATGTTAATGATTCTTGTTAGCCCTGCTCATTCCCACTCGTCTGAAATGAAAAAGAAAGCTCTATATCACAGGATTTCATAAAAATAATCAATTGTGTTACTAAAAGTAAATAGGCATAGATAGGATGAGAGAAAAATTGGCCAAAAGGATACAGAGAGAAGAATTTTTTAAATTAACAGAGATCAATACTAGAACTGGGCATTTCCTACCAGTCATAAACATAGTCTTTCCAGGCTTTCATGAAATTGAGAATGAGGAATTAGAAGAATTTTGAATCTTAGCATCCTTCGCTATGGAAGTGTCTTAGAATGTGTGCTTTATTCCTAAGCTGTGCTCGTGTTTTATCATTCCGTTTCTGCTTCTTTACAGTGTGAACACACATGGAATGGAATAGCAGTGTTATTAGGCATCCTAGGAGTGCAGATTAAGGATGCTAGAAATTAGACATGGTTGTAAGGAAAAGTTTGTTCGCAGTAGGAAATTTCGTGCCACTGTCCCTGGCCCGCACAGGACCGTGTAACCGGCCTGTTTTAGTGTAGGCGCTTTTTTTTCTAAGCCACGCAGTGTCGGCCCGCTGTGTTAATGGTGCGTGTGTGGTGGTTTTCGGATGGAGGATTGGTTTGTGTGGAGCAGCCACCCTCTCCTCTCCGACTTCCTCGTGGGTACTCTCCGAGCTTCGTATTCAACATGAATCTATCGTCTATAAACGCAGCCTTTTGTCTACCATACTTTTTAATGAATTCCCCTTTCCTCAACTAATTTTTATATTTCATTCATTGTTAAAGAAGAAGAAAGACATTCTAGGTCCCAAGTAGTAGAGGATTAGGAACTTACCTGACCTACTTGTAAATAATCCACTGTCCTCCTTGGAACTGAATTTGGGAGTAGAAAATTTATGAAGAAATGAGGTATGATTTGAATTTTGTTTATTCATAAGAAAGACAGGATGAAATTATTACCAGTGAGTATATTCAGACTCAAGCATAAAAAAAAAAAAAATGACACTTGGGGTCTAACCCATGCTGTCCACAGAACGTTCAGTGATGACGGGAACGGCCTCTGTGCTGACCACTGTGGCAGCCACTAGCCCCATGTGGCTGTTGAGCACTGATTTTGTGGCAGGTGCCACACAGGAAATGGATTTTATTGTATTTATAAATTATTTAAATATCCGCAAGTGTTGACTTCTTCAGCACAGATGTGCCTGCCTTGGGGGAGGTATTTTGGGCTGTCTGGTAGGTGAGCCCTTGCAGAATGCTTTTGAGACACAGTGATGTACTCAGAGACAGGAGGTGTGTGTGCTGATTCCTCCCCGCTGGCTTCAGATCCAGCCCGTATTTTAGGAAAAGACTGCAGCAAAAGTTCACTGCTGATTCTTTCAGCAAATATTCTAGTAGTTTTCATTTACAGACTGATAGGGGTGTTGGTGTTGTGAAAGAGAAAATTACTCCTGGACGTCAGGTTAGAATTCTGTCGTGGTATATAGCCTATACAGTGTATCTTACACATAAATTCTCAGTGTCTTCTAGTTGTTGTTGCTTTAACTTTGATACTAGATTACTTGGCTGCCTTCAGGAAGGCATGTTACACACATAAATGCCGCAGCCTGTTAAATACTTTGATCAGTGGTTAATGGCGTAGACCAGGATTCAACTGACTAGACTTCGCTCCAGCCCTAACTCTACCACAGAGTACCTGTGACCTTGGGTGCATTTGCTAACTGCTCTGTGCCTCAGTGTCCTTATCTTAAAATTAGGGTAATCATATCTGTCTTATAGGCTTGTTGTGAGGATTGAATGAGTTAATATGTATAAAGCACTTAAAACAATACTTGGCACATTATAAGTGCTGTGTTTTGTTTTTTGTTTTTTTTTTTTTAAGAAAATAAAGTATTAAATGAAGGTGGATGAACAGCAGGGCCTGACTTGCTACCTACAGATCGAATCCCTTAGATTCTTATTTTACCCTGCCTGTTTTCAGCTCTAAACTGTGGTGCGGTCTGCATGTGGAGACAGGCGGCCAGAGGGATGGGAGGAGCCGCCCCTTTATCCCCGGCCCTTTGGAGCTGCTCAGCTCCACCATGGAGTGCTACCAGAGAGCAAGTGATGAGTTAAAAAGAGATTCACACGTACCTTTAAAATCAGGGCAGATAGAAAAATTGACAGGCCTGCCTCTTTGTGTTTGAGTTCTCCACTGCACCTGGAGCAAAGCCGTGCACCGAGTAGGTCTGCAGAAAAGGTAGATTGGCTGACTGCAACCATAAGGATGGTGGCTTAGCAAACTTGGGATGCTTTTCAGAAGCAAAGGAACACCTGTCCTTGGAAGGCTGCAGTTAGCCTCTGTCTTCAGATGCTGCGACATAATTCATTACCTCTTGACTTGGCCATCAGTGGTGTTTTCTGCCAAAAGCAAATGAAGTGTTTCTGCTTCACCTGTGCATTATTTATGAGGTTTTCTTTTTCCTAGTGTGCTGGAAGGACCGACTGTAGCTGATGGCTCACTGGAGCTCTGTACTGGCTTTCTTGAAAACCAGAGTGAAAGATGGTTGGGTGGTTCAGGGAGCGTCAGGTTAAATCCCTGAGTTCCTTCCCACCTGTGCTGCTGCCGACCCCCTGCTCCCTCAGCCCCACGTCCTCGGCCTCTGATCTGAGAACTCAGACTCCTGAGGTGTAAGAACAGCGAAGGCACTTGGTGGTCTTTGTTCGGGGTCTTATTAGTTTTCATTGTTCCATTTTGACTACAGAGCACATTATTTAAATTGGAAGAGCTCAAAACAGTCATAATCTTAGAATCTAAAAGCTGTTGTGGCTTTTTAGAAAAATTGACATAAAACCTCTGATACACACTCCATAAAAACAGGGCAGGTCAAGTGGCTTAGTTACAGAGTAGTATCTGCAGGTGCCTTGTTGATCACAGTAGAGGGAGAAGCCACAAAAAGCTGCTATTACTCTACAGACAGACTTCCAGAAACCTCTGCCTTCTTGAATGTCTGGAACTCAATGTGGTCTCCTCCAGAAAGCCAGTCGACTGAAGGAGCAGCTTGTTTGTGCCCAGGAATAATGAATACCAAGAAGAGCCAAAGATCATACCTAGAGCATGAGCATCACCTTGCTGAGGGAAAGCTGTTTCCTCCTTAGAGAAGCTAGTTTTTGGTCTCTTAGTTCTTTTACTAGGAAAAAAAGAAAACGCAGAGAGAGTGGAGCAAAAACTAAAGACACAGTAAGTGAGATCAGTGAAGATGTGACCGGTGACAGGAAGAAGTGGCGGTGATGACAGGCAGCAGCAGGCATCCTGCTGGAGACCCCTTACGAAGGCCTGCTGAGAACACTCATTCTGAGGGCTGTGCCAGTGCATGCCGTTAATTAGAGTAATTTGTTTGTGTAGTTTGCACAAACACCATTTAGAGCTAAGAGGATCATGGAAATTCTGGCATATAGGAAGGGGCAGAAATTCTCTAGCTGAAGAGCAGAGATTGTAGGAATGTTTGTCCAATTCAAAAGAAAAAAATTAACATTTATGCACAAGAAATGGCAAGCACAAGAAGATGTTAAAGGAGGTACAAGACCAAAACTCCAAGAAAGATTGTTTCGTAAGGAAAGCTTCCCTTGAGGAAATGCTTTAATAATAATGAAAACCTCCCTGAGCAATTGGATTGTAAGCTGGTGCTCTTTTCCCCTCGTCAGCTCCTTGCCCTACAGTGTAAATTTCCCTAGTCAAAGAGGTGTTCAGAATATGAAAGTCTTTTAGGAAAGAGAGAGAAAGTCCATGAGAAAAGTCTTGTCCTTTCCGCTGTTTCCTGCCGTATCCCCCCAAATACCCACACTTTGGTGAGAGGACCGTGGTGGGGGGATCAGAGAAACGTTTATTCTCCGGGTGGGCTAGGACTCTGGTGAGGTCTCTCCCTTAGTGAGCAAGCCTTTGTTGTGAAGTTTCCTGAGTGTCCATCAGGCCAGTGTTCACACCCTCCTCCTGCCAGAGCCACCAGGGGTCTCTCCCTGTGAAAAGGGGTCCCTGAAAGGACCCCTCAGAACACGTGAGCAGTTCTAAGACTGTGGCTCTCCCTCCCATGCTGGGCCACGCACAGAGCTTGGCCGCTTGTCAGGACCGTTTAAGTGTTCCTCTAGTTTGTGGCTCCAGTAGCTTCTGCCCCAAGTGCACCAATTTCAGCTCTGATTCTAGATCTGTCTCTTTCTCCAGATTCTATGGCGGAGGTTTGTCCTATACATCCATTTACTGATGGGTCCTAGATACGCCCTTGATGAGTTTGTTCAGCTGTTTCTTCTTGTAGGGACTGGAGTGATTATGATTACTTCAAGTTCTCTTTTATGTTGGAGCTGAAACCAGAAGTCTGTTCATTGTTTTTATCATTTTTCACTTATATTGTGAGCGCAGTCCCTAGGCCTGAGCAGCGTTTGCCCTCTTGGGTTCAGCGGTCCGTGTCTCCCTCACAGCACCCTGACGGATTCTCAGCGGGGCCTGTGTCTGGTTGCTGTTGCGTCAGCTGAGTCCTGTGGCAGGGAGAGCAGACAGTGGGCTCTTGCCCATGGTAAGTCAGCATCTGACTTACCTGATGCGCTTGGGTAGGCCACCTGTCCTCCCACCCTCCCCATGGGTCTGTGGCCTCCTCTGAAAATTGGGGGAATCAGAGTCTGTGGGGTCCCTCCTTTTAAAAATTCTTGCCAATAACCACTCTTAAAGGGAATGATATCCTGCTGCTTGTGGTTTTATTTTGTTTTTGGATTCATACAGAACAGTGTGGACTCTTGGGGGCCCTCAAGACATGAGATCAAAACTAATTTCGTAACAGTACTAAGATATTATTGGCCTCTTTGCACTGATGTGTAAGAGCGGTGGTGGCTGAAACAGCAGGCACCTGAGCATTCATGGAGGCAGTGGCCCCAGAGGCTGCTAGCAGTCATGTTCTTCACCACAGGCAGCCTGAGGAGAGTGTTCCAGATCCATTTAGGAATGTCTTTGATTTAATTTTAATAAATCTTACCCATTTGAGGATGTACCTTTTTTAATATTCTATGGAGTGGAAATTGAAAGTGTTCTTACTCTGTAACAAAGTGGGATTGAATTAAGGGAAAGTACATCTGTGATTTGTTTGATCTGAACCAGCAACTTTTTTTGATGGAATACTGTATTTACCTAAAATACGAGACGGACAGCCAAGCTGGTTAGGCTTTGGTATTTGGTAGACGTTTTCTTGAAAATGAATGAAGTTCGCTTGTCACCTTAAGGAGAACAACTGAAAGTATTTATGATGAGCAACAAATTTTGAGCTTTCAAGTGAAAGTTAGAATTTTGAAAAGCTTATATTTGCCACTAGGACATTGACAGTTTACCAATATGTACAAAGTTTTCAAAATCAGTAGAGCTATTAACAAAAGTAATTTTTTGCTATCATGCAATGAATTGGGGCACCATTGGAAAGATTTGCGTAACTCAGGTAATCAGTGTTTTCCAAACGACTAATGCATGGTATTACACAATCATGCATTGGGTAAAAGATCCCTTCAAAGGGCAAAACAGACCAATGGATTTTATTATGAAAGGGTATAAAAAAGGTCACTGATTTGGTGTCAGATTCCATTTTGCATCTAACCTTCAAAAAACACCTCTTGTTGAGTTTTGGTGTAGTATCAAAGAACCATGATTTATCTGTAAAGGCCATTAAGTGTTCCTTCCTTTTCCTACTACCAATGTGTCTGGATTTTCTTCATTTACTTCAATCAAGACAGCATATTATTTACAACAGATGGTATGCAGAAGCAGGTCTCTGATTCCAGCTGTCTTCTCTGAAGCCATACCTAAGAGATAATTTGCAAAGATGTAAAACAGCACCACTCTTTTCATGAAATCTTTCTTGTTTTGGAAAGCAGCTTTTTTTTTTTTTTTTCATAAAAATTTATTTCAACAGATAATGAATTTTATCATTCTTATTTTAAGGAATCAGTATTTTTAAAATTTCTAGATTTGGTAAATACAGATAGATACAACACACGTAATGGAGAAGGAAACGGCAACCAACTCCAGAGTCCTTGCCTGGTGGGCAACAGCCCATGGAGTTGCAAAGAGCCAGACACAACTTAGCAGTTGAACAACAACACACATAAATGAAAATTCTTTGAGGTCATCCAACTTTAAGAGTGCACAGAGGTCCTCAAACTAAAAAAGTTGAGACCTAGCAATGTTCAATTTCTACATTCAAAATTTTAAGGACACCCTGGTAACCTAGTGTTTTAGGATTTAATGATTTTCTAACATATTTCCAGTTGCAGTTACAATCTGTGAATAAGATGGAATGTTTAAATTAGTGCTTGGTCGATGCCAGCATACTTATTAGTTAGGATCTGTAGAGAGAGATCAGCGATCATTCCATCAGATGCTCTGGGGGTAAAACAGATTCATTATTTGTCAGTTTAGAAGACTAGTACCCTGAATTGTAGATAGCAGTTTCAGTGATTCACCATGCACAGAAGCATATCAAAGGTGCCAAGGAGTCCTTGAGTAAGTTAACCGCTTAACTAGTTTTTAAACACCTTGTTTACCTATCTGTTTGTTTATTTTACATAGCATGGCAGGCTCTTGCATAAATTATTCTTAAGGCAGAGAATATGCCAGTTGGATTTGTGTTTAATATTCAGAAGAGTCAAAGGTAATGTAATGATCTGTGTTTCTAGTAGTTGCTGTTCCAGTACTTGAAGCAGCCACTCAATATGCTTTAGTGGTTTGTAAAAGGCAGTGCTGGGTTGTATTTTGATTTGTATGTTTTAAAGAATTAATAAAGAATTATTTAAATTTTAAATAATTTTAATGTATTTGATAATTTAAGTACTTCATGATTTTAAAATATTTTTATTTAAATAAAAATGCTTTAATGATTACACTGATTAGAAGGAATTTGAAAAATAAAGGGCTCATGTCTCTGAGAGAAAAACGATTAGGTAAATGGGAATGAGTTGGATAAATTGTTTTGCAATGACAATCTGTCAAGTACTTTTTTAAGTAATTTGAATTTACTTTTTAAAGTAATTCTAAGAAAGTGAAATTGAGGCTGTGACTTTCTCAGCTAAGTCCAGTACAGCAACAGGTGTATAAGCAGGCTATCATAACAGCTCCTCTGCACTGGGGGCCCTTACTCCTGTTTTCCTTTCAGATGTTTCTGTTACCAATTTCTTTGACTTTTTTTGTTGTTGTTGTTGTTTTAGTATGACTTACCAAAATGGTGATACTTGGTATACCTCTTTGGAGAAATAATTTGTGTAACACATTTTAACTAAGATTATTTTTGATTATTGATTTTTCTTCTAATTGGGGATTTTGCTGCACTTCTGCATTGTAGTCTTCCTAGGTTATTTCAGTTCAGTTCAGTCGCTCAGTCGTGTCCGACTCTTTGCGACCCCATGAATCGCAGCACGCCAGGCCTCCCTGTCCATCACCAGCTCCCGGAGTTCACTCAGACTCACGTCCATCGAGTCAGTAGTGCCATCCAGCCATCTCATCCTCTGTCGTCCCCTTCTCCTCCTGCCCCCAATCCCTCCCAGCATCAGAGTCTTTTCCAATGAGTCAACTCTTTGCATGAGGTGGCCAAAGTACTGGAGTTTCAGCTTTAGCATCATTCCTTCCAAAGAAATCCCAGGGCTGATCTCCTTCAGAATGGACTTGTTGGATCTCCTTGCAGTCCAAGGGACTCTCAAGAGTCTTCTCCAACACCACAGTTCAAAAGCATCAATTCTTCGGTGCTCAGCTTTCTTCACAGTCCAACTCTAGCATCCATACATGACCACTGGAAAAACCATAGCCTTGACTAGACGGACCTTTGTTGGCAAAGTTATTTAGTCTCAATTATTAAAATTACTTTTAGAAATAAATAGTACACTGCATTTATAATGGGCTAACCTTTATACTTAGCACTTTTCATCTTGGGTCAACATCTGCAGTGGTCTCCCAGTACCTCCATTTTATCTGTTTCCCTTTTAAGATCCTACCATGAGCATGTTTTATTCTTTTGCTCTTGTCCCTGAACCCCCATCACAGGGCTTAGTATGAAATGTGTTAAAATCTTATTTTATAGGACAAAGGTAGTTGCTAGCTCACCTCAAAATAAGAATCACGGTATTGAAAAATAAAAGGCTACTTTGATTTCACTCTTGGATGCAATCCAGAATTAAACAGCGTCAGCTTGGATGGTGCGGTGCACAGTTTGAAGTCAGATTACACTACGTTTTAAGGTTCTTTGATATAGAAAGTATGACCTTATTCCGTACCATTTCTGTCATATTTGTATTACTGTTTCTTCTGTAGCCTTCTAAGGATTTCTGTTATTTGTTACAAAGCAATATGTGCTTTTCTTGGCTTAAGGCAAATGCAGAGGTGGTCATGTCAAAAGGAGATATTTAATGCTTTAGGGTGTTTAATTTTTGAAATTATGCCGCAGCCCAGGTTTTGTAATTTGTTCTAGACCAGACCCTTCAAAAGCTGATTTCCTATTTTATACCAGCCCAATTATTACTAATGATGGGCTTCTTTACCAAGTGGAAAGACTAAACCCTTTGAAGTGTTATGTAATCCCATTGTAATTCATTAGTATGAATAATAGTTTGTAGTGTCTCTGCATCCCCCATAGTGTTTATAGTTCCTTAAATTATACTTTTTGTGTCTGTGTGTGAGATGTCTCCCCCAGGTCCACCCTGTTGTAATGTGTGTGTGTGTGTGTGTGTGTGTGTGTGTGTGATGTCTCTCCCAAGTCCACCCTATTGTAATGTGTGTGTGTGTGTGTTTGTGTGGTGTGTGTGTGTGAGATGTCTCCCCTAGGTCCACCCTGTTGGGGTGTGTGTGTGTGTGTGTGTGTGTGTGTGTGATATGTCTCCCCCAGGTCCACCCTGTTGTGTGTGTGTGTGTGAGAGAGAGAGAGATGTCTCCCCCAGGTCCACCCTCTTGTGTGTGTGTGTGTGTGTGTGTGTGTGTGTGTGTGTGAGTGAGATGTCTCCCCCAAGTCCACCCTGTTGTAATGTGTGTGTGTGTGTGAGAGATGTCTCCCCCAGGTCCACCCTATTGTAGTGTGTGTGTGTGTGTGTGTGGTCTCCCCCAGGTCCACCCTGTTGTATTGTGTGTGTGTGTGTGTGTGTGTGAGATGTCTCCCCTAGGTCCACCCTATTGTAGTGTGTGTGTGTGTGTGTGTGGTCTCCCCCAGGTCCACCCTGTTGTATTGTGTGTGTGTGTGTGTGTGTGTGTGTGTGTGTGTGTGAGATGTCTCCCCTAGGTCCACCCTGTTGTAGTGTGTGTGTGTGTGTGTGAGGTCTCCTCCAGGTCCACCCTGTTGTAATGTCTGTGTGTGTGTTTGTGTGTGTGTGTGTGTGTGTGTGTGTGTGTGAGATGTCTCCCCCAGGTCCACCCTGCTGTAATCCCATGAACACGGCAGCTGCTATTTAACAGCACAGGAGTGAGGCACCTAGTAACCAGCGTGTCGTGTACTGATTTTTGTTGTTGTCCCCTTTATTCTCTTTCTCTGCCTTCTTTTCCTCTGTCTCCTTCTTTCCTTTGCCCCTTTAATCTTTGGGACAGTGCATTTTTAAGTACACAGTAGGTGCTCAGTAAGTACTTTTGAGTGCTGTGTTGACAAGAAGGTATAGGCACACCTTGGAGACGTTGCAGGTTCTGTTCCAGGCCACTGCAGTACAGGGAGTCAGGCAAATTGTTTGGTTTCCCAGCTCATAGAAAAGTTATGTTTACACTATATCGTAGTGTACCCAGTGTGCAATAGCATTTTGTCTTAAAAAAAATAATGATAACGTGCTTACCTTAACTTAAAAAGTACTTTATTACTAGAAGATGCCAATCATTATCTGAGCCTTTAGCCAGTGGTAGTAACTTCAAAAAAAAAGATTACTGATCACAGATAACATGATAATAAAATAGTAATCAAGAGATAATAGTACAATAATAGTGAAAATATTTGAAATACTGTAAGGATTACCAAAATGTGATGCAAAAACATGAAGTGAGCAAATGCTGTTGGAAAAATGGCATTGATAGACTTGCTGAACTTAGAGTTGCCACAAGCCTTCAGTTTGTAAAAATGCAGTATCTACAAAGTGCAATAAAATGAGGTATGCCTGTACTTCTTTCTTCAGTCATAATCTTCTATTTCTAAAATGATTTTCCTGGGAAAAAATGGCTCCTTAAATAGTCTTGGAAATGGCAGTCATTACAGTTGAGTAGTCTTTATTACTCGCTATCATGTAGCCTGCTTTTCATCCAGTGCTACTGCCTGCCAAGGTGAGGAAATAGCTGTGTATTTGTGGACACCCCTCACTTCATCACTGCACAGCTTCTTCTACAAGGTTCCCCCATCTCTGCCTAATCCAAGTCATGTAGCGATTTCCAGAATATAATTTCCATCAGTTTGCCCAGAACTGGCATCATGCTCCTTTACTATTAAACTGTCAACTCATTTTCTTACCATCTTAGCAGCAGGAAAACAGAGCTCCTTCCAAGAAGGAGCCCTCTACTTTTTTGAGAAGGAGAAGCAAAATATTATATCCTTCCAGTATTTAAAATTACTGTTTTAACATATACCAAATACTCTATAACTCTTACTATATGCCTGGTCCTGTTGTAAGCACTTTACCAAAACTAATTCTTATGCTTGTAAGGCCTATTGTGTAGGTCATCCTCAGTTCGTAGACGTGGAAACCAAAGCAGAAGGCTAAGTAGCTCACCCAAGAGCTACTGGGTCTAACAGTTGATGGTTTAACTGTGGCTTTTCCCATTCAAGGTATTTCTGCAGACAAGAGTTACATATGGTCAAGAAATCTTCAAAAGATTAGATTCCTCCCAAACATTGAGACTGCTATAACACACTGCTTAAGAAGAAGAGAATTCAGTAGCAAATTGAGTAAAGCTTTCTGATATTTAGGCATAGGAAGCACATTTTCCCCTGGAAAGGCTCACGCACCGGTAGCTCCTGCGGATGGTGGCTTTTCTGTAGCTGCGTCCCTTGAATTCAGCTTGCTGGCTTACCTTGGCCCTCTTGCGATTTATCACAGCCAATGAGGAGAGCCAGTGGCACTTGTAATATTATGCCTGGGAAATTTTCTTACCTAGATTGTTAGGGCATTTCCAGTTTTCCCCTTACCCCAGGTGACATGTTGCCAAACTATATCTTCCCTTTCCTCCAGCCTCTAGTAACATTTTTTAAACTTTTAGTCCTGACCATCAGCCTCCTCAAAGCTCTTCCCCCTGCTGGGTCCCAATAACAAAGCTACCTAATTTAGATATATATATATATTTTTTTAATGGTAACACCCTACTTCCACATTCCAGAATCTCAGTTATCTAATGCGGCAAAATTGAGTGACTTAAAATGATAATAGTTGATTATTTTATTTCTCTGCGCCAAGCATTGTCATCTTGCTGGGACCACTCCACTTGACTGGGGCCTTTCCACCTTCAAACTGTCTCACTTTGATGGCTGGCTAGTTGTGCAGGCAGTTGGCTGGGAGTTCAGCCTGGACTATTGGGCGGTGACCTCAGCTCCTTTTTGTAGACTTAATGGCCTGGTGGTAGTTTTGTGCCAAGAGTGAATGTCTCAAGAGCCAGTTGGGAGCTCTGATTTATGAGTTTCACCATAGTCAGGAGCCCACCCAGTTTCTAGGAGAGGGAGCCCAGACACCATCTCTTAACACTGGAGTATCCAGTCACGTTGTTAAAGAAGAGCGTGAGGTCTTTGGAGATACTGTCGTCATCTTTGGAGAGTGTAATCTTCCACAAAAGAAGACCTTTTGTCTCCATTTTTTCTACCTTAGCTAAGCAAATTCCAATAATAATATAATTTTTCCACATTGTTAGATGATATGTTTTCATTTAAGTATACATGTATATTTATATATGTCAGTTTATCTCATCTGTTTTGCCTTGAATACATTGTGGTGGTTCTTTTCATTAATATTGTACTTCAAAAGACCTGCCATCTTTTAGGAAAATCAAATTCTTTAAAAAAAGATTCAAAGATGATTCATACTCTGGTTTGCATTTGTAGATCAAATAGTTTAAGCATTTGTTGAAAAATGACTGATAATTTATTCTCTTCCTAAAGGTAGCCTGTGAATGGTGATGAAAAATATTTCAAAACAGATTAAGAAATGATTTGCTGTTGACATGGGTGTGTTTTGCAGTGAGTTAGTTGACTGTTTTATACTCTTAGGAAAAGCCTATTAAGTATTCATTTGTCCAGCTAGTATTTGTTGAGTATTGATTGTGTCAGGCGTTGGCAGCCAGAAATCATCTTAACCTCATGGAACATGTAAGGAAGAAAATGGGCATTAATGGGTAGTCACCGAATAAATGTGAAATGATAGCCACGTTCAGCACTCCAGAGAAACGGAACTCAGAAAGTATCTGATAGGGAACCTGACCTCGTCTGCTCTAATGAAGTGGCCTTTTTAGCAGAGATCTGGATGGTGAGGAGGATATAGCCTCACCAAGAGTCACGAGTGTGTACAGCAGCCTCGCACAGATCCTCAGGCGGACATCCATGGATATACATGCGGCTGGCTTACAGCCGTTCCTAGGAAAGCAGTAGCTTCAGCTGTGAATCTGTTAAGAGACCATGTATTTAGTGCCTCTTGGAAAGCGCATGATCATACAGGCCCTACAGTGCAGAAGTCTGAGTTTTAAGGACCCTTTTTCATTTATAATTTTGAATAATGGTGATCCCTGTAAACAGGTACAATTCAAGTAATAAGTACTAAGTATAGCAGTAGTCCTCCACGTGTGGCCTGGGGACTCCTGGAGTTAACCAGACCTTTTCAGGATATCGAGATCAAAATGATTTTCCTTGTGATACTAAGACATTATTTGTCTTTTCCACATTCCTTCTTTTATGAGAGTAAGTGAACTTCCCCAGAGACTGCATGAT
This sequence comes from Bubalus kerabau, assembly GCF_029407905.1. Lineage (NCBI taxonomy): Eukaryota > Metazoa > Chordata > Mammalia > Artiodactyla > Bovidae > Bubalus > Bubalus kerabau. The sequence goes on along the minus strand of NC_073642.1, from coordinate 6,712,861 downwards.
GTGGTTTCATCACAGCAGATTGGATTTGAGAGCGTACATGAAACTTCAGCTACCGTCCATTCATCCAGACCTTTACAAACTTGCAGAAATGGAAAGAATGCCATTCTTCTCATTTATTATTGAAAATATTGTTACTTTCATAACAATGTTATTTATGTTAACATGTAATAGGCTTATCTTTATTATTTGTAAATGAATTAATATGTATTTCTGAACTTTCTGTTTTAACTTCTTACATGGTAATTAAAGTGTAAAGAGGTTTTGAGACCAAAAAGTTCGAGAACTGCTGAAGTATGGCATTGTTCTTCACTTTAAGCATGTTACTTAATGTTGGAGATGCAAGCAGTCTGTAAAACGGGGGTGATGATCAAAGTACTTCCCTCGTAAAAGGATAAAAACAAGTTAGTGTATGTCAGGAGCCTATAAGACTACATGGCACAGAGTACACATTGAACCATGTTGACTTGTATCATTATTGCCATTGAATATGAAAGTAGAAATTTATGTGAATCCAAACACTGAAGCTCTGTGGCAAAGAATTTTTGTTCTTGTTTGTGATCATCTCTATTGTTTTGGTGAAACACAGTATTCAAAGATGAAAGAAATTGCAATGTGTAATTTTTTTTTTTTTCTTTTTTGAGTTCAGTTATAGCATAGGTTTATATTGGCAGATGGTCAGGATGGCTTGTTTGAAGACATGGAAATTCAGGATAGCTTGCTGTGCCTCTTCCACCTTCCTGCCCTCCCTCCCAGTCTGCTCCCTTCTCCCCACAGCAGGGTTCTGCTGTGTCTGGAATCATGGGGATCAGAGGGGCACACCTCATTTGAGAGAGCTCCCTGGGGTTGGGTTCCGTGCCCTGGACAGGGAGCTGATAGGAGGAACTTAGTTCCCTCACTTTTCAGGTGGAGACACTGAGGCCCAGAAGAGGGATTTGCTCACACAGGTTCAACCCGCATATTAGAGGCCTACCTGGGACAAGAACTGACATTCCGATTTGTAATGGTAAGAATACCAGGCTGAGAATCAGAAGAACTGGTTTAAGTCTGAGTCTCAAACACTTCAGTTGGTCGTCTGATGTTGAGCAGTTGACTAAAATCACTGATCCTTAGTGTCCCTATTTGTAAAATGGAAGTGAAACTACCCACCATCCAGGGCTGTGCAAAGGATCAGTGAGATGCCATGTAATGGTACCCAGGATGTATCCTCCTAGCTCGTCTCTCTGCTCCTTTGCATGTAAAGTCCGCAGAGAGGTACTTCCCAATGAAATAAAATATTCCTTTCAGAACCTTAAAGCCCTCCTTAAATGTTGTGTTTTGCAGCTTTGTAACATTTTCTTTTTTCTGTCTTTTTAGGACAGCCCAGAAACTTGCAGGACCTGTGCCGAATTAAAATTCGACAGTGTATAGGCCTTCAAAACCTAAAACTACTTGATGAACTACCAATTGCCAAGGTCATGAAAGACTACTTAAAACACAAATTTGATGATATCTGATACACAGAGAACTGTGAGCAAGATTAGGAGTTATATTCCAGATACTTAAAAGGCTTTTTGCCTTGCACAAAGTATATCCTATGCAATTTCTGATTTGCTGTGAAGTCAGAAAGCAGGTATACACTTACAGGTTTTTTTGTTTGTTTGGTTGGTTTTCATTGTAGGGGAGAGATTTTTTTATACACACACAGACACACACACACCACATGCTTGAAGGTCTTAATTTGGTTTCTTGGTCCAAGTTTAAGAGGTCCAAGCTTTCTATACAATATTGCATTTAAAACGATTGTTTTTCCAAAATGACACAAGCAAGTTTGGAGTGGAGAATTGACCCTTTCCAAATTTATGGTTTCATTGGCGTGCACAATATTATAAACCAGCAGAGCACTTGTTACAGTTTGGAGGCACAATTTCACCCAGGGCATCCAGGGTTCTACTGGAAAATGCCCTAAGAAATTTTTTAAGTAATGTTGTCACCTCATTCATTTTAATGAGTACAAATTGGCTGTTTCAAACTGTTCTTTTTCTAATTAACGTAGCTTTGGATGACTTAAACCCAGTCCCTCTGCTTTTTGTTGGTGTGCTCGTTTCTAACTTACTTTTTTAACAGCTGTAGTACACTACCCGGAGACGTTGAGTCTCAACTTCTGTCTCTAGTTGAATTGTGCTTTTAAAACAATTAGTGGGAAAGAAAATAACTTTATAAAGCCCGTGTATTCTGTTTTTAAAATAGTGCCTCCAGTGCAATACTCTTTCTGGTGTATTTTATCCATTATTTCACTTGATGTTCCTCATTCCACAGCTGGCTTTGACATGCCTGTGAGAACAGGAACTGCCACTTTAATTTTAATTGCAGAACATAGAGTCAGTTGCAATTTCCATTTTAAGCTTTGTCTTTTACTTCAGTTTAAGCAGAAAATTTCATGTCCTGGTGATAGAGTATTCCCTAAAAATAGCCAAAATACTGTTAAATCATTTGACTTTAATGGATAAATAATTTGGGATGGTTTCATGGTGTTTATTTCTTCCCAGTTGAAATAAAATGTCTAAAGGGTAAAATTTATAATGGGTGCACATTTGTAAGTCTGGTTAATTTCTAATATGCTAATTAAGCATTTCCTATCTATTTTAAAGTTATACACAGAGACGCTCTTCAGAACAGTTATTTTCTGGGTTGATCGGCATATTTTTGCAGTATAAACATAAATACGATAAAGTGTCAGTAAGAGTGGTTCCAGAGGTATTAGGAATCTGTGGAGATGCCCTTGGAAATGAGCCCTGTGCTTGATGTGACATCGTGTTAGTTCCAGAAGAAGCTTTAAAACTATCCCGGTATTGTTCTTAGTGCTTTGGGAAATTTCAGAATATTTACACACCAGTAATAAATTTATTATCAGAAGTTTACAAAATAAAGGGCTTATCTTATCGGAGTTTCTAGTTTTAAGTCATCAAGTATAAAGTTATTTCACCTGAAAAGTATAACTAAGTAGAATTAGGAGTCTCCTCTGGCTTTATCCTTTTTCAGAGCCGACAGTGATATTTCCTCAAGCACAAAATTTATTCTCTTGGATGTGGAGTAGCTCTGGCATCAGATGCCTGCTCTGCTGAGCCTGGCTTGGGAGCAGGTTTCTGAACAGTGGGGAGCTTCAAGGGGAGGGTGATGTGAGGGATCACAGATGGGGTACGTAGCCTCTTCCGCAGGGAACCACTCAGAGTGTGGCCAGTTTTGCAACCATCCAAAAACTGTAACTGGGATGTGATAGATAGAAATGGGTGTTCTGACTTTTTTTCCATAAAAATATCTCCAAAAAGTCATCTTCTGAGAGAGCGTCCTTGTGAAGCTAGGAGCTGAGCTGTGTTCTCTGAAAACCGATAACCAGGTCAGAGCTAAGACACACTTTTGGCATCGGGGACCTGGCATGGCCGGAAGTGGATGGCATTGCTGCACCCTGAACCTGGGCCAGGGAGGCAAGAACATGGGAAGGCAGGCAGAATCCTGTACTTTGAGCAGTGATGTTACTGTTATGTTCGCACAGGGCTCATCTCCTCATGTGTCTGTTAATTTATTCAGTTAGTTTAAAATGATTTTCTTTCCTCAGCCATTCAGAGATCTCCAAAACTAAGTTCACCACTGAGTTAGAGTCAGGAAATTCCAAGTAAAAAGATCAGATGAAGGTAAATTCTTTGCTGCTTAGACTTCAGAAAAGAAAAAATTATGAGAGCTCTTCCTGGAATCAGAATTTCTATTTAATGAAGAAGTGTATAATTCCATTATTTGAGGTTTGATTTTTCTGGAAACTTGAAAAGAATGTTTTATTTTTGTTGTTACTAGAATCCCAATCACATATCATCTTTAACAATAACTAAAATGTCTCAAAGTCAGTAACTGGTGGAATACAGGGAGGAATGTGCAGGTCTGCTCTCCAGTTTGATTGGCAGAGAAACACTCTGTAGTAACATAATGAGAACAAATGTTTTCAGAAAATCAACTGGTTTTTCCAGAATCTTGACTGAAATGTTCAGAATAGTATCAAATTTGTCACTTATCCTTCTATGTTCCTTTTGAAATTTATTATTTAAGCCTGTTACTAAACCTTTATAAAAATATATTTGGCAAGTACACCAAAGACACCAGCTCATAAAAGATTATGATCATTAATGAACTGCAAACCTCATCTTTTGCAAACGGAAGTTTTTTTTGTGTGTGTAAATATTTGTGTTTATAAATGTACAGCAGAGTAAGGGTGTTTTTTAGATTATTTAATTTCCATATTTCTAAACTATTTACTACAGAATAATCCACACTTGTTAGTTTGGAGGACTTGACAATTTTGTTTTTTTTAATTCATTATCAGTCATGCTTGGAGCAGCATTTCCGCTAGAGAATTCAGTGTTCTGGCAGTAGCAAGAGTACACATCTGGAGCATGAGGGAGTCTAGCTTGATTTGTCAGATACACACCCTACGAGATGAGAATGTGTAGTTTAATTACCACAGTGGACCATACAAAAACTGAGGTTCTAACTTTGGTGCAGAATTGCTCATCAGCCCAGAGTGTCATTGGGATGAGGCCCTTGGCCCACAGATTTAGCTCTCATGTAACTCCTAGTGTGTTATATCATAATGTATTTTGTTCTTCCTTTGTAATGTAAGTTTTGCTTTGGGTCAGTTTGAATTAAAAAAAAAAAAAAAAACACTTAAATCTGGTTTAAAACATAGTGGAACTGTGTTTTATTTGTAGTCTGCCTTAACTTTTTAACACTCCCAGCTATTTGGTCAAAAGAAAGTGAACTCTGTCTTTTATTCCTCAGCATTTTAGATAATTAAGAATTGGGTAAGAATGTAATACAGGAAACAGCACTGTTTCAGATCATTTAAGAATCCCCCCACCCTTGCCCTGCTTTTTAACACATTCTTCAAATACCCTCCAACAAAAGACTGTCTATCCCTTCTGCGTGTTGATCCGGCACTGAGCCTTTTGGGGCCAGATTCACCTCTGCCTCCTCTGACTGAGGACAGAGTTTGGACCACAGCATCAGAACAGTATATTCAGAACAGTATATTCAGTTAAACAATGAATTTGAGGTAGTTTATTAGCTTGCAAGAGATATGACAAAATGACTTTGATTTCATACTTCCTCTGTATCCCATAGCACAGCTTGACTTAGGAGAGGCCTCAGACTAATGAGTGATGGTGTGCTAAGAAGGGAGGGCAGACGACTTAGCACCTCGTGCAGAAACGCAGTGTTTTCAGCCATGGCCTTGTTACAGACTTGTCCAGGATTTGGCACAAATGGAAGCCAAGAATGGGACATTTGAAACTATTCCTGATGATCAGCAGGGGAGTTCAGATGTGAAAAATAGCTGTGTTGCTTGGAAATCTTGAGGTCATTACTTTTCCAATATGATGTAAGTAGTGTATTGTTTTTTCAGCTGAAAGACAATTTACAAAAATAGCTTACTAGCTATTGATAAAACAGATTATCTAGTTGATATAAAAAAAAAAATTTCCATGTCCCATGTAGTTGGGTTTCAAAGATAAAAGAAAGTGGACTTGTATCATTTTGTATTTATGTAACAATGTGGCTTTGTGTTCTCATAACACATCTTACAAATTTTGATGTTAGAATTTATATTAGCTTCAATACCAGTAAAGATGTTAAATATCCACTGCCAGATACTGTTATTTAGGTTAATGTAGACTCCTGAGATACAAAGACAGTTTGTCTTTATTTTATCATTATTTTGTCATTACCTATAAGGTTTATAGTAAGGTCTCTTAATTCTTAGATAAAAACAAAAAGGTCAACCAGCATATGGCTCTGCTGATAAATAGTTATCAAAGTCTTATATTTCTCTAAGATCATGGTACATTTTGTAGATATTTATCTTCCAGAAAAACTGATTTTTGAGTGACAGTTAACAATGCTCAATCCCACTTGAAAAGACTGAAGTCCTATGAGAGATCATCATTGTGTGAATAAAACCCAGAAGTGGCGGTGTTGTTGCAGTGCGTGAAGCCCTCCTGTGGAGTGTCTTCCACCAAGGGCTGCTGTTTCCATTTCTTACTCGCCTGTGCCCAGAGTGTCTGGTGCCGCGTTTCAGTTGTGCATCCACGGGCTCAGCGCTTTATCAATTCTGAAGATCCATAAACCATTAGAAGTAAAGGATCAGATTAAAGCAAAATACTTCTCCTCTGTTGCAGATATGGCCTCAAAAAAAATCATGTAATCATGTGTAGTTATTATATTTTATATTAAATCTTGGTTTGTTCCAGCATCTTAAAAATCACACTCGGAACCTTTTTTTATGTTTCCTTGTAATTAGGAAATTGTTTTAAATGCATAAAAGTAATTTATGTTATATTATGTAGTCATTAAGTGACTCACTTGCTGTGAAATAGTGTTTTATGAATCAGAAGTGAGATGGCTGCATTTGGACAAGGGGATCAGTTGAAGCTGAGCAGCTCAGTTATGTGATGAGTAGACTGACGCTTTGTGACCGACACAGAGGGAATCCAGCTGCAGATACTTCCTATTTTATCTGGCAAACAGACTCAGATTTTTCTTGCTTCTCAGTCTTGAACTAATGTTGCTTTTCTTCCTCTGATAGTTCTGGGTCAGGTCACCACTCAATTTTCTTTTTAAAAAAACACTTGTAGGGGTGGACTTACTGTACATGACCATTTTATATTTCTCTAGAGGTTTTCTAAGTTTTCCCTCTCTTGCTTCTGTCCCCTTAACCCTTTAGTGAAGTACACACGTGCACAAGGCATGGCCTCACCCAGTTGCATTTTTTAAGTTTTTGAGTTCCCTCCTTACATGGATGGAAATGCAGTTTAATATCATTAGGAAATATAGTGCAATACCATTTAAGAAGACTAATAAGTCTGGGCTACATCGTTTTCCATCTTGGGTAGCACCAGAGAACAAATTGCATTTCTTCCTTGTTTATTACCGATGTTCTTTTTTTTTTTTTTTTTACCACTGATGTTCTGAAGTTATTTTCTTTAAGTCCATTGCTCGGCGACCTCCTTAAGGACAGATCCTGGGCCTCATTGGCCTGGATCTCACACACTATTTGCTGGAAGAGCCATGGGTACATGTGGCAGTTGGTCGTCAGCCAGTTTATTTCCTGGAGCCTCCAAGGAGCCCAGGGCCCTGTGGACGGCAGCATCAGCATTTCTCAGCTCCAGATCTCGGGCACCTCCTGCCAGGACTGTGTTTTGCTGTTCCTTCCTCTCCTGCGCCCCCACCTTTCAGCCCTCCCCTCCCCTCGGTGACGTGGTCCCTGAGCAGCGGACCCCCGTGATCGTGACATGCAGGCACTGGGGTGGCAGACTTCCAAACAAGCCCCGGGACTCGTCGTGAGGCATTCTTCCCGCCGGGAGTTCCCCTCCCGGGGCCACCACTGCACTGAGCCTCTGAAGGCTCCCCTGCCTCCCCCTGCAAGTCCAGCGTACTGAGGTGTCTCCACAGGTCACGGCTGCACCCCCTCGTGTCTCCCGGCGGCTCGGTGGGGACTGAGGTGCAGCGCCCGGCCCGTCACCCTGGGTGTGCCCTCGCTCTCTCCCATGGGTGGTGTGGATGCCCTCCCTGTCTGGGGAGCGGAGGAGCCCTGCTGGCTACGGCGGCTCACCGTTGGTCCTTTGTGCTGTGCCTGCCTGGTCCTCTCGCGTAGTGGGCGCTCAGTCAGTATTCTTCACGTGAGTTAATCCAGTCCAAACCCTTTCTTTTACAGGCAGGGGAGCCCTTCTCTTACGGGTGGAGGACTGAGGTGGCTGGGAGCTGTGGCCCTGCCCCATTGGCGGGCCGTGAAGGCTCGGCTCCAGCTCCCCAGCCGTGGGGTCCTCGTGATTCTGGCCTGCCGGCGGCTCAGCCCTCACCCACGTCAGGTGTTTCTGTGGAACGGAACTCGGTCACTTGTTAACAGCAGTGATAGAATGAGATAACGTTTTGGCGAGAGTTGGCAGGGCTCATGACTTTATACCTTCTGGATTTAAAGCCCATGCATCCACAAGACCCTCTTAATTTCCTACAAAACACTTGCTGAGAGTTCCATCTTGGGCTTCACTATGCCTTTTTGAATAATCTTGACTGTAAGGAATTAGGTTTGGGGGGCACCCTTAGGAACAGCATTGCCAGCCTCTGGTTTTGCTTCATTCTGTGTTTACAAGGCCGGTTGAGTAACTGCGTGTATGAGGCTGCACAGAGATGCCAGTGATGTTTATACTCAGCTTGTTTGTTTCAGTTTTCATTACAGGCAGCTAAGAGATTGATCCACCACCATCTTTTCATCATATATTATGATCCCTCGCATTCACAGTGAGTGAGAGGAGTAGAGAGAGGAACTTGGGCGTTTTGACTTAGAATTAAGTTGAACTGAAATAAATAATATCCTTGTGTTACATAGCAGTTGTTATGTACACTTCAAAATAGGTGTTTCTTACCTAGAGGCCTCAGCTGAAATTCCTGTAAGAAGCTGATTGATCAGTTTATCTGTCAGATAATGATCTCCAGCAAATAGAAAGTAAGACTTGTTTGTTTAGATGTGGTGAGCTAAGTGGAGCTGCCGACTTGGAAGACGTCATTTGTTAGTTTACCCTGACTTATCAGTCCTTGAGGCTGAGGTAATTGATTCAAATATACTATCCATAGAACATTCTGAGGTCTTATGGTTAACATTACAGTGGCTACATCAGTATCAAGGTAGTCATTTCTCTTCCAGCTTCCTGTTAAACCCAGGCAAAGTCACCATACATCCCCACCCCTGGCAGGTGTTTCTAGAGCGTGAGGTGGAGGGGGTTAGGGCCTCCACCTGCGGATGTGATACCAGTGATGGAGAGATGCAAGTCCCTTGCCTCCTGCCTCTCCGTGTAGGTAGAGCGGGCCCCTCGGGAGGAATGTACCAGGTCCATGGCCACAGTCTGATGACAGACAAGGTGCGCCAGGAGCCTGGTTCTGAGCCAGGCGGAACTGGTAGCAGCCTTGCCTTGGGCCCTTTAAAAACTGCCGGACACTGCCTTGCCCGAGCCTGCACAGCTTTGCTACCGTGTCCTAACCCAGCGTGGCCTAGGAAGCAGCAACTTTGCTGGAGCCTGTTGAGAACATTTGTCTTTTGTCCTGATTCCTGCTAAGTCCGTCCTTAGGTATATCTGCTCCATAACCTGTAAATAACAGGTGTGTGATGCCATCTAGCCCAGAGGGATGTGTGTGTGGCTTAGAAAGAATGCCTGAGATTGGCAGTATGAGGTTCTGATGAAAGAAATGTGTTAGGAGAGTATGGATCTCTCCTCCCTAGGGAGGAGTGTGGGCCTATGGCCCCTCTGCAGAGAGGTCAGCTGTAGCAGGGCTTCTGTGTTGAGGGCCACCTGTGGACTTACAATAACTTGGGCTGGTCACATCCGGAGGGGATGGGAAGCTAAGGAGGTGATGGAGGGGGCTGATACCAGGTGTGAGTACCTGGAAGCTGATAGTCCTGTGGTTGGTGGGAGCAGAGGAGGGGTTCCACCCTGCTGGGCACTCAGCCTGTCCCAAGCTGGTGTCCCTTGGGGCGGCTTCTCCAAGACATTCCTGTCCCAGCCGTGAGGATGCCCTTCCCGTCCAGGCCTAGTTGAAGGGATCACCCTGCAGTTCTTTGCGGGGAGAACGTAGTCTGCGTGTCCATCTGCCACACCAGAAGCGTCTGGGAGGCAGGGATCTGGCCTTGCCTTAGGCTTTGTGGCCCAGCAGGACCAAGACCTGTGAGGAGGCAGGCAGTGATTCCCAGATGTTTGGGGAGTGAGGAGGCAGGTAGATAGCCCCTTCACAGCCCTGGGGCCAGGTAAGAAAGCTCGAAGGGAACCGACGCTCGACTTGTTGCATGGGCTCTGCTGCTCCGCACTTACTCTCGCTCAGTTCTTACCTCCCCTCTGCTCTGTGGGTGTCTTGGTCGTTTTCACAGTGAGAAGGCTGACCTGGAGTCCTCCCACTCTGGTCTCCCCCCAGCTCTGCTGGGCCCAGGTTTTCATGTCTCCTCGCTACAGGAGCTTCCCTGAGCCTCCCAACAGGAGGCTCCCCTTCCCCAGACTCCCTGCCTCTCTCATCACAGCTACCAGCTGCTGTTTTTCCTCTGTGCCTCTGCTCCTCAAGTTCTTCATGCAGAACTAGGAAACCCCCTTCAGGATGTGCAGATGTGTGTGTGCATACACGACTTTTCCAGGGAGGAGGGTCTGGGCCGGCGTGTCCTCAGTAGCTCCCTAGTGTCAGAACCAGCATACTGGCTGACCGCTGGAGCAGTTCTGAGCATCTGTCTACCTGCCAGCCCAGTACCAAGGGCAGCTCACCCACCACCTTGGGGGTCCTGCCCGAGGGCCACACTGAGGTCAGTGACAAGCGTAGTGCAGACCTCCTGCCTCCAGGGTGCAGAGTCCCTCTCGGGCCCTGACGGCTAGGGCTTGAGGGCTGCTCCCTGGGTGCCCTTCTCCCCCACCTTGTCATTTCCTTGCTTAACTGTTTCCATATTGGTCCTGAACCAGGGACTGCCTGCAGTGAGAAGGAGGGGCAGAGAGACCTATGAACCTGGAGGGGACCTGGAGGTCCCATGCCACAGACCCAGGAGGAGAGGCTGCCAGCCTTGTCTGCAGCCTGGCAGCAGGGGTGTGGGCTGGGCCAGCCTCCGGTTGCCACGCGCTCAGTCCTCTGCGGGCTCCCGTGTTGTCTCAGGGCTGGGATGGAAACAGGAGCAACCTGGAGGGTCCTGGGGTGAGCCTTGATGTTACTCATCTGCCTGAGGCCACCCAGAGGGTCCCTGTTGCCAGCATGGGCCCTGCAGGGGCCCACGGCAAGCAGGACCAGGGGATGGCAACTCGGTTCCCACTCTTGAGCCAGGTTGGCTCCCCGAAGTATGTAACCCCTTGTTTTTGACACTTCCGTGCATTAAGATAAAAGGGCAAGTACACAGGCTCCAGTATGGAACATCTAAACCACATATTATTCTGTAGAAGCACTTACTCATAAAGCCTATAATTAACTGCCTAGTTTCATGGAAATGCTTGATGTTTAGGAAGTTATTAGCAGGTTCCAGAAAAAAAAAAAAAAAAAAAAAAAAACCTAATCTGACCTGAGATTAACTAATACCATTACTACCTTCTTCATTTAAAATGTTTATAAATTAAAATGTTCTTCAATCACCTGTTTCAGTGGATTCAATGGACAGAAGTAAAATGCCTGGTTAGTAGAAGCTCATCATTACATGATAGATAAGTTGAGCTGTTCCACCAGTCAGACTGGACCCTGGTAACGGTAATAAAGCTCCTGAGAGCAGTTCTTGGGTCTTCCTGATGCAGCCGAACCCCAGCCTAGTGCTGCTGGGAGGTTCCTGACACAACCTTCACAGACTCCACCCTCATGTTCTTTACTGAGATGTTTACAAAGTCAGGTAAAGTTTGGAAATGATCAGTGGAGGACTGCTTCCCCATTCAACACATATTTTTGGATCATCTGAAAGGGGCCAGCATCATGCCAGCACCAGAGCCAGCCAGCATGGGAGCCCAGATGATGAGGAGTGTGCCTGGGAGCAGAAGTGGGGCTGCGGTGGGAAGCCCAGGTGTGTGGAGACTGGGTAGGGCTGTGTGTGACTGAGGACCTCCACGTTCTAAATTCAAAATGTGCACAATTCCCGGGGTATGGAATTCTGGTGCGCCACTGTGTGCATTACTGGGTGTGGGGCTCAAACTTGAGTGGGCAGCAGAATTCCCTGGAGGACTAGTTAAAATATTGCCGAGCCTTCCACAGTTTCTGATGCCTTAGGGCTGGGATGGAGCCTGAGAATCTGCAATTCTAATACAGATAACGTACATACTGCTGGTTTGGAGACTCCCTTAGAACCACTGCATTTGAGTATTATATCTAGGCTCTTCCATGGCAAATAGGAGAGAATGAGAAAAATCCAACAGTTAATATGAGATGTTACAGAAACCGCCTACCTACTTGTCCATGGTTTTGTGTATAGAAGTTCTAGTGATTCTTAGAAGCCACATGTGAAATGAGTCCCCTTGTTTTATAGGCTTCAGCAGTACGTGAACTGAGAACTTCCAGATGTACAAGCTGGGTTTAGAAAAGGCAGAGAAACCAGAGATCAAATTCTCAACCTCCACTGGATCATGGAGAAAGCAAGGGAGTTCTGCTTCATTGACTCCACTAAAGCCTTTGACTATGTGGATCACAACAAACTGTGGGAAATTCTTAAAGAGATGGGAATTCCAGACCATCTGACCTGCCTCTTGAGAAACCTGTAGCAGGTCAAGAAGCTACAGTTAGAACCAGACATGGAACAACTGAGTGGCTCAAAACTGGGAAAAGAGAACAAGGCTGGATATTGTCACCTGCTTATTTAACTTATATGCAGAGTACATCATGCTAAAGGCTAGACTGGATGATTCACAAGCTGGAATCAAGATTGCCGGGAGAAATAGCAACAACCTCAGATAGGCAGAGAATACCACTTTAATGGCAGAAAGTGAAGAGGAACTAAAGAGCCTCTTGATGAGGGTGAAGAGAGTGAAAAAGCTGGCTTAAAACTCAGCATTCAAAACCTAAGGTCATGGCGTCTGGTCCCATCACTTCACGGGAAATAGATGGGGAAACAGTGGAGGCAGTGAGAGACTTTATTTTCTTGGCTCCAGAATCACTGCAGATGGTGACCACAGCCATGAAATTAAAAGATGCTTGCTCCTTGGTAGGAAAGCTATGACCAACCTAGACAGCATATTAAGAGGCAGAGACATCGTTCTGCCAACAAAGGTTCATCTAGTCAAAGCTATGGTTTTTCCAGAAGTCATGTATGGATGTAAGAATGTTGGACTATAAAGAAGGCTGAGCACCAAAGAATTGATGATTTCAAACTGTGGTGTTGGAGAAGACTCTTGAGAGTCCTTTGGACAGCAAGGAGATCAAACCAGTCAATCCTAAAGGAAATCAACCCTGAATATTCATTGGAAGGACTGATGCTGAAGCTGAAGTTCCAATACTTTGGCTACTTGATGTGAAGAGCTGAATCATTGGAAAAGACCCTGATGCTGGGAAAGATTGAAGGCAGGAGGAGAAGGGGGCAGCAGAGGATGAGATAACATTATTGACTCGATGAACAAAATTCTTAAAGAGATGGGAGTAACAGACCACCTTACCTGTCTCCTAAGAAACCTGTATGTGGGTCAAGAAGCAACAATTAAAACTGGACATGGAACAACAATGGACAATGAACATGAATTTGAGCAAACTCTGGGAGATAGTGGAGGACAGAGGAGGCTGGTGTGCTACAGTCCATGGGGTCGCAAAGAGTCAGACATGACTTAGCGACTGAACAACAAGCAAGTTTATGGGTAGCCTTGAATAGCTCTCTATGTGTTCTGTGATCAAAGATTACAAATCTTTCCTACCACATGACAAGCTGACTGTACGTCTAGGCCTTTATGTCTCTAATTATCTTTTGCAACTGCCTAATTTAAGTTGGGCACAGACAAAACCAATAGCCTGTAGTTCTATTGTCCTGCTGTTATTATTCTTAAACCTAGTTTAGCAGCTTGTAGATAATATGTCTGCCAAACATTAATCATGACAGCCCTGGCCTGCTCGGGGGTGGGGGAGACTGACTCTGGCTGCTCCAGCCAGCATGTGCCTCGGCACTGCCCACAAGGCAGGTGGCCAACGGTGCGTCCCACAGATGTGAGAAGGACAAGCAGCATTTTCCGAAGTGCTGATGGCAGGTGGTCAGGCTGGGTGCAGCCTGAGGTCCCAGGGTGGCCGGAGGGAAACCCAGCACCCACGAACCCTTACCCAGCCCATGGATGCAGCCTGGGCTTCTTGGGGGCTAAGCTGTCATTCCCTACTTTAAAAAAGGAAATCAAACGAATCAGCTAGGAGATGAATGTAGGTTTGCACCCAGTGCGGCTGCTCCCAGCCCAGGAGCCACTCTGAGAGCCACCAATATGGAGTCATCCTAGGATGTCTTCTGCCCGCTAAAAAGAAGAATCGGTTACGTTTAAAAAAAAAAAAGTTTTATCGAGGTGTAATTGTTATAGAAAACTTGCACATTTTATTGTTTACAACATGATAGGTTTGATTGTTATCACTGGAAAGTGGAAAAACAGAGAACTTGGAAATGTCCCAAGTGTCTCCTACAGACAGGTAAGGAGCAGCCCAGGTTACAGTCCTGAGGAGCGGACGGCCGTCGGGGGGAGAGACAGGTTGGAACCGACGAGGCAAGGACAGTGCAGAGTGGCATCCCCAGTGAGGACCTCCCCGAGGGGATCTCAGCCCACTCCGAGCTCCGAACCCTGGCTGGGCAGGTCTTGGGATGGTGACTGCAGGCAGCCTGTGCCCTGCCAGCCACGTGGACTCCTAAGGAGGGTGCAGTGGCTGAGGCGGAGTTAGAGGGCCAGATCCTTTATCAGGTGAAGAGGCTTCATGAAATATGTAGGGCCTTTGAATTCTTGGAAGGATTTTACCAGTCCTGTTCTCCAACCCCTGTATCTCCCAATATGTCTAATCTAGTCTTTTCCTCGGAGAAGGCAATGGCACCCCACTCCAGTACTCTTGCCTGGAAAATCCCATGGATGGAGGAGCCTGGTGGGCTGCAGTCCATGGGGTCGCTAGGAGTCGGACACGACTGAGCGACTTCACTTTCACTTTTCACTTTCATGCATTGGAGAAGGAAATGGCAACCCACTCCAGTGTTCTTGCCTGGAGAATCCCAGGGACAGGGGAGCCTGGTGGGCTGCCGTCTCTGGGGTCGCACAGAGTCCGACACGACTGAAGCGACTTAGCAGCAGCAGCAGCAGCAGCAGTCTTTTCCTAAAGGGTGATGCAGGGGAATCCCCAGCCTGGTGGTCCAGAGTCACAAAGACCCTGGCCTGCTGTGATATTGGTTTTATGTATTTGGGATCTGGCTTGGGGAGAGGTCACATGAATATGACAAAAATTTAGATGTCTAGGTCATGGGTACATGGGTGTTTGTGCTATTATTCTCTGAGCTTTCATTTAACATTTTACCAAATAATCAAAAAGAAAAGTCATTTTCTTGCCCCCTTGATGGTAGATTCTTTGCAGACTGGGTCTGCTTTGTCCTCAGTTTTTGGATTCCCACACAGAGACTGGTTCATTGCTAACAACCACTTGTTAGGTAGAAGTTTTGGTCCATTTGAGTTGAGGAAAGTGCCTCCTAAAATTCTTCAGTTGTTAGTGTGGAGAGGCGTCTCTCTTGGCACACGGTAGGAGGACCTGGTGCCTCCTACCGCTGCAGTCAGCCCTCTAGTGATCGAAGCGGGAGGGGTCAGGAAGCTGCCTTCCCCATGTTTAAAGCTCTGGGAAGAAGAGGGAAACGCAAGTGACCAGTGCAGTGAGAAAGCAGGAAGGCCACAGGAAAGCCCCAGACAGAGCGCTGGGAAGGAGCACTGCTAGTTTCAGCTCCCGAGATGCTGCTGCCCTTTCTTTCTGATTAGCTTGCTGGAGACAGAAAAGGTCTGTGACTTGGGCGTCACATGGCCTAGGTTTAACTGGCTTTGCTGGTAAGTGGTTGTATGACCCTGGGCAAGTTGTTTGCCAAAAATAGAGGAACTGAGCTGAGAGCTCCTTCACCTGCCACGACCGTCTGATTCTAAAATGGCAGAGAAGACAGGACCGGGGAGAATAGGCACCCAGGCGATGGACCCGGCCACGGGCTACAGCCTGCGGCGGGCATTCCTTTCCTCGTCCCCACCCAGACTGTTACTGCAGCTTCTTAGAGGTGCTTTCTGAAAACACTGGAATCCATGTTCTGGGGTCCGAACCGCTCTGGCAAAGGGTTTAACACCATAAAACTCACTTTGTAAAAGTGCAACAGCTGTGATAAATAAGCTTAAGCCTCAGTAATCACTTTTTCACTTTTACCAATTACGCTAGGCTGCCTTGTGACAGAAGTTAATACCAAGGAAGAATTTTAAAGAAGCCTCATTTTCCTTGTCTAATTAAATTAAATACTTGAAAGGTGATTCACATGTTGATTCCCCCCTCCATTAGTCAACTGAAAATTACAGGATCTTTTAGAAGCTGGAGCCCCGTGACTGCCCTGCTCAGCCTCCAGGGTCAGGGAGCCCTCACCCCTGGACACTCTCCTGCCGGCATCCCAGCCACCCGTTTTTGTGTGCAGATGTCCGTGGTGGGGCTCGGGCCACCACTGCACAGGAGAATTTACGGAGCGCGTGCTTGTTAGTTTTTAATCCTTCCACAAAAAGGCACTAGATGCCTTTGTTTCCAGGTGTTTGATATTCCCACCACGCGGCAGGTCTCTCTATACCGAGAAACCAGGACAGCCTCGTCCTTCCCGTCTGTCTTTGTTGTAAACTCGTAAGAGAATTCACCTGGATTGAGAGTCAAGTCAAAGTCTCTAGTCTTCCTTCAAGGTGACAATCTGGATAATTTAAATGCAGTAGATCCTGGCAATTTTATTTCAACAGTGCCACCCAGATGCTGTACTTTGAAACTTGAAATGGTTTTCTTTATTTTCTGGTTTTACACTGTGCTTTCTGCTCCTTTTTTCTGAGATAGCACATAAGCATGTGTAGAAAGTGTAGCATGCTCCACACTGGTATTTTCTTGAACACAAAGTGGGCCCTGGGGAGCATCAGGGAGCCTGGCTGATGGCATTGAGTATGGGTGAGCTTGCTTACCCAAAAGTTTGAAGAGTCCTCATCAGTAAAGTGACTATCTGGTGTAAGTTTTCATGATTGGATCAAATTACTCACCAGTTTTCATGCTACATTTCCAGGTTGTCCCTCCTGATGTATACAATAATTTTGTGTGTGTTTCAAAAAGTCCTTGGTATTTCAAAATGAGTGTACACCCTTAAAATGTAAACAATAAATATGTATTAAGTAAGAATTGGAAGTCCTTTCTCTTTTCCTCCCAGTGGTAACTATGCAGTATGAATTCTAACAGGTCTTTCCCTATGAATTTAGTTTTACAAAAATGATCTTTCTGCAGTTTATCTCTACTCATAGAGACCCTTTCATGTTACCACGTTTGGATGTATAGATGTACCTAATTCTTGTTAATGGCTTAATAACATTCTGCATTCAATTTTTTTCCTTTTATGTATATTAAGCACCTTCCATGTGCCAGGTGCTTCTCCAGGGACTGGGGTTATAGCAGAAACTATTTTGTATTGTCTGTTTTTTGCTAATTTCTTTCTAGAATCCAAAGTATCCAATCTACGTCTCAATCACTATATCATCAAGAGCTTTTATTTTCTCAGGCTGAAATTTGCTTAATGTGTGTTTTAATTGTCTACATTAAACTGTGAGCCCCATGAAATCAATGGCATTGCCTATCTTATTCACTGATACAACCCCAGCACTAAAAACAGTATTATTTGACAAATACTAGCAGCTCGAAACCTATTGAGTCTCTGCCTAGCTGAATGGACATGGGGATGGACACATAGGTAAATAGACGATTCATGTGTTTCCCACGGATAAGGAACCACGGGAAGAAGTAGAACTGCTCACTGATCCCTCTCTTGGGCTTCCTTAAACTTCCAGAATAGTCCGATGAGATTTAGTCTTATTTCTATTTATTATATTTTTATACAGGTGTGTATTTACCCATTCTTTTATCTCCATAGCCTTTGATTTATGCAGACCCTCATGAAATGGCAACTGGAATACCATTCCAGTATTCTTGCTTGGAGAACTCCATGGACAGAGGAGCCTGACAGGTTACAGTCTCTATGGGATCGCAAAGAAGTAGGACACAACTTAGTGACTAAACAACAGCAACTCAGTAAATATATATCATGTATTTGTATATATTACCTACATAATACAATATACCTAGAATATAGCAGGCAGTAATTTATATATTTGAGTTTGAGTAAACTCCGGGAGTTGGTGATGGACAGGGAGGCCTGGTGTGCTGCGATTCATGGGATCGCAAAGAGTCAGACATGACTGAGTGACTGAACTGAACTGAATATAAATTAGCAGTAATTTATATATGTATATGTATAATACATGCTATCAGTTTAGTTCAGTTGTTCAGTGGTGTCCAACTCGTTGCAACCCCATGAACTACAGCATGCCAGGCTTCCCTGTCCATCACCAACTCCCAGAGCTTGCTCAAACTCTGAGTCTGTCCATCGAGTCCATTAAGTCTGTGATGCCATCCAACCATCTAATCCTCTGTCATCCCCTTCTCCTCCTGCTTTTAATCTTTCCCACCATCAGGGTCTTTTCCAATGAGTCAGTTCTTTGCATCAGGTGGCCAAAGTATTGGAATTTCAGCTTTAGCATCAGACTTCCAGTGAATATTCTGGGCTGATCTCCTTCAGAATGGACTGGTTGGACCCCCTTGCAGTCCAAGGGCCTCTCAAGAATCTTCTCCAACACCACAGTTCAAATGCATCAATTGTTTGGCACGCAGCTTTCTTTATAGTCCAACTCTCATATCCATACATGACTCCTGGAAAAACCACAGCTTTGACTAGATGGACCTTTGTTGGCAAAGTAATGTCTCTGCTTTTTAAAATGCTGTCTAGGTGGTCATAGCTTTTCTTCCAAGAAGCAAGTGTCTTTTAATTGCATGGCTGTGGTCACCATCTGCAGTGATTTTGGAGCCCAGAAAGTAAAGCCTCTCAGTGTTTCCATTGTTTCCCCATCTATTTGCCATGAAGTGGTGGGACCAGATGCCATGATCTTTGTTTTTTGAATGTTGGATTTTAAGCCAGCTTTTTCACTCTCCTCTTTTACTTTCATCAAGAGGCTCTTTAGTTCTTACTAAATACTATAATACATATTATACACTATAATACATATAATACATATTATACTAAGGGAATATAGCAGACCCTTAGTAAATATTTGTAGACTGAATAAATAAGTGAAATGTTTCTATTTATTATTATACTCAGTGAGTATAATAACAATGTTTCTATTTATTATTATACTCAAATAATAAGTATAATAGCTTGCTTCAGTGTTCAGAGGACTGAACTCCTACATGAGGACATTTTCTCATGTTCACATAACCAAGTACAGGAACTGGGCAATATTTGATTTCACTTGGTATTTGAGGTACCATCTTTGGTTTGTGCCTGGCCCATTTTATGTATGCATTTATTAATAAATGCTAGCCTCCACACAACCGAAGAACTAGAACACCGATAATAGCATTCATTGACATCTGTGCCCCTCCCTCATCCTCAGAAGTCACCTCTGACCTGCCCTGGGATTTTATAACACTGCTCTTTGCTGTTTCACTAGTACAGTCGGCCCTCTGTATCCTCAGATTCCAAATCTTCAGATTCAACCAATCATGGGTGGAAAACAGTTGGAAGAAAAAAATTCCAGAAAGTTTCAAAAATCAATACTTGAATTTGCTACTCACCAGCAATTTTGTACATAGCATTGACACTGTCCTGATGACTATGTACCTAGTATCTACATTGTATTAGATATTATAAATAAAGTATAGAGGAAGATGTGCAGTCAATGATATGCAAATACTATGCCATATTATACAAAGGATGTGAGCATTCCTGAATTTTGCTTTCTTCTGAGTCTTGGAACCAGTCACCCACAGGTACTGAGAGATAACTGCTGTAGTGAAATCCTGTATATGTGCTTGCAGAAATTCTTTCTCCACTGTTTTTCAGAAGGGAAGTAGTGGAATGTGTCTTCTAATTACAGCCAGTTCCCCATCCTTTTAAAAAAATTTTAGTTTAAAAATATTTTACCTCTTATTTATTTTTATTCTCTTGGTTTTCTCTGTATTTTTATTTTGCTTATTTTCCCACCAGCTTTTTAACATCAATGTCTTCACATAAAAAAGTAGAAAAAATTCTATGATAAATACATCCATGTATACCCAACAACTGTGAAGATTGTAACATCATTGCTTTATCCCTGTGTGTGTACACATATCATTTAAAAGTTGTGGACATCATAACAATTCACCTATAAATACTCTATCCTGCAAGAATAAAGACATTATTCAATATAAACATATGCCAACATCATTCCTAAGAAAATAATGGTGATCCATATTCTAATGTCATATCCATGTGATCTTTTTGGTTAGTTTTCTGTCACTGTGGTTTTCCTTCTGTCTGCCCTCATGAGAGGCTTGTGCAAGCTTCCTGATGGGAGGGGCTGACTGTGGGAAAAACTGAGTCTTACTCTGGTGGGCAAGGCCATGCTCAGTAAATCTTTAATCCAATTTTCTGCTGATGGGTGGGGCTGTGTTCCTTCCCAGTCTCAGCCAGAGACTCCCAAACACAGGCAGGTCTACCTCAGTCTCTTGTGGGGTCACTGCTCCTTTCTCCTGGGTCCTGGTGCATACAAGTTTTTTTGTTTGGTTTGGTTTGGTTTTTTCTGTCCCCTCCAAGACTCTCTATTACCCAGCCCCGTGGAAGGTCTGTAATCAAATCCCACTGACTTCAAAGTCAGATTCCCTAAGGATTCTCAGTCCCCTTTCCCAGACCCCCAGGTTGGGAAGTCTGTTGTGGATCCCAGAACTTTCTTAACAGTGCTAGAATACTGTATGGATCACAACAAACTGTGGAAAATTCTAAAAGAGATGGGAATACCAGACCATCTTACCTGCCTCCTGAGAAACCTGTATGCAGGTCAAGAAGCAACAGTTAGAACCAGACATGGAATAACGAACTGGTTCAAAGTTGCAAAAGGAGTATGTCAAGGCTGTATATTGTCACCCTGCTTATTTAACTTATACGCAGAGTACATCATGTGAAATGCCAAGCTTGATGAAACTCAAGCTGAAATTAAGATTGTTGGGAGAAATATCAATAACCTCAGATATGCAGATGATGCCACCCTTATGGCAGCAAGGGAAGAGGAACTAAAGAGCCTCTTGATGAAGGTGAAAGAGGAGAGTGAAAAAACTGGCGTAAAACTCAACATTCAAAAATGAAGATCATGGCATCTGGTCCCATAACTTCATGGCAAATAGATGAAAAACAATGGAAACAGGAAAAAATAAAACAGATTTTATTTTCTTGGTCTCCAAAATCACTGCAGACAGTGGCTGCAACCATGAAATTAAAAGAAGCTTGCTCCTTGAAAGAAAAGCAATGACAAACCTTGTTCAGTTCACTTGCTTAGTCATGTCCAACTCTGTGACCCCATGGACTGGAGCACGCCAGGCTTCCCTGTCCATCACCGGCTCCAAGAGGTTGCTCAAACTCATGTCCATTGAGTCGGTGATGCCATCCAACCATCTCATCCTCTGTCATCCCCTACTCCTCCTGCCTTCAATCTTTGCCAGCATCAGGGTCAGGTTGGAGAAGACTCTTGAGAGTCCCTTGAACTGCAAGGAGATCAAACCAGTCAATCCTAAAGGAAATCAGTACTGAATATTCATTGGAAGGACTGAAGCTGAAGCTACAACACTTTGGCCACCTGATGTGAAGAACTGATTCACTAGAAAAGACCCTGATGCTGAAGAAGAAAAACCTAGAGAGCCTGTTAAAAGGCAGAGATGTCACTTTGCTGTCAAAGGTCCATAGAGTTAAATCTGTTGTTTTTTCAGTAGTCATGTATGAATATTAGAGTTGGACCATAAAGAAGGCTGAGCACCAAAGAATTGATACTTTCAAACTGTGGTGCTAGAGAAGACTCTGAGTGTCCCTTGGACTGCAAGGAGATCAAACCAGTCAATCCTAAAAGAAATCAACCCTGAATATTCATTGGAAGAACTGATGCTGAAGCTCCAATACTTTGGCCACCCGATGTGAAGCACCAGCTCATTAGAAAAGACCCTGATGCTGGAAAAGATTGAGGGCAGGAGGAGAAGGGGACGACAGAGGATGAGATGGTTGGATGGTGTTACTGATTCAATGGAGATGAGTTTGAGCAAATTCTGGGAGATAGTGAAGGACAGGGAAGCCTGGCGTGCTGCAATCCATGGAGTTGCAAAGAGTCGGACACAACTAAGCAACTGAACAATAGCAAATGTAATATCTAGACCATATTCTGATTTCCTCAGTTACCACAAGAATGTCTGTTGTAACTATTTTGATATTTTTAATCAGAATTTAATCTATGCATTAAATTTAACTGTGTTTATGCATCACATTTAACTGTGTCTCTTTTAGTCTAGAACACTACCTTATCTATGTATTATTGATTTTTAGTTTCCTGAGTAAAGAGTCTAGAAGAGTTGCCTTAGAGAATGTTTCATAATCTGGATTTGTGTGACTATTTATTGTTTATGTTATTTAGCTTGTTCATCATCTACTGTTGATATTTCCTGTAAGCTGGAGGTCAGTCTGACAGCTAGGCTGGAGTCAGGGTAAATATTTCATAGACGATGCTGTGTACCAGAAGACATTTTAAGAGTTTTGTCTCTAAAGGCAATTGAAAGTAGACAGCTCCTAGGCCTCACAGAAAGCCAACTAATCTTGCATTTAACAGGCAAGGATCATTTCTACCCTAGGAAAGTCTTAATGAGGAAAGCATCTGGCCACTTAGCGAAGGCTGGGAATGGCTTGTGTCCCTTCCAGGAACTAGACAGTATTTGGGGATGCTCAGCACTGCACCCAACTCGCATTTCCTTTCCCCACTTGTTTACTCTGAGCTGGAGTGAGGTGAGGCAGCAGGCCAGCCTGTGGAGGGACGGCCTGGCCAGGCCTGTTTGTTTGGGTTTGGAGGGAGGGTTTGTTCCTCGTTGCTTTAAACATGGTGGTTTTTTCTCCCACTCCCCGACCCACCACTGCCTCTGTTTCTCTAATCATGTGTTTCATCTCTTAGGCCAAACACTGAATAAAAAAGTGAATGGATGACTGAAGCTGGTTGGTCCCATAGAGGTAGAGCTGAGGAGACTTACTTGAAAATTCCTTTCCTTAGGTTTTAAATTCTGTGACTCAGACTTTCTTGTGTTTACACACACACACACACACACACACACACACACACACACACCCAGAAATGTACTGCCCTGCATTTGGTCTATCTGAGCCCTTGGCTGACATCCCCGGGGGGCATTTCTAACGATTTACCCGGAACTTGGATGACATGCCACCACTGGTTGGGTTTTGATGGAAGCCACCTGAGCACATTTCACAGTGAATGGTGTTCTCCACTCAGACGAAGGCCACTGAGGCTTTAGGACATTCTGTGCTGCTCATAGAAGGCAATGGCACCCCACTCCAGTACTCTTGCCTGGAAAATCCCATGGACGGAGGAGCCTGGTGGGCTACAGTCCATGGGGTTGCGAAGAGTCAGACATGACTGAGCGACTTCACTTTCACTTTTCACTTTCATGCATTGGAGAAGGAAATGACAACCCACTCCAGTGTTCTTGCCTGGAGAACCCCAGGGATGGGAGAGCCTGGTGGGCTGCTGTCTATGGGGTCGCACAGAGTCGGACACGACTGACGTGACTTAGCAGCAGCAGTGCTGCGCATGTTGCCAGGGCGTTGGGTTCCTTCGCAGCCCATCTGAAGAAGGACAGTCAAGTATGTCCTTACCTAAGCCAAGTAGCACCACCCAACCAAAACCCATAGCAGTCTGGCTTGAGAAACTTAATGGTGCATGAAAGCCGCACCCCTCCCCCATCCCCCTAGAAAACCAGAGGTTGGTTTTACTAGAATTACCCTAACTTGTCACTGTGGTGCATTGAGTCACAGCAGTGGGGTTGAGACCCGCTGAAGCACAGACAGGCGGTGACGGACAACATGGAGCCTGTCGGCTGACGCTGTAGACCGTGAGAGCACGGCCTGGCAGCTCAAGCTGGTAGCATCACTGTCAGAGCACGCTGGCTCTCTCTGACAGGGCTTCCAGCCTTCTGCTGAGAAGAGTCAGCGGTCTGTGGGCCCCACAAGGACTTGCTAGGCCTCCCTCAGGGTGGGCCCAGCCCTGACACCATCCTGTGTGTGTTTGGAGAGCAGGAGGAACATGTTGCTCCCCTTCTGGGCAAAGCCAGTCCTGACAAGGCAGGCTTGTATCAGTGGTGTTTGTATTTTCTGAACCCTAAATCAAGATGTATGGTCCCTCAGTGGGTTTTGATGCTTTAAAGGAATCTGGGAGGCAGAGCTTGAGAAAGAATATTTTCTAACTGAAATGTGAACTTCTGCAACATTTTAGCAGCTTATGAGGTTTCAGGTTCAGAACATTTGGAATTGCAACTTTTCTGGAGAATCCTGGATGTTGGTCACTGTGAGTTTACACAGACTGGGTGCATAAACAATAGAAATGTACTGTCTTCCAGTTCTGGAGGCCAGAAGTCAGATCCAGGTGTCAGGAGGGTTGGTTCCTTCTGGAGTCTGTGAAGAGCATCTTTCCAGGCCACTCACAGCTTCAGGTGGTTTGCTGGCCATCCTGGCGGTCCTTCGCTGGCTGAAACACTGCTCTGATTTCCACTCTTATCTTCTCATGGTGTCCTCCTTAGAATGTGTGTTTTTCTGCATCCGAGTTTTCCCATTGCATAAGGACACCAGTCATACTGGATTAGAGCCCACCCTAATGACCTCCTCTTGGTTCAATCTGCAAAGCCCCTGTTTCCTGATAAGTACATTCTGGGGAGTACTGGGGGTTAGAACCTCAACATAGGGATTTGAGCGGGACATGCAACTCAGCCTATAACTCTCACCATGTTAAGCCGCCTGCCTGGGGCCTCCTTTGTCGAGGTGAGCTCCCAGTGTCTTTGGACACTGGATTGAGACAGGAAAGGTGAGTTCTCACCTTTCAACGTTTGCCCAGCAAAGTGACGGGAGGCTGTGAAAGAGTGGAGCTGCAATGCCTGAGCTTCCAGGCCGTGAGGAGAGGATGGGAGGGGGGACGCACAAGCTGCTGCCTAAGAAGAGTCAGCTCCACTCCCTGGCACCCTCTTCTAGCGTCCCAGGCTGGGCTTGGCACAAGGCCACGCTTGTGTGGCTCGGAGAGGATGCACCCCAAAGGCCTCCTAAGAGCAGCCAGAATTGCCCGACCCCCATCAGCGCCCCATGCTGCATCCCCAGCAGCCCTTCCCCCGTGCAGTCGGAAGAATAGACTGGGGGTCGGGGAGGCAAAGGCTAAGTTGGCGCAGGCCGCTCTGGAGGGACTGGCAGACTTTGTGGCTTCCCCCTGCCCCGCCCAGTCAAGTAAGGGAGGTGGACACTGATAATCACCCTGGAGTCCAGGCCGCCCAAGAGAGGGGCCAAGTTCAGGACTGCCCAACTGGCCGCTGGCTGAGGTCCCCAACGGGCATGGCATGGAACAAGCAGACTGCTGCCCACCTGACCTAGACACTGGCACCCGTTTCTTTCTTTTTTTTTTTGGCACCCGTTTCTGTCTGAGGTTCATGTGAGGATTTGAGGGATCACACCGGGCTGGGGAGAAGGTGGGGGCCCCCCTACCCAACTCCAGGTCCTTGCATCAGACAGAAGTGTTCCCAACACCACCCTGATGGGCCCCAGGCCCTAGCCTGCAGGGGTGAAAAGAGATTGCTCCTGAGCCCTCTGCCTCCAGGCGGAGAAGTGCTGGACACACAAGGCTGACCTTTCTGCGTGGACCTCACTACCTTCCGGAAGGGGCAGAAAGCGATGAGGCCTGCCAAGGGGGCGTTCCCAGCAATGAGCTGGGGGCAGAGACGGAGAGAGGGCAGACAGGCCTGCGAGCTGACCCTCACCCGGGACCCACTTGACACAGACATACTCTGTAGCAGGGAGGTGAATCGTATAAGCCAGTTTCTCCTGGGAAGAGGATTAAGGAAAGCTGATTTGCACTGTGGGTTAAATCACCGAGGACACTGTGTGCCCTTGGGATCGCTGTGCTTCTGCACGATTATATGCTTCTGCCTTCAAGCCTCTGTGGTGTCAGGCAGACCCCTCAGTCCCCAAGACTCAGGCTACACAACCAAGCAGGAGTCGCGGGACTACTGTGATGATTACCAAGCTGCTGTGTATCACACAGCACCATCAAATGTCCAGCAGCAAGTGGAGCAGACTGCAGCCGGTCAAATGCCCAGCTTTACTTTGCTGTGGTTATTTCTCCCTCTGCAAAAGCTGGACTATTTGGTGTGGGTGCAAAAGGCATGCTCTAAAATATCTGGGATTCTAATTCCTGTAACCATCCAGATATTCCTCAGTTGTTTTCTTTTTAAGAGGAATTACCCGAGAGAAGCTGAAACTTGTTTATAAGTAGCTCCCATGCACATTTACAAAAAGGAGAGACGAGCTGGAGACAGCAGTATTTATAAAGAAAAACAAGCATGAGTGCCTTATTTTATTTATTTTTTTAGTAAATCACAGTCCGCACAGCATAATCTGTTAGGCCTGTGGATTACCAAATATTCTAGTCTAAGGCTGGGTTGTAAATGACTATAAGATACACCGTCAGCTTAACAGCTTTTCAGGGAGAAAAACACCATCACCTTCAATGTCTACATTGATTGTTAGAGGCACTGTGATTTTGAAACATTTGCTGTATGTTTCAGGAAACTCAAACAGGGGCTCTATATCACCCTAGAGGGGTGGGTTGAGGAGGGAGATGGGAGGGAAGTTCAGGAGGGAGGGGCGTATGTATACCTATGGCTGATTCATGTTGAGGTTTGACAGAAAACAGCAGAATTCTGTAAAGCAATTATCCTTCAATAAAAAATAAATAAAATTTTAAAAATGTGGGTAAAATGCAAACAGGGACTATCAGTGGTGCTGAGCATTGAGGGGAGCCGCCGCATCACAGTCGGGGGGTGGGGTGGGGGCAGATGGTGCAGGGGAGACTTTCGGGGTGCTGTGGGTTGGGGGAGAAAGGCAGCTCTGTGGTGGGGGTAGGGCCCCCTCAGGAAGCCCATGGGCTCTCTTTGTCCTCAAAACCCTCTTGTGGATACTTTCTGGACTTAAAAAAAATTGTCAGGCTCTGAGACTTACACTTCTCATCTTGGAATATGTACAACATTTTACACTTCAGCACTTCTGAGATGGCTTTAAATTGATGGCATCTGGAAGTCAGTGACATCTATAGCTGACCCAGCAACACTCGAATGCCAGGTGTGCATCCTGACTTTGCCCTTGGGGTGACATTCAAACTCCCACTGACCAGTGCTGAGTTTTCCCAGTGCATCCGGGTCACCTCCTGGGGTGCAGTACTCAATCTCGCTAACCCTCTCTGGGTCCAGTGTTGCTGCGGTCTTGTGTGGCCTGGACCCCCTCCCCACTTTACACTCTCTGCCCCTGGTCCACACATGGACCCTCCCACCCCCATTCACACTCTCTGCCCCTGGTCCACACCTGGACCCCCTCCCCACTTTACACTCTCTGCCCCTGGTCCACACCTGGCCCCTCCCACTTCACACTCTCTGCCCCTGGTCCACACCTGGCCCCTCCCACTTCACACTCTCTCCCCCTGGTCCACACCTGGCCCCTCCCACTTCACACTCTCTCCCCCTGGTCCACACCTGGCCCCTCCCACTTCACACTCTCTGCCCCTGGTCCACACCTGGACCCCCACCCCCTACTTCACACTCTCTGCCCCTGGTCCACACCTGGCCTCCCCCACTTCACACTCTGCCCCTGGTCCACACTTGGACCCCCTCCCCACTTTACACTCTCTGCCCCTGGTCCCCGCCTGGGCATCCTGCCGGCCTAAGCCTGAAGCCTTCTTTGACCCCCAGAGTAGGTGGGGTCCCTTGGTCCCTATCTGCTCTTTAGTTCCTGCTTGTGGGACTCTCCAACTTCATACCATAACCCTCATGGACACGGGCCCTTGTGCTTTATTTATGCAGTACTTGGCACTTAACACAGTTTTGAGACAATGAATGCTCAGTAACCATCTGTTATGACACTTGATGAAAAGACAGTGATTAAAATGTTGCAAAGGCAATTCCTGACAGTACAGTCCATCCTCTAGAAGCCTCCAGACATCATCCTCTGATGAGGAGGAAAGAGACAAAAAGATTGTCCAGGAGGCAAGGGTGAGGATGCAGTCCTAGGATCAAGGCTTGCAAGGCAATTTCCTCCAAACTGCCATGTGTCACACCGTGTGTGTTCCCAGTGCTACCCTCCTTCCAGGCTCTTTCACAAACCCTGCAGCATGTCCTTGCAGAGTGTCCTCTCTGTGTCATTTGCAACTTGAGAAACTGGAGGCATAAGGTCAAACCTTGCACAACAAGAACAGTCATCAAGGGTGTGAATTCCTGCTCCTAACTGGGGACATCTCAGAAAGAAACGGTGCTTCTGCTGATGAGCTCCACGGTGTCAGAACCTAACCAGCTTTCCTCCAAATGGAGCTTTTCTCAGCTAATATTCAGAAGCTCAGGGTTTAATGCAGGATAGAGGTCCTGCATCATCAGGACCTCTGTCCCTGATCCCATTCTTTAAAAAATTTCATGGCTGTGTTTTGCTGAGAGCCTACCTTCTGGAGGAGTGGGAGGGCTTCTGGAAAGCATCGTTCAGGTGGAAAGATTTCCACAAAGGCCAGCGCCTTGGAACGATGACAGGTGACAAGTACCCGGGCCTGGGTCCTGGCGGGTGTTCTTGCTGAGTTCAGGGTGTGAGAGTGGGCTGCCCGGGGCACAGGAGGCATGGAGGGTGAGGCCGGGGAGGGGACAGCTGGGTCCAGAGGACCGAGAGCTGGGCCCTGGCTGGGGAGACAGGCAACAGGTTCCCTTAGCACAGCTGCGGGGAAGTGGCGGTAGGTTTCCAGAGCAGAGGCTCAGACTGCATGGAGACAAGGAAAAGGGTGATGCTGATTCTGCATCTGGGCCGGAGGCAGCCACAGCCCTGCAGGGCTGGGCGCCGAGCTCTGGGAATCTTCCTCCTGTCACCAGGAAGCCCAGATGTGGTGCCAGGGGCTCCCAGGCTCCACGCAGCACCTGTGGCCCCTTCCGGGGCTCCTGGTGGGGCTGAGAGCTTGATGAGCCTGGATGGTCTTCCTGACAAGTCCCAGTCCCCTGCCCTTCCTGGAACTTGCTGGGCTCCCTAACCAGGACAGCACAGTAGGAGGTGACTTGCCTGGTCTGGCTTGGCTAGCTTGGGGTTTTAGCGGGGGTTGACCCCTTTGCTTCTCCAGGTTATTTCCAAGTAGACAGCATAAGTTTTGTGTGTGAATTTCTTCCTCAGGGAGGGGAGTGGGCAGCGGGTGGGATAGAGTCAAGGCTTCCCAGGCCCTCACTCTGCTCCCAGTACTTTGGAGGGACTTGGACCTTGAAAACCTCACAGTTTCCCTGTGGGTTAGAGGCTGTTATCTCATTTAGCAGGTGTGAGAACTGAAACAGAAGCAGGCTGGGCCCGCCTCACCATGCTATGGAAGCACCCTGCATATCTCTGTGGGGACAGAGAACTGGCTGGAAAGAGCCCTCAAGGGACAGGAGCGGTCCCTTGGCCAGAAGATTTGGAGGTTCTGGACTGCCTATGCGGCTGGCCCTTGGGGCACTGGTGTCAACCATTGTGGGAAGCTGGCCCCACGGGAGAGTGGGCAGCAGCTCCAGAGAGGCCACAGGTGGGGGAGGGGTGGGAACACTGGCTGCTGTAACATAGGCTCCACCACTTGGTGCTGGGTTTCCAAAGCAGACCTCATGTCTCAGTGCCCAACAGTCCCATTGTTGGTCAATGCGCAATGTTTCCCCTGTGCGTTTTGCCAGGGGCCAGTACGCTTCCATCTTGTATCTTAAAAAGTCTTAATGAACTAGATGCCCGTGATGGCATGGTCACTCACCTAGAGTCAGACATCCTGGAGTGTGAAGTCAAGTAGGCCTTAGGAAGGATCACAATGAACAAAGCTAGTGGAGGTGATGGAATTCCAGCTGAACTATTTCAAATCCTAAAAGATGATGCTGTTAAAGTGCCACACTCAACATATCAGCAAATTTGGAAAACTCAGCAGGGGCCACAGGACTGGAAAAAGTGAGCTTCCATTCCAATCCCAAAGAAGGGCAATGTCAAAGAATGCTCAAACTACTGCACAATGTGCTCATATCACATGCTAGCAAGATTATGCTCAAAATCCTTCAAGCTAGGCTTCAGTAGTACATGAACCAAGAAACTCCAGATGTTCAAGCTGGGTTTAGGAAAGACAGAGGATCCAGAGATCAAATTGTCAACATCTGCTGGATTATAGAAAAGGCAAGAGAGTTCCAGAAAAACATCCACTTCTGCTTTATTGACTATGCCAAAGCCTTTGACTCTGTGAATCACAACAAACTGTGGAAGATTCTTAAAGAGATGGGAATACCAGACCACCTTTCCTGTATCCTGAGAAACCTGTATGCAGGTCAAGAAGCAACAGTTAGAACTGGACTGATTCCAAATTGGGAAAGCAGTACGTCAAGGCTGTATATTGTCACCCTGCTTGTTTAACTTGTACGCAGAGTACATCATGTGAAACACTGGGCTGGATGAAGTACACGCTGAAATCAAGACTGCTGGGAGAAATATCAAGAACCTCTGGTATGAAGATGATATGATGATACAACTCTAAAGGCAGAAAGTGAAGAGGAACTAAAGAGCCTGTTGATGAAAGTGAAAGAGGAAAGTAAAAAAGCTGGCTTAAAACTCAACATCCAAAAAGTGAAGGTCAAGGCATCTGGTCCCATCACTGCATGGCGAATAGAAAGGGAAAAAGTGGTAACTGACAGATTTTATTTTCTTGGGCTCCAAAATCACTGTGGACAGTGACTGTAGCCATGAAATTAAAAGACACTTGCTCCTTGGGAGGAAAGCTATGACAAACCTGGACAGCCTATTAAGAAGCAGAGACATCACTTTGCTGACAAAGATCTATATGGTCAAAGCTATGGTTTTTCCAGTAGTTGTTTGTGTATGAGTGTGAGATTTGGGCCATAAAGTAATCTGAGGGCCAAAGAATTGATGCTTTCAAACTGTGGTGCTGGGAAAGACTCTTGAGAGTCACTTGGACTGCAAGGAGATCAAACTAGTCCATCCTAAACGAAATCAACCCTGAATATTCATTGGAAGGACTGATGCTGAAGCTGAAGCTCCAATACTTTGGCCACCTGATGTGAAGAGCTGACTCATTGGAAAAGACCCTGATGCTGGGA
This sequence comes from Bubalus kerabau, assembly GCF_029407905.1. Lineage (NCBI taxonomy): Eukaryota > Metazoa > Chordata > Mammalia > Artiodactyla > Bovidae > Bubalus > Bubalus kerabau. The sequence continues at coordinate 6,681,865 of NC_073642.1, read as the reverse complement.
AAGATTGAAGGCAAAAGGCAAAGAGGGCAGCAGAGGATGGGATGGTTAGATTAGTATCCCTGATTCAATTGACATGCTGATGCTGCTGTTGCTAAGTCACTTCAGTCATGTCTGACTCTGTGCAACCCCATAGACAGCAGCCCACCATGCTTTGCTGTCCCTGGGATTCTTAAGACAAGAACACTGGAGTGGGTTGCCATTTCCTTCTCCAATGCATGAAAGCAAAAAGTGGAAGTGAAGTCGCTCAGTCGTGTCCAACTCTTCACGACCCCAAGGATTGCAGCCTACCAGGCTCCTCCGTCCATGGGATTTTCCAGGCAAGAGTACTGGAGTGGGGTGCCATTGCCTTCTCCACAATTGACATGAATCTGAGCACACTCTGGGAGATAGTAAAGGATAGGGAAGCCTGGTGTGTTGCACTCCATGGGGTCACAGAGTTGGACATGAATTAGTGACTGAACAATACCAACAAATCCCTAGACTTACTCTTTGTCCAACCAGCAGATGGAGAGGAGGACAAGCAAGTAACATCTGCTCCTTAAGAACCTAACCTAGAGGTGACCACAAGGCATGGCTGCTCATATGCCACTGGCACAAGACCCAGTCACAAGGCCTCACCTGGATGCCAGGGAGATGGGAAATGTGGTCCTCTGGGGCTGGAGCCCCCTCCCAGGGACCTCCAGGCTCCTCTGTCCAAGGGATTCTCCAGGCAAGAATACTGGAGTGGGTTACCATGCCCTCCTTCCAGGGGTTCTTCCCAACGAGGGGATTGAATCCGTGTATCTTACGTCTCCTGCATTGGCAGGTGGGCTCTTTACCACTAGCACCACCTGAGGACCACTTAATAGAGCAGAAAGAGAAGAGAAAACTGTCAGGATCCCAGACATGGGAGACATGTCAACCACATTGGCAACAGCATTGGCCCTCGGCACTGTGGACTGTGTCCTGGCTGCCGCCTTCTGGACTGGCACCTACATCCTGTGGAGCAAACTTACAACAGGGGGCCCTGGTGAGGATTAAGGTCGCTCAGTCATGTCCGAGTCTTTGTAACCACATGGATGTACACAGTCCATGGAATTCTCCAGGCCAGAATACCGGAGTGGGTAGCCTTTCCAAGATCTCCAGGGGACCTTCCCAGCCCAGGGATCAAACCCAGGTCTTCCACCTTGCAGGCAAAGTCTTTACCAGCTGAGCCACAAGGGAAGCCCAAGAACACTGGAGTAGGTAGCCTATCCCTTCTCCAGGGGAGCTTCCCGACCCAGGAATCGAGCTGGTGCCTCCTGCATTGCTGGCAAATTTTTTACCAACTGAGCTATGGTGAGGATTGATAGCTGAGCAAAAGATAGGTGAGCAAAAGAAAGAAGGGGTGTGTTAGGTTACAGCAGAATCAAATGTGGGGGTCCTTTCACAACAGGGTACCCCAAAGGCAAGAGAGTCCTGGGAGGCAGCAGCACAGATCCTCCTCTGGATCTGGGTGGGAAAGTGGCAGGCCTGTCGTTCTCAAGGAGAGTCAGCCACAGCTCCCCACCGTCTCCCCTGCCAGTGGCTTGGAAACAGTGGACGGAAATGCAAATACACCAAAGAAAGGAAGGCGTCTGTAACAGGTGAAGTTGATTTGAATTACAGGAATAAGTGGGACTATGGAAACTTTGGAAATCTGGACAAGCGAGTTGGACTTTAATCCTTCACCATGTTTCACAAGTGAGTAAAGCAGATGACTAATATTTTACTTTCCAGAGCTGAGATTCAATCTTTCTCCTCTCTGTCTGGTTTCTGGGATATTCAAAAGACATCATTTTAGACCAGTGGTGAAACAAAAACTATTTATAACCCCAGTAGGAAGTGATTGAGTGTGAGTAAGACTTGAGGAGGGCAGAAACAATAGAAGGGACTTTTTGAGGGAAACAAAAGAAAATTGATTTCAAGAAAGGAATATTTGCTTAGTGCCATGGGTAGCTCTTAGATAGTTGTCCTTGGGAGAAAATGAACATTTAAGTACACAGCATGATAATCAAGAAGAACAAATTATATCTTTTTACCCTTCCATGTACCAACCACCCCCCCTCCCAGTTAGGCACACTCAGCCAAAAATGATATAATACATAAAGCCAAAAATTTGAGTGGGAGAGAAACTTAATAATGATAATTAAATGGATAAACATATGTTCTGCCAAAAGTCTAGCAATGTTGTAATCAGCTGAGTGAGTTTCTCAGAGATTCTCAAGATGAAGCTTCCTGGTTTGTAAGCAAACACAGTGAACTTTGGGTCAGAGAAGGCTGAGCCAGAATACACTGCCTTGATTTGATTCAGAAAGTCTCAGGGTAGACCTGAGGGTGATGGAAAAAGAAATGGAAGGACAGTCCAATAAAATGGAACATTCTGGTGGGCCTCAGGCTTCCACACGGCCTGCCAAAGAAATCCTTGTAGGAAGCAGCGGACACAGAGGCATTCATTACATCACCCAGCTAAGGGCTGCAAGAGCGGGAAGCGCAAATTACAGGAAAACTGGGCTCTGCAGCTTCTCAATGCTGATGCAAGTGAAAAATGTGGCCCTGTTACCGACAGAAGATTCCAGCTTCTCCCCGCAGGCCGGGCTGTCTGTGGGAATGATCCACCCTGCCAGCCAGATTCCCAGGGCAGTTATCACAGCAGCAGCAAGGGAGGGAAAGATAGGCTTCAGAGAAATAAGGGGGTGCCCCTGAGAGAGTGAGGCATTCAGGCCCTCTGACTGTAAAGCACAAGCTGGAATCAAGATTGCCGGGAGAAATACCAATAACCTCAGACACGCAGAGGACACCACCCTTATGACAGAAAGTGAAGAGGGACTAAAGAGCCTCTTGATGAAAGTGAAAGAGGAGAGTGAAACAATTGGCTTAAAATTGAACATTCATGAAACTAAGATCATGACATCTGGTTCTATCACTTCATGGCGAATAGATGGGGAAACAATAGAAACAGTGACAGACTTTATCTTCTTGGGCTCCAAAATCACTACAGATGGTGATTGCAGCCATGAAATTAAAAGATGCTTGCTCCTTGGAAGAAAAGCTATGACCCATCTAGACGGCATTTTATTATTATTTTTTTTTATTTTATTTTTAAACTTTACAATATTGTATTGGTTTTGCCAAATATCAAAATGAATCCACTACAGGTATACATGTGTTCCCCATCCTGAACCCTCCTCCCTCCTCCCTCCCCATACCATCCCTCTGGGTCGTCCCAGTGCACCAGCCCCAAGCATCCAGTATCATGCATCGAACCTGGACTGGCAACTCGTTCCATATATGATATTATACATATTTCAATGCCATTCTCCCAAATCATCCCACCCTCTCCCTCTCCCACAGAGTCCAAAAGACTGTTCTATACATCAGTGTCTCTTTTGCTGTCTTGTATACAGGGTTATTGTTACCATCTTTCTAAATTCTATATATATGCGTTAGTATACTGCATTGGTGTTTTTCTTTCTGGCTTACTTCACTCTGTATAATAGGCTCCAGTTTCATCCACCTCATTAGAACTGATTCAAATGTATTCTTTTTAATGGCTGAGTAATACTCCATTGTGTATATGTACCACAGCTTGCTTATCCATTCATCTGCTGATGGACATCTAGGTTGCTTCCATGTCCTGGCTATTATAAACAGTGCTGCGATGAACATTGGGGTACACGTGTCTCTTTCAATTCTGGTTTCCTCAGTGTGTATGTCCAGCAGTGGGATTGCTGGATCATAAGGCAGTTCTATTTCCAGTTTTTTAAGGAATCTCCACACTGGTCTCCATAGTGGCTGTACTAGTTTGCATTCCCACCAACAGTGTAAGAGGGTTCCCTTTTCTCCACACCCTCTCCAGCATTTATTGCTTGTAGACGGCATTTTAAAAAGCAGGGACAATACTTTCCAACAAAGGTCCATCTAGTCAAAGCTGTGGTTTTTCCAGTAGTCATGTAATGGATGTGAGAGTTGGACCATAAAGAAGGCTGAGCACCAAAGAACTGATGCTTTTGAACTGTGGTGTTGGAGAAGACTCTTGAGAGTCCCTTGGACTGCAAGGAGATCCAACCAGTCCATCAATCAGTCCTGAATATTCATTGGAAGGACTGATGCTGAAGCTGAAACTCCAACACTATAGCCACCTGATATGAAGAACTGACTCACTAGAAAAGACCCTGATGCTGGGAAAGATTGAAGGTGGGAGGAGAAGGGGATGACAGAGGATGAGATGGTTGGATGACATCACCAACTCGATGGACATGAGTTTGAGCAAGCTTTGGGAGCTGGTGATGGACAGGGAAACTTGACATGCTACAGCTCACGGGGTCACAAAGAGTCAGACAGGACTGAGTGGCCAAAGAACAACAGAATAAGTCAAGCAAGGCCTGAACCAGGGGTGAGGGAGAGGCAGCCGGCCCCATGAACCTGGGCCAGAGGCTCAGCTCCAAATGCATCTTAGCTAGTATTTCAGGCTCCCTCCCAGGGCCCCAGCTCGCCACTGCACAGGCCTCAGGAGCTGCTGTGAGGTGTGCTTCTGCCCAGACGCTGCCCTGGGAACAGCCCCGGCTCTACTCTTCTGCCCAGAGCAGGGAGCTGCACCATGCTGGCCTGCTCCCCCGCTGCGGGCAGGGTGTCAGGGTGGAAGTCAACAAACTTCAAAACTAAAGCCAGCCTCCCTTCCCCACCCCTGACCGCCTCTCTGCCCTTCCAATGCCTCCCTGGAAGCCACAGGGAAGGCCCCCTGTGCCCTTTGCCCCCTGGCAGGAGCAGCCTGGGATGGAAGGACGATGTGCACCATGCACCCCAGCGATGCTGAACGTTCAGAACCCAAGCGTGTGTTGTAGCCGGAATGTTTGTGTCCTCCCTAAGGCCACAGGCTCGGCCCTGACCTCCAATGTGGTGGCGTTAGGGGTGGGCCTTTGGGAGGTGATTGGGTTAAGTTGAGGTCAGGAAGGTGAGACCCTCAAGATGGTATTAGAGCTTTTAGAAGGAGAGAAAGAGACCCCAGCACACTTGCTCTCTCCACCGTGTGGGGACACGGTGGGAAGGTAGCTGTGTGCAAGCCAGGAATGGGCTCCCAATGGGAACCAAATCTGCTGGTACCTTGAGCTTGGGCTTCCAGCCTCCAGAAGTGCAAGAAATAACTGCCTTGTGTTTGAGCCCCCAGTGTGTGGTATTCCATCATGGCAGGCTGAGCTGACTGAGAACTTGCACCGTGAGCCTCGAGGCTGCAAGGTGACTCCAGGGGCAGGCAGTCGCTGTGGCATGTTGCCAAGTCAAATGTCAGAAATGTCAAGAAAACCCACCTATCTGATGGCCAGTGTTCTAAGAACTGAAAGGCACCAGGCAAAGGCATGTTGTTGACGTGCCTGCTCCCAGGCAAGGGTGGGGTAGGGGCCCCCCAGCCTGCAGAGAGCTGCCAGCGCCCCCCAAGCGCACTGCGCAGAGCAAGGGCCTGCCGTGTCTACCGTCCCCTCCACACCTCCCTCTCGCTGACTGATTGGAGCTAGAAGCTGAGTACACAGAGCCAGGCTGGAAGCCCGGCCAAGCCCTCTGCACCAGTGACCCTGAGTGTGTCCATCTACCTGGTGTGTGCAGGAGCCTCCCAGGCTTGTCTGGACCCAGATCTCTGCTCTCTCAGACCACATGGAGGCTTCATTTTTCTCCCTCTTTAGGCAGGGCCAGAGGACTCCTCTGAGGCCAAGGGTTATGAGGGAAGTGACATGGATCACTTCTGAGTCAAATCATTGAGTTTTCATTCTGTTGGTCTTTTTCACAATTTATTTGATAAATGCTCTGAAGTGAGGAATTGGTCCAGGTGTAAACCTGTGCCTAGATGAACCCAACTGGCCACTGAGGCTGCCGGAGGTTGCTATATGTGTGCCAGTGCACACACCCACACGTGTACACTGACACTGCCTGAGGTTGCCATGTGTGCACCAGTGCACACACCCACACGTGTACACTGAGACTACCTGAGGTTGCCATGTGTGTGCCAGGGCACACACCCACACGTGTACACTGACACTGCCTGAGGTTGCCATGTGTGCACGAGTGCACACACCTACACGTGTACAGAGACTGCCTGAGGTTGCCATATGTGCACCAGTGCACACACCCACACGTGTACACTGAGACTGCCTGAGGTTGCCATGTGTGCACCAGTGCACACACCCACACGTGTACACTGAGACTACCTGAGGTTGCCATGTGTGTGCCAGGGCACACACCCACATGTGTACACTGAGACTGCCTGAGGTTGCCATGTGTGCACCAGTACACACACCCACACGTGTACACTGAGACTACCTGAGGTTGCCATGTGTGTGCCAGGGCACACACCCACACGTGTACACTGAGACTGCCTAAGGTTGCCATGTGTGCACTGGTACACCAGTTACAGGATGAAACCTAATGGGGACAGTCCAGATTTGACTACTGCTCGGTTGTGTTGGCTTAGACCTGCCTGGCTGGTCACGCCAGTCAGTATTTTTTAAATGCCTGAAAGCCTGGGAGAAATGGCCATGGGTGGGTGAAGATGGATGCCTCCACCATAGCAGCGGTATTGTAGGTCCACAGGGCAGACTGGAGTGCTGCAAGCCCTGCTCTTGTGATCAGAATAGTCCTGTCAGATCCCAGAGAGGACTGGTCCCTGACAGTGACGTGCTCAGGAGACGGACCTGCACCCACTCTTAGTTCACAGGTCACAGATGGAGCCCACTTTAACACAGAGGCTCCAGGCCAGGGCCCATGGATTGACTCTGGGGTCCTTTCAAATTCCTTCTTAATTGTGTGCCAGCAGGAACTTCTGGTCCCTGTATTCACAAAGGAATCTATGACCTCCAGAGTTTTAAGAACAAGTAGATCAAGAAGTTAATGCATTCTAGGGAAGAAGAATTTTCTGGTCAACTATGCAAATAAACAGAAAGACATTTTTTGCCAATTGCTGCATAGACAGCCTGTGCAAAGCCAACTCTAGTCATTTGATTGATATTATTGTTATTTTCCTTGTAATTCCTGGACCAAAAGCCTCCCTTGGTACCACTTTCCCTGGCCAAATGCTGCTTTCTTCCAAATGCCTCGAGGTGCCTCTCAAATTTTGGAGGGTAGCCAATGCCACAACTCTGAGAAGACACTTAACATTTCCAGGCCTCCAAAGGGCTACAAAAGAGTAACTCATCACAATGTATCCATTTCTTTTCCACATTGTTTTGTGGATTTTTGTGCTTCATTTTCTATCTCACTTCCAAAAAAGATTTGAGATATCTGATTTTGTCAAGATAGAGAGTGTGAATAATCTGCATGCCTTACCAATGTCAGTTCAGCATAATTTTCAAGATACTCAAGAATCAGTTAATAAAATTGTCTAATTCATGGAGGGTTAACCAGAGAAAAGTCTCCATTTGCTTTATTGTCAGCAGTCTGAAATGCATGTACTTGCTCTGCACCGTGGAAACCAGCAAGAGTTTCGGGAGTTGATTCTCTCTTCAGATGGTTAGGGTGGTTTCTTTGGGCTTTGCTGCCTGTAGAGCCACCATTATAAGATTGCCTCCCTGCTAGCGACAAGAGTTAGGACCGTTTTGGTTTGTGATGGTTGGTGTTGCTATGTTCTAAGTATATCTTTCATGTGAGTCTGTTTTATTGTGATTCTCTGTTACAAAAGAGTCTTTCCAAAATAACCTGATGAATTTAGGAGTTTTGATTAAGGTTTTTCATTAAGGCTTTTTCCCCTGAGTTGACCCGAATTTCCTAAGTGGATGAGGCCAGACCACGAGGGCCCGCAGGTGGCACCCGGCTGGCTCCTGACCTGAGCACACTGGGATGTGGGCTAGAGATGGCTTTGAGAAGGATTTTTGCTTCCCTGTGTTGAAGGCAGGGCTGCCCCAGCTCCCAGGGAAGGAGGCTGTGTTAGTCCTTCACCAGGGGAGTCTGCTTGGCCTTTCTTTTTTGGATGTGCTCATATCAGGAGCCAGCCAGGTGCCACCTGCAGGCCCTCGTGCTCTGGCCTCATCCACTTGGGAAATTCGGGTCAACTCAGGGGGGAAAAGCCTTAATGAAAAACCTTAATCAAAACTCCTAAATTCATCAGGTTATTTTGGAAAGACTCTTTTGTAACAGAAAGAGAATCACAATAAAACAGACTCACATGAAAGATATACTTAGAACACAGCAACACCAACTCCTTTCCCAGGAGTGCAAATGATCTTGGTTCTGACAGGACCCTCTGTTGAGAGGGTTGTCTACAAGTGCATGCCGTCCACCCAATGTCTCCATCCCCAGCACCGCTAGAGGCACTCACAGAGCCCTCTCTCCAAGAACAGGAGCCCAAACTGGTACTTGTCACTTCTCACCTGGGTGTTCTGGCTGGACATCGGCTGTTGTCCAGGAGAGTGTGGGCAGTGGGAATCATTACAGCCTCTTTCTATCCTTTGGGTCACAGGTGCCATCTGACCCACTCCCCGGAGTCCTGCCCCAGTGCTGGGAGCAGAATCAGTGAAGACACAAAGAAGGGTTGGTCCAAAGGGCTAACTGACAGATGACTGAAGTCAGGAGCAGAGCTTGAGCCAGGAACATAATCTGGTCAGACGGAGGCCCTCTCTCCAGCTGACAAGAGAGACCTGGGCATCCTCACTGTGGCTTTGTGGATGTTGGGTGGAAAGTCTTCTGTGACAAAGGCCGGCAGCCAAATCCACAGGATCATTGCAACTACTTGCAATCCTTCGGGTAAGTCTATTGAGTGTTTATCTGGATCATCACCATCATAGAAATAGTCTTTAAAGATGAACATTCTTGTGGAATAGATAAGGCAGATGCCCAGGGAAGCTCTGTGAGGTGCCCAGAGCCAGGCCATATGCCCAGGCCATATGCCCAGGCCTCTCTCTTTCCTCTGCAAAGGACAGTGCTGTTCGCTCCATCAGTGTATTGACCCACATCTGGTTGGGACCACATCCTTGTCTTTGAAGCATAGAAAATCCAGTGCCTTGTGCCTGAGCTACTTCTGTAGGTGGTCTGAAATGCTCTTGATGGGTCTCCTTGGACTTTAGTGGTATTGCTAACTTCGGAAGTAGACCATCTTAAGGAGGGATTAGATAGAGCTCTCTGACTTGCAATATCACTCTTGGTCCTCCATTACCAGGAATTTCAACAGCTTTCATTTCTTGAGGGTTACTGAGCCAGTGACATCCTGAGTTGTCATCAGTTAGCCCTGAGTGCCTGCTAAGAGCTGATGCACAGCTTGTGGGGGCTTGGGCTTCAGACTCAGGCCAAGGAACCTGAGTTGGTCTGGCCTCAGTCCTTGCACACTCCCTGGATATCTGTGCCACCCTACACTGGATAAATGGGGTGAAGTGGTCCTCTGACTCCATATCTACTGTTTCTTGACTAGAAGACAATGATGTTTCACAGGGTATAGAGTGAAGCCAAACTGGGAAGACTCCGAGGTGACTGCGGTGTCTATAGTGCAGAACCAGGCAAGGAGAGAGCAGCTGAGAGCATCTGGGGAGCTGGCGTGGGAGCGGCACTCTATGTCAGGGCAGCCCCTCACTCCTGCTCAGTGAAAAGTCAGGATTCGGTGGGAGCTGCCTCCCAGGTGGTTCTTCCTTTCCACCTTCTCAATGACGTACATGCTAAGACACTTTGTGTGACCGAATGAGTCTCTGCCTACACAGTCTCTGTCTAGAATGATGGGATGGTCTTTGGGCTGAATGGTGACTCTACACGTGTTTAGTGAATGCACACATTGTGTAGAAGGGAATTAAAAATATGTAGCATGAATGGCTTAGCAGCAACAGCAGCATGAATGGAGTTCCTACCACATGCCAGACGGTGGTGGGCAGCTGTCATGTGACATCCAATCCTCACAAGCCCTTCTAAGCAGGTGCTGTTGTAGCCTCCATTTCAGACGTGTGGAGACTAGACTTGGCAGGGGGTGACTCCCCCCAGACCACACGCGTAGAGTGACAGAGTGACCCTCAAACTCAGGCCTGCACTACTTCAGGGTCCGCATCCCTCATGTGATCTGCAGCCTCTAGCTCACACATGAGGGTGGCTTTGAGGGATCGGAGGGCGTGATGGCTTCAGGAGGGCATTTAAGCAGGGCAGTTCTTGAAAATGTTTGAACTCAGATAAGTAGAGAAGAAAGGAGGGAAGTTCCAGGTAGGATGGAGGAGCAAGGGACAAACATACATAACTGGTCTGATGCATGGAGAGTGAGCAAGTTTGGTCAGAATCAAGCGGTGTTTCTCCACAGGGGTGCTGCTGGCATCAGAATGGGACAATTGTTCAGTACGTGAGACCAACCTGGACATCAGAGGGCAATTTGCGTGCTTGGAACCTTCCCATAAAATGCCAGTTGCCACTCCCAGCCTTGAGACAACCAAAAGGCTTCCACACATTTCCAAACACCCTCTAGGGAGCCCCTGGTTGAGAACCCCTAGAGCAGATGAGAGCTGGAAATCAGGGCGAGATTTGGCATCAGACTAAGGAAGGCTTTGGAAATACAGAGGAATGAGATTAGCCTCGACCTTAAGAGAAGGGGAAGTCGCTGAAGGTTTATGAGCTAGGAAAAGTGTAAGGGGAAGCACAGGGGACAGGCTGGTGTGGAGGAGGAACTGGGGAAGGGGAGACCGTACTCTGATGATAGAAGACCATCGAGACGGCCAAGAATACTCGTGAGTCACCCCCACCTCCTACTGTGTCAGTCTTACGCACACATAGGAAACAGTCTAGCACCACAAACAGAAGGGGTGATAACAAGATGGATGTGAGGGTGTTTTCTAATCCACCTCCAGAGGAATCAGGACTCTGTGCTCAGGGTACTAGGGACCTAGACTATATGATACCCTGATATTATTAACAAAAAGGAAAGAAGAAAGGAAATGAGGGAAATTAGAAGAAAGATGACTAGCGGATGGGGGAGGCTTGCCAAAGATTATTTCTTTTGTTTCAGTCAGATTTATTTAAACTATCTCTAAGCCTACATCCCTTTATCCAAGAGGTCATAAAACTTTATCTTGTAAACTTCACCCCAGAATTAATTTATAAGTAAGGAACACACAGTACCAGCCATGTGTACTTGACCCAGAGATTACAGGGATCTCGAGTCCGCATTAATGGGTCCTCAGAAAACTTAGCCCTTGTCTCCAGACAGAGAAAATCACAGTCTCTGTGGGTAGAGGAAGAATCCCTCTGATACCCACACAGAAGATGCCTCAGACTGGAGTGGTCTGAGGCGATGGCCATCTCAACATGTATTCTGAAAGGGGGACGTTTCCCTGGTGAGTAAAAAGTGAAACCCAACCCCCTGCTAGTCACTCAGGACCTCTGGGCATCACACTTTAGCCTGGAAAAGATGCTGCAATGGCTTGCATTCCAGTTATCAGACAGCTTCAAGAATGATATGTAGTTTTGTTTATAGGGAAAAATGCCAAGCCTCTGAGAAAATTCCCAGAACAATGATTGTAACTCATGACAAGATAGAGCATGTGAAATTTTTCTGGCGCCTTGGCCTTGATTGTTGATATAGAACCTTATGGGATTTTATTTCTCTCCTCTGAGGAAGTTGTGATTTTTTTCATCAATAATACTGGTTTTAAAAAGTGAAACTTCATGGCTCTTTTGGGAGAATTCAAAGGAATCCTAATCTGAGATCAGTATTCTAAAGAACCTCCTCTGCTCTAGTTCAGCTGGGCTGAAAATCATCATTTCCCATCCAGAGTAAGGGCTGATTTTACAGTGTATTATCATCCTGACACTGGAGTTTAAATCAGGGGGTAGGATGATGTGATCCCAATTTAACAAAATTTGAAAATTTCCCAAGTCCTACTAACTCCCACCACAATGCTGCTGCTACTGCTAAGTCGCTTCAGTTGTGTCCGACTCTGTGCGACCCCATAGACGGCAGCCCACCCAGCTCCCCCGTCCCTGGGATTCTCCAGGCAAGAACACTGGAGTGGGTTGCCATTTCCTTCTCCAATGCATGAAAGGGAAAAGTGAAAGTGAAGTCGCTCAGTTGTGTCTGACTCTTTGCGACCCCATGGACTGCAGCCTACCAGGCTCCTCCATCCATGGGATTTTCCAGGCAAGAGTATTGGAGTGGGGTGCCATCGCCCACCACAATAAGACAAAGCAAATTTTATTATGTATTTATTGAGGAACACCACTAAGGATTGGGCTTCTCTGGTGGCTCAGATGGTAGAGAATCAGCCCGCCAATGCAGGAGATGCAAGAGATGCGGGTTTTATCCCTGGGTTGGAAAGATCCCCTGGAGAAGGAAATGGCAACCCACTCCAGTATTCTTACCTGGAGAATTCCATGGACAGGGGAGCCTGGTGAGCTACAGTCCACGGGGTCACTTGAGTCGGACATGACTGAGCAACTATTACTCACTCTCACCACCCATGAATATATTCCATACTTCCAACAATTCGGAAAATTGCTGGCTATTATCTCTTCAAAAATTGACTTTGCCTTATTCTTTCTTTGCTTTACTCTGACTCTAATTGTGTGTTGATCTTCTATCTTCCGTATCTTTTAATCACTCTTTCATATTTTCCATTTTTAAATGTGTTTCAGTATTTCATTCTGGATGATACCTACTAACTTAACTTCCAATCCTCAAATTCTTTCTTTGGCTTTTTCTAATCTTCTGTTAAAAGATCTGAGTTTAGAGGAGGATTCTGTGAACACGATGAAGTAGGAAATGCCAGGAATCTATCTCTTTACCAACAATTGTACTGGCAGAATTTCTCTGGTGTACAGTTTTGGAACTCTGGAATCTGTTAAAGGCTTACAACTTTCAGGGGAAGACTTAGATGATAAATTGTGGTTAATTTTGGCGAATTTCAGCTCTTGGCACAGTAGCCGCTCATGCTCATCCACCCCAGCCACATATCAGGCAGCGTGTCTGTGCTCCTGGAGCATCCTGCACACTTCTTTGAGGAGCCAGGAAGGGCAGAAAGCACTCTGTTCTCCTGTCACCCAAGTATTAAGATCTGTTCCCAAATGTGACCTCTGGTTGCTGCTTTTGATTACAGAGCTGCCATTTAAGAGACCGGCAGCCATGGTTTTTGTATCTCTTCCATTATTGGGGACTCTTTCCCCTCCGATCAAACTGACTTCTGAGGGATTTAAAAGGCTGCCATCTCTTTTTTTCTCCAGTTTATTTATTTCTTAACCCAATTTGGGGACCCAGACATTAAAGAGTAAGATACTCAAAAAACAACAGCATTTACAGGGAAAATTTGGAAGTGACCAGACATACCTAAGGAAAGTCTCAGAAAAGATATGAGGAGAACTTTACACAGCTACAGCCTATGGCAATTTAAAAAAATGAACAAATAACCAAAAACAGCAACAAAAAGCAGCAAACCCTGGGGAAGGGGGAGATTCTACTTTCCAGAGTTCCCACATTATTTAGATTCAAATGTCCATTGTTAAGCAAAATATTACAAGGTACACAAAGAAACAAGAAAGTAAGACCCATTCAAAGAAAAAATAATTCAATAGAATCTGTCCCCGAGAAAGACTGATTGGAAGATATAGTAGACCCAAACTTCAAAACAGCCATCTTAAAGATGCTTCAAGAGCTAAAGGAAGATATAGAGAAAGTGAAGAAAATGATATGTGAACAAAATGGAAATATCAACAAAGAGATAGATATGCTCAAGAGATAAATAACCTAAAAATAAACCAAAAAGAAATTCTGGAGCTGAAAATACAACAACTGAAATGAAAAATTCAGAGATTTTTTTTGAATCTCTGGTTTAGAGAAGATTGAGAAGGCAAAAGAAGGAATTCACAAACTTGAAGATGGGACAGTGGAAATTATTCAATCTGAGGAACAAAAAGAAAAAAAGATCAAACAAAAGTGAACAGAGACTAAGGGACCTGCAATGTTAATCGCTCAGTCATGTCTGACTCTTTGCGACACCATGGACTATATAGCCTGCCAAGGTTCTCGGTCGATGGGATTTCCCAGGCAAGAACTGGAGTGGATTGTGATTTCCTTCTCCAAAGGGACCTGTGGAACACCATAAAGTAGACTAACATATGCACTGTAGAAGTCTGATAAAGAGAAGGGAGAGAATATTTTTTAAAGTAATAGCTAAAACTCCTCAAATTCAACGAAAAACATAGTAAACATTCAAGAAGCTTAATAAACTTCAAGTAAGATAAACTCAAAGAGACCCATACCAATGCACATTATAATTAAAGTTTTTAAAGTCAAAGACAAGTGAAAACATCTTGACAGTAGCAAGATCCTGAAACCATCATATATGAGGAGTAAGATTGTGACCAGATTTCTCAACAGAACATTGCAAGCCAGAAGACAGCCAATATATTCAAAGTGCTTAAAAAAAAAAAAAAAAAACAAAAAACAAAACACCAAAAAAACAAAACCAAAAACCCTGTCAAACAAGAATCCTATATTCAGAAAAACTGTCTCTCAAAACTGAGGGAGAAGTTAACGTATCTCCAGATAAAGAAAAGTTGAGGCTGTTCATGGCCGCCAGACATGCCCTGAAAGAAATATTCAAGGGAGTCCTGCAAAGTCAAGTTAAGAGACACTAGACCATAACTTGAGCAGTATGGAGAAATAAAGGTCTTATTAAGGCTAAATACACAGGCAATTATAAAAGCAAGTGTTTTGTAAAAATGGTTATAACTGAACTTATTATTTTCTACATGATTTAAGAGGCTAGTACATTTAAAGAATAAAACAATTATTAGTAGAAAAAGTATTAATACTACTGTAACTTTTGTTTATAACTCCTAATCTTGTCTTCTACACAATTTAAAAGACCAATGAACTTAAAATAATTATTAGTTTGTGTTTTGGGACACACATATATAATTTTTATTTATTTGTTTTTAATTGGAGGAAAGTTGCTTCACAATGTTGTGTTGGTTTCTTCTGTACAACAATGCAAATCAGCCATAATTATACATAGCTCTCCCTCTCAAAACTTCCTCCCCTCCCTCCATCCCACTCCTCTGGGTTATCACAGAATGCCAGGCTGGGCTCCCTGTGTTATATAGCAACTTCTCACCAACTATCTATTTTACACATAGCATATTCAAAAGCAGAGACATTACTTTGCCAACAAAGGTTCGTCTAGTCAAGGCTATGGTTTTTCCTGTGGTCATGTATGGATGTGAGAGTTGGACTGTGAAGAAGGCTGAGCACCGAAGAATTGATGCTTTTGAACTGTGGTGTTGGAGAAGACTCTTGAGAGTCCCTTGGACTGCAAGGAGATCCAACCAGTCCATTCTGAAGGAGATCAGCCCTAGGATTTCTTTGGAAGGAATGATGCTAAAGCTGAAACTCCAGGACTTTGGCCACCTCATGCGAAGAGTTGACTCATTGCAAAGAGTCAGACATGACTGAGCGACTGATCTGATCTGATCTGATCTCTGAGTATATATATATGTCAATCCTACTTTCTCCATTTGTCCCACTTTTTCCTTCTCCCACTGCATCATAAGTCTGTTCTGTATGTCTGTGTCTCCATTTCTTCCCTGCAAATAGGTTCATCAATATCATTTTTTCTAGATTCAGATCAGATCAGATCAGTTGCTCAGTCGTGTCCGACTCTTTGAGACCCCATGAATCGCAGCACGCCAGGCCTCCCTGTCCATCACCAACTCCTGGAGTTCACTCAGACTCACGTCCATCGAGTCGGTGATGCCATCCAGCCATCTCATCCTCTGGCGTCCCCTTCTCCTCTTGCCCCCAATCCCTCCCAGCATCAGAGTCTTTTCCAATGAGTCAACTCTTCGAATGAGGTGGCCAAAGTACTGGAGTTTCAGCTTTAGCATCATTTCTTCCAAAGAAATCCCAGGGCTGATCTCCTTCAGAATGGACTGGTTGGATCTCCTTGCAGTCCAAGGGACTCTCAAGAGTCTTCTCCAACACCACAGTTCAAAAGCATCAATTCTTCGGCGCTCAGCCTTCTTCACAGTCCAACTCTCACATCCATACATGACCACAGGAAAAACCATAGCCTTGACTAGACAAACCTTTGTTGGCAAAGTAATGTCTCTGCTTTTCAATATGCTATCTAGGTTGGTCATAACTTTCCTTCCAAGGAGTAAGCGTCTTTTAATTTCATGGCTGCAGTCACCATCGGTAGTGATTTTGGAGCCCAGAAAAATAAAGTCTGACACTGTTTCCACTGTTTCCCCATCTATTTCCCATGAAGTGATGGGACCGGATGCCATGATCTTCGTTTTCTGAATGTTGAGCTTTAAGCCAGCTTTTTCACTCTCCACTTTCACTTTCATCAAGAGGCTTTTGAGTTCCTCTTCACTTTCTGCCATAAGGGTGGCGTCATCTGCATATCTGAGGTTATTGATATTTCTCCCGGCAATCTTGTTTCCACCTTGTGTTTCTCCCAGTCCAGCATTTCTCATGATGTACTCTGCATATAAGTTAAATAAACAGGGTGACAATATACAGCCTTGACGAACTCCTTTTCCTATTTGGAACCAGTCTGTTGTTCCATGTCCAGTTCTAACTGTTGCTTCCTGACCTGCATACAGATTTCTCAAGAGGCAGGTCAGGTGGTCTGGTATTCCCATCTCTTTCAGAATTTTCCACACTTTATTGTGATCCACACAGTCAAGGGCTTTGGCATAGTCAATAAAGCAGAAATTGATGTTTTTCTGGAACTCTCTTGCTTTTTCCATGATCCAGCAGATGTTGGCAATTTGATCTCTGGTTCCTCTGCCTTTTCTAAAACCAGCTTGAACATCAGGAAGTTCATGGTTCACATATTGCTGAAGCCTGGCGTGGAGAATTTTGAGCATTACTTTACTAGCGTGTGAGATGAGTGCAATTGTGTGGTAGTTTGAGCATTCTTTGGCATTGCCTTTCTTTGGGATTGGAATAAAAACTGACCTTTTCCAGTCCTCTGGCCACTGCTGAGTTTTCCAAACTTGCTGGCATATTGAGTACAGCACTCTCACAGCATCATCTTTCAGGATTTGAAATAGCTCAACTGGAATTCCATCACCTCCACTAGCTTTGTTCATAGTGATGCTTTCTAAGGCCCACTTGACTTCACATTCCAGGATGCCTGGCTCTAGGCCAGTGATCACACCATCGTCATTATCTGGGTCGTGAAGATCTTTTTTGTACAGTTCTTCTGTGTATTCTTGCCATCTCTTCTTAATATCTTCTGCTTCTGTTAGGTCCATACTATTTCTGTCCTTTATCAAGCTCATCTTTGCATGAAATGTTCCTTTGGTATCTCTGATTTTCTTGAAGAGATCCCTAGTCTTTCCCATTCTGTTGTGTATATGTATATATATATATATGCACAAATATACTATATTTGTTTTTTCTTTTTGATTTATTTTACTCTGTATAAAGGCTCTAGGTTCATCTGCCTCAGTAGACCTGACTCCAATTCATTCTTTTAAAGGCTGAATAATATTTATCCATTCATTTGTCAATGGACATCCATGTTGCTTCCATGTCCTAGCTATTGTAAATAGTATGCCTGTGAACATTGGAGTACGTGTGTCTTTTTCAATTATGAATTTCTCAGGGTATATATGGGGCACATATATATATAAAGATGTAATTTTGTGTGGATCACAACAAGCTGTGGAAAATTCATAAAGAGATGGGAGTATCAGACCGCCTTATATATCTCCTGAGAAACCTGTATGCAGGCCAAGAAGCAACAGAACCAGACATGGAACAACTGAATGCTTCAGAGTTGGGAAAAGAGCACAACAAGGCTGTATATTGTGACCCTGCTTATTTAACTTCTATGCAAAGTACATCATGTGAAATGCAAGGATGGATGAAGCTCAGGCTGGAATCAAGATTGCTGGGAGAAACATCAACAACCTCAGATATGCAGATGATATTCCATTCTAATGGCAGAAAGTGAAGAGGAACTAAAGAGCCTCTTGATGAAGGTGAAAGAGGAGAGTGAATAAGCTGGCTTGAAACTCAACATTCAAAAAACGAACATCATGGTCTCTGGGCCCATCACTTTATGGCAAATAGAATGGGAAAAGGTAGAAGCAGTGACAGATTTTGTTTTGGCTCCAAAATCACTAGGGATGGGGATGACTGCAGCCGTGAAATTAAAAGTCACTTACTCCTTAAAATGAAAGCTATGATAAACCTAGACAGTGTATTAAAAAGCAGAGACATCACTTTGCCAACAAAGCTCTGTATGATAAAAGCTGTAGTTTTTCCAGTAATCAATGTATGCATATAAGAGTTGAACCATAAAGAAGGCTGAGCACTGAAGAACTGATGCTTTTGAACTCTGGTGTTGGAGAAGACTCTTGAGAGTCCCTTGGACTGCAAGGAGATCAAACCAGTCAATCCTAAATGAAAACAAGTCTGAATATTCATTGGAAGAATTGATGCTGAAGCTGAAACTTCAATAGTTTGGCCACCTCATGCGAAGAGCCAACTCACTGGAAAAGATTCTGATGCTGGAAAAGATTGAAGGCAAAAGGAGAAGGGGTTGGCAGAGGTTAGATAGCATCACTGACTCAATGGATTTGAATTTGAGCAAACTCTGGGAGACAGAAGAACCTGGCCTGCTACATTCTATGGGGTCACAGAGTTGGACATGTGTCAGTGACAACAACAAGAACAATTTTGTGATATCAACAATACATGAACCCAGTTAGATGTAACAAGCATATATAGAACACTCTACCCAACAAATACAGTATATACATTATTCTCAAGTCCATGTGGGACACATTCCAGTATAGATTATGTGTTAGGCCACAAATTTAGCCTCAATAGATTTTAAAACATAGATAACATACAAAGTATCTTTTCTAACTGCAACTATACGAAGTTAGAAACCAATAACAAAAGGAAAACTCACAAAGTTGTAGAAATTAAACAACATACTTTAAAATGACCAATGGATTAAAGAAGAAATCACAAGGGAAAATAAAGATGAATGAAAATGAAAATACAACATACTAAAACTTTGTGGAGAAATGTGAAAGTTGCTAATGGGGATATTTATAGATATAAGCATTTACATTAAAAAAAGAAAGAGATCAAATCCACAACTTAACTTTACAACTTAAGGCAATTAAAAAAGAAGAAAAAATTATATGTAAAGCTAGCAGAAGGAAGTAATAAAAATTGGAGCAGATACACATTAAATGGAGAATAGAAAACAATAGAGGAGACAATCAAACCAAAAGTTGATTCTTTGAGAAAAATCAACAAAACTGACAATCCTTTAGATAGATGGATCAAGACAAAAAGGAAACTCAGATTATTAAATCAGAAATGAAAGCTGTGACATTACTACCAATTCTATAGAAATAAAAAAGATTATAAGAGAATACTATAAAAGATTGTATTCCAACTGATTGGATAATCTAATGCAATGAGCAAATTCCTAAAAACACAAAACATACCAACACTAAATTAGGAAGAAATAGAAAAATACAATTAGATACATAACTAGTAAGAGTACTGAATCAGTAACCAAATATCTCCCAACAAGGGAAAAACAGTAACTTGATGATTTCACTAGTGAATTCTACAAAATATATAAAGAAGAATTATACCAAATTTTCTCAAACTTTTCCCATAAAAACTTAAAAGGAGGGAACACTTCCTAACTCATTCTGAGACCAACATTACCTTGATATCAAAGCCAAACAGAAGGTACAAGAAAAGTAAACTACAGACCAATAACTCTTATGAACACTGATGCAACAATCTTCAACAAAATACTAGCAAACATAATTCAGAAACATATTAAAGGGATTATACATCATGACCAACCAAGTGGGATTTATTCCAAGTGGGAATGCAAGGATGGTTAAACATAAATTGATCAATGTAATATATCACACCAACAGAATGAAGGAAAAAGCTTAAGTAATCATCTCAATTGATGTAGAGACAGCATCTGGCAAAATTCAACACACTTTCATTTTAAAAACAATCAAAAAGCTAAGAATAGAAAGAAACTATCTCCACATCATAAAAGCCATATATGAAAAACCCAGAACAAACTTTGTAGCAAACAGTGAAAGACTGAAAGTTTTTACTCTAAGATAAGGAAAAAGGTAATAATACTTGCTTTCAAGACTTCTATTTAGTAATAACATAGTTCTGGAACTTTTAGCCAGAGCAATTAGATAAGAAAAAGAAATAAAAGGAATCTAAACTGGAAAAGAAGCAAAATTACCTCTATTTGCAGATGTATGATCTTATATGTAGAAAACCCTAAAGATTTCACCAAAAAGCTGTTAGAACTAATAAACAACTTCAACAAAGTAGCAGGATACCAAGTCAACAAGCAAAAAGATCAGTAGCGTTTCTATACAGGAAGAATGAACAATCTGAAAGAGAAATTACAAAATTACAATTTTACTTACAACAATATCAAAAAGAATAAAACATTTATGCACGAACTTAACTGTGGATGTAAAACACTTGTGCAATGAAAACTACAAAACATTGTGGAAAGTTAAAGAACACATAAACAAGTAGAAACACATTCATGTTCATGGACTGTAAGATTTAATATTAAAATGTCAATACTACCCAAAGTGATCCACAGATTCAATGTAATGTTTGTCAGAATCCCGTTTTTTTTTTTTTTTTTGCAGAAATAGAAAAACCCATCATAAAATTTATATAGAAACTTGTACTGTGTGCTATACTTAGTTGCTCTGTCATATCTGACACTTTGTGACTCCATGGACTGTAGCCCACCAGGCTCCTCTGTCCATGGCGATTCTCCAGGCAAGAATACTGGAGTGGGGTGCCATGCCCTCCTCTAGGGGAAGCTTCCCAACCTAGGGATCAAATCCAGATCTCCTGCATTGCATGCGGATTCTACCACTGAGGTAGCCTATCCCTTCTTCAGGAGAACTTCCCAACCCGAGAATTGAACCAGGATCTCCTACATTGCAGGCAGATTCTTTACCAGCTGAGCTACCATGGAAGCCAATATAGAAGTGTAAGATACCCCCAAATAGTTAAAATAATCTTTGAGAAGAAGGAAAAAAATCAGAGAACTCACACTTCCCAATTTAAAAAATGACTACCAAACTACAGTAATCAAATAGTGTGGTATTGGGATAAAGACATTCAGTTCAGCTCAATTCAGTCACTCAGTCCTGTCCAGCTCTTTGCAACCCCATGGACTGCACCACGCCAGGATTCCCTGTCCATCACCAACTCCCAGAGCTTACTCAAACTCAGGTCCATTGAGTCGGTGATGCCATCCAACCATCTCATCCTCTGTTGTCCCCTTCTCCTCCAACGTTCAATCTTTCTCAGCATCAGGGTCTTTTCTAGTGGGTCAGTTCTTTGCATCTGGTGGCCAAAGTATTGGAATTTCAGTTTGTGCATCAGTCCTTCCAGTGAATATTCAGGACTGATTTCCTTTAGTACTAACTGGTGTGATCTTCTTGCAGTCCAAGGGACTCTCAAGAATCTTCTCTAACACCACAGTTCAAAAGCATCAATTCTTTGGTGCTCAGCTTTCTTTATAGTCAAATTCTCACTGTAAAAACCATAGCTTTCACTAGATGGACCTTTGTTGGCAAAGAAATGTCTCTGCTTTTTAATATACTGTCTAGGTCGGTCATAACTTTTCCTCCAAGGAGCAAGCATCTTTTATTTTCATGGCTTAGTCACCATCTGCAGTGATTTTGGAGTAAAAAAAAAAAAAGTCACTGTTTCCATTGTTTCCCCATTTATTTGCCATGAAGTGATGGGATCAGATGTCATGATCTTAGTTTTCTAGAGAATGTTGAGTTTTAAGCCAAGTTTTTCACTCTCCTCTTGCACCTTCATCAAGGGGCTCTTTAGTCCTTCTTCACTTTCTGCCATAAGGGTGGTGTCATCTGCATATCTAAGGTTATTGATATTTCTCTCAGCAATCTTGATTCCAGCTCATGTTTCTTCCAACCCAGCATTTCGCATGATGTACTCTGCATATAAGTTAAATAAACAGGGTGACAATATACAGCCTTGATGTACTTCTTTCCCAATTTGGAACCAGTCTGTTGTTCCATGTCCAGTTCTAGCTGTTGCTTCTTGACATGCATACAGATTTCTCAGAAGGCAGAAATGGTGGTCTGGTACACCCATCTCTTTCAGAATTTTCCACAGTTTATTGTGATCCACACAGTCAAAGGCTTTGGCATAGTCAATAAAGCAGAAGTAGATGTTTTCTGGAACTCTCTTGCTTTTTCAATGATCCAGCAGATGTTGGCAATTTGATCTCCGGTTCCTTTGCCTTTTCTAAATCCAGCTTGAACAGTTGGACGTTCATGGTTCACATACTGTTGAAGCCTGGTTTGGAGAATTTTGAGAATTACCTTGTGAGATGAGTACAACTGTGTAGTTGTTTGAACATTCTTCTGCATTGCCCTTCTTTGGGACTGGAATTAAAACTGACCTTTTCCAGTCCTGTGGCCACTGCTGAGTTTTCTAAATTTGCTGGCATATTGAGTGCAACACCTTCACAGCATCATCTTTTAGTACTTAGCTCAACTAAGTACTTAGCATTCAGATGGGCATATCTTTCCTTTTCTCTTTTGCCTTTAGCTTCTCTTCTTTTCTCAGCTATCTGTAAGGCCTCCTCAGGCAACCATTTTGCCTTTTTGCATTTCTTTTTCTTGGGGATGGTCTTGATCACTGCCTCCCGTCCAATGTCATGAACCTTCAGGCCCTCTGTCTATCAGATCTAAGCCCTTCAATCTATTTGACATTAGAATCTATAAAGACATTAATAAAAACCAATAGAATAGGGATTTGATGAATAAACACTTGTCTATACAGTCAAATGATTTTTGACAAGGGTTCCAAAACCATTTAATGGGTAAATAGCAGTCTTTTCAACAACAGCGCAGGGAAAACTGGATCAGATCAGATCAGTTGCTCAGTCATGTCCGACTCTTTGCAATCCCATGAATCGCAGCACGCCAGACCTCCTTGTCCATCACCAACTCCCGGAGTTCACTCAGACTCACGTCCATCGAGTCGCTGATGCCATCCAGCCATCTCATCCTCTGTCGTCCCCTTCTCCTCTTGCCCCCAATCCCTCCCAGCATCAGAGTCTTTTCCAATGAGTCAACTCTTCGCATGAGGTGGTCAAAGTACTGGAGTTTCAGCTTTAGCATCATTCCTTCCAAAGAAATCCCAGGGCTGATCTCCTTCAGAATGGACTGGTTGGATCTCCTTGCAGTCCAAAGGATTCTCAAGTGTCTTCTCCAACACCACAGTTCAAGAGCATCAATTCTTTGGCCCTGAGCCTTCTTCACAGTCCAACTCTTACATCCATACATGACCACAGGAAAAACCATAGCCTTGACTAGACGAACCTTTGTTGGCAAACTAATGTCTCTCTTTTCAATATGCTGTCAATAGGAAGGTTGGTCATAACTTTCCTTCCAAGGAGTAAGCGTCTTTTAATATCATGGCTGCAATCACCATCTGCAGTGATTTTGGAGCCCAAAAAAATAAAGTCTGACACTGTTTCCACTGTTTCCCCATCTATTTCCCATGAAGTGATGGGACCAGATGCCATGATCTTCATTTTCTGAATGTTGAGCTTTAAGCCAACTTTTCACTCTCCACTTTCACTTTCATCAAGAGGCTTTTGAGTTCCTCTTCACTTTCTGCCATAAGGCTGGCGTCATCTGCATATCTGAGGTTATTGACATTTCTCCCAGCAATCTTGACTCCAGTTTCTGTTTCTTCCAGTCCAGCGTTTCTCATGATGTACTCTGCATATAAGTTAAATAAACAGGGTGACAATATACAGCCTTGACGAACTCCTTCTCCTATTTGGAACCTGTCTGTTGTTCCATGTCCAGTTCTAACTGTTGCTTCCTGACCTGCATATAGGTTTCTCAAGAGGCAGATCAGGTGGTCTGGTATTCCCATCTCTTTCAGAATTTTCCACAGTTTATTGTGATCCACAGAGTCAAAGGCTTTGGCATAGTCAATAAAGCAGAAATTGATGTTTTTCTGGAACTCTCTTGCTTTTTCAATGACCCAGCAGATGTTGGCAATTTGATCTCTGGTTCCTCTGCTTTTTCTAAAACCAGCTTGAACATCAGGAAGTTCATGGTTCACATATTGCTGAAGCCTGGCGTGGAGAATTTTGAACATTACTTTACTAGCGTGTGAGATGAGTGCAATTGTGTGGTAGTTTGAGCATTCTTTGGCATTGCCTTTCTTTGGGATTGGAATGAAAACTGACCTTTTCCAGTCCTGTGACCACTGCTGAGTTTTCCAAATTTGCTGGCATATTGAGTGCAGCACTTTCACCTTTTCCCCATGAACAGTATGAAAAGGGAAAACTGGATAGCCACATGAAAAAGTATGAAATTGAATCCTTATCTCAAAATCATATACAAAAATTAACTCAAAATGGATCAAGGACTTAAATGTATTAATAAGCTCTAAAGCAAAAAAACCTATTAGAAGAAAACATAAGACAAAAGGTTGATGACATTAGTCTTGGCAATAAATTCTTGGATAGGATAACAGATCCATGTTAACAAAAGAAAAATAGACAAATTGGACTTTATCAAAACTGAATATTTTCATCATTGAAAGATACCATTGACAGAGCAGAAAAGGAACCCACAGAATAGGAGAAAATACTTGTAAGTTGTGTATCTAACTGGTAATTGATTTATATCTGGAACATATAAATAATTCCAAAAATTCAAAACAGAGACCAAGCAATCCAATTTTAACATGGGCAATGGTTTTGAACAGATAGTTCACCAAAGAAAATATACAAATAGCCAATATGTGCATTAAAAAACTCTCAACATCACTTATCATTCAGTTCAGTTCAGTCACTCAGTCATGTCCGACTCTTTGAGACCCCATGAATCACAGCACGCCAGGCCTCCCTGTCCATCACCAACCCCCGGAGTTCACTCAGACTCACATCCATCGAGTCAGTGATGCCATCCAGCCATCTCATCCTCTGTCGTCCCCTTCTCCTCCTGCCCCCAATCCCTCCTAGCATCACAGTCTTTTCCAAAGAGTCAACTCTTCGCATGAGGTGGCCAAAGTACTGGAGTTTCAGCTTTAGCATCATTCCTTCCAAAGAAATCCCAGGGCTGATCTCCTTCAGAATGGACTGATTGGATCTCCTTGCACGCCAAGGGACTCTCAAGAGTCTTCTCCAACACCACAGTTCAAAAGCATCAATTCTTTGGCGCTCAGCTTTCCTCACAGTCCAACTCTCACATCCATACATGACCACTGGAAAAACCATAGCCTTGACTAGACGGACATTTGTTGGCAAAGTAATGTCTCTGCTTTTCAATATGCTATCTAGGTTGGTCATAACTTTCCTTCCAAGGAGTAAGCGTCTTTTAATTTCATGGCTGCAGTCACCATCTGCAGTGATTTTGGAGCCCAAAAAAGATAAAGTCTGACACTGTTTCCACTGTTTCCCCATCTATTTCCCATGAAGTGATGGGACCAGGTGCCGTGATCTTCGTTTTCTGAATCTTGAGTTTTAAGCCAACTTTTTCACTCTCCTCTTTCACCTTCATCAAGAGGCTTTTTGTTCCTCTTCACTCTCTGCCATAATGCTGGTGTCATCTGCATATCTGAGATTATTGATATTTCTCCCAGCAATCTTGATTCCAGCTTGTGCTTCTTTCACTTATCATTGCTGCTGCTACTGCTGCTAAACTGCTTCAGTTGTGTCTGACTCTATGTGACCCCATAGACGGCAGCCCACCAGGCTCTCTGTCCCTGGGATTCTCCAGTCAAGAACACTGGAGTGGGTTGCCATTTCCTTCTCCAATGCATGAAAATGAAAAGTGAAAGTGAAAAGTGGAAGTGAAGTCATTCAGTCGTGCCCGACTCTTAGCAACCCCATGGACTGCAGCCTACCAGGCTCCTCCGTCCAAGGGATTTTCCAGGCACGAGTACTGGAGTGGGGTGCCATTGCCTTCTCTGCCACTTATCATTAGCAGAATGTAAATCAAAACTATAATGAGATACTACCTTATACACATCAGTATGGCTACTATTAAAAGAACAGAAAGCAACACATGTTGGTGAGGATATGATGACATTGGAATACTTGTATAATATTAGCAGGGATGTAAAATGGTATAGCTACTGTGAGAAGTGATATAGCTAGCTGTATGGTGATTCCTCAAAAATTTAAAAATAGAATTAGCATATGATTCACTAATTCCACTTCTGGATATTTATCCCAAAGAATTGAAAGTGGGATATTGCAGAGATATTTGTACACGTGTTGATAGCATCATTGTTCACAGTAGCTCAAATGTAGAAGCAACCGAAGTGCCCAGAGACAGATGAATAGATAAGCAAAACGTGATTCATGCATAAAATGGAATATTACATAGTCTTAAAAAAGAAGGAAATTCCACAATGTGTGGCAACACGGATAAATCTTGAGAACATTATGCTAAGTGAAATAAGCCAATCACAGAAGGACAAATACTGTATGGTTCCACTTAAATAAGATACTTAAAGTAGTTAAATTGTTAGAGACAGAAAGTAGAATAGTGGTTGCCAGGAGCTGGAGAAAGGGGAGAATGGGGAGTTATTGTTTACCGGGCCTAGAGTTTCAGTTATACCAAGATGAAAAAAGTTATTGGGATGGATGTTGGTGACGGCTGCATGAGACTGTGAATCTAGTCAAACCTCTAAATGATACACTTTAAAATGGTTAAATGGTGAACTTTATGTTATGTGTATATACCACCATAAACTATTTTAAAAGAAGGAAATGCTGATGACATGGATTTGAAGACATTATGCTAAGTGACTTAAGCCATACATAAAAGGGGAAATATTATATGGTTTCAGTCACATAAAGTACCTAGAGCACTCAATCCATAGAGACATGAAGTAGAATGTTGGTTTCCAGGGGATGGAGAGGAGTCAGTATTCAAAGGGTACAGAGTTTCAGTACTGTTTGAAAGAGTATTGAAAAGGATACCAAAAGGTATCCATTTGGGAAGATGGAAAAGTTCAGGAGGTGATTATGGCTGACGATGGTGATTTTGGCTCTTGACAATAAGAATATACTTAATGCCACTGAACTGTATGCCTAAAAATGATCTAAATGGTAAATTTCAAACATGGGAGTAACATAAATGTCCATTGACAGAAGAATGGATAAAGATGTGGTACATGTATACAAGGGAATATTACCCAGCCATTAAAAAGAATGGAATAATGCCATTTGCAGCAGCATGGATGGACCTAGACAGTGTCATACTGAGTGCAGTAAGTCAGACAGAGAAGGAGAAATATCATATGACACCCCCTTTTATGTGGAATCTAAAAAGAAATGATACAAATGAACTTACAAAAGAGAAAGAGACTCACAGACTTAGAAAATGAACTTACAGTTGCTGGGGGTAAGGGATAGTTAGGGACTTTGGAAAGGTCATGCTCACACTGCTGTATTTAAAATGGATAACCAACAAAGACTTATTGTAAAAGACATGGAATTCTGCTCAATGTTATGTGCCAGGCTGACTGGGAGAGGAATTTGGGGGAGAATAAATACAAGTATATGTATGGCTGAGTCCCTTTGCTGTTCACCTGAAACTATCACAGCATTGTTAATTGGCTCAACACCAATACAAAATGTTTTTGGTGTTAAAAAAATAAATGGTAAGTTTCATGTTATGTTATATTTTACAAAATAATACAGTATACTAACGCATATATATGGAATTTAGAAAGATGGTAACGATGACCCTATATGCGATACAGCAAAAGAGACACAGATGTATAGAGCAGACTTTTGGACTTTGTAGGAGAAGAAGAGGGTGGGATGATCTGAGAGAATAGCATTGAAACATGTATATTATCATATGTGAAACAGATCGCCAGTCCAGGTTCAATGCATGAGACAGGGTGCTCAGGGCTGGTGCACTGGGATGACCCTGAGGGATGGGATGGGGAGCGGGGGGGTGGTTCAGGATGGGAACACATATACACCCATGGCTGATTCATGTCAATGTATGGCAAAAACCACTACAATATTGTAAAGTAATTAGCCTCCAATTAAAATAAATTTTTTTAAAAAGTAAGTAAAAAAGATATGAGTTTTAAATTTTGATTAAGCTTTAAAAATTATTCCTAGAAGTTCTGTTTGGTTCTATTTTAAATTTTCTATGTCAGTTTTATACTTTCCTATTCTCTGCAGATATTTTTTAAGCTTTAAATATCTTTTAACATCATAGACACAGTTATTTTGTAATCTGTGTCTTATGTTTTTAACACTGGACTTTTTTGTAGGTCAGTTTCTGCTGCCCATTGTTTCTGCTGGCTCTCACTGTCGTGTGTTTTTCCTTATGGGGTTGGTTATTTTTTATTGTATGCTGCTCATTTTCCTTGCAAAAATATTTGTGAGATGAAATGCTTTCTTTCAGAATTTGCATTTGTTTCTGCAAGTTGTCTGGGGTTACTGCCAGCCAAAGGCCACTTTAAACCAAATTCACTTTTGAGCTTACTTTGGGATCTCCATAAACGTCTACTTATGACTACAAATTTTTAGAGGATTCCCTCTTTCTATTCTGCTCAGTGCCTCAGCAACTCTCATTTAGTTTGCTAATTCATCTTTTTTCCTGAAAGTAGCTTTTCAGGTTCGTAGAATACTGTGGGAGATTCTCCTATTACACTTTTGACTTTTGCCCCTTCACCATCAAGAGACCAAACAAAGTTCAGGTTTGCTTGGATCAAAAAATGCACTTGGAGCAAAAACAACTCCAGTACTGCTCTCACTGCTCTAGGTATCAATCCCTATTTCCTTAGACTTTTGTACTGTTAATTCTTTACTACTAGGTTGAAACATAAGGAATTATTATTAGTTGGCCATTTTTTGGCTGTCACAAGGTGAATCTAGTAAATATAATATTTAGCCAAATTTTGGATATTTCTTCTGTTTTATCCAACATTTTAAATTGTCTTCAGCAGGAAGATTGGCCTGAATAACCTAGTCTGCCAAATTCCCAGAAATGGAGTCTATCTTTCAGCTGTCCCTGATGATGCTTGTGGGAAGACTTCCCTTTCCAAAGCCAGCTCACTCATGTGTAATCTCTGGAAACTTTCTCCTACGGATTATCTCCTTACTTGGGTGATCACAATTTCTCTGTTTCAGCTAATTCCTTCTTTTCTGCCTTTTTTGGTTAATAGTTTATGTTGCTTTCTTCACAAGAAAACTTTTTCAGCAAGTGGGAATGACCTTCTCTTTCTCACAATGCACCTTCTAGTCACTGGAGAGAGTAAAGCAGGAAAGAGAAAGATGACAAAAAACCAGAAATAGATGAAAAAGGAAACACAGCTGAAAGGCAAAAAAGGCTGTTATGAAAGGCTAATGTGAATAAAATCCAGGACTACGGCCATGTTGTTGGTTAACAGCAGCCAGTTCCATTTGGAGCAGAATCACAGGAAAAAGATCTCCAAAAAAGAAACAAAATTGAGAGATTACTGGATGTGTACTGGATGTGTGTAAACATTTTGAGAGGAGAATTATCAGAAGTGAAGCTAGTGAATAACTAAACAAAATAATGACAACATACCTACACGTACTTCTAAACAAACAAACAAAATATAAAGCCATTATAAACTCTGGTAAAAATTAAAGCAGTAAGTAAAGAAAAGATGGTCATAATCATTGTGCACATGGCTCATCTATAAATAATATTTACAAAGCCATGACTATGAATATGGAAATTGGTTTACTGTGAAAAAAACTATATTAAGACAATGGGGGAATGTACACATAGTTGAGGGGTGGTGTGAAGTGAAAGTGAAAGTCATGTCCGTCTCTCTGTGACCCCATAGACTATACAGTCCATGGAATTCTCCAGGCCAGGATACTGGAGTGGGTAGCCTTTCCCTTCTCCAGGGGATCTTCCCAACCCAGGGATCAAACCTAGGTCTCATGCATTGCAGGCAGATTCTTTACCAGCTGAACAACAAGGGAAGGCCACGAATGCTGGAGTGGGTAGCCTATCCTTTCTCCAGGGGCTCCTTCTGACCCAGGAATTGAACCGGGGTCTCCAGCATTGCAGGCGGATTCTTTACTAACTGAGCTATGAGGGAAGTGGGAGGTTTCAGTTCAGTTCAGTCACTCAGTCGTGTTCGACTCTTTGTGACCCTATGAATCGCAGCATGCCAGGCCTCCCTGTCCATCACCAACTCCCGGAGTTTACTCAAACTCACGTCCATTGAGTCAGTGATGCCATCCAGTCATCTCATCCTCTGTCGTCCCCTTCTCCTCCTGCCCCCAATCCCTCCCAGCATCAGAATCTTTTCCAATGAGTCAGTTCTTGGCATGAGGTGGCCAAAGTACTGGGGTTTCAGCTTTAGCATCATTCCTTCCAAAGAACACCCAGGGCTGATCTCCTTTAGAATGGACTGGTTGGATCTCCTTGCTGTCCAAGGGACTCTCAAGAGTCTTCTCCAACACCACAGTTCAAAAGCATCAATTCTTTCGTGCTCAGCTTTCTTTATAGTCCAACTCTCACATCCATACATGACCACTGGAAAAACCAAAGCCTTGACTAGATGGACCTTTGTTGGCAAAGTAATGTCTCTGCTTTTGAATATGCTATCTAGGTTGGTCATAACTTTCATTCCAAAGAGTAAGCATCTTTTAATTTCATGGCTGCAATCACCATCTGCAGTGATTTTGGAGCTCAAAAAAATAAAGTCTGACACTGTTTCTCCATCTATTTCCTATGAAGTGATGGGACCAGATGATATGATCTTCGTTTTCCAAATGTTGAGCTTTAAGCCAACTTTTTCACTCTCCTCTTTCACTTTCATCAAGAGGCTTTTTAGTTCCTCTTCACTTTCTGCCATAAGGGTGGTGGCATCTGCATATCTGAGGTTATTGATGTTTCTCCTGGCAATCTTGATTCCAGCTTTTGCTTCCTCCAGCCCAGCGTTTCTCACGATGTACTCTGCATATAAATTAAATAAGCAGGGTGACAGTATACAGGCTTGATGTATTCCTTTTCCTATTTGGAACCTGTCTGTTGTTCCATGTCCAGTTCTAACTGTTGCCTCCTGACCTGCATATAGGTTTCTCAAGATGCAGGTCAGGTGGTCTGGTTTTCCCATCTCTTTCAGAATTTTCCACAGTTTATTATGATCCACACAGTCAAAGGCTTTGGCATAGTCAATAAAGCAGAAATAGATGTTTTTCTGGAACTCTCTTGCTTTTTCAATGATCCAGCGGATGTTGGCAATTTAAGAGACTTAAATTCTTGTTTTCCATTTGGGGAAGTGAATAAGTACTATCTAAATCAGTGCAGATGGTGATTGCAGCCATGAAATTAAAAGACGCTTACTCCTTGGAAGGAAAGTTATGACCAATCTAGATAGCATATTAAAAAGCAGAGACATTACTTTGCCAGCAAAGGTCCGTCTAGTCAAGGCTATGGTTTTTCCAGTGGTCATGTACAGATGTGAGAGTTGGACTGTGAAGAAAGCTGAGCCCTGAAGAACTGATGCTTTTGAACTCTGGTACTGGAGAAGACTCTTGAGAGTCCCTTGAACTGCAAGGAGATCAAGAAGATCCAACCAGTCCATCCTAAAGGAGATCAGTCCTGGGTGTTCATTGGAAGGACTGATGCTGAAGCTGAAACTCCAATACTTTGGCCACCTGATGCAAAGAGCTGACTCATTGGAAAAGACCCTGATGCTGGGAAAGATTGAGGGCAGGAGGAGAAGGGGACAACAGAGGATGAGGTGGTTGGATGGCATCACTGACTCAATGAACATGGCTTTGGGTGGACTCCGGGAGTTGGTGATGAACAGGGAGGCCTGGCATGCTGCGATTCATGGGTTCACAAAGATTTGGACATGACTGAGTGACTGAACTGAACTGAATTGAAACCTAAAATATAAAAATGATTAACAATATTATAAATACAAATCCTTTGTATTTCTGCATTGTCTTTGTAACCTCTCCTTTTTCATTTCTAATTTTGTTGATTTGATTCTTCTCTCTCTCTCTTTTTTTTCTTTTGATGAGTTTGGCTAAAAGTTTGTCAATTTTGTTTATCTTCTCAAAAACCAGCTTTTACTTTTGTTAATCTTCACTACTGTTTCTTTTTGTCTTTCATTTATTTCTTCTCTGAGCTTGATGATTTCTTTCCTTCTGCTAATTTTGGGGTTTTTTTATTCTTCTTTTCCCAATTGTTTAGGTGTAAAGTAAGGCTTTAAACCTAAAGCCTTTATTTGATACTTTTCCTGTTCCTTGAGATAGGGTTGTATTGCTATAAACTTCCTTCTTAGAACTGCTTTTGCCTGCATCCCATAGGTTTTGAGTTGTTGTATTTTCATTGTCATTTGTTTCTAGGAATTTTTTTCCCTTTTGATTTCTTCAGTAACTTTATTTATATCAGTTTATATTTATTTATATTTATATATATTTATATATCTTTATTTATATTTATATCAGTTCATTATTTAGAAAAGTATTGTTTAATTTCCATGTGTTTGTGTTTTTTACAGTTTTTTTTTTCATAGTTGATATCTAGTCTCATAGCATTGTGGTCAAAAAAGATGCCTGATATGATTTCAATTTTCTTAAGTTTACTGAGGCTTGATTTGTGACCCAAGATGTGATATATCTTGGAGAATGTTCCGTGTGCACTTGAGAAGAAGGTGTATTCTTTTACATTTGGATGCAGTGTCTTGAAGATATCAATGAAATTCATCTGAGCTAATGTATCATTTAAGACTTGTGTTTCCTTAAAATTAATTTCTGTTTGATGATCTGTCCATTGGTATAAGTGGGGTATTAACGTCTCCTACTATTATTGTGTTACTGTCAATGTCTCCTTTTATCTCTATTAGTGTTTGTCTTATGTATTGAGGTGCTCCTGTGTTGGGTGCACAGATATTTACAATTGTTATGTCTTCCTCTTGGACTGATCCCTTGATCATTATGTAGTGTGCTTCCTTATATCTTGTAATATTCTTTATTTTAAGGTCTTTTTTTTTTCTGATATGAGGATTGCTACTCCAGCTTTATTTTGATTTCCATTTGCATGGAATATATTTTTCCATTCTCTCACTTTCAGTCTATATGTGTCTTTAGGTCTGAATTGGGTTTCTTGTAGACAGCAATATATGAGTCTTGTTTTTGTATCCAATCTGTGTCTTTTGGTTAGAGCAATTAATCCACTTACATTTAAAGTAACTATTGATATAAACTTATATGCAGAGTACATCATGAGAAACACTGGGCTGGAAGAAGCACAAGCTGGAATCAAAATTGCCAGGAGAAATATCAATAACCTCAGATATGCAGATGACACCAACCTTATGGCAGAAAGTGAAGAGGAACTCAAAAGCCTCTTGATGAAAGTGAAAGAGGAGAGTGAAAAAGTGGGCTTAAAGCTCAACATTCAGAAAATGAAGATCATGGCATCTGGTTCCATCACTTCATGGGAAATAGATGGGGAAACAGTGGAAACAGTGTCAGACTTCATTTTTCTGGGCTCCAAAATCACTGCAGATGGTAATTGCAGCCATGAAATTAAAAGACGCTTACTCCTTGGAAGGAAAGTTATGACCAACCTAGATAGCATATTGAAAAGCAGAGACATTACTTTGCCAGCAAAGGTCCGTCTAGTCAAGGCTCTGGTTTTTCCAGTGGTCATGTATGGATGTGAGAGTTGGACTGTGAAGAAAGCTGAGCACTGAAGAATTGATGCTTTTGAACTGTGGTGTTGGAGAAGACCCTTGAGAGTCCCTTGGACAGCAAAGAGATCCAACCAGTCCATTCTAAAGGAGATCAGCCCTGGGTGTTCTTTGGAAGGAATGACGCTAAAGTTGAAACTCCAGTACTTTGGCCACCTTATGTGAAGAGTTGACTCATTGGAAAAGACTCTGATGCTGGGAGGGATTGGGGGCAGGAGGAGAAGGGGACGACAGAGGATGAGATGGCTGGATGGCATCACCCACTCGATGGACATGAGTTTGAGTAAACTCCAGGAGTTGGTGATGGACAGGGAGGCCTGGCGTGCTGCGATTCATGGGGTCGCAAAGAGTCGGACACAACTGAGTGACTGAACTGAACTGATGTTGCTGTTGTCCTTTTCTTAATTGTTTGTGGTTTCCTTTTGTAAATCTTTTTCTTCTTCTCTTGTATTTCCTGACTATATAAGTCTCTTTAACATTTGTTGTAAATCGAGTTTGGTGGTACTGAATTAATTTAACTTTCAAGTGCTAGTGTTAGTCGCTCAGTCATTTCCGACTCTTTGCGACCCCATGGACTGCAGCCCACCAGGTTCCTGTGTCCATGAGATTTTCCTGGCAAGGATACTGGAGTGGGTTGCCATTTCCTTCTCCAACAAGTTCATGCAACTACCACACAAAAACAGTATTAGTCAAAAGAAAAGCCAATACCCAGCCAAAACACAGTATTCATTTTTTTAATCTATTAAATTGACAACGATTAGCTCATCATTAGTAAGGGTACAAGGAAATGAACGCTAACCTCTGGTGAGGTACAATATTTAGAGGAACAAGTTCCTAACTTTTGACCAGGGTTCTTAACTACATATATTGTACAACATATGTATAGAATGTTTCGTGCAAGCATCTATACCAGAAAAGATAAAACTGAAATACTCAAATATCCAACAATAAGGTACTGCTGAGGTGTGGCAGAGTAGAATACTGTGCAGTTACTAATGTTGCAGACTTTCACTTGTCTGTAAAGCTTTTGATTTCTCCATCAATATTGAATGAGAACCTTGCATGGTAGAGTAATCTTGTTTGTAGATTTTTCCCTTTCAGTACTTTAAATATATCCTGCCATTCCCTTCTGGCCTGCAGAGTTTCTGCTGAATGATCAGCTGTTAAATGTATGGGGTTTTCTTTGTATGTTACTTGTTGCTTTTCCCTTGCTGCTTTTAACATTCTTGCTTTGTGTTTAATCTTTGCTAGTTTGATTAATATGTGTCTTGGGGTGTTTTTCTTTGGGTTTATCCTGTATGGGACTCTTTGAGCTTCTTGGGCTTGATTGACTATTTCCTTTTCCATGTTGGGGAAATTTTCAACTATAATCTCTTCAAAAATTTTCTCATACACTTTCTTTTTCTCTTCTTCTGGGGCTCCTATAATTTGAATATTGGTGCATTTAATATTGTCACGGAGGCCTCTGAGACTATCCTCAGTTCTTTTCATTCTTTTTACCTTATACTGCTTTTTAGCAGCTATTTCCACAACTTTATCTTCCAGCTCATGGATCTGTTCCTCTGCTTCAGATACTCTGCTATTGATTCCTTCTAGAGTATTTTTAATTTCAGTAATTGCATTCTTTGTCTCTCTGTGTTTGTTCTTTAATTCTTCTAGGTCTTTGTTAATTGATTCTTGCATTTTCTCCATTCTATTTTCAAGGTTTCAGATCATCTTTACTATCATTATTCTGAATTCTTTTTCAGGTAGTTTGCCTATTTCCTCTTCATTTATTTGGATTTTGTGTTTCTAGGTTGCTCCTTCATTTGTGCACTATTTCTCTGCCTTTTCATTATTTATTAAGTTATTGTGTTTGAGGTCTCATTTTCCCAGTCTTCAAGGTTGAGTTCTTTCTTCCTTTTGGTTTCTGCCCTGGGAAGATTGGTCCAGTGATTTGTGTAAGCTTCCTGTAGGGCATGACTTGTGCTTGCATTCTGGTGGGAGGAGGTGAGTTTTTTTTTGTTTTTTTTTTTTTTTTTTTTTTATCCGATGGGCAGGATTGAGTGAGTCTGCTGATGTGTGGGTTTGCATTTTTGTCTTGTTTGTTATTTGGATGCGGCATCTTGCACAGGATACTACTGGCAATTGGGTGATGCTGGGTCTCGTATACAAATGGTTGCCTTTGTGGGAGTTCTCACTATTTGATACTCCCTAGAGTTAGGAGTTCTCTGGTAGTCTAGGGTCTTGGAGTTAGTGCTCCCACTCCAAAGGCTCAGGGCTTGGTCTCTGGCCAGGAATTGAAATTGTAATTCCACAGGTGCTTTGTAATGGCATTAAATGGAATTAAAATAAATACCCCAAAACAAAAAACAAAAGATGCACCTCAGAAAAATGGCAATTGCAAAATCAGGCAAATAATAGCTGAAATAATGGAATATACATGCATAAGCAAAATCGAAACAGTCCAAAAATAAATAAATAAATAAAGCACAATAGATTGACCCAGCAAACAAAGGAAACGAAAATGATATCCACCAGTTAAAGACAAAATTAACTAAAGCACAAACTGGAAACCAAAACTAAAGCAAGGTGCCAACTGGGGAATAAAGCAATGAAAACAAAACAAATTAACAAATATGGTGAGAAAAAGAAAGAAAGAAAGAATAGAAATGCAAAGTTAAATAGAGGTAGATAAAGATTTATATATATTAAAGATTAACTGCAAGGGGAAAAGGAGTCTGCCTAGTTGATCATGTGGATTTAATCTGTAGCTTATACAGCTGGTGGGAAGGTTTTGGGTCTTCTTCCTTAGCCACAGTGCCCCTGGGTTTCAATTGTGGTTCATCCAAACCCCTGTGGATGATCCATCTCTGCATGAGGATCATCCACAGGGGTTTGCTCCTGAGGCTGCCCTGGAGGACTTGTGTCTTCTCCAGTGAGTGCCAGGTGTAAGGGTGGTGCAGCTTCTTGGGACTCAAGGGCCCTGGCAGCACAAGGTACTCAGGGGAGTTGGCAGCAAGGGCAGCAGGAAATATGGTGCTCTAGAAGGGTATGGCAACCAACTCCAGTATTCTTGCCTGGAGAATCCCCCAGAAAGAGAAGCCTGGCAGGCCACAGTCCACAGGGTCTCAAAAAGTTGAATACATCTGAAATGATTCTGCATGTACAGACACAGGACTTTTTTCTAGCCTGTGGTAGCTCTGCCCCAGTGAGGACTGAGTGTGAGGGTGTCACAGCTGCTTGGGTCGCGGGGACCTTGGTGGTGCCAAGTATGCAGGGACACAGACTGCCTCAGCTACAGAAGGTATGGCCCTCTCAGAATCTTTTTCCAGCCTCTGGCAGCTGGTGATCAGAGGCCTCTTTGGATAGTCCTTTTCCATGGCTCTGCCTGTTCAGGCATTTAAAGAGGTCCCTTGCCTGGGGTCCTTCTCTGTTGCTCGGTGAGTCAGACATATAAAGGGGCTCCCCTTGTCTGGGGTTCTACTCTGGTGTTTCCATGCATCAGGCAATTGAGGGGCCAGCCTCTCTATTGTTCAGCGCTGGCGCTGGCATGTGGGTAGAGATAGGCTCTCCCAGTGATGGCTCCACCCCCTACATGTGACTCAGCAGCCATTGCTTCCATGGCTGCCTGGCTTTCCTCCACAGGCATTTCCCACCACAATCTCCTCCCTCACATCCCCTTGGGCTGTCTCCCCGCAGTCAACAGCAGATCTTTCCCTGGGATTGCTCCACAATCCCTACACTCCAGCTCCCAGCCACTGTGCTTTCTAGGGGACCTGCATCCCTGTCTGGGTATGGCTGCAGCTAGGATTGTCTGTGTGATTCTCAATCCATTTAAGCTGCCACAGATCAGTTGCTTCACTCTCAGCCTAAAATGTTTCTCCTCTAACCCAAGCAATTGCCCCAACGTGGGGATCGACCCCTGCTTCATTTCCCCCACCTGCTGAGTGAAGGTCCAGTCCAACTATCCTGTTTTTCTACCTCGTTCCTTCATCCTACCCACTTTTGTGTGGTTGTATATATTTTTTTCAGGTGGTCAAGTACTCCTGCCTGCTCTCAGCTGATGTTCTGCAAGCATTCCTGTCAGAAGGTGTATTCCT
The DNA here is from genome assembly GCF_029407905.1 of Bubalus kerabau. Taxonomy (NCBI): domain Eukaryota; kingdom Metazoa; phylum Chordata; class Mammalia; order Artiodactyla; family Bovidae; genus Bubalus; species Bubalus kerabau. The sequence continues at coordinate 6,644,065 of NC_073642.1, read as the reverse complement.
GATGTATCTGTGGAAAGAGATGTACTCCATGTCCATCTACTCCTCCACCATCTTTTTCCCTATGAATTGTTTTTAAACACGTTTTGCCCATTTGTTTTTACTAGTATGTTTTCTTTTATAAACTTATATAATTTGTAATGAGAGCTGTTTTATACATATTACAAATTTTTTCCCCTGTCTTTCTCATCAATAAGCTTTGCAAATAATGTCATTCATGTATAGAAGTTTTGAAAATTGTAAATAGTAGTTAAATCTGCTAGTGTCTTCTTTTATATCTAATGGATTTGGGATCCTGCTTAGAAAAACTTTTTGCATATCAAATATGAAGATATGTCCTTATATTTATACTTTAATACTTTTAAATTCTATTTTTAAGCATTTTATTCTTTAATCAAATTGGATTCTATTTTTATAAACAGTGATGGATTAAGGATCTATGTAGTTTATCTGTGAAGTGAAGTGAAAGTTGCTCAGTCGTATCTGACTCTTTGTGACCCCATGGATTATATAGTCCATGGAATTCTCCAGGCCAGAATACTGGAGTGGGCAGCCTTTCCCTTCTCCAGGGGATTTTCCCAACCCAGGGATCAAACCCAGGTCTCCTGCATTACAGGCAGATTCTTTACCAGCTGAGCCATAAAGGAAGCCCAAGAATACTGGAGTGGGTAGCCTATCCCTTCTCCAGCAGATCTTCCCACCCCAGGAATTGAACCAGGGCCTCCTGCATTGCATGTGGATTCTTTACCAACTGAGCTATCAGGAAAGCCCACAGCAGGACTTTATCCATTTTAAATATAGTGAGTAGTGTACATGTTCATCTGAAACTCCCTAATTATCTCTTCCCCTCATCCCTCCCCCACTGGCAACCATGTTTGTTCTCTAAGTCTGTGAGGCCTGTAAATAAGCTCACTTGTAGCATTTCTTTTTAGCTTCTACATATAAGGAATGTCATATGATGTTTCTCCTGCTCTGTCTTACTTCACTCAGTATGAGTCTTTAGGTCAATCCATGTTGCTGCAAATAGCATGTTTCATTCTTTTTGATGTTGTTTGGTTGCTAAATCATGTTGGAGTCTTTGTGTCCCCATGCTGCTGCTGCTGCTAAGTCACTTCAGTCGTGTCTGACTCTGTATGACCCCATAGATGGCAGACCACCAGGCTTCCCGTCCCTGGGATTCTCCAGGCAAGAGCACTGGAGTGGGTTGCCATTTCCTTCTCCAGGGCATGAAAGTGAAAAGTGAAAGTGAAGTCATTCAGTCGTGTCCAGCTCTTTGCGATCCCATGGACTGTAGCCCACCAGGCTCCTCCGTCCATGGGATTTTCCAGGCAAGAGTACTGGAGTGGGGTACCATTGCTTTCTCCGTTGTGACCCCATGGACTGCAGCATATCAGGTTTCCCTGTGGTATTGCTGATCCTGCCCACAGCACCAGTTGTCTTGCTGTTCACACTGTCTGCACTGTTCGTGATGCCAGGATAGGCTAGGTGTGAACTAAGAGGCTGGAAGAAGACTCAAGGAGCCGCAGGAACTAGAGACACGTTTATTCTCTCCTGGCTGATGCAGCATCCATAACACAGTCTCTCTCATAGCTGATGCAGCAGCCATAATAACAGACACCCTACATTCTCTTCTCTCATGACTGACCCAACGGATGCAGCCATGATGCAGCAGTAATACTCACCGCTTTGTAGATGGAGCTCACGTATCCGTACCACACGCAAAACCTGTGACCAAGCAAGTACCTCGTCATGCGCTTGCACAGTGCTATAAGTGACCTCAGCTGTTACATAGTCATTATTTACAAAACGTGGGGTGAGAGAGCTGACCACTCCATCTTGGGTAACTTGCTCTCCCCGCACTCCACCCCTTCAGGGTCTCTCGCCTCACATTCTATGCAGTCCATCTTCTGTGATATTTCCTCGGAGAGTGACACTGACCCTTGGATTAGCATCTTGTAACAGCAATAGCTATAACCACAAGCAGTTACATCCCCAATACAGAGCAGAAACCAATGCTAGGTATCACCTGGGACGCATGTTGCAGCCTTTGCCCTCACGGGGCTAGAAGAGCCACCCACTGCATGTGGAGTGCCTTTATCTTCCAAGGCCAAGTCCAGTCCACTGTCTGTCCTTGTGAGATTGCAGGAAAGCCTCCACAGGGGCAACTGCACCTCTGTGGAGCTTTTTCATTAGGGACCAGCAAACCCTCCACAGGCACCAGGCTGTTCGCGCTTCTCTTTCTGCTGTACAACAGGCCTCACTGCCCAGTGGGGACCCGCAGTTGCATAATGTTCATTATCACCACCGCCACTTACTGTCTCGCTGTCAGAGAGGCTGTGTTCTTTAGAGTCACGGGGTCCTTGCTCTAACGCCAGTATATGTTGCTCTAGTTCTTCCAAGTGTCTCTGCACATTGTGTACTGGTATGGCATTGCATAGGGCACCATCCATATTCGCCACCAGGGCAGTCAGGAAGATCCTTCCCACGGTTCCAGTGCAGTCTGTGCCGCCTTGTTTGGCAAACAGGAACTCATTGCCTGTACGCCTTTTCAAAGCTATCTGGTGAACCGTCCACCACCTCCCAGTCTTCCACCGGAACCCATGCTGAGAGGATTGCAGTCACATGGTACCAAATGCTACCACACGTGGTGGCCACTGGCTTCCTCCATTCAGTGGAGCCTCAGGCTCCCCACCCGCTGGGTATCCTGCGGACTACACCAATTGTACTGCTGATCCTGCTCACAGTGCCAATTGTCTTGCAGTTCACAAGGTCCACACTACTCATGAGGCTAGGGTAGGCAAGACTTGAGCTAAGAGGCTGGAAGGAGACTTGGGGAGCATAGGAATGCAGACACATTTATTCTCTCTTGGCTGACGCAGCAGCCATAATAATAGACACCCTATATTCTCTCCTATCGTGGCTGACCTAACACACACAGCCCTGATGCAGCAGTAATGCCCCTCACTTTATGGGTAGAACTCACATATCCATACTGCATACAAAACTCGTGACCAAGTGAGTACCTTCTGATGTGCATGTGCAGTGCTATAAATGATTTCAGCTGTTACATAGTCGTTATTTACAAAATGTGGAATGAGAAAGCCTGAACACGCCATCTTGGCCAATTTGCTCTCTCCCCAAACCTGTCCTTCACTGTCTCCTGGGGCTTGCTCAAACTCATGTCCACTGAATCAGTGATGCTATCTAACCATCTCATCCTCTGTCACCCCCTTCTCCTTTTGCTTTCAATCTCTTCCAGCATCAGGGTCTATTCCTGTGAGTCAGCTCTTCACATCAGGTGGCGAAAGTATTGGAACTTCAACATCAGTCCTTCTAATGAATATTCAGGGTTGATTTCCTCTAGGATTGAGTGGTTTGATCTTGCAGTCCAGGAGACTCTCAAGAGTCTTCTCCAGCACCACAATTAGAAAGCAGAAATTCTTCAGCTCTCAGCCTTATTTATGGTCTCTCACATCCGTACACAACTACTGGAAAAACCATAGCTTTGACTATACAGACTTTTGTCAGAAAAGTGATATTTTTAATACACTGTCTAGGTTTGTCATAACTTTTCTTCCAAGGAGCAAGCATCTTTTAATTTCATGGCTGCTGTCACTGTCTGCTGTGACTTTGGAACCCAAGAAAATAAAAATAAAATCTGCCACTGTTTCCTATTTTTCCCCATGTATTTGCCATGGGGTGATGGGACCAGATGCCATAATCTTCATTTTTTGAATGTTGAGTTTTAAGCCAGTTTTTTCACTTTCCTCTTTAATCCCCACCAAGAGGCTCTTTAGTTCCTCTTCTCTTTCTGCCATAGGTGTCATCTGCCTACCTGAGGTTGTTGATATCTTGCCTGGCAATCTTGACTCCAGCTTGTGATTCATCCACTCTTTTCATTTCTCATGATGTACCCTACGTAGAAGTTAAATAAGCAGGGTGACAATATACAGCCTTGACATACTCCTTTCCAAATTTGGAACCAGTCCATTGTTCCATGTCCGGTTCTAACTGTTGTGTCTTGACCTGCATATAGGTTTGTCCGGAGACAGGTAAAATGATCTGGTATTCCCATCTCTTTAAGAATTTCCTACAGTTTGTTGTGATCCACACAGTCAAAGGCAGAAGTAGGTGCTTTTCTGCAATGCCCTTGATTTTTCCATGATCCAGCAGATGTTGGCAATTTGATCTCTGGTTCCTCTGCCTTTTCTAAATTCAGCTTGTGTATATGGAATTTCTCAGTTCATGTACTGTTTAAGCATAGCTTGAAGAATTTTGAGCATTATCTTGCTAGCATGTGAAATGAATGTAGTTGTATGGTAGTTGAAACAATCTTTGGCATTGCCTTTCTTTGGGATTGCAATAAAAACTGACCTTTTGCATTCCTTTTCCCAAAACCCATTGCTGCGTTTTCCAAATTTGCTGACATGATGAGTATAGCACTTTAACAGCATTATCATTTAGGATTTTAAATAGCTCATCTGGAATTCTATCACCTCTACTAGCTTTGTCTGTAGGAATGCTTCCTAAGGTCCACTTGACTTCACACTCCAGGGTGTCTGGCTCTAGGTGCATGACCACACCATTATGGTTATCTGGGTCACCAAGATCTTTTTTGTATACTTCTTCTGTGTATTCTTGCCACCTCTTCTTAATCTCTCCTGTTTCTGTCTTTTATTGTGCCCAGGCTGGTGGGAAATGTTCTCTTGATGTCTACCATTTTCTTGAAGAGATCTCTAGTCTTTCCCATTCTATTTCTTTCTTCTATTTCTGTGCATTTGTTCACTTAAGAAGGCTTTCTTATTGCTCCTTACTATTCTCTGGAACTCTGCATTCAGTTGGGTATATCTTTCCCTTTCTCCTTTGCCTTTCACTTCTTTCCTCAGGTATTTGTAAGGCCTTCAGATTATCATTTTGCCTTCTTGCATTTCTTTTTCTTTGGGATGGTTTTGGTCCCTGCCTCCTGTACAATGTTACGAACCTCGGTCCATAATTCTTCAGGCATTCTGTCTACCAGATGTAATCCCTTGAATCTCTTTGTCATCTCCACTGTATAATCACAAGGGATTTAATTTAGGTCATACCTGAATGGCCTAGTGGTTTTCCCTATTTTCTTCAATTTAAGCCTGAATTTTGCAATAAAGAATTTGTTATCTGAGCCACAGTCAGCACTGTGATCTTGTTTTTGCTGACTGTGTAGAGCTTTTCCATCTTTGGCTGCAAAGAACATAATCAATCTGATTTTGGTATTAACCATCTGGTCATGTCCATGTGTAGAGTCATCTCTTGTGTTGTTGGAAGAGGGTGTTTGCTATGACCAGTGTGTTCTCCTGGCAGAATGTTAGCCTTTGCCTGACTTCATTTTGTACTCCAAGGACAAATTTGCCTGTTACTCCCATATTTCTTGACTTCCTACTTTTGGATTCTAATCCCCTATGATGAAAAAGACATCTTTTTTTGGTGTTAGCTCTAGAAGGTCTTGTAGGTCTTCACAGAACTGTTAGACTTCAGCTTCTTTGGCATTAGTGTTTGGGGAATAGACTTGGATTACTGTGATGTTGAATGGTTTATCTTGGACAGGAACCAAGATTATTCTCTAGTTTTTGAGATTGCTCCCAACTAATGCATTTTGGACTTTTTTGTTGACTCTGAGGGCTACTTCATTTCTTCTAAGTGATTCTTACCCACAGTAGTGAATACAACGGTCATCTGAATTAAATCCTCCCATTCCTATCTGCTTTAGTTCCCTGATTCCTAAGATGTCGATGTTCAGTCTTGACATCTGCTGGACCACATCCAATTTACCTTGATTCCTAGACCTAACATTCTAGGTTCCTGTACAATATTGTTCTTTATGGCATCAGACTTGACTTTACCACAGACATACAGACACATCCACAACTGAGCATCATTTCTGCTTTAGCCCAGCCTCTTCATTTTCCCAGAGCTCTTTATCTGCTCTCCCCCAGTATCATGGACACCTATGGACCTGGGGGGCTCAGTTTCTGGTGTCATATCTTTTTGCTTTTTCATACTGTTCAGGGGGTTCTTGAGGCTAGAATTAAGTGGTTTTCCATTCCCTTCTTCAGTGGACATGTTTTGTCAAAACTCTCCACCATGACCCGTCCATCTTGGGTGGCCCTGCATGGCATGGCTCATAGCTTCATTGAGTTACACAAGGCTGTGATGCGTGTGGCTAGCATTTGGCTAGCTTTCTGTGATTGTAGTTTTCATTCTGGAGGTTGTGGTTCTTGCTGCTTCTGTATGCCTTCTGATTATGAGGATAAGAGGCTTGTGTAAGCTTCCTCATGGGAGGGACTGGCTGTGGGGAAACTGGGTCTGCTCTGGTGGTCAGGGCCATGCTCAGTGAATCTTTAATCCAATTTTCTGCCAATGGGTGGGGCTGTATTGCCTTGTTATTTGTTTAGACTGAGGTGGCCCTGGAGCCTGGAGCCTTCAGGCTCCAGGTAGGGCTAAAGGTGACCTCCCAAAGGATTTATGCCAACAAGTGCCTCTCAGGTCTGCTGCTGCCAGTGCCCCTGTCCCCACAGCAGGTCACTGCCAACCTATTCTCCACAGGAGACTCTCAAACACTCACACCAGGCTTCTGTTTAATGGCTAAGTAATATCCCATCGTATATATGTACCACATCTTTATCCACTCCTCTGTCGATGGACGTTTAGGTTGCTTCCATGTCTTGGCTATTATAAACAGTGTTGCAGTGAACATTAGGATGCACGTATCCTTTCAGACCAAGTTTTTCTCTGGATATATAACCATGAGTGGGATTGCAGGGTCGTATGTTAGCTCTATTTTTAGATTTTTAAGGAAACTCCGTACTGTTCTCCATTAGCGGTTATACAAATTTACCTTCCTACTGACAGTCTGGGTTTTTTTGATGATAGCCATTTTGACTGGTGTGAGGTGATATCTCATTATAGTTTTTGTTTGCATTTCCCTAATAATTAGTGATGCTGAATATTTTTTCTTATACCTCTTGACTATCTGTATGTCTTTTTTAGAGAAGTGTCTATTTATGTCTTCTGCCCATTTTTTGATTGGGTTGTTTGTTTTGATGATGTTAAGCCTCATAAACTGTAAATTTTGGAAACTAATCCCTTGTTGGTCACATCATTTGTGAATACTCTCTCCCAATCTGTGGGTTGTCTTTTAATTTTTTGTGTTGTTTCCTTTGCTATGTAAAAGGTTTTGAATTTAAGTAGGTCCCATTTGTTTATTTTTTACTTTATTTCCATTATTCTGGGGGACAGATCAAAAAAGATATTGCTGTAATTCATGTCAGAGAGTGTGCTGCTTATGTTTTCCTCTAGGAGTTTTATAGTGTCTTGTCCAACATTTAGGTCTTTAGTCCATTTTGAGTTTATTTTTGTGTATGGTGTTAAATAATGACTAATTTAATTTGTTTACAAATAGCTGTCCAGTATTCCCAGCACCATTTGTTGAAGATATTATATTTCCAACATTCTGTAGTCTTCCCTCCTTTGTCATAGATTAATTGACCATAAGTGCCTGGGTTTATTTCTGGGCTTTCTACCCTGTTCTGTTGATCTATATTTCTATTTTTGTGAAAGTACTATACTGTTTTGATGACTATACATTTGTAGTATAGTCTGAACTGAAGGATTCCTGAGTCCTCCAGGGATTCCTGACTTCAGACTAGATATTTTATTATTTTTGTTCTAATGGTAAATGGAATTGCTTCTTGAATTTCTCTTTTTGACTTTTTGTTGTTAGTGTATAGAAATGCAATAGGTGTATGTGTGTTAATTTTGTAAACTGAAACTTTACCAAATTCACTGATGTACTTTAGTAGGACTTCAAAAACTATGCTAAATTAAAGTGGCAAGAATGGACATTCTTGTCTTGTTCTTGTTCTTAGAGGAAATGCTTTCAGCTTCTTACCGTTGAGGATGATATTAACTGTAGGCTTGTTATATATGGCCTTTATTATGTCCCCTATGCCCACCCTTATGGCAGAAAGTGAAGAGGAACTCAATAGCCTCTTGATGAAAGTGAAAGTGGACAGTGAAAAAGTTGGCTTAAAGCTCAACATTCAGAAAACGAAGCTCATGGCATCCAGTCCCACCACTTCATGGGAAATAGATGGGGAAACAGTGGAAATAGTGTCAGACTTTATTTTTCTGGGCTCCAAAATCACTACAGATGGTGACTGCAGCAATGAAATTAAAAGACGCTTACTCCTTGGAAGGAAAGTTATGACCAACCTAGATAGCATATTCAAAAGCAGAGACATTACTTTGCCAACAAAGGTCCATCTAGTCAAGGCTATGGTTTTTCCTGTGGTCATGTATGGATGTGAGGGTTGGACTGTGAAGAAGGCTGAGCACCGAAGAATTGATGCTTTCGAACTGTGGTGTTGGAGAAGACTCTTGAGAGTCCCTTGGACTGCAAGGAGATCCAACAAGTCCATTCTGAAGGAGATCAGCTCTGGGATTTCTTTCGAAGCAATGATGCTAAAGCTGAAACTCCAGTACTTTGGCCACCTCATGGGAAGAGTTGACTCATTGGAAAAGACTCTGATGCTTGGAGGGATTGGGGGTAGGAGGAGAAGGGGATGACAGAGGATGAGCTGGCTGGATGGTATCACTGACTCCATGGACGTGAGTCTAAGTGAACTCCGGGAGTTGGTGATGGACAGGGAGGCCTGGCGTGCTGCGATTCATGGGGTTGCAAAGAGTCGGACACGACTGAGTGACTGATCTGATCTGATCTGATGCACACTTTCTGGAGGATTTTTTTTTTAAATCATAAATGGGGGTGCTGAATTTTGTCAGAAGCCTTTTCTGTATCTATTGAGTTTATCATATGGTTTTTAGTTTTCCATTTGTTGATGTGGTGTATCACACTGATTAATTTGAGCATATTGAAAAATCCTTGCATCCCTGGGATAAATTCCACTTGATCATGGTATATGATCTTTTTAATATGTTGTTGGATTCAGATTGCTAGTATTTGTCTGGGAATTTTGCATCTATGTTCATCAGTGATATTGACCAGTAATTTTCTTTTTATTATGGTATCTTTGTCTGGTTTGGGTATCAGGATAATAGTGGCCTCATAGAATGAGTTCAGGAGTTTTCCTTCTTCTGCAATTTTTTGGAACAATTTCAGAAGGAAATCGGTTAGCTTTTCTCTAAATGTTAGATAGAATTCACCTGTGAAGTCATCGGGTCCTGGACTTTTGTTGTTGGGAGTTTTTAAATCACAGTTTCAATTTCAGTTTTTGTGATTGGTCTGTTCATATTTTCTGTTTCTTTCTGGTTCAGTCTTGGGAACCTGTAGATTTCTAAGAAGTTGTCCATTTATTCCAGGTTGTCCATTTTATTGGAATACAGTTGCTTGTCTTAGTCTCTGATGATCTTTTGTATTTCTGTGGTGTCAGTTGTAACTTCTTTTTCATTTCTAATTTTATTAATTTGAGTATCTTCCTTTTTTTCTTAAAGAGTCTGGTTAAAGGTTTATCAACTTTATCTTTTCAGAAGACCAGTTTTTTCCCATTAATCTTTAACTATTGTTTTATTTGTTTCTATTTCACTTATTTCTGCTCTGATCTTTATGAGTTCTTTCCTTTTACTAATTTTAGATTTTGTTTGTTCTTTCTTTAGTTCTTTTAGGTGTGAAGTTAGGTTGTTTATTTGAGATTTTTCTTCTTCTTGAGGTACGATTGTATTGCTGTCAACTTCCCTCTTAGAACTGCTTTTGCTGTATCCCACAGGTTTCTGATAGTTTTGTTTTCACTTTCATTTGTCTCTAGGTATTTTTTTATTTCCTTTTTAATTTCTTCAGTGATTCACTGTTTTTTAAAATTATTATTATTTTTTAATATTTTATTTTTTAACTTTACAATATTGTATTGGTTTTGCCATATATCAACATGAATCCACCACAGGTATACACGTGTTCCCCATCCTGAACCCTCCTCCCTCCTCCCTCCCCATGCCATCCCTCTGGGTCGTCCCAGTGCACCAGCCCCAAGCATCCAGTATTGTGCATCAAACCTGGCCTGGCAACTCATTTCATACATGATATTATACATGTTTCAATGCCATTCTCCCAAATCATCCCACCCTCTCCCTCTCCCACAGAGTCCAAAAGACTGTTCTATACATCAGTGTCTCTTTTGCTGTCTCGTATACAGGGTTATTGTTACCATCTTTCTAAATTCCATATATATGCGTTAGTATACTGTATTGGTGTTTTTCTTTCTGGCTTACTTCACTCTGTATAATAGGCTCCAGTTTCATCCACCTCATTAGAACTGATTCAAATGTATTCTTTTTAATGGCTGAGTAATACTCCATTGTGTATAGGTACCACAGCTTTCTTATCCATTCATCTGCTGATGGGCATCTAGGTTGCTTCCATGTCCTGGCTATTATAAACAGTGCTGCGATGAACATTGGGGTACACGTGTCTCTTTCCCTTCTGGTTTCCTCAGTGTGTATGTCCAGCAGTGGGATTGCTGGATCATAAGGCAGTTCTATTTCCAGTTTTTTAAGGAATCTCCACACTGTTCTCCATAGTGGCTGTACTAGTTTGCATTCCCACCAACAGTGTAAGAGGGTTCCCTTTTCTCCACACGCTCTCCAGCATTTATTGCTTGTAGACTTTTGGATCGCAGCCATTCTGATTGGCATAAAATGGTACCTCATGGTGATTTTGATTTGCATTTCTCTGATAATGAGTGATGTTGAGCATCTTTTCATGTGTTTGTTAGCCATCTGTATGTCTTCTTTGGAGAGATGTCTATTTAGTTCTTTGGCCCATTTTTTGATTGGATCATTTATTTTTCTGGAATTGAGCTGCAGGAGTTGTTTGTATATTTTTGAGATTAGTTGTCTGTCAGTTGCTTCATTTGCTATTATTTTCTCCCATTCTGAAGGCTGTCTTTTCATCTTGCTTATAGTTTCCTTTGATGTGCAGAAGCTTTTAAGTTTAATTAGGTCCCATTTGTTTATTTTTGCCTTTGTTTCCAATATTCTGGGAGGTGGGTCATAGAGGATCCTGCTGTGATGTATGTCGGAGAGTGTTTTGCCTATGTTCTCCTCTAGGAGTTTTATAGTTTCTGGTCTTACACTTAGATCTTTAACCCATTTTGAGTTTATTTTTGTGTATGGTGTTAGAAAGTGTTCTAGTTTCATTCTGTTACAAGTGGTTGCCCAGTTTTCCAAGCTTCACTTGTTAAAGAGATTGTCTTTAATCCATTGTATATTCTTGCCTCCTTTGTCAAAGATAAGGTGTCCATAGGTGTGTGGATTTATCTCTGGGCTTTCTATTTTGTTCCATTGATCTATATTTCTGTCTTTGTGCCAGTACCATACTGTCTTGATGACTGTGGCTTTGTAGTAGAGCCTGAAGTCAGGCAGGTTGATTCCTCCAGTTCCATTCTTCTTTCTCAAGATTGCTTTGGCTATTCGAGGTTTTTTGTATTTCCATACAAATTGTGAAATTATTTGTTCTAGCTCTGTGAAAAGTTCCGTTGGTAGCTTGATAGGGATTGCATTGAATCTATAAATTGCTTTGGGTAGTATACTCATTTTCACTATATTGATTCTTCCAATCCATGAACATGGTATATTTGTCCATCTGTTAGTGTCCTCTTTGATTTCTTTCACCAGTGTTTTATAGTTTTCTGTATATAGGTCTTTAGTTTCTTTAGGTAGATATATTCCTAAGTATTTTATTCTTTTTGTTGCAATGGTGAATGGAATTGTTTCCTTAATTTCTTTTTCTATTTTCTCATTATTAGTGTATAGGAATGCAAGGGATTTCTGTGTGTTGATTTTATATCCTGCAACTTTACTATATTCATTGATTAGCTCTAGTAATTTTCTGGTGGAGTCTTTAGGGTTTTCTATGTAGAGGATCATGTCATCTGCAAACAGTGAGAGTTTTACTTCTCCTTTTCCAATTTGGATTCCTTTTGTTTCTTTTTCTGCTCTGTTTGCTGTGGCCAAAACTTCCCAAACTATGTTGAATAGTAATGGTGAAAGTAGGCACCCTTGTCGTGTTCCTGACTTTAGGAGAAATGCTTTCAATTTTTCACCATTGAGGATAATGTTTGCTGTGGGTTTGTCATATATAGCTTTGATTATGTTGAGGTATGTTCCTTCTATTCCTGCTTTCTGGAGAGTTTTTATCATAAATGGATGTTGAATTTCGTCAAAGGCTTTCTCTGCATCTATTGAGATAATCATATGGTTTTTAGTTTTCAATTTGTTAATGTGGTGTATTACATTGATTGATTTGCAGATATTGAAGAATCCTTGCATCCCTGGGATAAAGCCCACTTGGTCATGGTGTATGATCTTTTTAATGTGTTGTTGGATTCTGATTGCTAGAATTTTGTTAAGGATTTTTGCATCTATGTTCATCAGTGATATTGGCCTGTAGTTTTCTTTTTTTGTGGGATCTTTGTCAGGTTTTGGTATTAGGGTGATGGTGGCCTCATAGAATGAGTTTGGAAGTTTACCTTCCTCTGCAATTTTCTGGAAGAGTTTGAGTAGGATAGGTGTTAGCTCTTCTCTAAATTTTTGGTAGAATTCAGCTTTGAAGCCGTCTGGACCTGGGCTTTTGTTTGCTGGAAGATTTCTGATTACAGTTTCAATTTCCGTGCTTGTGATGGGTCTGTTAAGATTTTCTATTTCTTCCTGGTCCAGTTTTGGAAAGTTGTACTTTTCTAAGAATTTGTCCATTTCTTCCACATTGTCCATTTTATTGGCATATAATTGCTGATAGTAGTCTCTTATGATCCTTTGTATTTCTGTGTTGTCTGTTGTGATCTCTCCATTTTCATTTCTAATTTTATTGATTTGATTTTTCTCCTTTTGTTTCTTGATGAGTCTGGCTAATGGTTTGTCAATTTTATTTATCCTTTCAAAGAACCAGCTTTTGGCTTTGTTAATTTTTGCTATGTCACTGGTTGTTTAGTAGCATAATTTTTAGACTCTAGTGTTTGTGTCTTTTATAGCTTTTCTTACTGTTTATCTCTAATCTCATAACATTATGATTGGAAAAGTTGCTTGATATGATTTCAATTTTCTTAAATTTACCAAGGCTCTCCTTGTGGCCCAGTGTGTGGTTAATCCTAGGGAATGTTCCTTGTACACTTGAGAAAAATGTGTATTCTGCTGCTTTTGGACAGAATTCTCTATAAATATCAATGACACATTGATAGACACATTTGGTCTAATGACACATGTGTCATTTAAGGCCTGTGTTTCCTGATTGGTTTCCTGTCTGGATGACCTGTCCATTGATGAAAGTGGGGTGTCAAAGTCCCCCATTATTACTGTGTTACTGTCACTTTTTCCCTTTATGGTTGTTACTATTTGCCTTACATATTGAGGTGCTTCTATGTTGGGTGCATATATATTTAAAATTGCTATATCTTCTTCTTGAATTTATCCCTTGATTATTATGTAGTGTCTTTCATTTTCTCTAAAAACAGTCTTTGTTTTAAAGTCTATTTTTTCTGATATGAGTATTTCTACTTCAGCTTGTTTTGATTTCCATTTGCCTGGAATACCTTCTTCCATCCCCTTACTTTCAGTTTGTATGTGTCCCTAGGTCTGAGGTGGGTCTGTTGTATACAGTATATATATGGATTTTGTTTTTGTGTCCACCCAGTCAATCTGTCTTTTGGTTGGTGCATTTAATCCATTTACATTTAAGGTAATTACTGATATATATGTTCTTATTGTTTTACATTTGTTTTTGTAGGTCTTTTCCTTCTCTTGTGTTTCCTGCCCACAGAAGTTCCTTTAGCATTTGTTGCAAAGCCAGTCTGGTGGTGCTGAATTCTCTGTTTTCGCTTGTCTGTAAATCTTTTGATTTTTCCATCAAATCTGAATGAGAGCCTCACTGGGTAAAGCATTCTTGGTTTTAGGTTCTTCCTTTTCACCATTTAGAACATATCATGCTACTTCCTCTGGCTTGTGGAGTTTCTGCTGAGAAATCAGCTGACAATCTCATTGGGTATTCATTTGTATGCTATCTGTCCTTTCCCCCTTGTTTCTTTTAATATTTATATTTGTCTTTAATTTTTGTCAATTTGATTACTATGTTGCTTGGCATATTCCTTCTTGGGTTTATCCTGCCTGGGATTCTCTGAACTTCTTGGACTTGTTTCACTGTTTCTTTTCCCATGTTGGGGAATTTTTCAGCTATTACCTCTTCAAATACTTTAGGTCCTTGCTCTCTCTCTTCTCCTTCTGAAACCCCTATAATGTGAATGTTGGTGCCTTTAACATTGTCCCAGAGGTCCCTTAGGTGGTCTTCATTTTTTTTTTATTCTTCTTTTTTTTTTCAAATTCTGTTCCATGGCACTGATTTCCACCATTCTGTCTTCTAGGTCCCTTATCTGTTCTGCCTCAGTTATTCTGCTATTGATTACTTATAGTGTATTTTTCATTTCAGTTATTGTATTGTTCATCTCAATTTGTTCTTTAGTTCTCCTAGGTCTTGGTTAAATATTTCTTGCATCTTCTCAGTCTCTGCCTCCATTCTTTTCTCAAGATCTTGAAACATCTTCACAATCATTATTCTGAAATCTTTTTCTGGAACGTTGCCTATCTCTATTACATTTAGTTGTTTTTCTGGGATTATTATCTGTTCCTTCATCTGGGAGATAATCTTTTGCCTTTTTATTTTGTTTAACTTTCTGTGATTATAGTTTTTATTCTGGAGGCTGCAGGATTATAGTTCCTCTAGCTTCTATTGTCTGCTCTCTGTTGGATGTAAGGCTATGTAAGAGACTTGTGCAAGCTTCCTGATGGGAGAGACTGGCAGTGGGTAAAATTCGGTCTTGCTCTGGTGTGCAGAGCTGTGCTCAGTAAAACTTTAATCCACTTATCTTCTGATAGGTGGGGCTGTGCCCCCTCCCTGTTAGTTGTTTGTCCTGAAGCAACCTAGCCCTGGAGTCTATAGGCTCTGTGGTAGGGCTAATGGCAATCTCCAGGAGGACTCTCACCAACGGGTACTTCCTAGAACTGCTTCTGCCAGTGCCCTTGTCCCCATGGCGAGCCACCACAACCCCCTGCCTCTGCAGGACACCCTCTGGCACTAGCAGGTAGGTTAGATTCAGCCTCCCGTGGGGTCACTGCTCTTTTCCTGTGTGTCCTAGTGCACACAAGATTTTGTGTGGAAAATTCCCTTCCAAGAGTGGGGTCTTTGTTTCCCCTGGTACTGTGGAAGTCCCGCAATCAAATCCTGCTGGCCTTCAAAGCCAGATTCCCCGTGAATTCCTAGTCCCTTTGCTAGATCTGCAGCTCAAAAGCCTGATGTGGGGCTCAGAACCTTCACAACAGAGTAAGAACTTCCATGGTATAATTGTCATCCAGTTTGTGGGTCACCTACCCAACAGGTACAGGATTTTAATTTTGTCATGATTGTGCCCCTCTTATGGTCTCATGGTCTCATTGTGGCTTCTCTTTTTCTTTAGATGTTGGGTTCCTGTTTTGGTGGGTTCCAGTGTCTTCCTGTTGATGGTTGTTCAACAGGGAGTTGTGATTTCAGTGTTCTTGCAGGATGAGGTGAATGCACGTCCTTCTACTCAGGGATCTTAAGCCAATCTCAGATATATTTTTAAATAGAATCATTTTGCAAATGTCAAGGAATCCTTTAGGATATTGGCTGGGATTTTTCCAGTTTGTGTATTATTTCAGAGAGATTTTATCCCTAATTTGAGCATTTCCAATGAAAATTATGGAGTTATTCAGGTTTTAAAAATGTTCTTCAATAATAGAATTTATAATTTTTTTCCTGTGGGGGTTTAAAAATATTTCATGTTCTTTTAAATGGTATTTTCCCTCCATTAAAATTATAAATGTGATTGCTGATGTATAGGAAGTCAATTTTTATACGGTGGGATTGGGAGGGAGAGTTGCTGAGGGAAGAAAAAGATGACACTAAAATTTATTTCTTCACTTGTTTTCCTGGAGATATGAGCTAGATACATCTTCCTGGGAGGGATATCAATATAGCTCAGGGGCTTTAAAATGTATTAAGAAATATTTTATACATGCAAAGAATATGTATAATGTCTATCTAAGGAATAAAAAATAATATAATAAACCCTCATCTACCCAACACTCAACTTAATAAACAGAATATCATCAAATCTTTGGAGACCCTTTGGAAGTCATTCTGATCTCATTCTCTCCCTTCTCTTGAAGAAATAAGGAATGTCTTGAATTGCTTATTGTTCTCTTGCATTTTCTCATCATTTTACTACATATATACATAGGGGACAATTTTTCAAAGTCACATACACACATGCACAAACACAAAGACATTCTAAATGCTTCCTTTCCCATCTCAGACCCTCCCAGTGAGCATCTTTGTCATAGTGAGTGCTGCTTCCCTGGGAATGTGCACAGTACTTCAGAATTTAGGAATTTGAAAATAATTAAACCCTTTTCACTAATGTCTTTGGAGTTTATCTTCTATACTGAAATACTTGGGTTTTGTTGTAAGCTTATTATTATGTTTCATTGATGTGTTTATTTCTCTGCCAGTACCATGCTTTCTCAATGCTTATGGCTCTAAGATGGACTTTTGATATTTGCTCATGCATTTGTACTTTATTCATCCAAATTTTCTCCTCTGTTACCTTTTCATTCTCCAAGAGACCTTTCATATTAATGCTGTCAAGTCTCTCAAAGTCATCTTGGTATTTTGATTGGTAGTGTATAACACTTATAAGCTAATTTGTAAAGAGTTTTCATCTTTACAGTTGATCTTTCTAATAAAAAACTAAATATCTTTCTCCATTTATTAAAAAATTACATTATTTTCCTCAGTAAAGTTCATTGCTTTTGTAAGCACTGCTTTTTTTCCTGGTAAGTTTGTTTCTATGTATACATTAATTTTTGATAATGCAGTAAAGAAGTCTTCTTTTCCACTTTTTTTCTACAAAGGAAAGCTACTGACTCCTCTATGATTGCTTTTTTTTTTTTCAGTTGGTCAGAAGGTATTTATTTGAAAATGTTCAAAGGGAACTACCTAGTTCATGTAATATGCATGCATGCATGCTAAGTCACTTCAGTCATGTCTGACTCTGCGCGACCCTATGGACAGCAGCCCACCAGGCTCCTCCAACCACAGGATTCTCCAGGCAAGAATACTGGAGTGGGTTGCCATTTCCTTCTCCATAAAAAATGTATGGCAGGTTCAAAAACAGAACCAAAAATCCTGTGTGGCCTGTACCCAGGGTAAGTGAAGAAAGAATGTGAAAGCCTTGAATGCCACACTTCAGAATGTGGACTTTGTTTCCACAGCCAACAGAAAGACAGCAAAGACTTTTTCCGAACAAGGGAAATGGAGAAATATGTGCTCCTGAACAGTGAAATGATCCTGCAACACTGGGCTGAG
Source organism: Bubalus kerabau (assembly GCF_029407905.1). Classification (NCBI taxonomy): domain Eukaryota; kingdom Metazoa; phylum Chordata; class Mammalia; order Artiodactyla; family Bovidae; genus Bubalus; species Bubalus kerabau. The sequence continues at coordinate 6,626,652 of NC_073642.1, read as the reverse complement.
GAAATACTGTGCTCAGTCACTCAATCATGTCTGACTCTTTGCAACCCCATGGACTGTGGTCTGCCAGGCTCCTCTATCCATGGGGATTCTCCAGGCAACAATGCTGGAGTGGATTGCCATGACCTTCTCCAGAGGATCTTCCCAATCCAGGGATCAAACCCACATCTCCTATGTCTCCTGCACTGGCAGGTGGATTTTTTACACTGAGTCAGAGCTACACAAAAGGCCCCTGGGAAGCAAGGAGAACCTGTAACCAATGAAGGCACTAGCAACAGAGGCATGCTGGAGACTCTACAAATGTGAGACTGACATAATAACAAATTCGATGGTGTTATTTTTATTAACCTGAAACACATCAGTGATTTATATCACAACCTGTCACAGTGAGCAAATGTTGGCAGAAGACTATTTTCATTGGCATACAGACCTCACAATGTAACACTGGAAATGATTATCAGGGTACTGTGGCTGATATGGCTCTTGACATAGCACCGTTCCAAACCACCAAGCAGTAGGTGAGTATCAAATGAGAGTAAACAAAAGCTCTTTTAAACTATGAGGTAGTTTGTGAATCTTACTAATATTATTGTTTAAATTGGTCCCACAGTCTTTGGCCAGTAGTATTCATCAGAGAAAGCTATACCATACTGTCACAATAAATTAACCCTTTCATAAACAAAGTTTCTTTCTTACATAAGGTCCAACAAAGGCTGGTAGTAGTTCTTTCCAGTTAGTGATTTAGGGAACCTAGACTGCCTCCATTTCTGTCCCAGGTCACTGGAGCAGAGGAAGAGAGGAACGGAGGACATGCACTGCCTCTTACTGCTTATCCTGGGAGGAAATCATATGGCCTGTGTCTGTAGACCATTGGCCAGACTTAGTCATGTGACCTGAATGACTAACAAGGGAGGCTGGGAAATGCAGGGGGGCTCATGGATGGTAGATAGGTGAGTATCCACTGTTTCCATGAGACCAGCACAGTTGTGGTAAACTGAATGATGCGTGTGGTCTGATGCCTTTACTGAGAAGTTTTGGCCACAGAGCTGAGGACTGGCCTTGTAGTTGCTGACAGTGTGTGGGAAAATGTGCTGAACCCAGATAAGCTCCTGGGTCTATTTCCTGGATTTCTCATTCACACCCTTTGTTCTTTCTCACTTCAGGCTTTTATGTGTAAACACAACCCAGCTCCCTCAATCCCTTGGCTTAGTCATCACCTCTAGTTTCTCATAGGGCAATGGGTGGTTTCTGAGGCAGTATGCCAGGCCTTGAGCCTGACTACCTTGAAATCCTGGTGAAAGCAAAGGGGACCAGTTTCAGGACTCCACTCTTTGGCTGCAAGCAACAGAAACCCACTCAAACTAAACCTTTCTCTTCTCCCACAGCCCTCATGCAATCTGTCGGGAAAACCTGCTGGTCATCTTGCAGAGCAGGCCTAGAACTGCCCGCTGTGCACCGGGTGTCCTGCTTGCCACCTCGGTCAGGGCACTCCTGATTCACATCTGAACGTTGTGACAGCATCCAAATTATGCTCCCTGTTTCTGCTCCTCGTCTGGTCCCAAATAACACCCAGAGTGGTCGTTTTAGAGGGAGCTCAGATGCTGACATTCTTCTGCTCATGCATTTCAGTGGCTGCCCCCAGTCTCAGGCCCTCTCATCTCTCCTGTCTCTTTATCCTTAGCTCTGTCTTTCACTCACTCTGCTCCAGTGCCAGTCACTTTGCTGATTCTCACACATTACAGACGCACTCTCACATGGGGTTTTGCACTTGATGTGTTTCTGCCAGGAGCACTCTTCCCTCAGATATCCTAACAGTGTCTTCTTCACTTCCTCAAAGTCTTCACAATTCAGTGAGGTCTCGCCTGACCACCGTATGCCCTGTATAAGGTAATTTCATCCCTTACTCTCTAGGCCCCCAATTTCCTCACTCTACTCTACTTTCTTCCTCCTGGCCCCTACAACTTTCTATATACTATATAACTGATCTGTTTGTTATGCTCATTGTTTATGGTCCCCTTCTAGAACACATGTTCCATGAAAACAAGATCTTTGTTAAAATTGTTCTCTGGTGTAACTCAAGCACCTAGCATTACACCTGGCATTTGGTCTATGCTTGATAAATACTTTTTTGAATAAATGAATGAACAAAACTGGCCCATGCAAACTATTTTCTTCAATAAGATTATAAAGGGGCTTATAAGAATCCAAGAAGCAGCAGCCCCAAATAGTTGGATCTACAAAAATTAGCACAGGAAATCTATATCAGGGAAGCAGAGTCCCAGCCTCGGATTCTAGGCATGCCTACTCTTCCAGGCTCTTGCTGTCCTCTCTGTCCTTCTGTCCTTCTACAGCCCTGTGGGAGCTGGCCAACCCCAGCTCCCACAGGGTCATGGACTCAGGGGCTAATGGATGAGGTTGCAGAGGGCCTGGGCTGCATTGGGAGAAGCAGGGCAGCATGCAGTGCCCAGACAAGTCTTAATTCTGAAACATAAGACATTGGTTTCTTCTATCTCAATTCACAGGTAAAGGCCAGACTCCATCTTGGAAGTCCTTCTCTCCAGTCCTTCCATACTTTCATCCCAGCATTACTGTCTTGCTCCTGCTTGCTTATCTGTCACACCCCCTCACACACACACCCTAATATTGCAAATCCTCTTGTATAGAGGCTTATCTTATCTATCCTGTTACCTCTGTATCCCTAGGCCTAGCACAACACCAGCATAGAATATGCGCTCAATTAATATTTGCTACATGAAAGACTCAGTGTGATGGTAAGACAGAGCCCAGAGGTGGGTGCTGGGAGAAACCTGGCTGCACAGAGTGCAGAGTTCTGGGCGGGCCCTGGCCCTTGGCCACCTGAACTTCTGCTGGTCCGCGTGTCAGTCCTGTGGCCACTTCTGCACCCAGTGGTCCTCACCCTAGGCCCATCCTCATCACACTGTGCTGGAAACACTTTGTGCCTCTTGTCTTCTTGGAAAATGTTGGGGCCTTCATCTTTGTGCACTATTATTCACCCTTCTAAAACTTGACAAGAGACCTAGGCAAACTCAGTCCAAGCTTTAATCTCCATCAATTCCAAAGAAGGGAGGAGACTTTTCCTCCCAGTAGATTTTCCATCTGCTTGTATGCAAGTAGATACCCCCTGATAGGGCTGGAGCGAGATCTCAGCACCTCTGATAAATCTTAAGAAGCACAGGTTGCCATAGATTCAGCCTTGTTTACAGGTGGGGTATTGGGTTCAAAGCTGAGCTGAGGTTTGTATGCCTTCCAGTTCTCCCCACAACTCTGTGAGCCAGACCTGATAGCCTTCCTGATTCAGAGGGAGCTGAGGGCCAACCTCAGAGAGACTGAGGGGCTTGCCACAGTCCCTCAGCTGGTGGGAGGGGGAAGTCATGATGTGAGCCAAGGCCCCTACTTGGGGTCTGCTATCATTCTCTGTGACAGGCACTGAGCAGGAGCTGAGGACACTCACCCACGAACAAGACCAGACCCCCAGCCTGGAACCCACCAGAGCGGCTGGTCTCAATGTGGGACCCAAGGACCACCTGCAACAAGACCACCACTGGGCTGTTAAAATGCCCATCTCTGGTTCCACGATCAGCATCTTGGGCTTGGAGCCAGGCAGCCTGCCTTCTTCATCGTGCTCCCTTGTGGTTTCATGTACCTGGAGTCTGAAGACCTCTGATACTCTTATGGGAGAGAGTGACTAATTGACAGGGGCTCACAACAAGGCGTGACAAATGCCACAGCGGACATGTGTCCAACCTGTCCTGGGAGGAAGGGCGAGGAGCGAGGTGGTCAGAGCTGAGTCACAGGTGACGTTAGAGTTGGGTCTCACAGCATGTGGGTTGGACTGATTGAGGCATAAGGTGACATGGTGAGGCTGGCAGGGGAAGACGACCAGAGGAGTGGAGGCCAGACTGTGTACATCCAGATGGTGCAGGGTTAGACGTGGGGTCCCTCACTGTCCTGGGGCTCTGGGAGCAGAGGGGAAGATGGGTAGGATGGAAGGAGACCACAAGAGTGGAGAGTCACAAGTTGGAGGCAAGACAAGTGTGGGCTTGGTGGTGGCTGTGTGGGTGGAGAGGTGAGGCCAGGCTTGAGGGAGACTGGGAGGCAGATGCTGGCGGCCCCTAGAGAGACGTCTTCTAGCTGGGGAGGCGGGACAGCTGTGGGGCTGGAGCCTGCCTGGCAAGGAGTTGAGAGAGTGCTCAGCTAAAGACAGGTCCACTCAGAAGCTGGAAATGCCAGTGGAGAGCATGGGAAGCATTGGGGAAATGTTTATCAAGCACCTACTATGTGCCTGGGCTGTCACTCACCAGCTTTCAGTCAGTTCAGTTCAGTTCAGTCGCTCAGTCGTACCTGACTCTTTGCGACCCCATGGACTGCAGCAGGCCAGGCCTCCCTGTCCCATCACCAACTCCCAGAGTTTACTCAAACTCATGTCCATCGAGTTGGTGATGCCATCCAGCCATCTCATCCTCTGTCATCCCCTTCTCCTCCCGCCTCCAATCTTTCCCATCATCAGAGTCTTTTCCAATGAGTTGGTTCTTCCCATCAAGTGGCCAAAGTATTGGAATTTCAACTTCAGCATCAGTCCTTCCAGTGAACATTCAGGACTGATTTCCTTTAGGATTGACTGGTTGGATCTCCTTGTAGTCCAAGGGACTCTCAGTAGTCTTTACCAGCTTTAGGCTTTTGTTTAATTGAGGAGCTGGGATATGTGTGAAAGAAAGAAAGGGGGAAATTAGGCTTGTGACCATCCGGCCTTAGGGAGTGGCGTCAGTGGGAATCTCTTTGTCACCTTCAAAGTAGACAAAGTGCTAAGTGTGAGGGGTTTGTCACGTCTTCCAGCTGCTGAGAGGTCACTCAGACTGTGGGGTCCGGTAGTCGGGTGTGACTGTGGTGGGAGCACCCCACAGACCCCTGCGAGCCAAGGAGCCCTTCCTGTGAAGGCCGCCATGCAGACTTGGGGGCCGAACCGTGCCCCAGCAACACTTGCTCACTTCTATTCAGCCAGCAAGTTATGAGGAAGGTAACAGGGGAAAGGGGCCGGGAGGGATGGTGTCTTCCTCTGTGAGACGAGGCCACTGTGGAGGCCATGGCTTCTTGCAGTCAGGGAGAGCCCTCCGGTGGTGGGACGCCTGGGTGATGGGTCTCAGGAGAGCCCTGGAGAGGTTCTCTCTCAAGTCCTCACGGGAGATGCAGTGGGGCTCCCTGCCTGCTCTGGAGGTGAGAGAGATCCCCTTCATTCCAAAGTGACTTCGCAAGGGACTTCCCTGGTGATGCGGTGTCTAAGACTCTGCACTCCCAATTCAGGGGGCTCGGGTTTCCATCCCCAGTCAGGGACTAGATTCTGCATGTGGTGACTAAAAGCCTGCATGTCGCAACTGAAAAAGATCCCATGTGCCTCCACTAAGACCCGGTACCGCCAAATTAATTAATATGAAAAAAACCAAAGTGACTTTCTGAAGCCAGGCAGGATTGGAGGGCACATTGCATTGGTCACACAGCCTCGTGCCTGCCACACGGGGCCCCCAACCCACATTTGAGCCATCACAGAGGACCCCATCCATGCCAAGTCACCCCTCCCAGGGCACCTGGAGGCTCCTTTTCAGACCCTGTGGACAGGTTCCACTATGGGTTGGACTGTATCCCTCCCAACCTGAAGTTGGTGTCCTAACTCCTTGTACTTTACAGTGTGACTTGATTTGGAAACAGGATTGTTACATATGTAATTAGTTAAAATGCCATTATACTGGAGTAAGGTGGGCCCCTAATGCTCCATGATCAGTGTCTTTATAAACAGGGGAAATTGAAATAAAATAAGCTTTTAATTTTGTATTGGTACAGCTGCTTAACCAAGATTGTGACAGTTTCTGGTGAAGAGTGAGGAGACTCAGCCATACACATATATGGCTCCATTTTCCCTCAAAACGGGGAAATTTGCGTACATGCCCCCACAGGGAGAATACCACATGAAGATGAAAACAGAGACGGGAGTGATGTTTTTACAAGCTAAGGAACACAAAGATTGCCACAGACACCATACACTGGGCTAGAGGCCTGGAACATACCTTCCCTCCCCGTCATCAGAAGGAACCAGTGCTGCTGGTGCCTTGATTTTAGACTTTTAGCCTTCAGAATCATGAGCCAATGCATTTCTGTTGCTTAAGCCCCCAGGCTGTGGTACTTTGTTACCGTAGGCCTAGGAAACTGCTTAATCCAGTCTCCGCTCCATATGCAGTGAGTAGATGTCTCCATCAGGAGGCAAGAATAGAGATTTTGTTACTCTGACCTCACTCGGTAACCACTGATGTTTGCTGAACTGCAGGTGAGACCCCACACATAGTTATTCCTCCTTACCAATGAGAAAACTGAGTCTCGAGAAGCTGAGCCACGTGTGTTAGACTCCAAGACCTTTACTTTCAACACAGTTGGAGGAGCTGCTTCTGAATAAGCAAAGCTCTTCAAGGATGAACTCCAGAAGTACTGGCTGAGTCCTGGTGTGTGCTAGGTTCTTTCTAGGCCCCACAGACACAGTGAGGACTGGATGCACGTGAACCCTGCTCTACTGTAGTTTGCATTCTGGAAGCAGCAACAGACCCTAATATAGTTATGGATTTAATCACAAGCGTGGGCTTCCCTGGTGGCTCAGATGGTAAAGAACGTGCCTGCAATGCAGGAGACCTGGGTTCCATCCCTTGTTGTGAAGATCCCCTGGAGGAGGGCAACCTACTCCAGTATTCTTGCCTGGAGAATCTTCATGGACAGAGGAACCTGGCAGGCTGTAGTCCACGGGGTCACAAAGAGTCGGATACAACTGAGTGACTAAGCACAGAGCACACATAGTGAGTCTAGGAAGAAGAAGCATGTGGTGTCACAGGAATGTGTATGTGATGCCAGCAGATGTCTGGCATGAGGGGATATTTGAACTGAGCTCTAAAGGAGGTGAAATGTTACCTGCAGCTGTTTGTATAAGTGACGCAGGAATGCGGAGGCACCCCTCCAGTAAAGCTGGTGTGGTTAACCTGCAGAAAGCTAGAGGTGCACCTGGAACCCTGCTGATGAGGTGAGGGAACTGCACTAGGGATGCTCACTTTTATCCTGTGAGTAATGGGGGAAACAGAGGGTTTCATCAAGGGAATGGTTTGTGTTTGGAAAGAGCTCCCTACTTGCGTAGAGTGGGTGGGGTGCAGGCAGGAAAGGGTCGGTAAGGTGAGACCTGTTTGGAGATTCCTGCAAGAATCCCAGCAGAAGAAGATGCTGCCTGAATTGGGTGGTGGCAGTGGGGATCAAGGGAAATGAGTGAACCAAGAAAGATGCTCAACATCACCAGTCATAACTTCAGTTCAGTTCAGTTTCTCAGTCGTGTCCGACTCTTTGCGACCCCATGAATTGCAGCACACCAGGCCTCCCTGTCCATCACCAACTCCAGGAGTTCACTCAGACTCACATCCATCGAGTTGGTGATGTCATCCAGCCATCTCATCCTCTGTCATCCCCTTCTCCTCCTGCCCCCAATCCCTCCCAGCATCAGAGTCTTTTCCAATGAGTCAACTCTTTGCATGAGGTGGCCAAAGTACTGGAGTTTCAGCTTTAGTGTCATTCCTTCCAAGGAAATCCCAGGGCTGATCTCCTTCAGAATGGACTGGTTGGATGCACTTGCAGTCCAAGGGACTCTCAAGAGTCTTCTCCAACACCACAGTTCAAAAGCATCAATTCTTCGGCACTCAGCTTTCTTCACAGTCCAACTCTCACATCCATACTTGACCACAGGAAAAACCATAGCCTTGACTAGACGGACCTTTGTTGGCAAAGTAATGACTCTGCTTTTGAATATGCTATCTAGGTTGATCATAACTTTTCTTCTAAGGAGTAAGCGTCTTTTAATTTCATGACTGCAGTCACCATCTGCAGTGATTTTGGAGCCCCCCAAAAATAAAGTCTGACACAGTTTCCACTGTTTCCCCTTCTGTCATCAGAGAAATGCAAATCAAGTTACAATGAGGTATCACCTCACACCTGTCAGGATTACTGCTATCAAAACCCCCAAACTAAACAAGTGTTGGTGAGGGCATGGAGAAATGGAACCCTTGTGCACTGTTGGTTAGAATACAAAATGATGTAGCCCCCACTGAAAACAGTATGGCAGTTCTTCAAAAAATTAAAAATTAAATTATCATATGATCCAGCAATCTCACTTCTAGGTGTATCCCCCCAAATCAGGATCCTGAAGAAGTAGCAGCACTCCATCATTCATTGTAGCACTATTCATGATAGCCAAGATGTGGAAACAATCTCAGGGTCTATCAACAGATGAAGGAGTATCAGTCACCCTTAAAAAAGAAAGCAGTCCTGCAATATGTGACAACATGGATGACTTTTGAGGACATTATGCTAAGTAAAGTAAATCAGTCACAAAAGGACAAATACTGTATGATTCTACTTACACGAAGTATCCAAAATTGTCAAACTCATAGAAGCAGCGAGTAGAAAGGTGGTTATCAGAGGCTAGAGGGAAGGGGACCAGGCAACGGGCAATGGAATCAATGAGCATAAAGTCTCAGTTATTCAAGATGAAGAAGACATTTTGGGTGATCTGCTGTATAGTTCTGTGCCTTTAGTTAACAACACTGTATTGTGCACTTGAAAATGTAAGAGGATAAATCCCATGTCAAATGTTCTGCCATGATAAAATAAAAATTTTAAATATTTAAAAATATGTTTGGGAGACAGACTATTGGCAAAGCTGTGGAGCTGAGGGAGGCAAATGGATGGTGGAACCGTCTGTAGAGATGGGCAAACACTGGAGGCAAATTAGGTTGAGCAGAAGAAATAAGAATTCACACGTTGGCCACATAGAGTTTGAGGCCACAGTGAGACATCAAAGTATATCTGTCAAGTGGGCCACTGTTGAAGTCAGACTGGAAGCTCCAAGGCGAGGTCCAGGGTGGATATGGTGTGAGGGAGTCCCTGAGTGGGGGGGGGGGGGGCGGGGGGCGGGGTCAAGCCCATGGGGGCAGCTACAGGGGGCACAACTAGGGAGGGCCCAGGGGTGGGGGGGTGGTGGCAACATGCCCCAGAACGTGATGCTGGGGGAAGACTGGAGAACCTGGGATATGGAGGCCAGGACAGAGTGGCTGGGGTAGGGCGGGGTGGGGTGGGATAAGGAGACCAGGACAGGGTGCCCAGGGCAGGGTAGGGTGGGGTGGGATGGTGAGAAGAGCTTGTGGGGGTGGGGGGCGGGGGGGCTGTCAAACGGGTCCAGAAACACAGAGGGGTGACTGTAGATTCTGCCCAGAAGTTGAATCAGCTGAAAACTAATGCACAGCAGGGGGAGATTAGTGATTTGGGCCACTGTTGGCAAAAGTAAGAGCTACTTTGATGGCAGGGCAGAGGCAGATTCCAGGGGCAAGTGGGTTGAAGACTGGGAGATAGGAGGCAGGGAGATACAGGTAAATCCAGCAGATGCTGCCTCAGCCTTTCTTGCCCAGACTAGTGGGCATTCGATGGCTGTTCCACACTCAGGCACCACCATTCCTCAGGCACTGTGTTGGCTGAGGGGATCCCTGATACTCCCTGTCCTAGGGAGCTCCTGGACCGGTAGGGAAATCAGAGATGCAAACAATTACAGTGTTAGAACGGGAATGAGGATGGAGCGGGGTGGTCACATCTACTTTGAAGGATGTGGAGACTCAGCAGTAGGGAGGGAATCATGAGAAGGGGAAGCCAGGGCCAAATAGATGCCTCAGTTTCCCTTCTTCCTCCCTGAGAAGCCCTCGCTAAAGTTACGTGATTAAAGAAACTCAGGAAGCTCTTCACAGTAGATCTACTTTCTTCCCCTGGAAGAAGGGTCTCCATGCTCATTCATATGAAGGACTGATAAAACTTGCAATAAAGAAAAGCATTTAAGCTTTTAGTGCAGCACCCCCCAAATCTGATAAAGCTCTCTTTTATAGGGCATGTTTGAGGAAGCCTGGGAGCAGGTGGTAGGCAGCCATTGCAGTGCTTTGAGCACTCTAGGAAATGCCTCTTACAGCTGTGTATAGGTAGAGGGGAGTGGGGGGAGCTGAAGATTGGAGAGCTGGTTAGGCAACATTAACATGGGTGGTGTTTGGGCGCATGCAGGAAAGGGCCAGACTCCAGGGGATTTTGGAAGAAAGAATCACTAGAACTGGATGACCCATTAGGGATGCTGGGGGGTGGGGAGGGGGAGGGGAGCTGATGGAGTTGGCGGTGGAGGTGCAGGTAATGGCGATAGTGGGGAGGTGGAAGCGATGATGATAGAGGTGGTGACGGGGTCACGGTGGGGGTGGCGATGGTGGAGAGTAGTAGAAAGACCTGACTTGGTGTCCAGAAGGATTTATCAAGAGGGAGAGTGTAAAAGGAAGGTAGGTATGGAACCAGGATGGAATGTGAGAAAATAAAGTCAGCTCATCTTGGACATAGTGAGTTTGAGGCATCTGCAGAGTAGACACAGCGTGTCCTGAGGAGCTGCTGCTCTGTGATCTGGGCTCAGGAGAGGGCTCTGGGCTGCAGGCACAGATTTGGGCCAACAGCCACAGAAGTAGATGGAACTACAGGAAAAGCAGAGGTGAAGATAAGGGTTGGTATCTGTTTGTGTCATGGTCACCCAGATCAGCTCCAGTGGGAGGGGGCAGCTATGTCCCTGGAGCATGACATCTGTCAGAAAATTTCTGAGCATCAGATCCAGTGGTCCAGCTCAGGGCCTACTCTTCCAGGGTTCCTGTGCTCGGAGGCTGGCTCCTACAGGAAGGAGAGCTCAGTCTGAACCAGGATGGGCCTACGGCATCCTGCCCTGTTTGTCCTGGACCTAAGGGACTAGGTTCATGCTTTTGGCCTAGTTTCTCACAGGCAGCCTGTTGGCAGGGAAGGGTCTGTGTGCCATTTGGAAGGGATAAGTCCTAGCCTTGTTCTCTTGGCTGGACTTGGGTTGGCAGATGAAGGGAGCTGGGCTTGGCAGAGGAGTGAACAGTGGCTTGTGCAGATGGATATCTTGATTGCATGCCAGCTTCAGAGCACACAGATCCCTTTCCTCCAAGCCATTCAGGCTACATGACCTCAGCATGGTATCAGTGGCCTCTGCCATCTTGGGTTGTTCAACAAATGTCTTGGCAACTCTACTGGAGTTCAAGGCTAGAGGCCCCAAGAGGGTGCCTGGCACTTATCTGACCTCTTTAAACTTTGATGAAGTGTCCCCATATCATCACAGCCTGGGTGCGAGTGTCAGGAAGGCAGGCTGGGGTGGGGAATAGGGATCCTTGCTGTGGGCTTGGCTTGTGGATCTGAGTTTCTGTACTTGGAGGCATCATAGGAAACAACCCCTCAAGTACACAGACTTTGCATGATATTTCATTGGAATACTCATTTAAATAGAGCCAATTTTGAGGATTTACTTGTCTACTTCAAAATCCATTTTAACCTAAAGCAGTTACTTGTGTGTAAGGTGATCAGGGTTTGAGGAAGCCCTCAATCTTGAAAATCCCTTGAAAGAAGCATCCTGAGACCTGGCTCAGGAACTGTGTCATCCTATGGCACAGAGGAAAAGGTGAAGGCTTTTAGTGGTGTCTCTGGGGGAATGCCCATGTGTCCAGGCTGTTGCCAGCTCCATCCGGCATTTCCACTATGGGAGGGACCTTTTCAGATGACCCAGATCTGCAGACACCCAGGCAGACTTGGCCCCTTCTCCTTCCTCCATAAAATGCATTCCCCACTAACAGCTTTCAGCTATAGACTAGGGAAGGTTGGGGAAAGGGGAGGAGAGATGGTTGTCTGGCGCTTATGCAAAAAATAAATGTATGCAAACCAACTTCCTTACTGAATTGTGTTAGTGGTGCCATGACGTGCCCTTCTGACCTTGTCAGTGTACACGGAGTTTGGCCTGTTCCAGCTCCGGGCCTGTGATGCCTGGGAAGCAGGCAAACTTCTCCAGACTCCATCCCCAGCAGACTCAGGAGTCCATGGCCTGCTACAAGGAGGCTCTTCTCAGACTCTAATGATGTTCACCCCCACGATCCAGGTCCCAGGCCATTTGGGAATGTGAACACTGCTGTGTGTTAGGCCTGAGGCTCAAGGAACTGGGTGGGGTCCCCATCAAAGATGACATCTTGATCATCTGGGGCCTCTGATGTCCACCTAGCCAGGCCCACCCTTGTTCCATCCCAGGGACACGGGGGATGAGCAGGTGTGGTGTGATGGCCCAGGAATGGCTGGATCTGAACCTCTTGTAGGGAAGAGATCTGACCCTCATTGGCAATGAAAGCAGGATGACCTTGTAGCAAAGAACAGACTTTTGCTTAGTTCCTATTGGAAGCCTTTTCTGGCCCTGGCCTTTATTTAATGTTTTTAAGGGAAATAAAGATGAACTCCCCAGGTCAGTAGGTGCCCAATATGCTACTGGAGATCAGTGGAAAAACAACTCCAGAAAGAATGAAGGGATGGAGCCAAAGCAAAAACAACACACATTTGTGGATGGGACTGGTGATAGAAACAAGGTTCAATGCCGTAAAGAGTAATATTGCATAGGAACCTGGAATGTTAGGTCCATGAATCAAGGCAAATTGGAAGTGGTCAAACAGGAGATGGCAAGAGTGAATATCAACATTCTAGGAATCAGCGAACTAAGATGGACTGGAATGGGTGAATTTGACTCAGATGACCATTATATCTACTACTGTGGGCAGGAATCCCTTAGAAGAAATAGAATAGCCATCATAATAAACAAGAGAGTCCGAAATGCAGTACTTAGATGCAATCTCAAAAACGACAGAATGATCTCTGTTCGTTTCCAAGGCAAACCATTCAATATCACAGTAATCCAAGTCTATGCCCCAACCAGTAATGCTGAAGAAGTTAAAGTTGAACGGTTCTATGAAGACCTACAAAACCTTCTAGAATTAACACTCAAAAAAGACGTCCTTCTCATTATAGGGGACTGGAATGCAAAAGTAGGAAGTAAAGAAACACCTGGAGTAACAGGAAAATTTGGCCTTGGAGTACAGAATGAAGCAGGGCAAAGACTAAAAGAGTTTTGCCAAGAGAATGCACTGGTCATAGCAAACACCCTCTTCCAACAACACAAGAGAAGACTCTACACATGGACATCCCCAGATGGTCAACACCAAAATCAGATTGATTATATTCTTTGCAGCCAAAGATGGAGCAGCTCTATACAGTCAGCAAAAATAAGACCAGGAGCTGGCTGTGGCTCAGATCATAAACTCCTTATTGCCAAATTAAGACTTAAATTGAAGAAAGTAGGGAAAACCACTAGACCGTTCAAGTATGACCTAAATCAAATCCCTTGTGACTATACAGTGGAAGTGAGAAATAGATTTAAGGGCCTAGATCTGATAGAGTTCCTGATGAACTATGGACAGATGTTCGTGACATTGTACATGAGACAGGAATTAAGACCATCCCCAAGAAAAAGAAATGCAAGAAAGCAAAATGGCTATCTGAGGAGGCCTTATAAATAGCTGTGAAAAGAAGAGAAGCAAAAAGCAAAGGAGAAAAGGGAAGACATACCCATTAGAATGCAGAGTTCCAAAGAATAGCACGGAGAGATAAGAAAGCCTTGCTCAGCGATCAATGCAAAGAAATAGAGGGAAACCATAGAATGGGAAGGACTAGAGATCTCTTCAAGAAAATTAGAGATACCAAGGGAACATTTCATGCAAAGATGGGCTCAATAAAGGACAGAAATGGTATGGACCTAACAGAAGCAGAAGATATTAAGAAGAGGTGGCAGGAGAAGAACTGTACAAAAAAGATCTTCACAACCCAGATAATCATGATCGTGTGATCACTCACCTAGAGCCGGACATACTGGAATGCGAAGTCAAGTGGGCCTTAGAAAGCATCACTTTGAACAAAGCTAGTGGAGGTGATGGAATTCCAGTTGAGCTATTTCAAATTCTGAAAGATGATGCTGTGAAAGTGCTGCACTCAATATGTCAGCAAATTTGGAAAACTCGGCAGTGGCCACAGGCTTGGAAATGGTCAGTTTTCATTCCAATCCCAAAGAAAGGCAATGCCAAAGAATGCTCAATGTTCATCAACAGTCAGAAAACTAAGATCATGGCATTTGGTCCCATTACTTCATGGCAAATAGATGGGGAAACAGTGGCTGATTTTATTTTTCTGGGCTCCAAAATCACTGCAGATGGTGATTGCAGCCATGAAATTAAAAAACGCTTACTCCTTGGAAGGAAAGTTATAACCAACCTAGACAGCATATTAAAAAGCAGAGATATCACTTTGCCAACAAAGGTCCATCTAGTCAAGGCTATGGTTTTTCCAATGGTCATGTATGGATGTGAGAGTTGGACTATAAATAAAGCTGAGTGCCAAAGAATTGATGCTTTTGAACTGTGGTGTTGGAGGAGACTCTTGAGAGTCCCTCAGACTGCAAGGAGATCCAACCTGTCCATCCTAAAGGAGCTCAGTCCTGGGTGTTCATTGGAAGGACTGATGTTGAAGCTGACACTCCAATACTTTGGCCGCCTGATGCGAAGAGCTGACTCATTTGAAAAGACCCTGATGCTGGGAAAGATTGAGGGCAGGAGGAGAAGGGGATGACAGAGGATGAGATGGCTGGATGGCATCACCAAATTAATGGACATGGATTTGGGTGGACTCTGGGAGTTGGTGATGGACAGGGAGGCCTGGTGTACTTTGGTTCACAGGGTCACAGAGTCGGACACAACTGAGTGACTGAACTGAACTGAAGGGAAATAAAGATGTACAAAGTTTGATAGGTCTATCCTTGCTTAGAAGGATTTTACATGGGTGGCATTTCCTACAGCTTGGCTTTGCACCTGAGCCTCAGTGGATTCTCTGGTTGGTGCAACTCTGGCTTGGTCATTTTGAGGTTCTTGGGTCTTTCCTGCCCTCAGGAGCTCCACGGGCTACCTGGAGGAGCAGAGGCATCACTGCAGGCAGACCTGGGTTTCCACACCGACTCAGCCATGAACCTGGGCAGGGAGCCTCTCTGATCTGTTGATCTATCTCTAAGTTGGGGATGAGCATACTTATCTCCTGATTTGGTGTCCTGATTGACGAAATGCCAGTACAGGTACAGCCCCAGCATGCTTCCAGCTCCTAGTTTCATCAACAGTGCTGGTGCATGGCATGGAAGGGGCAAGGGGTTTTCTGTAGCTTCAGTTCCTTCAAAGGGATTATTCATGGTTTAGTAACAGTCTATCAGGGAGGACAATGATCCTTCATTGTTCTCCATTTCATCATTGCCAGTCAGAACTATTTATAATGCAGAGATTCCTCAGGAATGACTCAGCTGCCATTCTACTCTTCCAACGAGACCTCATCACACGCTACCTGCCTCTCCTGCCTGGGTCTGTCCTGGGCTCCCCCCATCTCACCTTGGCTGACCCAGCCCACGGGTGTCTGTTGGTTCCCTGAGCCCTGGCATGACAAGACATTACCAACTAGAGAGGCCGACAGAGGCCAGGGCTCAGAGATAGAGAAGAAGTCAAGTCCCAAGGCGAGGCCCTGGTCAGGGGCTAGGTCACCATTTAGGCACATGTCAGCCCAAGCCACAGGGGACAGCTCGCAGGAGGGTCAGCATGAACAAGCGACTTCCAGAAATCTTTTCCGACTGACTGATCCAACTGGACCATCCAGTCAGCACAATGGGGTTCTTCAGGAAGACAGGTTTAAGGCCAGGTTCATCCCGGCTCTCCTGGGAGCGCATGTGGGAGTGATCTTGGGAGGTCTTGGGAGGCTGTGTGGTGAAAGCCCTCAGGGGGGTCCCCCACCTGAAAATGGGCAAGGACGGAGCATCATGATGACCACAGAGAGGAGGGTTCTGGGGAGCCCTCCCGCTGAGCCAGGCCCCCGCGCCCCTCGGTCACATGGCATGGGAGACTGTGGGGGTCTCCTCCCTTTCCCTGCTGTCTTTCCCACTGTCACCTCCAGCCTCCAGGTTTCAGCTCAGGGGCCCTGGGCAATTTTCTTCCTTCCTTCACAAAAATGTCTGGGGAGAGGCAAAAAGAAAAGCTTCTATTCTGGGAGGAATAAGCATTTTTGAGCTTGTCTCTTGTAGGCTACCCTCAACTTCCCTCCCCGAGAAAGGTGAAGGTTCTGTTCCAGGGAGAGGGTCTCGGGCATCTGCCCCCAGGGTCGTGAGAAGGGGTGTCCTGAGTTTCTCCCCGGCACTGCCCTGTACCCCCAGCTGGTTGGCCCCTGTCATCGGGTTCTCCCACTTTTCTGCCTTCCTTCTTCTTTTTTAAAAAGCGACCTTTAAAAAACTGTGTGTAAGCATTAAGGTGAACTTAGATGGATATTTTCTCAAGCATTTCACAGCCCCTTTAGAGGGCTTGAGGGTGTCCTCCCAGGGTAGCAGGAGCAGCCCCTGGCCTGTGCTCCCTGGGATGCTGGGGAGGGCAGGTTCTGCTTTCCACCCACTATTTATCTTATCAAAAAATGTAGGAGAAAGGGCAGTAATCTTTGTCAGGCACCTATTCAACATTTTTCAGTGATTAACCCATTTAGTTCTTTCACTGTCCCTGTGAGTTGGTATAATTACTGTAGCTAACAATGACTAACATACAATAAGCAACATAGCTAACAATAATAAAGAGCTTACAGTTAGTTTGGCTCTCATTTAACACTTTACAGAAGTTCACTCACTCAGTCCTCTTAACCACTCCATGGCAGGTACTACAGCGATTTGTGGGGGAGGAACTGGAGAAGAATGTTAAGAGACACAGTGTGACACAGCGTTAGTGCTGGAATTTGGCCTCAGGTCGTCAGGCTCAGGGGGTTCCCTGGTGGCTCAGCAGTAGAGAATCTGTCTGCCAATTCAGGAGATCCCTGGGTCGGGAAGATCCCCTGGAGAAGGAAATGACAACCCACTCCAGTATTCGTGCCTGGGAAATCCCATCAACAGAGGAGCCTGGTGGGCTACAGTCCATGGGGTTACAAGAGAGTCAGACATATCTTAACTATTATTCAACAACAGCAACAACAGTCTGGCTGAGTCTAGCTTTCAACTGCTTTACATCATCCTCACCAAGTGACCAGACTAGGATTTGAACCAGTATCTGAGGTCCAAAGAGCAGCTTCCTGATCCTGCTATGCTGCCTCTCAGGACAGAGAAGGAATGCATCCTCCTAAGAGCCTCTCAGGGTCTGCTAGGGAAGACTGATTCCAGCCCAGAGCTTCGGGTTCCTGCTACAGGAAGAATGGAAAAGGGGCCAGAGCAGAGGGGGTTTATCAGGGAGGAGGCTCCTGTCCCTGCGCTGTCTCTTGGTCCAGTTACAGTTCCTTCAGTGAAGACCCCAAGTTTTCCTCTGTTAACCGGGGTGTCCCTGGAAAGATCTGGCGCCAAGAAATCTGGTGCAGCTCCCCGCAGCACAGCGCAGGAGACGTGCTGCCAGGCTCTCCACTGCCCCTCTTGGTCCCTGTCCCCTCCCGTGACTGTCCCCCCGAGCTCTCAACTCGGCATCTGTGTCCCGACTAGCAGGAGACATGGCTCGGCTCTGCTGAATGCTGGCGCAGGGCCTGGCAATCAGTAAACATTTGGTGGAAGAATGAACGAAGCTTGGAGTGTTTACTGGACAGAGGCCCTTGACCCTTGATTCAAGGTTCATCTGTCTGACCTTGGTCTTCAGGGGGTCTGATCGGTCCTTCTGAAGAGATCAGTAGCTATCGGCGCTGAAGCGCAGTTTCTGGCTGGTCAGTGACGGATCCGATCTGGGCGGAGCCACTGGGGCCGGGCGTAGGGGGGCTGGCAGTGCTGCTTTCCCCTCCGCTGTCTCTGCAGGGCCCCTGCTCTGCCGGTGTCTCCTCCAGGCGGGCTCTGCCCCTGAGCCCAGCTCTCCACCATGCGGACTCCAGGCTCAGAGGCAGCTGCCCACATGGGACAGGGCTGCGTGACAGGGTGGGGAGAAAGGCGGCAGGCCCCCCAGAAAGCAGCGACTGGCTTTGCTGCCCGAAGCCTGGTCTGCTGTTTGTTGCTGACGTGCAAGGCTACGGACACACATGCTAAGAGTAAGCATTTAGAAATGTTTAGAGAAGTGTGTCACGGTCACAAGGGCAAGTGTGTGATCCGTGGACTCCTCTTCTTGGACCACCAGGGCAGAGATGTGTCCAGGTTGGTTCTTCACCACAGATGTGCCGGATAGGAAAAAAAATGGCCTCAGAAGTGCATCTTCTTTTCTTCTGCCCCTTCCTCTCTGAAGAAGTGTCCACTTTTGCCCAGGGAATCCTAAGGCAGGTCCACGTCCCTACTCTGGCCCAACACCTTCCAGCTGGCTGATGCTGGCTGGGTTCCCAGCGCCTCGGTTTCTCAATGTGGGTTACTGTGCGAGTTAGCAGGCTTAGTGTGGAAGCGGGCCTGGTCAGTGTTAATGAGGATGTCTAGTTCTGTTCCAGACATTCTGGGGCCTGAAAGGAGCATGACACCAGGCCTGCCTTCATGTTTCCCTGGGGGGGACATGCTCACATGCTCACAGAGGTCATGGAAGCTGAGCTCCAGCAGAGGGTGAGGGTCGGGGTCAGGGAGGTCCAAGAGCTGCTGGAGAGGATCTGTGATGTGTGAGCCAGAGTCACACGGGCAGCTCCTCAGAGGAACTCTGCCTGGGAGATGGTTCTGGAAGATGGATCAGATGAGGAGAGTGCCAGGAAAGGATCCGGGAGTGGAATAAATGTGGCTTTTGAACATCTTCCCTGGTGGCTCAGAAGCTTAAGAATCTGCCTGCAATGCAGGAGAACTGGGTTCGATCCCTGGGTCAGGAAGATCTCCTGGAGAGGGAATGGCTACCCACTGCAGTATCCTTGTCTGGAGAATCCTGTGGACAGACCAGCCTGATGGGCTACAGTCCAGGGGTCACAAAGAGCCAGGGATTACAGTAGGTCTCCTTGGTGTAGTGGGTTCATTTAAGGAGAGCCTTGAGAAACGAGATCAGGTGGGGCCTAGTTAGGGAATTGTAGATACCAGAGCTTGACCCCATAGGCTGTGGAGCAGAGACAGGGGAATATTTGTGGTTTCAGTACATACTTTAAACCAGTCACTAGCTGAGGGATTAGTGCCTGGTAACTAGTAGAGGGACTTCCTTGGTGGCTCAGACAGTAAAGCGTCTGCCTACAATGTGGGAGACCCGGGTTCGATCCCTGGGTTGGGAAGATCCCCTGGAGAAAGAAATGGCAATCCCACTCCAGTACTCTTGCCTGGAAAATCCTATGGATGGAGGAGCCTAGTAGGCTACTGTCCACAGGGTCGCAAAGAGTCGGACATGACTGAGTGACTAGTAGAGGAAGTGAGTGAGTGAATGAATTGATGCATTAATCGGAGCTCTTTGGGTTGTGAGCAAAACCATTCTAACTCAAACAAAGGTGAGGTGTTTATTGGCTCCCATAGCTGACAGGTGCAGAAATAACTTGGGGCTTAGCTGGACCCAGGGGCTCAAGTAATATCATCAGGACTCTCTCAGCTGGAGGAGAGCTTTATTTTTCTAGTAATTCCAAAGTCCTGGAATTTGGTCTTTTGGTCTTGGCTTGGGTCATGCTCCCAGGGAAATGGGATAGATTGGCCACATTGGGGTCACTGCTCATTGTCATGGGTCTGGGTCCTTGTGCTGAGACAGGCAAACCGAGCTTGGGGAGAGGTGAGTTCCTTCCAGGGATGGTACGGGCATAGGGACATAGGGAAATGAGGGTGCTGCTGACAGGGAAGGGCAGAGGGTTGCAGGGAAGGCCAGGATATCAGATCTGCTCGGCAGTGGATGGGAGCTGGGGGCCAGACCAGGGAGATGCTGAAGGCTTGGGTGAGAGTGAAGATGAGCACGGCATGTGAATGCACCACAGCTGCCTTTCCTCTCAACCTCTGCCTTCAAGGCCATAATGGCTCAAGATCGGTCTGACTCAGGCAGGCTGCTGGGGCTGAGCACCCAGGGATGTCCTCTGGGCAGCAGGTGCCCTGGACACTCAGGCTGCAAGAGGGCTTGTAGAGGCCGGAGAATAAATGTATTTGTTTTGCTTTGTCTTTCCAGAAGGACGAGAGAGTCAACCGCTCCATTTTGGTTGTATTTCATTTCAGATGCCTCCTAGACCCCCAGGTGGGAATTTCAAGGGGGCAGCTGGACATACGAACATGGGGTTAGCAAGAGCTAGAGAGGTCCTCTTGGAGTCTTAGGTAAACAGAAATGATTTAAAACCATGAGACCAGATGTGGTCACCAAGGAAGAGAATGTGGACAGGGAAGAAGAGAGGACCCAGGGCCAGGCCTGCGGGGTGCAATGTTGAGTGTTGGCCAGAAAAAAGAAGAGCCCCAATTGGTGTCAAGACACAGGTAGGAAATGAAATGCAGCTAGAGGAGACCTGGCAGATGGGGTAAGGGCTTGGGAAGCTGAGAGAGGAGGGTGCTTCCATTGAGGGGATGGACAAATGTGAGCAACCCTGATGGGGCGAAGGGAGCATCCTCTGGATTTGTTCCCAAGGACAGCTGGTGGCCCTAATAAGGGAAGTCTCTGTGAAGCAAGGGGAAAGAGCTAGATTGGAGGGAGTAGAAGGATTGTGGAGGTGTGGAAGTGGAGACAGTGAGTAGAGACAGTAATCTGGAGATGCTGGTGAGAAGAGCAGAGAAATGAGAGAAGAAATGATCTGTTCTGGGTGAGCTGGAAGGCTGGAAGTTGCTAGCATGTGTGTATCCTGCGGGAATGGCCCAGTGGTGAGATGGAAGTTGGCAGTGAGGGAGAGGGATGACGGGGCCCCCTCAAAGTTGAAGAACAGAGAAGAAGACATCCCCGCTGTGCCCGGGGGCAGTCGGGGCAGGGGGACTGTGCAGGTATTCGTTCCCACGGGATGGTGACGTCCCCTCTACTGGCTTCGGTTTTCACATGTGAGATAGGAGGTGAGGGCCTC
The DNA here is from genome assembly GCF_029407905.1 of Bubalus kerabau. Lineage (NCBI taxonomy): Eukaryota > Metazoa > Chordata > Mammalia > Artiodactyla > Bovidae > Bubalus > Bubalus kerabau. Next base: position 6,605,748 of record NC_073642.1, on the reverse strand, counting down.
CCTGAAAGTGCGGTGTGGGATGGAAAAGTGCATGAAACTGCTTTAAGACAAGGAAAATCAACCCCAGGGGGACTGTGGCCTGCCCTAATGGACTGAGGTGGAACCAGTCAGCTGGGTCGGGAGGCAAACTGATGGGCCCACTCAAGGTTGGGATTCAGCCAGCAACAGCCACAGTGAGAGGGGTGGGCAGAAAGTGAGGGTTATAGTAATGGGGGCCATGAAGAGAAGGGGGAGCAGGTGCTGAGGGGGGAGAGTGACCTGCACAGAGGGGATGGGAGGAGGTGAGCTGTGGGGACAGAGTGTGGGGGCTGCAGCAGAGGCTGCCCGGAGGACACCCCTGGATGCTCAGCCCCAGAAGCCTGCCTGAGTCAGACTCATCTCAAGCCATTAAGGCCTTTGATGGGAGAGGTTGGGAGGAAAAGCAGCTAAGGTCCGTTTAAATGCCACGCTCAGCTTTATTCCGACCCAAGCCTTCAACATCTCCCTGCTCTGCCGTTAGCTCTCCATCCACTGCTGTGCAGATCCGATATCCTGCCCTGCCCTGCAACCCTCTGCCCTCTCTGTCAGCAGCACCCTCATTTCCCAGCATCAGTCGTTAGTAGTTACAGAGCGGGGCTGTGGGAGTGATGGGTGAGGAGGAGGGGAGGGAGAGGTCAGAACCTGGTTGGCCGCTGGGTAGCTGGTCATCCACATGGTGACAGGAGGCAGAGTTAGTGAGCTGGCTAAGTCCTGCGTGAACAAGGGTCAGTGGGCGACAGTTGCGAAGGGAGGGAGACTGTGCAGGAGGAGGAAAGAGAAACAGCAGAGGGGACCCACGTACCTTCCTCTTAAGCCAGAGCCCCTTCTCCCCCAGCTACAGGGCAAGAGAAATCCTCTAGGGGGGAGTGTCCAGATTCAGGTTCAGGTGGAGAGTTGAGGGAAGGTTAAGAGAAGAGGTTGAGGAGGTGGAGAATTCTAGAAAACTTGGCCAAGAGTGTAGGGTGGGGAGGAAATGGGGAGTCAAGGCAGATTAAGGAATGAATGAGCGAATGTCAAATGAATGAACTGGTGAGTGCTGCCTGCCAGTTAGCTGGAAAGAGGGCATGTCTATGGTACCACGATAGGCACATTCTTCTCCATTGTTCATTGTTGATGTGGCTCCTGGTGTTGACACTGGGGGTGGAGAGGTGGGCGGATGGAATGACACTTAGATGGTACGTGCTGCGTGGTGTGACATGCTCCAGTGGTGAGTGTTTTGAGTTGCCAGTGATCTCTTTTAGAGTCTCACAGAATCTATTTCCCCAAGCCGTTTGTATCCTTATTTATGTAACTGACTAATCCCTTGGTGGGTAGAGCCAAGACTTCTGTCTCAGTTACATAGAGATACCGAGACAAATTACTCATGGAAGTTCCAGAAGAGATGAATATCTACAAATTATTGGGATAGTTTCAGTATGTAAAAAGTGTTGTGGAGAGCCTCACAGCTATCCAGGCTAGATCAGATGCAAGAAGTGGGTAATTCCAGGCCAGTAATCCCCTTCAGAATGGACTGGTTGGATCTCCTTGCAGTCCAAGGAACTCTCAAGAGTCTTCTCCAACACCACAGTTCAAAAGCATCAATTCTTCAGCACTCAGGTTTCTTCACAGTCCAATTCTCACATCCATACATGACCACTGGAAAAACCATAGCCTTGACTAGACAGGCCTTTGTTGGCAAAGTAATGTCTCTGCTTTTCAATATGCTATCTAGGTTGGTCATAACTTTCCTTCCAAGGAGTAAGTGTCTTTTAATTTCATGGCTACAGTCACCATCTGCAGTGATTTTGGAGCCCTAAAAAATAAAGTCTGACACTGTTTCCCCATCTATTTCCCATGAAGTGATGGGACCAGATGCCATGATCTTCGTTTTCTGAATGTTGAGCTTTAAGCCAACTTTTTCACTCTCCTCTTTCACTTTCATCAAGAGGCTTTTTAGTTCCTCTTCACTTTCTGCCATAAGGGTGGTGTCATCTGCATATCTCAGGTTATTGACATTTCTCCCAGCAATCTTGATTCCAGCTTGTGTTTCTTCCAGCCCAGCGTTTCTCATGATGTACTCTGCATATAAGTTAAATAAGCAGGGTGACAATATCCAACCTTGACGTACTCCTTTTCCTATTTGGAAACAGTCTGTTGTTCCATGTCCAGTTCTAACTGTTGCTTCCTGACCTGCATATAGGTTTCTCAAGAAGCAGGTCAGGTGGTCTGGTATTCCCATCTCTTTCAGAATTTTCCACAATTTATTGTGATCCACAGAGTCAAAGGCTTTGGCATAGTCAATAAAGCAGAAATAGATGTTTTTCTGGAACTCTCTTGCTTTTTCCATGATCCAGCAGATGTTGGCAATTTGATCTCTGGTTCCTCTGCCTTTTCTAACACCAGCTTGAACATCTGGAAGTTCAAGGTTAACGTATTGGTGAAGCCTGGCTTGGAGAATTTTGAGCATTATTTTACTAGCATGTGAGATGAGTGCAACTGTGTGGTAGTTTGAGCATTCTTTGGCATTGTCTTTCTTTGGGATTGGAATGAAAACTGACCTTTCCCAGTCCTGTGGCCACTGCTGAGTTTTCCAAATTTGCTGGCATATTGAGTGCAGCACTTTCACAGCATCATCTTTCAGGATTTGAAAGAGCTCAACTGGAATTCCATCACCTCCACTAGCTTTGTTCATAGTGATGCTTTCTAAGGCCCACCTGACTTCACATTCCAGGATGTCTGGCTCTAGGTGAGTGATCACACCATCATGATTATCTGGGTCATGAAGATCTTTTTTGTATAGTTCTTCTGTGTATTCCTGCCACCTCTTCTTAATATCTTCTGCTTCTGTTAGGTCCATACCATTTCTGTCTTTTATCGAGCCCATCTTTGCATGAAATGTTCCCCTGGTATCTCTAATTTTCTTGAAGAGATCTCTAGTCTTTTCCATTCTATGGTTTCTCTCTATTTCTTTGCATTGATCACTGAGGAAGGCTTTCTTATCGCTTCCTGCTTTTCTTTGGAACTCTGCATTCAGATGCTTATATCTTTCCTTTTCTCCTTTGCTTTTTGCTTCTCTTCTTTTCACAGCTATTTGTAAGGCCTCCCCAGACAGCCATTTTGCTTTTTTGCATTTCTTTTCCATGGGCATGGTCTTGATCCCTGTCTCCTGCACAATGTCACGAACCTCTGACCATAGTTCATCAGGGACTCTATCAGATTTAGTCCCTTAAATCTATTTCTCACTTGCACTGTATAATCATAAGGGATTTGATTAAGGTCATACCTGAATGGTCTACTGGTTTTCCCCACTTTCTTCAATTTAAGTCTGAATTTGGCAATAAGGAGTTCATGATCTGAGCCACAGTCAGCTCCTGGTCTTGTTTTTGTTGACTGTATAGAGCTTCTCCATCTTTGGCTGCAAATAATATAATCAGTCTGATTTCAGTGTTGACCATCTGGTGATGTCCATGTGTGGAGTCTTCTCTTGTGTTGTTGGAAGAGGGTGCTTGCTATGACCAGTGCATTCTCTTGGCAGAACTCTATTAGTCTTTGCCCTGCTTTATTCTGCATTCCAAGGCCAAATTTTCCTGTTACTCCAGGTGTTTCTTGACTTCCTACTTTTGCATTCCAGTCCCCTATAATGAAAAGGACATCTTTTTGGGGTGTTAGTTCTAAAAGGTCCTGTAGGTCTTCATAGAACCGTTCAACTTCAGCTTCTTCAGCGTTACTGGTTGGGGCATAGACTTGGATTGCTGTGATATTAATGGTTTGCCTTGGAAACAAACAGAGATCATTCTGTCATTTTGAGATTGCATCCAAGTACTGCATTTCAGACTCTTTTTGACCATGATGGCTACTCCATTTCTTCTGAGGGATTCCTGCCTGCAGTAGTCGATATAATGGTCATCTGAGTTAAATTCACCCATTCCAGTCCATTTTAGTTTGCTGATTCCTAGAATGTCAACATTCACTCTTGCCATCTCCTGTTTGACTACTTCCAATTTGCCTTGATTCATGGATCTGACATTCCAGGTTCCTATGCAATATTGCTCTTTACAGCATCGGACCTTGCTTCTATCAGCAGTCACATCCACAGCTGGGTATTGTTTTTGCTTTGGCTCCATCTCTTCTTTCTTTCTGGAGTTATTTCTCCACTGATCTCCAGTAGTATATTGGGCCCCTACTGACATGGGGAGTTCCTCTTTCAGTATCCTATTATTTTGCCTTATCATACTGTTCATGGGGTTCTCAAGGCAAGAATACTGAAGTGGTTTGCCATTCCCTTCTCCAGTGGACCACATTCTGTCAGACTTCTTCACCATGACCCGCCCGTCTTGGGTGGCCCCACGGGCATGGCTTAGTTTCATTGAGTTAGACAAGGCTGTGGTCCTAGTGTAATCAGATTGACTAGTTTTCTGTGATTATCATTTCAGTGTGTCTGCCCTCTGTTGCCCTCTTTCAAACCTACTATCTTACTTGGGTTTCTCTTACCTTGGACGTGGGGTATCTCTTCACAACTGCTCCAGCAAAGCACAGCTGCTGCTCCTTACCTTGGATGAGGGGTATCTCCTCATCGCCACCTCTCCTGACCTTGACGTGGAATAGCTCCTCTAGGCCCTCCTGCGCCCGCACAGCCACTGCTCCTTGGACGTGGGGTTGGGCTGCCCCTGGCCTCTGCAAGGAGATCCAACCAGTTCCTTCTGAAGGAGATCAGCCCTGGATTTCTTTGGAAGGAATGATGCTAAAGCTGAAACTCCGGTACTTTGGCTATCTCATGCGAAGAGTTGACTCATTGGAAAAGACTCTGATGCTGGGAGGGATTGGGGGCAGGAGGAGAAGGGGACGACAGAAGATGAGATGGCTGGATGGCATCACTGACTCAATGGATGTGAGTCTCAGTGAACTCCGGGAGTTGGTGATGGACAGGGAGGCCTGGCATGCTGCGATTCATGGGGTCGCAATGAGTTGGACACGACGGAGTGACTGAACTGAACTGAACTGAATCCCCTTCAAGAATGTCATGGTGCCCTGCTGTTTTGCATCCCATCTGCCTGTCTATCCCAGTCCAGGTGGCAAGGATGCTTCCAGAAGCAGCTTCAGGGAAGAAGGCGGCTGCAAGCTGTGTCCTGAAGACGCACTCTGCATATGTCACAGCTTCTTGGCAGAACATTTGAAGGGAGATGTCACCTGGACATACTTTGTGGATATTTTTACAATATTCCTTTGTGGAGCTAATTGGCTCTAATAAAATTTTCGGAAGAAAGGCCATACTGCACTGGGGAGAACCATTTGCAGTCAAGTCAAGGCAGCTGAAGCAAGGAGTCAGGCAGAGAAGGAGCTGTCAGTGCTAATGTTAGGGCATCCTGCTCCTTGGGTCTACAGAAACAAAACTGTGAGCATGGCTTGAATGAGCTGGCATTTTGGTCTAAGTTCCCTGATGACTCTAAATCCTCAGAGGGAAGGAAAATGAGTTTTATGTAGAAAGAGAGATCCATGCTCTGTTTCAGAATCAGTGAATGTGCTGTTTAAATGAATCATCACTTTCAACTACTGTTTTTTTTTGTTTGTTTGTTTTGGTATTTGAATCTTGATTGCAGCAAAGCACAGAGCCTTACTATAAAATTCAAAAGCACCTTTGAAAGCCAAGAAGATTTTTAATTTATCCTGACTAGCTAAATCCAGGTAAGTCATTCTAATAATACTTGTCCATGCAAGTGGCTACATCTGGCAAAAGAAATGCAAACAGAAGCCTAGTGAGTTTTCAACTTTCTTGCCTCCCTCACCCCCATGGGAGACGTCTGCCAAGGGTTCCCCAAGGGGCGTGACAACGCAGCCAGCAGGAGCCAGACTCCCAGTGGCAGCCTCCCTCACAGTCACTGCCCTCTTGCCATCTGCGGTGGAGCATGCACACCTGCTCTGTGTCTGGCACCCCCCAGCCTGCAAGGTACAGCTGCTGTTGGATTCTTCTCCAGAAAGGGACCTGGGTTGGCCAGGATGGCCCATCTTCAGTCTTTGTTGAGCGAGTGTCCCTGGGGCTCTGCCTTGACCCCAGGGAGAGCCCTGCTGGAAGACCAGATAATCATCATCTGATTCCTTAACCTTCTAGAAGAGAAAAAAACAAAAGCACATAACCATCCCTGAAAGAACAACTTACTACATATTTAAAGGAATAAAAATACTTTTATTGCACTTGTCATAAGTATTATATAAAAATAAGAAAAATCACATAAATAAAACTAAATTTAAAGCAGCCAAATCTGCCCACAATCCGTCTTCCAATCCTATATCTATATAAGCATGTGCTTGATGAATAGACACATACTTATCATGTATATTATATTTTACATAAGGTTGTATAACCTACATTTTTATTCATTACATTAGTAACATCTTTCCACGTGAACTGTATGTTTCATCAATATCTACATTGTTGCCTTCAATGGTTTACAGAGTTGCACTGTATGGGTGTATTATAATTGTTTCCCTCTTCTGGGAAATTTGGATTGTTGTCAAATGACCTTGTAATAAAAATCAGTGAAAAATTAAAAAAAAAAAATGAAAAACAAAGTCACCACACTATCCCTGGATGTGGTTGACCCTACCAGGATTTTTTGCTGCTAAAGGAGTGTTGATTTTGAAAGTTGACCTCCTTGAGAGGTTAGGCTTGACTCCAGGGGCAACACCAACGCATTCTCAAAATCCATCTTTAGAACTGGCTTCCAGGATTTTACATGCAGAATTAGCCGTACAGGAAACCCTTAATGCCAGCAAATTTGGGCCCACTGAAGCTGTGTTTGGCTTGTGAAAATAAAACCATTGAAAACCAAGCCAAAAGCAAGGGGTGATTTTAACTCATGAATTCTGAATTTTTTAGGTAGCCTGTAGAACTGACCCTATAAAGTTACTTCCAAACAGCTAATTCATTTCAATCATTCATTTGTGTATTATTGGCAGAGTAAAATAAAACCCAAAAGACCCCAATACAACAAAAACAAAAACTACCACAACCAGAAACATTTGATTTCAAATGCTAACTCTGGCACCGATTAGCTTTGTGACTTTGGACAAGTCACTTAATCTGCATCATAGCTGAAAAGTTTCCCCAAGAAAAATACCTACTTTGTACATTTGTTGCTCTTCTTCCTGCCGCTCCTCCTCTGAATGGAGGCTCTTTCTCTGCCGGACATTGCCTTCATTCTGAACAGACTCTTTTTCACTCCTCTACTCCTTATACCCAGCGATGTGCTGGTAAATTAGATCTCTGGGAAAAAATACATGGAGCCTTGATCTGTAGCTTCTGCCCATTTCTGGAGTATGAGTCCTTCCACCATGGCTGAATTTAAGTTACCAGTGGTTGAACAGCAGGCTTGCAAAGTTCCTAAGTAGTATCTAGCAATCAGCCACATGGATAGTAAGAACTGGCTCAGCACATCTCTGCCCCTTTCCCTCTCCTCCTTCTTCTCTGCAAGTTCGTTAGGGCACTGGGGATGTTGCCAGATAGAATTCCCATATGTGCTTCATAGTTTTACATTTAACCAGCTTCCAAAAATAGTTTCCTTCCTTCCTTTAGCTCCTGACCAGTTTGTGTGCTGGAGTTCAGGTGCTCTAGCCACTGCCTCCCATCTTTATGAATCCTCCTTGGCCATCACACCAGCAGGAAATTTCAGATGAGATGGAAGGCTCTCGGTTTTTTCAGGGATGTGCCAGCTTGCAGTCCGGTATTCTCATTCTTCCAATGTTGAGAACTGATTTTCATCTGTATAATTCTCCACTGCAGACATACTTAGGTTCCCTTGCCCATCTTCTAACAGTTCTGGACCAGTTCCAATATTTGTGTATGGAGGGGGTTCCCACACCACCAAGCAATTCTCAGACACCAGCTGGCATCCTACAGTTCAGCTCAATTCTGACACCATCTACCCAGAGACAGCATCTGTCCTCACAGGTTAAGGGTTCAGTCCCACAAGACTGCCCTCCTCTGCCCTAACACACATGTCAGATGCGAGTTGTCAGTTGACCAGCATGACGCCTTCCTTGGGTTCAACTAATTAGGTCATAGAACTCAGGAAAGCTATTTACTCAAAAGATGACTGATTTATTATTAAAAGACTAGAACTCAGGAACAGCCAGATTGAAGAGATGCATAGGACAAGGTATGGAGAAAGGGCATAGAATGGAGCTTCCATGCCCCCTCCAAGCTCCCCACTCTCCCAGAATCTCCAAGCATTCACCAGCCTGGAAGCACTCTGAATCCTGTCCTTTTGGGTTTTTATAAAGGCTTCATTACATAGGCATGATATATTAACTAATTGGTCATTGATGACTGAGTCAGTCTCCAGCCCCTTTCTCCTCCCAGACTAAAAGTTCCAACCCTCTAATCACATGGTTGGTTCTCCTGATAACCAGCCACCATCCTTAGGTGGGGATGCTGAAAGTCACCTCATCAGCATTACAAGACAGATCTTTACTGCTCTTATCACTGGAAAATTCTAAGGTTTTAGGACTATGTGCCAGAAACAGATTGAAGACTAGATACGTATTTCTTATTATAAGTAAAAATTCTGTACCATCTAACTTGTTGTACTTCCAACAGAGCATGGGGGCACCGTGGAAACACAGGGGATGGAGGGAGGCACAGTCACAGGGAAGTTCGGGGCCTCTGCCACCTGTCAGAAGGAGAAAGTACCATCCACAGACACTCTCAAAGCAACCCCATGACTGAGTAAGGAGAAGTTCCCCCAGGGCCAGCCTTCAGTATCAGAAACATCTATGTTTCAGATCAGCCCAGAGAAAGGTGCCTAGGTGCCTCGAAGTAGATACTTTATCAAGCACAGGGTATGTTCACAGATACTTCAGCGCTACCACTGCCCAAGAGGGTGGAAATCTTACCCTTGTCGACTGAAAACTCACATGACTTGTTTCAGTTTTATTTGAGGACCTTACTGAGGACTATAGACTTGGAGCTGGCATCTCAGATAGCTCTGAGACAGGAGTCAGTGTACATAGGAGTTTTTGCTAGAAAAGAAAAACATGTAGTTGTACATCAAAAGATTATCGCATATCATAAAAAATAGATCTCCCAAGTTTATGCTTTTAGTGCATTTCTGTAAATGGGAAGATGCAGGAATTTGGGGCCTTTGAAATTCTTTAGATATGTATGTGGTCTATCTAGGTGCCTGTATCCAAAGCACAGCATGCCTCATCCTGTTTTTCCATCCTCAGGGGCACCGTTGGTGGGTAACAGCAGTGGGCTGCAATTTAGCCTTTGTAGTAGGGAGGATGAGTGACAGGCTGTGGTTTTGTTTCAACCCTCTTTCTACAGGGGAGTGTGTATCACACACCTGGGATTGGCAGGGAGTGGAAAATGATCAGTGGAAACGTAATTTAGTATAATCCTCCAAAAGGCAACTTTGCTTTATATCAAAGTCTTAAAACTATTCAATCCCATCCCATCAGAAAAGCTCCTGAATGTGCTCATCTCTGTAGCTGGGGTGTGAAAACAGCCATAGACACTAAGAGGGTGCATAGGTGTGGCTGTCTTCAATCAGACTGCACTGATGGACACTGAAATTTTGATTTCACGTCATTTTCCTGTGTCACAGAGTACTATTCTTTAAGTCATTTTTCACAAATGTAAAAACAGTCTGGAGCTCACAGACTTGGTTAGGCTGTGGTATGCACTTGGCCTAAAGCTCTGGAAGTTTCCTCTCATTGATACAGAGCCCCAACAAGTGGTTCCTGACTAGAAGTCATGGCTGGGTGGCCCTTGGCCAGAGGCACCTCAGGATCCCAGGATCCTTCCATCTGGTACTCACCCTCCCCAACCCTTATGGCCTGCTCTATTCACAGGCAGATGGAGGCATAGGGCCTAGAGGAGTGTGCAGGTGGTTTTCTTGGGTGGCCTGGAGGTGCCCACATCTCTCCCCTGCATTCTGCTGGTCACAAGTCAGGCACACTCCAAACTGCAGGAGAGACAGAGAGATGGAGTCTAGATGTCTCTCCTAGCTTTGTGCCCCGTAGGGCCTGGATGGAGGCGTGGTGACCATCCAGCCAGGGGGTGAAGAATCAAACAATGTGTGAGGTTCACTCGTTTCCACATGGCAGTGCTACTTTTAAAGATGTAAGACTGACCAGGGGCACTTTGCAACAACAGCTGATCTGAGAGTAGACCTGATGCCCTGGGCACCCTGGGTGGTGCAGCTCTGCAGCCTGTCCTTCGGCCTGGGTCCTGAAGGTCACCCTTGCAGTGACCACGCACACACTCTACTCTCTTCCATCACTCAGCCACAGAGGCCAGGCCATGATTTGGGGCAGGAGACTCTACAGTGGTGTCAGGCTGACCCCTGTGCTAGGAGTAGATTCAGTGCTGTTGAAGTTTTGGGCTGATGGGAGTGGGATTGAGGAGCTGCCTATGGAGACAGGCAGAAACCCCCGTGAAGCAGCCATACCCTCTACTGGCTCCCCCACCAGAAACAACAAGGGTTTTTTCTCCTCAGCTCTTTCCAGGTGATGCTTGAAGAGGATGAAGGCGAGGCCAGAGGGGTGGTACTTTCTGTGGGCTCTGTTCAGTTCAGTTCAGTCGCTCAGTCGTGTCCAACTCTGTGACCCCATGGACTGAAGCCCACCAGGCTTCCCGGTCCATCACCAACTCCCGGAGAACGTCTGTGGGCTGGGTACCTCAAAAGTGGGGAGAAGCTCACCCTCTAAAGCTAGTCAGACCAGGATGGGTCAAAAGTCAAAGGTTTGTTCAAACAATCTGGAGGAAATAGCTCAAACCTGGTAACATCTGGGGACATAAACTCCTCACAAATGCTCTGCAGTGGGCAGGGCTCGTCTCTACAGTTTCCAGGAGATTTGGAGCCTGGGAGGTTGGCAGGGGTCAGCGGGGTCTAGGTACTCCCTCCTCCTGCATGGTCCCCAGGCCAGCCCCATTGCATTGCATTGCCAGGACCCAAACCTGCACCTCCGAGCCCTGTGGCTTGCACAGCCTGGGCTGTGCTGGGGACAGCCTCACCGTCTCCTGAGCACATCCAGGACTGGGGGTAGGGGAGGTGATGCCCCCTCCCTAGGTGTTGCCAGGATTCCTGTACCACGGCATGCAGCAGTCTTAGGACACCAGGGCTCTGGTTTCCTACCAATCACTGATTCATCAGGTGACCCAGGTGTGTTTCTGAAACTCCCTTCACTTCAGTTTGCTTGTCTGTGAAATGGGGGCAGAAATGCCTACCTGGATAGCCCGTCCCATCATATGCCTGCGTCCTGCCCTGAAAGTGCCCACTGTGAGACGAACAAACACTAAGTCTGTCCAAGTACCAGGGGGCCTGAGGAAGTGACTTTCTCAAGGTCATGGCATAGAAACAACAATAACAATATATTCTCTCATTTAATTAGTGCTGAGTGTGTGTTAGAAGCTAGGCTGAAATCATCTCTCATGTCATAACAGCCCTGTGAGAGATCCGCTGTTATACTGATTTCCCAAAAGGGGCCACTGAGTGCCGACAGGGCAGGGTAGCTCTGTCCCACTCTCTCTGAAGCTTGGCTTCAGAGGCACAGCGCTGTGCTGCTTCCTGGCACAATGGTCCTAACATTCCCAACCTGATTCTCTGTCCTGCGGCGGTGCCTGGGGCCTAGGGCCAGGCTGTCTCTCTCCAGCCATTTGCCACAGAGTTCAAAGCCCTCCTTCAATTTTGGTGGACCTGCCTCAACAGCTCTCCCCTTTAAGGAGGATGAGGAAACGGGCCTGATGACCCCTCTCTTTCACAACAAAGGTACTAAGTGCTCGACTGGCAAGGGCCGCCTACACTCCTGGGGGCCAGAGGGAGAGGGCTTGGCTCCCTTGGCTGTGGCTCTGCTCAGGTGCTGGGCAGGACAGGGCCCATTCAAAGTTTCCCAGTGTCCTGTGGGTGGATGTGAGTAGAGGAGGGTGAACGAGAGGAGGGGTGAAAAGCAGGGGAAGGGGCTGGGGGTTTTATTTGCAAATTGCATGTCAATTCAGGTGTGAGCAGGCATGGCAGGCTGGTCTGCTGGCACCTGAAGGGTTCTGGATGGGTTGTATCACTCCCTGGGGCTCAGTTTCCCCTCTCATTCATGGAGGAGGAGCAAAATCTGAAACATAAGACTAGCCAGTGTACGCCTGGCAGAGAGACCCGAGGAGAGGGGAAGCACTCCTGTGCTGAAATGCATCGTGTGACCTCAAGGTGTTGAGGACTCCCCATTCTGGTCCCTTCTCTTCAGGCCTTTTCTAGACGTACCTCTGAGGCCAGGCTTACTGGTAAAATGGCTCTACCAGCTCAGACACTAAAGATGGAGGTGACATTTTGGGGGTTCACATGATGGCTGCCATGCCCTCCCCTGAGGAATCCTCCCTCAGCCAAAGTCATCATCACTGCACCCCCGTGGCATCTGCTCAGAACTGGGGAGGTTTGGAATCCCTGACACGTGCCCCTGTGGGTCAGTGAGTGTCCCCAGTGGGGTTGGCACTTGGAAAGGAAGTGTGCCGAGACTGCAGCTGAGCCCTACAGAGCCTGCCCATCCTTAGGGCAGCCAGACTGCATGCACCCCACATCTGGAAAGGTCCTGTCCTCACTCATCAAGTCACAGGGACCCCAGCAATCACCTGCAGCAGATGTGAGCCACAAAACACAGGTTTGCAGCTGAGAGACACTGTGGTTCTGCCTGTGTGGCCAGAGTAGGGCCAGGGCAGCTGGATGGGGCCCACTGCCCTCCTGTCACATGGCTCAGCCCTGAGGTCTGGGGGCACTGTCTGAAGGAGCTGGATTGTTCTTCCCAGAATTTTGTAGAGCATGGCATTGTTTTATGTGCTGACAGGCTTCCTAGCTTTTGCTAGCCTAGAAAGTAAGGACTTCCAGGCCAGGGACTTGGTGTTTTTTCTTCACAACCTGCAATTGGTTGAATCATCTTTGTCCCCGAAAGATATTTGCTCCTAATCCTAGGAACCAGAAAAAGGGTCATTGCAGATGTGGTTGAAAATCTTGAGAGGAGGAGATCATCCTGGGTCATCTGAATGAGTCTTGAACCAAATCCCAAATGTCCTTCTGAGAGAGAGGCAGGAGGAGAGGGGGTACACACATGAGAGGAGATCCTGTGACCATGGAAGCAGAAATGGGAGTGATGTGGCCACAAGTCAAGGAATGTCAGCAGGAACCAGAAACTGGACGAGGTGAGAAATGGAGTCCCCAAAGGGAGCCACACTTTGATCTTAGCCTTGTGATAATGGTTTCTGACTTCTGGCCTCCAGAACTGTGAGAAAACTGTGAGAGACCTATGAGAGAGAACTGTGAGAGAGAACTGTGAGACAACTGTGAGAGAACTGTGAGGGAACTGTGAGAGAACTGTGAGAGGACTCTGAGAGAACTGTGAGGGAAATGTGAGAGAGAACTGTGAGAGAACTGTGAGAGGACTGTGAGAGAGAACTGTGAGAGGACTGTGAGAGAACTGTGAGGGAAATGTGAGAGAGAACTGTGAGAGAACTGTGATGGAACTGTGAGGGAACTGTGAGAGAACTGTGAAAGAACTGTGAGAGAACTGTGATGGAACTCTGAGGAAACTGTGAGAGAGAACTGTGAGAGAACTGTGAGGAACTGTGAGAGAACTGTGAGAGAACTGTGATGGAACTCTGAGGAAACTGTGAGAGAGAACTGTGAGAGAACTGTGAGGAACTGTGAGAGAACTGTGAGGAACTGTGAGAGAACTGTGAGGGAACTGTGAGAGAGAACTGTGAGGGAAATGTGAGGAACTGTGAGAGAACTGTGAGAGAGAATTGTGAGGGAACTGTGAGAGAACTGTGAGGAACTGTGAGGGAACTGTGAGAGAACTGTGAGGGAACTCCGAGAGAACTGTGAGGGAACTGTGAGAGAGAACTGTGAGGGAACTGTGAGAGAGAACTGTGAGGGAACTGTGAGGGAAGTGTGAGGAACTGTGAGAGAACTGAGAGAGAACTGTGAGGGAACTGTGAGGAAGTGTGAGGAACTGTGAGAGAGAACTGTGAGAAAACTATTTTAAGCCAGCAAATTGGTGGTGATTTGTTATAGCAGCCATAGAAACTTAATACACTACCAGATCCCATGCCTGGCATAGAGCAGATAGTCCGATATTTGTTGAAAGTATAAAGGAAGGCTCCTAGCCAAGCATGCCCCCATGCAGCTGGGTCCTCGAAGGTTAGATTATCCCTCCCCACAACCCCAGCGTCTGTCCTGTCAGTTCTGCAGGGTCTGGCCTTCAGCCCTGGCCTGTGAGGCTGCCCACTAGAGGGCATGGTTCTGACCAAGCCCATGCTCACTCCTCATGGAGCTGTTGCCTCTTAGATAAAGCCAATGACAGGGGCCACAAACAGCCACAGGCTACATTCGGCTAGCAGACATAGTGATTTGGCTGTGAATATTGTTTGTAAATTAAATTAGTTACCAACATTTTATTAAAAATTGGGAGATTTTATACAAAATCAGGATTTTCAATTTCTGTGAAAAAAATCAGAGGTTCTTTTCAGCCCAGGAGGCAGTCCTGTGTGGCTCATTAGGTTGGACCTGAGAGGATGCTCATTCCCCCAACCACCAGGGCCTGTGGTGCTGACTCCAACTCTCCATCTGCACACCTGACCCCGCATTTGAGATGGACAACTCGAGTTTTCTCAGCCTGGCAGGAGGTGCAAGATAGTTTCCACCTCACAGAGCCTCTGTCCAGCTCCACTGCTTCCAGGCCCTCCTTTATATAGATTCTACTGTGATTGCCATCTCCTCCAGCTTGGGGGCTCTCTGCAAGGTGTTCTGTTCTCCTCGGCAACTGCCATGAGTGCTGCTTCAGGGCCTGGGGCCTCTGCAGCCCTTGGAAACCACCCAGTTGTTCTGGGGGTCCTCACTGTCTCAATCAGCAGGACAGCCCACTTCTCAGAAGATGGAGGACGCCCAGGATGACCTCCTGCATTCCTGGAAGATGGAGGGACAGCCCATCTGCATCTGCTTTCCTGAGCAACTCCCTGGCCAAGTGGCTCCAACGGAAACCAAAAACACTAATGAAGGGAAGGAATGTCGGCGAAGCACTAGGGATACTCCCGTGAGGAGAACTTTTGGCTCACTTGGAGGACGCAAGCTCCTCAGCATCTCCAAAATGGTGCCCAAGCCTGAAGCCCAAGTGTATGTAAAACTCTCGGCATCTGCCTTCAAGCACGCAGACACCAGGACTGACATTGCAGACACTAATTCAATGCATCTCAGAGCAGGAGCCCCTGGTGAATCTGGCTCAAGGGGTCTGAGACTGTGCTTGGCCTGGGGACCAGGACTGGGAGCTCTCAGAGGCAGGCCCGCCTTCTCCTCTCCAAGCAACAGCACCAGCAGCACACAGAGGATCAATCTGAAGGGAAGAGTCACTGAGTGAGCCCCCCAGGAAGGGCTCTGTCCACAGCTGCTGTCTACTCGGCTGCTTTAGCATCCTCCCCAGGGCCAGGGAAAATGAAATTTAAAACACGTGTCAGGGCCTTAATGAGGCTAGTCAACTCTTCAGAGTCATGCTCTGACTGTGCTATGCTATGCTAAGTTGCTTCAGTCGTGTCCAACTCTTTGCAACGCTATGGACTGTAGCCCATCAGGCTCCTCTGTTCATGGGATTCTAGGCAAAAATACTGCAGTGGGTTGCCATGCCCTCCTCCAGGGGATCTTCTTGACCCAGGGATCAAACCTTCATCTCTTACATCTCTTGCACTGGCAAGCAGGTTCTTTACCACTAGCACCACCTGGGAAGCCACCATGCTCTTCTGACCAGGGATCTCCAGCACTGAGGGATGGACTGAACGAGGCGAGGAATAAAAACAGTGAATCAGCAGGAGTGGTGTGACCACAGGCAAGTTGCTTACATCTCTGAGCCTCAATGCTTTTACTTACAAACTGGAAATAATAACTGCCTAAAAGGATACTGTAAGGATTAATTTCATGCATGTCAGACCATCATTAGGTAGTCATGCAAGTTTCCGTGTCTGAGCCCTGTATTTTAATTCTAAGGTTGGGAAATTATGTCTTAAATTGCAGTTTCCACCACTGCACCACTGAGAGTGGAAGTGGGGGCAAGTTAATTTTCAGTGGTCACTAGCAGAAACCCACTTAAATAGGCAAAAGATAGAAAGATGTATTTATAAGGTACATTTATTACAAGAACACAGGGAGCCCAAAGGAATGCCTAGGCTCGGAAAGACCTGGACTCAGAAATGGGAAAGCTCAGTGAACTCAGGAAGGAACTTTCTTTCTGACTCCCTTCTTTTATTGCTTCTCTCTCTATGTGGCTTTTGAGCTAATCTGTGGCCTGACCCACAGAATAAGAAGCTGGCCTTGAACTTCCCTGCTGCTAGTTTCAATTCAGATGAGCAATAGAGATCATCAGGTATCTCCAGATCCCATCCACAAATCCACAGGTGCAGCTTAGGGGTCTTTGCCCCTAGACCAACCAGCTACATTGAGAGGTCCCAGCTCAGCCTTAGCAAGCTGTGCCACCCACTCCTTCTAATGGAGTTGTCCTCAGAACAGCAGGACTAGGAGCTGTTGGACACTCCAAAAGTGTTCCACACAGATGTCCCCACCCCCAGTGCCTAATAGTTAGGGGCTTGCATCCTCCAAGCCTGCTTGTCAGTGTCTCAGGATGGGGGAGCAAGCCTAGCACCCATAGAGCTTTTCCAAACCATGGTGAGTGCTGCCTGAAGCCTCATGCAAAGAGACAGGCAAGTCTGGAATAGCGGGAGGGTGACTGGGAGAAAGGGTCGGAGTGGATTGGGCATGAATTCTGGGATGGCACACTGCAGGAGGGCACTCAGTCCTTGAGGTTTCTGACATGCTGCTCCCCAGGCCCAGACATTCATATCTGAGGCCAGTGCTTTCTTTCCATAAGAACTTGTAATTTCCAAGGACAAACAGGCCCGCTGCCATTTCATTTTCATCTATTTGGAAGTCTCCCTCTAAGCCCTATGCTACTGAATCTCGTGAGGATTTTGTGCCTGGTTCAGACCCAGTTTAATACCCCATTCCCAGCTCCTGCTGGGAGGAAGCTTGCAGCTTACCATGAATTACACTCTTGGCTCTTAACTCCTTTTCCTTGGGTATCCTTTCCTTCCAAGAATGGCTGGTGCTGGCACACACTTTAAAAGAGAGGAAAGTGGGCCTAAGTTTCCATTATGCTGCAAAGCAGAACCATCTGTTGGTGACTTTCCCGCTGGAACGAGGTCCTAGTGAGAGTGTTCACCAATGAAGAGCTGGCATCTCAAAGACACAAGTTCTTGGCCCTGGTTCCAGCTCATCC
The DNA here is from genome assembly GCF_029407905.1 of Bubalus kerabau. NCBI lineage: Eukaryota > Metazoa > Chordata > Mammalia > Artiodactyla > Bovidae > Bubalus > Bubalus kerabau. The sequence goes on along the minus strand of NC_073642.1, from coordinate 6,588,456 downwards.
CTGGGCCAGAGTATTACACAGGAGGTTGTTGGTTTACTTTTTTCAGCCAAGTCTTGGCTAATCTTGGTGATGCATGGACGTTTCTCTATCAAGGAGGCATCCTGTGAAAAGGCAGGTGTGGAGTCCTACGAGCCTCAGGTACCTGAGTAGCCCTTCTCTGCTCTGCTCACAAAGCCTTTGTGCAGATACCTGCTCAGACCTTATAAAACCACAAGAGGAGGTTTAGGTGATCATGGAGTGAGCTAACTGGGGCCCCACATTGCACAACCTGGGGCAACATTCACATTGTAGTCTAGGTGAATGTTACCTCCTGGAGCTGTACTGTGTACAACCTGGGAAGCTGTAGGTGGTGGCCCTGCGCCTAATAACTGACAGAGCCAGGTGAGTCTCAGACAGGCTATTGGCCTCTAATTCCATTTATTCTCCTTTGCCCTCTGTTCTTGCTGAGGTACCTTCTGGAGTACCTCTTAGGGTTTGACAAGACGCCTAATGCCTCAGCTCCTAATATTGAGTTCCTTACCTGAAAACTTAGGCTAAAATATCTACTCCCATTGTTGGGATGAGTAAATGACATAATGCAGAAAACATGCCTGGCCCAAGGGCCTGGGTCTTAGTGAGAACTTGGGAACTAGAAGCAGCTGTTGATACTGTGGCTGCTGCTACTGTAAGGATAATAGCCATTATAAGTATTTGTGCCCATTATTATTCTGATCATCTTTCACACACAGATGCACCTTCCTCTTGGGGTGGTGAGGACTTCCGGCTCCTAGCACCACACCTGCACAAATTAGAGATCACCTCTCTCTTCCCTTCCTTTCCTCTGATCTGGTGCCCCAGATCATATTTCATGGGGTTGGTGAGTTCAGAAGGAACCCAGGTCAGCAGAGGCAGGAGAAGCCAACTGGTGGCTCAGGAGTGAAATGGTTGAGCGCTCCTGAGTGAGTGCCTCCACAGCACCTCCTTCTCTCTGCTTTCTCACACAGGTCACAGGTCTTCATGGACAGGCCTTGTTTCCTCTACTAAACTGAGCAGTCACTGAAGCCCCATCCTGTGCCTGCAGCAGGTCTGATACTGAAGAGGAAAAGTTAAATTTTACATAACCTCCTGTTCATTCTGTCTCTGTAACTCAGTTTGCTCCTTGCAAAGTCTGAATCACGTAGGTCACATAGTCTCAGAAAGTGGGGACTTGTAATACTAGGAACTAGAGCTTATATCACTCACCCTTGTCCTACTCTTTGTGACTGCCCAGCCCCTGCAAACCTGCTTAATCATGCCTGTCCGTGTGAAGGTCAGGCATCCCTCTCCCCATCTTGACTGCTGTTCCCGTGCATGTGCAAAACCCTTTAGTTTAAACCAGCCTATTAACAGCTAGTGTTGCCCACTATAATCTGTCTTAAAAAACCCTGTAACCTCTTTGTTTGCGGCTCAGAACTTAAGAGTGTTAACTCCTCTGGGCCCACCGGGTAATAACTCTCCAAGTGTTGTGCTTGGTTTCTTGATTACTGGTTTCTGCAACATTTCTGGATGTCCCAGAGAAATTCCAACCGTGCCAGCCCCTTGAGCTGTCAGACTGGTGGCTCAGCTGAGCTGGAGTGAAAGAACCCTGAGATCAATGAGGAGGCATGACACCCAATGGTATTCCGGGTTCTCTTTGGACTGGTGTTCCGACTCTCCAGACAGCAAAGCCCCAAGTGGACTCATTGGAGGGATGGACCAACTCACCAGGAATGGCCACAGGATCAGGTAAAACCCCAGGGCCAGTCCTCAGTCAGGTCTTACCCCAATGGGTAGAAGAGGAAATTGATCACCTCCTTGGAGCTCCCAGGAAGGGAGCAACAGTTAAGAAAACCTGGGGACTCAGGAGAAGGAAGGCATTGTGATAGCCTCTGAATGATTGTGAATGTGTGATTGCTGATTGAACAGAGTGAGAGAAATTTTTCTTTTTGGAAACTGCAAAACCAATTATTTTTGCATATGCAATTAAAAACAACTAGCTTGTTAAGAGTCCTGTCTAGGAAAAAGCTTGAAGTTAACCTGTTCCATGTCCTTGAAATACACAGCCAACTTTGCCTGATACCTCAGCCTTGGCCAAATTAGAAATTCAAGCAAGGAAAAAAACTGGATCAAAGAGATATTTTAAATCTCAAACAGAAAACTATAAGACCTCTGTCAGTCTGTCTGTCTGGATTTATGTATGTCTAACTTGGGTTTCTCTTACCTTGGGCGTGGGGTATCTCTTCACGGCTGCTCCAGCAAAGCGCAGCCACTGCTCCTTACCTTGGACTAGGGGTTTCTCCTCACTGCCGCCCTTCCTGACCTTCAACGTGGGATAGCTCCTCTAGGCCCTCCTGCACCCCCCACTGCTCCTTGGACATGGGGCCGGTCTTCCTGGCCACCGCCCCTGGCCTCGTTTGCGGGGTATCTCCTCTCGGCCACCGCCCCTGGCCTCGTTCCTGGGGTATCTCCTCTCGGTCACCGCCCCTGACCTCGGACGCGGGGTAACTCCTCTCGTCGCCACCCCTGACCTCGAATGCAGGGTAGCTCCTCTTGGCCGCCACCTTTCGGTCATGGGGTCCTCCCGGCTTCTGCCCCTGACCTCGGAGGTGGGGTAGCTCCTCTCGGCTGCGCTTAGTGCGCCGGTCGCAGCCACCGCCGTGCATGCCACCACCCCACATCCAAGGTAAGAGAAACCCAAGTAAGATGGTAGGTGTTGAAAGAGGGCATCAGAGGGCATCAGAGGGCAGACACACTGAAACCGTACTCACAGAAAACTAGTCAAGGTAATCACCCTGGGACCACAGTCTTGTCTAACTCAGTGAAACGAAGTCATGCCCGTGGGGCCACCCAAGTTGGGAGAGTCATGGTGGAGAGATCTGACAGAATGTGGTCCACTGGAGAAGGGAATGGCAAACCACTTCAGTATTTTTGCCTTGAGAACCCCATGAACAGTATGAAAAGGCAAAATGATAGGATACTAAAAGAGGAACTCCCCAGGTCAGTAGGGGCCCAATATGCTACTGGAGATCAGTAGAGAAATAACTCCAGAAAGAATGAAGGGATGGAGCCAAAGCAAAAACAATACCCAGCTGTGGATGTGACTGGTGATAGAAGCAAGGTCCGATGCTGTAAAGAGCAATATTGCATAGGAACATGGAATGTCAGGTCCAAGAATCAAGGCAAATTGGAAGTGGTCAAACAAGAAATGGCAAGAGTGAATGTAGACATTCTAGGAATCAGCAAACTAAAATGGACTGGAATGGGTGAATTTAACTCAGATGACCATTATATCTACTACTGCGGGCAGGAATCCCTCAGAAGAAATGGAGTAGCCATCATTGTCAAAAAAAGAGTCCAAAATCCAGTACTTGGATGCAATCTCAAAAAACGACAGAATGATCTCTGTTCGTTTCCAAGGCAAACTATTCAATATCACAGTAATCCAAGTCTATGCCCCAACCAGTAACGCTGAAGAAGCTGAAGTTGAATGGTTCTATGAAGACCTACAAGACCTTTTAGAACTAACACCCCAAAAAGATGTCCTTTTCATTATAGGGGACTGGAATGCAAAAGTAGGAAGCCAAGAAACACCTGGAGAAACAGGCAAATTTGGCCTTGGAATGTAGAATGAAGCAGGGCAAAGACTAATAGAGTTTTGCCAAGAGAATGCACTGGTCATAGCAAACACCCTCTTCCAACAACACAAGAGAAGACTCTACACTTGGACATCACCAGATGGTGGACACCGAAATCAGATTGATTATATTCTTTGCAGCCAAAGATGGAGAAGCTCTATACCGTCAACAAAAACAAGACCAGGAGCTGACTGTGGCTCAGGTCATGAACTCCTTATTACCAAATTCAGAGTGAAATTGAAGAAAGTAGGGAAAACCAGTAGACCATTCAGGTATGACCTAAATCAAATCCCTTATGATTATACAGTGGAAGTGAGAAATAGATTTAAGGGCCTACATCTGATAGATAGAGTGCCTGATGAACTATGGAATGAGGTTCATGACATTGTACAGGAGACAGGGATCAAGACCATGCCCATGAAAAAGAAATGTAAAAAAGCAAAATGGCTGTCTGGGGAGGCCTTACAAATAGCTGTGAAAAGAAGAGAAGTGAAAAGCAAAGGAGTAAAGGAAAGATATAAGCATCTGAATGCAGAGTTCCAAAGAATAGCAAGAAGAGATAAGAAAGCCCTCCTCAGAGATCAATGCAGAGAAATAGAGGAAAAAAACAGAATGGGAAAGACTAGAGATCTCTTCAAAAAAATTATAGATGTCAAGGGGACTTTTCATGCAAAGATGGGCTCGATAAAGGACAGAAAAGGTATGGACGTAACAGAAGCAAAAGGTATTAAGAAGAGGTGGCAAGAATACACAGAAGAACTGTACAAAAAAGATCTTCACGACCCAGATAATCACGATGGTGTGATCACTCATCTAGAGCCAGACATCCTGGAATGTGAAGTCAAGTGGGCCTAGAAAGCATCACTACGAACAAAGCTAGTGGAGGTGATGGAATTCCAGTGGAGCTATTTCAAATCCTGAAAGATGATACTGTGAAAGTGCTGCACTCAATATGCCAGCACATTTGGAAAACTCAGCAGTGGCCACAGGACTGGAAAAGGTCAGTTTTCATTCCAATCCCAAAGAAAGGCAATGCCAAAGAATGCTCAAACTACTGCACAATTGCACTCATGTCACATGCTAGTAAAGTAATGCTCAAAATTCTCCAAGCCAGGCTTCAGCAATTCGTGAACTGTGAGCTTCCTGATGTTCAATCTGGTTTTAGAAAAGGCAGAGGAACCAGAGATCAAATTGCCAACATCTGCTGGATCATGGAAAAAGCAAGAGAGTTCCAGAAAAACATCTATTTCTGCTTTATTGACTATGCCAAAGCCTTTGACTGTGTGGATCACAATCAACTGTGGAAAATTCTGAAAGAGATGGGAATACCAGACCACCTGACCTGCCTCTTGAGAAACCTGTATGCAGGTCAGGAAGCAACAGTTAGAACTGGACATGGAACAACAGACTGGTTCCAAATAGGAAAAGGAGTACGTCAAGGCTGGATATTGTCACCCTACTTATTTAACTTATATGCAGAGTACATCATGAGAAACACTGGGCTGGAAGACACACAAGCTGGAATCAAGATTGCCGAGAGAAATATCAATAACCTCAGATATGCAGATGACACCACCCTTATGGCAGAAAGTGAAGAGGAACTAAAAAGCCTCTTGATTAGAGTGAAAGTGGAGAGTGAAAAAGTTGGTTTAAAGCTCAACATTCAGAAAACAAAGATCATGGCATCCCTTCCCATCACTTCATAGGAAATAGATGGGGAAAGAGTGGAAACAGTGTCAGACTTTATTTTTCTGGGCTCCAAAATCACTGCAGATGGTGACTCCAGCCATGAAATTAAAAGATGCTTACTCCTTGGAAGGAAAGTTATGACCAACCTTCCTATTGATAGCATATTGAAAAGAGAGACATTACTTTGCCAACAAAGGTTCATCTAGTCAAGGCTATGGTTTTTCCTGTGGTCATGTATGGGTGTGAGAGTTGGACTGTGAAGAAGGCTGAGCACCTAAGACTTGATGCTTTTGAACTGTGGTGTTGGAGAAGATTCTTGAGAATCCCTTGGACTGCAAGGAGATCCAGCCAGTCCATTCTGAAGGAGATCAGCCCTGGGATTTCTTTGGAAGGAATGATGCTGAAGCTGAAACTCCAGTATTTTGACCACCTCATGCGAAGTGTTGACTCATTGGAAAAGGCTCTGATGCTGGGAGGGATTGGGGGCAGGAGGAGAAGAGGACGACAGAGGATGAGATGGCTGGATGACATCACTGACTCAATGGACGTGAGTCTGAGTGAACTCTGGGAGTTGGTGATGGACAGGGAGGCCTGGCATGCTGTGAATCATGGGGTCATGAAGAGTCATACACGACTGAGCCACTGAACTGAACTAAACTGAGTGTATGTCTTTTGTTTTTTTTCTGATAATACTGTTGAAGTTGTTCAGTTCAGTTCAGTCGTTGAGTTGTCTCCGACTCTTTGCAACCCCATGAACTGCAGCACGCCAGGCCTCCCTGTCCATCACGAACTCCCAGAGTCCACCCAAACCCATGTTCATTGAGTCAGTGATGCCATCCAACCATCTCATCCTCTGTCATCCCCTTCTCCTCCTGCCCTTAATCTTTCCCAGCATCAGGGTTTTTTCCAGTGAGTCAGCTCTTCACATCAGGTGGCCAAAGTATTGGAGTTTCAGCTTCAGCATCAGTCCTTCCAATGGATATTCAGGATTGATTTGCTTTAGGAATGACTGGGTCTCCTTGCAGTCCAAGGGACTCTGATTCTTTGACACTCAGCTTTTTTTGTAGTCCAATTCTCACATCCATACATGACTACTGGAAAAATCATAACCTTGACTAGACAGACCTTTGTTGCCAAAGTAATGTCTCTGCTTTTTAATATGCTGTCTAGATTAATCATAGCTTTTCTTCCAAGGAGCAAGAGTCTTTTAATTTCATGGCTGCAGTCACCATCTGCAGTGATTTTGAAGCCCCCCAAAATAAAGTCTATCCAAGGAACAAGAGTCTTTTAATTTCATGGCTGCAGTCACCATCTGCAGTGATTTTGAAGCCCCCTAAAATAAAGTCTATCACTGTTTTCACTGTTTCCCCATCTATTTCCCATGAAGTGATGGGACCAGATACCATGATCTTAGTTTTCTGAATGTTGAGTTTTAAGCCAACTTTTTCACTCTCCTCTTTCACTTTCATCAAGAGGCTCTTTAGTTCTTCTTCACTTTCTGCCATAAGGGTGGTGTCATCTGCATATCTGAGGTTATTGATATTTCTCCTGGCAATCTTGATTCCAGCTTGTGTTTCTCCCAGCCCAGCATTTCTCATGATGTACTCTGTATATAAGTTAAATAAGTAGGGTGACAATATACAACCTTGACGTACTCCTTTTCCTATTTGGAACCAGTCTGTTGTTCCATGTCCAGTTCTAACTGTTGCTTCCTGACCTGCATACAGGTTTCTCAAGAGGCAGGTCAGGTGGTCTGGTATTCCCATCTCTTTCAGAATTTTCCACAGTTTATTGTGATCCACACAATCAAAGGCTTTGGTATAGTCAATAAAGCAGAAATAGATGTCAATAGTCTGCTCCTAAATCAGGAAATTAAAAATGGATAAACAACAGATGAAAATCAAAGAGCCAGGCTATGGGAAATCCAAGATGGCTGTGTGACTTTTCCCAGCTCCCTGACAGACCTCATTTCTATTTGATGAGTTAAAGCCTTCCCTGGCTACAGTGTTAATGCCCTCACAATGAGTTCTAAAAAAAAAAAAAAAAAAAAAAAATTATGTTTCACTGAATATTAAGTTCTAGTTTTGTTAATTAAAGTCTGTGCTTATAAGACTCACTTCTGAGATAGTTCCTTGTTATGTTATATTGCTAAAAGTTTTAATTAAGTTATTAAAAAGGATACTCTAAGATTGTTTCTGAAGCTTATCTCAGTAACCAGTCTTTGGATAAAGGGCAGATGCTCCATGATGTACAACCGGGAGATGAACACTTGGCTATAATCATTTAACTGAGTCAGATGACCTGGGGTGTATTGGGGTATATAAAAGTTCTTGACTTAAATTCTTGCTTGCTGCTGCTGCTGCTGCTAAGTTGCTTCAATCATGTCCGACTCTGTGCGACCCCTTAGATGGCAGCCCACCAGGCTCAGCCATCCCTAGGATTCTCCAGGCAAGAACACCGGAGTGGGTTGCCATTTCCTTCTCCAATGCATGAAAGTGAAAAGTGAAAGTGAAGTTGCTCAGTCGTGTCTGACTCTTAGCGACCCCATGGACTGCAGCCTACCAGGCTCCTCCGTCCATGGGATTTTCCAAGCAAGAAATTCTTGCTTGTGACCATACTAATAACTAAAGGAGTTCATCAAGGCTGTATATTGTTACCCTGTTTATTTAACTTATATGCAGAGTACATTATGAGAAATGCTGAGTTGGAAGAATCACAAGCTGGAATCAAGATTGCTGGGAGAAATATCAATAACCTCAGACATGCATACAGATGACACCACTCTTATGGCAGAAAGTGAAGAGGAACTCAAAAGCCTTTTGATGAAAGTGAAAGTGGAGAGTGAAAAAGTTGGTTTAAAGCTCAACATTCAGAAAATGAAGATCATGGCATCTGGTCCCATCACTTAATGGGAAATAGATGGGGAAACAGTGGAAACAGTGTCAGACTTTATTTTTTTGGGCTCCAAAATCACTACAGATGGTGACTGCAGCCATGAAATTAAAAGACGCTTACTCCTTGGAAGGAAAGTTATGGCCAACCTAGATAGCATATTGAAAAGAGAGACATTACTTTGCCAACAAAGGTCCGTCTAGTCAAGGCTATGGTTTTTCCTGTGGTCATGTATGGATGTGAGAGTTGGACTGTGAAGAAGGCTGAGCGCCGAAGAATTGATGCTTTTGAACTGTGGTGTTGGAGAAGACTCTTGAGAGTCCCTTGGACTGCAAGGAGATCCAACCAGTCCATTCTGAAGGAGATCAGCCCTGGGATTTCTTTGGAAGGAATGATGCTAAAGCTGAAACCCCAGTACTTTGGCCACCTCATGCGAAGAGTTGACTCATTGGAAAAGACTCTGATGCTGGGAGGGATTGGGGGCAGGAGGAGAAGGAGACTACAGAGGATGAGATGGCTGGATGGCATCACTGACTCAATGGACGTGAGTCTGAGTGAACTCCGGGGGTTGGTGATGGACAGGGAGGCCTGGCGTGCTGCAATTTATGGGATCTCAAAGAGCCGGACACTACTGAGCAACTGATCTGATCTGATCTGATATTATTTTCTATGTAGCTTGTTTCAGAAGATTATTTCTTATGTTACCATATGTGTGATGTACAGTTCCATATGAGATCAATAATTATAATAATGTAACTCTAGATATGGGAAGAAGCAACAAGAGGAAATATTTTCCTGGACCAAGAGGCTAGTAAGACAGGTATGGTCCAGAGACTTTTGCTACTTACAAGGCATGGTCTATGACGACATATTGAGTGGCCTGTCAATGGAATCTTTGTTAGACCTGGGAATGAACTTTCCCAGCACCTTGGGACACAATGACCATGAAATGGCCCCCAAACATGGTTAGGCTACGAAGGGGCCCTGCTGACTGAAAGTTGGCCCTTGCCAGCTGTGTCTACAAAGATTAAATCATAACCACTACAAGATGCTGACCTTCAACACCCCCTTGAAAGAAGTTCAGGGTGGAGACAAAAAATAAGGCACTCTGTGCTCTGGGAAAAATAAAAACACAAACAAACAAACAAACAAAAAACAGGCCTTCAGATAGTCAGATGTTTTCAGGTAAAGATTTTTATGAGTCCAAATTCTTGCATCTTCTCATACCTAGAGAAACACTAATGTCACGAACCAAGGTCTGGACCTGGTTCTTCTGGCTAGCCCCTCAGCAGCTTTCCTATGTCTGTTAATCTTTGGGCCATATATCTTTAACTTTCTTGTTAAGTTTCTTTTTCCAAATAGTAGTACAACAAGAATATCCCCTGGACAACACCCAGATAAGGCTAGAACAAGCTGCCTTGTCATTCTATGGACTCTCATCTTCCTCTATAAATGCACCCGAGATCCTCAGGCTACTCTCCCTTTGAGATCCTCTACGAGAGACCAGCCCCAGTGATAGAAAAGCTCAAGGGAGACCACCACCAACTAGCTGACCTGGAGATGTCCCGACACTTCCAGGCCCGGGAAAAGTCTGCCATCTCACCTGAGAAACCTAAGAAAGGACACCCATTCCTTTGGGCAATTGGGTTCATCCCTATCAGCCAGGAGATGAGCTATGGGTTAAAGATTAGGAAAAAAAAAAAAAAAACCCACTTCAGCCAGTTTGGACAGGCCCTCACATGGTTGTCCTGCAACCCCTACTGCTGTTAAAGTTACAGGTGTCATCCCTTGGATCCACCACACCAGAGTCAAGACGGCAGCTACTTCCTGTGATGACACCTGGAAAGCAATTCAGGACCCCCAAAACCTCCTCAAGGTCTGGTTGCAAAGACAACGGCCCTCGCTCACAAAGGACGCTGAGACCTGCTCTAGTTACTCCGAAGCTGACTAGTCAACGCACGGCGGAAGCTTGAGGATTCTTTAGCTTTGCTCCAGCCACACTCTGGCAGCTGGTCAACGCATGGCTTGAGGATCCGACTATTAAAATATCGATGGATTTTCATTGTCAACCCTGGCCTCTCCTCTATCCCTGATTGGTATTATTGCTGTGCTCTTCATTACAGGGCCAACTAGACTCCCTGGTTGAGGTGGTTTTACAGAATAGGAGGGCGGTGGACTTACTGACAACTGAAAAGGGAGGACTCTGCCTCTTCTTAAATGAAGAATGCTGCTTTTATGTAAACCAATCAGGAATAGTCAGGAGATGGCTCAACAGCTAAGGGAACAAATCATAAAAAGGAGAGAGAAACTAGCTAACTCCTGGAGTAACTGGAGCAATATCTGGAGCTGGGCATCGTGGCTTCTCCCTTTAACAGGTCCTCTCTTCATGCTCTTTGTGGTGCTCTTGTTTGGCCCTTGTATTCTCAATGCAATTAATTACCCATTTCATAACCTCTCGGATTGAGTCCATAAAGTTACAAATGGTAATAGCTCAATATAGTCCCCTAAATGATGGGGAGCTCTGAATGTCCTACCAAAACACGAGGATGCTTTTTATAATGAGTGATAGAAGCATCAAGAGGGGGAAATGAAGAGGAAAAGCTAAAATTTTACATAACCTCCTGCTCATTCTGCCTCTGTAACTCAGCTTGCTCCTTGCAAAGTCTGGATCACATAGGTCACGTAGTCTCAGAAAGTGAGGACTTAAAATACTAGGAACTGGAGCTTATTTCATTCACCCTTGTCCTGCTCTTTGCAATCACCCAGCCCCTGCAATCCTGCTTAATCATGCCTGTCCGGGCCAGGCACCCCCCTCCCCATCTTGACTGCTGTTCCCACATGTGTACAAAACCCCTTAGTTTAAACCAGCCTATTAGCAGCTAGTGTTGCCCACTATCAGTTCAGTTCAGTTCTGTCACTCAGTCATGTCCAACTCTTTGCGACCCCATGGACTGCAGCATGCCAGGCTTCCTGTTCTTCATCAACTCCCAGAGTTGACTTGAACTCATGTCCATTGAGTCGGTGATACCATCCAACCATCTCATCCTCTTGCCTTCAATCTTTCCCAGCATCAGGGTCTTTTCAAATGAGTCAGCTCTTTGCATCAGGTGGCCAAAGTATTGGAGTTTCAGCTTCAGCATCAATCCTTCCAATGAACACCCAGGACTGATTTTCTTTAGGATGAACTGGTTAGATCTCCTTGCAGTCCAAGGGACTCTCAAGAGTCTTCTCCAACACCACAGTTAAAAAACATCAATTCTTTGGCACTCAGCTTTCTTCACAGTCCAACTCTCACATCCATACATGACTACTGGAAAAACCATAGCCTTGACTACACGGACCTTTCTTGGCAAAATAATGTCTCTGCTTTTTAATATGTTGTCTAGGTTGGTCATAACTTTTCTTCCAAGGAGCAAGAGTCTTAATTTCATGGCTGCAGTCACCATCTGCAGTGATTTTGGAGCACAAAAAAATAGTCAGAACCTGATGCTGAGAAAGATTGAAGGCAAAAGGAGAAGGGAATGACAGAGGATGAGATGGTTGGATGATGGACATGAGTTTGAACAAGCTCTAGGAGTTGGTGATGAACAGGGAAGACTGGCATGCTGCAGTCCTTGGGGTCTCAAGGAGTCGGACACTACTGAGTGAATGAACAACAGCAACAACCTCCAAAAAAGAAAATACATACAATATGACAGTCTTAGGCTGCTTCCCCATACAACCAGAGGGCATGGTGCTGGGACAGCCTACTGCATGAGCTGAAGAAACCTCAAGACTCATCACATCAGCTGTGCAGAAACCACTCATTAAACCACTTGACAGAATTGGTTGGTTAAAAACACCTTCATGCTAGGTTTTCTTGGCTTGCCTCATTTGATTTTTAGAATAAAGAGTTTCTCAGCTTTTTTTGGAAGGTCATAGCAGTCAAATGTGAAATATTCCTAAACCTGGTGACTAAGGTTTAATACTGATTCGTGGCAACATGAAGAGGTAGAGGGAAACTTCCAGTCTTCGACACGTCAGGGGTTGGGATGTGGCGTGCCCACACCTTTATCCTCTGTGCCCAGAAGCTGAGGTCCCCTGGTGAGTGCCATCAGAAAAGAGGCCTGGAACTGGAAACAGGTTTGTTCTAGTCACCCTCTCACTCTCATCCTGCAAAGGATTGTCTTAGGGGAGCAGGAAGATGTGTTCTTAAACACAGAAGAGCCATGGGACCATTTGAGATTTTTACGAGACCTCCTCTTCAGTGCCTGTGTCTCAGGGGGCCCTACAGGCTGGGAGGATTTGCGATTTGGTGAAAATCTGTGCCTAGCACACAAACAGAGGGAGAGCAGTCAGCACAACACATTCACAGGATATGTTTGACAGCTGCTGCTGCTGCTGCTAAGTCGCTTCAGTCATGTCCGACTCTGTGCGACCCCATAGACGGCAGCCCACCAGGCTCCCCCATCCCTGGGATTCTCCAGGCAAGAATACTGGAGTTGGTTGCCATTTCGTTCTCCAATGCATGAAAGTGAAAAGTGAAAGTGAAGTCGTTCAGTCGTGTCCGCTAACAGAGGCCAATGTGTTAGGGTTCTCTGAGAAAGAGATTTATTAGGATCCCTCAGAAGAAATGCAGTAGCCATCATGGTCAACAAGAGTCCAAAATGCAGTACTTGGATGCAATCTCAAAAACGACAGAATGATCCCTGTTTGTTTCCAAGGCAAACCATTCAATATCACAGTAATCCAAGTCTATGCCCCAACCAGTAACACTGAAGAAGCTGAAGTTGAACGGTTCTATGAAGACCTACAAGACCTTTTAGAACTAACACCCAAAAAAGATGTCCTTTTCATTATAGGGGACTGGAATGCAAAGTAGGAAGTCAAGAAACACCTGGAATAACAGGCAAATTTTGGAGAAGGCAGTGGCACTCCACTCCAGTACTCTTGCCTGGAAAATCCCATGGATGGAGGAGACTGGTGGGCTGAAGTCCATGGGGTCGCTAAGAGTCGGACACAACTGAGCGACTTAATTTTCACTTTTTCACTTTCATGCATTGGAGAAGGAAATGGCAACCCACTTCAGTTTTCTTGCCTGGAGAATCCCAGGGGCAGGACAGCCTGGTGGGCTGATGTCTATGGGGTCACACAGAGGTGGACACGACTGAAATGACTTAGCAGCGGCAGCAGCAGCAACAGGAAAATTTGGCCTTGCAATACAGAATGAAGCAGGGCAAAGACTAATAGAGTTTTGCCAAGAAAATGCACTGGTCATAGCAAACACCCTCTTCCAACAACACAAGAGAAGACTCTACACATGGACATCACCAGATGCTCAACACCGAAATCAGATTGATTATATTCTTTGCAGCCAAAGATGGAGAAGCTCTATACCGTCAACAAAAACAAGACCAGGAGCTGACTGTGGCTCAGATCATGAACTCCTTATTACCAAATTCAGAGTGAAATTGAAGAAAGTAGGGAAAACCACTAGACCATTCAGGTATGACCTAAATCAAATCCCTTATGATTATACAGTGGAAGTGAGAAATAGATTTAAGGGCCTACATCTGATAGATAGAGTGCCTGATGAACTATGGAATGAGGTTTGTGACATTGTACAGGAGACAGGGATCAAGACCATGCCCATGGAAAAGAAATGCAAAAAAGCAAAATGGCTGTCTGGGGAGGCCTTACAAATAGCTGTGAAAAGAAGAGAAGTGAAAAGCAAAGGAGTAAAGGAAAGATATAAGCATCTGAATGCAGAGTTCCAAAGAATAGCAAGAAGAGATAAGAAAGCCCTCCTCAGAGATCAATGCAGAGAAATAGAGGAAAACAACAGAATGGGAAAGACTAGAGATCTCTTCAAGAAAATTAGAGATACCAAGGGGACAGTTCATGCAAAGATGGGCTCGATAAAGGACAGAAATGGTATGGACCTAACAGAAGCAGAAGATATTAAGAAGAGGTGGCAAGAATACACAGAAGGACTGTACAAAAAAAGATCTTCACAACCCAGATAATCACGATGGTGTGATCACTCATCTAGAGCCAGACGTCCTGGAATGTGAAGTCAAGTAGGCCTTAGAAAGCATCACTACGAACAAAGCTAGTGGAGGTGATGGAATTCCAGTTGAGCTATTTCAAATCCTGAAAGATGATGATGCTGTGACATCATCAAATCCTGATGCTGTGAAAGTGCTGCACTCAATATGCCAGCACATTTGGAAAACTCAGCAGTGGCCACAGGACTGGAAAAGGTCAGTTTTCATTCCAATCCCAAAGAAAGGCAATGCCAAAGAATGCTCAAACTACTGCACAATTGCACTCATGTCACGCGCTAGTAAAGTAATGCTCAAAATTCTCCAAGCCAGGCTTCAGCAATATGTGAACCATGAGCTTCCTGATGTTCAATCTGGTTTTAGAAAAGACAGAGGAACCAGAGATCAAATTGCCAACATCCGCTGGATTATGGAAAAGGCAAGAGAGTTCCAGAAAAACATCTATTTCTGATTTAATGACTATGCCAAGGCATTTGACTGTGTGGATCACAATAAACTGTGGAAAATTCTGAAAGAGATGGGAATACCAGACCACCTGAACTGCTTCTTGAGAAATCTGTATGCAGGTCAGGAAGCAACAGTTAGAACTGGACATGGAACAACAGACTGGTTCCAAATAGGAAAAGGAGTACGTCAAGGCTGTATATTTTCACCCTGCTTATTTAATTTATATGCAGAGTACATCATGAGAAATGCTGGACTGGAATAAACACAAGTTGGAATCAAGATTGCCAGGAGAAATATCAATAACCTCAGATATGCAGATGACACCACCTTATGGCAAAAAGGGAAGAGGAACTAAAAAGCCTCTTGATGAAAGTGAAAGAGGAGAGTGAAAAAGTTGGCTTAAAGCTCAACATTCAGAAGATCATGGCATCCGGTCCCATCACTTAATGGGAAATAGATGGGGAAACAGTGGAGACAGTGTCAGACTTTATTTTTTGGGGCTCCAAAATCACTGCAGATGGTGACTGCCACCATGAAATTAAAAGATGCTTACTCCTTGGAAGGAAAGTTATGACCAACCTAGATAGCATATTGAAAAGAGAGACATTACTTTGCTAACAAAGGTCCGTCTATTCAAGGCTATGGTTTTTCCTGTGGTCATGTATGGATGTGCGAGTTGGACTGTGAAGAAAGCTGAGCGCTGAAGAATTGATGCTTTTGAACTGTGGTGTTGGAGAAGACTCTTGAGAGTCCCTTGGAGTGCAAGGAGATCCAACCAGTCCATTCTGAAGGAGATCAGCCCTGGGATTTCTTTGGAGGGAATGATGCTGAAGCTGAAACTCCAGTACTTTGGTCACCTCATTGGAAAAGGCTCTGATGCTGGGAGGGATTGGGGGCAGGAGGAGAAGAGGACGACAGAGGATGAGATGGCTGGATGGCATCACTGACTCATTGGACGTGAGTTTGAGTGAACTCTGGGAGTTGGTGATGGACAGGGAGGCCTGGCGTGCTGCGATTCATGGGGTCTCGAAGAGTCGGACACGACTGAGCGACTAACTGAACTGAACTGAACATATGTATCCTGGGGCTTCCCCAGGGACTCAGCAGTAAAGGATCTGCCTGCAATGCAGGAGATGCAGGAGACACAGGTTCAGTCCTCAAGTCATGAAGATCCCCTAGAGGAGGGCATGGCAATCCACTCCAGTATTCTTGCCTGGAGAATCCCATGCCAGAGATTCTAATATTCTTGCCTAACACTGAATTGAAGATTCCAGTATTCTTGCCTGGAGAATTCCATGGACAGATGAGACTGGCAGGCTACAGTCATAAGGTTGTGAAGATTCAGACGTGACTGAAGCGACTGAGCACACATATACACACATATGTATCCGTCTCTCTCTATTTCTAACCCTGTAGAGATTTATTTTAAGAAATTGACTGATATCATTATGGAAGCTAGCAAGTCCAGAATCTGAGAGGTGGGCAGGTAGGCTGGAGACCCAGGGAAGAGCGGATATTTCAGCGTGAGTCCAGAGGCCATCTGCAGGCAGAATTCTTCCTCAGGGGCGGTCAGTCTTTTTCCTCTTAAGGTCTTCAGTGACTTGTGCCTTGAAAGCAGGAGGACAAGGGCTCTAGGCATTTTCATGGGCTGCTCTGACGGGCTTTTGATAAGATCAAAGTCTCAGTGTCTTTTATGACAATTAAACCTGTGTCTCCCTTATCATTTCGGTTTTAGAAGTAAGCACTTAGCCAGGCCTCTAAGGCCATCCATGCAGAAATCAAGGCCCGCAGCCTGGTTTCCCCAGGGAGTTACAATATGCTTTCAGGCATGCTGCCTGGGTGTTGTCACACCACTGGTAGATGTGGAATCTGGCGTTGCAACTTGGAAGGGTGAAATTTCAAGGGAAATGAGTGAGGACCCTCCATTCAAGACCCCCCAGGATCTGGCACAACATCCTCCCTGGAGCGGCACACTGAGTTCCTGCTCACCAGTCTCCTGGGAAGCCCACCCCTCAAACATCACCCAGTTCAAGCCTGTGATGATTCATTCTATGTGTCAATTAGACCACGGTAGAGTCCCTTGGACTGCAAGGAGATCCAACCAGTCCATTCTGAAGGAGATCAGCCCTGGCATTTCTTTGGAAGGAATGATGCTAAAGCTGAAACTCCAGTACTTTGGCCACCTCATGCGAAGAGTTGAGTCATTGGAAAAGACTTTGATGCTGGGAGGGATTGGGGGCAGGAGGAGAAGGGGACAACAGAGGATGAGATGGCTGGATGGCATCACTGACTCGAAGGATGTGAGTCTGAGTGAACTCCAGGAGTTGGTGATGGACAGGGAGGCCTGGCGTGCTGCGATTCATGGGGTCACAAAGAGTTGGACATGACTGAGTGACTGAACTGAACTGAACTGAACCCAGATATTTAGTCAAATGTTTCTGTGAAGGTATTTTTAAAATGAGATTAATATTTACAACAGTGGACTTTGAGTAAGTAGATTACCCTCCATAATGTGAGTTTTCTGCCTGACCTGGGTCTAAAATCGCTTGTATACCCTGTCCTCTTCATTCTTACACACCTGGTACAGTATGGCCCACACTCTAAGCCCTGACAACTAGCTGCTGATGAGAGATGCTCTGGGCTGGGTGGTGGCAGTGGGCCCCCAGAAGCAGCTCTTCTTTGCCATCTGGTGGGCACAGTGAAGGTGAAGCACTTTGCTCACTAAGGACTCTGGGGTAAGCTACCTTCTGCGTGGTTCAGACACCTTCGGCCAGCACTTTGCCAACCAAACATCCTGGACCTCAGTTAGATTTAACCATCCCCTGCCTGTGAGTTGAGCCTTGCAGAGGCTTCAGTGAGTGGGTGAACAGAGTGCAGGGGATATTACATTTGATGCCCTACCATCCTCACGACGGAGTGGGGACCGCTGCCCTGGCCTCTCAGTGTATCTCAAGGGGAGCGTCCTGCTGGCTGGCCTTGGGGTCTCTTGGGGATCTCATGGAAGCCCGGGGCGTGGGGGTGCTGACTGAGGGGTGGTGGCAGCCAAGGGGAAGACCTTCTCTCCATGTTGGCTGGTGCTGAGAACCTCCCCAAGGTGGGCTGTCTCTGGGCTGTGAAGCAAGAGCCTGACCTTTCTCTCAGAAAGGTCCACCCACCAGAGGTAGGGTCCTGTGTGAGGAAGAATCCCAGAGAGCCTACTGTCACAGCTCTTAGGGCTCTTGGTACAGCCTGAAGCCATGGGAGGGAGACAGGAGGCACAGCAAAGGATGCTGAGAAAGACAGGAGTTGGGAGAGAAGGCACTAGTCCCCTCTCCTCCAGTGTGGCTTTGGGCGGGTTCCTGGATCAGGCTAGGTCTCAGTGATCCAGTCTGTGAAGTGGGAGCTCCGTAAAAGGTGCTACCCATGATACAGCAGGATGCCTGGTACATGAGGAAGGTTGCCGCTCATAAAGCCCACCATCGGCCCACTAAATCCTGGGTACTGAACGAACACACGGAGTTTTGGTCAGTCAAGGTGTCATTGTCCTACAGCTAGTCTCGGTCGGATTCCCCTGGTCTGCACCAGTTCTAAGTCTGCAGCTAGGTGTTGGCCGAGGTGAGGCGCCATACAGAACTGGGGCCCCAGGGGCATTCCCGGAGTGGCGCTAGTTTGTTTGTTCAGTCAAATAAAATGTTCATTTAGCACCTATCATGATCTAGGCAAAGGAAATCAATCCTGAATATTCATTGGAAGTACGATGCTGAAGCTGAAACTCCAATACTTTGACCACCCGATGCAAAGAACTGACTTACTGGAAAAGACCCTGATGCTGGGAAAGATTGAAGGCAGTAGAAGAAGGGGATGACAGAGGATGAGATGGTTGAATGGCATCACCGACTCGATGGACATGAGTTTGAGCAAGCTCCAGGAGACAGTGATGACCAGGGAAACCTGGCATGCTGCAGTCCATGGGGTTGTAGAGAGTCTGACACGACTAATGGACTGAACTATGATGACGTCGAGGCACTTTACTAGATTCTGGGAATATTGAGGTGAAA
The DNA here is from genome assembly GCF_029407905.1 of Bubalus kerabau. Lineage (NCBI taxonomy): Eukaryota > Metazoa > Chordata > Mammalia > Artiodactyla > Bovidae > Bubalus > Bubalus kerabau. Next base: position 6,569,715 of record NC_073642.1, on the reverse strand, counting down.
AGATGGGCTCCTTGCTCTGGAGCAGCAATTTTCAAACTTTTTGATTTCAGAACCTCTTTATTTTCCAAGATAGCAACAATAGTAACAACAAAAATTAATGAGAAAAGTGACATGGTTTTACATTTTCACTAGTGTAAAATAAATTCCAGTCTTTTTAAACGTTAACAGAAGGCAGTTGGATTCAAGATACACTCCTGCGTTGTGTTTTCATGATAAATCACATCCTTTAGCCTTTGGAGAAAATAGATGAAAGGGGAAATAGTATCTTAGTGTTATTATAAGAATAGTTTTGACCTAGTGGGGACCACTGGGAGTCCCTAGACATTTTAAGAGTCGCTGGGTATTAATATAAAAAAATGTACTGCCTCTTGGAGACAATATTGGTTGTCTTATTATTTGGGTGAATTGTTATTTGAGCCTAGATCTAACTCCATTTTACATATAAACACAAAGTAAATTTTGTGTAGTTTTAATATACTTAGTATTTTCTAAGAACTAAACTATTATGCTGGTTGAAAGGAGATTGAAGGTTGTTTTGTGCAGAAGTTTACTAAGAGTAAATCCTTTCAGAAAATACATTACTAAGCAATGTTGTTCATAGTATGTGAGTTACTGTCCCTGTCAGCCTGACTGCCCATAGTTGCAAGTATCTTGGCTGTTATTATCTACGTGGCATCCACATTTACTTTTTTCATTAAACTTTTTATTTTGAGAACATTGTAGGCTTACATGCAACTGCAAGAAATAATGCAAAGAAATCCTGTGTGCCTTTTCCCCAGTTTCCCCCAAGTGGTAACCTCTTCCAGAACTATAGCACAACATAACAACCAGAATGTTGACACTGTTACAGTCAGGATGCAGAACATTTCCATCACCACGTTGTTCTTTTAGGGCCACACCCACTTCCTTCTAGCTTCCCACACCCCTCCAACTCCCCGCTTTTCTCCTCAATCCCTGGCAAACACTAATATGTTCTCCATCTTTATAATTTTTGTCATTCAAAGAATAATACATAAATGGGCTCTTGCAGTATGTAGACTTTGGGGATTGGCTCTTTTCACTCAGCATAATTCTTTGGAGACTCATCCCGAGTGTTGCACATACATCATTAGCTGTTCTCACTATTGCTCAGTAGTATCCCAGGCGTGGAAATGCCACAGCTTCCTCCACTGTTCCCCCACTGAAGGACATCTAGGTTGCTTCTAATTTCGGGTTATTGTGAATAATGGTGCTTTAAACATTCATGCACAGATACTTTGTGTGTGAAGGTCTTCATTTGTCTGGGATAGATGTCTTGGAGTGCAATGCTAGTTGCATGTTTAGGTTTAAAAGAAACTGCCAAACTGCTTTCCAGTGTGACTGTACCATTTTACATTCCTACCAGCAGTCTATTAGTGACCCAGTTTTTCTGCATCCTCTCCAGCATTTGGTGTTGTCACTAATTTTTATTTCAGCCATTCGATAAGTGTGTAGTGATAGTTTGTTGTGGTTTTAATTTGCATTTTCCTAAGGGCTAATTGTGCTATGTATCTTTTTATGTGCTTATTTGCAAGCCATATATCCTCTCTAATAAAATGTCTATTCATGTCTTTTGCCCAATTTCTAAGGATTGTTTTTTTGCTGTTTAGTTTTGAGAATTTAAAAAAATATAATCCAGATACTAGCTTTTACCATATATGTGGTTTGCAAATATTTCTTCCACTCTGTAACTTGTCTTTTCATCCTCTTAACAGAGTCTGATGTAGAGCAAAAGTTTTTAATTTTGATGAGATCTAATCTGTCAGTAAAATCATCTGTTTCAAGCTGGGTAAGTTGTGATAGTTTAAATTAGTGGTCAATTTCATCTAAGTTGTAAAGATTTCTGCATAGTGAATTTTTCCTTTTTATCCTTTTGATGTCTGTAGGGTCTATGGTGATGTTTCTGTTTCATTCTTGATACTAATAATTTGTTTTCTACTTTTTTCTCAATCTTCTTAGAGATTTGTTAATATTGTTGATCTTTTAAAATAACCAGTCTTTGTTTTGTTGATTTTTCTCAATTTTTATTTTTCATTTTCAGTTTCATTTATGTCTGTTTTTAGCTACATTATTTCCTTCTGGTTGTTAGCTTAAAATTTATTTTGCTCTTCTTTTTCTGAGGTAGGAGCTTAGATTAATGCTGAGACTTTTTTCTAATGTATGCATTTAGTGTTACAAATTTTCTTCTCAGCACTATGTTAACTGTGTTCCCCAAATTTTTTAATGTAGTATCTTCATTTTAATTCATTTTCAAATTTTTCTTTGAGGCTTTATATATGGACTATAGATTATTTAAACTTTGTTATTTAGTTTTTAAAGAATTTTCAGTTATTTTATGCTATTGATTTGCAGCTGGACTCAATTATGGTCAGAGAATTTAAAGTAAGAAATCAATTTTTATAAATTTATTGACTTTTTTTTATGGCCCAGGGGGCTTCCATGATGGCTCAAATGGTAAAGAATCCACCTGCAATGCAGGACACCTGGGTTCGACCCCTGGGTTGGGAAGATCCCCTGGAGGAGGGCATGGCAACCCACTCCAGTATTGTTGCGTGGAGAATCCCCATGGACAGAGTGGGCTATAGTCCATGGGGTCGCACAGAGTCGGACATGACTGAGCGACTAAGCAGCAGCACCTGGCCCAGGGTATGGTATATTTTGGTATATGTTTTATGGACTCTTGAAAAGAATACAAGTTCTGCTGTTTGATGAAGGGTTCTATGAATATCATTTAGATCCTGTTGTTTGATGGTGTTGTTGAGTTCTCTATCCTTGTTGACTTTCTGCCTAGTTTTTCTATCAGTTGTTCAGAGAAAGATATTGACGTCTCCAGCTGTAACTGTGAATTAGTGTATTTTTTCTTTAAATTTTATCATTTATTGATTCACATATGTTGTGTCTCTGTTGTTTGGTACATACACATTAAGAACTACTGTGTCTTCTTGGTGGATTGACTCTTTAACATTGTATATTTTTATATAATGTCTCTACATTTCTGGCAATTATTTTTTGCTCTGATCCTGTTTTACCTTATATTTATATAACCATTCCTGCTTTCCTTTGACTTTTGCATGATATATCTGTTTCCATCTTTCCTTTCAACCTGCCTATGTTGTCATATTTGAAGTGAGTTTTTTCGACACCATTTGGTTGGGTCATGTTTTTCATAGACTCTACCAATTTCTCTTATAATTCATGTATTTAGATCATTTCTATATTATTGATAGTCTCATCACTTCATGGGAAATAGATGGGGAAATAGTGGAAACAGTATCAGACTTTATTTTTTTGGGCTCACAAATCTCTGCAGATGGTGACTGCAGCCATGAAATTAAAAGATGCTTACTCCTTGGAAGGAAAGTTATGACCAACCTAGATAGCATATTCAAAAGCAGAGACATTACTTTGCCAACAAAGGTCCATCTAGTCAAGGCTATGGTTTTTCCAGTGGTCACATATGGATGTGAGAGTTGAACTGTGAAGAAAGCTGAGCGCCGAAGAATTGATGGTTTTGAACTGTGGTGTTGGAGAAGACTCTTGAGAGTCCCTTGGACTGCAAGGAGATCCAACCAATCCATTCTAAAGGAGATCAGTCCTAGGTGTTCTTTGGAAGGAATGATGCTAAAGCTGAAACTTCAGTAATTTGGTCGCCTCATATGAAGAGCTGACTCATTGGAAATGACTCTGATGCTGGGAGGGATTGGGGGCTGGAGGAAGAGGGGACGACAGAGGATGAGATGGCTGGATGGCATCACTGACTCAATGGATGTGAGTTTGAGTGAACTCCGGGAGATGGTGATGGACAGGGAGGCCTGGCGTGCTGCAATTCATGGGGTCGCAAAGAGTCGGACACGACTGAGTGACTGAACTGAACTGAACTGAGGGCTTAAGTCTACCATTTTGTTTTTTCCTGTTTGTTTTTTCAGTTTTCCTTTCCTGCCTTTTTGTGGGTTATTAAAGCATTTTTTTTTAACAATTCCAATTTGATAGTTTTTGAGTCTATCTCTTTTAAATGATTGCTTTTATGTATTATGTTACATATAATAACTTGGCACAATCTACTGGCATTATCATTTCGCTAGTTTACTGAAGTATACAAACCTGGCTTCCCTTTACATTCCTTTATGTTTCCCTATTTATAATATAATTATGTTAAAATTTCCTCTATATATGTTTAAAATCACATCAGACTGTGTCATTATTTTTGCTTCCACCATCAAACATAATTTAGAAAACTCGGTTGGAGAAGGAAAATCTCTTTTGTTTATGCTTGTTCATTTCTCTTTTCAGGTGTTCCAGGATACCTTCTTTTGTCATTTTGTCTCTAAATGAACTTTCTTTAGCTACTATTTTAGAGTAGATCTGCTAGTGACAATTCTTAATTTTCTTTCATCTGAGAATGTATTGATTTCCCCTTAAATCCTGAAAAATGTTTGTATTGTATTCAGTTCTTTACTTTCAGCATTTGAAAAATATTAAGTCACTTCTTTCTAGTTTTCATGGTTTCTGATGAGAAATCTGCAGTTATTCAATTTGCTTTTCCCTGTAATATGTTATTCTCTCTGGCTATTCTCAAATTTTCTTAAAAAAAAAAAAATATATATATATATATATATATAATTGAAATATAGCTGGCTTCCAGTGTTTCAGGTGCACAGTAAGGTGTGTCAGTTATACAAATACACATATAGTATTTTTTAAATTATTTTCCATCATAGGTTATTGCAAGATATTGACCATGATTCCCTGTGCTATACAGTACACCTTTCTTACTTGTTGCATATCTATTTTTTTATTAGAAATCTAGCATTATATTCATACTAAGTCAAACAAGTGGAGTAAAAAAGTCATAATTTTTTAGTTAGGCAAAAATTCATAAGTTTTCTAAGATACATATACATTATACTTATTTATGGGCTTCCCATATATATGGACACAACAGAAGCAGAAGATATTAAGGAAAGATGGCAAGAATACACAGAAGAACTATACAAAAAGGATGCTAATGACCCAAATAACCACGATGATGTGATCACTCATCTAAAGATAGACATCATGGAGTGAGAAGTCAAGAGGGCCTTAGGAAGCATAAAATGAACAAAGTTAGTGGAGGTGATGGAATTCCAGTTGAGTTATTTCAAGTCCTAAAAGATGATGCTGTGAAAGTGCTGCACTAAAGCAAATTTAGAAAACTCAGCAGTGGCCACAAGACTGGAAAAGGTCAGCTTTCATTCCAATCCCAAAGAAAGGCAATGCTAAAGAATGTTCAGACTACCACACAACTTCACTCATCTCACACACTAGCAAAGTAATGCCCAAAATTCTCCAAGCCAGGTTTCAACAGTATGTGACCTATGAACTTCCAGATGTTCAAGCTGGATTTAGAAAAGGCAGAGGGACCAGAAATCAAATTGTCAACATCTGTTGAATGAAAAAGCAAGTGAGTTCCAGAAAAACATCCACTTTGGCTTTATTGACTATGCCAAAGCCTTTGACTGTGTGGATCACAACAAACTATGGAAAATTCCTAGAGATGGGAATATCAGAACATACTACCTGCCTCTTGAGAAATCTGTATTCAGGTCAAGAAGCAACAGTTAGAACTGGACATGGAACTACAGACTGGTTCCAAATTGGGAAAGGAGTACGTCAAGGCTGTATATTGTCACCCTGCTTATTTAACTTATATGCAGAGTATATTATGCGAAATGCTGGTCTGGATGGAACACAGGCTAGAATCAAGATTGCCAGGAGAAATATCAATAACCTTAGATATGCAGATGACACCACCCTTGTTGCAGAAAGCAAAGAGGAACTGAAGAACCTCTTGATGAAGGTGAAAGAGGAGAGTGAAAACCTGGCTTAAAGTTCAGCATTCAAAACACTAAGATCATGGCATCCAGTCCCATCACTTCATGGCAAATAGATGGGGAAACAATGGAAAGAGTGAGAAACTTGATTTTCTTGGGCTCCAAAATCACTGCAAATGGTGACTGTAGCCATGAAATTAAAAGATGCTTGCTCCTTGGAAGAAAAGCTATGACAAACCTAGACAGCATATTAAAAAGCAGCGACATTACTTTGCTGACAAAGTTCTGTCTACCTAAAGCTATGGTTTTTCCAGTAGTCATGTGAGAGTCATGTATGGTTGTGAGAGTTGGGCCATAAAGAAAGCTGAGTGCCAAAGAATTGATGCTTTTGAACTGTGGTGTTGGAGAAGACTCTTGAGAGTCCCTTGGACTGCAAGGGGATCAAACCAGTCCATTCTAAAGGAGATCAGTCCTGAATATTCATTTGAAGGACTAATGTTGAAGCTGAAACTCCAATAGTTTGGCCACCTGATGCAGAGCTGACTCATTGGAAAAGACCCTGATGGTGGGAAAGATTGAAGACAGGAGAAGAAGGGGGACAACAGAGGATGAGATGGTTGGGTGGCATCACCAACTTGAGGGACATGAGTTTGAGCAAGCTCCAGGAGTTGGTGATGGACAGGGAAGCCTGGCATGCTGCAGTCCATGGGGTTGCAAAGAGTTGGACATGACTGAGCAACTGAACTGAACTGAATGCATTTTCTTTCATTAATCAAAATAAATTTTATTATGATTACTTCCTATTGTATTATCAAATTTCATGTCACAGCTAGGGCTTTAGATATATCATATCCACTTGTATATGAACCACATAGATCTCCTCCTATTTCTGGATGTGCTAATCATGAGAGTCTGGCATTGAGGATGGAGGGCAGGTGATCAGATGGCTAAATGCTTTCTGAGGCCATAACCAGTGCTATCAATAGTTGGGGACTCTGTGGCTCCCCACCAGACACCTGGGAGCTGCTGAGATATCAAGAACAACTTTGCCTTGTTAGGAAAGCTTTGAACATACCCAAATATACATACAAAGTATAATGAACATTTATCATTGAGCATCAACAATCATAAGCTCATTACCAATCTTGTTTCATCTGTCCTTCCTTTCCCCAAATGGATTCTTTTGAAGGAAATCCCAAACATAAGGCCTTTTTATCTGCAAATACTTCTGCATGCATAAAACTAAAAAATAAAGCTTTTAGAAAAAAGCCAAATAACCAGCTTACTATTATCAGAGTTAAAAATATTAATAATGAAGTCTTAATATTATCAGTGTTCTTATTTCCTCCACCATCTCATGATCCCATTTTATGCTTACTTGGTTTGAATCAGGATCCAAATAAACTCCACACATTATATTGGCCTGTGAGTCTCCTAAGCCTCTTTTAATCTATAAACTTCCCCTCTCCCTAATTTTTCTGTTAAAGATTCAAGTTATTCATTCTGTTTGTCACATTTTAGATTTCACTGATTGCATCCCTGTGGTGTCATTTAACATGCTCTTCCATTGTTAGTCTTTCTTATAAATGAGTAGATCTGGATGGAGGAGCCTGGCTGGCTGTAGTCCATGGGGTCACTAAGAGTTGGACACGACTGAGCGACTTCACTTTCACTTTTCACTTTCATGCATTGGAGAAGGAAATGGCAACCCACTCCAGTGTTCTTGCCTGGAGAATCCCAGGGATGGGAGAGCCCGGTGGGCTGCAGTCTATGGGGTCGCACAGAGTCGGACACGACTGAAGTGACTTAGCAGCAGCAGCGGCAATGAGTTGATTACAAACAGATTGGGATTTTTTTTTTGTCAAGAATATGTCACAGGTGGTGTTATGTACTTTCATCAGGAAACACACACTATCTTGTTCTCTCTTTCTATGCTATTGAAATTAATAGGTGGTTTCGGATGTTGTTAGCCTGATTCATCCACTATTGAGTTCTCTACCGGTTACCTATTGTTTTCATTGGACATAAATGATGACATGGTGGCACAGGGGCTTCCCTGGTGACTCAGCAGTAAAGAATCCGCCTGTGGTGAAGGAGATGTGGGTTCAGTCCCTGGGTGGTAAAGATGGGCATGGCCACCCACTCCAGTATTCTGCCTAGAGAATTCCATGGACAGAGGAGCCTGGTGGGCTACAGTCCATCGGATCACAAAAAGTTGGATACGACTGAAGCCACTGAGCATGCACGCAATGATTAGCAGAAGTTGCAAAATGGCAATCTCCTATCATTCCTTCTTCTTTTATTGGCTTGAATACATCTACAGAGAAAAACTTCCTTTCATTAGTGATTTGGTTAATCCAAGATACATTTTATATAGGACATGCAGGATAAATGTTTGATTCCTTCCCCTTGTTTAGCAGTTTCAGCATAGCAAATTGGCATTCTATTAGCCTACAAAGGTAAAATAAATTTGGGGTTTGTAATTGTTTGCTTATCATTATGACTCATGGGTTACGTTTGGTATGCTTCAGTCAATTGTAATCAGTGTTCTTCTTGATGCTTAATTTGTATTATCTTTGATCAGTTAGAGCTTTCTCAAGTTGTCTCCTGGGTCCTTTTGACCCAACCTTAGTAGTCCATGATTTCATCCTGTTCTCACACTTGACAGGTTCTAGGTTCCTCTTAGAACCAGGATTCAGTTACTTAGAACCATCCAACCAGGATTCGATCTTTTTTTTTTTTTTTTTTTTTTTGAGGAACTGGTTCCTTTGGTGGGAAATGGAATTTAGAGACCAAAATCTGATCATTAGTGGTGTTCATTGCTCCTTGGTTAGTTATTGTTTTTAGGCCTCTGCTAGTGAACCAGACTCATTGGAAAAGACTCTGATGCTGGGAGGGATTGGGGGCAGGAGGAGAAGGGGACGACAGAGGATGAGATGGCTGGATGGCATCACTGACTCAATGGATATGAGTCTGAGTGAACTCCAGGAGTTGGTGATGGACAGGGAGGCCTGGCGTGCTGCGATTCATGGGGTCACAAAGAGTCGGACATGACTGAGCGACTGAACTGAACTAAACTGAGTGAACCAGAGCTAGAAAATTCCTCCTCCCATCCCCATTTTTTTTTTTAAGAAAACACATTATGAGTTTATACAGATATTTTCAAATTTCAATTTGGGATCACAAAGATTTTAGATTAAATCTTGATTCCTAACAACATTAGTAAATTATATTATATATATATATATCAGTATATATATATATATATATTTATATATATATATAGTGTGTGTGTGTGTGCATGAGTGTGTGTCTTTGTGTGTATGATTATTAACAGTTAATGTTTCCTTGTAGTTACTTTGTCCTTGGGGGTATATCACAAAGAAATTTTCTCTAAAATAATTGTGTTTTTTTTTTAATTTTATTTTATTTTTAAACTTTACATAATTGTATTAGTTTTGCCACACATCAAAATGAATCTGCCACAGGTATACATGTGTTCCCCACCCTGAACCCTCCTCCCTCCTCCCTTCCCATACCATCCCTCTGGGTCGTCCCAGTGCACTAGCCCCAAGCATCCAGTATCGTGCATCAAACCTGGACTGGCAACTCGTTTCATACATGATATTTTACATGTTTCAATGCCATTCTCCCAAATCTTCCCACCCTCACCCTCTCCCACAGAGTCCATAAGACTGTTCTATATAAACATTTGCCATTATGCCTCCTTGTATAAGTCACCAGCTTGATACATAAAATTATTTCTTCCAACTAACTTTTCTGTTTTTATAAATTACTTTATAAATGTTCCATTTATTTCCTTTTATGTTCATGTAAAACATTTACAATGCTGTAAAGTCATATTTCAGAGACAAGTTACATTCAGAGAAATACAGTTTCCATCTTTGTTCCTTCCAATCACATTTCTTCCTTCTCCAATAGGTAACCATATATACATACATAATCTAGTTTTTCAAATGTATTCTTTAATAATTTTTCTTTATATAATAATGAATTCTGGAGATCATCTCTAGCAGATACATTTCTCATTGCTCTTACCTGCATGGTACCCTACTAAATGGAAGCACCATAGTTTATACACTCAATTTATACAACCCCATTGATGGATATTGAGTTGTTTCTTGTTTTGCCCTATGACTAGCTTTGTGCATATATTTTCCGTGTTTTAACAATCTATCTTTAGAATAGATTTATAGAGTAAAAGTTTCTGATCAAGTACTTACATAATTTTGCTAATATTTCCAACTGTTTTCCATAGGGTTGTGGCAGGTTTTTTTTTTGTTTGTTTGTTTTTTACTCCTCTGGAGATGAGTTTGTCATCAAACTTTTGGAATTTTGCCCCCTAATAGGTAAGAAGTTATATCCAGTATAATTTTAATTTACATTTCTCTTATTATGAAGAAAATTGAGCATCGTATGTGTGTGTGAAGGCTATTTGTATTTCTTTTCTGACCTACCTGTTCATAACTCTTGTCCATTTTCCATGAGGTTATTAGCATTTTCCTTCTCTCTTTTTAGAATTTATTTTCCATAGTTATCATTTGCCCTTCTTCCTTATTAATGGTGTTTTTGTTTCTTTGTTTTTGCTATGCAATTTTTTTCTCTTATATATATGCTGTCAGGTTTGTTAGACTTTTCCTTATTGCTTTTGGGTTTTGAGTCATAGTTTAGGAAAGTTTTTTCTGCTCCCTAAATTTTCAGGAATTCATCCTTTTTTTCCTCTATTTTATATGATTTATTGCATATTATTAAATATTCCATCTAATCTCTGAGATATTTGCAATGTATCTTAGTACAGAGGGTTAGAGACAGATTCAGTTTTCTCTTTTTCCCTATGGCTATGCATTTGCTCCAACACCATTTATTTAAAACTCTATTTTTTAAAATTCCTTCCTTACACTAAATATGTACAAGGAACTGATTCAATTTTTGGATTTCAGGTTCTATTCTATTAGTCTGCCTATCCAATACTAACTCTGTACTAATTTTTAAAGTGAAGACTCAGTAATATGTCTTTATATATGTGATAAAGCTAGTTTCTCCACATTGATTTTTATAGGTTATCTGGGATACTTGTTTGTTCTTCAGTTGAACTTTGGAATCAACCTGTCTAGCACCAGAAAAAAAATGGGCTCATGTTAGATTCATAAATTATTTTAGGGTAAATTGGCATCTTTTTGATGTTCAGTCTTCTTATCTATGAACTTCAGATATCTCTTAATTTCTTAAAGTATACTTTTGCTTTTTTCATAAGTTTTAAATTTTCCTAGAATAGGTTGGGATATTTCTCAGTTTGTACCCACTGTCTTCTTTTTCTCTCTATCATCAATGAGATCTTCTCATTTATTGTTTCTTCCAGATGACTTTTATTCATAGATATTGTAGGCCACTATTCTTGTGGAAAATTCTGAAAGAGATGGGAATACCAGACCACCTGACCTGCTTCTTGAGAAACCTATATGCACGTCAGGAAGCAACAGTGAGTACTGGACATGGAACAACAGACTGGTTCCAAATAGGAAAAGGAGTACGTCAAGGCTGGATATATTGTCACCCTGCTTATTTAACTTATATGCAGAGTACATCATGAGAAACACTGGGCTGGAAGAAACACAAGCTGGAATCAAGATTGCTGAGAGAAATATCAACAACCTCAGATATGCAGATGACACCACCCTTATGGCAGAAAGTGAAGAGGAACTAAAAAGCCTCTTGATGAAAGTGAAAGAGAAGAGTGAAAAAGTTGGCTTAAAACTCAACATTCAGAAAACGAAGATCATGGCATCTGGTCCCATCACTTCATGGGAAATAGATGGGGAAACAATGGAAACAGTGTCAGATTTTATTTTGGGGGGCTCCAAAATCACTGCAGATGGTGACTGCAGCCATGAAATTAAAAGATGCTTCCTCCTTGGAAGAACAGTTATGACCTAGATAGCATATTGAAAAGCAGAGACATTACTTTGCCAACAAAGATCCATCTAGTCAAGGCTATGGTTTTTCCAGTGGTCATGTATGGATGCGAGAGTTGGACTGTGAAGAAAGCTGAGCGCCAAAGAATTGATGCTTTTGAACTGTGGTGTTGGAGAAGACTCTTGAGAGTCCCTTGGACTGCAAGGAGATTCAACCAGTCCATTCTAAAGGAGATCAGACCAGGATGTTCTTTGGAAGGAATGATGCTAAAGCTGAAACTCCAGTACTTTGGCCACCTCATGCTAAGAGTTGACTCATTGGAAAAGACTCTGATGCTGGAAGGGATTGAGGGCAGGAGGCAAAGGGGATGACAGAGGATGAGATGGCTGGATGGCATCACCAATATGATGGATGTGAGTCTGAGTTAACTCTGGGAGTTGGTGATGGACAGGGAGGCCTGGCGTGCTGCAATTCATGGGGTCACAAAGAGTTGGACACAACTGAGTGACTGAACTGAACTGAACTGATTCTTGCTTATTGATTTAACAACCTGCTACTTTACTGAATTCTTTTATTGCTTGTGTTAGTTTTACCATTGATTGTTTTGGGTTATACCAAAATACTATCATATCATCCACAAAGATATATCTTTTGGGTTTCTTTTCAAATTCTTCTATTTCTAATTATTTCTTTGTTTTGTTGCTTTGCCTAATAGTTTTAATGCAACTTTACACAGTACCAGTAATTACGGGCATCTTTGTCTTGGTTCTGATTTCAATCAAAAGTATTTTTGTGTCTGTACCATACTGTCTTGATGACTGTAGCTTTGTAGTATAGTCTGAAGTTGGGACAGTTGATTCCTCCAGTTCCATTCTTCTTCTCAAGATTGCTTTGGCTATTTGGGGTCTTCTGTGTTTCTATATAAATTGTGAAATTATTTGCTCTAGTTCTGTGAAAAATACTGTTGGTAGTTTGATAGAGATTGCATTGAATCTATAGATAGCTTTGGGTAGTATACTCAGATCACTATATTGATTCTTCCAATCCAGGAACATAGTACATTTGTCTATCTATTCGTGTCATCTTTGATTTCTTTCATCAGTGTTTTATAGTTTTCTATATATAGGTCTTTTGTTTCTTTAGGTAAATTTATTCCTAAATATTTTATCCTTTTCATTGATGGCATTGTTTCCTTAATTTTTCTTTCTAATTTTTCATTGTATAGGAGTGCCAGGGATTTCTGTGTATTCATTTTATATCCTGTGACTTTACTATATTCATTGATTAGCTCTGTCATTTTCTGGTGACATTTTTAAGGTTTTCTATGTAGAGGATCATATCATCTGCAAATTGTGAGAGTTTTACTTCTTTTTTTCCAACATGGATTCCTTTTATTTCTTTTTCTTCTCTGATTGTTGTGGCTAGGACGTCCAAAACTATGTTGAATCGTAGTGGTGAGAGTGGGCACCATGTTCTTGTTCCTGATTTTAGAGGAAATGCTTTCAGTTTTTTGTCATTGAGGATAATATTTGCTTTGGGTTTGTCATATATGGTTTTTATTGTGTTGAGATATGTTCCTTCTATGCCTACTTTCTGGAGAGTTTTTATCATAAATGGGTATTGAATTTTGTCAAAGGTTTTCTCTGCATCTATTGAAATAATCATATGGCTTTTATTTTTCCATTTGTTAATATGGTATATCACATTGATTGATTTATGAATATTGAAGAATCTTTGCATCCCTGGAATAAAGCCCACTTGATCATGATGCATGATCTTTTTTAATATGTTGTTGGATTCTGTTTGCTAGAATTTTGTTGAGGATTTTTGCATCTATGTTCATCAGTGATATTAGCCTATTGTTTTCTTCTTTTGTGGCATCTTTGTCTGGTTTTGATATCAGAGTGGTGGTGGCCTCAGAGAATGAGTTTGGGAGTTTTCATTCCTCTGCAATTTTCTGGAACAATTTGAGTAGGATAGGTGCTAGCTCCTCTCTAAATTTTTGGTAGAATTCACCTGTGAAGTCATCTGGTACTGGCACAAAGACAGAAATATAGATCAATGGAACAAAATATAGAAAGTCCAGAGATAAATCCATGTACATATGGACACCTCATCTTTGACAAAGGAGACAAAAATACACAATGGAGAAAAGAGTCTCTTCAACAAATGGTGCCTGGAAAACTGGTCAACTATGTGTAAAAGAATCCAACTAGAACACTTTCTAACTCCAAACACAAAAATAAACTCAAAATTGTATTAAAGACCTAAATGTAAGACCAGAAGCTATAAAACTCTTTGAGGAAAACATAGACAGAACACTCTCTGACATAAATCACAGAACCTCCTAGAGTAATGGAAATAAAATCAAAATAAACAAATGGGACCTAATTAAACTTAAAAGCTTTTGCACAATGAAGGAAACTATAAGCAAGGTGAAAAGGCATTTCTCAAAATGGGAGAAAATAATAGCAAATGAAACTGACAAAGAATTAATCTCCAAAATATACAAGCAGCTCATGCAGCTCAACACCAAAAAAACAAACAGTCAAAAAGTGGGCAAAAGACCTAACAGACATTTCTCCAAAGAAAACATACAGATGACTAGTAAACACATGGAAAGATGCTAAACATCACTCATTATTAGAGAAATGCAAATCAGAACCACAATAAGGTGTCATTTCATACTGTTCAGAATGGCCACCATCAAAAAAATCTACAAACAGTAAATGCTGGAGAGGGTATGGAAAAAAGGGAACCCTCTTACACTGTTGGTGGAAATGCAGTGTGGAGACGCCTTAAAAAACTGGGAATAGAACTGCTATGTGACCTAGCAATCCCACTGCTGGAGACATACCTCAAGGAAATCAGAATTGAAAGAGACATGTACCCTATGTTCACTGAAGCACAATCAACAATATCTAGGACATGGAAGCAACCTATTTGTCCATTGGCAGATGAATGGATAAGGAAGTTGTGGTACATAGACACAGTGGAATATTACTCAGCTATAAAAAGGAATGCATTTGAGTCAGTTCTAATGAGGTGAATGAACCTGGAGTCTATTATACAGAATGAAGTCAGAAAGAGAAAGACAGATACTGCATATTAACAGACACACACACACACACAGAATTTAGAAAGATGGTACCAATGATCCTATATGCAGGACAGCAAAGGAGACACAGATATTAAGAACAGACTTTTGGACTCGGTGGGAGAAGGCGAGGGTGGGATGATTTGAAAGAATAGCATTGAAGCATATACATCACCATATGTAAAATAGATAACCAGGGCGAGTTTGATGCATGAAGCAGGGCACCCAAAGCTGGTGCTCTGGAACAACCTGGAGGGATGAGGTGGGGAGGGAGATGGGAGGGGTTTCAGGATGGGGGGGGGACACACATATACCTGTGGCCGATTCAGGTTGATATATGGCAAAAACATTCACAATATTGTAAAGTAATTATCCTCCAATTAAAATAAATTAATTAATTAAAAAATAAAGTATTTTTGGTGTGAATGAATGCTGCATTTCTCAAATGTCTTTTCTGCACCATAAGGAGACTGTCATGGCTTTTATCCCTAGTTTTATTGACATGATAAATTATATTTCTGGATTTCCTGTATTGAACCACACTGGCGTTCCTGGAATCAACAACTTTTGCTCAAAATGTATTATCTGTAATATATTGTTGGGCTGTATTTGCCTAGATATTTAATACTTTCATATCAATATTAGTAAGTGAAATTGATCTGTTGTTATAAATTTTTAGAAAACCTTTGTCAGATTTTAAAATTGGCAATACTTTTGGCTAAATAAATAGTTGGAAGATTTTTCTTTCTCTGCTATAGCACTAAAATTATCTGGTTATTAAAGGTTTGCTCAAATTCCCCTCAGAAACCATTTGGGCTTGAAGCTCTTTTAGGGTACTATTGGGGGGAGTTGTAGTTCCTTTCTATATTACTTCTGTGATAACTGGTTTATTCAGAGTTTTGAAGAAAGGGGGCCACCTATGAAGAGTTATGACCTATAGGAATTGAAGAAAGAAATACAGATATTCTTTGTAGCTCAGGAAGCATGGATACTAGTTTTATTGACATATGATTTTGATTTATGCTTTGAACACTTAGTAAGAAAAAATAGTTCTTTCTCACAACTTGCATTAAAACTTCTTGGAATTAGAATGTTGTTGATAATATATTGTGAGACAGATAGTGTTCTCTAAGACCTCTCTTTGCTTGGGAAAACAAAAATTTATATGAATATATTGGTGTGTACCTATCACAGAAGAGCTAGGATCCCCAAATCACCAATTGCATATTTCAATTTCATGTCAATTCAAGAGTTAGACTAAAGTGTAAAGCTTTCAATTTTGGTTAAATCTCCAGTAGAATTAATAATTAATTAAAATGATTTTTTAACTCTTTGGTTGGCAGTTTCCAAATGAGGATGGCTTAATTTGATTTGGGGTTTGCAATTCTGTGGTGAGAGGAACTTCATGAGACTTTAAATGCTATTTCTCTCAATTTCACTCTTAAAAAATTACAATCCTCCACTCTTATCCCTTGCTAACTTTTTTCTCTAGATAATATTTTCCACTAGAACTTTGGGGAACTAAGCAGATGCATTTTGATTCCTTTGTCCAACTAATGACTTGTTTCTGGACAGAAAAATGTTACCATCAACAGAATTTTTTTTTTTTTAATATTATACAGTTTTGTTCAGGCCAGCAGTGTGGGATGGGGATTTTGTCTTTGGATTTGCCAAGATGTTTATGCAGCAGGAATGTTACTTATGTAAGCCTGGAAGTGCTCCTGATGGGCTCCACTCCCTCTCCCATCTCAGCTTTTTTTCATTAAGATTGATCTTCGTTTCATGATGCCACATTAAGTGGCTAAAAAGAAAAGAATCAAAGAATATTTTACTGTACAAAATAACTTAACTGTCACAAAACATCCATTTGGTTAAAGGAATCATAAAGAGTTCTGGAAAACTGGGCTGCAAATAGTTTTTGTTCCATTTGGCTAGGCCCTTAACTCACTTCCTATTGCCATCCCTCCCCACCCCCCACCAGCAGTGGTCAAATTAATTCAGATTTGGGAAAAAAAAATATTTTTAAAATAAAAGACAAAAACAAGTACAGAAATAAAACACACCCTTTTACATTTTTTCAGAGTAATGCAGATAAATTTCTATGGAACAGAAAAATTAAAGTGAGGAGAAATCATAAATGTAAACATTAATAAAGCATATTATAAATAAAATCTACATTAACAGTTGTGAGAAACTAATGCAATATAGGACTAGAATTAACCTTGACACAGGTAAATAAATATCTACACATTTTAGTAACTAATCAACAAAACTCGTTGAAAGCAAATAGGGCATTTGGGGGTGAAAACAGAGATGACTGTGAAAATCATGAGGCCACACTCCCAACCCTCCCTGCTTACCTCATCCTCCCACTTTTCTGTGTGTGCTGCCCAGTGAGTCAGTCAAGATGATAAACTTCAATGATTTTAAGCAGATGTGTGTGAACATTCCTTGATAAAAGCATGCCAGGATGCTATACCAGTCTGGACTAGCACCTGCCCCCTCAATGATACAACAGTCTCTCATCTAAGGTGGCGATAACTCCAGGTTACGCTCACACTCAGAGAGGTACCCCTTCTCTGGGGACCTCTGTGATATCAACAGCTCACAGGGGAGATATTCTTCACAGAGGACAGCTTCAGGATGGATCTTGAGGCATTGGTATGAGTTTGCCTTCTTCCCATGGGTCTGTGAAGGAATCAGCGAACTAAAACGGACAGGAATGCATGAATTTAACTCAGATGACCATTATATCTACTACTGTGGGCAAGAATCCCTTAGAAGAAATGGAGTATCCATCATAGTCATCAAGAGCCCCAAATGCAGTACTTGGATGCAATCTCAAAAATGACAGAATGATCTCGGTTCGTTTCCAAGGCAAACAATTCAATATCACGGTAATCCAAATCTGTGCTCTGAACAGTAATGCTGAAGAAGCTGAAGTCAAACAGTTCTATGAAGACCTACAAGACCTTCTAGAACTAACATGCAAAAAAGATGTCCTTTACATTGTAGGGGACTAGAATGCAAAAGTAGGAAATCAAGAAACACCTTGAGTAACAGGAAAATTTGGCCCTGGAATACGGAATGAAGCAGGGCAAAGGCTAACAGAGTTTTGCCAAGAGAACACACTGGACATAGAAAACACCCTCTTCCAATAATACAAGAGAAGACTCTACACGTGGATATCACCAGATGGTCAATACCAAAATCAGATTGATTATATTCTTTGCAGCCAAGATGGAGAAGCTCTATACAGTCAGCAAAAACAAGACTGGGAGCTGACTGTGGCTTAGATCATGAACTCCTTATTGCCAAATTCAGACTTGAAGAAAGTAGGGAAAACCACTAGACCATTCAGGTATGACCTAAATCAAATCCCTTATGATTATACAGTAGAAGTGAGAAATAAGTTCAAGGGATTAGATCTGATAGACAGAGTGCCTGATAAACTATGGATGGAGGTTCATGACATTGTACAGAAGACAGGGATCAAGACCATCCCCAAGAAAAAGAAATGCATAAAAGCAAAATGGCTGTCTGGGGAGGCCTTACAAATAGCTGTGAAAAGATAAGAAGCAAAAAGCAAAGGAGAAAGGAAAGATATACCCATTTGAATGCAGAGTTCCAAAGAATAGCAAGGAGAGATAAGAAAGCCTTCTTAAGTGAACAAGGCAAAGAAATAGAGGGAAAAAATAGAATAGGAAAGACTAGAGCTCTCTTCAAGAAAGTTAGAGATATCAAGGGAACATTTCATGCAAAGATGGGCACAATAAAGGACAGAAAGGGTATGGACCTAACAGAAGCAGAAGATATTAAGAAGAGGTGGCAAGAATACACAGAAGAACTACACAAAAAAGGTTTTAATGATCCAGATAACCATGATGGTGTGATCATTCATCTACAGCCAGACTTCCTGGAGTGCAAAGTCAAGTAGGCCTTAGGAAGCATCACTATGAACAAAGTTAGTGGAGGTGATGGACTTGCAACTGAGCTACTTCAAAACTTCAAAGATGATGCTGTTAAAGTGCACTCAATATGTCATCAAATTTGGAAAACTCAGCAGTGGCCACAGGACTGGAAAAGGTCAGATTTCATTCCAATCCCAAAGACATTGCCAAAGAATGTCCAAACTACTGCACAATTGCACTCATTTCATGCACTAGCTGGAGAAGGCAATGGCACCCCACTCCAGTGTTCTTGCCTGGAGAATCCCAGGGATGGGGGAGCCTGGTGGGCTGCCATCTATGGGGTCACACAGAATCGGACATGACTGAAGCAACTTAGCAGCAGCAGAAGCATGCACTAGTAAAGTAATGCTCAATATTCTCCATCTAGGTTTCAACAGTATGTGAACCAAAAACTTCTAAATGTTCAAACTGGATTTAGAAAAGGCAGAGGAACAAATTGCCAATATCTGTTGGATCATAGAAAAAGCAAGAAAATTCCAGAAAAACATCTACTTGTGCTTCATTGACTATGCTAAAACCTTTGACTATGTGGATCACAACAAACTGGAAAATTCTTCAAGAGATGGGAATACCAGAACACCTTACCTGCCTTCTGAGAAACCTGTATGCAGGTCAAGAAGCAAAGAACCAAACATGGAACAACAGACTGGTTCAAAATTGGGAAAAGAGTATGTCAAGGCTGTATATTGTTACCTTTTTTATTTAACTTCTATGCAGAATACATCATGCAGAATTCTGGGCTGGATGAAGCACAAGCTGGAATCAAGATTGCCAGGAGAAATATCAATAACCTCAGATATGCAGATGATACCACGCTCATGGCAGAAAGTGAAGAATAACTAAAGAGCCTCTTGATAAAGGTGAAAGAAGAGAGTGAAAAAGCTGGCTTAAAACTCAACTTTCAAAACACTAAGATCATGGTATCCAGTCCTATCACTTCATAGCAAATAGATGGGGAAACAATGGAAACAGTGACAGACTTCATTTTCTTGGACTCCAGAATCACTGCGATGGTGACTGCAGCCATGAAATTAAAAGACGCTTGCTCCTTGTAAGGAAAGCTATACAAATTTAGACAGCGTATTAAAAAGCAGAGATACTTCTTTGCCAGTAAAGGTCTGTCTAGTCAAAGCTATGGTTTTCCAGTAGTCATGTATGGATGTGAGAGTTGGAGTATGAAGAAGGCTAAGCACTGAATAATTGATGCTTTTGAACTGTGGTGTTGGAGAAGACTCTTGAGAGTCCCTTGGACTGCAAGAATATCCAACCAGTCAATCCTAAGGAAATCAATCCTGAATATTCATTCGAAGAACTGATGCTGAAGCTCCAATACTTTGGCCATCTGATGTGACGAACTGACTCCTTGGAAAAGACGTGATGCTGGGAAAGATTGGAGGTTGGAGGAGAAGGGGATGACAGAGGATGAGATGGTTGGATGGCATCACCGACTCCATGAACATGAGTTTGAGCAGGCTGCAGCAGTTGGTGAAGGACAGGGAAGCCTGTTGTGGTGCAGTCCATGGGGTCGTAAAGAGTTGGACACGACTGTGTGACTGAACAAAGAAAAAACGAGATATCTTATACTCTTTTCTTTCACTAAGTCTTTGAAATTCAGTGTGGATTTATACTTTCAGCACATCTTAATCACTATCAGCCACGTTTTAAGGGCTCAGTAGCCTCCTGTGGCCAGTGGGCCCCACATGTGAGAGAGCAGCTCCAGAATCTCGCTGGTGACCATGTGATCCTCTGCCTGGGCAGAGGGTGAGGCCTGCCTTCCAGGGGCAGTCAAGCCTGGCTGTGCGCCTCCGAAGGACTGGAACTGTGGATGGGCCTGTGGATTCCAAGGCAGGACAAGAAGGCAAGAGCCCCAACTCCCCTCGTTGTCACCCCCCAGTCACTTTTCCTGCAGCCCAAGGAATGAGGGATGGGACTCAGGGAGAGAGCATTTGTGGATCTGCAAGGCATTCAGACCCAGTGCCGTTTCTCATCAGTGGAAGCGACCGCAGACCATGCTTCAGGGAGCTGCATGGATGAGCAAATCCAGAGAAACAGGGAGCTGCAGGGCCGGGTGGCCTCCCTGCAAAACGTGGACGCAGATCGTGGTCACAGCTGCTGCCACCGCGTCCCCGGCTGGCTCTTGGCACTGGCGCTTGTCTCCACGGCAGGCACTCACTCTGTGGGAGGGAGGGATTAGCACCCTGCTTTGTGAGGAGGAAACGGAGATTGAGAAACACAAGTGTCCAGGGCCTGAGAACTAGAGTGGCCAGCCTGCACAGCTTCTCCCGGGCTCCCAGCTACTGGACACAGGTGGCGGTGCCATCCACAGGGTTCAGAGCTTCGGCCAAATCTTATGCACCTTATGCACTTAAAGGCAATAAGGCTTCAGTCGAGGGAGCCTTGGTGACCCTGTCACCCCACAGTGCAGCCTCATTCACGTAGCTTGCGAGAATGCACTGAAACCCAGGTTCAGACTGCTGTGTGTGGGACAGTCCCCAGTGTTCCCTGACCTTCATTCCATAGCCTGAAAGGGAGCAGCCCTTAGAGTCTATGTCCATCCACCCCAGGTTCATTAGTGACATGGGGGGCAGGAACAAGGTGCTTTGTCCCTGACCAGGTGTGGGGAAGACCTCAGTGGTCACCCCAAGCAAGTCACTAGGGATGAGGCGCAGGCTGGGAGCAAGTGAATGGACCACAGGAAGAAGAGTGGAGGGTGTGTGTGTGTGTGTGTGTGTGTGTAAGAGAGAGAGCCATGGGTGAGGAGTACAGTCAGACACACGGCAAATACAAGGGTGTGAGGCAGAGATGAGGGCTCAGCGAAGGGCAGGGGCTGCCCAGCAGAGCCCTTGGAGTTGAGGCTTAGGGAAGAGATGGAAGAATTACACAAAGCTGAGAAAGGATCAGGGTCAGAACTGTGATGCGTGGTTCTATCCGCAGCCAGAACCAGAGCTCTGAATGCAGAAACCTGTACCTGTAAGAACTTTCTGGTGGACCTGATCAGAAATGACCTGACCCAAGGGGTATATAAGTCTATGCAGGGTGACATCTTGGCCGAGACTAGAGCTGACTAGGGCCTCATTGAGATGTCCTCGCTGGGCTGGGGTGCTGACTTTAGCAAGAGAGCAAGAAAAAGCACCAAGAAGGAGAGCTGCAATCGTCTTGAAAAGCTCTGTGTATGTCTTTTTATGCACTTACAGGTAATAAGAGAAGGATCTGTATGATGAAAATTACAAAATGCTCATCAAAGAAATCAAAGAAGACCTACATAAATGAAGAAATATCTGTGCTCATGGATTGGAAGACTCAGCAGAGTAAAAGTGTCAATTCTAGCCAAGCTGGTAACAGTTTCGGTGTAATTCCCATAAAAAACTCAGCAAGGTTTCTGCAGACACAGAAAAGCCATTTGTAAAATTCATAGGGAAAGGGCAGCACTCTAGAAAACAATCTTGACAAAGAAGAGTGGAGTGGGAGGCCTCACTCGTGAGCCTTACCAAGGCTTACAATAGAACGACAGTCATCATGCCAGTGTGGTGCTGGCCGCGGAACAGAAAGATGGCCCCAGAACCGGGCGTTCCTTGACCTGTGAGTGTTGACCCATGCTGTGGGTTCTGGAGTCTATCTTCTCTCTCCTCCTCCCTGTGAGGTCTAATTCTGGCAGGAGTTTCTGCATCACCCCGCCCGTCCTCTCTGCACGTGACACCCTGTCACCTCTCTGGGCCCAGGCCTCCGTCCACCCCTCAGAAGAACGAGGCCCGTGTCCACACTGCTGACCTCTCAGTTACCTCCACAGCCTTCCTGGGAGCCCAGGATGCCACAGGGCTGCTCTGGCTCTGGAGAGGGCAGCAGGCGCCACCTCACCTCCTCCCCAGCTTCCTCCACCACTCTGTCCCTCTCTCTGGCCACCAGAGGGGCTCCTCACACCAACCACGTCCCAGAGGTAGGTCGGAGGTAGGGCACACAGCCCCTGGCCTGGCATCCCTCAATGCATGGGGCTGTCTCTCCTTGATCCCTGGGGAGGTCGGTGAGTCATCCTACAGCCAAGGGATGTTCTTGAACCCCCTGGGATGCCCTCCCACCCCCTTCCCATCTGCTCTGTGTAAACTCTCTACTCTGAGTCTCCCCGGGGCAGAGCCTGGCGCTTTGCTTCTGAGAGCAGAGTTTGCACCGCCAGGTGGGGTCTTCCCCTCCTGGGCCTCAGGGGACCCTTGTGGGTCCTCCTTCCCCAGGAAGTCGGTCTCAGCCCAAGGTTGGGCTCAAATGGAGGACACGCTGCGGGCACACAGGACGGCCGAGGAGGACAATAGCCGGCCACATGTCTCCTGCGCTTTCTCGCCTGTGCACCCCTGCAGGGGCCTCCCGGGGAGAGGAAAACTGCCTATGTTCCGGCAGGTGGATGGAGCACAGAGTGGGCACTAGTTCTGTCTCACTCAGCTTGCAGTCACAAGGCTGCCGCCCCAAGCCTGGAGCGGCATAGGTGCCCCGGAGCCCGAGGCAGGCCCACAGCTGCCTGGAGCCCGACAGCAGACTCCCCGAGGAGTGCTTCAGGTTGAGGTCTGAGGATGAGCAGGACTCGACAGGTGCTCAGGGGTGGAAGGGGCTCCGGGAAGAGAAGCCAGCCTGGCTGAAGGCTCTGGGACAAGGAGGGACTGCTGGAGGCGCCGGGAGAGGCTAGGGCACAGGCGAGGTGCCCTGCAGCCTGTGGTAGGGGTTCGGTCTTTATTTCAGTGTCTTCTGTCTCATGCATCAAAGTTGAAGTGAGGGTAGAGGGTCCGGAACTCTTATCTGAAGTCCTTCCATTGCCCCAACTCCTCACAACTCACCCGGGCCCAGGGCAGGTGCTCACCAATGCTGAGACCACTGAGTTATGGGGGCTTTGACTTGGAGCCCCTTTCATCTAGCTGATAAGAAAACAGAGGCACAGCGGGGTGAAGGGTCTTGGTGAAAGTGGACTTAACCCTGTTCTTATTCCCTTATCTGATAATAGTTCCTCACTTATCCTCCAGATGCCACAATATTTTATCACATAGCTCTGTGGCCTGGCGTAGCTGCTTCCAGTCTAGGGGAAGGATGTGACCAAGGCCAAAGCAGTCACTACGGTGCACTGGCTGGACATCACGATTGGCTCAGGGCTGGACACACGGACAAATTCAGGCCAAACCCAAGTAGCCTAAACACTTATTTGCAGTCTCTGATGTATAGCCCTAGAGCTGCTGAAAGGCTATTCCTTGGGAAAATCTGTCTGAGAGTGAAACCAAGTCAAAGAAAGCTAAATGAGTGAACGACAGTTCCTTAAGGCCTTATGAGAGCATCTGGATCCATCTATGCCTGAAGTTGTGACTTGAACTTTTTAATTACATTCATCGATGTGTTTCATTTTTTTGCTTGAGATAGTTTGGCTTGTGTTTCTGGTATCTGAAACTTACAAGTTCTGGTTAATTTAGCACCCCCGGCCAGGCCTCCTTTGCCTCATCCTCTTCTTAGCCAGTATAAAGAATGGAGCTTTCCTGAGGCTGTTCCCTAGCATGAAGCCCTTCCACTCACCTATGACCTCCAATCAAGGGGCTGTTGGTTGAGAGAACCTCGCTCTTTTTCATACAGCCCCTGGCCCTGCTGTTCTGCACTTCTACCAGCATGGATCAGCCCCTCGCTGTGTGGACACATTGCCAGTCTCTGGGTCCCTGCACTTGCCCAGTCTCAGAGCCCCAGGTCCTCTGGACCTTGCAGTTCAAAGGGCTGAAACTGAGAGAGGATGGGTTCTGAAACCCTCTGCCCTGTTCTCCCCAGGGCTTTTCTGGTGGCTCTCGGGCCTGCCAGCATGGGTAAGCTGGGAACACAGGCTGCTGCTGCTGCTGCTAAGTCGCATCAGTGGTGTCTGACTCTGTGCAACCCCGTAGACGGCAGCCCACCAGGCTCCCCCGTCCCTGGGATTCTCCAGGCAAGAACACTGGAGTGGGTTGCCATTTCCTTCTCCAATGCATGAAAGTGAAAAGTGGAAGTGAAGTCACTCAGTCGTGTCCGACTCTTAGCGACCCCATGGACTGCAGCCCATCAGGCTCCTCTGTCCATGGGAGTTTCCAGGCAAGAGTACTGGAGTGGGCTGGGGGCTGAGGAGGTTTATTTTTTCCAATGGCCTTTTCCAAGCCAGAAAGAACTGAAATGTGAGCTCCTCCTCCTTTATCCTCCAGCAGAACTGGTGGTGCTCCAGCATGCTGGGGGCCCCTGAGAGCATACACCCACCTCAGGAGAAAACATCCCCCAGAGGAGGCAGAAGACAGCAGGGCCTTCCTGCCTGTGGATCAGGAAACAAGCCCTGCCAGGGCGTGGGCTCCACTCCACTGCTGTCCTCAGCGACTCTGAGGCTCTAGGAGAGGAATCTGATGTCTCTAAGCCTCAGTCTCTCTACCCATATTTGGACATACAAATACTTCCCCTCCTGGTCATTGAGAGGAAAAACGAAGTCGTCTACATGGAGGATTTAACACGGTGTGGGGAGAGAGCAAACGACCCAAGAAAGCCTGTTCAGCTCTCTCACCCGCGTTTTGTGAATGATGACTAGGGAACAGCTGTGATCGTTTATAGCACCGCGCATGCACGTCACTGGGTACTCGCTTGGTCACAGGCAACTTTGTGCAGTAGGCACGTGTAAGCTCCACCCAGAAAATGGCATTACTGCTGTGTCAGGGCTGTGTCCGTGGGGTCAGCCACGAGAGGAGGGTGTATGGCGTGTTTGCTGCTACGGCTGCGGCATCACCCAGGAGAGAAGACTGTTGTGGCCACTGCGTCAGCCAGGCTGTGTTATGGCTGCTGCACCAGTCAGGGGAGAATAAACGTGTCCGCAGTTCCTACGGCTCCTCGAGCCTTCTTCCAGCCTCTTAGCTCTTGCCTTGCCTACCCTGGGTTCCACCAACAGTGTGAACAGTAAGACAGTTGGTGCTGTGAGCAGGATGAAGAGCAATACATGGGGTGCCTGGCGCCTGGCCCTGCTCAAATCTCCCCGAATTTCTCTAGCTGCAGCCGGCATGAGGCAGGTGCTGTCCTCACCCCCCTGGAACAGGGGCTTCCCATGGTGCCAGTGGCAGCCCAGGTCAGTGTGAGGGCAGCTCACAGGGCTGGTGGCTTAGATGCCAACACGTACAAAGGCTGGGCAGAGAACGGACGTCATGGGCCAGCCTGGCTCATTTCGGGATGGTCGGCCCTGAGCCTCCTGATGGGCCCTTGGTCTGGGGACGTGGTGCAGCGTGGGACAAGGGGACTCTGGGAGGATATGCACCCCCAGAAGGGGGCTGGGGCTGGGGGTGGGGTGTGGAGCTGGGGGGGCGCTGGTTCCCAGGCTCCCATCTGCAGATGCTCTCCTGGAGGAGGCCCCGGGTGGTAACAGGCTCCAGGGAGGCCCTGGAGCTGTTCTAAAAATAAAAACAACTGTTCATCTCAGGTGAGAGTCAAGACTTTGAAAGGAGAGAAAGCCCCCAAGGGCCCCAGGACATGTGCTATTGGGTGAAATAATTAAGAAAAGCTGCCTGATCGCCCACAGAGACATAAATCATCCTGGGCCACTGGGGACTGGTCCTCATGGTCCAGCTCCTAATTCTTCACAGCTGTCCCCGCGAGACAGGCCTGGGGGCGCGGGGAGCAGTGTGAGTCGGGAATGGGGACCCAGAGGCACAGAGGAGACAGAGGGGGAAAGGGAGACAGCAACTCAGGGGTGAAGCAGGATGGAGCACTCCAGAGGGGACCCACAGACGCGAGGGGACGTGAGATGTGCCAATGGAGAGGACGAAGGAAGGTGAGAGGGTCTAGGGAGGTCTGCGCAGTCCTGCTCCGGAGCCCTCGGCCTGCCTGCAGCCCCTGAGCCCGGGCGGCACGAGGCGGCCACTGATGCGGCCTGAATCCCCCTCTTCCTCCCTTCGTGGAGGAGCGCGCCGGCCGCGCCCCTTGAGGCAGGCGCAAGGCTGGACTGCAGGCAGGGCGGGCTCCCGATCTCCTCACAGCTCACCCTCAGCTGAGGAGCAGGAGCCCCCCAAGGCGGGGAACCAGGAGGGGGCGCTGCTGGCAGACCGCCCTGTGCCTGGGGCTGCCCCTTCCTGGAGTCCTGAGAAATGCCTGCTTCAAAGCTAGAGGCCCCCAGGCCGGAGCCTAGCCCGGCCCTGCCTGCGGGAGAACCTGCCTGCATTAAGCATGGGGCTGCGGAGAAGGCAATGGCACCCCACTCCAGTACTTTTGCCTGGAAAATCCCATGGACAGAGAAGCCTGGTAGGCTGCAGTCCATGGGGTCGCTAGAGTCGGACATGACTGAGCTACTTCACTTTCACTTTTCACTTTCATACATTGGAGAAGGAAATGACAACCCACTCCAGTGTTCTTGCCTGGAGAATCCCAGGGACGGGGAGGCCTGGTGGGCTGCCGTCTCAGGGGTCGCACAGAGTTGGACACGACTGAAGCGACTTAGCAGCAGCAAGCACAGGGGTGAGAGCGCTGAAGAATTGATGCTTTTGAACTGTGGTGTTGGAGAAGACTCTTGAGAGTCCCTTGGACAGCAAGGAGATCCAACTAGTCCATCCTAAAGGAAATCAGTCCTGAATATTCATTGGAAGGACCGATGCTGAAGCTGAAACTCCAATACTTTGGCCACCTGATACGAAGAACTGACTCATTGGAAAAGACCCTGATGCTGGGAAAGATGGAGGGCAGGAGGAGAAGGGGACGGTGGAGGATGAGATGGTTGGATGGCATCACCGACTCAGTGGACATGAGTTTGAGCAAACTCCAGGAGTTGGTGATGGACAGGGAGGCCTGGAGTACTGCAGTCCATGGGGTCACAAAGAGTCAGACAAGACTGAGCGGCTGAACTGAAGTGAACTAACGGACCGGGGTGGGAGGGGGGCGAGACGCCTGTTCCTGGTTCCCAGGACATCCTCACGGAGAGGCTGGTCAGCCCATTTTACAGACAGGAGCATGAGGATCTGGGCTGAGTGTCTAGGCCAGCCTCTCCCATCTCCCTCCCTCCCGCTTCCCTCTGCCCCCACCTCCTCCTCCATCCCTCCTCCATCTCCTCTTCCTCATTCCTCTGTGCCTCCTCCTACCTTTATCTGTTGACTAAAGAGAGAAAAGGCAGCAGCAGCAGAGGCAGGAGGGGAGAAGGCCCGGCCCCTCTGGCTCTAGCCCCGCCCTGGGCATCCTGCCTGAGGGCAGGAACCCTGGCCTGTCTCTGGTCCCCGGGGTCTGAGCCTGCTTGAGCTGGCTGGGGAAGAGGGAGCTCACAGGCAGCCTGCAAGGAAATGAGTTGCCCTTTGGAGCAGTGAGGGCTCAGGGCACACCATGGCCCACAAGCCCTGCAGACTTGGAGGCAGGGATGGGCTCCTGGCACCCCCTGCACACCTAGGGCTAGCCCAGGCTGAACCAGTCAGGGGCCAGTCTCCGCCTCTCTGCCCATCTCCCCATCTCTCATCTGAAGTTGAGGTGCAGAGGGGATCAACTCTTGGTGGAGAGGTCTCCAGAATTCTGAAGAGGCCACAGGCTTCACCGGATCTGCATTTGAACCCTGGGTGCCATGGACCAGTTCATCAAGCTTCTCTGAGCATCAGTTTTCTATAAGATGAGGACGATTAGAGCCACCTTGGAGACAAGTGATAGTGGAGGACGCCTATGTGTGTGTGATGTCTTTCCCAAGCAGTGGAGATGGGGTTCAGGGGGTGCAGCTTAGATTTGCTCACAGGCATCAGGGAAAAGGCTGCAGGAGCCTAGGGGCTAAGGTCCTCTGGGACCTGCAGGGACAGCTGTGTCCCCAGGACAGAAGCCATGGGGCTTTTGGAACCTTGCTGTCTTTGCAAATGCCCACGCTGCTTCCCCAGGAGCCCCCACTTCACCTACCAGAGTAGCCAGTCTTCCACTACTGAGAAGCCTGGAATGTGTGTCGTAGGGGGATCCAACCCCTTTCTAATCTCTTCTGTTTTATTGTCACTGTTGGTTGTTATAGCCCAGAGGAGTCCATGCGGAGACATTAGGTCAGCACTTCAGCCTGGGCCACCTGGCCAAATCCGTCACAGCACCGCCCTCCAGGGATGGCCAGCAGTTGCCTGGCCCAAAGGCTGCCTCCACCAGTCTTGCCCTCCTAGGGGCAGCCTGAACACCCTGCCCGGTCCATCAGAGTCCAGCCCAGGGTGCAGAGACTGCCCCTGCTGCAGGTGGGAGGCCTCCTGGGGGAAGCTCGAGTCCCCAAGGACCCAGCCCTTTCGTGGATTACTCAGACCCAAGATGGAGCAGGGGGTGGCAGGCCTGTGAGTGGGGAGCCAGGTGAGCCTGAGTGCCAGTCCCAGCTCCCAACAGCTGGTGACAGTCATACCTGCTACATGCCATTCTCATTCAATGCCAAAAACATGCTCTAAGGGTTTACGTGAATTCTCCCGAGAGTCCTGTGAGTTGGCTTCACGATATCTCCATTATACAGAAGAGGCAACCAAGACCCAGCACAGGTAAGAAAATGCCCTGGAAGGATTTTCCAAGGCTTGGTAGTGTTCAGAAAGCCCCTGCAGGACACTGGGAGCCCAGGGGAGAGAAGCCATCATTATTGCCCCTGACACAGCCCACCAAGAGCTAGCACCAGAGCTAATGAGGGCCCCTGGCATCCTTCACGTGGGTCTGCTCCCCTAGGACTGGTGAGAAAGTCAGAACAAGTGGACCAAACATCAGGAGGGCCTTCCTGACACCACTACCACCTCCTGTACAGCCTCTATCCTTGGGGAGATGCTGGGCACTCAGAGCTGGGACTGTGCCCATCTAGCTTTGCAGAATGCAGGATCTGGGACGAGCTCTGACTGGCCAGCCCTCCTGGCTTGCAGGGATGTCACTGTGCCTCCGTATTTCTCGTGGACACCATTGTGCATACTCATGTGTCTATGCTGGGCTTCTGCTTTGGAGACGTCATTTCAATGAAGACCCAGCACAGCCAAAAATAAAACAAACAATTTGAAATCTGTGGGCAGCAACCAAGGCATTAACGATTAATGGCCGTTGTTTTCCATCTGCCCTCTACAGGAGTCCTATTCTAAACTCTAGAAGGCTTGGATGGGGTTTCCTCCTGTTAATACGTACTGAGTCTGCCCTAGCCTCCATGATTAATGGGGAGATCTTTGTAGTTCCTCATTAGCCCCAGGTGACCAGGTGAGGTATGAACATGGAATGCGAGATGCACTCATCAGAGGTTTCCCCAGGACCCTTTCCCCGGGGCAGTGAGAGCCTCAGTCTGGGAAGCGTGTAGGGCAAAGCTGTCCCGGGGCACATGTCTGGCTCTGAGGAGGAGGTCTGTCTGAGAAAAATCAAATAGCAGGAGGAGATGGAAGAGTTTAGGAATATCAGAGGCCTGACACAAAATTCCAACACAAAATTGATCCTGATAAAAGGAGTTTCAATAAAGTAAAAATGGCAATAGGAAACAGGGACCTTTTTTAACTTCTTTGTGGAAAAACAATCAAGAAATGAAATTACTGTAATGGAATTAACTAAAGAAAATACATTATTCTCTAAAAAAACATACTGAAACATTTTTAGCTAATAGGTTTTTCTTCATAGAGCCAAAAGCCTGTTGAGACAGTGGATCCAAGATGCCCTAATTATAGTGGCTAAATGATATCTTCCTCACCCACTCCCACATCTGCCCTCTGAGCGTGTAAGCAGATAGCACTTCTTACAGACACTTCATATGAAAATAACACATTATTCCTAACTTTTATTTTTAAGCAATCCCTTAAGTGAAGCCCTTGACAACTCATAGATACCTTCAAGTTACTTTATGTTTTCAAAAGTAATCAAAAGTAGTCAAATTGCAACTACTTAATAGCCAAGATTTTGAAACAACTCATGTGCCCATCAATGGATCAATGGATGAAAATGATGTGGTATACATATACAATGGGATATTGTTCAGCCACAAGAAAGGACAATATCCTGCCATTTTTTTTACAACATGGATGAACCCTGGGCAGATTATGCTAGGCGAGATAAGTCAGACTTAGCATGTGTGCATGCTAAGTCGTGTCCTACTCTTTGCAGTGCTATGGACCATAGCCTGCCAGATTCCTCAGTCCATGGGATTCTCCAGGCAAGAATATTAGACTGGGTTGGCATGCCTTCCTCCTGGGGATCTTCCCAATTCAGGAGTTGAACCCGAGTCTCTTATGTCTTCTGTACTGGCAGACAGATTCTTTACCACTGAGCTCTCTGAGAAGCCCGTAGATAATAATGAAAAAGAAAAAGTGAAGTCGCTCAGTCGTGTCCAACTCTGTGATCCCAGGGACTGTAGCCTACCAGGCTCCTCAATCCATGGAATTTTCCAGGCAAGAGTACTGGAG
The DNA here is from genome assembly GCF_029407905.1 of Bubalus kerabau. NCBI lineage: Eukaryota > Metazoa > Chordata > Mammalia > Artiodactyla > Bovidae > Bubalus > Bubalus kerabau. Next base: position 6,538,544 of record NC_073642.1, on the reverse strand, counting down.
TGGGTTGCCATTTCCTTCTCCAGGGGAATCTTCCTGATCCAGGGATCGAACCTGGGTCTCCCGCATTGCAGGCAGATGCTTTACCGTCTGAGCCACCAGGGAAGCCTGTAGATAATAATATTGCACTATAAATAGGTAGTGTGATAAATATTGTTGTAACAACCAAATTACAATATATAAATGCATCAAAGTAGCATGCTGTACACTTTAAATTTACACTTTATATCTCCAGTTTATCCAAAAAAATTATCTGGGTTTCCAATCTCTCCCCTTCATTTTCCTCCATTTGTTCAGTTTCTCAAGATTTTGTCCAATAAAATTAAGTCAATGGTATCTTTATTATCATCACCACTTGTGTCTCTGAAACTGAGAGTGTGTCTCCTGTAAGACTAGTCTTTGCCAGGCCTTCCCCTCCCTGCTGCATATGACAGACCCCACTGGTGTACAACACCAGGCAAGGAACTAGCTTGGTAGAGAGTGGTTCTTTCCCTCGTGGGTGGGGAGCATGGGCATCCCTGTCCACTCTGGCCCAGAGGATGGGGTGGGTCAAGGTCAAAGGTGTCCTGGCCAGAGTGAGATGTCTGAAGCAGCTGCCGGGCAAGGAGAGATGTGGGACAGTATCTCCTCTAGATCACACGAGCCCCGTTTGTCTCTGGCTGGCTGCTCCAGAACAGAGTGGTTCTGTAGCCGCCTTCTTCTTGAGTGTAAGTCCCGAGAACCAAGGACTGCAGATGCCAGCTAGAGACTGGAGGTCCTGCTTTCTATTTTTGTACTCTTTTTTTCAAGGTGTGATATTTTCCAATGTTCCCACCTGACTCTTTCCACAAATACTGTTTTTCTGATGTGATTAACATATAGTATAGCAGAATATGAAAAAAAAAAAGAACCAAAAAAAAAAAAAAAAAAGAGAGAGAGAGAGAAGTGAAGGGCAAGGGAGAAAGCAAAAGGTATATCCAACTGAATGCAGAGTTCCAGAGAACAGCAAGGACAGAGAAGAAAGCCTTCTTAAGTGAAGAATGAAAAGAAATAGAGGAAAACAATAGAATAGGAAAGACTAGAGATCTCTTCCAGAAAACGGGAGATATCAAGAGAAGATTTCCTGCAAGCATGGGCACAATAAAGGACAGAAATAGTAAGGACCTAACAGAAGCAGAAGAGATTAAGAAGAGGTGGCAAGGATACACAAAAGAGCTATACACTAAAAGATCTTAATGACCCAATAACCACAATGGTGTGGTCACTCACATAGAGCCAGACATCCTGGAGTGTGGAAGTCAAGTGGGCCTTAGGAAGCATTACTATGATCAAAGCTAGTGCAGGTGGTGGGATTCCAGCTGAGCTATTTAAAATCCTAAAAGATGATGCTGTTGAAGTGCTGCACTCAATATGTCAGCAAATTTGGAAAACTCAGTGGCCACAGGACTGGAAAAGGTAAGTTTTCATTCCAATCTCAAAGAAGGGCAGCTACAAAGAATGTTCAAAATACCTTACAATTGTGCTCATTTCACATGCTAGCAAGGTAATGCTCAAAATCCTTCAAGCTAGGCTTCAGAGAACTTCCAGATGTACAAGATGAGTTTCAAAGAGGCAGAGGAACCAGAGATCAAATTGTCAACATCCACTGGATCACAGAGAAAGCAAAAGAATTCCAGAAAAACATCTACTTCTGCTTCATTCACTATGCTAAAGCCTTTGATTGTGTGGATCACAACAAACTGTGGGAAATTATTAAAGAGATGGGAATACCAGACCACATTACCTGTCTCCTGAGAAACCTGTATGCAGGTCAAGCAACAGTTAGAACCAGACACAGAACAATGAATTGTTTGAAAATTGGGAAAGGAGTACATCAAGGCTGCATATTGTCACCCTGGTTATTTAATTTCTATGCAGAACACATCATGTGAAATCCTGGGCTGGATTAATCACAAGCTGGAATCAGGATTGCCATGAGAAATATCAACAACCTCAGATATGTAGATGATGCCACTCTAATGGTTAAAGTGAAGAGCTTCTTGAAGGTGAAAGAGGAGAGTGAAAAAGCTGGCTTAAAACTCAATATTCAAAAAATGAAGATCATGGCATCTTGTCCCATAACTTCATGGTGGAAACAGTGACAAACTTTATTTTAGTGGGCTCCAAAATCACTGCAGATGGTGACTGCAGTCATGAAATTAAAAGACACTTGTTCCTTGGAAGAAAAGCTATGACAAACCTAGACAGGGTATTAAAAAGCAGAGGCATCACTTTGCTGAAAAAGGTCTATATAGCAAAGCTATGGTTTTTCCAGCAGTCATGTATAAATGTGAGAGTTGAATCGTAAAGAAGCACTGAAGAATGGATGCTTTTGAATTGTGGTACTAGAGAAGACTCTTGAGAGTCCTTTGGACTTCAAGGAGATTCAACCAGTCAATTTCTAAAGGAAATCAACTGAATATCTATTGGAAGGACTGATGCCAAAGCTCTAATACTTTGGCTACCTGATTCAAAGAGCTGACTCATTGGCAAAGACCCAACTCACTGGCAAAGACCCAACTCATTGGCAAAGACCCTGATGCTGGGAAAGACTGAAAGCAAAAGGAGAAGGGGGGACAGAGTATGAGATGATTGGATGGCATCACTGACTCAATGAACATGAATCTAAGCAAACTCCAGGAGACAGTGAAGGACAGGGAAGCCCAGTGAGCTGCAGTCCATGGGATTGCAAAGACTGGGACATGACTTCAAGACTAAACAACAACAAAAAAATACACTTGTACATGTTGGCAAATGATTGCTATAATAAGTCTAGTTAATATCCATCACCACACATAGTCACAAAATTTGCTTTTCTTTTGATAAAAACTTTTAAGATTTACTCTCTTAGCAACCTTCAAGTATACAATACAATATTATTAACCATAGTTTCCATTATTAACCATTACATCCCCATGATGTATTATTATTTCTTGTATAGCTGGGGTTTTGTCATTTTTAAGCTCCTTCACCCAACAAATGATTTTTAATAAGGACACACAGTGGGCTAACTCCAGCTTGATGTCCTGAATTTACAGAGGTGGAGGCGAGAGGGTGGGAGTAGTTGGAGGGGGCTGGAGAGGAAGAGGAAGGGCTAGGAGTCAGGGAGGTAGTGTGGGGAGAAGAGGAAGGGAGGGAGGGAGGAGGAAGCACAGCACACAGAGAACAGAATGAAGCTCTGTATTAGCTAGTCTTTTACAGTGAATGAGTCTGGCCCTATCTGAAGACAAGTCTCAGAGATGGGAGAAGTTTGGCAGCTCTGAGGCTCAGAGATGGGCTCCAAGTCCAGCAGACCTGGAAGCCAGGAAGTGACTCTGGGCTGCCGTCAGCCAATCATTTGGATAGCCAGACCACGTGCTAGCAGGAACAGGGAGGCTGCATTCTCCGGGTGCCCCAGGGGTGAGGATGGTGGTGAGGCGTTGCGAGACCTGACCGTCCACACCATCGATGAGCCATAGACAGCACTGTCCTGGAGCCGACTCGTTATCACTCATGGGGAATGCTGTGACATTTCCAGAAATTTCGTGAGCTGGCTATTAAACACAGATTTACTGAAAATTGAATCATAAATTGACTTTTAAATTAAATAAACTGTGTTAGAAACAAAGATAACACTCAAATCTCATCAAACTCATGGCTTCCTAATTAATCTACTTTATTTTACAGTTGAGTGTAGTTACATATGTTTACAAATTACATGGAACTTATACAGTGCAAATACCATGCCTAGTGTGCTCTGCACTCCTCTTCCCACCTCCGGGTACAGTTAGGTGTAGCTGGTGGAAGTCTTCCACTACAGACAAATACTACAAGTCAGGGCACACCTCCACTTCCCCTAGGAGCACTGGCTGTGAATCTCACATCTTGTTCCAAGAACACAGGTTCCCACTGGACTCATCACACTGCCTGTCCTATGGAAGCTGTTCAATAGGCTGCTCAAATTTATCAATGGGTATTTAATAAACAAAACAGGCAGGACTTATAGTGATTGTGCTCCCAAATGTTCCAGCATAGTTTCAATTCAAATACTCTTCCCTGAGATCAAATTAGGGGACTTAACTAGAGGAGAGTGAAAAGTTGGCTTGAAATTCAACATTCAGAAAACTAAGATCATGGCATCCGGTCCCATCACTTCATGACAAATAGATGGGGAAACAATGGGAACAGTGACAGACTTTATTTTGGGGGGGCTCCAAAATCACTATAGATGGTGACTGCAGCCATGAAATTAAAAGACATTTGCTCCTTGGAAGAAAAGCTATGCTCAACCTAGACAGCATATTAAAAAGCAGAGCATTACTTTGCTGACAAAGTCAAAGCTATGCTTTTTCCAGTGGTCATGTATGGATGTGAGAGTTGGAGTACAAAGAAAGCTGAGCACCAAAGAATTGATGCTTTTCAACTGTGGTGTTGGAAAAGACTCTTGAGAGTCCCTTGGACTGTAAGGAGATCCAACCAGTCAGTCCTAAAGAAAATCAGTCCTGAATATTCATTGGAAAGACTGATGCTGAAGCTGAAACTCCAATACTTTGGCCACCTGATATAAGGAACTGACTCATTAGAAAAGACCCTGATGCTGGGAAAGATTGAAGGCAGAAGGGGACGACAGAGGATGAGATGGTTGGATGGTATCACTGACTCAATGGACATGAGTCTGAGCAAGCTCCGAGAGTTGGTGATGGACAGGGAAGCCTGGCGTGCTACAGTCCATGAGATTACAAAGAGTCGGACATGACTCAGTGACTGAACTGAACTGAACTAGGTTTCAGAGTCAGTCAGTGAGGCCACTGTGAGGTTAGTAGATAGTTTACAGACTCTACATTCTGTCTTTTCTCCATTCCCACAGACCAATCAGTTTTGTCTTTGTACACTAATTTCACTTATAATCTCCCTAGATACCTCAAATTGCCTTCTTGTTTACAGACTTCAAAATCTAAAGTTGAAATCTTAGGAGAAATAATCACTCTGTTCCAAAGTCAGATTTGAAAATGAATTAATAATAATAGTAATAATAGCAACAACAATAGTAATAGAACCCTCAAAACTTAAAATTTCATTACTTAAAATAGTTTGGAGCTCAAAATTCAAATGACTCATAGACCATGCAGCTGGTGACCCACCCCACCCCCACTCCCAAGCTAATTGAGTTAAAAAAACATGAAACTTAGAGATTCCTGATCTCTCCAAGAAGTGGATGGCCATTTCCTCTCCCCTAGGCCCAGGCGCTCTTGGCCACTTGAGGTATAGAAAAACGTCATTTGGAGAATCATTTGTTTCCCACGTGGCTCTTAAATCAGTGTAATTTAAGAAACATAGAATTCACCCACCCAAGTTTGGAAGTCAGGATTGGGACACATTTGATAGGGAAGCTGAAGGATTGCAGGGGTGATTTTCCTCTCTGTAAGCCCCTGAGCTGGCTTCTTGACATTCAAAACACCTTCCACAGAGAAAGCTTGATATACACTCAGGGGGAAAGTCTAGCCATAGATTCCAAAGGAGGTCTCAGCCTGCATGACCATCAGCAGTTGGAGGGAGAAGTCAGAAGGATGTCACAGTTCCAGCCTCTCTGTCTATCCCTTCCCCGACCTCCCCCTACCCTGTAACCACAAGTGGTTTGTCTCTATTTTTTTTGGAATTGACATGTACATACTACTATATTTAAAACAGACAGCCAACAAGAACTTCAGTTCAGTTGCTCAGTCATGTCCGACTCTTTGAGACCCCATGAATCGCAGCACGCCAGGCCTCCCTTGTCCAACACCAACTCCCGGAGTTCACTCAAACTCACGTCCATCGAGTCAGTGATGCCATCCAGCCATCTCATCCTCTGTCGTCCCCTTTTCCTCCTGCCCCCAATCCCTCCCAGCATCAGAGTCTTTTCCAATGAGTCAACTCTTCGCATGAGGTGGCCAAATTACTGTATAGCATAGGGAACTCTACTCAATACTCTAGTAACCTAAATGAGCAAAGAATTTGAAAAAGAATAGATACATGTGCATGTAAAACTGAATCACTTTGCTGTACCCCTGAAACAAATATGACGCTGGTAATCAACCATACTCCAATATAAAATCAAAATTAAAAAATAAAAATTTAAAAAATATTTTTAAGTGTTTGAAAAAAAGGACTTCAACATGTTAACTGTACTCCTCTCGGAGTTGTGGAGATTTTAATTTTCTTCTATTCAGTTCTCTGATTTTTCCTTCCATGATGAACAGACATGGCACTTCGTTTACAACTGCAGTGGAGAACATTCTTTCAATCCATTCTAATTTTGACTGACGTATCCACATGCCCAGCAAAAGTGGATTCAGTTCCTGACGATCTCGCAGCTCAGCGGCCGAGTGGTCCGGATCTGAGGAGAGACAGGTGACCAGCTGGTTCAGAGCAGCCCTCAGCCTGTTCCCCCTTCTTCCTGCTGCAAAGTGAGTGAGAGCTAGGAGCAGGTCAGCTCCCTGCCGGTCAGCTACTCCTCTCGAAACAGGGGCTGCCTTCCCTGGACACAGCCACTGATTGTTTTGTCTTCCAAAGAGGAGAGAGTCTTCCTCCGAGATGAGCTTGGCTTCTACCTCTAGTCAAAAGAAAGATGCTTTTGTGGCTTCTAGTTTCCAGCCCCTCCATTTCTAGTGCTTCTGGGCCCGAGAGCACCCTGGATATACCCATCTGATGAAGGAGTCCCCAGCTGCTCCACAAGGGCCTCCCAGGTCAGGGGTGTCTCCAGGGCCTGTTCCACACCCAGCAGCAATCCACCCACTGAATCATTCATTCATTCCTCAACAGATGCCCCTGACCCAGGCAGAGTCCAATGTAGACAAGACTGTGTTCATCTCTATACAAATGCCAGCTAGTAAATAGTCTAGGCATAGCAACCTCAGATAATGAAAACACCAGGAATAAACATATAACAGGGCAGTGGGATAGGAGAGGCCACCCAGCTAGGGTAGTCAGGCATGGGCTCTGTCACAGATAAGCAGGGGACTGACAAGAGTGGGGGGTGAGGAGTTTGTAAGCGTAGGGGAGGACTTTAGGCAATGGAAACAAAATCCTAAGGCCTGGAAGCAGAAATCAAATAACAGCCAATGCATTGTGCGGTATAATGGGTTCTGTTTTCTAACTGCTTTGAATATTTTATTCATTTAATCCTCACAGTGATTCTAGGAGAGAGGTGCTATTATTATCCCTATTTTATAAATGAAGAAATGGAAAATCAGAGAGGGTAAGTCATTTGCCTAAGGCCAGACATCAAATCAACAGTCTATCATTTCATTTTTAGGGATCCAAATACTGGTTTCCGCAGTAATAAACATTTAATCCTTCTTCTGTAAAATCATGACTATATATAGGCCTTTAATGTCTAGGAATATTCTATTATTCTGTTGTCTCTTTTGGAATAGGTGATGGGATCAATTCTGTCTTAACATTATTTCCTTCAAAAGCAAAGGCTAAGTAGCTGTGCCCCCTTCCCAGGTCAAGGTGAATCCCTACATTGCCCATTGCTCCTCGTGATCTATGAGCATAGCAACGACATGCAGGCTGTCAGGGCCTGGTCCTGGGTGCGGGGCTGTCCAGAGCCGAGAGAAGCTCAGAACGGGCCTTCCATCCCCAGCCCAGGTGTGTGCAGTCCGCAGGGAGAGGGTTTGAGGCCCCTGCAAGGAAGTGGAGGCCTGGCCAGGTGCACCCCTCTCCAGAGTCAGCACCGCACTTAGATGCCGGCAGACGTCCAGGTGGGGAGTGCAACATCCTGGGGTGCTCAGGGCCCATCCAAAGATCCAGATGTTTGGCGTCAACAGCCCCCAAACTTGGGTGATTGAATCTGACACTTTTTTTTTTTTTAATAGAGTGTAGGCACAGCTGTCCAAAGGAAGCTTGTTTGTATTTGCTCCTTCTCTCCTGGCTCAAGTGTGCTTTGGGTTCTGATTCCAGCAACCTTTTGGCAGCTCTTTCTTCCATCCTTGTGCTGGGAAAAACCCAAGAGTCCCCCAAAGCCTGTAGGAAGCAGGGAGAGCAGGGGCCTGGCCTATTTGATGGAGCGTTGGAAAAGGGGCTGCGGATGAAATAGTGCTATGGAAGAAGAGGCCCTGCCCAGGATGGGGGCTCGATAGATGACTTTTTAGGTCACTCTCCATTTTTGGCTTCAAGGACCCTCAGGCGAGTTCAGCAGGCCCCTTCCCCCACTCCTGGAACCCAGAAAGAGGTACTTCCTTAGAAGGCTTTGGAGGGGGCGTGAGGCACAGAGACAGGAGGGCTGGAAGAGACCCCACAGGGAATGCCACTGTCCCTTTCCTTCTCCCAGCCACCAGCATCCTCAGGGCCCCCTCTGACCGGCTGGACAGACCGCTTGCCTTTCCCGGAGCACCCCGTGCTCTCCGCTGCCTTCCCTCCCTTCCTCAGCTCTTCCGAGTCTCCTTCACCTCTCTTGGCTCAGGCCCCGTGTCCCCCTCCCTGCGGCCTCGCCCTGGGAGCAGAGCCGCACCCCCACGGCCACGTTCATCTCCTGGCGCGTCTTCAGGGCAGGACAGGACCATCCATCTCCACAGCTTCCTCTCCAGGCTGCAGGCCGGAACCGGACAGCACTGTGATAGGTCGGTGAAGGTCTGTCTGTCCACGTGGAATGAAGCGAAGAGCTGCCCGAGGACGAAGAGATGCTCCCAGAGTCAGGCAAAAGCTGCGCCTAAGAGGAGGGGAGGGGTCCTCTGCTGGCACTAAGGCTGCAAGCTGGGCACTTGCAGTTTGGGAACACAAATCTGCATCCTCTGAGGTTTTTGTTTTGCCTAAAAAAAAATTGAAGTGTTAACTTTGAAAATCAGAAGATTGTACTTAAAAATCCAAATATCTGGTGTCAAGTGTGAAATACCAGACGGTCCCAGCAGGAGCGGCCGGGGTGGGCGTGGCGGCCCCTTGGCCGGGCTCAGCCGGCCTTTTCCCTGCGGTCCCCGACCTGGCCCTGCTCGCCTCTCTCTACGCGCTGGGAGCTGGGAGGTATTGCCTCGGCAACCGGCACACAGAAAAGGACCTTCCTCACATTTGGCTTGGGGCCCGCCGGGATTTTAAATCACACTCTAGAGCTGCCTTTTAGCTTCTCGGAAGGAAAAGAGAGCTTGAGCGTAGTTCAGAGCATCTCCGCAGACCGGATGCCGGAAGCACGCGTTCTCCCGCAGACCTGGCGGGTGGGCGCCGGCAGAGCGTTGCTCCGCGTTGCCCCTGCTCTCCAGAAAACTGGAGCGGGCCCTGCTGCCGTCCTCACAAGTGTGTGTGGAAGGCACGCCCAGCTCCCCAAGGACCAGACACGCTCCTCCTGCAGTTTTCACTGCTGGTCAATTGCTGTTCATTACAAGTGATGGACAGGGACACCTGGCGTGCTGCGGTCCACGCGGTCCCCAAGAGTCAGATATGACTGAGTGAGCGAACAACAAGTCCATTCAATGAAATTCAATTTTAGTTAGAAATATCAATACAAGCAAGAAGCCCGGAGTGGGGGTGGGTGAATGTGGGTGAAGAGGAGGGCAGAGGGAGGGGGGAGGGCTCCAGAGGGGACCCAGGAGCCATCGTGGGGATGACGATGTGCCCACTGCTTTGATGGTGGTGATGATTTCATGGAGGCCCACCTGCGTCTAAGTTATCACATTGTGTACTTGGAATGGGCACGGCTTGGTATATGTCAGTTATGCCTCGATGAAGGTATTTAAAAAAAAAAAAAAAAAGAGGTACCTGTTGAATTTAGTTAAAAGGTGAAGGTTTGACATGAGAGTGAAAAACTCATTTGTGACTCCTGTTTGGACAGCGTGTCGGGCATTTGGGAGAGCAGATCAGTAGGGAGGGGCCCTGGGCAGGGTTCAGAGGCCCAGGGGCCAGAGAAGGCCCTGCACCCTCAGGAAATCCTGCCTTTTTCTCACCTGTGCTGCCCCTTCCCCCTCCTGGGGCTTCCTTATCCGGGTCCCTTTTCTTCCAAAGCCTAGTGGGAGGGGGAGTCCCCCAGAAGACCCTGCCTCCCAGAGCCTCTCTCTGGAAGCAAAAGGCCTGGGGCCGCCCCCTCCCGCTCTGCCGCTACGGCCTCTCCCAGGGACTCTGGGCTCTGTCTTTGTCTTTGTTGAAACCCACAGTGTACAAATCAATAACGAGTGTCTGTGAAACAACTTAAGAAGTAAAACTGAGCGGCCTCGTGCCAGGGATAGGAGGTCAACTCCCTGAACATTCTTCCTCTGCCCTCTGCCCACCAGCCCCTCCAAAGGCCCACAGGGTGGGCCATGGACCAGTATGGGTGGTTGGCTTGCCCTGCGCCCCCTCCAGTCCGGTTCCTGTGGGCAGCCTGGGATCGCTGGTCTACGTCTCCCTAATGAACTCTGACATTCCTGGAAAGCATCTGTTTTTACAAAACGCTGCCAGGGGTGGAGTGGGCGAGTGGAGAAGGTGGGGCACAGGGCCTTGGGGGAAAGCTGGCTGCCCCTTCTGCAGGGGGAGCTGCTTGGGGAACCCGTGCAGGACTGGACTGCAAGGCATGGGGGGACCTCCACTGTGGGCAGCCGCAGGCCAGATGGAGTTGGTCCTACCGCGGGACTTGCTTTTAGGGGAGGGGGCATCCATCCTGTGTCCGAAGGGGCTAGACCCTTGCGCTTGTTCTGGCCATCTCGATGGTGCCCAAGGGTTTGGAGCTCCTGAAGAGAGAGGTGAGGCTGGAACAGCTCCTAGGTCCAGGCGTCAGCATCCTAACCTCAGGGTGGGCTTGTAGGAAGAGGCAGCCCTGGGAAGTCTTGGGGAGAAGGAGATGAACTGAGCCTGGCAGTGCCTAGCCGAGGGGGCAGCATTCAGCACAGGAGGTGTGGGTCCAGACACGGGTACCTTGGTCCTGCCCTTGCTCCTGGGCCATCTGTCCCAACCCTTCACCCCAGCAGCTCATCATCAAGCAGGCATATCACCCCCAGCTTGCTCTGCCCCCCTTCCCAGCTCCTCTCCTATTTCCCCACATTTGGGTTCATTTTCTCCCCCTAGCTTTGACTCTGAGAATCACCTCTCAGCTTTGAACATTCACTGCCCTCAGAGCCCAGGAGGCAGTCAGTACCAGGGGATGGTATTGACTACCCGCTAGTCCAGCTCAGCTCTGACCCAGTCTTGGAGCAAGGATCATGCAGGTGACTCCCACAGTCCACTCAGACCCACAGATGAGACTGGATGAAAGCCTGGTGATATGGACCGGAGCAACACTGCGGCCCAGAATCCCGCCCTCCCCCCCGCACCTCCCAGGCCCCTACCCTGATCTGGATTAAGTCCAGGGTTGGCAGTGGTGGTTGAGCAGGGCGTTGGACAGAGCCTGTGGAAACTCGCCTCAGTGACCATTTGGTTATTTATTGCTTTGTGAGGAACCACCGCCACCCCCAAAACTTAGTGGCTTAAACCATCTGTCACTTACCACCACCATCTCTTGTGCTTCAGGAGGTCGGTCTGTCAGCTCTGGCTTGGCTATTCTCATTCAGGATGTGTTGTGGTGTTTCAGTGAGATGATAGCAGGGCCTGGAGTTGTCTCAAACGGTCTCTTCACCCATTCTTTGGGCATCTGATGCTGGCTGTCAGCTGGGACCTCAACTGGGACATCTCCATTTAGCCCCTCAATACACATGGGCCTCCCCAAAGTATGGCAGCCAGCTTCCAAGGACAAAGGGTCCCCAAGGGGAGTCTAGTGGAAGCTATCTTGTCTGTTATGACCATGCTTCTCAAGTAATGCTGCATCATTTCTGCCTCTTCTATTTGTCAGAAGGGGTAATTCAACCTGGCCCAGATTCAAGGCGAGGAGAATCAGACTGCCTCCTGAGAAGAGGAGTGTCAAAGAATGTATGGACAGGTTTCAAAACCTCCTGGATTATTCCTGCTGAGCTGGGCCTGGGGGGAAAAAGGCATGGACACTGAAGTTAATTTCTGATTTTATCTGATTTTATCCCCCCCTCATTGCCTGGAGGAAAACTTCCAGAATCTTCTGCCCCAAGGTGGTTGTCCTATTGATGATCTCTTAGAATAAGCTTTCAGCTCAAAGACACCTGCTCATTGGGCTCAGACACTGGAGACTCTTTAATAGGTGTAACTGGCCTTCTTGGTGGGGCGGGGGTTGGGGGGGTGGTGGTCACACCCTCAGTACACAGTACAGCATTCACATGTCACAGGGAGGGCAGTCTTGCTAAACCCAGGGACATGCCCTCTGAGGGATGGTGTGCTGTTAAAAGGGGCATGAGCTCTCTGGGTTCTTGCCTTTGTCAGTTCAGTTCAGTTCAGTCACGCAGTCGTGTCCGACTCTTTGCGACCCCATGAATCGCAGCATGCCAGGCCTCCCTGTCCATCACCAACTCCCGGAGTTCACTCAAACTCACATCCATCGAGTCAGTGATGCCATCCAGCCATCTCATCCCCTGTCGTCCCCTTCTCCTCTTGCCCCCAATCCCTCCCAGCATCAGTCTTTTTCAATGAGTCAACTTTTTGCATGAGGTGGCCAAAATACTGGAGTTTCAGCTTTAGCATCATTCCTTCCAAAGAACACCCAGGACTGATCTCCTTTAGGATGGACTGGTTGGATCTCCTTGCAGTCCAAGGGACTCTCAAGAGTCTTCTCCGGGAGGAGGAGCCAAGATGGCGGAGGAGTAGGACGGGGAGAACACTTTCTCCCCCACAAATTCATCAAAAGAGCATTTAAACGTCGAGTAAATTCCACAAAACAACTTCTGAATGCCGGCAGAGGACATCAGGCACCCAGAAAAGCAGCCCAACTCTTCGAAAGGAGGTAGGAAAAAATATAAAAGACAAAAAAAGAGACAAAAGAGGGAGGGACGGAGTTCCGTCCCGGGAAGGGAGTCTTAAAAAGAGAGAAGTTTCCAAACACCAGGAAACCCTCTCACTGCCGAATCTGTGCTGAGCTTTGGAAGCACAGAGGGCAACATAAAAGGGAGGGGAAAAAAAATAAACAATTAAAAATCGCGGATTGTGAGCCCTACGGTAACTCCCCCAGCGGAGAAGCAGCGCAGACGCCAGCACACGGCATTAGCAAGCGGGGGCTGGGCAGGGAAGCGCGGCGCGGGCTGTGTCCCTTAGAGTAAGAATCCGCCCGAATGTCCTGAGCGCTATCTGAGCGAAATAATTTGGGCTAGCAAACCAGACTGTGGGATATCTACCACGCGAAAAGCCAGCCCTAACCTAAGACACCGCCAGGCCCGCGCACGGAACAAAGGACTGAGCAGAGATAGCCGGCTGCAGACCTTCCCCCTCCGGTGACAGGCAGCCAGAGCTGGAAGGGGGCAATCGCAGCCCCAGAGAGACACTATCTATAAAACTGTAAGCAGGCTTCTTTGCTAACTAAAACTTCTTGGGGGTCTGGACGGTCAACATCTGCCTGAGAAGGTGCGCCGGTTTTACACCCAGATAACCGAGTGGCGGGGAGGCGATAAGTCGCAGCATTGGCGCCCGCCAAACACATCACCTGAGCTGCTCGGATCTGGGAAGAGCACAAAACGCAGGCCCAACCGAGTCTGCGCCTCTGAGAACTACCCGAGTGCCTGAACCTGAGCAGCTTGGACCTGGGAGCTCAGCCCAGGGCCGGCCTCTGATTGTTCCCGGCGGAACAACCTAGAGCCCGAGCAGTGTGGGCACGGAGGCTACACACGCCGTGAGCGGGGGCAGACCCAGTGTGGCTGAGGCACTGCGAGAGCACGCCAGTGTTATCTGTTTGCAGCATCCCTCCCTCCCTCCCCACAGCGCGGCTGAACAAGTGAGCCTAAATTAAAAAAAAAAAAAAAATAGTGTCCTCAACCATCCCCTTTGTGTCAGGGCGGGAACCAGGCACTGAAGAGACCAGCAAACAGAAGAAGCTATAACAGAGGGAAACGCCTTGGAAGCTACAGGCCATAGATTAAAACCCTGTGGTTACTACGGATTACATAGGAAGGGGCCTATAGATCTTGAGAAATATAAGTCGGACTAAGGAACTGCCAAAAATGAACTGAACCCACAATACTCACAACAAAACCAGAGAAAGACCTAGATATATTTTTACTATTTTTACGATCAATCTTTCTTTCTTTTTTTTTTAATTAAAAAAGAAAAAAATTTTTTAAGTCCTCTATTGTCCTTTAATTTTCACTTTTATAACTATTACTTTGCAAAAAAAAAAAAAAAAGACCCTATTTTTTTTTTTCTTCTTCAGCAAACTTCATATATATATTTTATAATTTTTTGACCGTGGTTTTTTTTTTTTTTTTTCTTTTTTCTTTTTCTTCTTTTCTTTAACATTGTATTTTTGAAATTCCAAACTGTACTCTAGATTTATAATTTTAGCCTTTTGATATATGCTATCAATTTTGTACCTATAGTTTTTTTCATAATTTCTGTGACTTTTTTTTCCCTCTGTTTCTTTCTCTTCTTCTTTTATATAACATCATATATCTGCAATTCCAAACTCTACTCAAGATTTTTAATTTATGCTTTTTGGTATTTGATATCAATTTTGTACCTGTATTTTCTTTATAATTTTTGCGACATTGTTTTTGTTGGTTTGTTTGTTTTCTCTCTTTATTTTTCTTCTTCTTCTTTTTTTTTTTTTTTAACGTTGTATTTTTGAAATTCCAAACTCTACTCTAGATTTTTAATTTTTGCTTTTTGGTATTAGTTATCAATTTTGAACCTGTAGTTTCTTTATTACTTTCACGACCTTGTTTGTTTTTCTTTGTTCGTTTTTTCTCTCTTTCTTTTCCTTCTTCTTTTCATTAACATCGCATTTTTGAAATTCCAAACTCTACTCTAGATTTCTAATTTTTGTTTTTATGTATTTGTTACCAATTTTGTACCTTTAAGAACCCAATCTTCAGGACCCATTTTTCACTAGTGTACGAGATTACTGGCTTGACTGCTCTCTCTCCCTTTGGACTCTCCATTTTCTCCACCAGGTCACCTGTATCTCCTCCCTAACCCCTCTCTACTCTACCCAACTCTGTGAATTTCTGTGTGTTCCAGACGGTGGAGAACACTTAAGGAACTGATTACTGGCTGGATCTGTCTCCCTCCTTTTCATTTCCCCCTTTTATCCTTCTGGCCACCTCTGTCTCCTGCCTCCTTCTTCTCTTCCGTGTATAACTCCGTGAACATCTCTGAGTGGTCCAGTTGTGGAGTGCACATAAGGAAGTGACTACTGGATAGCCCACTCTCTCCACTATTGATTCCACCTCATCTCATTTGGGTCACCTCTAACTCCCTCCTCCCACTTCTCTTCTCCATGTAACGCTGTGAACCTCTCTGAGTGACCCTCACAGTAGAGAAACTTTTCATCTTTAACGTAGATGTTTTATCAGTGGTGCTGTATAGAAGGAGAAGTTTTGAAACTACTGTAAAATTAAGACCGATAACTGGAAGTAGGAGGCTTAAGTCCAAACCCTGACTCCAGGGAACTCCTGACTCCAAGGAACATTAATTGACAGGAGCTCATCAAACGCCTCCATACCGACACTGAAACCAAGCACCACACAAGGGCCAACAAGTTCCAGGGAAAGGCATAACAAGCAAATTCTCCAGCAACAAAGGAACACAGCCCTGAGCTTCAAGATACAGGCTGCCCAAAGTCACCCCAAAACCATAGACATCTCATAACTCATTACTGGACATTTCATTACACTCCAGAGAGAAGAAATACAGCTCCATCCACCAGAACATCGACACAAGCTTCCCTAACCAGGAAACCTTGACAAGCCACCTGTACAAACCCACACACAGCGAGGAAATGCCACAATAAAGAGAACTCCACAAACTGCCAGAATACAGAAAGGACACCCCAAACTCAGCAATTTAAACAAGATGAAGAGACAGAGGAATAGCCAGCAGATAAAGGAACAGGATAAATGCCCACCAAACCAAAAAGAGGAAGAGATAGGGAATCTACCTGATAAAGAATTCTGAATAATGATAGTGAAATTGATCCAAAATCTTGAAATTAAAATGGAATCACAGATAAATAGCCTGGAGGCAAGGATTGAGAAGATGCAAGAAAGGTTTAACAAGGACTTAGAAGAAATAAAAAAGAGTCAATATATAATGAATAATGCAATAAGTGAAATTAAAAACACTCTGGAGGCAACAAATAGTAGAATAACAGAGGCAGAAGATAGGATTAGTGAATTAGAAGATAGAATGGTAGAAATAAATGAATCAGAGAGGATAAAAGAAAAACGAATTAAAAGAAATGAGGACAATCTCAGAGACCTCCAGGACAATATTAAACGCTACAACATTCGAATCATAGGGATCCCAGAAGAAGACAAAAAGAAAGACCATGAGAAAATACTTGAGGAGATAATAGTTGAAAACTTCCCTAAAATGGGGAAGGAAATAATCACCCAAGTCCAAGAAACCCAGAGAGTCCCAAACAGGATAAACCCAAGGCGAAACACCCCAAGACACATAGTAATCAAATTAACAAAGATCAAACACAAAGAACAAATATTAAAAGCAGCAAGGGAAAAACAACAAATAACACACAAGGGGATTCCCATAAGGATAACAGCTGATCTTTCAATAGAAACTCTTCAAGCCAGGAGGGAATGGCAAGACATACTTAAAATGATGAAAGAAAATAACCTACAGCCCAGATTATTGTACCCAGCAAGGATCTCATTCAAGTATGAAGGAGAAATCAAAAGCTTTTCAGACAAGCAAAAGCTGAGAGAATTCTGCACCACCAAACCAGCTCTCCAACAAATACTAAAGGATATTCTCTAGACAGGAAACACAAAAATTGTGTATAAATTCGAACCCAAAACAATAAAGTAAATGGCAACGGGGTCATACTTATCAGTAATTACCTTAAACGTAAATGGGTTGAATGCCCCAACCAAAAGACAAAGACTGGCTGAATGGATACAAAAACAAGACCCCTGCATATGTTGTCTACAAGAGATCCACCTCAAAACAGGGGACACATACAGACTGAAAGTGAAGGGCTGGAAAAAGATTTTCCATGCAAATAGGGACCAAAAGAAAGCAGGAGTAGCAATACTCATATCAGATAAAATAGACTTTAAAACAAAGACTGTGAAAAGAGACAAAGATGGTCACTACATAATGATCAAAGGATCAATCCAAGAAGAAGATATAACAATTATAAATATATATGCACCCAACACGGGAGCACCGCAGTATGTAAGACAAATGCTAACAAGTATGAAAGAAGAAATTAACAATAACACAATAATAGTGGGAGACTTTAATACCCCACTCACACCTATGGATAGATCAACTAAACAGAAAATTAACAAGGAAACACAAACTTTAAATGATACAATAGACCAGTTAGACCTAATTGATATCTATAGGACATTTCATCCCAAAACAATGAATTTCACCTTCTTCTCAAGTGCACATGGAACCTTCTCCAGGATAGATCACATCCTGGGCCATAAAGCTAGCCTTGGTAAATTCAAAAAAATAGAAATCATTCCAAGCATCTTTTCTGACCACAATGCAGTAAGATTAGATCTCAATTACAGGAGAAAAACTATTAAAAAATCCAACATATGGAGGCTGAACAACACACTGCTGAATAACCAACAAATCACAGAAGAAATCAAAAAAGAAATCAAAATTTGCATAGAAACGAATGAAAATGAAAACACAACAACCCAAAACCTGTGGGACACGGTAAAAGCAGTCCTAAGGGGAAAGTTCATAGCAATACAGGCACACCTCAAGAAACAAGAAAAAAGTCAAATAAATAACCTAACTCTACACCTAAAGCGACTAGAAAAGGAAGAAATGAAGAACCCCAGGGTTAGTAGAAGGAAAGAAATCTTAAAAATTAGAGCAGAAATAAATGCAAAAGAAACAAAAGAGACCATAGCAAAAATCAACAAAACCAAAAGCTGGTTCTTTGAAAGGATAAATAAAATTGACAAACCATTAGCCAGACTCATCAAGAAACAAAGGGAGAAAAATCAAATCAATAAAATTAGAAATGAAAATGGAGAGATCACAACAGACAACACAGAAATACAAAGGATCATAAGAGACTACTATCAACAATTATATGCCAATAAAATGGACAACGAGGAAGAAATGGACAAATTCTTAGAAAAGTACAACTTTCCAAAACTCGATCAGGAAGAAATAGAAAATCTTAACAGACCCATCACAAGCATGGAAATTGAAACTGTAATCACAAATCTTCCAGTAAACAAAAGCCCAGGTCCAGACGGCTTCACACCTGAATTCTACCAAAAATTTAGAGAAGAGCTAACACCTATCCTGCTCAAACTCTTCCAGAATATTGCAGAGGATGGTAAACTTCCAAACTCATTCTATGAGGCCACCATCACCCTAATACCAAAACCTGACAAAGATCCCACAAAAAAAGAAAACTACAGGCCAATATCACTGATGAACATAGATGCAAAAATCCTTAACAAAATTCTAGCAATCAGAATCCAACAACACATTAAAAAGATCATACACCATGACCAAGTGGGCTTTATCCCAGGGATGCAAGGATTCTTCAATATCCGCAAATCAATCAATGTAATACACCACATTAACAAATTGAAAAATAAAAACCATATGATTATCTCAATAGATGCAGAGAAAGCCTTTGACAAAATTCAACATCCATTTATGATCAAAACTCTCCAGAAAGCAGAAATAGAAGGAACATACCTCAACATAATCAAAGCTATATATGACAAACCCACAGCAAACATTATCCTCAATGGTGAAAAATTGAAAGCATTTCCTCTAAAGTCAGGAACAAGACAAGGGTGCCCACTTTCACCATTACTATTCAACATAGTTTTGGAAGTTTTGGCCACAGCAATCAGAGCAGAAAAAGAAATAAAAGGAATCCAAATTGGAAAAGAAGAAGTAAAGCTCTCACTGTTTGCAGATGACATGATCCTCTACATAGAAAACCCTAAAGACTCCACCAGAAAATTACTAGAACTAATCAATGACTATAGTAAAGTTGCAGGATATAAAATCAACACACAGAAATCCCTTGCATTCCTAATACACTAATAATGAGAAAACAGAAAGAGAAATTAAGGAAACAATTCCATTCACCATTGCAACGGAAAGAATAAAATACTTAGGAATATATCTACCTAAAGAATCTAAAGACCTATATATAGAAAACTATAAAACACTGGTGAAAGAAATCAAAGAGGACACTAACAGATGGAGAAATATACCATGTTCATGGATTGGAAGAATCAATATAGTGAAAATGAGTATACTACCCAAAGCAATCTATAGATTCAATGCAATCCCTATCAAGCTACCAACAGCATTCTTCACAGAGCTAGAACAAATAATTTCACAATTTGTATGGAAAAACAAAAAACCTCGAATAGCCAAAGCGATCTTGAGAAAGAAGAATGGAACTGGAGGAATCAACCTACCTGACTTCAGGCCCTACTACAAAGCCACAGTTATCAAGACAGTATGGTACTGGCACAAAGACAGAAATACAGATCAATGGAACAAAATAGAAAGCCCAGAGATAAATCCACGCACATATGGACACCTTATCTTCGACAAAGGAGGCAAGAATATACAATGGATTAAAGACAATCTCTTTAACAAGTGGTGCTGGGAACTCTGGTCAACCACTTGTAAAAGAATGAAACTAGAACACTTTCTAACACCATACACAAAAATAAACTCAAAATGGATTAAAGATCTAAATGTAAGACCAGAAACTATAAAACTCCTAGAGGAGAACATAGGCAAAACACTCTCTGACATACATCACAGCAGGATCCTCTATGACCCACCTCCCAGAATATTGGAAATAAAAGCAAAAATAAACAAATGGGACCTAATTAACCTTAAAAGCTTCTGCACATCAAAGGAAACTATTAGCAAGGTGAAAAGACAGCCTTCAGAATGGGAGAAGATAATAGCAAATGAAGCAACTGACAAACAACTAATCTCGAGAATATACAAGCAAATCCTACAGCTCAACTGCAGAAAAATAAATGACCCAATCAAAAAATGGGCCAAAGAACTAAATAGACATTTCTCCAAAGAAGACATACAGATGGCTAACAAACACATGAAAAGATGCTCAACATCACTCATTATCAGAGAAATGCAAATCAAAACCACTATGAGGTACCATTTCACACCAGTCAGAATGGCTGCGATCCAAAAGTCTACAAGCAATAAATGCTGGAGAGGGTGTGGAGAAAAGGGAACCCTCTTACACTGTTGGTGGGAATGCAAACTCGTACAGCCACTATGGAGAACAGTGTGGAGATTCCTTAAAAAACTGGAAATAGACATGCCTTATGATCCAGCAATCCCACTGCTGGGCATACACACTGAGAAAACCAGAAGGGAAAGAGACACGAGTACCCCAATGTTCATCGCAGCACTGTTTATAATAGCCAGGACATGGAAGCAACCTAGATGTCCATCAGCAGATGAATGGATGGGAAAGCTGTGGTACATATACACAATGGAGTATTACTCAGCCATTAAAAAGAATACATTTGAATCAGTTCTAATGAGGTGGATGAAACTGGAGCCTATTATACAGAGTGAAGTAAGCCAGAAAGAAAAACACCAATACAGTATACTAACGCATATATATGGAATTTAGAAAGATGGTAACAATAACCCTGTGTACGAGACAGCAAAAGAGACACTGATGTATAGAACAGTCTTATGGACTCTGTGGGAGAGGGAGAGGGTGGGAAGATTTGGGAGAATGGCATTGAAACATGTAAAATATCATGTATGAAATGAGATGCCAGTCCAGGTTCGATGCACGATACTGGATGCTTGGGGCTGGTGCACTGGGACGACCCAGAGGGATGGAATGGGGAGGGAGGAGGGAGGAGGGTTCAGGATGGGACACACATGTATACCTGTGGCGGATTCATTTTGATATTTGGCAAATCTAATACAGTTATGTAAAGTTTAAAAATAAAATAAAATTAAAAAAAAAGTAAACTAAAAAAAATAAATAAATAAAGAATATGTTTAAGAAATATAAAAAACAAAAACAAAAACAAAAAAAAAAAGAGTCTTCTCCAACACCACAGTTCAAAAGCATCAATTCTTCGGCACTCTGCTTTCTTCACAGTCCAACTCTTGCATCCATACATGACCACTGGAAAAACCATAGCCTTGACTAGACGGACCTTTGTTGGCAAAGTAATGTCTCTGCTTTGAATATGCTATCTAGGTTGGTCATAACTTTCCTTCCAAGGAGTAAGCGTCTTTTAATTTCATGGCTGCAGTCACCATCTGCAGTGATTTTGGAGCCCCAAAAAATAAAGTCTGACACTGTTTCCACTCTTTCCCCATCTATTTGCCATGAAGTGATGGGACCAAATGCCATGATCTTCATTTTTTGAATGTTGAGCTTTAAGCCAACTTTTTCACTCTCCTCTTTCACTTTCATCAAGGGGGAGGGGGGAATCTTTTTCCTCTATCTTCTTGAGTTCTTCACCTGAAAGTGAAAGTGTTAGTTGCTCAGTCATGTCTGACTCTTTACAACCCAATGGACTGTAGCCTGCCAGGCTCCTTTGTCCATGGGATTCTCGAAGCAAGAATACTGGAGTAGGTAGCCATTCCCTTCTCCAGGGGAGATCTTCCTGACCCAGGAATCGATCCTGGGCCTCCCACATTGCAGGCAGATTCTTTACCATCTGAGCCACCAGGAGACCTGCAAATCTAACTTAACAAGAATAAAGAATGGATGGAGTTACACACATATGTATGCACAGGACTTCACAAAGAATTGTGACTCAAAGAGGCTCTCAGAATTTGGAGTTTGTATACCAATTTACCCCTTCATGGGTCACAGCCGTGTTGTGACAAAGCGGCTTGCATAACTCAATGAAGCTAGGAGCCATGCCATGCAGGAACACTCTAGATGGACAGTCATAGTGAAGAGTTCTGACAAAACCTGGTTTACTGGAGAAGGAAATGGCAAACCATTCCAGTATTGTTGCCTTTAGAACCCCATGAACAAAAGCAAGATATGACACGGGAAGATGAGTCCTCCCAGGTTAGATGGGGTCCAGTATGCTACTGGGGAAGAGCAGAGGGCAATAACAATAGCTCCAGAGAGAATCAAGTGCTTGGGACAAAGTAGCAATGACACACAGTTGTGGATATGTCTGATGTTGAAAGTAAAGTCTGATACCATAAAGAACAATATTGCATATTAATCTGGAATATTGCTGCTGCTGCTGCTGCTGCTGCTAAGTCACTTCAGTCGTGTCTGACTCTGTGTGACCCTATAGACAGCAGGGAGCCCACCAGGCTCCCCCGTCCCTGGGATTCTCCAGGCAAGAACACTGGAGTGGGTTTCCATTTCCCTCTCCAATGCATAAAAGTGAAAAGTGAAAGTGAAGTTGCTCAGTTGTGTCCTACTCTTCGCGACCCCATGGACTGCAGCCTACCAGGCTCCTCCATCCATAGGATTTTCCAGGCAAGAGTACTGGAGTGGGGTGCCATCACCTTCTCTGAACCTGGAATGTTAGGTCCACGAATTAAGGTAAATTGGATGTGGTCAAGCAAGAAATGGCAATACTGAATATCGACATCTGAGGAATCAGTGAACTAAAATGGATGGGAATGGATGAATTTAATTCAGATGACCCTTGTATCTACTACTGTGGGCAAAAATCCCTTAAAAGAAGTGGAGTAGCCCTCATAGTAAACAAATAGTCTGAAATACAGTACTTGGGTGCAATCTCAAAAATGACAGAATGATCTTGGTTCGTTTCCAGGGCAAACCATCCAACATCACAGAAATACAAGTCTATGCCCCAGCCACTGATGCCAAAGAAGCTGAAGTTGACTGGTTCTATGAAGACCTAAACACCTTCTAGAACGAACATGAAAAAAAGATGCCCTTTTCATCATAGGGGATTGGAATGCAAAAGTAGGAAGTCAAGGGATACCCAGAATAACAGGAAAGTTTGGCTTTGGAGTACAAAATGAAGCAGGGCAAAAGCTAACAGAGTTTTGCCAAGAGAACACACTCTTTTTCAAAAACAGAAAAGATGACTGTACACATGGACATCACCAGACAATGAATACTGAAATCAGATTTATGTTCTTTAGAGTCAAATATGGAGAAGCACTATATAATCAGTAAAAGCAATGCCTGGAGCTGACTGTGGCTCAGATAATGAGCTCCTTATTGCAAAATTCAGGCTTAAATTGAAGAAAGTAGAAAAAACCAGTAGGCCATTCAGGAATGACCTAAATCAAATCCCTTATGATTACACTGTGGAGGTGATGAACAGATTCAAGGATTAGATCTGGTAGATAGAGTGCCTGCAGAATTATAGATGGAGGTTCATAATACTGTACAGGAGGCAGTGACCAAACTATCCCAAAGAAAAAGAAGTGGTTGAGGAGTCTTTATAAATAGCTGAGGAAAGAAGACAAGTGAAAGTCAAGGGAGAAAGGGAAAGATATACCCAACTGAATCCAGACTTCCAGAGAATAGTAAGGAGAGATAAGAAAGCCTTTTTAAATGAACAATGCAGAGAAATAGAGGAAAACAATAGAATGGGAAAGACTAGAGATCTCTACAAGAAAACTGTAGATATCAAGGGAACATTTCATGCAAGGCTGGGCATGATAAAGGACAGAAATTGTAAGAACCTAACAGAAGGAGAAGTGGCAAGGATATAAAGAACTATACGAAAAAGGTTTTAATGACCCAGATAACCATGATGGTGTGGTCACTTACCTAGACCTGGACCTCCTGGAGTATGAAATCAAGTGGGCCATAGGAAGCATCACTATGAAAAAAGCTAGTGGAGGTGATGTAAAAAATCTGCCTGCCAATGCAGGAGACACAGGAGACCTGGGTTCAATCCCTGGGTCAGGAAGATCCCTTAGAGGAGGAAATGGAACCCACTCCAGTATTCTTGCCTCGAAAATTCCATGGATGGAGGACCTGGAGGACTATAGTCCATGGGGTCACAAAGAGTCGGACATGACTGAGCACACACATACACTCAGTGGAGGTGATGGAATTCCAGCTGAACTATTTAAAATCTTAAAAGATGATGCTGTTAAAGTGCTGAGCTCAATATGTCAGCAAATTTGGAAAACTCAGCAGTGGCCACAGGACTGGAAAAGGTCCGTTTTCATTCCAATCTCAAAGAAGGGCAATGTCAAATAATGTTCAAACTATTGTACAATTGCACTCATTTCACATGCTAGTAAGGTTATGCTCAAAAATCTTTCAAGTTAGGCTTCAACAGTATGTGAACCAGATGTACAAGCTGGGTTTCTAAGAGGCAGAGAAACCCAGATATCAAACTGCCAACATTCGTTGTACCACAGAGAAGGCAGGGAATTCCAGAAAAATGTTTACTTCTGCTTCATTGTCTATAATAAAGCCTTTGACAGTGTGGATCACAATAAACTGTGGAAAATTCTTAAAGAGATGGGAATACCAGACCACTTTGCCTGTCTCCTGAGAAACCTGTATACAGGTCAAGAAACAATAGTTAGAACAAAATATGGAACCACTGACCAGTTTTAAATGGGGAAAGGAGTATGTCAAGGCTGTATATTGTCACCCTGCTTATTTAACTTATATGCAGAGTACATCATGTGAAATGCCCAGCTGGATGAATCACAGGCTGGAATCAAGATTGCTGGGAGAAATATCAATAACCTCAGATATTCAGATGATACCACTCTAATGGCAGAAAGTGAAAAAGAACTAAAGAGCCTCTTGATGAAGGTGAAAGAGGAGAGTGAAAAAGCTGCTTGAAACTTCACATTCAAAAAACTAAGATCATGGTGTCTGGCCCCATCATGTCCTGGCAAGTAGAAGGGGAAAAAGTGGAAGCAGTGACAAATTTTATTTTCTTGGGCTCCAAAATCACTGCAGATGGTGACTGCAGCCATGAAATTAAAAGGCACTTGCTCCCTGAAAGGAAAGCTATGGTAAACTTAGATAGCATATTAAAAAGCACAGACATCACTCTGCCAACAAAGGTCCATATAGTCAAAGCTATGGTTTTCCCAGTAGTCATGTACTAACGCAAGAGCTGGTACATAAAGAAGGCTGAGCACTGAAGAAATGATACCTTGGAAATGCAGTGCTGGAGAAGACTCTTGAGAGTCCCTCAGACTGCAAGGAGATCCAACCAGTCAATCCTAAAGTAAACAAACTTTGAATATGCATTACAAGGACTGATGCTGAGGCTGAAGCTCCAATACTTTGGCCACCTGATGCATCAAGCTGACTCACTGGAAAAGATCCTGATGCTGGGAAAGATTGAGGGCAGGAGGAGAAGGGGAAGCTGAGGATTAGATGGTAACATAGTATCACTAACTCAATGGACGTGAATTTGAGCAAACTCCAGGAGATGGTAGGAAAGAGGGGCCTGGCATGCTGCCGTCCATGGGGTCACAAAGAGTCAAACATGGCTTATCGACTGAAAAACAACAACAAATACCAATTCAACAAAGAGCCAATAAAGAAAAAGGCGAAGGAAAAGAGTCTGGGGCTTCTAGCAATGGTCAGCTGTGGGAAGACAAACATGTGGCGGAAAGTAATAGAAAACTATGGATATTTCAGTAATATTTATTTATGTAGATTCAAGTCCAGAGCAGCCTCCAGTAATAAGAATTGTTTCTTCCTGGTATGGGAGAAGGGAGGGGAACACCTTCTCAAAGGGAAATTTATGCTCTGTCTTTAGACATACAGGAATGGGGGAGAGAGCTTTTCCCGTGTCTGCTGTTTCTCAGCTGCCTTCAACTCAAAATAATCCTTTTGCCATAGGGGCATATTTGGGGGTGGCATACTCTGATCTCTTCATCTTTCTGCCACAGTGCCTTTGAATTTCCCACCACACTGCCTTTGCTGCAACCAGGGATGCATGATGGAGTCAGACAATATAGGTGAGATTCCCAGCTCTTCCCTGTCCAGTGATAAAATCTCTAGCAAGGCTGGCCAGTTTCCTGAGCCTGTTTCCTGTTCTCTAAAGCAGAGGGAGCCCCACATAGGCTGTCTGAAGCCTTCTGCGAGATAGAATGAGATAATGTCCTATGTAGCATGTAGTAGGTACTTGATGCACATCAGCTGGAAGTTGAAAGACAACATGTTGCATTAGAAAGGGAATGATGATGGGAACAGGACTGCCCAGCCATGCAACACGTCACTCCAAAGACCCTAATAAATATTATTTCCTTGTGTGATCGAGACCATGAAAGCTCCAGCTGGTGCTTGGCCCAGGTCACAGAACCCACAGTGGCAGCGGGGGTCCTGGTCTCACACAACCGCTGCCACTGGGGGTGCTCACTAAGGTGATCACACCTGATGACCCTTGTTGGTACCCGCAGGCCCCAGAAAGGTGTGGATGGATGGGAGGTTTGCAAAGGGCCGGTGCTGCCAGCTGGGACTCCCTTGGCCAGAGGGTGGTCCTGAGGGTTGAGGTTACTCTGAAGACAAGTGAGAAGGAGAAACAACAGCAAGGCCAGGAAGGAGGCCTGGGGGCAAGGATGACAGAACCAGAAAGAGGCACGAAGGCAGCAGGGTTGCAGTGGCATGGAGCCCTGTGGGGACAGAGTGAGAGCTCGGTCAGGCCTGCCCCAGCAGCACATGGAGCCTGCGTCACCGCAGCACAGGGGAAGCCGCAGCTGGCAGCTCTGTGAAGGCGCCCACTCAGGGACCAAGAGGCCAGGAAGAAGAGGAGGCCCGGCTGGGGACTGCAAAGGGTGAGGTGGGCTTGCAAGGAGCCATAAGGGAGGCAGGAAATGATGTGAGTCTGAATCTGGGCAGGGTGGATGGCAGACTAGCCGCTACACAGAAGGCATGGTGCCCCAGTCCTCTGCTATCGATTGAATGTTTGTGTCCCCCAAAATCATACAGCCCAGACCCCCAGTGTGACGGCATTAGGAGGTGAGCCCTTGGGAGGTGAGTAGTCATGAGGGTGGAGCGCTCATGAATGGCATTGGTGCCCTTGCAAAGAGCCTGAAGAACTCCTTCAGCCCGTCTACCGTGGAGGACACAGTGTGACTTCCCAGCCACCAGAACTGTGAGAAAAAAGGGATTATCATTTAAGCCGCTTGCCTGTGGGATGTATGTTACAGCAGCTCAACAGACCAAGGCACCCTCTGACCCCCAGGAGATCTTTTTCCCTTGGGAGGTGTGGGGCCGGGGTAGGAGGGAATGTGGCTCTCAGGGCTGAGGGTCTCAGGTGCTGGAGAGGAGTGCAGCAGAGGGGGCTCTGCCGCTGCCTGAAAGGAGAGCAGCAGCGAGACCACCCAGGAAACCTGCCTGCAGCTTCCGCCACAGGGAGGACAGGCCCCCCGTGACAGGCATGCCCCGAAAAGGCACAGGATGTTCATGGAGACAACATTCCTGAGAGCTAGACAGGACAAAACCCACGTCCACCAACGACAGAAAAGATGAGAAAATGGCTCTGCTCACAGAAGGATGGAATGAAGTTAAAATGAGGTCATGAGGGCATGTGAGTGCTAAGTCGCTTCAGTCGTGTCCTGCTCCTGGTGGCTCTGTGGACTGAGGCTCACAGGCTCCTCTGTCTGTGGGATTCTCCAGGCCAGAACACTGGAGTGGGTGGCCACACCCTCCTCCAGGGGATCTTCCCCACCCAGGGATCGAACCCTCATCTCTTTCATCTCCTGCATTGGCAGGTGCTTTTTTTTTTTTTTTTTTACCACTAGCACCACCTGGATTCAAATGGTAAAGCGTTTGCCTACAATGTGGGAGGACCTAGGTTCAGTCCCTGGGTTGGGAAGGTCTCCTGGAGAAGGAAATGGCAACCCACTCCAGTATTCTTGCCTGGAGAATCCCACGGATGGAGGAACCTGGTAGGCTACAGTCCATAGCATTGCAAAGAGTCGGACACAACTGAGCGACTTCACTTTCCCTTTCCACCTGGGTAGCCCATGAGGGTGGGCCCTGGTCCAATCTGACTGGTGTCCTTATAAGAGGAGGAGATTCAGACACAGACACTCACAGAGGGAGATCGTCAGAGGACACGGGGGAAGACAGTCACCTCGAGCCAAGGTGAAAGGCCACAGGAGAAACCAGCCCTGTCAGCACCTTGATTTTGGACTTCCAACCACCAGAACCCTGAGGAATAGATTTCTGCTTATGCACCCCAGTCTATGGTGCTTTATTTGTGTCCTCCCGAGTAGACCAAGACAATGGCCTTCAGTCCAGACCTGGGCAGCGGGCGGCTCCCATCTCCTCGCCTTCCCAGTCTTGGTGATGCCATCATCCCGCAGGGTTCTACCAGCAGGCAGAACCTCGCCACTCACTTGGGCCAGGCTTCTGCCTGCTCTCTGGACCTGGAGAGAAGTTAGTGTCTTGTCTGAGGTACGCAGGCCATGGCTAGTTTGCCACCACCAAGGTGGGTGGTCCCTCAGGGAGACAGGCTGCAGTAGAAGGTGCTTGGTGTGATCCCAAAGGGCCTGACCCTCCATCCCAGCTGCCTACCAGAATCACGGAATTCAAACGTACACCCTGGCTGAATCCACCCAGACCAATTAAAGCAAGACAGAAAATCTGAACCTGACTTGTGTTTACTCTTACTGTCTCCCCAGAGTCTTAATGGGCAGCAAGCATGCAGAGCTCCTCTGAAGGGACTCTACATGCTCAGTGGCTGCTGCTCTGCCCGCTTGATGCCACTCCTCATGCGACTTGAATGTGCTCTTGATACTGGCCCCAAAGGCCCCCTCCATCTTGTTGCTAAATCCTTGCTTGGCAACTAGCACTGTTAACACTCTTCCAAAGAAACATCTCTTCCTGTAGGAATCGTGTGCCTTTTCCGTTATCATAACCAGCTTCTCCAGCAGACGGATCATGGGCTCAGATCTCTCCCCGGGTCACACCTGCTTCCTCCCGCACAAGCCTAGGTGACATGAAGTCAGCCACTCGCTCTGGGAATGCGAGAGCTGAGACCAAAAGAAGAGGCCTCCTGGCCCTCGCACCCCTCTCCAGGCACACAAGGCTGCAGGAAGCCGGGCTGGGTGGGGCCTCCTAGAGGCAGGGGTGGTGCAGGGGAGACAGGCTGACCCGGCTCCAAAGCTTGGCTCTGCCACTTCCTAGAGGTGTGCTCCGTGCCAAGTGCTCTCAGGAAGGTGAGCCTCGGTGTGCTCCTGTCAACAGCGGGACCGCAGCGCCCCGCTTCAGGGATGAGTGAGACGTGCGTGTGCCTGGGCTAGCAGCAGGGAGCCCTCCCCACACCGTCCTTGGTTGCTCCTGATTTTCCCTCCCCACCTTGCATGCTTTTGGCCTCCAGTGATGCTCACCATCATGCTTACCAGAGATCCCCACACAGCTAAGGAGGGTGTACTCATGGGACTCTCCCTGGCCGATCGCCACCTACTTCTGGAAGCTCCCTCTCCTGCTTTTCCTTCTGAGAGCCACCAGCCAGTGTCTGCCAACGTCCAGGCCCGGGAAGGGCGGGAAAGAGGAAAGGCTGTGGCAGGCGGGCAGGGCGGGAGTGGGCCGCCTTCTCTTGGCCTCCCAGAACACCCCTGCAGCAGCTCTGAGGACAGGCTGGCGCACACACTGCACACTTTGCCTCTTCGCTCCCAGGAGTCAGGCGGTCTTGACAGACTGGGAGAGCAAGCTCCTCAGGGCCCGTGAGCTGGGCAGCGTCTTTGTGGGGATTAGACGGTCTCTGTCTGGGCAGTAGCAGCCTATGGGCATGGCTTGGCAGGTGGGCTACAGGCTTGGCCTTGCCCAGGGG
Source organism: Bubalus kerabau (assembly GCF_029407905.1). Lineage (NCBI taxonomy): Eukaryota > Metazoa > Chordata > Mammalia > Artiodactyla > Bovidae > Bubalus > Bubalus kerabau. The sequence continues at coordinate 6,508,809 of NC_073642.1, read as the reverse complement.
GTGGCTGACCAGCTCAACAGAGCGGAATCACACCCACCGAGTCCAGAACTCTGACCTTCCCCACCGTCACCTGTGATCACGGCAGGGTGCTGCTTGCCTGCGGCTCTGTCCAGCCCAGTGGGCTTTCATTTGACCCGGAATGCCTGCCCTCAGCTGAGGTTCTCAGTTTCCCCTGTGCTTGGCTTCTTGAGCTTCAGAGCTTGGCTGCAGCCAGGATGAATGGCTCCTCAGAGCTCAGTTCATCCCCACTCTCCGCAGGGCTGGGGGGTTCTGGAAGAGGTGTGAGCGCTCACTGCCACACCTCAGGCTCTGGCTGGAGACACAGGAGTATTGCCGGGTCCGCTGTGTGGCCTTGACCTCACAGCACGTTTACCCCCACCTGCCCTGGGCGATGCTTTCCTTCAGTGTGGGTTTGGTGGCCCCGCCACACCTCTCTGAGGAATGAGAGCTCATCCACGGTTCACAGGTGAGGAAACTGGGAGGCAAAGGAAGAGAAGGGGCAGCCTTGCCCCAGATCTCTAAGGGACCTTTGGCCTCCGTGCCCCCTGTTTCTTTCTCCACCTCCTGCCCTGGGTCTCACCACCGTGGATGTGAATGGAGCCCAGATTCTGAGCGCCCAGCATGCCTTCCAACAGAGGCTCCCGGTGATGTCCTGACCATCCTTCCATGCATCTGCGAGGGCCGCCTCTAGAGCCAGGTTGACTGGCAACCTAATATCTAGGCGCTTCTATTTTCTCATCTGTGAAGTGCAGGTGGCTGTAATTGCACCCAAGCTCTTTGAGAACTGGAGAGAAGATCCCAGCCAGCATACATGAAGACTTTAGAAACAGCAGTTATGAGGCTCATGGGTTGCAGCATCCATCCTCAGGCAGGCATTTTCATAGCAAGGACTCTCTGGAATATTCCCTTTATAAGGGTTTCTCCTTAAATTGGTTCTCCCTCTTAATATGCCCTAAGACCTAGGCATCTAGTGACTTCCTTTGCCTCATAGTCAAATATGTTTCCTCTCATAGAATCTACTAAGACTTTCATGGATCACCACCTTGTAAAATGAACCAGCGGATGAATAGATAAACAAAATGTGGTCTACTCATACAATGAATGCTATTCAACCTTCTAAAGGAAGGAAGTTCTTACACGTGTTACAACATGGATGAATCTCAAGGACATTATGCTGAGTAAACTAAGCCAGTCACAAAAACATAAGTCCTGTATGATTACATGTATAAAACCAGAATGTAGAATGGAAGTTTCCAGGGGCTGAGGGCCAAGGGAATGGGAATTTATTGTTTTAGTTCAGTTCAGTTGCTCAGTCGTGTCCGACTCTTTGCAACCCCATGAATCGCAACACGCCAGGCCTCCCTGTCCATCACCAACTCCCGGAGTTCACTCAGACTCACGTCCATCGAGTTGGTGATGCCATCCAGCCATCTCATCCTCTGTCGTCCCCTTTTCCTCCTGCCCCCAATCCCTCCCAGCATCAGAGTCTTTTCCAATGAGTCAACTCTTCGCATGAGGTGGCCAAAGTACTGGAGTTTCAGCTTTAGCATCAGTCCTTCCAAAGAACACCCAGGACTGATTACCTTTATTTATTTATTTATTTTTTTAATTTTATTTTATTTTTAAACTTTGCATAACTGTATTAGTTTTGCCAAATATCAAAATGAATCCAGGACTGATTACCTTTAGAATGGACTGATTGGATCTCCTTGCAGTCCAAGGGACTCACAAGAGTCTTTTCCAACACCACAGTTCAAAAGCATCAATTCTTTGGTGCTCAGCTTTCTTTGCAGTCCAACTCTCACATCCATACATGACTACTGGAAAAACCATAGCCTTGACTAGACAGACCTTTGTTGGCAAAGTAATGTCTCTGCTTTTTAATAGTGGATACAAAAGAGTTTTGGTTTTGCAAGATGAGAAGAATTCTGTGGATGGGTGGTGGTCACACAATGATGCAAATGTACTTAAAACTACTGAACTATACACTTAAAAATGGTTAAGATGGTTACATAATAAATTTGATGTTAACTATATGTAAGCACAATAAAAAACTTTGTTACATATATTTGCTGCTACTGCTAAGTCACTTCAGTCATGTCCGACTCTGTGTGATCCCACAGACGGCAGCCACCAGGCTCCCCTGTCCCTGGGATTCTCCAGGCAAGAACACTGGAGTGGGTTGCCATTTCCTTCTCCAATGCATGAAAGTGAAAAATGAAAGGGAAGTTGCTCAGTCGTGTCCGACTCTTAGCCACCCCATCGACTGCAGCCTACCAGGCTCCTCCATCCATGGGATTTTCCAGGCAAAGTACTGGAGTGGGGTGCCTTAGCTGCAATCAAAAAATTTTAATGATTTCTATAATAAAAAGAAAGAGTTGTCCCCCCCCAATCCTAAATTTAGTAACACATAAGTTTGGAGATTTAAGAAGCTCAACCAACTCCTAGAAAAACAAATACAAAGAAAGTCAAGTCAGGGTACAACAGAATCAAATTTTTGAAAACCAGTTTGTTAAATAGAGAATCTAAAAAGCCAGAAAACAAAGAAACAAACAAACATGTTTTACATACAGGGAAATCAATGTCTGAATTATCAGACTTCCCACCAGAAACTATGGAGACCAGAAGGTATTTAAAAGTTTTTAAAAGAAAAAATGGTTAACTCGGAAGTTTATGTCCAGTTAAAATATAATATAAATAAAATATAAAGACAACATAGATGGGAACACCAGACCACCTGACCGGCCTCTTGAGAAACATATATGCAGGTCAGGAAGCAACATGGACATGGAACAACAGACTGGTTCCAAATAGGAAAAGGAGTACGTCAAGGCTGTATATTGTCACCCTGCTTATTTAACTTTTATGCGGAGTACATCATGAAAAATGCTGGGCTGGAAGAGGCACAAGCTGGAATCAAGATTGCTGGGAGAAATATCCATAACTTCAGATATGCAGATGACACCACCCTTAAGGCAGAAAGTGAAGAGGAACTAAAAAGCCTCTTGATGAAAGTGAAAGAGGAGAGTGAAAAAGTTGGCTTAAAGCTCAACATTCAGAAAACGAAGATCATGTCATCCGGTCCCATCACTTCATGGCAAATAGATGGGGAAACAGTGGAAACAGTATCAGACTTTATTTTTTGGGGGGCTCCAAAATCACTGCAGATGGTGACTGCAGCCATGAAATTAAAAGGCGCTTACTCCTTGGAAGGAAAACCCTGGTAGGCTGCAGTCCATGGGGTCGCTGAGTCAGACATGACTGAGTGACTTCACTTTCACTTTTCACTTTCATGCATTGGAGAAGGAAATGGCAACCCATTCCAGTGTTCTTGCCTGGAGAATCACAGGCATGGCGGAGCCTGGTGGGCTGCTGTCTGTGGGGTCGCACAGAGTAGGACACGAAGTGTCCTACTGAAGTGACTTAGCAGCAGATAGCATATTCAAAAGCAGAGACATTACTTTGCCAACAAACGTCCATCTAGTCAAGGCTATGGTTTTTCCAGTAGTCATGTATGGATGTGAGAGTTGGACTGTGAAGAAAGCTGAGCACCAAAGAATTGATGCTTTTGAACTGTGGTGTTGGAGAAGACTCCTGAGAGTCCCTTGGACTCCAAGGAGATCCAACCAGTCCATTCTAAAGGTGATCAGTCCTGGGTGTTCTTTGGAAGGAATGATGCTAAAGCTGAAACTCCCAGTACTTTGGCCACCTCATGCGAAGAGTTGACTCATTGGAAAAGACTCTCATGCTGGGAGGGATTGGGGGCAGGAGGAGAAGGGGACGACAGAGGATGAGATGGCTGGATGGCATCACCAACTCGATAGACGTGAGTCTGAGTGAACTCCAGGAGTTGGTGATGGACAGGGAGGCCTGGCATGTTGCGATTCATGGGTTGCAAAGAGTCGGACACGACTGAGTGACTGAACTGAACTGAACTGAACTGAACTGAAACACGTCTTAAGACAAAAGAAAATTAAGAGACTGTATTGCCTGCAAAAGTGTAATGTAAGAAGTGCTTTAAATTTTTTTCAGAAAAAAAAGTTCTTCAGGGACTTCCCCGGGGAACTAGTGGTTAAAGATCTGCCTGCCAGTGCAGGGGACACAAATCCAATCCCTGGTCCAGGAAGATCCCACATGCTGCAGATGTACAAAGCCGACGTGCTGAGTAGCTACTAAGCCCATGCTCTGGAGCCCTCAAGCCTCATCTGTTGAGCCTGGATGCTGTGACTACAGAAGCTCGTGCGCCTGGAGCCTGTGCTCCACGAGAGAAGACACTGCAGGGAGAAGCCCACACACCGCCAATGAAGACAAGCCCCTGCTGGCCACAGTTAGGAGGAAAAGCCCACGCACAGCAAGGAAGACCAGCCTAGCTCTCCCCTGCCCTGCCCCCGTGCCGGAAAACTTCTACAGGTGGAAAGGAAACAATACTAGATTTAAAAAATTGAATCTTTAGGAAGGAATAAATGTTTAAAAAATGATCAATATAAATACTTTTTTTCCTCTTAATTTTTTAAAATAAAACTGTCTAAAGCAAAAGTTATTATACTGTATGTGGGGCAATAGATGAAGAGATAAAACACACAGCAGCCACAGCATGAAAGAGAAAGAAGTGGCAAGTGAGCCTACTCAGCTGCAAGGTTTCTATATGTTATATAAATAGTACAATGTTAATAGGAAGTAAACTGCAAAGAGTTAAGAATGTATAAAGTAATCCCTAAGACAAGTATATGAAAACACAGAGATGTAGCAGAAAGCCAATAGATGAACTGAAAATAAAAAAATTAAATACTTAACTCACAATTTTTTAAAAAAGAGAGGAGGAACAGACGAAAAAATCAAAGAGAAAAAGCCCTAAACAATTAAGTGGTAGATCTAAATCCCACCTCAACAATAAATGTAAACAAAAGAAACACATGCTGAATAAAAGAGCAAAATCCAACTATATGCCATTTCTAAGAGATACAATTTACACAGAAAGACACAGATAGGTTGAGAGTATATGGATGAAAACAGATGTACTGATACCATGCAGCCAGCAAGCACAGTAAGATTGGCATTGTTGTATTAATATTGGGTACAACAGAACACAAGACAAATAGTATTATCAGAGATAAAGAAGGGCACATCGCAACAATGAAAGGGTGGATTCATTAGAAACAAAAATAATAGATTTGATTGTGCCTAATAACAAAGACTCAAAATATAAGGAGCAAAAATTATTAGAATTAAAGAGAAAATGAGATAATTCCACAAACAAAATAGAAAATCTAGACTAAAAAAAATCAGTAAAGATATAAATGATATGAATAACCTATCAGCCTTTTTGATACAATTGATATTTTTACAACAATATACTTTAAACTTCAATATACCTAAACTTTTTATTAAGTTCATATAGTTTACACATTAAGATAGACCATGCGAGTGTGTGTTAAGTCACTTCAATCATGTTCAACTCTGCAACGCTATGGACTGTAGCCCACCAGGATCCTCTCTGCCCATGGGATTCTTCAGGCAAGAACACTGGAATGGGGTGCCATGCCCGCTTCCAGGGCATCTTCCTGAGCCAGGGATTGGACCTGCATTTCTTTATGTCTCCTGTATTGGCAGGTGGGTTCTTCACCACTAGTGCCACCTGGGATCACAGGCTTGGTCATAAAACAAAGCTAAATAAATTTACAAGAATTTAAATCACATGGAATGTGTCCTCTGATGACTATGGAACTAAATTAAAAATCAATATGAATAAGATACCTAGGAAAACCCTAAATATTTGGTAACAAATAACACACTTCCTAAAAATCCATGGGTCAGAGAGTAAATCACAATGAAAGTTTCAAAATACTTCAAACAATTTTCTTTTTTAGAAAGCTACTGATTAAAGTTTGAGATTCAGCTAAAACAGTTTAGAGAAAAATTGGAGCTTTAAATGAAAAAAAAAAAAAGATCTTAATGATCTGAGATTTCACCTTAAAAAGCAGAAAAATAATATCAGAAAAAGTAAGTAGAAGGAAATACTAAAAAGTAAAACTGAATGAAATATAAATTGATAGAGAAAAAAGTTTAAAGTCAAAAAGTGCTTCACTGAGAATATCAACAAAATGATAAATGCTAGCAAAATTTATGGGAGAAAGAGAGGACACAAATTACCAACATATGAATATCAGGAGTGAAAGAGGAGACATCACTACAAATCCTGCAGATATGCAAATAATAATAAGGAAATGTTATGAACAGCATCATGCCCAAAAATTCAATCGCTTGGATGAAATAGAGAAATTCTTTGAAAAATATGACTAATGAAAACTAACACAAGATGAAACAAAAATTCCAAATAGCCCTATGTTAAAGAAATTGAATTCTAAAAAAAAAAAAAAAAAAAAAAAAAAAAGAAATTGAATTCTACCCATAAAGAAAACTCCAGGCTCATATGGTTTCACTAACTAATTCTGTCAAACATTTAAGGAAGAAATAACACTAACCTTATGCAAACTTTTGAGAAAATAGGAGGAAACACTTCCAAACCCACACCTAACCCACATAAGTTCATCTACAGAGTCAATGTAATCCCTATTAAAATTCCAGAAAGATTATTTTGAAGAAATTAACAAGCCTCTTCTAAAATGTATATGGAAACATCATATCATTAAAAGAGCCAAAGAAATCTCAAGGAAAGGAGAACAAAATGTAGGACTTATCTTACCTGATTACATTTCTTTTGAAGCTATGGTAATCAAGATTATGTGTTACTTGCCCAGGGACCCACAGATAGATTCATGAAACAGAACAGAGTTCAAAGTAGATGCACATTCATCTAGTCAATTGATTTTTGACAAAGGTACCAAAGTAATGCAACAGGAAAAGAAAATCTTTTCAAAAATGGTGCTGGAATAATTGGAGATCTATCTAGGGGGAAAAAATGAACCTTGATCCGTGTCTTCTACCATACAGAGAAATTAATTTTAAATGGACCATAAATTATTACAGGCAAGATGTGACAGAATATTCTCATGTCTTGAGAGAAGGTAAAAGTTTCTTAGACAAAGCATAAGGCAAAACAACGAAAGAAGAAACTGATAAATTAGACTTTTTAAAATTAAAGTCTTCTTCTGAAAAGATATGGCAAGGAAAGTAAACAGGAGACACAGAATTGGAGAAAGTATTTACAATATATATATCTGACAAGAACTAGCACACTTAAGGTACTCCTACAACTTAAGAATGGAAAGACAAGTTAATTTAAAATGGGGACACATGTATCTCATTGTTCATTGCAGTGCTATTTACAATAGCTAGAACATGGAAGCAACCTAGGTGTCCATTGACAGATGAATGGATAAAGAAGTTGTGGTACATATACCCAATGGAATATTACTCAACCATAAAAAGGAACACATTTGAGTCAGTTCTGATGAGGTGGGTGAACCTAGAACCTGTTATACTGAGTGAAGTGAGTCAGAAAGAGAAATGTGAATATAGTATTCTAATGCATATATATGGAATCTAGAAAAATAGTATTGAAGAATTTAGTTACAGGGCAGCAATGGAGAAACAGACATAGAGAACAGACTTACGGACATGGGGAGAGGGGAGTAGAGGATGAGATGTATGGAAAGAGTAACATGGAAACTTACATTACCATATGTAAAATATATAGCCAAAGGGAATTTTCTGTATGGCTCAGGAAACTCCAACAGAGGCTCTGTATCAATTTAGAGGGGTGGGATGACGGAGAACTTGGCAATGGCACCCCACTCCGTACTCTTGCCTGGAAAATCCCATGGACAGAGGATCCTGGCAGGCTGCAGTCCAGGGGATCGCTAAGAGTTGGACACGACTGAGCGACTTCACTTTCACTTTTCACTTTCATGCATTGGAGAAGGAAATGGCAACCCACTCCAGTGTTCTTGCCTGGAGAATCCCAGGGACGGGGGAGCCTGGTGGGCTGCTGTCTATGGGGTCGCACAGAGTCGGACACGACTAAAGTGACTTAGCAGCAGTAGCAGAGGGGTGGGATGGGGCAGGAGATGGGAGGGAGGTTTGAAAGGAAGAGGATATATGTATACCTATGGCTGATTCATCTTGAGGTTTGACAGAAAACAACAAAATTCTGTAAAGCAATCATTCTTCAATAAAAAAATAAATTAATAAAAAAATGGACAAATATGAACAAAAGGAAAACTAGATTCGAAATAGCACCATACAAAATAAAATTTAGAAAACAAAGTAAAAGTATTAATACAAAGAGCTACATTTAATACTAACAAATGAACAATACTCCTACAGGGAAAAATAAACAAATCCACAATTATGGTAGATGTTGGCACACCTTCAAAAACTGAAATACCAACTAGACCAAAAACTACAAAAGGATATAGAATGAATAAAACAATTACAAGCTTGACATAACTTTGCATCCAACAAAGAAAAATCACATAGAATAGTTATAAAAAATTGATTGCACATCCGGTCAAAAATAAAGTCTCAACACATTCCAAATATCCAACATCATACAGACTATATTCCCTCTTCATGGTACAATAAAATGAGAAATCAGCATCAAAAAAGTTAGCTGAAAACATCTCATGCTGTAAAAATAAGACTCATAATTTTAAGTAAACCATGGATTAGAAAGGAATCATAATAGAATTATAATTTTTCAACAAAATGAAAATAAAACTATTAGCTATCAAAAAATATGAGATACAACCAAGTTAATAGAGGAAATTTTACAGTTTGAATATACTTAGTAGAAAATAAGACCAAAAAAAAATTGAAATTGGAATAAAAAAGGGGCATAAATTAACAAAGTAAATAAGGGTGAGAGAAGCATAGATAATAAATAAAACCAAAGGTCCTTTGAAAAGACTAATAAGACTTTTAAAAAGTCATTTAAGTGGACTGATCGAAAAAGAAAGTAAAAAAATCTGACAATTAGAAACAGAAATAACTACAGATACAGAAAATATTTTAATCAAGAAAGATATTATGAACAACTACGTGTTAAAGCTTTTGAAAAAATAAAGAAAATATAGACCTTAAATTGCCAAAATTGACCCAAATGATGGAAAGTTTAAATGAATCAAAAACAATTAAGAAAATCAAGTGGTAATCCACAACTTCTTACTAATTTTTAGGGTATAATTTAATCAAGTTGTCAAAGAACAGATAATCTCTATTTGTACAAGTTATTTCACATGATAGGAAATGAGTAAATCTGTTCATTTATTTTTGAGGCAAATATAATGTGGAGTAAAATAAGAACTAGATAACTTCCAAAAGAAGAGAAAATTGCAGGCTAATCTCACTGAGGAATATAATTGTAAAAGTTCCAAAGAAAATATTAGCAATTGTAATCCAGAAGTGCACTAAAATAATAGTTTGTCATGACCAAGTCAGGCTTTTATACTAGGAATGCAAAGACAGCTCTGCCAAGAGAATAAATGTAGAAATTAATATAATGTATCTTATTAGTATGTTAAACAAGAAAAATCATAAGATCTCTCAAAACATACAGAAAAACATTCAATAAAATTTAAAATCCATTCGAAAAAGCCGATAGTACTAAACATCGGAAGAGATGTCTTGAAAATGAGAAATTGGTAGTTATCAAAACACAACATATCTAATAGTGAAACAGCACATTTAATAGTCAAAATAAAAAAAAAAACCTATTAATGCCACTACTATTTTGTATAGTACTGGTGTTCCTAAATGATGCAATAAGCTAAGACTAAGAACTAGAAAATCATACAAAATTATAAATGATATAATCATCTACATAAAGAAAGAAAAGATCAACAGATAAAATAATAGGATTAGTAAAACAGTGAAGAGAGGTATAACAACACGTGCTAAATCTCTTCAGTCCTGTCCTACTCTTTGTGACTCTAGGGACCCTAGCCTGCCAGGCTCCTCTGTCCATGGGATTCCCCAGGCAAGAATACTGGAGTGGGCTTCCATGCCCTCCTCCAGGGCATCTTCCCAACCCAGGGATTAAAGCCACGTCTCTTATGTCTCCTGCACTGGCAGGTGGGTTCTTTACCATTAACGCCACCTGAGAAGCCTGGTATAAGAATACAAAGGAAAATTATAAAAATCAATAATGTTACTTTAAATGCACAATAAATAACTAGAAATGTAAAATTTAAAATTTCACAGTTGCAAGGACTTCCCTGATGGTCCAGTGGTGGAGAATCTGCCTTGCAGTGCATGTGCTGCAAGCTGATCCCTGGTCAGGGAACTAAGATCCCACAGGCCACAGAACAACTAAGCCTGAAGGCCACAACTTCTGAACCTGTGTGCTCTGGAGCCCATGCACCACAGTTAGAGAGTCTGTGCCCCACAGAGAAAGATCCCGCATGGTGCAGTGAAGATCCTGGGTGCCGCAACTAAGACCCAACACAGCCAAATAAATAAAGATTTTATAATAATAAGCAAATAAAATTTCACAACTGCCAAGCAGGTATATAACATCCAGAAATAAACAAAAATGTGCCAATCTCTTATGGAGATAGTTACAAATCTCTGAAAGACATGAAAGAGAAAAACAGAGAGTTCATACATAGAAAGGTCACTGTTCGTACATAGAAAGGCTCAATATTAATAGAGATCTGGTCAATTTGTGCAGGCTTCCTGGTGAGAGGGGCTCGTGCCTGCCCATTGGTGGGTAAAGCTGTATCCAGTGGACAGGGCTGCATCTAGGGGTGTGCCTAGAGGGGGCTGTGGGCTTAGAAAGTCTTTGGGCCACCTGTCTCCTGATGGGTGGAGCTGTGTTCCCCGCTGTGGGTGTTTCGTATTCCAGCACTGGAGCCTACTGGCTACTGGGTGGGACCAGGTCTAGGTGCCAAAATTGTGACCCCTGGGAGAGCTCACCTCAATGAATATTTCCCAGTATACCCACCACCAGTGTCTTTGTCTCTACACTGAGCCACAGCCACGCCCTGCCTCCCCAGGTCCTCTCCAAGACCAGCAGGTAGGCCTGGCCCAGGCTCCTATGAAGTCATGGCTCTTGCCCTGGGTCCCAGGGCACACAAGACCTTGTGTGTGCCCTTCAAGAGTGAAGTCTGTTTTCTGAAGTCCTGTGGAGTACCTGTGATCAAGTCCCGCTGGTCTTCGAAGCTCAAAGCTCTGGGGATTCCTCTTCCCAATGCCAGTCCTCCAGGATAGGAAGCCAGACATAGAGCTCAGAATTCTCACTCCTGTGGGAGAACTTCTGCGATATAATAATTCTCTAGTATGTGGGTTGCCAACTCATGGGGTATGGGATTGACTGATTATATTGCAAGTGTACCCATCCTACCATCTCATTGGGTTTCTTCTTTATGTCTTTGGCTGTAGAATATCTTCTTTGATAGGCTCCAGTCTTTTTTCATTGGTTGTTGTTCAGCAGTTAGTTGTGATGTGGGTGTTCTCATAGGAGATGAGTTCAAGGCCCTTCTACTTTGCTACCTTGTCCCTCCTCTAAGATTCTAAAATTCACATAAAACAGTAAAGGAATTTGAATGACCAGATCAACTCTGAACACTGTCATCAAAGCAAACCTCACCCTACTGGACATTAAACCACTGTACAGTCAGTGTGGTGCTCATAGAGACACTGAAGAGTAGAGCAGCGGAATATAATGGAGAAGTCAGAAAGAGCATGGGCTTTTATCGGAAGGCAATGTTTGACAGGAGCAGCCTCCTGACGGCTGGGGAATAGCCACTCATTCACAGAAAGACAAACTTCAGATAAATGCTGTGAAGGAAAAAAGGGCAGTGGCTGGAAGCAGATGTGGGAACAAGATAGTGTTGTTACAGGGTGTGTGTGTTTTAATGACCTTTTAAGGGCAAAAAAGCCAGGTCCCAGGTGGGTAGCAGGATGTGAGCTTACTAGAGGGAAAGGATGATTTCTGGGCTAACTTTCTGAAGCACTTGGGAGAGGGTGGGAGAAGGGCAAGTTTTCACCTGGTCCAGGAAGAGGAGGCACTTTCTGACTCTTTATTCACCACTGTTGCATGGACATTTTGTACAGCACCTGTCTACACTTTAGCAGAAAGATAGGTAATTTCCATGGGAGACTTCTTGTCTGTGAAGGTCAAACTCAGGGAACTTACCAACTGCTGCCACTCAAGGACAAGGGCCACAGAGGAATCATCAGCTCCAAAATAAGAGAGGAAGGCTGCAAAAATGGAGATCATCACACGATGCATTAAAAGCCTGCCCAGTTAATAACCTGTCTACATGTGAAAAGTAACTCCACTCTCACGTAGTAAAGTGAAAATGCATTCAGCGAGGGGCAAGGTACATTACTGGATTGGATTTAGCATGGGGCAAGGACCCTTTAAAATATGATTCTGCTGTAGGGGTAAGGTCTCAGACTAGCCCCACCCATCTCTCCAATGATCATTCATTTTTTAAACTAAAATGAAACAAATATATAGAGTAAAAAGGACTGGGAAGACATCTGGTCTTCCTGCCTAAAGGGAGAATCAAGCTGGACCAAAGAGGTGGGGGACAGATGGGGGCTTTGGGGAGATAAGGGGAGGTAAGTGATCCAGGGCAGTGTTTTGGCAAAAGTTTTAGTTTTGTTGTAGTTTTGAAGGATTCATTAACAAAAGAAACCACTTGCTGCACACACGATAAGTAATTTCAGTTATTTAATAGAGGATTATGTGACTTAATTTAAGTATACAGTCATTAAAAGAAAACAAATAGAAACCATTTGTGACAGGAGGGAAAGGGGCAGGGCACAACTTTTGAAAGAATGACATAGCCCAAGGACACAACATAAACCAATTGGAATCCAATGGGACCAAGATGGCAGACAAGACGTGATCTTGACCCTCAATCAGCAAGTGAAATGACACACCCAGAGGTGCCATGACAGTTCCAAGGCTCTGCTGAAAAACCAAGGAATGGGCAGTGGCCCAAATCCTGGAAATCTCCACCCCGCCCTAAAATAGTTGAAATAATCCTCACACTGATTAACATATTAAATTACCCAGCCTATAAAAACTAACCACACCACATTTCAGGGCTGCATTTGCCCTCTGCTATGATGGCCTGCACTCTGTCTGTGGCGTGTTCTTCTCTCTGTATCTTAATAAATCCACCTCTTACTATCACTTTGTCTCTCACTGAATTTTTTGAGCAATGAGACATCAAGAACCTGAGCTTCATTAGGTCCGGAAACCAGGTACTGTGAGTTTTGTCTGGTTTCAAGTCCCAGCCACATGGGTTCAAGTCCCAAGCAGGGTTTTGGCTGGGTTCAAGTCCCAGGACATGGGTTTGAATCCCAATCTGTGGTAAACGGTTTCATACTGAGAGAAATAACATCACCAAATTGGGCTGAAACCTACATCCAGACTTGAACAGTACTGGAACTCCCAAATGACAGCAATCTGGAGTCCCCAGTTGGGAAAGGGTCCCATGCAGTGTGTCCACTCCATGGATCAGATTTCAGCTTGCAGCTCTAGGAGCTCCTGCTTACAATCCCAGGCCAAAAATTGGTATTATCATCAGTTTGTGTACAAAAACACAGCTCTGGTTTTTCTTTAACTTTTACAATGATGTTTGTTTCACCTGAGGGTTGGGAGGGGTGGCTGGCTAGGCCCCTAGGGGCTTAAGAAATCTCAAGACCCACTCCTTTTCTTATCTAAAGTGCTGCCTGACTTGCTGGCGACAATTGGTGCACTTGCAGGCAGGCCTGTAGTTCAGGCAAGGTCAGAAGTCAGTCAGAGGCCTGCTCCCCTACTTCTGAAACCTGAACAAGACTGCTGCTGCTAAGTCACTTCAGTCGTGTCCAACTCTGTGCGACCACACAGACGGCAGCCCACCAGGCTCCCCCGTCCCTGGGATTCTCCAGGCAAGAACACTGGAGTGGGTTGCCATTTCCTTCTCCAATGCATGAAAGTGAAAAGTGAAAAGTGAAAGAGAAATGGCTCAGTTGTATCTGACCCTCAGCGACCCCATGGACTGCAGCCTTCCAGACTCCTCCATCCATGGGATTTTCCAGGCAAGAGTACTAGAGTGGGGTGCCATTGCCTTCTCCATGAACAAGACTACCTCCATTTTAATTTCCCTAACAGGCAGACATGAAGAATAGAGGTAGGGAGTGAGTGAAAGCAAAACCAAGTCCTAGAATAAGCCCCAGGGTCAAAAGTCAGGCTGACCATATGAATTATTCTATCTGAACGGTGGGCAGAGAGACCGGAGATGGATAAGCAGGACAGGAACATGGAGGAGGCAGGGAGGAGATTCTGGGCTTCAGGGTGGGCAGAGGGCATGGGCCCAGGGCTTTCTTGTTTCCATCTGGCCAGCCAGACAGGCTTGGGTGAACCTAGTAGAGAGGCAGAGACTAAAAGGGGCATGCAGCTTCAAGTGAACGGAGAACTGAAGACACAACTTACTCTGTGGGCAAAAATCTGCGGTATCTGGAGCAAGATGACAAACCAGTGGCTGTTTGGAGTCCAGGAACTATTATAAAACCTAAGCATCTGTTAGGACTCAGAGTTAATTTGGCAGTGTCAACTGTGGCCCCATGGAGGCGGGAGGTGGGGTGTGTGTTTGAGTGTGAGTCAGGGTTTGAGTGTTGCTGGGATCCTCAGATGACATCCCCAAACCAAGACTCTTAGGCCTGCCTGTGGAAGACGTAATTGCTGTCCAGGAGGCTGAGTGTTCTCTGTGCTGGTCATGCACTTTGGCCATTGTATCTGGGCTCTAATGACTATGGAAAGTTTCAAAACACTCCCACTGTACAAAAGATCCCTGGTCTTTGGAGCTAGATTGTTTCAGACCTGTAGGAGAGGTGTTGGTGCCCTGGAATGAGTTTCGTTTTCTTTGACAAAAAATCCAGCCACCATGGGTTGTTTTTATGATTATCTCTTTAATTATCACAATTGGCAGATATAAAAATTTTCCTCCAAGCAAACCAGGCCTAGAACTAGTGTGTGTGTCCCACCAGCCCCTGGCACTGGGTGTTGGGTGTCGGTTCTTGCATACCTGAGCGCAGCCTGCCTGGGACAAGCAGAGCCCTGAGCCTGGGGTCTAATGATCAGCATGTGCTTTCTCTGCTCTTAGGTGCCCAGGAGCCCAGGGGATGTAAGCAGTGTCAGGCCATTCAGCTGAGGCCTGGGAGCACTGGTGCTGATAGGACTTCGGGTGCCCCAGTCACTGTGGGCAGAGGTTAGCCTCCGGCCTCCTGCAGGATGCCCAATCCGGCAGGCTTGCTCTCCGCTCAACAATGGACTACTGTCCCCAGCAGGTGGGCTGCTCGGCCACCTGCCCAGGTCAACGCCAGACGCAGAGTAGGAATCCCACAAGCCCTTCCACCACTGCTGTCTCCTGAGCCCAGTTAGGGAGGTGGCCTAGGCCTCCAGGGGCCACTTTGCATGACTGGCCCCACTGCCCAGGCCTCTTTCCCACCACGCACCAGAAATGACCGGGTTAGAACCCACCTCCCCTTAGTCATCAGCACAGGTTAATCTCAGGTGTCCTCGGATGTCCCCTCTACCTGTGTTTGTTTTTGTGTTTATCCCTACAAGCAGGCCACAGCATTTCCTGTGATGCTGAAAAAGGCAGGGCAGCCCACAGCCTGGATTTAACACCACCAAGTAGAAGATGTCTAACCTGGGTTTAGCAAAGGCCAGCGAATCAGAGATCAAATTGCCAACATTCTCTGCATCATAGAAAAAGCAAGGAAAGCCAGAAAGACATCTACCCCTGTTTCATTGATTACACTAAAGCCTTTGACTGTGTAGATCATAACAAACTGTGGAAAGCTCTTAAAGAGATGGGAATAGCAGACCATCTTACCTGTCTCCTGAGAAACCTGTGTGTGGGTCAAGAAGCAACAGTTAGAACCCTGTATGGAACAAATGATTGGTTCAGGATTGAGAAAGGAGTACGACAGGGCTGTCTGCTGTTACCCTGTTTATTTAACCTATACGCTGAGCACATCATGAGCAATGCTGGGCTGGATGAGTTACAAGCTGGAATCAAGATAGGTGAGAGAAAGATTCACAACCTCAGATATGCGGATGATACCACTCTAATGGCAGAAAGCATTGAGGAACTAAAGAGCCTCTTGATGAGGATGAAGGAGGAGAGTGAAAGACCTGGCTTAAAAATAATATTAAAAAAACTAATACCATGGCATCTGGCCCCATTACTTCATGGCAAATAGAAAGGGAAAAGGGAAAAGTAGACAGATTTCCTCTTTTGGGGTTCTAAAATCACTGTGGATGGTGACTGTAGCCATGAGATCAGAAGACGATTGCTTCTCAGCAGGAAAGTTATGACAAACCTAGTGTGTTGAAAAGCAGGGACATTACTCTGCTGACAAAGGTCCTTATAGTCAAGGCTGTGGTCTTTCCAGTGGTCACATACGGCTGTGAGAACTTGACCATAAAGAAGGCAGAGCACCAAAGAATTGATGCCTTTGAACTCTGGTGCTGGAGAAGACTTCTGAGTCCCTTGAACATCAAGGAGATCAAACCAGTCAATCTTAAGGGAAATTAACCCTGAATACTCATTGGAAGGCCTGATGCTGAAGCTGAAAGTGAAAGTCGCTCAGTCATTTCTGACTCTTTGTGACCCCATGGGTTATACAGTCCTTGGAATTCTCCAGGCCAAGATACTGGAGTAGGTAGCCTTTCCCTTCTCCAGGGGATCTTCCCAAACCAGGGATCGAACCCAGGTCTCTCACATTGCAGGTGGATTCTTTACCAGCTGAGCTACCAGGGAAGCCCAAGAATATGGGAGCGGATAGCCTATTCCTTCTCCAGCAGATCTTCCTGACCCAGAAATCAACCCGGAGTCTCCTGCATTGCAGGAGGATTCTTTACCAGCTGAGCTACCAGGGAAGCTATTTTGGTTATCTCGTTCAAACAGCCAACTCATTGGAAAAGTCCCTGATTCTGGGAAAGGTTGAGGGCAGAAGGAGAAGAGGATGTCAGAGGATGAGATGGCTGGATGGCATCACTGATGTAATGGACATGAATTTGGGCAAACTTGAGTGATGGTGAGGGACAGGGAGGCCTGACATGCTGCAAAGTTCATGGGATTGCAAAGAGTTGGACACGACTGTGCGACTGAACAACAACAATAAGTAGGAAACAAAACAAATGAAAAAGCTCTCATTTTAGAACCCAGTAACCAGTGAACACAAAGACACTCCTTGGTCAGCTAGCTTTGAACAGAGGGGAAAGTTGTCCTTACAGCTAGCACAGCTGGGCCAGTGCAGAGAGCCATGCCTGCCTGCCACTTTGCAGAAAGTGAAAGTGAAGTTGCTCAGTCGTGTCCAACTCTTTGCGACCCCGTGGACTGTAACCCACCAGGCTCCTCCGTCCATGGGATTCTCCAGGCAAGAATACTGGACTGGGTTGCCATTTTCTTCTCCAGGGGATTGAACCCAGGTCTCCCGCATTGCAGGCAGAGGCTTTGACCTCTGAGCCACCAGGGAAGCCAGCCCCTTTGCAGAATGGCTAGAGTGAGAGGCCATTTCGTCTGAGGTTGGCAGCAATAGATCAGGTGCATTTCAGGGGCCCAGGAGGGTCTCCGAGCCTTACTTGTCTCTGAAAACAGATAACTGGCACAGAGGACAGGAAGAGGGAATGGAGGTTTGGCTCTGAGGTTAGAGGGCACCATTCCCAGCAGAGCCAGGCCGTGCTCAAGCTGCAGTTGCCACGGAGGTAGGTGCTGCTCAAACACCAGTGCCAGGCCCAGTGCAACCCCAGCAAGTCCTGGGCTTGGTTGGCTAGGGGCTCCTGTTGAGTGTGGCCCTCTGTCCACAACAGGCTAGAAGCTGCCTGCCACATCCAGCAAGCAGGACAGCAGTGAGCATCTCGGGGCCTGACTGCTCTCTTTTCCTACCACACAAAAGACCTATTGATTTCATTAGGCAGTTTCCACCCTTGAGTTTAATGAAGCTCTTTAAGGCCAATTCTCCCAAGCTGTTTCTTGAGCAGAACTTAAGAATATGTGCTACAGCTTTCACTGGCTAATTACATGTGCACAAAGATCTGTGAGCTTGAAGCTTCCTGTGGCCCTAATGGTGAGTCCAGGGTATTTGTTTGTCCACCCTGGGTAACTAGTGGCTGAAGGCACCCAGAGGTCACTAAGAGCCTCCAGGGGTGAGAGGCCCATTTCCGCCGGATTGGGTGTTTATTAAGGATGTCAATTCAAGCTCCAGCTATTTTGAGGCAGTGGGTCCTTTATGAATAAAGACATTATACTCATTTATAGGGAGAGTAAACCAACCTGGGAAATAATAACTGGAGTTTCCAGGCTCTGGATGAACTTGGGATATCAGACCAGAAGGCATTATTTCCTGTCAACAATTTAAACTCAGATCCACCCAACCAGGAACATTGCGAATAAACACGTAGGGATCGGTAAAACATGGAACTGTGGGTGAAAGTGAGTTTATGGCTTCTCAGGCCAGGTATCAGATGTTCACTTCACAGGCTGTGGGGAACCTGTTAAACAGCCACTGGGGAGAATCCTGCCCTTTTAATTGGAATGGTTCTTAATGCAGATATCTAATGTGAGGGAGATATGGATGACAGCTCTGTGACCTCTGGCCCTTAAGACTGAAAAATAATGGACAAGGCTCAATAGGTCAACCCACTGGGCCTTGAATCTTCTACATGAAATGACACCTTAATTAGTTTACAAACTTTTGGCATAACATAAATGTTAGGTAGGTAGAATAGGGAAAAGGAGTCCAAAATGGCGGTGGCTAAAAGACAAGGAAGGTCAAAGGAAGGTCCGAGGACCAGAGTGAAGACTTCAGGCAGAACAAACAGCACTCCTGGCTAAGCCCAATTTGCATAGGGCAGGCCCAGGTGGAGGAAAAAACATATAAAAGGAGGAGCCAAAGCGCTTTCTCATAGACTCTCTCTGCCGCGTGCGTGCGCTCTTTCTCTGTCTCTCTCCCTCTCACTCTCTCCCTCCCCTGCGCGCTCCTCCATTCTCTTCTCTTCGAGTCTTGGATCCTCCTGCTATCTTCTAAATAAAATGGAGCTGTAACACTGATTTGCCTAAGAGCTGTAGCACAGTTTGTCCAAGACCCGAGAGCTGTGACGCGCTGAGGGCTTTAATGTCAGTTGCTCCAAATCTTTGTTGTGACGAGACAAAGAACCGAGGAACATACACTCGCATGACAATAAAGAAATTTTAAATGTTATTAGAAGTGTTGTTTTCAAGTCAGATTCCAACAATGCTTAGAAACACTCTTCTGAAATGATATTTTCAGTCTGTTCTCTAAACTTCACTTCTCAGAGCCTGACACATAGGCAAAAAGCTCCTTAAAAAGCTCCTTTCTCTCCCCTTAGTCCCACCTTTACCCACCATGGCCAACACCCATTATACTTATACTTGCTCACCTTGGGAGACTCTGGAAAATGCACACCCCAAAACTTGTCTCAAAATTTGTTAACCTGCATAAGACTGCAGGTAAAAGCAGAGCTTTTACAGTTTAGTTTGAGATTTGCTAGTGTTTAGTCTGTCCATGGGCTTCCCTGATGGCCCAGCAGATAAAAAATCTGCATGCAATCCAGGTTCAATCCCTGGGTGGGGGATATCCCCTGGGGGAGAAAATGGCAATCCATTCCAGTATTCTTGCCTGGAAAATCCCATGGACAGAGGAGCCTGGTGAGCTACAGTCCACAGGGTTGCAAAGAGTCGGACATGACTGAGCAACTAAGCATGCAGCAGTAGTCTTTCTGTGGAACTGGAAAAAGACAGAAAGAAATAATGGTATAAGAGCAGGAATCAATTCACTGAAAAACAGAAAAAATAGATAAAATCAATGAAAGTCAATATGATTCTTTGAAAAAGTCATTAAAATTAATTAATCTTTAGACAGATATCAAGAAAAAAGATGGAAGAAACAAACTACCAATGTGCAGCTGGGGTGGTGGTGGGGTTTAAAGACATCAGAAGGATGATAAAGAGATACCATGAACAACCCAAGAACACAAATTTAGTAACTTAGATGAAATGGACCAATTTCTGAAAAGCCACAAACTACCAAAATTAAATCAAGAGGAGATAGATTATCTAAATAGTTATATGTATATATCAAAGAAATTTAATTTCTAGTTTAAAGACCTTCCAAAAAGGCAAACTCCAGGCCTGTAAAGGAGAAATAAGGGTAATTCCTCATAAACTCTTCCATAAAATAAAAAAGTGGAGCCCTTCACTTCTAATTCATTTTAGAAGGCCAGTGTTCAGTCCAGTTCAGTTCAGTCACTCTGTCCTGCCCGACTCTTTGAGACCGCATGAACTGCAGCATGCCAGACCTCCCTGTCCATCACCAATTCCTGGAGCTTGCTCAAACTTGTGTCCATCAAGTTGGTAATGCCATCCAACCATGTCATCCTCTGTCATCCCTTTCTCCTCCCGCCTTCAGTCTTTCCCAGCATCAGGGTCGTTTCCAATGAGTCAGTTCTTCGCATCAGGTGGCCAAAGTATTGGAGTTTCAGCTTCAGCACCAGTCCTTCCAATGAATATTCAGGACTGATTTCCTTTAGGATGGACTGGTTGGATCTCCTTGCAGTCCAAGGGACTCTCAAGAGTCTTCTCCAACACCACAGTTGAAAAGCGTCAATTCTTCACATTCAGCCCTCTTTATAGTCCAACTCTGACATCCATACATGACTACTGGAAAAACCATAGCTTGGAATAGATGGACCTTTGTCAGCAAAGTAATGTCTCTGCTTTTTAATATGCTGTCTAGGTGGGCCATAGCTTTTCTTCCAAGAAGCAGTGATTTTGGAGCCCCCAAAAAATAAAGTCTCTCATTGTTTCCATTGTTTCCCCAATTATTTCCCATGAAGTGATAGGACGGGATGCCATGATCTTAGTGTTCTGAAAGTTGAGCTTTTAAGCCAACTTTTTCACTCTCCTCTTTCACTTTCATCAAGAGGCTCTTCAGTTCTTCTTCACTTTCTGCCATAAGGGTGGTGTCATCTGCATGTCTAAGGTTATTGATATTTCTCCTGGCAGTCTTGATTCCAGCTTGTGCTTCATTCAGCTCGGCATTTCACATGAGTACTCTGCATGTAAGTTAAATAAGCAGGGTGACAATATACAGCCTTGATGTACTCATTTCCCAATTTGGAACCAGTATATTGTTACATGTCCAGTTCTAACTGTTGCTTCTTCACTTGTATACAGATTTCTCAGAAGGTAGATAAGGTGGTCTGGAATTCCCATCTCTTTAAGAATTTCCCACAGTTTGTGGTGATATACATAGTCAAAGGCTATGGTGTAGTCAGTAAAGCCAAAGTAGATGTTTTTCTGGAACTCTTTTGCTTTTTCTATGATCCAATGGATGTTGGCCATTTGATCTCTGGTTCCTCTGTCTTTTCTAAATCCAGCTTGAACATCTGGAAGTTCTCAGTTCATGTACTGTTGAAGCCTGGCTTGGAGAATTTTGAGCATTACTTTGGTAGTGTGTGAGATGAGTGCAGCTGTGCAGTAGTTTGACCTTTCTTTGGAATTGTCTTTCTTTGGGATTGGAATTAAAACTGTCCTTTTTCAGTCCTGTGGCCACTGCTGAGTTTTCCATATTGGATGGCATATTGAGTGCAGCACTTTCAGAGTATCATCTTTCACAATTTGAAAGAGCTCAGCTGGAATTCCATCATCTCTGCAAGCTTTGTTCATAGTGATCCTTCCTAAGGCCCACTTGACGTTGCATTCTAGGATATCTGGCTCTAGGTGAGTGATCACAGCATCATGGTTATCTGAGTCATGAAGATCTTTTTTTGTACAATTCTTCTGTGTATTCTTGCCACCTCTTCCTAATATCTTCTGCTTCTGTTAGGTCCACACAGTTTCTGTCCTTTTTTGTGCCTGTCTTTGCATGAAATGTTCCCTTGGTATCTTTAATTTTCTTGAAGAGATCTCTAGTCTTTCTCATTCTATTGTTTTCCTCTATTTCTTTGCACTGATCACTGAGGAAGGCTTTCTTATCTCTCTTTGCTATTCTTTGGAACTCTGCATTCAAATGGGTGTATCTTTCCTTTTCTCTTTAGCCTTTCATTTATCTTCTTTTCTCAGCTATTTGTAAGGTCTCCTCAGACAACCATTTTGCCTTTTTGCATTTCTTTTTCTTGGGGATGTTCTTGATCCCTGTCTCCTGTACAATGTCATGAACCTCCGTCCATAGTTTATCAGGCACTCTATCAGATCTGCTCCCTAAAATCTGTTTCTCATTTCCACTGTATAATCGTAAGGGATTTGATTTAGGTCATACTTGAATGGTCTAGTGGTTTTCCCTACTTCCTTCAATTTCAGTCTGAATTTGGCAACAAGGAGTTCATGATCTAAGCCACAGTTGGCTCCTGGCCTTGTTTTTGCTGACTTCATCTTCATCTGCAAAGAATATAATCAATCTGATTTCAGTATTGCCCATCTGGTGATGTCCATGTGTAGAGTCTTCCCTCGTGTTGTCGGAAGAGGGTGTTTGCTATGACCAGTGTGTTCTTGGAGAAACTGTGTTAGCCTTTGACCTGCTTCATTTTGTACTCCAAGGCCAATCTTGCCTGATACTCCAGTTATCTCTTGACTTCTACTTTTGCATTCCAGTCCTCTACAATGAAAAGGACATCTTCTTCTTCTTCTTTTTTTTTTTTTGGTGTTAGTTCTAAAAAGTCTTGTAGGTCTTCATCAAACTGTTCAATTTCAGCTTCTTCAGCATTAATGCTTGGGGCATAGACTTGGATTACTGTGATATCGAATGCTTTGCCTTGGAAACAAGCAGAGATGATTCTGTCGTTTTTGAGATTGCACCCAAGTACTGCATTTCGGACTCTTTTGTTGATTATGATGTTTACTCCATTTCTTCTAAGGGATTCTTGCCCACAGTAGTAGATATAATTGTCATCTGAATTAAATTTGCCATTCCAGTTCATTTTAGTTCACCGATTCCTAAAATGTCCATGTTCACTCTTGCCATCTCCTGTTTGACCACTTCCAGTTTACCTTGATTCATGGACCTAGCATTTAGGTTCCTATGCAGTATTTTCTTTACAACATTGGACTTTATTTCCATCACCAGTCACATCCACAATTGAAAGTTGTTTTCACTTTGGTTCCATCTCTTCATTCTTCCTGGAGTTATATCTCCACTCTTCTCCAGTAGCATATTGGGTACCTACCAACCTGGGGAATTCCTCTTTCAGTGTCATATCTTTTTGCCTTTTCATACTGTTCATGGGGTTCTCAAGGCAAGAATACTGAAGTGGTTTGCCATTCCCTTCTCCAGTGGACCACATTTTGTCAGAACTCTTCACCATGTCCCATCTGTCTTGGGTGGCCCTATTCAGCATGGCTCATAGTTTCACTCAGTTAGACAAGCCTGTGGTCCATGGCATCATTTTGGTTAATTTTCTGTGGTTGTGGTTTTCATTCTATCTGCCCTCTGATGAATAAGAATAAAAGGCTCATGGAAGCTTCCTGATGGGAGAGACTGTGGGGGAAACTGGGTCTTGTTCTAATGGGAGGGGCCATACTGTGACGGACCGAGCAGCAGAAGTGCACCGGCTGCGACGGACCTCGCAGAAGCATGGTCGAGAGGAGCTATCCCACATCCGAGGCCAGGGGCAGCAGCTGGGAGGAGCTATGCAACGCCTGAGGCCAGGAGCTGTGGCTGAGAGGAGCAACCCTACATCCTAGGAGCGGTGGCTGCACGGGCACAGGAGGGCCGAGAGGAGCTACTCCATGTTCAAGGTCAGGAGGGGCGGCAGTGAGGAGATACCCTTCGTCCAAGGTAAGAAGCAGCAGCTTTGCCAGAGCAGCCGTGAAGAGATAACCCATGTCCAAGGTAAGAGAAACCCAAGTAAGACGGTAAGTGTTGCAAGAGGGCAACAGAGGGCAGACACACTGAAACCATACTCACAGAAAACTAGTCAATCTAATCACACTAGGACCACAGCCTTGTCTAACTCAATGAAACTAAGCCATGCCCCATGGGGCCACCCAAGAGATCGGTGCTACTGGAGATTGGTGGAGAAATAACTCCAGAAAGAATGAAGGGATGGAGCCAAAGCAAAAATAATACCCAGTTGTGGATGTGACTGGTGATAGAAGCAAGGTCCGATGCTGTAAAGAGCAATACTGCATAGGAACCTGGAATGTCAGATCCATGAATCAAGGCAAATTGGAAGGGGTCAAACAAGAGATGGCAAGAATGAACGTCAACATTCTAGGAATCAGCTAACTAAAATGGACTGGAATGGGTGAATTTAACTCAGATGACCATTATATCTACTACTGTGGGCAGGAATCCCTCAGAAGAAATGGAGTAGCCATCATGGTCAACGAAAGAGTCTGAAATGCAGTCCTTGGATGCAATCTCGAAAATGACAGAATGATCTCTGTTCATTTCCAAGGCAAACCATTCACTATCACAGTAATCCAAGTCTATGCCCCAACCAGTAATACTGAAGAAGCTGAAGTTGAATGGTTTTCTATGAAGACCTACAAGACCTTTGAGAACTAACACCCCAAAAAGATGTCCTTTGCATTATAGGGGACTGGAATGCAAAAGTAGGAAGTCAAGAAACACCTGGAGTAACAGGAAAATTTGGCCTTGGAATACGGAATGAAGCAGGGCAAAGACTAATAGAGTTTTGCCAAGAGAACACACTGGTCATAGCAAACACCCTCTTCCACCAACACAAGAGAAGGCTCTACACATGGACATCACCAGATGGTCAACACTGAAATTAGATTAATTACATTCTTTGCAGCCAAAGATGGAGAAGCTCTATACAGTCAGCAAAAACAAGACCAGAAGCTGACTGTGGCTCAGATCATGAACTCCTTATTGCCAAATTCAGACTTAAATTGAAGAAAGTAGGGAAAACCACTATATCATTCAGGTATGACCTAAATCAAATCCCTTATGATTATACAGTGACAGTGAGAAATAGATTTAAGGGACTAGATCTGATAGACAAAGTGCCTGATGAACTATGGACGGATGTTCATGACATTGTACAGGAGACAGGGATCAAGACCATCCCCATGGAAAAGAAATGTAAAAAAGCAAAATGGTTGTCTGAGGAGGCCTTACAAATAGCTGTGAAAAGAAGAGAAGTGAAAAAAAAAGGAGAAAAGGAAAGATATAAGCATCTGAATGCAGAGTTCCAAAGAATAGCAAGAAGAGATAAGAAAGCCTTCCTCAGAGATCAATGCAAAGAAATAGAGGAAAACAACAGAATGGGAAAGACTAGAGATCTCTTCAAGAAAATTAGATACCAAGGGAACATTTCATGCAAAGATGGGCTCAATAAAGGACAGAAATGGTATGGACCTAACAGAAGCAGAAGATATTAAGAAGAGGTGGCAAGAATACATAGAAGAACTGTACAAAAAAGATCTTCATGACCAAGATAATCACAATGGTGTGATCACTCACCTAGAGCCAGACATCCTGGAATGTGATGTCAAGTGGGCCTTAGAAAGCATCACTACGAACAAAACTAGTGGAGGTGATGGAATTCCAGTTGAGCTATTTCAAATCCTGAAAGATGATGCTGTGAAAGTGCTGCACTCAATATGCCAGCAAATTGGGAAAACTCAGCATTGGCCACAGGACTGGAAAAGGTCAATTTTCATTCCAATCCCAAAGAAAGGCAGTGCCAAAGAATGCTCAAACTACTGCACAATTGCACTCATCTCACATACTAGTAAAGTAATGTTCAAAGTTCTCCAAGCCAGGCTTCAGCAAACATGAATCATGAACTTGCAGATATTCAAGCTGGTTTTAGAAAAGGCAGAGGAACCAGAGATCAAATTGCCACCATCTGCTGGATCGTGGAAAAAGGAAGAGAGTTCCAGAAAAACATCTACTTCTGCTTTATTGACTACCCCAAAGCCTTTGACTGTGTGGATCACAATAAACTGTGGAAAATTCTGAAAGAGATGGGAATACCAGACCACCTGACCTGCCTCTTGAGAAAGCTATATACAGGTCAGGAAGCAACAGTTAGAACTGGACATGGAACAACAAACTGGTTCCAAATAGGAAAAGGAGTTCGTCAAGGCTGTATATTGTCAACCTGCTTATTTAACTTATATGCAGAATATATCACGAAAAGCACTGGGCTGGATGAAACACAAGCTGGAATCAAGATTGCTGGGAGAAATATCAGTAACTTCAGATATGCAAATGACACCACCCTTGTGGCAGAAAGTGAAGAGGAACTAAAAAGCCTCTTGATGAAAGTGAAAGAGGAGACTGAAAAAGTTGGCTTAAATCTCAACATTCAGAAAACGAAGATCATGGCATCCGGTCCCATCACTTCATGGGAAATAGATGGGGAAACAGTGGAAACAGTGTCAGACTTTATTTTGGGGGGCTCCAAAATCACTGCAGATGGTGATTGCAGCCATGAAATTAAAATACGCTTACTCCTTGGAAGGAAAGTTATGACCAACCTAGATAGCATATTCAAAAGCACAGACATTACTTTGCCAACAAAGATCCGTTTAGTCCAGGGTATGGTTTTTCCAGTGGTCATGTGTGGATGTGAGTGTTGGACTATGAAGAAAGCTGAGCACCCAAGAATTAATGCTTTTGAACTGTGGTGTTGGAGAAGACTCTTGAGAGTCCCTTGGACTGTAAAGAGATCCAACCAGTCCATTCTGAAGATCAGTCCTGGTTGTTCTTTAGAAGGAATGATGCTAAAGTTGAAACTCCAGTACTTTGGCCACCTCATGCGAAGAGTTGACTCATTGGAAAAGAGTCTGATGCTGGGAGGGATTGGGGGCAGGAGGAGAAAGGGACGACAGAGGATGAGATGGCTGAATGGCATCACTGACTCAATGGACGTGAGTTTGAGTGAACTCTGGGAGTTGGTGATGGACAAGGGGGCCTGGCGTGTTGCAATTCATGGGGTCGCAAAGAGTCAGACATGACTGAGTGACTGAACTGAACTGATACTCAGTAAATCTTTAATCCAAATCTCTCAATGGGTTTGTCTGTGTTCCTTCCTTGTTGTTTGGCCAAAGGCCACCAAAGACTCCCGCACACTCACAGACAAGTTGGCTCAGTTTCCCACTGGCCTCCAAAGTCAAATTACCTGGGGGTTCTCAGTCCCTTGCTGGATCCCCCGGTTGAGAAATCTGTTGCAGGTCCTAGAACTTTCTTAACAGAGAATTTATTTGGCATAATTATTCTGCAGTCTGTGGGTTGTCTGCTCGGTGGCTCCATGGTGGGGCTAATGGTGACCTCCTCCAACAGGGCTTCTGCCACAGGCTTTGTGACCCAGGTCTGCTACGGCCAGAACCCCTGTCCCCATGGCAGGTCACTGCTGACCTGTCCCTCCACAGGAGACACTCAAACACTCAAAGACAAGTCTGGCTCAGTCTCTGTGGGGCCTCTGGGTCCTGGTGTGCACAGACCATCCAAGCATCTCTTCTGGCTATGGGGTTCGATTCTGTCGACTATAAAAAGATGTACGAGTTGAGAGTTGTGAGTTAAGTTTTACTTGGGCCAAAATGAGGGCTACAGCCTGGGAGCAGAATCTCAGATAGCTCTGAGAGAGTGCTCCAAAGTGGCAGTGGGGGAAAGTCAATATACAAGGTTTTGGTGAAGGGGGAATTCAATGCTATGAAGCACTCATTTTACAAAAGGTTTTTGTTAGTCATGGGGATCTGATGTCACCATTTAGGGATTTAGTGTTTCTCTAGATATGAAGAGATTGAGATCATAAAATCTGTTTCTAAAAACACCCAACTATCTAAAGACCTGTCCCACCAAATTCCCTGGAGCACAGAGGGCCTCACTCCACCCTGAACTCCCTCAGGGGGTGTTGAAGATCAACAGCTATAGTAGCATGGGGTTCAATCTCCATAGGGGCAGATGGCAAATGCCACTGTTGTTCAGTCATTGGCAATGCTCTTGGTAAGTGCCAATTTGTAGCTGACAATTCCAAGCATGATTTCAGCACTCCCACCGTCTTGTTGGGGCTTCTCCTTTGCCCTTGGATATGGATTTTTTTTTTTTTTTGGGGGGGGTGGGATCCAACAGTCTCCTGTGGATGGTTGTTCAATATCGAGTTGCAATTTTGGAGTTCTCGCAGGAGAAGATGAGTGCATGTCCTTCTACTCTGCCATCTTGTTTCTTTAATATTCATTAATAGTCCAAAATATTTTTAGTTTCTCAGTAAGATGAAGCCAGTGTTTAGTAATTCTTTCAGTACTTTATTTTATTTGGGAATGACCTAGTTATTTGATAAACTTCCATCACTTAATTTAGCACAACTCAATTATCAAATATATAATTTTCAAATATCTGGAGAGACTAAAATAAATAGGCATTCCTTAAATATAATTATTCTTAATAGAGTTTATCTAAGGCTCTTATCCCCATTCTATTTTCTTTCCTTAAAAGATTTTTGACATTGAGTTAATTTCCTTGCTGACAAATTTGCAACAGATATAATAAGATCTTATTTAGCTTATATTAAACCTAGGCACAATGAAAGTATTATACTGATTATTATATGGATAACTCTAAAACATGTCTATATTAATTAGACTAACAAACTTAAACAGTAATACTAGGTACTAATTTAATATTGACTGTTTCCCAGTTCACTCAAACCTGAAATTCATTTAGCTTAATTCTTCTTGTATTTAGAATTGTTTGATTTGAAATGCTTTTTTCCCTTAGGCCAATTAAATTAGAGCTCATAGGCAAATAATCTCAGCAGTTCTATCAAAGACAAAGAAAGACACATTTTGAGACATACATTCAGTTCAGTTCAGTCGCTCAGTCATGTCTGACTCTGTGACCCCATGGACTGCAGCACCCAGGCCTCCCTGTCCATCACCAACTCCCAGAGTTTACTCAAACTCATGTTCATTGAGTTGGTGATGCCATCCAACCACCTCATCCTCTGTCATCCCCATCTCCTCCTGTCTTCAATCTTTCCCAGCATCAGGGTCTTTTCAAATGAGCCAGTTCTTCACATCAGGTGGCCAAAGTACTGGAATTTCAGCTTCAACATCAGTCTTTCCAATGACCATTTAGGACTGATTTCCTTTAGGATGGACTGGTTGGCTTTCTTTGCACTCCAAGGGACTATCAATAATCTTCTCCAACACCATAGTTCAAAAGAACCAATTCTTCAACACTCAGCTTTCTTTATAGTCCAACTCTCACATCCATACATGACTAATGGAAAAGCCATAGCTTTGACTAGATGGACCTTTGTTGGCAAAGTTATGTCTCTGTTGTTTAATATGCTGTCTAGGTTGGTCATAACTTTTCTTCCAAGGAGTAAGCGTCTTTTTATTTCATGGCTGCAGTTCCCATCTGCAGTGATTTTGCAGCCCCAATAAATAAAGTCTGCCACTGTTTCCACTGTTTCTCCATCTATTTGCCATGAAGTGATGGGACCAGATGCTATGATCTTAATTTTCTGAATGTTGAGCTTTTAGCCAACTTTTTCGCTCTCCTCTTTCACTTTCATCAAGACTCTTTAGTTCTTCTTCACTTTCTGCTATAAGGGTGGTGTCATCTGCATATCTGAAGTTATTGATATTTCTCCCAGCAATCTAGATTCCAGCTTGTGCTTCTTCCAGCCCAGCGTTTCTCATGATGTACTCTGCATATAAGTTAAATAAGCAGGGTGACAATATACTGCCTTGATGTACTCCTTTTCCTATTTGGAACCCATCTGTTGTTCCATGTCCAGTTCTAACTGTTGCTTCCTGACCTGCATTTCTCAAGAGGCAGGTCAGGTGGTCTGGTATTACTATCTCTTTCAGAATTTTCCACAGTTTATTGTGATCCACACAGTTAAAGACTTTGGCATAGTCAATAAAGCAGAAATAGATATTTTTCTGGAACTCTTGCTTTTTCCATGATCCAGCAGATGGTGACAATTTGATCTCTGGTTCTTCTGCCTTTTCTAAAACCAGCTTGAACATCTGGAAGTTTACGGTTCACATATTTTTGAAGCCTGGCTTGGAGAATTTTAAGCATTACTTTACTAGCATGTGAGATGAGTGCAATTGTGTGGTAGTTTGAGCATTCTTTGGCATTGCCCTTCTTTGGGATTGGAATGAAAACTGATTTTTCTAGTCCTCTGGCTACTGCTGAGTTTTCCAAATTTGCTGGAATATTGAGTGCAGCACTTTCAGAGCATCATCTTCTAGGATTTGAAATAGTTCAACTGTAATTCTGTCATCTCCACTAGCTTTATTCAGAGAGACACAACAAGATATCTAGCTTCAATTCCTGTTTGTTTTTTTCCATAAGTTTAGAGATGGTCTAGATAAGTGCTCATGAGAGTTCTGGTCTTAAGGTATAAGGAGTGAAACTCTCACTTTCCTATTGTTGTCCTTTAGTTGCTAAGTTGCATCCGACTCTTTCAAGTTCAAGGCAAGAATACTGGAGTGGGTTGTCATTTCCTTCTCCAGGGGATCTTCCTGACCCAGGGACTGAACTCAAACCTCCAGGTTGGCAGGCAGATTCTTTACCACTGAGTCACCTGAATTAGAACTTATTCTCTCAGAACTTTTTTTTCAAACCTTTCATAATAGTCCAGAATGGACTCATTCAATCCTTTGAATGTTGAATTATTGTTCAGTCTAAGGTTTTGGGGGAAAACTCTAGGTTAAGTTTGAGCAATTTTTGAGGTAAATCCTTGCATTCAGTGTAAGCCTGAGATCCAAGATCCATTAAGGGATGTTTCCACCCTGCTTTCTTTATTCATTTCTTTTCTTCCTTTTCAGAAACTAACAGCTGTATTAATTGACACAGATCTGAAAACCCAGACTAATAGGACCAGATGGTTAACTCGAATTCCTCAGCAAATCTCAATAGGTCCTGACTCGGATTGGGAAATTCCTTAGCCAGGACTAAGTTCTGCCCAGGTCCTGGGTGTGCAGCTCCTGAAGGGAACTATAGTAACTTCTGATTTTTTTTTTTTTTTATTATTATTCTCCTTTGCTGGAGAAAGGGGAGCAGTAGGAAGATGAAGAACTGGAAAAGAAAAAGAGGTAGCATCTGGCCAAATAATTCAAATAGAAGAGGATAACTTAGAGGGAAAGACAGAGTGCTAGCAGCCTTTTTTCTGTTTGTTTTGATACAGTCTCGAGAAGTTTCAGGTGAAAGTGAAAGTCGCTCAGTCGTGTCTGACTCTTTGCAACCCCATGGACTATACAGTCCTTGGAATTCTCCAGGCCAGAATCCTGGAGTGGGTAGCTTTTCCCTTCTCTAGAGAATCTTCCCAACCCAGGGATCGAATCCAGGTCTCCTGAATTGCAGGCAGATTCTTTACCAGCTAAGCCACCAGAGAAGCCCAAGAATACTGGACTGGGTAGCCTATTCCTTCTCCAGCAGATCTTCCTGTCTGAGGAATCAAACCGGGGTCTCCTGCATTGCAGGCAGATTCCTCACCAACTGAGCTATGAGGGAAGCATAGTCTCAAGAGAAGCTTCTAGATATCAATTAAAGCAAGCATTCCATTCAGTCTGTTTGATCTTACAGCCAGCTTGTTTAACTGTGTGCTCAAAATGTATCAATTTTAGAATATCAAAAAAACAGAATTTGGACATTTTAAGCTGAGGTCTCCTTTAGTATAATTTCCCCAATTAAGTAGGTACTTGCAAGCATAAGTTTTATTTATTTATAACCCTGGCTGGGGTATTATTTAGAGATGGGCTTTCTGATGCCCCTTATAAAAGCATCAGATCAGCCTCTTACTGAAACACTCAGCACACGCCACTCAGTTTCCTACAACTGAGAAACCTCAGTATCTTTCAACAAAGCCCCACCCAGTACCTTGCCACTGGGTGAGTGTCACCCAGCATCTTTCAACCATCCCCCACCCCTGCCATCCCAATATCTTTCCACCAGGTGAGTGTGTGTGTTAGTCTCTCAGTTGTGTCTGACTCTTTGCAGCCCCATGGACTGTAGCCTGTCAGGCTTCTCTATCCATGGGATTTCTCAGGCAAGAAATACTGGAGTGGATTGCCATTTCCTTCTCCAGGAGGTCTCCAGGAGACACAGAATTGAACCTGGGTCTCCTGCATTGCAGGCACATTCTTTAGGAAACTTTCAACTGCCGCCCCCCCTCCCCACCCTCCTGCTAGAGTATCTTTCTGCAGGGAGGGGACAGATACATGCTCTACCTCCAAATAAAACTCAAGATCATCAACCAATATGGGAAACCTGAGAACCAGGAGAGACTTAACAAATTCACCAGGACTCTCTGAGGAGATGGATGGACACAGGGCCTCTACTGGTACCAAGACTCCAATTCCTCATAGATTTCAAGTGAAAGAGAAAAGTCCACTCTGAGTCCCTTCTTCTTGGTTGCCATAAAACCGTAATTTTTTTTTTTTTTTTAATGCACAATATGAGAGTTGCAAGTTAAATTGCAAGGTAAGATATCTGGGGCAAAATGAGGACTGCAACCCAGGAGACAACATCTCAGATAACTCTGAAAAACCGATCCAAAGAGGCAAGGGGGAAAGGTCAGTATATATGTGATTTTGGTGACGGGAGAATACATGCAATCAAGTACATATTCTTCAAGAAGATTTTTACTAGTCTTGTGATACGTTTGAGCTTCACAAGTAATACTCATCACCATGAAAGATTTCAGTGCTTTTATAGATATGAGGAGATATAAGAATTGGGTTTATAAAATCAGTTCCTATCTATAGATTCAAGGGATTAGATCTGATAGACAGAGTGCCTGAAGATCTATGGATGGAAGTTTGTGACATTGTATAGGAGGCAGTGATCAAGATCATCCTCAAGAAAAAGAAATGCAAAAAGGCAAAATGGTTGTCTGAGGAGGCCCTACAAATAGCTGAGAAAAGGAGAAAAGCTAAAAGCAAAGGAGAAAAGGAAAGATAAACTCATCTGAATGCAGAGTTCCAAAGAATAGCAAGGAGAGATAATAAAACCCTTCCTCAGTGATCAATGCAAAGAAATAGAGGAAAAAATAGAATAGGAAAGGCTAGAGATATCTTCAAGAAAATTAGATAAGTAAATAAA
This sequence comes from Bubalus kerabau, assembly GCF_029407905.1. NCBI lineage: Eukaryota > Metazoa > Chordata > Mammalia > Artiodactyla > Bovidae > Bubalus > Bubalus kerabau. The sequence goes on along the minus strand of NC_073642.1, from coordinate 6,475,788 downwards.
ATACCAAGGGAACATTTCATGCAAAGATGGACACAATTAAGGACAGAAATGGTATGGACCTAACAGAAGCAGAAGATGTTAAGAAGAGGTGGCAAGAATACCCAAAAAATCATACAAAAAAGATCTTCATGACCCAGATAACCACTATGATGTGGTCACTCGCCTAGAGCCAGACATCCTGGAGTGTGAAGCCAAGTGGGCCTTAGGAAGCATCACTATGAACAAAGCTAGTGGAGGTGATGGAATTCCAGTTAAGCTATTTCAAGTCCTAAAAGATGATACAGTGAAAGTGCTGCACTCAGTATGCCAGCAAATTTGGAAAACTCAGCAGTGGCCACAGGACTGGAAAAGGCCAGGTTTCATTCTAATCCCAAAGAAAGGCAATGTCAAAGAATGCTCACACTACTGCACAATTGCATTCATCTCACACACTAGTAAAGTAATGCTCAAAATTCTCCAAGCCCAGCTTCAATAGTACATGAACAACGAATTTCCAGATGTTCAAGCTGGATTTAGAAAACACATAGGAACCAGAGATCAAATTGCCAACATCCACTGGATCATCAAAAAAACATGAGAGTTCCAGAAAAACATCTACTTCTGCTTCATTGACTACGCCAAAGCCTTTGACTGTGTGGATGACCACAAACTGTGGAAAATTCTTAAAGAGGCGGGAATTCCATACCACCTTACCTGCCTCCTGAGAAATCTGTATGCAGGTTAGGAAGCAACAGTTAGAACTGGACATGGAATAACAGACCGGTTCCAAATAGGAAAAGGAGTACATCAAGGCTGTATATTGTCACCCTGCTTATTTAACTTACAGGCAGAGTGCATCATGCGAAATGTTGGGCTGGATGAAGCACAAGCTGGAATCAAGGTTGCTGGGAGAAACATCAATAACCTCAGATATGCAGATGATACCACCCTTATTGCAGAAAGCAAAGAACTGAAGAGCCTCTTGATGAAAGTGAAAGAGGAAAGTGAAAAAGTTGGCTTAAAGCTCAACATTCAGGAAACTAAAATCATGGCATCTGGTCCCATCACTTCATGGCAAATAGATGGGGAAATAATGGAAACAGTGAGAGACTTGATATTTTGGGGCTCCAAAATCACTGCAAATGTTGACTGTAGCCATGAAATTAAAAGATGCTTGCTCCTTGGAAGAAAAACTATGACAAACCTAGACAGCATATTAAACATTAGAGACATTATTTTGCCTGGTCTGGTCAAAGCTATAGTTTTTCCAGTAGTCATGTATGGATGTGAGAGTTGGACTATAAAGAAAGCTGAGTGCTGAAGAATTGATGCTTTTGAACTATGGTATTGAAGACTCTTGAGAGTCCCTTGGACTGCAAGGAAATCCAAGCAGTCAGTCCTAAAGGAAATGAGACCTTAATATTCATTGGAAGGACTAATGCTGAAGTTGAAACCCCAATACTGATGCAAAGAACTGACTCATTGAAAAAGACCCTGATGCTGGGAAAGGTTGGAGGTCAGAGGAGAAGGGGTAAACAGAGGATGAGATGGTTGGAGGGCATCACCGACTTGATGGACATGAGTTTGAGCAAGCTCTGGGAGTTGGTGATGGACAGGGAAGCCTGGCGTGCTGCAGTCCATGAGGTCGCAAAGAGCAGTACATGACTGAGGGACTGAACTGAAATGAACTGAACTATCTGAAATGGTGTTCTGCCAGTTCCCCCTCCCACCCCCACCCAACGCCCACCACCCCCCGCCCTGAGCAGAGTTCCTCAGAGTTCTCCACCCTGAACTCTTTTCAGGAGGTGCTGAAGAAATCAGCTGCAGCAGCCCATGATTTAATCCTTGTAGAGGTAGATGGCAAGCATCCATAGCAAGTGCCAATTTGTAGCTGACAACACCATATCAGGAATTCAGTTGTTGGTCTCTGCTGCTAGCAAATTGAGCAGTCAGCCTTGGTCCATGTAGGGAAGTCCTCAGGAAACCATAGATACAAACTGGAAGGGAGAAGTTAATATAGCAAGTATAGGGAAAATGGGCATTTGGATTACTTCTTCATGTAATTCACTTGTGCCTCTGGGCCTACTTTGGCCCAATCACATATATTACTTCCATTTGATGATGGAGTGTTGCTGTGCACAGTCATTCAACATTATGGCTTGGTGTGTCACATAACGCCCAATTTATGCTGGGCAGCTCAGGTAATATGGCAACTTTATGGTTCATGGTGAAGCATTCAGTCCCCACTAAGACCCAGTAACAGACCAAGAGCTGTTTCAGAGCAGTCATCTGCAGAGAGTAGAAAGACTCCAAACTTGAGTCTTATTGTAGGTCTAGAACAAAGAGGGTGTGTGTGTGTGTGTTGTGTGTGTGTGTGTGTTGTGTGTGTATGTTGGAGAGTTGTGGGTGGATGGGTAGGTAGGAGGTCCTGAGGAGAGTCAGAAATCTTTCACGGCAACTGCCTCAGGTGAGGTCCTTACAGTTTCCTCTGCCAGTGTAGGAGGGTTACTCCTCTCAGATAGGGGTAACAAGGCAGCTTCACTGGGGGTAGAGAGGCTGTTTCTTATAGGCAAAGAAGACTCATCAGAATTTAGGGGGTCAAAGTTCCCAGGTTCATTAGGTTCCCCCCCACATCCCCATTCCAGCCTTCAGGAAACCATTCCTTCCCAATGGAGTAAACAGTAGATACCCTGCAAATTTGGAAATTCAATTTGCATTATTAGACAGTCACTCACTGGATGAGATTCTACCTTTGATTTTCAGCCATCTCAGCCCTGGGGCTACTGCAGATAAAGGGTCTCTTTCAGGGCAGACAGAGAAGCTTTCAGGTATTTATTCAGTACTTGAGCTGGGAATTTGATTCTTGAGCTCATACTTTTCTTTCCCTATTTTACCCAGCATTGATAGGAGCAACCAGCCAATTCATATACTTACTAGTCTGACAAAAATGTTTGAAAGTATCATATACATGGTACTCAGATTCTTGCTTCTTTGTAAGTGTTTGGTTAGGAATATACAATGGTGATATTTTATGTATCTCAATTGGCCAGATTATGCCATAGGCATCGCTGCTCTCTTTGCAAATATAGTCTTTAGTGTCCAGATTAGAGATCCAAATCCAGAAACCACAGAACCAATTTAGAAAATTTATTCCTAAGGTTTTTTCCCTCTAGAATCACTCTCATTACCAAAATCTCTTTTAGTCAGAGTTCTCTGGAAAAACAGAACCCACAGGAGATATAATATGTACATTACACTTAATTCTAGAACAATACAAGTTTGAACTGCATGGGTCCATGTATATGCAAATTTTAAAAATTAATTACATTCTATAGTGTTGTACATTACATGATTCAATTGATTGAATTCATGAATGTGGAACAGCAAATATGAAGGGATAACTATAAAATTACATGCCTCCCTAACTTCACATTGTTCAAGGGTCAAATGTATATTATATATAAATTATAATTATATAATTATTAATAGAATTTATACATGTTATATTTCTTAGAATGAATAGCCAATTTATTAGAATAATTCTTTTTATATGTCTTATTACCTATAGTTATATGTAGATATGTAAAAATGATTTATTTGGAAAGACTGGTCTCCTTGGCCAATACATTTTGTGTGTATATATATGTGTGTGTGTGTCTGTGTGTGTGTGTGAAAAAAGTCAAAGTGTTAGTTGCTCAATCGTGTCCAACTCTTTGCAACCCCATGGACTGTAGCCCACCAGGCTTCTCTGTCCATGGAATTTTCTATGCAAGAATACTGGAGTGAGTAGCTATTGCCTTCTCCAGGGGATCTTCCTAACCCAAGGTTCAAACTCAGGTCTCCTGTATTGCAGGTAGATTCTTTATCATCTGAGCCACCGGGGAAGCCCCATAATATATATATGATTATAAATATAACTATAGAAATTTTATATAGTAGAAGTAAACTTCTATATATAAATATAAAATATAAATATGTATACAAAGAGATTTATTTTAAGAAATTGGCTCACACAGTTATGGGGTCTGGGATGCCCAAAATTTGAAATGTGGATCTGCAAGCTTGTGACCCAGAAGAGCCAGTGGCACAGATAAAGCCCAAAGGCAGGCAAATGGAGAATTTTCTCTTACTTAGGGTGGCTGGTCTTTTTGTTCTATTCATTCCTTTAACTTATTGGAGAGGGCCATCCACATTATAAAGGGCAATCTGCTTTACCCAAAGTTCACTGATTTAAATGTTAATCTCATCCCTAAAACCCTCAAGTTGATGGTGTAAAACTAGTCATTATAAGAATTAACAAGAAAAATCACATGATTATATCAATACACATAGAAAAAAGGATCAAAGCATAATAGACAAACTGAGAACAGGAATGTACTTCTTCAATCTGATAAAGTGAAAGTGAAAGTCACTCAGTCACGTCCGACTCTTTGTGACCCCCATGGGCTATACAGTCCATGGAATTCTCTAGGCCAGAATACTGGCATGGGTAGCCTTTCCCTTCTCCAGGTGATCTTCCCAACCCAGAGATCGAACCTAGGTCTCCTGCATTGCAGGCAGTTTCTTTACCAGCTGAGCCACAAGGGAATCTGATAAAGAGTATATAACATACTAACTAACTAACATAATTTTTAGTAGTAAAAGATGGGAACTAGACAAGGATATCTACTTTTACTGCTGTTATTCAATACATGCAGGAACTCTTGCAAATGTAAAAAGTCAAGGAAAAAAAAGGACATTCAGATTTGAAAGGAGACAAAACTGTCTTTATTCAGATATTATTATTTTACACAGAAAATTCCAGTCTCATTTTTAAAAACATCTTGGAATTAATAATTGAGTTTATCAAGCTTATAGCACCCAAGAACAATATACAAAATCAATTGTGTTTCTGTATAATCATAATAGACAATTGAAAACTGATTTTTTAAAATAGTAACATTTACAATAACATTGATGAAATTCTTACATATAAATATAACAAACTGTATGAGGATATGTTTGCTGAAAAATACAAAATGCCAGTGAAAAAGATCAAAGACCTAAACAAATAGAATGACATACAGTGTTCACAGATTGAAAGGCTCACTTAAAATGTCAATCTCCCTAAATTGATTTATAGATTCAGTCTTAACAAGACTCTTTCTATATATAGACAAATTGAATCTAAAGTATGTATGCTAAAAATTAAAGAACTAGAATAGCCAAAACAGTTTTGGAAAAAAAAAAAGAGCAAAGTTAGAGGACTCATGTTACTAGATTTTAAAATAAATGATAAAACTAATAGTGTGTAAAAGTATCAGTTCAGTTGCTCAGTCCTGTCCGACTCTTTGTGACCCCATGGACTGCAGCACGCCAGGCTTCCCTGTCCATCACCAACTCTTGGAACTTGCTCAAACTCATGTCCATCATCCAACCACTTCATCCTCTGTCATCCCCTTCTCCTTTTGCCTTCAATCTTTCTCAGCATCAGGGTCTTTTCAAATGAGTCTGTTCTTTGTATCAGGTGGCCAAAGCATTGGAGCTTCAGCTTCAGCATCAGTCCTTCCAATGAATATTCAGGACAAATTTCCTTTAGGATTGGCTGGTTGGATCTCCTTGCAGTCCAAGGGACTCTCAAGAGTCTTCTTCAACAGCACAGTTCAAAAAAAAGGGTAAAAGTATGGAGATACCCCTCAATGAAACACAAAGAAAATCCAGAAATAAGCCAAACAAATATGGCCAACTGAATTTTGACAAAGTTTCAGAGGCAGCTCAGTCAAGAAAGAACAGGCTTTTCAGTAAATAGTTCTGAACAACGAACACCATATGCAAAAAAAAAAAAAAGAACCTCAATCTATATACACCTCACACCATATTAAAAATTAACTTAAATAGACTTAAATACGTAGACCTAAATGTAAAACATAAAACTGTGAAACTCTTAGGCGAAAAATCTTCATGACCTATATTAGTCAAAGAGTTCTTAGACACGACACCAAAAAGAAGTGTTTTTCCATTAAAAAATCGATAAATTGACAGGTTCAATGCACGAGACAGGGTTCTCAGGGCTCGTGCACTGGGACGAGCCTGAGGGATGGGATGGGGAGGGAGGTGGAAGGGGCGTTCATGATGGGGAACACATGTACACCCATGGCTGAGTCATATCAATGTATGGCAAAAACCACTACAATATTGTAAAATAATTAGCCTCCAACTAAAATAAATAAATTAAAAAAATAATAATAAAATAAAAAATAAAAACCCTTGCCCTGTAAAGGATATTGTTAAAAGAATAAAAGAACAAGCCACAGACTGGGAGAAAATATTTGCAAATCACATATCATAGACCTTGTATCTAGAATCTAAAAAGAAGTCTCAACAATGAGAAAAATAATAATAATAAAATGAGCAAAACACTTTACCAAAGGAGATAGACCGCAAATAAACACATGAACAGATGCTCAGTATCATTAACTATTAGGGAGATGCCACAACACATCTATTAGAATGGCAAAAAGATAAATAAATGAAAGACCAAAAGCATGAACAATAATGCCAGGTGTTGACAAGAGTAGAAAGCAACTTTTAACATATATTGTTAGTGGGAATGCAGATGGTACAGTCACTCTGTAAAATAGTCAGGCAGTTTGTTATAAAAAAAACTATAGATGCGCAGAACAACTTGGATGAATCTCTCGGGCATCATGGTTAGTGAAAGCAGTCATTCTCAAAAAGTCCCTACCCCGTGATTCTGTTTATATGACATTTTGGAAAAAGCAAAACTGCGGTGATGGAGAACAGATCAGGGTTGCCATGAAGTAAAAGCGGAATAAGGATTTGACTGCAAAGGGGCCGCGTAAGAGGTTTCTTAGGGGTGTGGAAATTGCTCTGTGTTCTGTCTGTGACTGTGGTTGTAAGAATCTCTGCATTTATAAAAACTCAGAATTGTTCACAAAGAAAAGTTAATTTTATTATATATAAAGGATTAGATATACATATATATGTTTAAAGTTTTACATATCAGGTTTATATGTGTATGTATATATATCTGAAAGTCATTATGTAATATGAAGTAGTTACCAATGAGCTAGAAATTTTTAAAGTTAGGAACAAAGAAAAAAATCGTTTTAGAATGCTTAATTATACGTCATTTATCGATGAATAGAGTCTGTACGTTTTACAGAATTGTTGTGGGAATTGGATTCCTAAAATTATAGCTGTCCCATTTCTTGGGTATAATTAGATGTGGAATAGTGTTCTACATTGTTTAAAAGAGGGGGTGGGGGAGAAATGTCAAAGCTTTTCTGTCTGGCTGAAATGATAGGCCAAACAGCACAGAAATGTCTTTGGTTTTGGAAATTGACATTTGGGCGCAGATTGTCCAATTATCTGGGCCATCAGCCTCAAGTCTGAGCTGTCCACACTGATGCTTTCTAGGCCCAAGGCCAAGGCCTCTAGGCCAGGAAACGCTTCACTGACATCAGGAGACCAAAACTGGAGAGGAAGAGAGGGAGGGGTCCTCCCAGGATCCATGGCTGCTTTGAAAGAGATATTTGACTCTTAAGGTTCGGGATTTGGCTTCACTAGTAGCTCAGCTGGTAAAGAATCTGCCTGCAATGCAGGAGACCCCTGTTCGATTCCTGGGCTGGGAAGATTCCCTGGAAAAGGGATAGGCTACCCACTCCAGTATTCTTGGGCTTCCCTTGTGGCTCAGCTGGTAAAGAATCCACCTGCAATGTGGGAGACCAGGGTTCGATCCTGGGGTTGGGAAGATGTCCTGGAGAAGAGAAAGGCTACCCATCCCAGTATTCTGGCCTGGAGAATTCCACGGACTGTATAGTCTGATGGGTCGCAAAGAGTCGGACACCACTGAGACACTTTCACTTTCTTTCACTAAGGTTCAGGATAAGTTTTACCTTTTCAATTTAGTTCATGATGATTCAGTATGTGGGAGTTTAGTCAAAAATTTCAGTGTGTACTTGAAGTGGAGACCAGGACTGTGGAACTGGAAGGCTTCTGAGTTGTTCTCTTTCCAACAGTACATCTCCTTCCCAACAGAACCCAGTGTGAAATCCCTCCCGAACTGTGGAGTCCTCAGGTGAGAGGCCCCTTCAATACCAGCACCTCAGAGGCAAACCCAGTTGTGATTAGAGATGGTGCTCAATTTGGGACTTCAGTTTTTCAAAGAGGCTCCCATCTTCTTTACGATTGAATACAAATCTTACCTTCATAAAGTCTTCACTACCTAGAGGGAGATGACTTGCCAGGGTTTGGCTTTGTCACAACTTACTGGGTGATTTACAACTTGAACTCTGTGCCAACTTCTTACAGCAGCCCACGTGGACTGATATAAAGGGTTCTGGAAACCACCTACTCTCCTAAATATCTCATCCATTGGCCTCCAAGGGTACCCCAAATGCCTAAAATATTTACTCTTTGAACCAAGTTATTAAAATGAAAATGTTAACCAGGATGGAGTAATCCATTGAGTCATCACCACCCAAGTGGTTGACTACTCCACCAAGGAGAAGAGCCCTGATGAGATGGGACTGCTTTCAGGGAAGAGAGCATTTGGACTCTAGGACTTGGAGGTGGTCCTATGTTTGAGGGAGCTGCGTAAATGTACTGAAGGCCTGAGAGATGGGGAGCAGCAAGGGCACATCCACACATCATCATGCTCATTACTCCTTTCACAAATATGGTCCTTCTTTCCCAGAGCACCTGTCGGGTACCTGATGGTGCCTTTCCTAGGGTTGCTCACCCAGAACGAGTTAAGAGAACTGGTACGGTTTCCATCTCCTGGCAGCTGACACATCAGCACAGACTACCCTGTGCCAAATCGAAATATTAGAAACAGACATCAATTAATAAACTAGGGGTTTATGTTTTTACATTAATGAAAAGCAAATGGGCCAGCGTGTTTGGCAGAGGAATGTGAGAGGAAGGAATTGCGGTGGTAAATCAACACCCCTTATCTAAATATTGGGGCAATTTCTTAGTGATAAGTATCCCAGAAATGTTTTAAAACCTGGGATGCAGAGTGCTCTGGTGAGCAGACAGGGAACAGGCATTCCAGTGCAGACATGGCTTTGGGAAAAGAGTGGAACAGGGACAAAATGTGAAAAGATAAAGTGCTTGAATATTTAAGTGCCAGGTGGCAAGATGAAGGCATGGATGACAAAAGCCAAAAAGGATGCAGGCAGTGTGGAACAGGCTCCTACTATGTCCCCTGGAAGCCCCTTGATTTGGGGGCAGCCATCTCAGCTCTCCAGCTCCTCAAAAACGATGGTCCTTGGAAGGACCCTCCTGGAAGATACTACTCTTATTAGGCCTGGGATTCTAGACATCCTGGACTAAGAAGTGGACAAGCTTAGCAACCAAGTGTGGGGAAATTCTGCTGGTTCATGCCCAGAAACAGTCAGAATTCATTAACACCTAGTTAGCCCATCAACAGCATCTCTTCCCCAACTCCCTAACCCAATCCTTTGAGAGCATGGACTGGCCTCTTTTGCTCCCTCAGGAACCTAACTTCTCTTTCTTTTCCAACTTATCTTTAGGGGCCATTAAAAAAAACAACAACAATCTATTATGCAAATCTCCAAATACCTTCAAAAGTCGAGAGACCAGGTGAATGCACCTATATGGCGCTTCAGGAAGTCACAGACAAGCTTGTTACATCGACATGCTGACTCTCCTGCTAACCCAGCTACTAGATTATTTCAAAGCAAATCCAAGACGTCATACCACTTTGTTTATAAATAACAAAGTATGCATATCCAAAAGGTTAAAGACTCATTTTGAAAAAATAATAATAAGCTCAATATCATGACCACATCTATATTTTTAGCAAAAAGACTAAGAGCCATCATATATATGGGAAATCTCCTCACTGCACACTCTGGAGTGGGGGATGCAAGAGCTACGGGTAAGGGCTCAAGCTATGAGTTCCAGGATGGGGCCTTCCTAGAAATCTGACAACCTTGCCAGAATTCACTATTATAAACTTCAAGTTCCCTTGCTGGATCACTCTCCTTGCCTTCCACCTCTGCTTTACTTGGTCCTACTCTTGTTGCCCTCCAGCTCTACTTTAAGTCTAAAATAGAACAACAACAAAAAAACCTGCCTATGGGTGATGAATGCTCCCAGTCTCTATTTATTAGTCGTCAGGTCCTAGATCAAGACTTGGGGCAGTTTCTTTACCCATGAAATGAGATACAACATGACACGGTAGGGCCGTGGTGATCACTGAGGACAGTATTGGTCAAGCACCTGCTTCCCAGTGGGCGCTCAGAACTGTCCCTCTGACTTTGATTCTGGACTAGATGACATGCTGATTTGTTGACTGAGCATCAGATGTCAGCTTGTTACATGCCCACCCAGGCAGTGGCCATCTCTGTGCCTATTGTTTACTCTCAACTTACCTGTACAATTACAACTGAATTAAGTTTCGTATAGATAGCATATTGATTGGGTCATGAGTGTTAATCCATTCTGTCAATCTCTGCTGTTATTTAGATCACTTGCATTTAATGTGGTTGCTGAAGTATGAGGACTTAAATCTCCCATTTTACTGTTTTCTGTTTCTCATTCCACTGTTTCCTTTTTCTTGCTTTCTTGTGAGTTTCTTAAACCTTTTCTGGGGACTTTCTTGGTTCCAGTGGCTGTGACTCTGTGCTCCCAATGCAGGGGGCCAAGCCTTGATCCCTGGTCAGGGAACTAGATTCCACATACTACAACTAAGTGTACACACGCTCAACTAAACATTCCACAAGCCACAACTAAAGATCCCATGTGCCACAGCTAAGACCCTGTATATCCATATAAATAAAGATTTTTAAAATGTTTTAGAGTTCCATTTTTACTTATCTGAAGTATTTTAAGTACATCTCTTTGTGTAGTTTCCTTAGTGAAAACTTAAGGCATTAAAATATGCATTCATAATTTACCAGTCTACTGGTATCACTATTTTAACACTTTGAGTGAAAGTAGGAATCTTACCATTTGGGTCCCTTTACCATCCTCCCCACACTTTATCACATAATTGCCTTAAATATGTCCTTGACATATATTAAGCACCTCACTAATTGCTGTTTTAATTTTTGTTTCAACCATCAAACTTCAATTTTAAAACTCAAGAGGAGAAGGAGAGTGTATTTTATTTTACTCCATATTACCCATTTCATCATTTCTTCCTTTCTGGTGTTCCAAGTTTCCTTCTCTTACCATTTTTTCTTTCTGCTTGAAGAAATTTCTTTAGTCATTCTCCTAGGATTGGTCTGTTAGTAACAAATTCTCCTTATTTTCCTTTATCCTAGAATGCCTTTACTACCTCTTCATGCCTGAAAGATATTTTTGCTGGATTTGGAATTCTGGGTTGACAATTCTTTTCTTTCAACACTTGAAAAATATGCCACTTCTTTCTAGACTTGTGATTTCTGGTGAGAGATCAACTGTCATTCAAGCTTTTTTCTATGTCCTTAGTTTTCAAAAGTTTGATTATGATGTGTCTGAGCATGGATTTCTTTAATTTATCCTGTTTGGGATTTTCTCAGCCTCTTAAATACAGGTTTATGCCTCTTTTCAAATTTGGAGAAATTTCAGGCATTGTATCTTCAAACATTTTCCAGCCCCATTCTTCTTTTTCTCTTGGGATTCTGATGAAATGAATGTTAGACTTTTTATTGCTGTTCTACAGATTCTTGAGGATATCTTCATTTTATTCATCCTATTTTTTGTCTTTTGTTCAAATTGGATAATTTCTACTCATCTGTCTTCAAGTTTACAGATTCTTTCCTCTTCTTTGCTATCAAGTACATTAAGAATTTTTAAATTTTGTTTATTGTATTTTTCAGTTCTACAATTTCCACTTGGATCTTTTTCTATTTTCTATTTTCTTGCTAGGACTTTTCAATTTTTAATTTGTTTCAAAAGTGCTTCCAATTACTTATTAGAGCATTTTTTATGACGTCTGCTTTAAAATTCTTGTCAGAAAATTCCAACATCTGAATCATCTCAGTTGATTATTTTTCAAGTTGTGATTCTGGTTCTTGGTATAATGAATGATTTTTTTAAATTATGCATGAAATTATGTATATGTATGACATTATGTATATATATGATATTATAATTATTTATGACATTTGGGAATTATGTATGAGACTCTGAGTCCTATTAAATTCTTTCATTTTAGCAGGCAGTCATTTATTTAGACTTAGCATGCAAGTCAACTCTGCTTCTTTTGTGGGTTCAGTTCAGTCACTCAGTCATGTCCAACTCTTTATGACCCCATGGACTGTAGTACACCAGGCTTCCCTGTCCATCACCAACTCCCGGAGCTTACTCAAACTCATGTCCATCAAGTAGGGGATGCCATCCAACCATCTCACCCTCTGTCATCTCCTTCTCCTCCTGCCTTCAATCTTTCCCAGCATCAGGGTTTTTTCAAATGAGTCAGCTCTTTGCATCAGGTGGTCAAAGTATTGGAGTTTCAGCTTCAACATCAGTCCTTCCAATGAATATTCAGAACTGACTTCCTTTAGGATGGACTGGTTGCATCTCCTTGCAGTCCAAGGGACTCTCAACAGTCTTCTCCAATACCACAGTTCAAAAGCATCAATTCTTTGGGGCCCAGCTTTCTTTATAGTCCAACTCTTCACATCTATACATGGCTACTGGAAAAACCATCATTTTGACTGTATGGACATTTGTTGGCAAAGTAATGTCTCTGCTTTTTAATAGGCTGTCTAGATTGGTCATAGCTTTTCTTCCAAGGAGCAAGCATCTTTTAATTTCATGGCTGCAGTTACCATCTGCAGTGAGTTTGAAGCCCCCCAAAATAAAGTCTCTCACTGTTTCCATTATTTCCCCATCTATTTGCCATGAAGTGACGGGACTGTATGCCATGATCTAGTTTTCTGAATGTTGAGTTTTACACCAATTTTTTCACTTTCATCAAGAGGCTCTTTAGTTCTTCGGTTTCTGCCATGAGGGTGTCATCTACACATCCCAGCAATCTTGATTTCAGCTTGTGCTTCATCCAGCCCAGCATTTCGCATGATGCACTCTGCATATAAGTTAAATAAGGAGGGTGACAGTAAACAGCCTTGACGTACTCCTTTCCCAATTTGGAACCAGTCTGTTGTTCCATGTCCGGTTCTAACTGTTGCTTCTTGACTTACATACAGATTTCTTAGGAGGCAGTTACCTCTTCGTGGGTTACCTCTAGGCTAATCTGAAACTCAGGGTGGTATTCTCTACCGTAGATCTCAAACTTTTTTGTCATGTTAATTCTGGTCAGTTTCATGTGTGGGAACTCATTGTTTTGTTATTCCTCAAACGCTGAGATTCCTGGCCTGTCTGTCTTAGTCTTTCCACTATTCAGAGGCTTCTTATGTTTGTTCTTTTACAGCAAAGACTTTTAGTTGTTCTTAAGAGAAGAATATGAAGAAATAAGCCTCATCCATATTGCTTGGCTGGCTTACCACATTCAGAGGATTTTCTGGGACCAGGTGAAGCTGGCACCATTCTTGGACTTTGCCGGGGTCAGAGAGCTGCTTTCTGATTTGAGATGGCTCCTGCTGAAGATTTAAGGTCCCTGAGAGTATTGGAGCCATCATGGAACACTTTCTGGATTCTACAAACATGGCTGAAAATTACTGCTGCCAGGGGCATCCTGGCTTATCTGTGTGCATGGTGCCTGCCCCTCACTGTACTAGGGAATCACAGTATCCTCACACAGGACTTCTGGCCCCCTAACGCCACAGCTGTGCCGCAAACAGTCCCAGTATCCTACTTCCGATTCCTGGAGACTGCAAAAGCCAGCAATGGGGAAAAGAAACCAGTTCCAGAACTGTCAACCCTGTGAGTACTTGTTGAGTTAAACTCCCCAGATTGTTAAAAGGTGAGGTGCATAAGGCGTTTCTTTATCTCTACCTTTGTTTCAGAGCAGAAAAATCACACCCAGTAGTGAAGTATTTGCTTTAAAAAGAAAAGGTCTTATGAGACTCCAATAATAATGTTTTCTCACAAAGGAAACCATTGCTATACAGCAGTACTATCATTATAGGTAATCTTTTATCACCTCACCTTCTTCAAGTTGGTGAATCTAAAAGTTATTTCCCCAAACGGCCCATGTCAGATACCAAAAAAGCTGCAGAATTTAAATCCTGTAATTCATAGATCTTGATACAATTACCTCCAGGTTGACCTATCAGAAAACCGCAAGTTTCCACTGAGGAAATGTCTGTCATGTCCCATCGACACCCTGCCTTAATGATGTCACTCCAGGAGTGGGCTTTCTGGGCTCACTTCCTCAACAGCACATCTCTTTGGTCTCTAGCCCTTATGGAAATGCCTTTTCTTTTACTCTGTACGATCCCCAGGAATTCCCCAAAGTAACTATTCCTTCAGGGAACCTCTGCTTGTGGCTTAGATTATATGGAACTGCATAGGATCCCAATCCTTTGCACCCTCTTTTAAAGGAAGTTAGGTTATTATAAGTAGATGGTAATAGAAAATGTGTCCTTTAGTGCAGAATAAAATCAAGATCAGAAGACTTTTTAAAGTTATCATTAAAATCTAACCACCTCCTCAGGCTCTGCTTCATCCCTGGAATTTTCCTCTTGCATCTGAGAGTGAAGAGAAGGGGACTTTCAAAGGAAAAGCTCCTCCTTTTGGTGGAAATGTTCCTATTGCTTCTTGGTTCTATTCATTAACTTGTCCACATACTTGCTCCTCTTTTGTTAAAGAGGAAATTCAATAGAGGTGAAGAAAATGTATAGACAGCAAATCAAGTCAAATCACTGATGGCTGAGCATCCACCACCTTCACCTCTCATTCTGGGTGCATCCGTAGCTCCCAAACTTTTATCTGTGGGCAAAACTTCTCATAAGTAGCCTTGATTTCTTTATGTAACTCATGGAAAACTGCAGAGTTTCCATCAACAGAAAAGGGAATTCCAGCCCCAGACTGGTAATAGGGGTAATTTGCCTTTATAATGACATAGAGCATGTAATCAGATGGTCATGGGTAAACCTGGGAAGCCAGACCCTAGGAATTGTCCTGCTTTCTGACTGTGGTCTTTTGGGGATGGTCTCCTGGGGCCTTTGAGCCAAGACAAGGAGCCTCCTAACTGCCTGTGACCCAGGTCAGGGAGGGTCCTGCCCAGGACCACAGCAGAGGGAGTGAGTGCATGAGGTGGCTGGCAGGGCAGTACCCTCAAAAGCAGGCAGCAGGCTGCGGGAATTCCTGGCCACTTGTGTGTGGCTACTAGAGCAGTTGGACTTTGGGATGAGTTGGACAATGCCAAGCGTGAGGAGTTGAGGGAGCCAAGACAGTCTGTTCAGCTAGTGAGGGGCACCCATGTGCTGGTCTAAAGTGACCACTTAATAAGAGGCCCTTTCCAAAGCCATGCAAGCTCATGATTCAGCAGGAATTAGTAAGGAGCTTTGACAGTCACATGTCAACAGTGTAACAAAAATCAGAGATCCACATCATGGCTCAAAGCCACGCTAAACTCCTCAGAACAAGGAAATTTGCCACCTGAAGTATATAGGGCACCACCTGCCTCTGGAGCCCAGGAAACGAAGGGTGAGAGGCATGAGCATGCATCGGGGACACAGAGGAAGTAGAGCCCAGTGGTTCCCAGAAGCCCTCCCAGAAGTGCACACTGTGCCTCCCCCTTTTCCTTGTCGGGAAAGGTCAGTTCAGCCATTGGGAACAAGGACAAGCAATGCCTTGCCCTTGATTGAAGGGAGGAGCAGGAGCCCCAACGTTCCCCTGAGTGCCTGTGCCCTGACTGCATGCACTCCTGAGGACAGGTGCTCAGCTGTCCACCCCAATGCTGGACCACTAAGCCAGATGACTTCCCAAGTGCTCGGAAGAGGCCGTGGCCTTACCAGCTGTCTCAGCATATGCCTGACCTGTGTGGCACAGTCCCCCTCTCCTGTCTTGTGTCTGTGCTTGCATGGTCTGTGCTCATCTGTCCTCACCTCCTGGCTCTGTCCACTGTTGACCACCATGGGATCCTCATCTCCCTCTGGCATGGGGCCATCTGGGCAGTCCACAGCCTATGGGTCCCCTGGTTGGCTTGAGGAGTGGCAATAGGGACAAGGCACAGCCCTAAGTGTTTGGAATGTCACCAGAGGAGTGGGAAGGGGAGTGGGAAATGTGGTAGCTTCTCCTTGGAGAAACAAACACCCTCAACAAAAGCCCAGAGGCCTCAAGTCCCAGATTGATACAGACACAGCTCCATCCACAGGGAGCTGGTCTGCAGCCAAGGATGCTTCAGAAAATTACATGAAGTAGGGATGATGTGTGCACATTATGAGCACCCCCAAAGGACTGGAAAAGTACAGTCCAAATGCTGCCAACATGGGGTAGAGGGAGAAACCTGGAATGCCCTTGGAAATGGGGGTCAGGAAGGAGTTAGGCCATCAGTTGGGCCAGCCCAGTGGCACTCGTGGGGGGGTCCCAGAGGGTTGGTTCAATGGGAGGAGAGGAGTGGAGAGTAAGAGAGAAAGGGACAGGGAGCTGCCAATTTTCAGGACTCTACTAGCCTTACCAGGCACAGAGGCAAACGCCTTCAAATGCCTTTCCCTCCCTGGCTTCTTCCCCAGGGAGCACAGAAAACTGGTACAAGTTTCTCAGGAACTTTTAATACTTCTGGGATATTCCCTAAGAATGATGTTCAGTGATGCTTATTAATCCCTAATCATCAGTAAATGAAGAGCTCATAGGCCCAGATTGGATTTTCTGAAAGTAGAGGATTTTTTCCCACAATTTTTGGAAATCCACAAGAATTCCTTTATCTTATCTCAAAGCATATTGGTTTGAATGGATCTTTTCATTACAGATATCAAATCAAGCAGTTGGCTTCTGACAATATTTCCTCCACTGTCAGCCCACTCCTTTTTCCTCTGCAGCTTCACCCTACCCTCGTTTTTGAGGATTTCCCTGGGTAAAGTCATCCCAAGATTACTCATAAAGCGTCATTCTAGAATTTTACAGTAAGAAGTCTCTAAACTATCATTAAGTTGCATGCCTTCATTTTAAAGGAAGAAATTAGGCCACAGGTCATGAATACAGGGCAAATAAATAATGCCTTGTCTCAGCTAAACCACATTTTAGAAACCAGCACACAAGTCATATGTAACGTCAGACATCCGCATTGTCTTTAAAGATGTTATCACACCGATGACAAATTATAGTGAGTGAAGCGTGGCGTAGCATTTGAGATGAGGGCAGGAAAGAACATGAACAAACTGTGGATGACTGCTGTTTGATGATGGAATTTGCAAGATGAAAATATCAAAGCTCAAGACTTGAAAAGCATAATATTCCACGTGAAAGACTTTAAGTAGCAGAAGAATGTTCATGACTACAAAAAAGAGGGTAGAAATAGTACAGTGCAGTAGATTGCCAATGTTTGTTAAAAATTGATCAGAAATACAACAGTGAGGGTTTCTAACTAATTATGAGAATGAGCCTTATCTCAACCAAATGAGATAAGTGATAAAAACCCGAGACAAGTGACATTTCATTCAACATGTGCACAGACGATCTAACAGAAAAATTCCATCTCCTTTTTATTTCAGGAAGCTATGGGAGGATGTGTTTCATAAAAAAAGAGAGAGTAAAAGCAAAAATAGGGCAATGTGTACTCCAGGAAATGAGATCCAATGAAGGGGAAGGTAAAGGGTATTTGTGGAATGATGATGAAGGGAACTCTGATGCCAAGGGCTATGCAGTAGCCGTGAGAAGTGTCTGTGAAAACTGAAGGGAGATGGGGACTCTGGTGTGGGGCTCCATCATGCAGTGGTCCTAGGAAGCTGGCTGGCATCCGCGTGTGAGAGCCCACTGCTAAATATTCAGGAAATTTACAAGCCATTGTTTTAAGTTATATAAACTGATATTTAACTAAATTATATTTTAAAACAAAGATAATAAATGATAGAACTTCATCTCTTTCTAAATTACTTTACTACTTTTTCCTAATCTTTATGTTCCTGGGCTTACAGAGGGCTTAAGTATCTGGACGGTAGAAGTACACCATATGTGCCATTGTGCATCTCTCCCCAGCTCTTTGTTCAGCGATGTCACATTAGTAGCTTGAAATTGGCCAGGGTGGAAGTATTTATACTATGGAAATCGGCAAAAACTACAAATCAGGCTCTGATTTGTTATTTTGATGGTCAAAGATCATGGCATCTGGTCCCATCACTTCATGGCAAATAGATGGGGAAACAGTGGAAACAGTGTCAGACTTTATTTTTTGGGCTCCAAAATCACTGCAGATGGTGACTGCAGCCATGAAATTAAAAGACGCTTACTCCTTGGAAGGAAAGTTATGACCAACCTAGATAGTATATTGAAAAGCAGAGACATTACTTTGCCAACAAAGGTCTGTCTAGTCAAGGCTATGGTTTTTCCAGTAGTCATGTATGGATGTGAAAGTTGGACTGTGAAGAAATCTGAGCACCAAAGAATTGATACTTTTGAACTGTGGTGTTGGAGAAGACTCTTGAGAGTCCCTTGGACTGAAAGGAGATCCAACCAGTCCATTCTGAAGGAGATCAGCCCTAGGATTTCTTTGGAAGGAATAATGCTAAAGCTGAAACTCCAGTACTTTGGCCACCTCATGTGAAGAGTTGACTCAATGCAAAAGACCCTGATGCTGGGAGGGATTGGGGGCAAGAGGAGAAGGGGACAACAGAGGATGAGATGGCTGGATGGCATCACTGACTCGATGGACGTGAGTCTGAGTGAACTCCAGGAATTGGTGATGGACAGGGAGGCCTGGTGTGCTGCGATTCATGGGGTCGCAAAGAGTCGGACACCACTGAGCGACTGAAGTGAACTGAACTGATACTTAAGAAAATAATGAAGAAATGATTGTCCGTGCGTGTGTGCTAAGTCATTTCAGCTATATTCCAGGCAAGAATACTGGAGTGGTTGGCACGCCCTCCTCCAGGGGATCGTCCCAACCCGGGGATTGAACCCATGTCTCCTGCATTGGCAGGTGGGTTCTTTACCACTAGCGCCACCTAGGAAGCCCAAAGAAATAGTTAAGAATGTAGATTAAACTTTAAAGTGTGCTCTGTTTGAAGCCATTATATTGTAAATAGCAGGAACAAGATGAGGAAGTATTCATTCTTCCAGCCTTTGAAAGTTAATATTTGACCAAAGAGGTTGCTCAAATCATATAGGAACAATACAAATGAGGTTCCCAAAAAATTCTGTATTTTTTCACTTTTGTCTTACTTAGTAACATAAATGGAAATATAACTAACAATCACCTAAGAACTATACTCATTTGTTATGGATACAAGAGTTTGGCAAAAAGTAGGGAAAGCGTTCCATGAAAACAGAATGGCTATGTGGAAACTGCAATGAAGAGTACTGTATATTTTATTGTTAATTGTAAATCGTGTGCTATGATTTTTATGTTGGCTCAGATGCACCTTGGCCCAGGCTAAGAAAACGACCTTACAGAGCCACCCTGAGAAGGAACCTGGGGCAGAACAGATCAGTCCACTGGCCCACATTCTTTGCAAATAGTGTCACATGTGTTCGAGTGCACATAGCCTGCTGCGT
Source organism: Bubalus kerabau (assembly GCF_029407905.1). NCBI lineage: Eukaryota > Metazoa > Chordata > Mammalia > Artiodactyla > Bovidae > Bubalus > Bubalus kerabau. Next base: position 6,456,234 of record NC_073642.1, on the reverse strand, counting down.
GTACATAGATCTTCAGCGTGCACATAGACTGTTAGCATGCACATAGCCTGTGCTTATGTTTATAAAATTTTCATAGCAAGGCAGGCATCAGTCTTATTACCCTCCTCTTCCATTTACAGACATGGGAATTAAGATTCCAGGGGTCTATGTGCTGTACAAAGTCACACAGTGCCAGCTTGCCTCAGCTTGCAACTCTGCTCTATGCCCTGCAGAGCTGCATACCTCCCTGGGATAAGGGGCTTGAAGCTCCGGAGGTGACTGGGATTGTGGGTGAGCCCACCACGTCTGCCCTGAAGGCTCTCTGTTCACCAAATGACATCACCTTCTGCATTGTGTGATTGTGGTAATCCCACCCACCCATGCTTTCCCTGAGAAAAGAAAGCAGGGCCCTCTTAATTGTCCTGCTAAGTCACTTCAGTCGTGTCTGACTCTGTGTGACCCCATAGACGGCAGCCCAACAGGCTCCCCCGTCCCTGGGATTCTCCAGGCAAGAACACTGGAGTGGGTTGTCATTTCCTTCTCCAATGCATGAAAGTAGAAAGTGAAGTCACTCAGTCGTGTCCGACCCTCAGCGACTCCATGGACTGCAGCCTTCCAGGCTCCTCCATCCATGGGATTTTCCATGCAAGAGTACTGGAGTGGGGTGCCATTGCCTTCCTCCTTTACTTAATTGTCCTACCTTCACAGTCTTCGAGAAAGAGTCCCCATGTCTCAAGACCCTTCAAGCATGTATCTCTCAGTGATTATTTCTGGATATCAGGCCTTTGAAATTCCACTCCATTTATATGTGTCATCTGCTGCTGCTGCTAAGTCGCTTCAGTCGTGTCCGCCTCTGTGCGACCCCATAGACGAACTCCCACCAGGTTCCCCCGTCCCTGGGATTCTCCAGGCAAGAACACTGGAGTGGGTTGCCATTTCCTTCTCCAATGCATGAAAGTGAAAAGTGAAAGTGAAGTCGCTCGGTCATGTCTGACTCTTAGCGACCTCATGGACTGCAGCCTACCAGGCTCCTCCGTCCATGGGATTTTCCAAGCAAGAGTGCTGGAGTGGGGTGCCATTGCCTTCTCCGATGTGTCATCTATCTCAGTCATTTATTCTACATACAGTTTTCTGTCCACCCAGAGAAGAAGCTTCCAACCAGTCTGCTACATAGGTGCCACAACCTTCATGGTAGCTTCAGGAGACTTGCAGAACACCCAGGAGAGTGTGGGATTACAACCAGCAAGGTCAGTGAACACACAGGGGCAAAACTGTAGATGAATGAGTATACATATATCTACCCACTCTCAGGATTGGATGGTCCAGACAGCCCCCAGCAAGCCTCATCTGGTTGTGCTCCCTAGAGTCAGGGCAGAGCCACAAATCAACTCAGCCTTCCCTGAATCACATCAAGGTTCTGAAGCTGACAAGTCTGACCAGATAAAGCCCCCATCCTGTATTGTGTCCAGGAAGAATTATAGATTTTGTGCAGAATTCTTTTAATTTTTATCTATGTCAGGGCAATGCTCATCTTGCTAAGCCATAAGTTGTGTGGGGACTAGTGGCAGGGCACCCTGGGCAGTCTTGATCAGGAGCACCGTCCAGTAAGCCAGGATGGTCCTTTTCTGTACTACACAGGTATCAAGAATCAGATTTAAATCCTTTTTTTGCATCTAGAGGGTTGACTACTGGCGACAACCGTGGTCTTCTCAGCCTCCTGGCACACACCTGAGTCCACTTCAGTGCTATTTACTCACCTGAGCAGTTTACAGGGTTCTCAAGACAAGAATACTGAAGTGGTTTGCCATTCCCTTCTCCAGTGGATCACGTTTTGTCAGAAATCTCCACCATGACCGTCAGTCTTGGGTGGCCCTATGCAACATGGTTCACAGTTTCATTGAGTTAGAAAAATGAAATGCAAAATGCTGGGCTGGATGAAGCACAAGCTGGAATCAAGATTGCAGGGAAAAATGTCAGTAACCTCAGATATGCAGATGACACCACCCTTATGGCAGAAAGTGAAGAGGAACTTAAGAGCCTTGAAAGAGAAGAGTGAAAAAGCTGACTCAAAACTCAACATTCAAAAAACAAAGATCATGGCATCCAGTCCCATCACTTCCTGGCAAATGGATGGGGAAACAATGGCTTCGAACAGAACACACTTTAACATTTAATCTACATTCTTAATCATTTCTTCCAGTTTATCTGAAAAGCCAGGTAGCTCAGGTTTGGTGGAAACCTGGAATCAGAGAGACCAAGTTTGGAGTGAGGGAGTTAAATGACTTTGGACCAACCATACTTAGAATACAGCTTGGCACACAGTGCTCAGTGATTGCTAGCCAATTGTTTATTATTAATATTCAAATTTACTTAATTTTATGTAAAAAGTTGACTTTTATTTGGGGTACAGCTCTATGAATTTTAACATGACAGTCATGTACAAATGTACACAGGTAGTCATATACAGATATGAGAGTTGGACCATAATTGTTTTTGAATTGTGATACTGAACAAGTCCCTTGGACTGCAAGAAGATTAACCCAGTCAATCCTAAAGAAAATCAACCCTGAATATTCATTGGAAGGACTGATGCTGATGCTCCAATACTTTGGCCACCTGATGCAAAGAATTGACTCACTAAAAAAGACCCTGATGATGTGAAAGATTGAAGCCAGGAGGAGAAGGGGGCAACAGAGTATGAGATGGTTGGAGGGCATCATCAACTCGATGGACATGAGTTTGAGCAAACTCCAGGAGACAGTGAAGGGCAGGTGTGCTGTAGTCCATGGGGTCGCAAAGAGCTGGACATGACTTGGCAACTGAACAGCAACAGTTAGGATCCAGAGAGCTCCCTCATCCCGAACAACTCCATGCTGCCCCTTTAGAGTCAAATTCTTCCCCAGCCCAACTTCTGGAAACCATTGATTTGTTTTCCACCTCAATAGGCTTGCCTTTTCTAGGATGTCATACAAAGGACTCAGACAGTAAGTAATCTTTTGAGACTATTTCTTTTAGCATAATGCTGCTGAAACTCATCCATATCATATGTGTGTGTCGTTAGTTCACACATAATGGCTGAATGGTATTCCATGGTGTACATTTCCATAGTTTGCTTGTTGAGTCATCCATCCAAAGACACTGCAGTTGTTTAACTTTGGGGCAATTATGAATATTTTGCCTATATGTGTTACTGAACAGGTTTCTGAACACTTTTTTGAATGTATTTCCATTTCTCTAGAATAAATACCTAGGACAGAAATTATTGGACCATATGGTAAGTATGTGATTGCATTTATAAAATACTGACACATTGTTTTCCGGCATAGCCACAGCCACACCATTTTGCATTCTCATCAGCAATGTAGGAGAGTGATTATTGCTCTTCATCCTCACCAGCAATTGGCATTGTCACTTTTAAAAAATTTTAGCCATTCTTATAGGTGTGGAGTGGTATCTTATGATGGTTCAAAATTGCATTTTTCTATTGATGTTGAACATCTTTTAAGTGCCTATTTGTTATCCTTACATCTTCTTTGGTGAAGTGTCCACTCAGATATTTTACCTATTTTAAAAATTAGATGCTTATTTTTCTGCAGTTGGTTAGGAGAATTTTTTTTTTTTGTATATTATAGATCTAAGTGCAAATATTTTTTCCTACTCTGTGGTTTGTCTTTTCATAGAGACTTTTACAAGCAAAAGATTTTAATTTTTTATGAAATCTGGTTTATGAAGTTTTTTCTTTTATTGATCTATATACTGTTGATATCATATATTAGAACTTTTTGCCTGACCCAAGGTCATGAAGATGTTTTCCTATTTTCCCCTATGAGTTTATAGCTTTAAGTGGCCTATTTTGAATTAATGTTTTTATAATGTAATAGGCTTAGTTCAAGAATTGCTTTTAGTTTAAAAAAAAAATTGCTTTTAGTTTTTTGATTTGTTTTGGTTTTTGCTTGTGTATTTCCAATTGTTATGTTGGCCAATATTAGCATGAATTTTGTACCCCCTCTTTATGTCAGTTTTTCCCTGTGAATCAAAGATCGTTTTGCTGCTGCTGCTGCTGCTGCTGTGTCGCTTCAGTCGTGTCCGACTCTGTGTGACCCCACAGACGGCAGCCCACCAGGCCTCCCGTCCCTGGGATTCTCCAGGCAAGAACACCAGAGTGGGTTGCCATTTCCTTCTCCAATGCTTACCTAAAATAGCAAGATATATGCAAAAGGACGTGGTCCCCTGCCTAGAATGTTGTTCATAGAAAAACAAAAAAATTTTGGTTTAAATAAATATAAATATAAATAAATTTATATTAAATAAAGTTAATATAAATAAATTTATATTAAAAAATCAATCAATCAATCACGCACTGAAAAGAAAACTGCACAAGTCTAAAGATTAATATCTGTCATCTGAAACTAAATTCTGAACTTACAAGGTAAAATTTGCAGCACTAAACTAAAAGTCACCAAAGAGTAGTGATCACTGGCTCCAAGGTGGCCCCTCTGGAGACCCTCTTGGAGTAGAATGTCCCTGCCTTTTATAGAAATGAGGTCAGTCCATTGTCCAATCCAGTTAGTGGTCAACGGACTTTGTGTTAAAATGTATTGACTTCAGCTGAGGTTGAAAACTGTCTTCATAAGCTGTGGAGTGTAGCATGTGTGGGTGTGTATGAAACCTACTCTTTTTGTGTAGACCCCCAGACTCTGCCAGTGCAGACCCCTCGTGGGAGCCATATGCATGCGATGTATTTATCCCGGTGACTTTAAGACCATAGAGCCCATCCAACAAAGGAGCTCATTTATTTTCTGACATGGTTAATGTCCTGATTTAATGGCCCTCTTATATCACACTCAGCACCCTAAATTATAGGGCAGCCCCGGCAATTACACTGCAGGATTTCAGATGCACCTCGCCCTAGAGCAGCAGCACGCCTGTCACAGCTGCCGCCAGGGCTCATGTGAGAGGCTGCAGGAAGCTTTCATCCCCTCGTGTGAGCAGCAGGCCTTGCCTCTCATTAAAGTAATTGTTTGCACCTCCTTGTTGCTCCAGATCACTGTCTCCTGAGATTTTTCAGCCACAGGAAATATTATTCTGAACATGTAACTGCTCATGTGAAAGTCTACAAATGTCTTTCTTGTTGTTATTACTAAAGAAACAGAGCCCATGTTTCTTGATTGTGTATTAAGGGGGAAAAAAATCCCACCTCCTTGGCACACTCTGAAATGTTTCTGTTATAAAAGATCATTTTCCATAATGACCCTTTGAGATGAAAGTAGTTATGGCAAGGATTTCACACACTTGAGTCCCCAAACTTGCTCCTAAATACTACCAGACTTAGAGTGAGGCTGATTAGGGAGGTTTAGCACCTAACAAAAATTTGGTCAGATGAGTTTAAGGGATTTTTTTACCTCCCTGGCATTAACTGTTAGATTAATGTAAGGTAGAAGTTTACCATATTTACCATGTGTCAAGGGCCCACATCTAAGAGAACTGGTAGCGACTTCTGGGTTGAAACTTTCTAAGAAGCATCTTTTAGCTTTGATCTATTTATTCAGTAAATAAAGATTGACCTTCAAGCAAACTAAACAGCTGAACACATAAATTGTCTGGGAAACGAAATTTCGCTTTTAAAAATAACACCACACTCCAAAGCTTAGATTCTGCTTCAGAAATATGGGAAACAAAATATTGTATGTTTCAGTGAGACAAAGTAAAGAAAACTGGTTATAAAAATTAGCTTTTATTTATAACAGGAAAAAATAACCTAAAATCCTCTAATTATATCAATTTGATTAGCTAAAAGATCAAGTTGGAAGAGGGTCCCTCAGGGGAGAGAAGAGAGGGTGGGTAAAAAGACTTTATTTTCTGTTCCAGACATTGTTTCATTCCTTTCTGAATCCTCAAATTCTCTGCCTGACTCTGAGAAGGGATACATTGCCACTTTGGTAGGAAGAGACTCTTAAAAAGTAATAGAAATGCCACAGTAATCATGACTATGTCTTCCTTATGACATTCCCACTGTCACTGGCTATACGATCCACACTTTTATGTTGTTTCCAAGTTAAGTGAATTGGTTGCTGAGAGCACACGGTTTCCTCATGTGTAAAAGGGGAATAAAATTCAATTATTATAGAGCTGTTGTGATGACTAATTGATGTAACATGTGTAAAGCCTTTGGCAAAGAATGCCTTGACATAGAATGAAGATTCAACAAAATTTAGCTAGTATCATTATTGTTGTGTTCATTATCTGATGGATGATACCTTGTTGTTTTTCAGTCAATAAGCCGTGTCTGACTCTTTGTGACCCTGTGGACTGTAGCACACCAGGCTTCCCTGTTTTGCATTGTCTACTGGAGTCTGCTCAAACTCATGTCCGTTGAGTCGATGATGCCATCCAACCATCTCATCCTCCATCATCCTCTTCTCCTTTTGCCCTTAATCTTTCCCAGCATCAGGGTCTTTTCAAATGAGTCAGCTCTTCACATCAGGTGGCCAAAGTATTGGAGTTTCAGCTTTATCATCAGCCCTTCCAGTGAACATTCAGGGTTGATTTCCTTTAGGATTGACTGGTTTGATCTCCTTGCTGTCCAAAAGACTCTCAAGCGTCTTCTCCAGCATCACTTACTTGATGGATGCTGTTTTGAGGTTGTTCAAAATGGGAAATGCTATACTGTTTCCTGAGCTGATGGCTGACCTAATCAGTGACAATACAAATATGCTGTCATTTTCTTTCTCTCTCATACACACACACACATACACACACCCTACATACAACTGGCTTTAATTATAAGTTATTAAGCATTAGAATACCTTGTTTCTTTCTGGTGCTTAATTATAAAACAATTACTATAAAATAATAATTATTGTTACTATGTGGCACTGGAGTCAAATACTGGTGGAATTTATAAGGGACATGAGTAAGCTGTCCTGAAATCCATATACAGCTGTGTTTTCTCTAAATAAAAGAAGCTGTGGAAAGAGAAACAAAAAGGCACAAAAGGCAAAGTACAAGGGAGAAAAAGCAGGTAATGTACTCTATCCCCTACTTAGAGCTGATCAGCCCAGGGGACTTGGGCCACTCCCACGAGCTCGCAGCAGAAGGGAGGCCCGGCTCACAGGGGCAACTTAGATCTTTAATGGAAAACAGCCCTCAGCCCCACTGGAACTGCAGCCCACTGTTGCTGATAGCATGTAATACAAAACACATTTGTCATTTTTCTTTATACCTAAATAAATAAATACCCGGGGGGAAGGGGAAGCGCACTCCATATTCGGGTTTGGTGATGTGTCTTGAACAAGAATGCACACCCAAGGGCTGGCACAGAAGATGTGGACAGCAATCAGCCAAATGAAACAACTAGAAAAGACCCACCACGATGGGACAGGGTGGAAAATGGCAAATGGTGCGGGCAATGGAACCAAATGAATCCCTTGAGAATTATATCATTTTCATCAGATTGAGTCATTGTGGGAAGATTTGGGGGAGCAAGTTAAAATCCATTACTTAAGGAAGCACTCAAGACTAAAGTCACAGTTTTATAGGTTGTGTGCAAATATTAATAAAACCCATGTCGGGTTTTACATACCAAGATTCTGAATGATTTGGAGTATGCCTTCTCTTGGAGATGTGCAGCAGAGAAGGGAGGTGCCTCAGACTGTGAAACTGTTAAAGAAGTTCTAGACTGCTGCCGTGGCACGTGGGAAAGATAAGGGATGGGGCGTAACCACTCTGAAGGCCCAGGGGTGGAGTGGGGAGCATTGCCCATCTGGTGGAGGTGAAGTTACTATGTTCTGGGTTGTTGGCTAGATTCTCAGTTTTCTTAGCTGAGAAATAGAGCTGAAAGTGATGGCCATTCACTTAATGATATAAGTAATCTCAGGCTACATTGTACCAAAAGTGTGTCTGTCAGGGACTCTAAGAGTTTCCCAGCTTAGGGGTGGGGACTCGAGTCACTTGGCTTCCTAAGATAGGACATTCACAGACTTTAGAACATATTTGTATCCTTTATGTCACATATATCTCTATCATTGTAATTTTTTTCTAACTCCTCACTGAGCCTAAACTTCTAAACCTATACAACCTCTCAAAATGACATGATCGAAGTTGTGTATTTTCTTTTATTTAACTGAAAGCTCAACCATGGTAAACTGTGAAAACAAATTTAAATTATTTAGAAAAAAAGAATTTGAATTCTCAAAGTGTGGGGAGGCATGGCAGAAATGAAGAATTTTGCTCCATCTGCTTTTACTTGATCATGGACACGCAAGGCCAAATAATATTCATAGAGAAAAAGTTAACAGTGGTTACTCATCTATAAAGACAAATATTTTTCACAAATAAATGTAATCAGTCTTGCAAGTGCTAGTTTTAAAAACAAGTCTCAGGTCCAAAATGAAATAGAAAACAGGACTGTAGAATATTAGAAAATAAAAATAATGCATATATGTAGCAGAAACTATATGATAGAGCTAAAGCAACACTCTGAGGAAATTTCTTAGCCTTAAGTATTTAATTAATAGAAATTAGGGAGAGAGCAATAATACATTTGAGGATATTGCAGGGAGAGAAATAGGAAAAATAAAAGAACAAAAAAGTAAAAGAACTTTTCCCTCCTCTGCCTTAGTAAATTAAGCAATTAACCAAATCAAGGGAAAACCACAAAAAGAAAGAAAAATATGGAAATGAGAAAATTCTTAGCTACAAAGAAAAATCTTTAAATAATAAATGTTTACCTTTCTCAGTTCTACAAAAATAAATGTGAAAATCTATATGATTTTCTTAAAAAATATAAATTGGTAAAAATAGAAATCAGAAGAGATAGAAATAGAAACAAAACAATTTGCATAGTAGAAATTTTTAAAGTTATCAAAAAGTTACTTTCCAGAAAACCCCAAGTCCAGTTGGTACTGTAGATAAATTCTACCACATATCCAAAGTACAAATACCTTAAGTGACTTTTAAAGTGTACAAGATTGCAAATAAAGAGGGAAAGTTTCCAAATTACTCTTTATTTCAGAATTTTTATTTTTATTTTAGGTTTATTTTTAGATTTACAAAACAGTTGCAAAGATAGTGCAGAGTTCCCACACATTCTTCTCCTAGATTCCCCTAATGTTAATAATGTCTTATATAACCAGAATATATTTCTCAAAACTAAGAAATTAACATTAGTATTAGAGTATTAACTAAACTACAAACTTTATTTGGATTTGACCAGTTTTTCACTAGTGGCCTTTTTCTATTTCAGGATCCAGATCAAGATACTGTGTTGTAATTAGCAAATTAATTTTATGAGGCAAAAAAATTGTATAGTGATAACAAAATTTGACAAGGCCTCCTAAAGGAAAGATCTAGATCAACTTCACTAACAAAAGCTCCAAAGGGTTTCAATAATCCAGCCATGCTTTAGAAGAGAAATGCATCAAAGCAAACTGGAGTTCATTCCAAGAATATGAGACTGTTCCAGCTTAGATAATCTATTAATACAGCACAGTAGAGGTCAAAGGAGAAAAACTAAATTTATTTATTCATAGCTTAAGAAAAGGCATTTATTAATTTCAACAAAACTCATAATTTAATGTCTTTATAAAGCAAAAGCAGACAACTTACTTGCCATGATTTTACATACTTACACACATACACACAGCAATATTTTGCTTAATAATAAAGCATTAGAAGTATTTCTATTGATGTCATGAAAGAGATAAGGATGCTTACAATTATTACAACTATGAATAAATTAAACTAGAATTACTAGTCAATGTAATCAGATAACAGAAACAAAATGCATAAAAATTGGGAAAGAAGTAAATTTTTTCATTATTTGCAGATGACAAAAGAGTATGCCTCAAGCACACACATACATATACACATAGACACACAGAGAATCAACTGAAAAACTACTATGAGGATTGTAGTTCAGCAACTCAGTCACGGCTGACTTTGCGACCCCATGCACTGCAGCACGCCAGGCTTCCCTGTCCATCACCATTTCCCGGAGCTTGCTCAAACTCATGTTCATTGAGTCAGTGATGCCAACCAGCCATTTTGTCCTCTGTCATTCCCTTCTCCTTCTACCTTCAGTCTTTCCCAGCATCAGGGTCTTTTCTAATGAGGCAGCTCTTTGCATTAGCTTCAGCTTTGGCATCAGTCCTTCCAGTGAATATTCAGGGTTGATTTCCTTTAGGATGGACTGCAGTCCAAGGGACTCTCAAGAGTCTTCTCCAACACCACAGTTCAAAAGTGTCAATTCTTTGACACTCAGCATTCTTTATGGTCCAACTTTCACAACCATACATCACTCTTACAAAAATCATAGCTTTGTCTAGACAGATCTTTGTCAGAAAAGTGATGTCTCTGCTTTTTAAAATGCTGTCTAAGTTTGTCAGAGCTTTTCTTCCAAGGAGCAAGTGTCTTTTAACTTCATAGCTGCAGTCACCAACTGCAGTGATTTGGAACCCAAGAAAATAAAGTACGTCACTGTTTCCATTGTTCCCCATCTATTTGCCATGAAGTGATGGGACCAGATGCTACGATCTTCAGTTTTTGAATGTTGAGTTTTAAACCAGATTTTTCACTCTCCTCTTTCACCTTCATCAGAGGCCCTTTAGTTCCTTTTTACATTCTGCAGTAAGGGTGGTGTCATCTGAATACAGGGCTTCCCTGGTGGCTCAGAGATTAAAGCGTCTGCCTGCAATGCGGGAGACTTGAGTTCGATCCCTGGGTTGGGAAGATACCCTGGAGAAGGAAATGGCAACCCACTCCAGTATTCTTGCCTGGAGAATCCCATGGATGGAGGAGTCTGGTGGGCTACAGTCCACGGGGTCGCAAAGAGTCGGACACGACTGAGCAACTTCACTTACTCACTCACTCATCTGAATACATGATGTTATTGATATTTCTCCTAGAAATCTTGATTCCAACTTGTGTTTCATTCAGCCCAGCATTTTGTATGATGTACTTTGCATATAAGTTAAATAAACAGGGTGACACTATACACCCTTGATGTCCTCCTTTCCCAATTTGGAACCAGTCTGTTGTTCCATGTCCAGTTCTAACTGTTGCTTCTTGATCGGCATACAGGTTTCTCAGAAGGCAGGTAAGGTAGTCTGGTATTCCCATCTCTTGAGGAATTTTCCACAGTTTACTGTGATCCACACAGTCAAAGGCTTTAGCCTAGTCAATGAAGCAAAAGTATATGTTTTTCAGGAATTCTCTTGTTTTTTTCTGTGATCCAACAGATGTTGGCAATTTGATCTCTGTTTTCCCTGCCTTTTCTAAATCCAGCTTGAACATCTGGGAGTTCTCAGTTCACATGCTGTTGAAGCCTAGCTTAGAGAATATTCAGCATTAGTTTGCTAGCATGTGAGTTGAGCCCAATTGTGAGGAAGTTTGAACATTCTTTGACATTGCCTTTCTTTGAGATTGGAATGAAAACTGACTTTTCCCAGTCCTGTGGCCACTGCTGAGTTTTCCAAATTTGCTGACATATTGAGTGCAGCACTTTAACAGCATCATCTTTTAGGATTTGAAATAGTTCAGCTGGAATTCTATCACCTCCACTAGCTTTGTTATAGAGATGCTTCCTAAGGCCCACTTGACTTTTTAATTTAATTGTCTGGCTCTAAGTGAGTGATCACACCATTGTAGTTATCTGTGTCATGAAGATCTTTTTTGTGTAGTTCTTCTGTGTTCTTCTTAATATCTTTTGCTTCTGTTAGGTCCATACCATTTCTGTCCTTTTTTGTACCCATCTTTGCATGAAATGTTCCCTTGGTATCTTTAATTTTCTTGAAGAGATCTCTAGTCTTTCCCATTCTATTGTTTTCCTCTATTTCTTTTCATTGTTTACTTAAGAAGGCTTTCTCATCTCCTTGCTCTCCTTTGGAACTCTGAATTCAGATGGATATATCTTTCCTTTTCTCCTTTGCCTTTCACTTCTCTCCTTTTCTCAGCTATTTTAAGGTCTCTTCAGACAACTACTTTGCCTTTTTGTATTTCTTTTTCTTAGTGATGGTTTTGATCAGCACCTCCTGTACAGTGTTATAAACCTCCATCCAGAGTTCTTCAGTCACTCTATCAAATCTAATCCTTTGAATCTATTCATCACTTCCACCATAAGGGACTTGATTTAGTTCATACCTGAGTGGCCTAGTGGTTTTCCTTACTTTCTTCAATTAAAGTCTGAATTTTGCAATAAGGAGTTCATGATCTGAGCCACAGTCAGCTCTCAGTCTTGTTTTTGTTGAGTGTATAGAGCTTCTCTATCTTCGGCTTCAAAGAATATAATCAATCTGATTTCAATATTGACCATCTGGTGATATCCATGTGTAGAGTCTTCTCTTGTGTTGTTGGAAGAGGGTGTTTGCTATGACCAGTGCATTCTCTTGGCAAAACTCTGTTAGCCTTTGCCGTACTTCATTTTGTACTCTAAGGCCAAACTTGCTTATTAACTCCAGGGATTTCTTGACTTCCTACTTTTGCATTCCAGTCCCCTATGATGAAAAGGACATCTAATTTTGGTGTTAGCTCTAGAAGATCTTGTAGTTCTTCACAGAGCCATTCAACTTCATCTTCTTTGGCATTACTCATCAGGGCACAGACTTGGATTACTGTGATACTGAATGGTTTGCCTTGGAAATGAACAGAGATCATTCTGTCATTTTTGAGATTGCACCCAATACTGCATTTCAGACTCTTTTGTTGACTATGGGGGCTACTCCATTTCTTCTAAGGGATTGTTGCCCACAGTAGTAGATATAATGGTCATCTAAATTCACTTCACCCATTCTGGTCCATTTTAGTTAACTGACTCCTTAAATGTTGATTTTAAACATTATGAAAAAAATTTAAGATAGCTGGTGACAAAATTATACAAAAATTAGTAGCTTTTATATGTTCAAGCAACAACTCATTAGAAAATATAGCATAAGTAAAGAGTTATAAGAAACAGAAAGAGGGAGACTGTCTGGGATTATATAAGAAATGTTCAGGTCTTATATTAAAAATCTTTAAATAATACAATGGATTTAAGGGAGACTTTAAAATAGGGGAAATTGCTTTATTGTTGGAGAGAAAAACTCAATGTTTAACGATGGCCTGTGTGTGCTCACTTGTTTCCTACTCTTTGTCGGTCACCAGGCTCCTCTGTCTGTGGAATTTTCCAGCAAGAATACTGGAATGGGTTGGCATTTCCTTCTCCAGGGGATCTTTTGGACCCAGGGATGAAATGAAACCTGCATCTCCTGGGCCTCCTTCATTGGCAAGTGGATTCTTCACCACTGAATCACCTTGGAAGCCCTCAAAACACTAATAGGATCTCCTTTTAAGAAAATTATGCAAGTTAGTGCTAATTTCACATAGGAAAAAATAGACATTTGATCATTCCATAAAAACTGTTAAAACTCAAGAGCAATGAAAGAGGATTTAATGCTACATGTTAAAATATTACAAAGCTGTAGTTTGGTCTTTCCCATCCATCCATCCACTCACATCCTCTCACACCTTCTCATTCATCCTCTCATCTACCTTCCCACCATCCTTCCACCATCCTCCCACCACCCTCCATTCCACCCTCCCATTCATCTTCCCACTACCCTCCCACCTTCCTCCCACCACCCTCCCAACCACTTTCCCATCCATCCTCCCATCCATCCACTCACATCCTCTCACATCCTCTCATTCATCCTCCCATCTACCTTCTCACCATCCTTCCACCATCCTTCCACCACCCTCCCACCATCCTCCTACCATCCTCACATCCACCCTCCCATCCACCCTCCATCCACCCTCCCACCATCCTCTCACCCACCCTCCCATCTCTCCTCCTATCCACCCATACTCTCATCATCCCTCTCATCTACTTTGCTTCCCTCCGTTCTTGTCTTTCCTTCCATATAGTATTTATTGAGGGTCTACTGTGGGGTGCAGTAGACCCTGGTGATGCAATAATGAACATGGCACAGTGACCCTTTTTCCAGAGGGGTGCAGATAGGGAAGCCATATGGTGTCCCACTATCTTTCTTTGGATGAAATCTCACCCAAAATCACAATACAGAAAGCCAGTAAGTCCTAGATACCCTAGAGCTCCAAAAGGTCAAGTTTATAAACCACATATCCTCCCATTTTATGTATAAGAAAACAGGTTCATCCTACTCTATCCTACTCCACAGGGGTGGGAAGATGAAAGGGAGGGTGGATTGGAGGATGGTGGGAGGGTGGAGGGCGGGTGGTGGGTGGGCGCTGGGAGGATGGTGGGTGAGTGGAGGGCGGGTGGTGGGAGGGTGGAGGGAGGGTGCTGGGAGGGTGCTGGGAGGATGGTGGGCGGGTGGAGGGCGGGTGCTGGGAGGATGGTGGGCGGGTGGAAGGCGGGTGGTGGGAGGGTGCTGGGATGATGGTGGGAGGGTGGAGGGTGGGTGGTGGGAGGGTGGTGGGCAGGTGCTAGGAGTATGGTGGGAGGGTGGAGGGCGGGTGGTGGGCGGGTGCTGGGAGGATGGTGGGCGGTCTTTGTATACAAATGGACCAAAAGGTCAAGGGAACTGTGTAATGAATGTAGTAACAGGCCAAATGCATATATGGGAATTTGGTATATGATCAAAACTACATTTCAAATCAGTAGGTAAAAAAGGTCAATGATTCCAGAAATGGAGTTTGGGCACCAGGACAGCAATCTACAAAAAACGTGATATGGAGATTTTTTATCTCATTTTATTTAACCAAAGTCTTCTTTATGGATGAAAAATTTAAACACATACACAAGGTAAAACTGCGAAAATACTAGAATAAAACTCAGGAACATTTAAAAACACATGAATGTATAAAGAAAATGCAGTATACATTATATATATATATAATATATTTATATATATATATACAGTATATATATTCCATATATTGGAATACTATCTGGCCTTAAAAAAGGAAGAAATCCCTCAATATGCAACAACATGGATAAACCTGGAGGACATTATGTTCAGGGAAATAAACCAGCCACAAGAAGACAAATAGGATATGATTTCACTTATATGAAGAATCAAAATTAATCAAGCTCATAGATGCAGAGTAGAATGGTGGTTGCCAGGGGCTGAGGGGAGGGGGACATGGGGAGTTGCTAATGAGCATGTTTAAAATTTCAGTTATGCAAGATGAATAAGTTCTAGAGATCTGCTTTACAGCCTTGTGCCTGTAGATAACAATATGATATTGTGCACTTGAAAATCTGTTAAGTAGGTAGACCTCATGTTAAGTGTTCTTACCACAGTGTTAAATAAATAAAAAAATATAGTATAAAATTTTAAAAAAGCAAATGTTATATATAATAAGCAAACAAACAAATAAATATCCTTGAGTGCTTTTGAAAGGTCTTTCTACACAAGACATAATAACCTGACATAATAAGAGTTATGAATTTGATCACATAATTCTATTAAGGAAACAATAGCATAAGCAGAGTCAAAAATAAATGACAGCCTAAAGGGAAATGTTTGTCACAGATTAGATAGAAAAAGGGCTGATTTCCATCTCATCTTCCATGAGCTGTTGAGATTCAGTAAGAAAAGACAATAAACAGAGAAAAAGTAAAGCTATTTCCATGTAAAAAGAAATGCCCAAAAAATGATGGCCCAACCTTAATTGTAATTAAAAATTTTATTTAAACTAAAAAGCATAAAACTTTTAACTTTCAAATTGGCAATTATAAAGAGTTTAATTTTTCATACTGCTGTGGTGATGCAGGCTGGCATTTGCCAGCTGTGACAGGTGCAACTTCTTGGGAGGTAAATTTTGCACTTATCTGCCTTTTGACTCAGTTGATATAGGATTTCATCCTTCGTTACATTCACAGTGGTGTGTAAAGACATACACAGAAGAAGATTCTCAGCTACAATGTTTGATCCAAACAACCAAAATGGTCATCAGCTAGGAGACTGGTTAAGTAAATTATGGTATACCCCACCAATGGAATATTACACAACTGTATAAATGAATAAGGAAATACAACTCCATTTTTATGAAAGAAAGAAAAAGCAAAACTAAATGAGATATTGTTTAGAGATTATTACATGTGGAGTAAAATGATTTTTATAAAGTAAGATAGTATAAAAGATTTAGATAGAATCTGGTTTTAAGCTGCATTTGTGGGATCAGGGGTTTCAGTTTTATTACTGGACTTAATACCCCATACTCTTTATATATTCTGTTGTATCTGTCAATTATGTAATAATAACTGTTTTTAATGAAAAAGGTGGCCCTAGGCAACAACACAGGCAGTAGTCACACACAGGTTCTGGGATCAGAATCCTGGGTTAGCCCCTTCAGACTGGTGACCTTGGGCAATCCATGCCTTTATTTCCACATATGCAGAATGGGCTTAAATAATTGCATCCAATTCCTAAGACCATTGAGAGCATTAAAAGTATACATACAAGCACTGATCTGGTATCTTGCCATTAGTGTGTAAGCAAAGCAATAACCTGCAAAATCCACAGGGAAGTTGCAGAGAGCAGGGAGGCAGAAGTGAGTGAGTGGCCACTCCCTTTGGTGCAGAAGGTAGAAGAGGACCGTGCTTTGTCTTAGAAAATTACACTTACGCCTGGAGAGGAGAACTCCACTGGGAATTTAGGATGTAGGTAGACTTGCCTTTCATGGTACAGTTTGACTTCTTTTCCTCCATGTGTATGAATTTCCTTTTTAATTAAACAAATAAATCTAGTATTAGGCCAGTAATAAGCTGAAAGCTTTTCTGCTCTGGTGAGGAGGAATTCCACATGCCCACAGCCTTTCTCTCTGCCCACTGATGCTTAAGCTATCAATAATCAGAGAGCTTGATGTCATGCCAGTTCCTGGTGGTGTTGACAGGCTCCAGCTCAAAAGTCCCTTTATTAGACCTTGTCCCTCAGTAAAGCTTGCAAATTACTCTGATCTTAGTAGACAAAGCCATCCCTCATTCTCTGAATCTCTGAGCATCCTACACAATAACATAAGAATTGGTGAAAATTACCCCAGATAAAGCGTCCTTTAGAACATCAAAGTCCCTGATTTCCAGGCTGTAGGCTGCAGGTATGTGACAGGGCTGACAGGCCAGATGGACAGCAGAGATAAAGCAAAAAGTGAAATTCTCCAGGAAGGGAGCCTGCATTGGATTTGGTGCTAGGTTTTCTGCGGAGGGGATTAATGTTATTTTCGGAGGCGTGAGCACACATTGCTTTTACCTTGAAATCCAGGTAATCAGCAGCAGATAACAATCAGAGAAGGAAGCCTTTAAACCCTCTGTGAGCCACAAAGCCTTTCTCCTCTCAAGTTTGGTCAATTCTGAACGAGGGCGTTTCAAATTATGCACACATATTTTCCATGTTTTGTCTAAATTCTTTGTTTCTAACTTAATTTATGATGTGAGTGTCTTTCCCTCACCACCATCTTCATTGTGCTTTCAGGGGCAATGTTGCCTGCGGTATGGAGGATGGGCTCTGGCAAACTTACCACTTTACTTGGTTGACTTAAACGCTGTATGTAGAAATACAGCCCAGATGGAAACTTGCACACATTCCCCAAACTACGCACACATCTGATCTGAAACCAGCAACATGAGTTACAAGTTTAAATACCTTCTCTGAGGAGAGTGATGGTGTTTCACAACTCACAGAGAAGTTGCTTCGTTTGACCACTGAGCTCTAGCTATCTTTCTGGAAAGGAAGTATTTTACCATATAACAAAAAGAAATGTGAAACTTTTTATATTTAACAGCTGGACTATTGGCTTAACTCTGGCTATTCTAGCATGAAGAGTTCTGTTCATAAAAATAAGCTCCACTCACTGAATTGGAACATGATCTTGTTTAACATAGATTATGGAAAACTAACAAGAAAGAAATAAGTAACATAAAGTTATAAGGAAAATAAGGAAATATTAACATAAAGTTCTGTTATAAAGTCAAAAGTAAAAAAAAATTTTTTTTAAGTTGAATTCAAAGTAACCTTGACATAAGCATAGCTTGTAAACATTATTGACCCACAATATCCCTGAGACAATATTTTCAAGGAAAGTAGAAAATAATTCAAATAACCCCAGTGCTATGATCTTTGGCTGAGGAAATTTAGTGATTTATAGATTTTATTGTTTAGATAAATGCTTCTTGAACCTGGAAGTAAAATGCCTGTGGCTTCATCTATGGGAAAATGCTGTGAAACAGAGTGGACCTCAAGCTGAAGGGTGTCTCTTGCAAGGAGCAGTTGTGTTGGAAAAGCATAAAGCATAGCGAATAAAATATTGATAGACTGATCCCCAAAGAACTGAATCCAAACTTATACTTCAGTTGGGCGCTGCCTCTTTGAGAGACTGGGCTCCACTTTCATGATGGAGTTTTAGAACATTCTTGGAAAGACTAGTAAACAAGCCTCTCCTGCAAAGTGGGTCTCACTACATTTCTTAGGATAGCAAAATTCTTTTAAAACATAAAATGATATTCCCTAAGTGATTTTTTTTTCACCAGATCTGAGTGATTTTAGAACTGTTTCATTCTTAAAGAACAAAGATTTGTCCTCCCAGAGGACAATCAATTCCTGCCCCACCAGCCCTGAGCTGCCCAGTTTCACTGTAGACAAGGCTGGATCTCTGGGGCAGAGGGGTCCCTGGAAGAGCTTGCTCCTCCCAGGATAGTGTTGGCTACTTGTGGAAGGGCAGTGTTTTGTTTTTTTTTTTTTTTTCCTTTTTTAATTAATTAATTTATTTATTTTAATTGGAGGCTAATTACTTTACAATATTACAGTGGTTTTGCCATACATTGACATAAACCAGCCATGGGTGTACATGTATTTCCCATCTTGAACCACACCCCCACCCCCCCGCACCTCCCTCCCTATCCCATCCCTCAGGGTCATCCCAGTGCACCAGCCCTGAGCACCCTGTCTCATGCATCAAACCTGTTCTGGTGATCTGTTTCACATATGATAATATACATGTTTCAATGCTATTCTCTCAAATCATCCCACCCTCACTTTCTCCCACAGAGTCCAAAAGTCTGTTCTTTATATCTGTGTCTCTTCTGCTGTCTTGCACATAGGGTCATCATTACCATCTTTCTAAATTCCATATATATGCATTAATATACTGTACTGGTGTTTTTCTTTCTGACTTACTTCACTCTGTATAATAGGCTCCAGTTTCATCCACCTCATTAGAACTGATTAAAATGCATTCTTTTTAATAGCTGAGGAATATTCCATTGTGTATACATACAACAGCTTTCTTATCCATTCATCTGCTGATGGACATCTAGGTTGCTTCCATGTCCTGGCTATTATAAACAGTGCTGCGATGAACATTGGGGTACATGTGTCTCTTTCCAGCAGTAGGATTGCTGGATCATATGGCAGTTCTATTTCCAATTTGTTAAGGAATCTCCACACTGGTCTCCATAGTGGCTGTACTAGTTTGCATTCCCACCAATAGTGTAAGAGGGTTCCCTTTTCTCCACACCCTCTCCAGCATTTATTGTTTGTAGACTTTTTGATAGCAGCCATTCTGACTGGTGTGAGATGGTACCTCATTGTGGTTTTGATTTGCATTTCTCTGATAATAAGTGATGTTGAACATCTTTTCAGGTGTTTGTTAGCCATCTGTATGTCTTCTTTGGAGAAATGTCTGTTTAGTTCTTTGGCCCATTTTTTGATTGGGTCATTTATTTTTCTGGAATTGAGCTGCAGGGAGTTGCTTGTATATTTTTGAGATTAGTTGTTTGTCAGTTGCTTCATTTGTTATTATTTTCTCCCATTCTGAAGGCTGTCTTTTCACCTTGCTTATAGTTCCCTTCACTGTGCAAAAGCTTTTAGGTTTAATTAGGTCCCGTTTGTTTATTTTTGCTTTTATTTCCATTACTCTGGGAGGTGGGTCATAGAGGATCTTGCTGTGATTTATGTCAGAGAGCGTTTTGCCTATGTTTTCCTCTAGGAGTTTTATAGTTTCTGGCCTTACATTTAGATCTTTAATCCATTTTGAGTTTATTTTTGTGTATGGTGTTAGAAAGTGTTCTAGTTTCATTTTATTACAAGTGGTTGACCAGTTTTCCCAGCTCCACTTGTTAAAGAGATTGTCTTTTTCCATTGTACATTCTTGCTTCCTTTGTCAAAGATAAAGTGTCTATAGGTGCATGGATTTATCTCTGGGCTTTCTATTTTGTTCCATTGAACTATATTTCTGTCTTTGTTCCAGTATCATACTGTCTTGATGACTGTAGCTTTGTAGTATATTCTGAAGTCAGGCAGGTTGATTCCTCCAGTTCCATTCTTCTTTCTCAAGATTGCTTTGGCTATTTGAGGCTTGTATGGTATTTCCATACAAATTGTGAAATTATTTGTTCTAGCTCTGTGAAGAATGCTGTTGGTAGCTTGATAGGGATTGCATTGAATCTATAGATTGCTTTGGGTAGTATACTCATTTTCACTATATTGATTCTTCCAATCCATGAACATGGTATATTTCTCCATCTATCTGTGTCTTCTTTGATTTCTTTCATCAATGTTTTATAGTTTTCTATATATAGGTCTTTTGTTTCCTTAGGTAGATTTACTAAGTATTTTATTCTTTTCACTGCAATGGTGAATGGAATTGTTTCCTTAATTTCTCTTTCTGTTTTCTCAGTGTATAGGAATTATACACTAATTCCTACAGTGTATTGTTAGTGTATAGGAATGCAAGGGATTTCTCTGTGTTAATTTTATATCTTGCAACTTTACTATATCACTGATTAGCTCTAGTAATTTTCTGGTGGAGTCTTTAGGGTTTTCTATCTAGAGGATCATGACATCTGCAAACAGTGAGAGTTTTACTTCTTCTTTTCCAATCTGGATTCCTTTTATTTCTTTTTCTTCTCTGATTACTGTAGCTAAAACTTCCAAAACTATGTTGCATAGTAGTGGTGGGGCAGTGTTTTTAAAGCATGGCTTTGTGGCCTCAGCTGATAACTGTGCAGTATGTGGCTCACACCCTGTACGATGTGCTCCTCTGGAATCTGACCTACTGAAGGGCAAAACAGCCTTCAGACCTGGAAAAGACCCACACTTCACTTAACCATTGTCCCCAAATCATTTAGTACTGTTTTCCCAAGGTCATATGGAGTCACTTCAGAGGGTTCCATCTACTGATCAAGACTTCTCCTTGAAGGAACTCAGGTCACAGCTGTCTGATTCCAGCACCTCAGGGAGGCCCTCTGACATCATGAAGAACAGGAGGAGAGAGAGGTGGGAGGGCCCAGAGGACAGCTGACTATGACCTCGTGTTTCACAATGCTCTCAAGGAGCAGAAACCTGGACACATCCAAACCCATGATGGTATATTTCAGAAAGACGTCAAGAAATATAAGACTGCACTGGTTTTTTGGTTCATGGTTAGGTTCAGTTCAAGACCTTAACCAGAATAACTTCTCATTTACCTAGGATACTTTAATCCAACAGTGACAGACTTTATTTTCCTGGGCTCCAAAATCACTGCAGATGGTGACTGCACAAAATTAAAAGAGGCTTGCTCCTTGGAAGAAAAGTGGTGACAAACCTAGATAGCATATTAAAAAGCAGAGACTTTACTTTGCCAACAAAGTTATGTATAAAAGCTATGGTTTTTCCAGTAGTCATGTATGGATGTAAGAGTTGGACTATAAAGAAGGCTGAGCACTGAAGAATTGATGCCTTCAAATTGTGGTGCTAGAGAAGACTTTTGAGAGTCCCTTGGACTGCAAGGAGATCAAAACAGTCAATCCTAAAGGAAATCAGTCCTGAATATTCACTGGAAGAACTGAAGCTGAAACTCCAATACTTTGGCCACCTAATGCAAAGAGCCAACTCATTGGAAAAGACCCTGATGCTGGGAAAGATTGAGGGCAGGAGGAGAAGGGGGCAACAGAGGATGAGATAGTTGGATGGGATCACCAACTCAATGGACATGAGGTTGAGCAAACTCCAGGAGATAGTGAAGGACAGAGAAGCCTGGTGTGCTGCAGTCCATGGGGTTGCAAAGAACTGGGCACAACTTAGTGACTGAACACCACCACCTTAATCCAATACGTAAACAACAAAATTACATATTTTTCAACTGAGAAGTTGCTCACTTTCCTGAAGTAGACTTACTCAGAAAAGGCTTCTTTCTATCACCTCCAGGAATTGATATTTTGGAATGATTTGCAATGACTTCCACTGTGGTTAAGGCAAGTGTGCATTTCTTATTTTGAAATTAAGAAGAGAATGAGTCTCCTTGAATAGGTGGGCAGTGGCGGGGAGGGGGAAAGCACTGGGCAGGGCAGGAACCTGTCTTTGTGAGTGGATAGCAGTATGATGTTTTATAACTAAGCAATGTTTCATACCATCTGCTGTGCATATTAATATATTTGTTTTTTCAAATGATAATAAAGGGAAATATAAACATCTTCAATTGCTCTAAAAGAAAAGCTGTGTGTAAATATATAGTATATACATAGGAAAATTATTCAGCCAAAAAGAAAGAAATCTTGCTACTTGAGACAACATGGATAGATCTTGAGGGCATTGTGTTAAATGAAGTAAGCCAGACAGAGAAGATAAAGACTTGTGATCTCAGTGATGTGTGGAATCTAAAAACAACAACAACAACCAAAAAGCCTGTACTCACAAATACAGAGAACCAGTTGGTGGTATCCAGAGGCAGAAGGTAGTATGGGCAAAATGGATGAAGGTGGTCAAAAGTTACAAACTTCCAATAATAAAATAAATAAGTCCTGTAATACACAGTATGGTGGCTATAGTTAAAAATACTGTATTGCATATTTGAAAGTGCATAAAATAGTCAATCTTAAAAGTTCTCATCATAAGAAAAATAATCTGTGGCCACTGTCAAAAAATCTACAGACAATAAATGCTGGAGAGGATATGGAGAAAAAGGAACTCTCCTATACTGTTGAGGGGAATGTATACTGATACAGCCACTATGGAGAACAGTATGAAGATTCTTTAAAGAGATAGAAATAAACCTACCATATAATCCCACAATCCAACTACTGGGCATATATCCCAAGAAAGCTACAATGCTAGGAGACACATATGCCCCAGTGTTCACTGCAGCACTATTTACGATAGCCAGGACATAGAAGCAACCTAGACATCCATCTACAAATGAATGAATAAAGAAGATGCAGTACATATATACAATGGAAATGTTACTCAGCCATAAAAAAGAATGAGGCTGAGTCAGTTCTAGTGAAGTAGATGAACCTAGAGCCTGTTATACAGATTGAAATAAGTCAGAAAGAGAAAAATATCATATATTAACACATATAAATGGAATCTAGAAAATGGTATTAATGAACCTATTTGTTGGGAAGGAATGGAGATGCAGGTGTAGAGAATGGACTTGTGGTCACAGTGGGGGAAGGAGAGAGTGGGACAAATGGAGAAAGTAGCATGGACATTTATATTACTACCATGTGTTAAATATCTAGCTGGGGAGAAGTTGCTGTATAACATAGGGAGTCCAGCCTGGGGCTCTGTGATGACCTAGAGGGGTGGGGGAGGGGGAGGAGATGGAGGCACCAGAGCGAGGGGATATATGTATAATCACGGCTGATTCACGTCATTATATGTTAGAAACCAACACAACATTGTAAAGCAATTGTCCTCCAATTAAAAAATAACAAATGTAAAAACAAAATTTGTAACTATGTGTGATAAATGTTACAAAAATACGATTTTTAAAATTTCTAGTAAAAGGGAAGCTGTTATTTATTGAGTTCACACTCACCAGGTACATGATCACCAACTCTACTCCTGCCCTGTACTGGCAGGAGCTATTCTCCCACAGCACAGATGGAGAAACTGAAGCTTGGGTCAAACAGGCCACCCAGCTGAGGAAGGTCCAAGCTGGGATGGAGGCTCAGACTGAGGCTCAGTCTGCTCCAAAGTTGGCATGCTTGCCACCCCTTGTGCCAACTTTGAGTGGACCAAATATTGGAAAAACAGGCTCGCTCAGAGACTGTCAGTGACATGGCCCTGACTTTCTTTGTTTTTGTTTTTACCCTCCTTGTTGCTGGGTATGTTAAAAAGTAAATAACTCTCCTAATGCATGACTTTAAATTGAATCGTGAACCGAACCTGGAACAAAACTAGCAATTTGTTTTAAAGTTTCTGAAACAATAAAGGTAAGAATGCATGAATAAAAACAAGTACACTCACAATTTCACTACCTTACTCTAATTAGCTCTATTTTTGTCTACTCTGTACTCATAATTTTACTACCTTATACTGCTGCTGCTGCTGCTAAGTCGCTTCAGTCGTGTCCGACTCTGTGCGACCCCAGAGACGGCAGCCCACTAGGCTCCACTGTCCCTGGGATTCTCCAGGCAAGAACACTGGAGTGGGTTGCCATCTCCTTCTCCAATGTATGAAAGTGAAAAGTGAAATTGAAGTCGCTCAGTTGTGCCCAACTCTTAGCGACCCCATGGATTGCAGCCTACCAGGCTCCTCTGTTCATGGGATTTTCCAGGCAAGAGTACTGGAGTGGGGTGTCATTGCCTTCTCCGTACCATATACTAGCTACTTCTATTTTTGCCTACTCCCTTACATATACTTACATAATTGTAATCCCATATATTTGCCTTTGTTGTCTTCTTTTTCAAAAAACATTGTATCATTAATACTTCCCCTATTTCTAGCATTTACATAATTTTTAACCCCTGGATATCATAGTATAAATTTGACCTGTTGAGATATATATATATATATATATATATATATATATATATTATTGTTAATTTTTCCACTACTATAATGAATACCTTCAGACATACACTAATATTTTTTTGTTATCTTAAGATAAATTCCAAAAGGGGCTATTATTCAGATAGCATGTAATGTGTTATAACCCCTGATATATATCACTAAGTTACTTTCTCAAAACTATACGACCAGTTCCTAGTGCCCAGTGGCAAGCTCCACAAGCAATACCAGATTTTATTGCAACCTTAGGAACACAAACAGACCAACCTTCTAGATAATACTCACTGATTTCCATGATCACTAGCTATTTAAAATGTTATGTATTTTCTGAAATGACGACAGTGGGAAATAATAAAATATCAAAATAAATAGAAAACAGTTCAGCTGTGATTCTGATTATAGAATTTTAGAGCTCAAAAAGACCTTTGGAGGAGGGAAAGCAGGAGACACTTCACCCTCATCCTTTATTTAGTATATGAAAAATCTGAGACTCATTTGCCTGAAGTTACAAATCAGGTCAGGAACAAAACAGATGGGCAAACCAACTGAGGCCTGCTGGGCTTTTGATGAGAAGTCCAGAGCAAACAAGAGACTCCACCTCCTTCTCCTTCTCAGGCAAAAGCCCCAGAATGAGTCTGCCACTGCCTCTGAAAGGGAAGTTCCATTTCCTGGTGACTTCTGATGACTTGGATCAGTGTTAACGGGCTTTTCAAAAGCCGCTGCAAATAGTCTCTGAGTCCCAAGGAGTGATGTATTCTGGACCACTAACCATTTGGATCTCACCATGTCTCCTTCCTCCTCCACCCTTCTTTTCTGCTTTTAATAGGACCTTGAAACTCAGAAGGTCAGATCTAAGTCATTTAAAGAATGACTTTCAAATATATCTTTTAAGGGAAGTGACTCTTGGTCTCCAGCCTCTCTCTGTCATCACACTCTAATGCATCTCAGGGAAATTAGCAACTTGATTCTTCCCCCAGCTGTCATTTCAAATAGAAATCTTTCTTATTTTCCATTCAAGAAGAAAGTACAGTAAACCTAGCAACAGGCATATGGGGTAATGGAACATGACGAGTCATATTCAGCCAGCTCTCAGTGTTATGTTTACCTGCATGTTTCTCAGGGGTGCAACGTGGGGATGATGAGAGGGGACATCTGGCGATAGTGCTGCCCACTCAGTATGCATGTGGGTGCATGCTGTGCGTGATGAAGGGAGCAGGGTGGCCCACAGAATGACCCCGGTGTCCCCAGAGCTACCCATACAGTCCCTCTGCTGGATATACAGAACCAGCGTGTGGTATCCATTTAACACAGAGCCTTCGGTGAACCCCGCCGTATATATATGGAGGTCTCTTCACAGAGGCTGTTGGAAAGGCACCCGCTGCTGCTGCTGCTAAGTCGCTTCAGTCATGTCTGACTCTGTGTGACCCCATAGACGGCAGCCCACCAGGCTCCCCTGTCCCTGGGAAAGGCACCTACACCTGGCTAAATACACTCTTTTCCAAACTCCCCTTCACTCATGAGCACCATGTGCCAGGCGCTATCCTAAGCACTTTGCTGATATCAGAGTAGAGTGAATCCTCTCAACAAAGCTACAGGGAGATTCTGCCACTCTCCCCAGATGGGGAAACCAAGGCACAAAAAGGAAGGATGGAAAGATGTAGATGAAAAGAGACCAGCGAGACACAGCGTGTCTTCTCAATGATCAGCAGCACGGGTGCTAGAGTCAGGGTACCTCGGTGCTGTTCATCCTCTCAAGGGTGACTGCTGTATCCTGTCATGCAGGAGAATGTCTTTAGCCTCTAGGAAAGGCATGCTGAGGTCTTCAGGAGGAAGGAAGCATGATGTCTGCAGCTTAATTTCAAATGGTTTACGAGGACCCAGAGATAAAGCAAATGTGGCAAATGCTTATAGGCACAGGATCTGGGTGAGGAGTCACAGTTATTCCTTGTATTACTCTTTCACCTTTTTCGTATGTTTAAAACTTTTCATAATTCAAGTAGGAAAAAAAATGGATCTATCTATCTATACTTCTTTTGAAGCGTGCTGACTGATAAGAGACTCACAACCCAAATCTTTGAACATAACATTTTAGGAGCAGCCTATCATTTTAAAGATGAGAAAAGTGAATATATTTAAAAGTTATTAAAATATAGTATTATAAATATTTCCATTAAGTTTATTTATCCTTTTAATGGTTTTCACATTTTTATAAATTTGGAAAAAATGAAAATGTAAAGTATCTAAATATTTTACTAATCATTTTTAAATGTTTATTAATTTTAATAAGTTAATACTGATAGATAATCATGCATTATAAATATAAATGATTAGTATATTCAGCCCATGTTACAAATTAGAGAACAGAAAGGTCTAGGACTTTACCAAAAGTATAAGTGGGACAGGGAAACTTGGGAGTTTAGTTTGAAACAACTCTAGTGGAGAAAAGTGGGAAAGGATATTAAAACCTAGGGAAAAGAGATGGAGAGAGGGTAGCATGTGATGATTTTATTGAGTACTTCTACTTTATTTATACCAATCAGGCTACACCTGCTACAATATATAACTCTGGGAAGCCAGATCCAAAACAAATGGACCAAAGCACATCTCAGCTGTCATCAGCCAAGCATTTTCCAGACAACAACTTTGTGACCTGATAAATGTGCTTTGGTGGGACCGATGCCGTATGTGCTGGCACCCAGCGTGGAGAGTGTCTACCTGGAGGACCAGGGTGGAGGGAGGCCATGGAACTGACAGCTATCAGTAAGTCCAGGTCCCCACATCTGTGGCTTCCATCCTCTTCCCAAACACCCATGGGTGACACCCCAACCCCGACATCCTCTCCCATCCCCCAAACTGGTGACTGCGGGTCACCAGGAAGCCCCACCACTCATCAGTCCTGGTTCTTCCGCAAATGGACTCAAAAGAATGAGAAGCAAAGACATAATCATTAGAACTGTGAGTTTACCACAATACCTGGCACTCCAACAGCTTAAAATCTCTAGATCTTGTCCCAGTTCTGCATCTGAGAAACCAGCTATGGGTACCTCCTGGAATTGGGAGCAAGAGTGAACATGAGGGCTTGTGGAGCTGCTCCAGAAAGGGTCTCTATCCCCCAGCATTTTGCTGCCTGGCCCTGGACAGCAGGAACAAACTATTTAAGAGGCTTAAGTAAATACATCAGCAGATCTGGGCACTGATAAACACCTTTAAGCACTCTCACATTACATGTATGGGTTTCTTAGGGCTCTTGATTTTAGATAAAATATGTTCCAATAAATTATATTTAAGCCGTTCATATACATAAGTCATAGATTTAATTAGTATTATAATATAGTACATTAAATTAAAAAATTCTCAAAAGGTATGAATTAATATGTTTAGGAAAACCTAAGGCATTATTTCAACTCCCCTTGGATACTTTATAAAATTGTGTTCTACAGGTACCAAATACTATAGCACCCTCGACATATTTGTAGCAATTGACTTTTGACACTCTTAGATGTTGATTTAGTTCTGTTTCATAATGCTGTTTGCTCGGGCTTTAGAGCTCTACACGAGCAATCAGAAGAATAATATAATGCAGGTCACGGAATCTGTTTGGGGTGTTATACTTAGAGTAACGCCAGCAAAACTTCCATGGCAACCCCGACCTCAGAGGTGGCTGGGAACCCACAGGCTCCTGTGAAGTTCTGCCCAGAGGGTTAAACGCTGACCCCACTGAGCGCTGCATTAGCGAGCTGGGGTCTTCCACTCCCCCCAGCTCCCTGCTTTGAGTTTTCCCAGTTACTACATGAATCAAATTACGGGCACCTCTGCTGGGTTTCCTGTGAAATAACAGATCTCACTGTAACCAAATATTACCATCTTGGAAAAACTGTATGCAAGCAGTGAGGACTCTTCATTCTCAGGCAACAGAGAAAAGCTTCTTTGTTTTGAGACTGAACACCTGGAACACGTTATCCAGGGGGGCCTCTCTGGGCCCACAGTGCGGAGGGGGCTCTCGAGACCTAGTCACACCCCTGTCTGTGGAAGGCCAGCCCTCTCAAAGCTCCGTGGGGCCTAGTTTCTGCAGGCTTTGCTGTGGGCTGCGGCCACATGGCAGAGGGAACCCTGCGTCTGTATGGAAGGGCCACACAGGTGAGGACCGCATAGCTGAGAGGCAGCGTTGTACGGGGCAGAGCAGAAGGACTCGGGTTCAGGGATGGAGGGTGGGAACCTACCCTCCTGCCCCCAGCCTGCTCTCGCCTTCCTGAAGCATCTACCAGATAAGAATGCTGGCTGTGTGTCCAAGAGAGCAGGCAGACGCTTGGCACGGCATCAGTCGGGGCGTGCAGCTGTGGATGGCTTCCCTTGGAAACCTAGGAAACCCAGTGTTTCCACATTTGCTCCAAAACATTGACTTTCTGTAAGGAAACCTCATGTTCCTTCTTTTATCTTCACGCCATGGCAGATCCAGCAGCCACAGAAAGGAATGTAACTTGGGACAGTTTGGAGGCGCAAGTTGAGGCAGGTGTGTAGGGTCAGGATGAGGAACTAACAGCCTCACGCCTGCTTGTCGAGAGAACAGGATGACTGCTCAGTGTGGAAGGCCAGGGGCCATCCAAAGGCAGATGCTGGTCCAAACACCATGTGACTTTTTGAAGGTAATATCCCACCTCTGTTAACATCTTTTAACCTTATGTTGATGAAATATAAGGTCTTCGCTGGCTCCTCACTTCCAGTGCCCAGATGGGATATATAGTAGCCACCCCGTGTCTTCTCAAACCCTCGTGTGTACGGCGGTGCCCTGAGATGCAGATCCCGACTCAGTAGTGGAGTCAGGCCTGATGTAGCACTTTCCTAACACGCTCCCAGGAGATGCTGGGGCTGCCAGTTCAGGCCTTACTGAGATAAAAAGGGACGTCCTAACAACAGTTACTTGCCTACAGAACAGGCAATTTCCCAGACCCACTGATTTCTCTTTGTCTGTAAGATAGTTGTATGAACATATCTTTTTTTCACCCCAGCAAAAAATAAAACAACCCAATAATGTCTGTGTGCTAATTCTTGTGTCATTAGTTCAATTATTTACATGTGAATATGAAGAATAAGCAACTTGTAGGCCCTTTAGATGAGCAACTGGGGAAATAAATTAAGAAATGCACATTTTTTACAGAAGAGTGGGAACTGCGTGACCACTAAGCTATTGCAAATAGCAATAATCATTTTAAATACATTTTAACAAAAGCCATTAACTTTTGCTAATGACACAGATATGTTTTAAGAGGGATAGAAAACCAGGTAAAGCCACTCTTAAGACTCTACCCTTTGCACAAGACTGATTGGGAATCTGCACTTGACTGACACTTTAAAAACAAGTTCTTTTACTTAATGTTCATAAAGGATTCTATTGGTTTGCAGACAATTTCCTTAAAATGGTGGGAGTAGTATTAATTATTCCCTGCCCAGTGTTGTGTTTCCAGAGACCTGGTGTGCTTCTACTCATCGAAGCCAATCTCTCTAGCAGGATGCAATTCAGCTACTTCACTTCGTTTTAAAGCAAGTTTAATTTACTTGATTAAAAGTATGCTATGTTCAGTGTGTCTCCAAAGGGCCAAGGAGAGACATTCATGAAGACATTTCCTTTGAAATAAAATATGCAGATTTTGTTTCCCAGCGTTTTCATGTCCATCTTGCTTGCTTTCTTAGTTTTCATGTAGTATCCAGTGTCACAGAGGTTGGCAGCGGAACGACAGGGAAATGCTTCTGATGGGGGACCCATTCTCTAGGCTTGTAGGCGTAACATATATTTTACAAGAACAATGAGAAATCAGTGGGATTCACTTTTCACCATTCCCCGCAGAGAGAACTCTGCAGCAGAAGTGGGGGTAGGAGGTCAGTGGCATGATATAAAGCCCTCAGCAGAGAGACAAGTCCTCCTATTTCTGAAACTTTCTATCACTACGATCTCTTTCACAATGTTCCTTTGCCTAGATTGCTCATACAAATCATAAAAATTCATGAAGAAAAAGGAACCCTACTGACCAGAATTCATATACAATTTTTTGAATGGAATGTTTTCTATTTATTTATATGTTCACATATTTCAGAGGAAAATGTAAGACATACCTTTTCACCATGATGTGCAGAAATTCCTTAAGCAAATATGTGATTAAACATTTTAAAATACAAGATTTGTTTATTTATAGCTTACACCACACAGTCAGTTTTATTTATCCAGAAGATTGAAGTTGCACTTTCTGGATCTTTTCTCTGATTTCCTGCTAAAATATATAATTAGGCAGGTTTTCAATGCACCTAATAGCTCTGAGGGGACTAAGCAGTGATCTTTTTGAGACTAAAAATATTGGTAGGAAGTGGTTCTCTTCTTTTTTTCCCCAAGTTCAATAGCTCGGCTATTCGCTTCCTGTTTCCAACAGCCAAGGTAATTAGACCATAATAAGAACTCTTTGCTTGAAGGATGACATGTGAAAGTTGAAACTATTTGCTGCACAAACCTTGACACAGGAGGAGGGGGCAGGGCACGTCTCCTCAGAGGGACAAAGTTCTGCTATTCGAGTTTACTCCCCTAGATGATTTTTTTTGTGAAAAGACTCTTAAAGCCTAGTAGAGAAAGTGACATCTGTACTGTTTTTTATGGAATGATTGATGCTTCATTGTGGAGGAAACATCTCTGAAAGCTCCAGAAAGAGCCAGAACATGCAGAAAACCTGGTTACTCCATAAACTATCTTTCTTTCTAGGCAGAGCACACATACAGTGATATGCACACATCGGAGAAGCATATCTTGATGAATTTTTCACCTGGGTATATATCTGTGTAACCAGCACTGAGAATAAAAAGCTGCATCTTTGATCCCTGAAAGCTCTTAACTCCTTCCGGTCATCACCCCACCCAAGAGCGCCTCCATCCTGATTTCCATCCCCTGGAGAGGTTTGGCCTGTCCTTGGATTTCACAGAACACACCTTTCTGTCTGGCCTCTTTCTCTCAAGGCTGTGTGTCCAGTCTGTCCATCCACATTGCCCTGGGTTCTGGCATCTTCATTTCAGAGTAGTTTTCCTTTGTGTGGATATACCACCCTTAATCCATGCTACCTTTTATGGTCATTTGTGTATGTCCCGGTTCTCAGGAGGAAAGCTGCTGTGAACACTCTGGTTCATGTCTTTGGGTAAACGTAAGCACTTTTTTCCTTTTGGGCAAGAATGGAATTCCTGAGGCATTCAGTATGTGTATCTTTGGTAAATTCTGCCAGATCGCTTTCCAGCGAGATTGTATCAGCCAGCCTTGTCACCAGGAGCCCATTGGACACATTTTGAACATCAATAAGGGATGTAATCTCCTCCATTGCTCCCAAAAGGAGTCACCATGTTCCAGCAAAGGAAAGGGAGGAAAAACTAATTCAAAAACTGAAATCACTCCCAGGGAAGGAGCTGGCCTCGGTTTCCCTGGCTCTGTTCAGGTGCCCTGTTTCCTACCCACTGTGGTCAGAGAAGGCAGCTCACAGCCTTAGGGCTTGTGGCCATGTGTGTGGCCAGGATTCTCCTGGGACAAACAGGCTTTCTGGGATTAGGCTGCCTCTAGTACCATCCAGCCCAGTTCATTGCCCTGAAGAGTGATACTCATAGGACTTGCCTGCTTGATCCAGTAAGCCACCCGAGCCTTTCTCATTTGTACCAAATCCCATATGTTCTCTTTTTCCAAAAATCTTCCTAATTATTGACCAAAAAGTAAATAGTGGGGCTACTTAAGGAAGTCTGCCACCCCCGTGGCCAGCAGTACCCCTACTCACAGTGGTCCTGCCGCCCTCTCTGGGTCCTGCCTGCCCCGGGGACAGCACCGTATCCTCCCTACTTATGCTCAGACCCACAGGAGGCCCAGAAGGAGGTCTTTGGGCTCTGGGCTCTAACTAGGCCAGAATCCCAAAGGAAGTAGGAACCTAAGATGCCACTCTCAGGCAATTTTAGAAATAAAGGAGATAGAAAGCCATTGTCCTTACTGACAACTTTCCTGAACAACCAGCACGATATCGTTTTTAAAATTTAATATTCTTGCTGCTTCCTCTGCAAATTGAGAATCTGCCACCAGCAGGATCTGTGTGGGCTGCCAAAGGGTGAATCTGGAGGCCTTCTGACTGGCAAAGTTTAGAACCTCTGGGTCAAGGCGCCTTCCCCATCTCATGCCCCATTTCCTTGGCACCACTGGCTAACTTTCTCCTGGGTTTCCCCTCAAAGCTTGTGTTCCTTCCTTTCAACTCTAGGTTGGTTGATTAGAGTCTCTGCTGGGGGTTTCACATGGGCCAGGACGTTCAGCAGGCCCCTGGCCTTGAAAGTTTCATTTGTAACTCAGAGTTTGGGTATAACTCAAAGATGTAAATCAAAGGTTTGTAGTTTTGTGGTAGCATAAAGTTGAATCCCAAGCCCTTGAAACTTATGGGCTTGGTACCATATGTGTTAGCTAGTGAGGGACACCAGCTCTCTATTCACCTCTTCTCAAAGGGGCATCTCAGTCTGCCCAGGCCAAGACCTCTGACTCCAACAGTCTACCTGTGGCAGCGGTGAGCTGGGTTGAGCAAGAGAAGTTAGGGAGAGTTCATGGGCTGAAGCATTTCTCTTTCTCTCTCATTTTCCCTTTTCATCAGGAGACTGTTTTGAAAGGTATGCCCTTCACCCTCCTCCTGTTGGGGGCCAACAGGGATGGATGGATAAGCCCAGCTACAAGTGAAGAGGGCTGCACTGGACCTAATGGACTCTCAGCCTGGCAGACTGGCCCCAGGATCTAATAGTTAGCTGGGGGGTTCGTGTAGGTGAAGTTGATATAAGACCATTGTCCTTACTGACAACTCTTCTGAACAAATGGCATGATGTCATTTAACAAATTTAATGTTCTTGCTGCTTCCTTTCCAAACTGAGAATCTGCCACCAACACCAATCTCTGTGGGCTGCCGAAGAGTGAATCTGGGGTGACTGCTACAGAGCTCCTGACCAATTCACCCAGCAAGTGAAGGGGTATGAAAACATGACCCCAGACTCTTGGATACTCCTCCTTTGAGAGGCAGAGCTTAATGGCCCTCCACTTAATTGTGAGCTGGACTTAACACCTCCATTTTCACAAATAGAAGAAAGCAGAAGTGATGGAGTGTAACTCTAAGACTAAGTCCTAAAAGGCACTGTAGTTTCTTCCTTGTTTTTCTCTCTCTCTTTCTGTGTCTCTGTCTCTGATTCCTTCCCTCTTGGGTAACTAGCTTTGGGAAAAACCAGCTGTCATGTCATGAATATTCTTGGGTGGCCCAGTGGAAAGACCCACACGGTGAGGAACTGAGGCCTCCTGCCAACAGCCATGTGAGGTGCCATCTTGGAGCAAACTGTCCATCCCAGGCAAGCTTTCAGATGATGCAGACCCAGCCAACACCTCAGCAGCAGCATCAGGAGAGACCCTGATCCAGCACCACCTCAGATTCCTGAGTAAGAAAATAATTACTGTTCTAAGCCACTAAGTTTTGGAGCGATTTGTTACACTGCAACAAATACAAAAACAGAAGGGTTTTAGTACTAATAACCAGATATTTCTGATTATACCTTCTAGAAACATGACAGGAGGACATATCATTCCTCTGGGGAAGTTTTAGATATGCTTATATAATTGTCTTTGGCTTCCCTCGTGGCTCAGACAGTAAAGCGTCTGCCTGCAATGTGGGTGACCTGGGTTCGATCCCTGGGTTGGGAAGCTCCCCTGGAGAAGGAAATGGCAATCCACTGTAGTATTCTTGCCTGGAGAATCTCATGGACAGAGGAGCTTGGTAGGTCACAGTCCATAGGGTTGCAAAGAGTCGGACAAGACTGAGCAACTTCACTCTCACTAAGAAATGTGAGCAAGACTGATGTGGGTCACCTCCCTGAGGGCACTTCAAGAGCCAACACATTGTCTCCATCTTTCTCCCTCTACCAAACCAGTCATCAACGTTGCCTATCAGGGACCATGCTGAGGACTCACGAAGGGGGTGATTGTTACAGAGCTCCTAGCCGACTGACTATGGACAAGCAGCAGAAGAAGAAATAGGTCTTTGTGGGTTTGAAGATACTTCTGGGGTGTTTGTTACTGTAGCAGGTCTAGAACCATACTGACTAAAACAGGCAATCCCTGCACAGGGATCCTCCACCCCGGTCTCCTTCTCTTCTCGCTCTTTGCAGGAGGAAGCCAACATCTCCATCAGAGTCAGCAGAATCACACCAGGAGCATGGGACTCCCACCGTCCAGACAGGGAACTGCGCTTCCTTACTTCCGAGTCAGCGCAGGCATGGGTTGGGAGGCTGGGGACTGTCTCCGTGGCTCTGGTTGTTCAGAACCCAGAGGATGGGAACAGCTTGCTCCTGAGTTAGAGGAGTTGAAGGTGTTAAGGGCTCGTGTTATCCAGTTCTGAAAGTCACAAAGTCAGCCCTGATTGATTCTTTGCTTTCTTTTCCGGAACCGTAAAGAATTTGGGGGAAATTACTGTCTGGCCACCCAGAAAACAAAGGCCAGCCCGGGTTTGTTTTATTTTCTTTGCTTCCCAGATCAATCCCCGGTTCCCCAAGGAGCCAGTGTGGTTTGGCGCTTCCTTTGTGCCTGCCTGGTCAGCTCCTCTCCACACGCCCCCTGCCCAGTCCCTCCCAGTCCCCCCAACGGTCCTCCTGTCCTTCCCCACAGCCCGGCTCCGTCCCCCAGCCCTCAGGCTCCAGCCTCCTCGTTAGGAAGTGTTAGAAAGTTGCTGGAGTGAGAAATGAGCCTGTGAAAGCTCGTTGTCCTAATTAAACTTCGACGAGGAGAGTGACAAGAGGTGACGGGGAGGAAACGGGTGCCACCGGGGTCTCAGTCTGGGCCCTAGAAGGGGAGGCCTTTGTCCTCCAGAACAAAAGCTGCTGTTTGCATGTGTTAAACCCCATCAAACCGCATCAGACCCAGGTGCAAAAACCCGCATCCCAAACGCCATCCCGGCTTACACCACCTTCCCGAGCATGGCCGGGGCCCCAGCCATCATTCCTAATCAGGACAGGACCCCACATCAAAGCTGCACCCCCTTCATGGACAGCTTCTGCTCCAAGATGCATTGTTATTCCGACTTCCTACACTCAGCCCCTGCCCAACGAATTAGGGCACAGAGCCCCCTGTGGCATGGCTGGTCCCTGCTGGCGTTGTTAATGAGGTAGAAAGGGCGGGTTTGTCCTAGCCTGCGACTAAAATAATCACATAAAGCTGTTGCTTTGGAACAGACTGAGCTGCCCCCAGAGTCAATTTCCCTAAAAGCTGCGCAGAGCAGAGCTTCCTGGGAGAAGACACAAAGCTGCCCATTGTCTCTGTCACTTCCTCTCCACCCTCCCAGCACTGAAGCATCTCCTCCACTTGGAGCCACAGCCCTGTGCACAGGCTGTTTGCGGATGTCCCTCCGCGGTTTCCAAAACCCGGTGAGAAGCAGTTTCTTGCTACAGTCATTGTTTCCAGACCGACCAAGCTGGCTGGGAAGGCGAAGCCGGGCCAGGGAGACTGTCTTCCTAGCCCTGGAAAGAGACAGGCTTGCAACACAGGACCCTGGCAGCTCCAGGGGAGCTGGATACACCCCCCATATCTGGGCAGCACCAGGTAGGGCAAGGCCGAGGAGGAGGCTCCCAAGAGGCTGAATTCCTGGATGAAGACAGAGTGTGGATCATCTAGCAAGTCCTCAGAACCGTGCTGGGCCCCTGACAGTGAGCTTCCTGCCAGGAATCCA
This sequence comes from Bubalus kerabau, assembly GCF_029407905.1. Classification (NCBI taxonomy): domain Eukaryota; kingdom Metazoa; phylum Chordata; class Mammalia; order Artiodactyla; family Bovidae; genus Bubalus; species Bubalus kerabau. Next base: position 6,419,789 of record NC_073642.1, on the reverse strand, counting down.
GGAAGCCATCTGGCCTCTGCTGACCTAACCAACCTCTTCCTAACCATCACCCAGTCCAAAGGGCATGGGCCACTCCCCAGAAGTAGTTGAGGCTGGGAGGAAGCTCCTTTCACCAACTGTCCTCAGATTCATCTCTGCCACCAGTCACGTGTGCCCACCTAGGTGGGAGTGGGCCGGGGAGCCCACCACGAGGGACCAGTGAGATATGGGGAGAACCTGGGCAGAAGGCAGGATGGCACGATGGAGCTGCAGCTTCTCATGTTCCCAGCAGTGTGTTTGGAAGGGGGTGCTGCTGCATTCTCGGGGCCACCAAAGGACTCTGCAAGGTCACCAAGATTCTAGAGTGGTCAAGACACGGCCCTTCTCTTACTAGGCTGGGAGACCATCATGTGAACAACCCAAATATAATCTAAGGCGGAGTTTACTGAGGGTTATTTCAAAGGTTGAGAAGGGGTCCTGAATGAGGAGGAAACAGGAAGCTTTGGTGCAGGAAGGAGGAAGCCTTCCCAAGAGGGCTGCCCTCACTCAGCCTTGGTGGATGAGTGGAATCTTGCAGGGGAATGGAGCAAAGATGAAGTGATACTTTTACAAAAGCATTGCTTACAAATGGGGCAAAAGCATTCCAACCGAGTCCTTGGCATGCATGGAAACCCAAGCCTTCTCTAAGCTGCACCCGGCCTACTGTGTCCTCCCATCTCCCCCTGCTCAGTGTGGTGCATGTGGTGGGCACTGGAGAATACTTGCTGATCCTGACAGCAACTAAGCCATAGCGTGGGGCCCCTGGAAGCCCAAAGGGCCCACTTACGCAGATCACTCTTGGATGCTGGCAAGAGTGAAATCACCCGATAGGTATTTTGTCGTGTGTTTCTTTTTAACTATATGAAAAAAAAAAAAAAAAAAAAAGGGTGGCTGTGAAAAACCCAACCCAAGAACCTCTTGGCTCAGGCTCAACTAGATGAAACTTTAAAAAATGATTTAATGTTTTGTTAGACTGTTGCATATTAAAGCAATGTAATGCCTTCTAAGAGATGAGAATCAGACCCTGGTAGTGATGACTCTGGCGAGTTTAAAGAGTTATAGCTCATTTCTCAAAGGAGCAACAATAAACATTTCACCCAATGTGTACCGTGGCCTGGACCTCTCATGAAAGTATGCAAATACCCTTTTATTTCCATATTATGATGCTACCACCTTCTATTTCCCTTTCTGAGCCTCATATTTCCAAACAGCAACTTGTGAGGGACAGGAAGCTCCTGGGAGAAGGGAGTACTCAGGACTGCACAGGCTACAGAACTGGGCTGTGTGACTACAAAGTCACATCGCTCCCTGGTCAATGCCAGTTTCCAATAGCTCTCTGGCCATAGTTGCCAGGCGTCTGGTTGGGTACAGTACACCTCGAGCCATGCAGCTGTGGAGGCCTCTCTGTACAGAGACATTCATGGAAAATGATTGGGCACTCAGCCCACACCAGATGTGATGGGAAATCAAGCCCGAGGAGCCAGGATGTAGCTGGGGAGGGGACACAGAGGAACTGGGAAGCCGAGCAAGGTAACCACAGGAGGAAACCCAAAAATATGAAGATATTCCCACAGTTCCAGAAAATGGGGCTAACTTAAAATGCAGCTCCTTTCCTTGAAGTGGGCTTGGCAGGTTCAGTTGTTGAAAGACAAGGGAAAAAAAAAAAAGAAAACATGTTTTACATTTGTCTGGCTTGCATATCTGAGTTCCCTCCAGACCCCCTCACACGCTGAATTGATGTGTGTGATCAGAACAAAAGGAATTTAGAGTAGTTCTTGCTATAGGGCCCAGAGCTTAGGAAGTTGTAATTGTAAAATACTGTTTCATATGAACTTACGATACAAGCTCAGCAAACAGGTAGCAGGGTGCCAAATCCTCTTGGAAGTTACCAAAAGTCTTAGAGCTGTGGCCTCTCCGGCCACTGCTTTAGAGGGTCACCTGTGCCCCTTGCCCTCAGAGGTCACTTCAGCCGAGAAGAGGGAGGTGAAGTTGCATCTCCCCTAACTTTCCGGGTTTCTCTCTCCCCATCATATTCCAGGGCCTCAGCTTCTCACCTCTCTCAACCTATGAGTCTGTACTATAGAGTGAAACCTCGCTCACACCCATATATGAAAGGGGATTCCAACTTTATTGGATGGAGGCAAAGAATCAGATTTTCACAGGTCTTAAGCTAAAGTAAGCTTCTACTATGCAGATAACGCAACCATATTTAGGGGCAAAAGGTCCATATTGGACTCCTGTGAGTTCCTAAAGTTTTCTTGAGATTTCTTACCTCTGGGCTTTAAGCAAAAGTTGGTTCTCTGATTCCACAAAGCTTTTCACCTAATGCACTCATCCTTTCTTTCTGCTTAAAAATGTCACTTCCCCAGGATGCAACTTCTGTGATCAGGAAGTGGTCCCTGTGGCAGAGGTTGCTAGTTGTCAACCAATACATATCCCTTTTTCTTCTTGACTAACAGACCCCTATATTATTGGGGACAACAATGAGCCCAGGGAAGAAAATTACGTTTACCAGGTTTAAGATATCTAGGTCAAGGAGATATAAATGCCTTTTGGAGAGGGGTGGTGCTTCAGAGAAAATTCTTCAAAAGGGGGATAATTAAACCTGGAGGTAGGTTTTCTTCTTTGACTTTCCTACTTGGAATATAGTCATGATGGCTGGAGTTCCAGCAGCCCTCCTGGGACTAACTTGAAGATGTAATGTACAAGCTAAAACGGCTGAGCAGAGAAGGAAAGACAGAAGGCATCAGTCTCTCTGGTGATTGAGTGTGGAGCTGGCTTACCAGCTCTTGACTTCCCATCTCTGCATTTTTTTATTTGAAAATAAACCTCTATTTACTTTAAGTCACCTTGGTTTCCAGTCTCTATCCCCAGCAGCTAAACTAAACTAAGTTCTCCTCTTTCTGCATTTCTCCCTACTGTTATTCACACTTGCAGTTTCTTATTCTGAGACTGTCTTCTCCCTGTAAGAGCTATGAGATCAGCAGTGTATCCGTTCTTTTCACCTCTGAAGCCTCATTGTCTGGCTTTCAGCGTGGCACATAGTAGCAGCCTTATAAATATTTGTTAAATGAGAGGCCCCTGAAAAATGGCTCTGCCTGTGGATAGGCACCCTTGGAGCTGCTTTCCATAGAGTTAATCAAGCTTACAGGATATCAGGAGTCAAGGCTCATGAGAGGTCAGTGTTTAGAATAATTAGGTCTTAGAAGAGGGAAAATCACCTATTTATATTTATTTATAACAATAAAATGGCTATTTTTGAGCACCTGCTATATGCTAGGCACTGTATTGGGGTTTAACAGAAAATCTTATGGATCCTCATAGTGACTATTGTGTAGATAGCTAGCGTTTCTTACTTTAGTATATCCCCCTGGCCTCATGATCTATTGTTGTGACAAACTGCCCCAAGACTCAGTGACTTAAAGCATGATTTTAACTGCTGCTTGGGCCTCAGCTAAAGGGCCCTTCTGCTGGTTTTGTTTGGTGCTCATTTAGCTACAGTCAGAAGATGGCTGGAGCTGGTTATCCAAGATGACACTGGGAATGGATGTCCGTGATGGTGGCTAGGGTTGGTTGTTCAAGATGGCACCAGGTCTGGACATCCAAGATGGTTTCACTCAGTTGCCTGGAGCTTTAGCAGGGATAGATGGAAGGCAGTTGGGCCATCAGGATGACTGGTCTTGTCTCTTTCTGGGGTCTCAGGGCTTCTCTATTTCTGTAATCTCTCTACATGGTCTCTCTGAAGGATATCTGGACTTCTTAGATGGCATCTCAGGCCCCCAAAAGTACAGAAGCAGAAGTTTCCAGACCTTACGCATGACTTTGTTAAAGCACAGGCAGGACCAGCCCCAAGTTAGCACGGGAGTAGCCACACAAGTAAGTGCACCCTAGGAGGACCATTCACGGGAGCCATATTTGGGGATAAGCTTCCCCTGCAGTACCCCATGAGTCTGTGTGACAGTCTTTATGTTACAGGTAAGGGGGCCTAGGCTGAGAGGGGTGAGGGGACTTGCCCTGGCCCTACACCATTGGGGGGGGGGGGATGATGGAACCCAGGGCAACCCACCTCCACAGCCCAGTCTCTCTCCTCTTCTTCACTCAGGCCCGTGGACACAGGGCTGTTCCTAAAGGCACATACAAAGCCAAAGCACACATTGTCAAGAGTTGCACACACACTAGGTTGAGGACAGATCTCTCCTCCATATTTTAGATCTGTCATTTCCAGCAGTGATGGGGTTCTAGGGAAAATGTTGCCAAGATGAAAGGTGACTTGATGGGGGGCTGATACACAGAGACTCAGGGTCACTCACCCCCCAAAACCTACAGCCATTGGCTTCCTCTGTTCACTCCATCCCATCCTTTTAAGATTTCTGTCTGTGTATCATTTCTCACAAATTAAAACATATTCCCACACGCACTTTACCTACCTCATTCTCTCCCTCCTCAGCCAGGAATTTCCCGGTGCAATGTCCGTAGGCCCAACAGGAAGCAGGGCCCTGAGGGGCGAGGTGCTTAGAAAGGTGGAGATGGAAGCAGGACTCCAAGGACGGAAGGAATCCCTAAAGTAAGGTCCCCACAGAGCTTGAATGTTTCCTGCATTGATTCTGCACAAATGTGTTTTTGGACACACAGTTCCCAGGGCTCTGAGGCCCTCTGGCCTCAGAACTCAGCCTTTGGGGTAGGGCAGAAGAAAGAATGCAATCAGAGTTATGGCTTAATGAAGTGAACTGTGATGACCGTAAACAGACAGTTTGGGATTTGGTTTGTTATTTTGTACAAGGCATTACCTTTCGATGGTAACTGGTGTTAGGGTCAAGCTTCAACATTCTTATGTCCCCAACAAAAAGACAGTGATGCCATTGTTACACTGTACTTTTCCACCTTAAAATGGGATTGGCTTTGTGGGTTGGGAAAGTTACCAAAAATAAGTTCCTTCAATCACAGAAGTTAACACAAAGGAAGTTGCTAGATCATTTGAAAGATGAGAGCGGATGTAGGTAAATAAATGCTATTACAGACGAAGATATGTCAGACCACCTACACTCAAGCTTTTGTTATGTATAATGCCAATAAGAGTCAATAAACCCAGTACAACTGGAGGAGTAAAAGCAAGTTTGTCTATTAGTCCTTAAACACAGAGTAGAGATAAAATAGCAGTATGTGATCACTTCATGCTATGGTTTAAGAAAAGAAAATACCAAAGTATAACGTCCCCCTTGAGAACCAGCACCCCAGACAGAATGCCCAGAACGGGTTTACCAAGCAACCTGACAATGCAGCTTCGAGCGCCAGTTCAGAAGCCAGGAGACAGTAAGGACAGCAGCTCTCTCTCTCCTTCCGAAGGGGGTTCTGCTCTAAGTCGGTGGTCTTTACTCTGTGTTCCAACGCATAGGCAAGACACCCCCAGTAATGCCCAAATCAGGCCTCTTTTCAGCACTTCCAGATTCTGCGACCATTCGAGGGCTGTCTGAGGAGCTGCCCCATCTCTAAAGCACACACAAGAATGCCTTATGCGGGAGATGCTGAGAAGTGGGAGGTCTGAAGGGTGATGGTGCTGGGTGATACGTTGGGCCACAGCTCACCAGACCTCGCCTCCAGGGTAGTGCACACAAGCCTCACACAGACTTGGAAGCTGGGACTCTCTGGTACCCTTGGCAGAGTTGAACAAATGCTGCTTGCCCTTATTTTACCCAAGTGGGGTGACAACATAAAGGTCTAAGTATCTACCTTTGATTTCCCTCTACAAAATCCTTCCCTGTACTCAGGAGTACCATCTCTTGCCTTTCCAGAATGGCATAATATCTTGAACTGATAAATATGCTGCCTGGATATATTTTCCCACCTAAATTACAAATTCTTGAGAGTAAAAGCAATATCCTACTTTTCTGTAGTCATGCTGCTGCTGCTGCTAAGTTGAGTCAGTCGTGTCCGACTCTGTGTGACCCCACAGACTGCAGCCCACCAGGCTCCACTGTCGCCAGGATTCTCCAGGCAAGAGCACTGGAGTGGGCTGCCGCTTCCTTCTCCAATGCATGAAAGTGAAAAGTGAAAGTGAAGTCGCTCAGTCATGTCTGACTCAGCGACCCCATGGGCTGCATCCTACCAGGCTCCTTTGTCCATGGGATTTTCCAGGCAAGAGTACTGGAGTGGGGTGCCATTGCCTTCTCTGCAGTCATGAAACCCAATTAAAACACTTTATCAAAGTTTCAAGCCTTTTGGTTTACCTGAAGTCCTCTTCACTCAGGACTGACTTTTGAGAAGACACAAATCAAGCAGGTGCTTGGGCATGTGTGCCTGTGAATCATGGATTCCCACGTGTGCAGAAGAAAACATCCTGAACTGGAATCAGCTAACTCTATGACTGTAGACAAACACTGCCCCTCCAAGTCCAGAGTTGATTGTAAAATTAAAAAAAGGGTTTTGGAGATCTGTACAGCCTCTACCAGACCTACAATATAGGCCAACCACTGATAAAGTTATTTCATCAATAAATGTACCAGGAAGGGATGGGAAGACATTGTATTACTCCAGTCCAAAGCCTCATTTTAATTTGTTTTAGAAACATAACTAGTCCTGATGCATTCATTGTAGACCTGCTAATCAACCATCCTACTGACAGCTGATCAATGTGCCAAGAATATAAAAGGCCATTTGCATTTCGATACTTTGGGGCCCCTTTGGGACCTCTGGTACCAGGCGGTCCTGGGTCCCTGACACCACCTGGTGGCTGCTATGGGGGTCTCTACAATTACGCACTTAGGTTCTGGAAATAGGACTCCAGATAATAAACCAACAACTTGAAAAGTATGAGAAATGCTATAAAGACAGTAGAGTCTGGTGAGAGAGGATGGGAAATTTTTTTCAGTGGGATTATGTGGTAAGGCCTTTCTGATAAGGCAGCATTTGAAATATGACTCCCATGACAGAAGAGGTTACAAAGAGCATTCCAGGCAGAAGCAAGTGCAGTCACAAAGGCCCTGGGTGGAGATATGATGATGCTTTCAGAAGTGAAAGATACCCTGCACGGCCAGTGCCTGGCAAATATGCGGTGTGGCATGGATATGGTGAAGAGCAGGAAGGCAGTCACCCTCAGCCTTCCCGAGAGGGTGGAGCTGCTTCACCCTGGACGGGGTTAGAGTTAGGGGAAGGAACATGTTCCTTCTATGCTCTGTTCCTTCTGAGTCTTGTGCAGTCAGGTCAACTTTAGACAGTGTTTCTTTCTAGTCTAGCCTTTGCTCGGGTATCTCCAGAAAGCTTCTCTTCCCTTAACCAATCTTCCATTCCACCCCACTGGGAACAAACTGACCCTGACCTTTGCCAGTGAATGCCTTATGGCATTGGAGAATCCTTCCTTGAGGAGATGAAGGGTGACCATACACCCGGCCTGACCAGGTACCCTCACCTGGAAAGACCTATTTCCAGAACAGCCCAGTAGCACCAGGACATCCATGCAGCTGTGGGCTACGAAACTGTCCCATTTTTCAGAGTTGGAAGCTGAAGTTAAGGAGACTGGCCCCAGGTCACACAGCCAGCAACTGCTGGAGCCAGGATGCCTGAGAGTAGTCATGTCACCTCTCTAACAAAATGCAAACAAATTATGGAAGCAATGCATGGGCTCAACATTCAGTGACTTTTTTTTTTGGCACCTCCACGATGTTGGCCACTTGGCTTGGCAATAGTGAAGAGATGAGACCACATCCCTTCCTACACAGAGCTCAGTTTAATTTCAAAAAAAGAGTAATATTGAATCAATGACTACACAAAGAATGCTTAATTATAATTGCATATACACAAAATCATGTTTATTATAATGTAGAAGGCAATGGCACCCCACTCCAGTATTCTTGCCTGGAAAATCCCATGGACGGAGGAGCCTGGTGGGCTGCAGTCCATGGGGTCGCACAGAGTCGGACATGACTGAGGCGACTTAGCAGCAGCAGCTACACCCTGAGTTGGAATATGCACAATGCCTAGAGTTGATGTGCTTACAAAGAACCTGGAGGCCCTGTGCCATCGTGCTCTGGCATCCCACTGCCTGCTTCGACCGTCCACTGCCCATGCATGTTTGCCCCTTGCATGTTTCCACTTTAGTCATTCTGAGAAAACACCTTGTGGTGACCTCCTGTGCCCTGGGGAGGGGAGTCTCATGTCCTGGGCCTAGTAATACCCATCTAAGCCCCTCAGTGGGCACAAGGTCTAATCACTTGCCATCCTCAAACCCCTGAATTCAAGATGGATAAAAAGAGCAATTTACATTCCATGTAATAACAATATAACGTCTTCACAGTATTACCCTGGTGTTTCTGGGATTCTACCTTGTAAAAATGTACTGATTAACACTCTGCAAAGCCATTCCCTTGGCGGCAGCTGTAAGCGCCTCTCTGAAGAGTGTGGGCAGACAGCTCCTGGCTGGGACAGGTATTAGAACTTCCTTGGGCTCATGGTGTAATGTAAAGTCATCTTCAATCTGAAAGTAATAGAACTAGAAAGAGAAGAAGGACTCATGTCAGCCATCCTAACAAAATAGGCTTCAGGTTGGTGCACAGGAGACACTTTTCACAAGAATCCAGATAGTGACCAACCAGAAAATCAGTAATGCTGAAGAAGCTGAAGCTGAACAGTTCTATGAAGACCTACAAGACCCTCTAGAACTAACACCAAAAAGATATTCCTTTCATCATCAGATCAGATCAGTCTCTCAGTCATGTCCGACTCTTTGCGACCCCATGAATCGCAGCACGCCAGGCCTCCCTGTCCATCACCAACTCCCAGAGTTCACTGAGACTCACGTCCATCGAGTCAGTGATGCCATCCAGCCATCTCATCCTCTGTCATCCCCTTCTCCTCCTGCCCCCAATCCCTCCCAGTATCAGAGTCTTTTCCAATGAGTCAACTCTTTGCATGAGGTGGCCAAAGTACTGGAGTTTCAGCTTTAGCATCATTCCTTCCAAAGAAATCCCAGGGCTGATCTCCTTCAGAATGGACTGGTTGGATCTCCTTGCAGTCCAAGGGAATCTCAAGAGTCTTCTCCAACACCACAGTTCAAAAGCATCAATTCTTCGGCGCTCAGCCTTCTTCATTGTCCAACTCTCACATCCATACATGACCACAGGAAAAACCATAGCCCTGACTAGACGAACCTTTGTTGGCAAAGTAATGTCTCTGCTCTTGAATATGCTGTCTAGGTTGGTCATAACTTTCCTTCCAAGGAGCAAGCATCTTTTAATTTCATGGCTGCAGTCACCATCTGTAGTGATTTTGGAGCCCAGAAAAATAAAGTCTGACACTGTTTCCACTGTTTCCCCATCTATTTCCCATGAAGTGGTGGGACCGGATGCCATGAGCTTCGTTTTCTGAATGTTGAGCTTTAAGCCAACTTTTTCACTCTCCTCTTTCACTTTCATCAAGAGGCTTTTTAGTTCCTCTTCACTTTCTGCCATAAGGGTGGTGTCATCTGCATATCTCAGGTTATTGATATTTCTCCCGGCAATCTTGATTCCAGCTTGTGTTTCTTCCAGTCCAGCATTTCTCATGATGTACTCTGCATAGAAGTTAAATAAACAGGGTGACAATATCCAGCCTTGATGAACTCCTTTTCCTATTTGGAACCAGTCTGTTGTTCCATGTCCAGTTCTAACTGTTGCTTCCTGACCTGCAGACAAATTTCTCAAGAGGCAGGTCAGGTGTTCTGGTATTCCCATCTCTTTCAGAATTTTCCACAGATTATTGTGATCCACACAGTCCAAGGCTTTGGCATAGTCAATAAAGCAGAAATAGATGTTTTTCTGGAACTCTCTTGCTTTTTCCATGATCCAGCGGATGTTGGCAATTTGATCTCTGGTTCCTCTGCCTTTTCTAAAACCAGCTTGAACATCAGGAAGTTCACAGTTCACATATTGCTGAAGCCTGGCTTGGAGAATTTTGAACATTACTTTACTAGCGTGTGAGGTGAGTGCAATTGTGCAGTAGTTTGAGCATTCTTTGGCATTGCCTTTCTTTGGGATTGGAATGAAAACTGACCTTTTCCAGTCCTGTGGCCACTGCTGAGTTTTCCAAATTTGCTGGCATATTGAGTGCAGCACTTTCACAGCATCATCTTTCAGGATTTGGAATAGCTCAACTGGAATTCCATCACCTCCACTAGCTTTGTTTGTAGTGATGTTTTCTAAGGCCCACTTGACTTCACATTCCAGGATATCTGGCTCTAGATGAATGACCACATCATCGTGATTATCTGGATCATGAAGATCTTTTTTGTACAGTTTTTCTGTGTATTCTTGCCATCTCTTCTTAATATCTTCTGCTTCTGTTAGGTCCATACCATTTCTGTCCTTTATCAAGCTCATCTTTGCATGAAATGTTCCTTTGGTATCTCTGATTTTCTTGAGAGATCCCTAGGTTTTCCCATTCTGTTGTTTTCCTCTATTTCTTTGCATTGATCACTGAAGAAGGCTTTCTTATCTCTTCTTGCTATTCTTTGGAACTCTGCATTCAGATGCTTATATCTTTCCTTTTCTCCTTTGCTTTTCACTTCTCTTCTTTTCACAGCTATTTGTAAGGCCTCCCCAGACAGCCATTTTGCTTTTTTGCATTTCTTTTCCATGGGAATGGTCTTGATCCCTGTCTCCTGTACAATGTCACGAACCTCATTCCATAGTTCATCAGGCACTCTATCTATCAGATCTAGGCCCTTGAATCTATTTCTCACTTCCACTGTATAATCATAAGGGATTTGATTTAGGTCATACCTGAATGGTCTACTGGTTTTCCCCACTTTCTTCAATTTAAGTCTGAATTTGGCAATAAGGAGTTCATGGTCTGAGCCACAGTCAGCTCCTGGTCTTGTTTTTGCTGACTGTATAGAGCTTCTCCATCTTTGGCTGCAAAGAATATAATCAATCTGATTTCGGTGTTGACCATCTGGTGATGTCCATGTATAGAGTCTTCTCTTGTGTTGTTGGAAGAGGGTGTTTGTTATGACCAGTGCATTTTCTTGGCAAAACTCTATCAGTCTTTGCCCTGCTTCATTCCATATTTCAAGGCCAAATTTGCCTGTTATTCCAGGTGTTTCTTGACTTCCTGCTTTTGCATTCCAGTCCCCTATAATGAAAAGGACATCTTTTTTGGGTGTTAGTTCTAAAAGGTCTTGTAGATCTTCATAGAACCATTCAACTTCAGCTTCTTCAGCATTACTGGTTGGGGCATAGACTTGGATTACTGTGATATTGAATGGTTTGCCTTGGAAATGAACAGAGATCATTCTGTCATTTTTGAGATTGCATCCGAGTACTGCATTTCGGACTCTTTTGTTGACCATGATGGCCACTCTATTTCTTCTGAGGGATTCCTGCCCGCAGTTGCAAATATAATGGTCATCTGAGTTAAATTCACCCATTCCAGTCCATTTCAGTTCGCTGATTCCTAGAATGTCGACATTCACTCTTGCCATCTCTTGTTTGACCACTTCCAATTTGCCTTGATTCATGGACCTGACATTCCAGGTTCCTATGCAATATTGCTCCTTTCAGCATCGGACCTTGCTTCTATCACCAGTCACGTCCACAGCTGGATATTGTTTTTGCTTTGGCTCCATCTCTTCATTCTTTCTGGAGTTATTTCTCCACTGATCTCCAGTAGCATATTGGGCACCTACTGACCTGGGGAGTTTCTCTTTCAGTATCCTATCATTTTGCCTTTTCATAATGTTCATAGGGTTCTCAAGGAAAGAATAATGAAGTGGTTTGCCATTTCCTTCTCCAGTGGACCACATTCTGTCAAATCTCTCCACCATGACCCGCGCATCTTGGGTTGCTCCATGGGCATGGCTTAGTTTCATTGAGTTAGACAAGGCTGTGGTCCTAGTGTGGTTAGATTGACTAGTTTTCTGTGAGTATGGTTTCAGTGTGTTTGCCCTCTGATCCCCTCTTGCAACACCTACCGTCTTACTTGGGTTTCTCTTACCTTGGGTGTAGGGTATCTCTTCACGGCTGCTCCAGCAAAGCACAGCCATTTCTCCTTACCTTGGACGAGGGGTATCTCCTCACCACCGCCCTTTCTGACCTTCAATGTGGGATAGCTCCTCTAGGCCCTCCTGCGCCTGCGCAGCCAAGGCTCCTTGGACATGGGGTTGCTCCTCCTGGCCGCCGCCCCTGTCCTCGGGAGTGGGTGCGTGGGGTAGCTCCTCTTGCCCGTCGCCCCTGGCCTCGGGTTTAGGGGCGTGGGGTAGCTCCTCCTGCCCGCTGCCCCTGGCCTAGGGCTTGGGGTGTGGGGTATCTCCTCCCGGCAGCCATCCCTGACCTCAGATGCAGGGTAACTCCTCTCGTCGCCACCCCTGACCTCGGACGAGGGGTAACTCCTCTCATCGCCATCCCTGACCTAGGACGTGGGGTAGCTCCTCTTGGCCGTTCCTGCACCGTCGCAGTCTGGTACTCTCGGCCGCTGTCCCTGACCTCCGACGTGGGGTAACTCCTCTTGGCTGCCGCCCTTTGGGCATGGGGTCCTCCTTTCATCATAGGGGACTTGAATGCAAAAGTAGGAAGTCAAGAGATACCTGGAGTAACAGGCAAATTTGGCCTTGGAGTACAGAATGAAGCAGGGCAAAGGCTTACAGAGTTTTGCTAAGAGAATGCACTGGTCATAGCAAACATTCTCTTCCAACAACACAAGAGAAGACTCTACACATGGACATCACCAGATGGTCAATACTGAAATAAAATTTATTATATTCTTAGAAGCCAAAGACGGGGAAGCGCTATACAGTCAGCAAACACAAGACCAGGAGCTGACTGGGCCTCAGATCCTGAACTCCTTATTGCAAAATTCAGACTTAAATTGAAGAAAGTAGGGATAACCACTAGACCATTCAGGTATGACCTAAATCAAATCCCTTATGATTATACAGTGGAAGTGAGAAATAGATTCAAGGGCCTAGATCTGTTAGATAGAGTGCCTGATGAACTATGGAATGAGGTTCGTGACATTGTACAGGAGACAGGGATCAAGACCATGCCCATGGAAAAGAAATGCAAAAAAGCAAAATGGCTGTCTGGGGAGGCCTTACATATAGCTGAGAAAAAAAGTGAAAGGCAAAAGAGAAAAGGAAAGATACACCCATCTGAAAGCAGAGTTCCAAAGAGAAGCATGGTGAGATAACAAAGCCTTCTTCAGCGATCAATGCAAAGAAATAGAGGAAAACAATAGAATGGGAAAAGCTAGAGATCTCTTCAAGAAAATTAGAGATACCCAGGGAACATTTCATACAGAAATGGGCTCAATAAAGGACAGAAATGTATAGACCTAACAGAAGCAGAAGATATTAAGAGTTGGCAGGAATACACAGAAGAACTATACAAAAAGGTCTTAATAAGCCAGATAATCATGATGTTGTGATCACTCACCTAGAGTCAGACATCGAGGAATGCAAAGTCAAGTGGGCCTTAGGAAGCATCACTATGAACAAAGCTAGTGGAGGTGATGGAATTCCAGTTGAGCTATTTCAAATCCTGAAAGATGATGCTGTGAAAGTGCTGCACTCAATATTCCAGAAAATAGGGAAAACCCAGCAGTGGCCACAGGACTGGAAAAGGTCAGTTTTCATTCCAATCCCAAAGAAAGGCAATACCAAAGAATATGAAACTACCGCATAATTGCACTCATCTCACATGCTAGTAAAGTAATCCTCAAAATTCTGCAAGCCAGGCTTCAACAGTACGTGAACCATGAACTTCCAGATGTTCAAGCTGGATTTAGAAAAGACAAAGGAACCAGAGATCAAATTGCCAACATCTGTTGGATCATCAAAAAAGCACATGTGTTCCAGAAAAATATCTACTTCTGCTTAATGACTATGCCAAAGCCTTTGACTGTGTGGATCACAACAAAGTGTGGAAAATTCTTAAAGAGATGGGAATACCAGACCACCTGACCTGCCTCCTGAGAAATCTGTATGCAGGTCAAGAAGCAACAGTTAGAACTGGACATGGAACAAGACCGGTTCCAATTCAGGAAAGGAGTACGTCAAGGCTGTATATTGTCACCCTGCTTATTTAACTTATATGCAGAGTACATCATGAGAAATGCCAGGCTCTATGAAGTACAAGTTGGAATCAAGATTACCAGGAAAAATATCAATAACCTCAGATAAGCAGATGACACCACCCTTATGGCAGAAAGCGAAGAACTAAAGAGCCTCTTGATGGAAGTGAAAGAGGAGAGTGAAAAAGTTGGCTTAAAACTCAACATTCAGAAAACTAAGATCATGGCACCTGGTCCCATGACTTCATGGCAAATAGATTGGGAAACAATGGAAACAGTGAGAGACTTTATTTTGGGGGGCTCCAAAATCACTGCAAATGGTGACTGCAGCTATGAAATTAAAAGATGCTTGCTCCTTGGAAGAAAAGCTATGACCAACTCAGCATATTAAAAAGCAGAGACATTATTTGCCAACAAAGGTCTGTCTAGTCAAAGCTATGGTTTTTCAAGTAGTCATGTATGGATGTGAAAATTGGACTACAAAGAAAGCTGAGCACCAAAGAATTGATGCTTTTGAACTGTGGTGTTGCAGAAGACTGTTGAGAGTCCCTTGGACTACAAGGACATCCAACCAGCCCATCCTAAAGAAAAGCAGTGCTGAATGTTCATTAGAAGGACTGGTGCTAAAGCTGAAACTCCAGTCTTTGGCCACCTGATGCAAAGAACTGATTCATTTGAAAAAACCATGATGCTGGGAACAATTGAAGCCAGGAGGAGAAGGGGATGACTGAGGATGAGATGGTTGGATGGCATCACTGACTCAATGGATGTGAACTTGAGCAAGCTCTGGGAGTTGGTGATGGACAGGGAGGCCTGGTGTGCTGCAGTCCATGGGGTCGCAAAGAGTCAGACACTACTTAGCCAATGAACTGAACTGAGCTGAACTGAACTGTGGTATCAGAGCCTGGTGGCGCTCTTCCACAGGGCAAACAGGAAACTCCTGGGGCTCCAGTTAACACGCAAATTCTGATTCTTTAGCTCTAGGGTAGGGCCTGAGAGTCTGTGTTTCTCAAAAACTCCTAGGACATGGTGATGTTGAAAACCTAGAGTGGCATTTTCTGAGATACTTGTCAGTAGCTTGTTAGTAGTACAGCCTCCTCAGCCCCGCCTCAAATCTATGAGTGGAGTCTTCGCTTCAGCAACGTCGCAGGGGATTCCTGTGCCCCATACAGCATGTCAAGGCTGGTTTGCAGGCTCTCCCTGCGTACTGTGCCCGCAGTAGGCATCAATTCTCCCGTCACCACTCTCACGATGAGCTGAGACCCTTTCTCACATGGTGCTGCCAGTGCCCTGCGCATGCCTGAGGTCAGCTGGGAAAAGAGCCTTGTGGCTGCTCTGGGCTAGACAGACAAAGAAGAATCAGCCCTCACATATGGCTAATGAAACAAGAGAGAGAAACAGGTCAGAGCAAAGTCTGATTGCAGAGGCCCCCACACCAGAAAGATCTCTAAAAGGAGCCCAGGAAGGCTCTGCAAGGATGAGATGCTGCTACTGCTGCTAAGTCGTTTCAGTCGTGTCCGACTCTGTGAGACTCCAGAGACGGCAGCCCACCAGGCTCCTCCATCCCTGGGATTCTCCAGGCAAGAATACTGGAGTGGGTTGCCATTTCCTTCTCCAATGCATGAGATGAAGCACAGACATATGTGGAGGGGATGTGTTTCAGAGGGAGAAGACCTAGAGTCATCCAGAGAAGGGTCTCTGAATTCTGGAGCTGCCAAAAGTCACCTGTGGCATTGACCAGGGAGTACACCAGGAAAGAGGTCCTGGAAATGTTGAGCCCAAATGGGAGTTGCTTGTCCAGGGTTGAAGGCAGGGGCTGGGGTCTGTCTCCCCAGCAGGAGAGTCTCAGGGGGCATTAATGATGCAATTACCACACAACAGGCAGAGATGAGTCCTGTCACCTAAATGGTGATCTCATTTAGGTGCCTCAGTCTTTGAGGGAGGTCCTATCGTCCCCTTCTGACAGATCAGGGAACAGTCCCAGAAGGTCTGAATAAGGAGGCTAAAAAATGCCTTAGCAGGAATTTGACCCAATTGCTATGCTTGCAAGGTCCAGCTAGGCTCATACGTATATGTATTTTAGCATGAAAAAACTCTATTTCCTGCAATCTGTTGGCAAATTTTCATTAGAGAGTCCTTGACTGCCTTGCTTGTGTGAGGAACAGGAAGGGATGAGAACTGGTCGGTGGGGAGCTGAGAGTAGGCAGGACGGGGCTCTGTCAGATCAGTGATGAGCTGGGCAGTCACGATGTCTTCCTTTCCGTTTCACTGCAAGTGCTTGGCATGTCATGCCTGCTCTCTCCTTTACCACCCGCCCCCCCGCAACCCAACCTAGGCAGAAGTCATGACTCCCATTTTCAAAAGAGGAACTGGAGTCCTGAAAACCGCAGGTGCCAGGTCTGAGTGCCCCTTGGGCAAAGAGTCTCACCTACATATGTCTGGTCTCAAAGACAGGAACCCTTCTAGGCTCATTAAGAGGTGAGTGGGCTTTTGTAGGCCATCCTGTGCCCTAATCTCCAGTTCTAGCACTGTGTCTATGATACAGCTGAAGTTTGGGGCACTCTAGTCTCAGCACCATTTCTTCGTAAGTTGGGGAAGTCCTGTTTCTCACAGTAGAAAAAACTTCATGGGAACTTCCTACTTAACTTGGTCCCATCTAGTGGCCAAGTGAAAGAGTGCAATGGAATCACTGGACATTGCTAGCAGGTGCAAAGTGTGGCATTTCCCGGGGTAAAAGATGGGCTGAAATCATAATAACTTGTGTCCATCGAATTTAGAAGATGCACATTTAAAACATGCAAAACCTGTAATTCCAGTTTTGTTTGTAATATTTATGCTTATTAACTGTTGCTGGTGGTAAAAATACCTTATCCAACCAATCATCTTTTAACTGATAAACTGTATTTGATGATAATATGATAAGATGTAGATTTAATATATATATAATAGAATCAATAGAATATAAATAATATATGTACAATATAATATAAACCCAAAGCTTGCAGACATGCTTAATAGTTGAAAAACATTATAAATTTGGAAATGTTACAGAGCTAATCCCCTAGGGGTGCTTTCAGATCACCATACTGTCATACCAAAAAAAAAAAAGAAAACTAGATTAAATATATATAAATATTTTTCCCATCTGTCATCACTAAACATATGCTAAAACATGATGTGCTTTCTGGAGACTTTCTGATCACAGGGGAACATCAAGACTGCCACTTGAGCAACTCTCAGACCACAAACACTAACACAGGAGGATCCTCAGGCCATCTCATGAGAATACAGATTTTAACAACCTCTCCCACCCTGTCTCCTCCAGGATTCAAGTAATGGCAAAAACCCAAGGTGAGATTCTTTGGTAATTGATGCTCCTTTGCAGGGAGCCGGCTGAAAGGCAGGAGGAAAGTCCTGTCACGGTGAGCCCATCCGTCTATAACTTGAGTGTGATTTGCCAAACACACTCAAATTAGTTTTCAAACATTTTGGGTTTGGCAAACTGTATCTTGCTAAGCCCCCTTTCCCGACATTTTTATACCCCTGTGGATTTCAAGGAAAATTTAATATATATGTTTCTGATTCAATTCAGCTTAACTCAGCACAATTGTTAGTGAGAGCCACTTTGTGTCCAAGAATCTTCCAGAACCCTTTTATAAGCCCCTTAGACAACTTTCCTTCCAACCAGGAAGCACGTTTTTTCGGGAGTAAATTGAACTCAAACTCCCAAATAATTCAAATTTTGTTCAAAACTTAGAATCCCTGAATTTCTAAGAGGGTTAGAAAGTTTACAAACAAATCTTCATGTCACTAAGGAAATCTGGTGGGGGTACTCAGAAGTGTGAGCATCATAAGTGAGACGCAATGATTACAAGCTAGATTCATTTATTCTATGCCAGGGTTAGTTTTGTCTTTTTAAAAATTTTTACTATAAACCTGAGCACAGAATGTTCAGAGCATTCGATCAAAGCCAAAAAAGTACAGATGGTGATAAGAAGTTTTTTTTTTTTTTTTTTTTTAGTATGCTGCTCTTTCTGTACAAACATGACATAATGATTCCAGTTGAGTTTAGAAGTTTGTCATGGTAATGGGGCATGGTTTAAATAGTCAGCTGTATCACTTAGTAATGAGGTTCAGCCACATGTAACAGAAAGCCCAAATAGCAAGCTTAAGTCAAACAGGGATTTACCCTTTGATCACATGCAAGAAATCCAAGAAAGGAAATCCAGGCTATAAAGCCTAGTTCCAAGGTCCTCAAGGACTTGGGCTCTTGGCTCTTCCTGTTTGCCTGCTTCACTCCCCTTATCATACAGCTTCCATTCTCAGCATTGCTTTATGGTCTCAAGATGACTGCTGGAGCCCCAGCCCTCATGTCTATGTTCTAGGCAGCAGGAAGGAAGAAGAGTCTCTCCGATGACTCAGTCCCCTTTAATGAGCTTCTTTAGATGCCCAAACCAAAACTTTTGGTTTATATCTAATTAACTACTTCTGTCTTCCAGAGAAGCTGGAAAATATGTATTATCAAAGCATATTGCTGCCCTCGATAATATAAAAGTTCCACCAGCAAGAAAGAAGAATTTGGCAGTCAACCAGTTGTCTCTACCTTACCCGTCATGCTCTCTCCTGCCCTTGTCACAACTCTTAACCACAGAAGTTACTGGTAGAAGCAGGACCAAGAAGAAAATTCTGGCAGCCATGAACTGTCAGGCTAGGTGCGTGAGACCTAATCCTGGCCTGACCCACAAAGATTCTGATGTGTCTTCTTTGCTTTGACGTACTTAGTTCTGTCCTTCTGCCTGGTCTAAAACTGATCTATCCAAGATCAATGTTGGGTTGGGAGATCTTTCCCCAAGGCCAGAAAGGACTAGAGGGGTTAAAGGGTTAGGTGACCCCCTGGCCCATCTTCCTCAGGCCTCTGGTGTCATCACTGACAAAATCTCGCAGGAAAGCAGATGTGTTTGCATGACCCCTGAGGAGAAAATAATGTGGTAGCATGGGGGTCTTGAGTTACAGGGAGCCTGAAAGGGAAGTAGTCCCCTACTCAAGTCTGAGCAACATTGAATAATCCACGTCATTGACACTAGTGGGGAGGTACTTGCAGTGAAGTCTTCCCTCATCTCAGGGGCCCTCGTCAGCCCATTTTCTTAGCCAAGAAAACTGAAGTGAGGTCGCCTGCACTGCAGGCCACACTCCTCCCCTCCTGTAGAGAACCACCTTCACCCAAGGAGCGGGTCTTTCATGGAAATGCTTCCACACACTGAGGTCCCAGAGCCCAGCACTGACTCCTGGCTACTGCGTGAGGTAAGTGCCTGTGGGAGGCAGCTCTGCGTTGGCTACCAGCTCTGGGGGTGCTGAGGGCTGTCAGAAGGGCCCTCCGTTAGGCTTAGGAACCAGACTAGAAATGAGGTAAAACAAAATGGGGTTCCTTTACCCTCATTCTCATTATGAATTAATTTGCTACAGATTTAAATATCTCCCACAAGTTTTATGCATTTGAAAGTGAATTAAGATGAGCTTTTGGAGGGGATGGGACATCTAACAAATGTTATCTCAGTCTTTTCTCTTTATTCATGCTAATTTTTATGAAATATTCATCAAGCAAGCAGGCCCTCAGTATGAGATGTCCTGGACTTAGATAATTTGAGATGCCAAAAAGCCAAGCAATGGACAGCAAGCAGTACCACCACATAACTGCATACAAAGTACAAATATGATTTTATTTTTACAACAAAATCACAGCAGAGTGACTGTTGACCAGGGTACTTGGTGGAAGCCAGAGAGAATCCAGGGGGACTTGCTAACAAAGCCTACTGAGAGGAATCAATCTCCAGGAAGAATAGGACAACGAGGAGCTGGCATGCACACAGCACTTTACATATTATAAAGCACCATTTTCTTGCTCAAGCTTCCCTCAACTCTGTAAAGTAAGAAGGTTATTTTACAGAAAAAGAAACCAAAGCTCAGAGTGGAGTGTACGAGCCAGGGGCGCACAGCTGGAATCAAGGTCAGGGTTGTGGTCAGAGCGGTCTGGCCTCTGAGGCCTTAGACGTTCAGGCAATCCCCCTGCCGCCCAGACATCCAGCGGCTGACTGTGGGAGACAATGGTCCTTTCTCCTTTCCTGGCACCTATGGTCTCCACTTCTGAGGCCAGGAGCTAAGGGCTTGATTTCCATGCAAAGCACACCTGGAGGGATGCTGCTAGCATCTGCGCCTGCGCCTCACTGTGCTCTCTGCTGCCCGTGACATGGGGCCCTAGAGACAGGTGCCACCCTTGGAGAAAGAAGGGTGTGGAAGGAAGGTAAGAGAAATCCCTCCCCGCCACCCTGCACGACCCACCCACACACATCTGGCCCTGGTTCCTCCACTGCAGATGCCGTCTCAGACAAGTATCTGCATGCTTCTATTTACTCACCTGTAAAATGGGGAGAAGAGCATTTGCTTTCATCCTTTCCACTGAGTGGCAAGACCGGGGAGCAGAGGGAGCCTACTGGTCTCAACAGGTCTCAAGCCAGGCCCATCCTCCTGACCTGGGAGCTGCCTGCCTTGGCTGAATACCCCACACCCATCCTAAGCGGCCAGGATCACGTGGGTGGATGTTAACAGGATGAGCCCCAGGGGAGGTGGTTGGTCCCCAAGGCCAGAGGCTGCCTGTCAGGAAGGTCTGCAGGCCCTTCTGGGCCCCAGCACCCAAATGCTGGGCTCAGCATCCAGGTAGAGACCCCGGCTTCAGACGCTGCCCACAGGTTTCCAGGAGGATTGAGTAGGGGCCACGAGGACAGGGAGCCAAGGGTCTGGCAGGAGCAGCTAAGAAAAGAGACAGAATTGCTCTGGGACTCATCAGTGTCAGGAAGCACAGCATCAAGAACAGACTCAGTACATCAGTGAGCCTGCTCAGGGAACCCATTGTCCCCTTGCCCTGCCTCACGTGTACATTCTAAGCCACAAGAGCACAGGAACCTTTCGTGCCCAGAAGGCAGGTGATCTGATGACAATTTTGGGAAAGTTTAAAAGCTTACTCCACAATCCCGAACACTCAGCAGCCCTGCAGTGAGGAAGGAGAGAGGGGACACAGATGCCACTGGGAGCCCCAAAACAAACAGAAGGAGCCTCTGGACAGTAAGGAGTGTCTCCATTGTGTGTCACTGGAGATTACTCACAGAAGGAAATGGACTGAGGGGCTGAGGATTCTTGGGATGAAACCACTGCTTTTGTCCCCCAGGTCGTGCCCCACATCATCCTTCCAGAAACTTGAGGGAAGACATGCATGAGAAGCCGCTTCCAAGTCTCAGATGGGACCTGGAGCAAGTCTCCTCTGGCACCGTTGGGTCCTCTGAAGAGAGCTGGCAAGTTGAACAACCTATGGGACAAGCGCGTCCGCTCAAAACAAAGCTGCAAAGATCTCATGTGCTGTCTCTCTCTTTTTCTGTTTTTCTTTCTTTTTTTTAATTGAAATATAATGTATGCATTTTAAAAAATCCAAACGGTTGCATCCCAGGGACTTAGGCTGGAGGCCCGCTGTGCGGCTGTGAAGGTCAGAGGCCGGCGGCCTGGGACGCCACAGCGCGGGGCAGGAAGGGCCAAAGGCTTTCCCCTCACCTTCTGCCCCTCCGTGTGCGACGCCCAGGGCCCGGGAGCTTCCAGCGCCGGCCGAGTGCGGCACGGCGGGCGTCGGTCCCGCAAGCCAGGCCCCGGCAGCGGCCGGACCCCAGGCCGAGGCACGTGGGCGGCGACGCGGGGCCGCCGCTCTGGGTCTCCGACGCGGGGCGCGGAGAGAGGCCCCCAGCGGGCCGGCCGGAGGGCGCGCCCTCCCGAGGAGGAGCGAGTGCGCCGAGCAGCGGCCGGCCGGGGGCGGCAGGTGCCACGGACGGGCTCGCTCGACCTCGGCGAGGGCGCCGGGGCCGCGGCCCGAGTCCCCGCTCCCCGTCCCGGGACTTCCGGGGCCCAGCGGGGCTCAGGGGCGCTCCTCCAAGGGCGGCCTTCCAGGCGGGGAGCGCGCGGCCCGGTGGCCGGGCCGGGGGTGGCCGGGCTCCCGCAGGGGCGGCGGGCGGGGTGGGGTGAGGCGGGCCGGCCCCCTCCCCGCCCGCCCGCCCGCCCTTCCTCCCGTCCTGCAGCCAATTAGACAACCCCCTCGGGCGGGAGGCGTGGGGCGCTCCATAAAGCGGCGCGGAGCTGTCACCCTGCGAGCAGGCTGCGCACCGCCCAGGCCGGAGCAGGCGCCGAGGACTCGGGCGCCGCGGGCCGGGGAGCGCCGAGGAGCCATGGCCACCACCAACGGGGCTGTGGAGAACGGGCAGCCGGACAGGAAGGCGCCCGCCCTGCCGCGCCCCGTCCGCAACCTGGAGGTCCAGTTCACCAAGGTGAGACGGGCCCGCGTCCCACCCGACGGCAGCCTGGCTCTGCGCCGGGCTGCCCGGCCGGGCCGGGGGCGTGGACGAGGGGACCGCAGGCCGGGAGCCCCGCCGCTGCGCTTGGGGCGTGCGAGGGCGTGGGGCGGCGGAGTGGGCCTGGGGCGGCGGAGTCCGCCCGGCGCTTCTGGGACCCGAGCCTCTGCGCCGGGCCCGGTCCTCCCGAAGCCGCGTTCAGCGCTGGACATCCCGGCGGAAGCCCGTGCCCCACCCGCGTCCGCCGCGCACCCCGACAGGGACCCCGAGATCAGCATCCCCAGACGGACTCTCCGGCGCCGAACCCCCGCGAGGGAGGCTCTGCAGCGGCCGCGCCGTGCCAGGCTGCGGCCGCTGCGGCCCCGACGTGCCCTTGCAGGCCCGTTTTGAAGGCCAGCGGTGGGCCGCGGGGACCGGAGCGGTGGTCTCCCCGCAGACTCTGAGGCGAGGTCTCCGGGGCTGAAGGGGTCGGGCTTCGGGGTGGTCAGAGGGTGCCTGAAAACGCTGAGAGCCGCTCTGGGAGGTCAGGCTGCCCTGGGAAGCTTCCGGAAATGTCAGAGGGAGCAAGCGGAGAGAAGGGCACCTCCCGTGCTTAGCTCAGCTCGTCCCAGCTTACCAGCGGAGCCAGGGCTAGCGGGAAGGTGTCCCGGAGCCCCGAGACCCTGGTCTTGGCAGATCAGGGTCTCGGGTCTGGGCCTGGGAGACCGCGGGTTGCGGGGCTCCATCGTGCCGCGGAGTCCCGCACCTCACGGTCCTTTCTGCGCCGCGGGGCCGGCAGCCTGGAGCACGGCAAAGCGGCGGGATCACCTGCTTGGGGCAGAGAGGAAGATGGCGAGGCCTGAGCTGGGCACAGCTGGCAGCTCCGCGGCCAGCGCGGAGCGCGTCCTCTCCAGTACAGGGACACCCCGAGGCTGTTTGGAAGCTACTGGACTGGGTCTGGGGGCATTTCAGGGACGCAGGCCAAAAGTCACTGTGGGCTTCACTTTCCTCAAGTTTATCTCCTTTTATTTTTGCGTCTTATCCATTGCTATCAACCCCCCCGCCCCCCGCCCCGACTTCAGCTGACACAGCACTTAGAAAATTCCTCCATCAATTTGCTTTCAAAAGTAGCAATTATGTGTCTCAAATAGTTTTAATCAAGCAGAGAAAGTTGCAGGCCACTATGTGTGGCCTTCAGATTCTGATCTCTTGGCACGTATGGTCGGCTGGACCTCTGATCACATGACATTAAAATTAACTGTTTCCAGAGGGCTCTGTAATCAACGGAGACAGTCCGATGGAGACCATTTTTAATGTAGTTTCATAAGTAGGAGCAGCCTCAGAGTGCAAATTCTGGAAACACTGAAAATAGTAGCTAAATGTGTTTAGCCCCTAAAACTGTTGGTTGTCACCTGTTGTAGGTGGTGGTGGCATTTTGTTTTTCTTTTATAGCAACTAAAAATTACATATATTGTTTTCCTATTCCTTTTTACCTTTTATAGTGCTATCAGAGCAATGTTGCCACATATGGAAAGTTGCCTCTTTGTCTGCAATTCTTTCTGGCCCTTTGCAAGCGTAGATGCAGCCCTTACTTAGAGAGGTGGATCTTAGCACGTTCACAGAGTGACCAGTCAGTCTTTGTTGTCTGGCTGGGTGTCCGTCTTCTTAGTGGAATAGAACTGGGTTGTGACTAAGGCTCAGGGGACGGCATGAGATGGAGGGGGCTGGAAAGCCAGATCCTTAGCCGCTTCTGGCGATGAAGACTGGGGAAGCCCAACAGCAGGCCCCTGCGCCCTCTCTTCTGCTGGAGCCTCGCTGTCCCTGCTCCAGGCCCACCTCACGGAGGCCTCCTCCTAGCACTTGTGGGGTTGGGGCGCCAGGGTGGCTGTGACTGAGGGTGGGACCCCAGGCAAGCAATGCTTGCAGAGCTTCTGGCTGCAGAGGCAGCCCCCAGTGCGAGGAAAGAAACGGAGAATCAGAGCTACAGAATCGAGACCCTCCTGGCTGTGGAGCGTGTGAGCGGTAACGGTCTGTCGTTTTTCAAACCCGACTCCTGGTGCTTCTTGCTAATGGAAGACATGCAGGAAATGGTGGGTCTGGGCCCCAGCCTTGGGGGGGCCACGTCCCAGGGTAAGTCCAGTCTCTATAAGGAAGAAGCGCCTTTGTTTGTTTGCATGTTTTAACACTGGGCTCTGTTCTCTGATTTTGGGGAGGGGAGGTCCCCTAGAAGCCCCACATAGGTCTTAGAGGGTAGCAGCCCCTTTCACTTCAGAAGGTCCCTGACTTTCCTTAATGATTCTTACAGTAGCAGAAAAAAATTTTTTAAGATTTTCTGGCTCAATAAAACGCTGGTTTTTAATGATTGTTTTCTATGAAAAGTAAAATTCCCTCAAATCTCCTTTTCTGAAAACACTGCTTTTGAGTAGAGCTGGGGTCCAGTGGAAGTTTCTGTAAGTGGTGACTGCAGAACTCTCTTGTGTAACAACTACCCTCACCTCTCTGGGGCACCTGACTGCAACCACGGCTGTGGTTTTCCAACTCAGTCTGGATAGGATGCCATTCTATTCCTCCAATAAAGTGTGAATCCCATCCGCTCTGTGTAATGTAGTTTTATTCCTCTGAAAGTTTTTCTTACCAGTTCACAAGTCAAGGAAAACAGGTTTTTTTAAGACCCACTTTCCTGATTTGGGGTTCAAAACAAGAAAGCTAGCATAATTGATAGGCCACACTCTCTGACCCCTTCCTCATTTGTGTTTTTGTTTTCTTTTAGTGCAGAGTAAAATCAACAGTAGAAACCACTTACAAGATTGCTTAGTAATGTAGTATAAAGCAAAAAATTTTGCTAAATTAGAAACATTGTGATGGGAAAATATGAGTAAAGTTGAGTAGCCTGAACTTTTTTTTTTTTAAGTTGCTGGTTAGAAAGGATTATGGATCAATGTCACAAAACAACTGAGTAATTATTTTTTTGGAGGAACATGCTTGAAGCTGAAGTATAACAGACATCTGATCATTGCAACGTGTTTTTATCCCCTTATTTATATTCTTTTCTACTACCTGCTCATTTTCCCTCCCCCTTGGAATTGATATCAGGAAGGTCCTAGAATCAGCAGATTTCACTGACAGTCTCTATTATCTAACCCACGAAATTTCATCTTCCGACAAATGGGCCTCTCTTCCTGGCTGCACTTTCCTCCCTGTGCTAACTTAACCCCTCTGCTCTACTTATTAATTTCTCACTGTTACCGAGTGATTGCTCGCTGGATGGCAAAAGTGAACTCTCGGATTTGGTTTCAGCTGGAAGAATAAGCCTGTAATTGTAGCCTGGCCTTTCCCACATGCTTCCCTGGGGGCCTGGCCTCAGGCTGAAGGCACTGAGCTTCCAGAAGTGGGATGGGCACGTCCCACAGTCGAAGGCCACTGTCAGCCTGGACCCACACGAGAAAGCAGGGACACTGCTCACCTGCCCAGCCAGGGCTGGCCCTCTGTGCTTTGTCCCCACCACTCTCAAATTTCCCTGCTTTCCAAGGAGAGTTATCAAAACAGCACCCCAGTGGCTTCCCAGAGAAGGCTTCCTTTCCCGTGAACTTCAGAGTTTTTACAGGACAGCTGAGGACAGAGAACATAGTCAGGTCACATGCTGGATAAATCGGCCACCCTCTCACCCGTCCTCACCGGGGAACCAGGTATTCCAAATGAACGAAATTCATAGTCGTGGAAATTAGCCCTGTAGTCACAGTGATGGAAATTAGCCCTGTAGTGGTGCAGTTCTCCCTTTAAATGAATCAAAGATAAGCATATAATAAATAGAATAGATGGATATAAAGACATGCATATAAATGTATGTGTATAAACATATGAATATAGATACGGAGGCTTCCCTGGTGGCTCAGTGGTAAAGAATCCACCTGCCAATACAGGAGACATAAGAGTCTCGGGTTCAATCTCTGAGTCAGGGAAGATCCCCTGGAGGAGGGCATGGCAACCCACTCCAGTATTCTTGCCTGGAGAATCCCATGGACAGAGGAGCCTGAAGGGCTACAGTCCACAGGGTCATGAAGAGTCGGACACGACTGAGCAACCTAGCATGTACATAAATATAAAGATGGAATCTGATGAGCTAGTTCTGTATTTAGAAATTGTTGATGACATTTTACTCTACGGAGATGCTTCAAAAGCATTTTAGCCATGTTTACTACTGGGGTCTCTGTGATGCCACGATGGGCTCTGACCACGAGGTGGTCCCTAGTGGGTACAATGGGAGATTCTGTCCTCTCACTGGGTGGCCAGGACCTCCGTACTGTGAGAAAATGATTTGTGTGGTATCTGTCACCTCAGTCCCTAGTTTTTTCCCCCAAATCCTCTCTTTTAATATTTCTTAAGAACTTAGGGTAAGCTAAGAGTAAACAGTACACATATTTCAGTGCATAGACCATGAAATTCTTTTTAGTTTGTTCATAATGTCTTTTTTTTTTTTTAATATATCTATTCTTGGCTGTGTTCTAGATAACCGAGTCTCAGAACTAAGTGATTTTTGTGAGTTGATTCTTTAGTTCTGGATATAAGCAGTTATTTGCAACATATGTTAATATAACCCGAACATTTTCTAACCCAGATATTTATCTTGCTATTCCAACACTGGCTTTTATTAAAGCCCAACATGAAAATAGACATTTTAAAGAGAATGGGGAGATGGCACTAATGTGCATTAATGAGGGCTAAAGGGTTATAGTGAGATCCTTTTATAAATCCAGTTCCTTGGCGGATCCAGCTGGGGGTTGCAGCAGGAAGGAGGGAGAAGGGAACGTTCACTGCTGACATACTCTTCAGGGGCAGGCAGATTGCTTGGCACTGCATGTGTGTGTGTGTGTGTGTGTGTGTGTGTGTGTTGGTCCCCTGAACTTGATGAGTGTGTAAAATTTAACTCATGTCCTTTTTGTAACTCTTTTATTCTTCTGTGACTCCATCTTATTTCTAAAAACATTTTAGAAAAAATTCTAAATTACTTCAGTTTTATTTTGACAATTTGTAGTTCTCTGGAAATGTATTAAAAATCAGAAGACTTGGATTCTGTTGATAATTCTGAATGTGCTCCCAGTTGGGCATGTGACTGTCTCCCCCCTTCCAGGTCCCACCTGTAAAACGGCAGGCGGGCAGGTTGGCAGGAGGGAAAGAAAAGACGTGACCTAAGGTCCTCAGCATGTTGGAATTATATGATTTTGATTTAAGCCTAATGCATTACAATTTCCTTTCCTGGTTAGATATTCATCAACAATGAATGGAACGAATCCAAGAGTGGAAAAAAGTTTGCCACGTATAACCCTTCAACTCTAGAGAAAATATGTGAAGTAGAAGAAGGAGATAAGGTGGGTGCCCTCCCCCTGGCCCAGTAATTCAATTACTGATCACTAGAGGATAAGGAAGTGCTTCAGCTTAGCTGTAAGTCAGAGCTGGCCCACACTGAGGCCGAATCTAAGCAAGCTGCTTCGTAGACACATGGCCCAGAATGGGATCAATTAGGGACCCTGTGCTGTAGAGTCCTTCTCCTTTGATAGATGTTTTTCCATCTGTGAGGATGACTTCAGCCGTCCTTATCACGTGGCTAAAGGAAAGGTTTTTATCAATGATTTGAACCTGGCAGCATTAAAGAATCTTTCCTGAAAGCATTTCCGGCTGGCTGGTGTGTTTCACCAAATGCAACATTCTGGCAGGAGACACTTTTTAAAAAAAAGACTTGAAGGAGACCAAAGACTTGCTAAGTCATGCAGAAGTAATAATGTTATGCAATTGCCAGATTTTTTTTTTTCCTACCAGAAACTTAAATGATTGTGTAAAGCTATAGCCTATAACCCTATTTGATAGTGCAGGGTATATTGTATAAGTTATGTGTTATATATGTAATATATGAATTTCATTATTATATATAAAGCTAAGTGACTCCTGAATATGTCCTTGATACATTTCGAACCATAAAATATCTTTTGAATATGTGTCATTGGGGAAAAGGTTGAAAGTACAGCTTTTGTAAGGAGGGAAGAGAAACGGAGCCGTCTTCTCAACCACTGGAGTACTTATCTGATGTTCATAAATATGTAGGTAGTGTGAACAACATGTGTAAAATAGGCTTGAGTTTGATTCTAGTAGCAGGATTTTTGTGACGGTGTGCCATGCACCGTGTTTGTACCTGTTCCGCCCCTCCCGTGTGCAGCACCCCATGAAGAGCTCTGTGTCTATAATACTAGCACCGAGGAGCTTATGTGAAGACATCAGGGTGTAGGGGTGGGACACGATGCTGAGCTGGTCTCCCAGGTGTAGTACACGGGGGTCAGGGAGCAGTGAGATCCCTGCCATGGGCTCTGGCTCATCCCATGGTCTGAGTGACTGTTCCAAGCACCAGAAGACAGAGGCTTCCCCATCCTTGCAGCTGGAGAATTCCTGGCCTCCAACCCCAGAGCCTGGGACAAGGAATTCAAAGCCCTAATATCTCCCTTGCCAAAGTTTCTACTCCCCTCCAAACCCATTTTGGATACACAGAATCTTGGTGGAGTGTCCCTCTTGACTGGTGCTGGGTGTCCACTGCTGGCTGCATCTCCCTAAGGAAGAGAGGCTCAGAGGGATCTGGGGGGTGAGCCCCTGATCATTACCAACCAAAGCCTCAAACCTCATTTTCTTGAGCATAAGAATGGATGTCAGGGAATTCCCTGGCAGTCCAGTGGTTAGGACTCTGAGCTTCCACTGCAGGGAATGCAGGTTCGATCCCCAGTCAGGGAACTAAGATTTGCAGGCCACATGATGTGGCCAAGCAATATTAAAAAAATAAAAATTTTGAGAGAATGGGAGACATTACTCTAAATAGCTCTCGTTCTTTCCTAGTAAAGAAGATTTGATTGTAATTTTTCTGTTAGTGCCCAGAAGATCCAGTTCTTTGTCTATAAAATGATCACAGCTCCCAGGGGATAGCTGATAGTGTTGTTTAGCTGCTGAATCACGTCCAGCTCTTTTGTGACCCATGCTCCTCAGTCCATGGGATTTCCAGGCAAGAATACTAGAGTGGGTTACTATTTCCTTTTCCAGGGCATCTTTCTGACCCAGGGATTGAAATCGCATCTCCTGCATTTCAGGCAGAGCCACCAGGGAAGCCCCAGGGGTAGGTGAAGTGAGGCTAAAGGGAGAAGTCCCTGATGTGGACTTTTTCAATACCGTCAGTTCTGAGACCCAGAGGAGGACTCTTGCCCCCGTTCTTGGACCGCATGTGGTTCTCAGCTGGAGTAAAGTGCCAAGACAGACATTCCCCACCTCATTGGTGAGCTGTGGGAATGTGTTTGTGTCCAAACTTAGGTAGCAAGTAGATGCTCTCTTCCGACATAGGTCAGCAAGAAAAATGATTACAGTCAGTGGTTTTATGACTCTTTTAAATACTTTGTACAATCAGAAGAAAAGTTAATCCTTGGCCCTTGTAGAAACCTTGAAAGACTTAAAGCAAAAACAAAATCCCTTAAAAGTCCCTGACCATTGAAGTGATTAGAAACCTGGCGACTGCTCTGAGTTGCCCGCCCACCTCCGTCCTCTGTGCCGGGATGGAGGCCGGATTCTGCAGTTCCTGGACAGCCGAGCCCTCCGCGAAAGGTGACACGCTCTCTCCGTTGTTCGGCCTTGCAGCCTGACGTGGACAAGGCTGTGGAGGCCGCACAAGCCGCCTTCCAGAGGGGCTCTCCGTGGCGCCGGCTGGACGCCCCGAGCCGTGGCCGGCTGCTGCAGCAGCTGGCGGACCTGGTGGAGCGGGACCGCGCCGTCCTGGCGGTGAGTACCTGGGACCCGCCCCGGGGAGGGGGCGTGGCCCGCTGGCCCCCGGGGCCGCCCCTTCCCGGCGCAGGAGAGAGAACTGGGGAGCGGGGTCGGGAGGGGGAGGGACCGCGCCGTGCTGGCGGGGAGGGGGCGTGGCCCGCTGGCCCTCAGGCCCGCCCCTTCCCAGCGCAGGAGACAGGAGTCGGGTGCCGGGTCTGGAGGTGGTGGGGTTGCGCTGCCTTTTGAGGCACGGCTCTCCAGCCCAAGGCCGGCGTCCGCACCCCTGGACTCAGACGATCCGTTCTGAGGTCACACTTTTGCCCCTGCCGCTGTCTTCTCTGCCTGAGGAAGTTCTGATCCACTAGTGGCTCCCAGGCTCGAGATGCTCACAGACAGCCGGGCTGGGCCGTCCCTTGGTCCTACTGCACAGTTAGAGCTTAACTTGTTTTCTTATATCAACTCCTTTCCAAACTGAAATTTAACCTCATCCTGAGGGACAGTGTCTATGAAATTACAGGTGTAATGTGCTGGTGTGGTTTTTCTAATACTTATTAAAATAAATGCCACCCCTTGGCACAGAAAAAGTGTCCTTATATAGCTTAAAAATCACCCGTTTCACCCTTGAAATGGGCAGTGGTAAGTGTGTGTGGGGTGATGGTGAGGGGATAACTTAGCTACAGGAAACTTCAGAGTGTGAAAGACCTAGGTTCAAACTGCAGCTCTGCCGCTTTACCAGCTGTGTGACTTTGGACAAGTTGTCCAGCCTCCCTGAGTGTATGTTTCTTCACGGAGAATGTCACTATTATTGATATCTGAGTGTTGTGAGAATGATCCACTTAAAATCCTTTGCAGTACCTGTCATCCAGTAAGCACTAAACAGATGAAGTTATTAATAATGCCATCTGAGGACCAGGTTCTAAGCTCAGCTGTGTGTTCTCCTGGTGATTTCTAGCACTGTAATTCCTCAGCTGCAAAATGTGTGTCTTTATTCATCCCATTGCGTGAGTTGGGCTGCTCTCATGAGATGAGCTGTGAAGACATTTAGGAGTAGCAAGTGCAGAGTTTACTGGGATCCTCAGACCTTCCTTTGGTCTCAGAGGAGATCCTGGGGCCCTGGCGCCTTCTCTTTTGCCGCCTGCACACACAGCTCTCATAGCTCAGACTCCCGTTTAGCACTTGTCCCAGAACTGGAGGCCCAGTTGGTAGGAAAGGAAACCTCCTTTTTGGCCTCTGATTTGGAAAAACCGTTCTTTCCTTTCTTGATTTGATGTTGGGAATGAGTGGTCAGGTGGACACCCTCATGGAGGTCAGCGCCAGCAAGGACGCTGAGGTTCTCTTGGCCCTGCGTGTGTGTCATGGGTGGAGGCTGGAGAAACTCCGTTTCGGGTGCTGCTCTGGGGTGTGTTGCCCTGCGGGTGCGTCCACAAACACGGAGAGACCTGCAGCTTCCTTCCTCCGCCCCAGCTGGCCAGCCTGCAGTGGGGGAGAGAGATTCCCTCCAGGGTCAGTGTCTCTCTCCACAGAGCCTCTGGTTCTTCCTGCAGCAAAAGCCAGTCTCAACTCTCAAGCTGCCAAACTGGCTTCTTCAAAAACATTTCTGTTTTCCCCCAGCATGAGCTCATCTGTCTGCAATGTCCGTGAGGACTCAGAGCAGGCGGGAGAGGATGTGCCCGGTACCCTCCCCTCCCTGTCCTTAAGCGTCAGTATCATCTTGGGGCGTGGTGGCTGCAAGGCCCCCCCCTTCACCTTCAGCCCTCTTGGCTGTCCTGGAAGGCTGCTGTGAGTGCACGTGGAGCAGGGTGCCTCTGCCATCAAGACTCACTGCCCACGAGAAGCAAGGTCCAGCTCTTCACCACACCGTGGAAGGGACAAGCGAGTGACCGGCAAATACAGTTTTTAGAACCCAGACCGCATCAAGAGAAAGCACACCCTTGAGAGGGTTTTCCTGCCTTCTCCTGCACAAAATACCTCTTCCATCATGTTCCCTTGCCAGCTTGGTGGCTCTGATGGAGCTGGGCCTGAATACTTCGTGTTCAGTGTTTGGAGACCGTGGGCAGATCCAGTGAGCCTGGCGCTTTCTCCCTCACCGCGGTACCTGGACCCAGGCTCTGGTGTTCGGATGCTCATCTTGGGAGCCTCCAAAGAGGAGCTGTCGCTGTTTGCTCTCGTCTCAATCAAAGCCCCACTTCTGAGCCCTTCGTTTCAGCCTCAGCACTAGGGCATCGTGGTCACGTCCCTACCGCACTTTCCCTTCATTCTTTAGTATTTAAGGGTTACCATGTGTTGATTTCTCAAAAGGTATATTTTTATCCTAAAATGTTAAAAAGAAACTTAAAAGCAGCTGTGGTTCTCTCATGATCCAGCCACAATAATTGTTTAAAAGTCCCAGCGAGTAGCTAACTCTTCATCTCTCTGCTTCATGTCTGCATAATCACCTGAAAATTGTTTTTGATTTTTTTTTTAAGAGTTTCCTTTCTAAAGCTATCATGACCCAGTTTTGCTTTGAAAGATTCCATAACACCAACCTGGCAAATTCCTGTTATCACGAGAGTAAGCAAACGTGACTAAATTAATAATAAAAATAGTCAATGGTTGTTGAATGCTCACTCTGTCCCAGGCTTGTTGCAGGCACTTGATCTGTAGTATTTATCATCCTGTTTAAAAGATAAGAATGCTGTGGCCCAGAGAGGTTAGGTCCATCTGTCCTAGTTTACCCAGCCGGAGGGTGAGCCAGGACTGGAGCTGGGCAGTGGCCCCGCATGTCCCCACAAAGCTCTGCCCAGCCCTTGCCTTTTTTCCCATCCCTGAAAAACGCCAAGAACAAGCTCCAGGTTCTGCTGATACACGACCAGATGCTGTGTGGAGCAGCTGGGCCCTAGAGAATTTTGGCATTATTTACAATTGTTGAGTTCCCCCTGGGAAAAGAAAAGTTCCAACTTGGAATGTAAATCAATAGGAGCCAAAGGTACAGTGTACTGGCTGTCACATTGCCCTGACTGGGTCCCTGAGCAGCTTCCACAAGGCCTGAGACACACCCCAGACCCAGAGCAGCCCTGTCATCTCTAGCAATACACACTCCTGTCTCCTCACTGTCCCCAGATGAGGACTGCTGACCACCTGTCTGGTCCCAAAAGAGAAAATGATGACAATCGTCACAGCTCTTATTACCATCATTTGAACAGTGGATGTGACTGGTACCATGGGCAGACACTGCTGTTAGTGCTTTATGAATGGGACTCCTCTAACCCACACAGTACTCCTGTAAGGTAGATACCATTATTAGTGCTGTTTTACAGATGAGGGAACTGAGGCAGGATGACATTCAGGGACTTGCCACAGCTGCTCAGCTAAGAAAAGGTTGCCTCCTGTTTAGAGAATGCTTGGTTCATTCCTGAAGCAAAGATAAAGTGGCCCCAGCCTTTCACCTAGCCATCCTACATGCCCTGGTGCAAAAATCCAAGGCAGCGGCCTAAAGAGCATCACTGACCTGACGGAAGTCAGAAGGCCCAGATTCAGTGCCAGCCATGCCCCTGCCCTCTTGATAACACAAATGAGTCCTGAGCTCCGTTAGCCTTGGTGTCTGCACCTTGAAGCAGGAGTAGAGCCGTCCGTTGGAGACAGCCATCCGTTGGAGACGAGGCGTCTGCGCCTGCGCACGGAGGGGCCTCTCTTCCTCTGTAAACCGCCATCTCGCCCCAGCGACTCTGCGACCAGAATCCTGCCCTGGGCTCTGTGTCAGGGTGGCTGCTTCCTGCAGCCACGGATGACGATGGGCGGCTGCAGCCCTGGACTCACCTGGGGCCGCTTGTCTGAGGGACACTGGGGTTCTCGTGAGCCTGGTTGGAAACAGAAAAGAATCCGTACCATTGAGTGGCTGCATGCTCGCCTGGGGAGCAGTCACCCCTCACCACCCAGGGCGAGCCTGCTCGCTTCCCAGCCCGCATCCGCCTGGCTGCGCAGCGCAGGACTGGCGAGGAGTGCGGAGTCGCACCTCTGTGCTGCTTGTCGACTCTTTGGGGTCCGGCATGCTTTCCACAGCTATGCTGGTCCTAGAGGCCGAGAAGAGAGAACCCGGGGCCCCTTCTCCTTTGTTAGGGGACCTAGCCCCCTTCCCAGCCAACCTGAAGCCGGCACACCTTCGGCGAGCTTCCTGGAGCGTGCGGACTCGCGTGGCCAACGGCGCTCCCGAAGGACGACAGGAGGCTGTGCTAGAGCGCGTTTATTCTCTCCCAGAGAGGCGCCAGACCAGCCGCGTGCCGTCCTTCAGGGGACACGTGGCCATGCTCTGGCCGATCCCCCAGGTTGAGGTGTTCTGAAAGAAAAGCAGTCCTTGACAGCCTGGGACAGGTCTTCTCTTGAACTTGCTGTCTTGCTTTCCGAGACTCGCGTGGCTGGGAGGTCCTGAGGGCAGCACTCCAGGACCCTGCTCTCTCTCCCTGCACTGTCTTTACCAATCTGAGGGTCAAACGGAAAACCGTGTCTTAAAAACATGTCATCTTATGCTTGCAGACCCTGGAAACGATGGACACAGGGAAGCCGTTCCTTCATGCCTTTTTCATCGACCTGGAAGGCTGTATCAAAACCCTTCGATACTTTGCTGGGTGGGCAGACAAAATACAGGGAAGGACCATCCCCACAGGTGAGCCAGCTCAGAACTCCCGGCCCGGTCTTCTTTCTCCTCCAGGCAGCCTCTTCAGAGCAGCCTCTTGTTTCTCTCCAGAGCATCCTTCCCATGCCCCCCGGCAAAAGAAACGGCACCGTGCGGATCCTTCCTCTAAGGAATTTTGCTTTTGAAATTGAGTTAAACATCACTTCTTTACGAAACAGATAAAACTTAGAGTTGACACTTTGATGGGCCTCTGGGTTTGTTTCTTGTCTTTTTAATTATGTAGGATTCTTAAGCTCGATCCATATGAGATTAAGAGATTCTTAATGTCTCTTCCAGATGACAACGTTGTGTGTTTCACCAGGCACGAGCCCATTGGTGTATGTGGGGCTATCACTCCTGTAAGTACGGCAGCTTTTCTCGTGAGATCTGTAGATCCCACTCCACTGCACTTCGGTCTTTGGAACCAGTCTCTAATGGGTTTTCACTGCACTGGCGCTAGTGGAGCATCGCAGTGTGGCATGGACCTTGATGCTTGGGGGCCGAGATGGATCCGACCCCATTCCAATTCCAGGAATGCAGCAGAAGACACATGGATTCCAACCAGAGGGGTCAGGAATGGTCAGCTCCCCTTGGGCAGGAGGCTATCAACTGGGCCTTGAAGGATAGGAAAGAGTTGTTCCCCAGGACAAAGGGGTTTCTGAGTATAGGAATGGCCTGCAGGAGGGTGGAAAAGTGTCTGGCTACTTGGGGGCAGCAGCGGGATAGCTGGCGAGGTGGGAACTTAGGCAGGGACAGAGCGAGGATGAGGAGGCGGACCCGGCAGGTGGTGCTGCCCAGCGTCCAGCACCGTGGTGCCCAGGGCCCAGGACTTTACTTTCTGGGTAGGGGAGTGCCTGGCAGGTGCCAGGGTTGCTGTGATTCTGCTGTCTGTGGGAGGAAGGCCCAGGCCACTGCGGCAGCTGAGGAGGCAGGCAGCAGTGTGGAGAGGCTTGGAGAAGCACTCTCTGGGGGCAAGGAAGGTTTGAGAGCCAGTCAATGGTCAGGCCAGAGGTGCTCTTGCCCATCAAGTTGGAAGGGGGTCCCCTAAAGATGGATGTAGATTGAGAAAAGAAGAGGGCCCAGGGGAGCTCCATGGACTGCTAAGGAATCCCAGGAAGAAGCCTGAGCAGCCAGGGTCAGGGGCCCCCAGGGACGTGATACATATTCAGAAAGAGATTGTGGTCGATGCAGTCATCTCTTACCTGGAAATTCAAAACAACAGAGACACCTACTGTTAGATGTGCTCCCCAAGAGAGGTGCCGGGGGTATCTTCGATGTAGCTAGGGCCAATGGAAAGGGAGCTGGGCACATGGGCTTGGGCCTTCCAGAAGCTGCAGTGAGAGAGAAGGGAGCCGGGAGGAGAGGCAGAGGCCAGGAGAAGGTGCAGGTTTGCTTGTTGGAGAGGAGAGCTGATGGCATCTGGGTGCTCAGGAGGGGGTCTAGAAGACGAGCAGACCCCGGGGACCAGTGGGGCTGTGCCTGCTGTCATCAGCCAGCCTCATGGGCCCCTGGGACCTGGGGTGTTCTGTTTGGTGTACAGTGGTAGGAATCTCAGACAGAGCTGGGGGTGAAATCTAGCTGGCTGTTCGTCAGCCCTGCTGGGGGAGAGGCATCCATGGAGCCTAAGGAGCCAACTGGGGGGAGTGGGCACAGAGATGAGGGTTGGCCAGAATCAAGCTCGGTGTGCTCTTGGAGATGCTCGGTTTTACCTCGTCTCATCACAGATGACACTTAGGCAACAGTGCAGTGAGGGAAACGAGCCTGGCTGTGAATCCGGCCTTCATCTGACAGTTGTGACCTTGGTCCAGTGAGCTCACCCTCTGCACCGCGTCCCCTCTTCTGTCCAGGGGAGTGGCAGTGTGACTGTCCCCGCACAGGTGTGTCGGGATCAGATGAGTTCAGCGTTTGGAACTGCACCAGGCTCACAGTGGACGCCCAGTGGGTGAGGGTGCTTCTCAGGCCTGATGCCAGGGGGACTTTGGTGTCCCTGCCTCTGTGGGGAAAGGAGGACAAGAAAGTTTTCCAAGATGAATGTCACCAAACACCCATCAGGCAGGGGTTGGTCTGTGCTCTGTAGGAAGAGAGATAGGGTGGCATCTGAGTTGAGGAGAGGCAGGCCTCATTCCTTTGGGGCTTTTCCCAGATACTAACATGCTGCTGGCATTGTTAACCTGCAGGAGGACACAGTAGCACACCTAGAGCAAAATCCTCTTTGCAGTGACCACCTATTAGCATCTCCTAGGATGCAGTACAGGAGACGCTGGGCAGGAATGCAGTTCTGATCATTGCATGCTGCTGTTGCTCCTGCTTAGCTGTCTCATTCATTTCTGATCTGTGCGACCCCATGGACTATATGAGGACCCCTCCAGGCTCCTCTGCCCATGGCAATCTCTAGGCTAGGATATTGGAGTGGGTAGCCATTCCCTTCTCCGGGGGATCTTGTGGACCCAGGGATCAAACCCGGGGCTCTTGTACTGCAGGCAGGTTCTTTACCCCTGAGCCACCAGGGAAGCCCCTGACTGTTGCATACTCCTGCATAACCTCCTATACCCCGCATCTAAACCATGCAAAGCAAGTGTTCCACACAGGCATCCCTGGGCCTTGGGGACGGCGTCGTGCGCAGCCCCAGGGCCCCCAACCCCTCTGTGTTTTGCTGCAGTGGAACTTCCCTCTGCTGATGCTGGTGTGGAAGCTGGCTCCTGCTCTCTGCTGCGGGAACACCGTGGTCTTGAAGCCGGCGGAGCAGACCCCTCTCACCGCCCTCTACTTGGGCTCTCTGATCAAAGAGGTGAGACGTCCCAGGAGAAAATGCTCTATGTCATCAGGAACATTCCCACTCCCGGGAGCAGCGCCACCGCCAGAGATGAGCCTGCCCTGCAGAGCCGGGCCGTGCATGCCCACGCCCACTGGCTCCCGGCTGAGTGGGACGGGAATGCCTCCTGGTTTCACTTGGCAGCCGCTCCTCCCCACTCCTGCTTGTGGCTGCTGAACTAGAAGGGACTCCATTCCTCCCCCTGATCCTAATGAGAATGCTTATTCTGATGACAAGCTCAAACCTGTGGTCTCGGGCCAAATGTTTTTTCTAGAGAATTTGCAAGGGGGTCGCTTGAGAGGTGACTTCTCCAGACCCTGTCTGTGTGGTGTCCGTCCTTCTCCTGGAGCTGTGACCCCCACCAGCAGCCCCCCAGAGGGGCTACTATGAGCCCCAGCCTCCTCCCCAGTGCTGGCTCTCAGGCGCCTGTCCTCTCCCTGGCAGCCACCACTTGGGGAAATGAGCTGCTCAAAGGGCCACCTCCTTCCAGACACACCTGGCAATGTATTTCAGTCATTCTGTCCCCAAACTGTATGTTGCAAAGATTTTTTTAAAAGAAACAGGAAGAAAAGAGGGATGGGAGGAAAGGTCCATTCATTTCAACTCTTAGCTAGGCCAATACAACCAGGAAGTGAAACATTTATTGTTTAGATGTAAGGCTGCAGAGCCAGCAACTGATCGGTTTTCTACTCTCCTCTGACCGGTGATGTGGGACCTGATGACATCATATAATTAGACTTACAGATTCTAAAGTCACAGTTGTTTAAAAAAGTGTTTAGGAAAACTGAAGACTCAGGCACCATGTCCTAAAATCTACCATTTCTGAATTAATGTGTTTTATAATAACAAAGAGAATGGCATCCCCCAGTGGAAGAGCATTCCCCCCACCCTCCAGCTCATTTGCGCTGCTCTTGGTTAATAAAAAGCACCTAGCATGTGCAGAGCACCACGTGAACGAAACGTTGCTCCCCACCTTCAGGATGTGCTAGCTCTCAGAGTGACCCAGGTTCAACAGTCAGGGACTTTGAGGGAGTGAGACCATATTGCCATTTGGAACATTAATGGGACAGATTAAAAAAAAAATAAGTTGAAGCTGAGGAAGTGTATTTTGCAGATGCCTCTGAGCCTGGGGGCTGTCACCAAGGTGTCCCTGCTCCCTCAACACACAGACAGATACAGACACACAGAGAGAGACCCATACCGACTCACACACACACACACACACATGCAGACACACGCAGAATGGTGCTCTGCTACAAAGGGCAACTGCCGTTTTGTTCAGAAGCCCTTTGGGGTAGGCAGGCCACCCGGAAGAGGGGTATAGGCCTCACCCTGTCCCAACCACTCGCTGGCTGACTGGGTCTGGCCCTGGAGAGGTTGTCGAACCTGGGCCCAAGCTTCCAGGTGAGGCTGCCACTCCACTCAGGGACCTCGCCCAGCCGTGGCTCTCCTAACCTCCTCCTCTGAACACCGTCTCAATTTCCTCCCAGGTGGGATTCCCTCCGGGCGTGGTGAACATCGTGCCAGGATTTGGGCCCACAGTGGGAGCAGCAATTTCTTCTCATCCTCAGATCAACAAGATAGCCTTCACTGGGTCCACAGAGGTAACTCCTTACCCACCGGGGAGGCCACTGGCTGTCGCTGGGAATTTTTCCTTTAGAGGCTAAACTGTGATGCGTCCCTGTGCTAAATCTGACCCCACTTTAGTACATAGCAATAGTTAAAAAAAAAAAAAAAAAAAAGCTACTGGTCCAGTTTCCAAACTAAATAAATATCTAATTTATTCATTCAGAAGCCTCAAAAGAAAATACTGTTAGATAAGATAAAAATGTGAAATAGCCATAGGATAAACTGCATAATCAAGGTGAAAAAAAAATTAGCCTAGGGTGACTGGCAATATTGTAGTACTGATCACACATTTGAAAGTGTCAACTTTTGATTCAGAAAGTCCATTTTGAAGTAGCTGCTTAGCAACTACTGTTTTCATGAGCATTCAAGGACGTACTTTCCATTATATTGTATCTATACTATATGATGTTTTACAGCCATTACAATAAGGAAAGCTGGGCCATGATCTATTGCTAAAGCACACACACAAATAGTAAACTGCAGGAAAGTATATACCACATATACATACACACACACACACACACACATATATATATACACACACACATGTATATATGTTTCCTTGGAGAAAGAAACAGCAACCCACTCCACTATTCTTTCCTGCAGAATTCTATGGACAGAGGAGCCTGGTAAGGCTATAGTCCATGGGGTCACAAACAGTCAGACATGACTGAGTGACTAACACTACTATATATGTGTGTGTGTGTATATATATATATACTATTAATAAAAAGGTGTGTGTAGAGAAATAGAAATTGCCCGGAAAGACTCCCAAGAAATTCTTACTGTGGCCTCCTCGGTAAGTCCTGGGGCATTAACAGATGAGGGGAGATAAAATCTTTCCCCTTTAATTTATATGCATCTATATGTGGAATTATTTCTAATGAGAAAGCACTTCTGTACTTAAAAAATAGATGGATAAAATCTCCCAGGCAATAAGCGTGCCTATCTCTCCTAGTTTCGTCCAGCAGGGGTCCCCAGCCCCTCTTCTGTGGCTGGAGGACAGGATCCTCAAGACGGGACAGAGGGGTGGGGGCAGAGAGGAGCCCCCCGCAGTGGCTCCCAGGTCTCCTGTCTTCTCCCCGACAGGGGGCGCGTCCCTGCCCCAGCTGCCCTCTCTTGGGACCGTGGGGCTGCCCGTGGGGCCATCTGGCTTGTCCCGGCGCATCGGCTCTGAGTGCCCTGCTTCATGCTGGCACCCTCCCCTCAGCCCTGGGGAGCCCAGCTCCGCCCCCTGCTGGCTGTCTGGCCCTAGGCCCCGGTGTGCCCTGGTCTCTGAGTCTGCTGGTCCTGAGCCGGTGGCCCCAGGACGAGGCACTGCTGAGCCAGGCCCCCCTCCAGCGGTGTAGGAGTGACGGGCACAGCTTACAGAGTTACCACGGTGAAACGGAGAAGCCGTTCTCTCCCTCCTCCTGGGGCACTCGGTCATGGGGTGCATTTCCAGAGAATGGGCACCTTCCCGTCCTGCAGATCAGGTCCCCCGTTTCTCTAGCCCTTGGAGGTCCCTCAGATCAGACCAAAGGGCCGTGCAGAGCGGCCGCCCCTCGGTCCCTCAGTCAAGACCATCTGCTGCTGGCGGTAGGCGGCAGGCGAGGTCAGCTCCGCCGCACGCCGTGGGTGGCCGTGGGCGAGCCATGGGCCTGTGAGGCTCCAGTCCACCCCTGCAGGGAGCCGCTCAGAGCCTGGATTTCAGCCGGGTCATGGTCGAGTCCAGGAGGACACGCTGCGAGAGCCCAGGGCACGGAGTGGGCAGCACCACGGCCCAGGGCCTGTTCAGATCATCCCACCACTTCAGCTCTGTCTGAGGCTTCTCCTGTCTGGTTTTTATCCCGAAGGTTGGGAAGCTGGTTAAGGAGGCGGCCTCCCACAGCAACCTGAAGAGGGTGACGCTGGAGCTTGGTGGGAAAAACCCCTGCATCGTGTGTGCTGATGCTGACCGTGAGTCTCCCCACTTCCTGGAGTCGCAGAGGCTTCATTCGGTCCACAGCTTTCTCCTCACTTCCTTGCCTGAGTCAGAACCAGTTGAGGGAAACAGGCACACGCATTGCAGGGACGTTTCTCCACCTTGGGTCATCACATAACAGGCAGATGGAGACCCGAAGGCCAGCTTCACTGGCAGTGGGAAGCCGCCCTGGAGGAGGGCATAAAAATGTGTAGCCACAAGGGCCGCCTGTTTCTGCCCTTCGAGGCTGAGTTTTCCTTCCCTGTCCCCGCAGAGCTGGGGCCGTGACAAGTGGGTCTGGGTCTTCTTCAGAGCCCCTGTGGGGGGCAGGGGGAGGTCAGGAGGAGGGGACGGGCACCCCACAGTCATTCAACACTCTGCCCTCTAGCTCAGTGCTTCCTGCACCGCTTGCTGGCTCTGGAGGACTTGAGGGGTTCCTTTCTTGTTTGTCTCAAACCTGACAAATCAGAGGCCCGTGGCAGGGGCCCTCAGGAGTATCCTGCTGGCCTGGGTGCTGTCTTTCCCTTGACTGTCTCTTCCCTGGGAAAGCCTGCCCGTCCAGAAGCGTGTGTTTCATGATACAACATTAAAGTAAGCACTATTCTGGGTTGCCGTGTCCAGAAGAGGGAAGAAAGGGCCACGTCGGGCCGTGGCTGACCTGCTGGCAGGGTCAGCTGCCCAAGGTGTGACTTCTCAAGGACACTAAAAAGCCTTTGCCTCGATGAGCACCTCCCTGCCTGCCCACTGGTGCCTGGGATGCCTTTCAAGCAGTCCGAAGCCTCCCGTTCCATGGTCAGATAAGGTTGGAATTGCACAATTCCCCGAGAAGAAGTGACCCTAGCGTTGTTTCTGGCCCAGATGTAGATCACTGATAGCAGTGGGCTCCCAGCGAGGGAGAGGACTGGGCGAGGACTCAAGCACCACCGAAGGAAGGGGAGCTGGGTGTGAAGACAGACTGCTTGTTTTCGCCTGGTTTGCTGCTTCCTACAGGAAGTAGGACCAGTGTTGCTAATGGTCTGTGCAGCCACGTGGGGCAGTCCTGGGTGCTGCCCCGCTGTGACCCACATGTGGAGCTTGAAGCTCCAGTCTCAGAGAGCAGGACTCCTGTTGTGCCCTCCTGTGACTCCAGATCCGGACGCCCCTTCTGCCAGTCAGCGCGCCCTCTTCCGTCCCAACCGGGAAGCCTGCAGCAGAAACACGGACTCCTGTCTGAGTGTTGGCTTGACAAGGGTCATAAACACCCATCTCCTGTTCCTCGGCTGGGCAGTGCCCATCCACAAAATTCAATCCTGGCATAGCTGGCATCCCAGGCATAGTATCAACAGTAACATGCCACCGTCTCCCAACACGGCAGCTGCCCGCCTCTGGGTGCTGTCAGGAAGTAAATGAGCTGTTTTGGAGCAGGGGTAGTTTGAAGCTGCCTAGGAGGAGGTGGGGTGCAGGCAGAGACAGAACCTTGTGACGCTGTCCAGCTGTGACAGTGACTGACACAGAAGCCCTTGCTTCTGGGTAACGACGGCTCTCAAAGCCCAGAGCAGCCTTCCTCAGAGCTGCCCAGAGAGCAATGCTGGCTGACGTGGACCCTCCACCCACGTCCAGGGGGGCCTGGCTCTTGCTTTATGCGAAGGGAAGCTGCCCTGGAGTTGGGGGGTGGGCAGGTGGGCTGTAGAAGCCCCTCAGCAGATGTCAATGGCCTCTCTCCCTGAGCACCCTGCTAGTTCAGCTTGAGTACCTGGTTTTATTTCAGTGTAGCTCTACAGTGCAGATCCAGCCTTCATTAGGCAGAATCAATACATTTTTTTAAACCCTTTTAAGTCACACATAGTGTTGTGTTCCTTTCATAAGCTCCCCCTTGTCATTCAAGGTGGAAAATTTCGGCCCCTTGAAAAATTCTCACCAACTGGTCAACATCAATACTTACAAAAGGTTATTTTATAGACCACTAGTCCCCAGAAAAGGAAGGGGAGGGATCCGTGGGCAAGGGAGATGGGGATATGAACAGTCTCCGTGCTCATTAGCGCAGTAAAGATGCTGAGACATCCAGCAGTCAGGGACCTATTTAACCCAGAACTCTGTAGACCCGAAAACCCCCTTTCCCATCCTCTGCTTTTGCGAAATGCTGAGCAAAATTAATGTCTGCAGCGCAGCCACCCGAGGCCTGTTTTCCCGTGTGGCAATTAGAGCTGCAGCTGTCGCCCGTCCAGCCCTAACGACTTAATCGCTTCCTCTCCCCGCCGCCCCTCCCTGCAGTGAGCTTGGCGGTGGAGTGCGCCCATCAGGGAGTGTTCTTCAACCAAGGCCAGTGCTGCACGGCCGCCTCCAGGGTGTTCGTGGAGGAGCAGGTCTATGACGAGTTTGTCAGGCGGAGCGTGGAGTATGCCAAGAAGCGGCCCGTTGGAGACCCCTTTGACGTCAGGACCGAACAGGGCCCCCAGGTAACCGAGGCGTCACGTCCCAAGTGCATGTTGGGGGGTTAAGCAAGCAGGGCTCTGGCCCTGCACAGCTCTGCTGTTCCCTGGCTTCAGGGTCCTTCTTGAAGCAAGGGCTCCCTTACCCGCTTGCCTGCCCTTGTTCCAATGCTGACTGACAGTTCAGTCCTGTCAGGCCTTGGTAGGGTTATGAAATCACAGTGAACACGCAGACACTTGACTCTTCACGGCAGGTAATACTGAGCTCTGGGCCTTGGCAGAAGGGAGGCATTCCTGGTTCAGAAGCCCGTGTGCC
Source organism: Bubalus kerabau (assembly GCF_029407905.1). Lineage (NCBI taxonomy): Eukaryota > Metazoa > Chordata > Mammalia > Artiodactyla > Bovidae > Bubalus > Bubalus kerabau. The sequence continues at coordinate 6,375,837 of NC_073642.1, read as the reverse complement.
TGCACCCCCCAGCCAGAGGCACCTCTTCTCTGAGCCGCAGTGTCCCCAGGAGAGAGCCGCAGGCAGAGGCTGCTAGCTTAGCTGGCCTGTCTGCAGGAGTGAGTCAGAAGCCTGGCTGAAAGGCAGCAGAGTGCGGGTGGAAGTGGCACCTGGGGTCAGAGGCCTAGCGGTCTCCCAGCCCATGGGAGTCACAGGACGAGGTGACCATCAGAATCCCAGCAGAGAGGGCTCAGAGGATCGGGCTACATCTCTGAACAGCAGGAACATGTCTCTGGCGGCCTGGTTTGCAAAGCTAACAACAGGATGAAAATGATCATAACGCCAAGGTTTAATAACCTCAGGAAGAGGGCACATCCTGTATCGCTTTCTAACTGTGCAGGGCAGCAGACGGATAAATATTTAAAAGAGGACAGCCTAACCATCACATGAATTATTGAAATGGAGCTCAACAGCAACCCACTTTACTTGTAGCCAAAGTCCTGCTCCAGCCAGGAAGTTTCAAATCACATGTCAGGACTCACCCATTTGCCTCTGTCCCGGGAACTAGCGACTCACCCACTGCATTGGCCCTGTGTGTTTCCACAGGAAGCCATGGAACTGAGGACAAGTTTGGCTCTGGAATTTTGTGAAAACCACAGGCTCCTGCCAAACCTCAGTTTCCTCATCTGGAAGACAGAGCTATTGATGCATATTAAGGAAATTTCAAGGCATCTAATAAGTTTTTATTCTTTAAGGGGAGAGGCATTAAACGGCAGGCTTCCTAAGCTAGGTGGAAGTGAATGTACATGACTTCAAGCCACATCAGTTAGGTCTTGCTTGACTGCCGGGGTCCAGCCCCGGTGGATCCAGGGAATTCGAAGCTGGGATAGCGTCGGCGAAAATCAGGAAACAACTGCTTAATTAAACGTTTATTAAGGATATAAAGAGTGGTGAAATAAGGACAGCTCAGCGAAGAAATTCAGTGAAGAAAAGAGGCTGAATAAAATTCCAAAGCAGGGAATTTACGTCACCTACGAAGGCCACAGGCGTCCTCCCTTTCTCCCGAAGGAGAGGAGACACTAGGGTCTCCCCGGTCAGATCTTAGAAGCCCAGGCAAAATTAGTAGGCTTGACGAGCTTCCCTGCCTCAGAGGAAAAGTTTAGCTAGAAGGTGAAAGAAAGAATGACATGGGGAGATGAAGTTTCGGTGAACAAGGCCCGTACTTTATTTTCCAAAGTAGTTTTTATACCTTAAGTTATGCATAGAGGATAATGGGGGAAGGGGTAGAGTCATGCGGTAAGCCAGGCTTTCTTCCTGCAAACTTATCATATGCAAAAGTTTAGGTGATTTGCATCATCTTCTGGCCTGGAGGCCTGTTAACATTTTAAGACCCTTTCTTCAGAAAACTTATTTTTCTCTAAAGGTGATTAGTCAAGCGCCACCCTCCAAAAGCATTAGATAAAGTTGCATTCCTACAGAGCAAAGATGTGGTGGGCTATAACAAGAAAAAGAATTAACTCAAGGGTCCCAGGTTACAAACATTAAAGCTACTATTTACACCAATTATATTAATCAATACACTGCCAGGGACACAGCAGGTAAGGGATATGGAGACTTAGCAGCAAACATTGGCCTAACAAGTGAAAAACCCTTCACCAATACAATTTCTAATCAATCTTTTAACTGCTCAAAGGAATCTGTATTTAGACAGTTTAGAACATCTCATGCCTCTCACAGCTGGGAGGCTCTGAGCAATCACATGTGGCCGGAAAAACCTATTCAGGCAGGCTAGAGGACTTCCAAAGGAGTTTGTAGGTTGAAACACTGTCACACCCAGGAATTATTAACTGGAGCTGTAAGCTAACTCTTTTTTCAGAGAGAGGTAGTAGGGGACAGCCCCCCGTAAAGTCAGAGGTGTAGGTGAAAGCACAAAGCAGAAAGTAGGCAGACTCTGGTTTTAGGGGTAGATGCTCGAGAATTTCCAGGGAGACTCCTGAGGCTTGATCCCGCCTTTGCGTATGCCAAGCCTCCTTCCTCATGACCTTTGCCACAGGAGGATTTCCTCACGCTGGCTCCTGGCAGTGATAGACTTCCAGTTGAGCTATTCCAGATCCTGAAAGATTATGCTGTGAAGGTGCTGCACTCAATATGCAATATGCACTCAATATGCAATATGCCGGCTCCCGGCACTTGACCATCCTTGGGGGGATGCCTTGGCTGGGGAGTGGGGAGGACCACGTGGAAAAGGTGTGTGTCTGGCCACGGCGCCCACCTCTGCCTTGGCCCAGCCCACATGCTGTGGTTCTGGTGCCACGTGATCCTGGTGGAGAGAAATATCTCTACTTGTGGCCAACGCTCCGCTTCCTGTCAGGCCTCAACCCCCAACCTAGTAGTGGCCAGTGAGACAAAGTCCAGCGGCCTTGGTTGGATTTCAGGTCTGCGTACAGACATGGCCACAAGTCATTATCGAATCTGCTGTGATTGTGAAGCTAATCCAGAATCCGTGGGAAATATGTGAGCTGATCCATCCTAAGGAATCCCTTTTACCCCATCATTATTCGTAAGTCTCTTTCCAAGGTTTCAGGCTTGACTTCTGAAGCCAGATATACAAATCTCTTCCAAGAGAGCGGAGTGGTGTTGATTTCATCAGTGCTTTTGATGCTGCTGCTGAAAGTCCTATTGAAAACTCCCTTAAGCCATCTAACTTCAGTATATTATTTAGGGATGCTGCTGAGTTTTTTTTTTTTTTTTTCTCCCAAAGTGCTTTTTCATCTACGTTAATAAGATTTTACTCTGAGAGGATTTACAGCTGTCTAAATAGTCCTGTCTATCTCATGCCAGTAAAACAACTAGCTGACCAGCTCAGGGTCCACTACAGGCAGCCGGCATGCTCCAAAATTATTCAAGTTTATTTGGCAACTGAGCAAAGAGATGCACGGACTCACACAGGCCACCTGGTGCAGGGCAGGGTCCCAAGTCCTCTCCACCCTCTCCTCTCAGCAGAGCTGCTCGCTGCCTTGGCTGCCCTTGGGCCCTGCTTCTCTATCTCTGGTGCGGCGCTCTGGCGCAGCCCTCACTTCATAGCAGGTTCTTCTCCTGCACTGTGAGACGGAAGCTGACATTCATGGAGGATTATTAGATTTAAACAACATATTCACACAGACTGACCAGGGAGAGTCAATCTGGATGGGTAGAGTCTCCAGGGAGACCCAGTGCTGGCTGCAGGATAGATGGTCTTGGAGGCAGAACATGGTCAGCGGCCACTGAAGATCTGTAGTTTGCTGAAGCCCCACAAATCTCTTGGTCTCCGAAGAGGAGGAAAGAGCAATCCTGGCTTTTAACCCAAGACTTGGTTCACCCAGAGAGAAATTACCAGATTACCAGACCCGTTGTAATTTGAATTACTTTTTGAGATGGCAGTACATACACATGGGGGGCTTACCAGGTGGCAGAGTGGAAAAGAATCTCCCTGCCAATGCAAGAGACATAGGAAACATGGATTTGATCCCTGGGTCAGGAAGATCCCCTGGAGGAAGAAATGGCAACCCACTTCAGTATTCTTGCCTGGAAAGTCCCATGGACAGAGAAGCCTGGCAGGTTACAGTCCATGGGATCACAGAGTCAGACACATCTGAGCAACTGAGCACACATACACATACACATGGTCAAAAGCCAAAATACATATAAAGGTCAATAGTGAGAAAGCTCCCTTCCATTCATTCATAGACATGGTTATTACGCTTCCCTCCATGGGTATCCTGTGTACTTAGTTCTTAGGTGAAAAGTCTCAGAATTTTTGTATATACAACCAAAATTGAGTATGTATACAAGAATGTAATATGAATTCTTGTCTCCCCTGTTTTTACCCCAGATACCTGTGCACAATATTGTTTTGCACCTTGATTTTTATCCCCTAACAAGAAACTTGAAGAGCCTTCTGTACCATACCAAACCACGGGAACCTGCCTTGTTCTTTTCTATAAGTACATAGAATTCCACTGTATGAATCCAACAGAATTTTAGAAACATGTACTGATAAGTCTGTGGGTGTGTGCAATCACGTACAGCACCGCAGAGTATGTCATTCTGCATGTGTGCAAGGAAATCCACAGGACAAATTGCCCAAGTGGGATTGCTGAGTGAGAGAACATTTGTAATTTCTATAAGCATCACCAATTTACCTTCCAAAAGGATGAACCAGCTCATGCTCCCACCAACCTTGTATGAGCCTGCCTGTTTCTCCAGCCTTACTAACAGAATATGTGTAGCGTTTTGCCCATCTAATAGTTCAAAATGATATCTCATTTGTTTTTAATGTACATATATCTCTTATGGGCTTCCTAGGTAGCTCAGCTGGTAAAGAACTCGCCTGCAATATGGGAGACCTAGGTTTGATCCCTGGGGTGGGAAGATCCCCTGGAGGAGGGCATGGCAACCCACTCCAGTATTCTTGCCTGGAGAAAGTCCAGTGACAGAGGAGCCTGGTGGGCTACAGTTTATGGTGTCTCAAAGAGTCGGACGCGACTGAGCGACTGAGCACAGCACAGCACAGCACAGAGCATAGCCTATCTCTTATAAGAGTAAAGAGGAACATGTTAGTATTATGTTTAAGGGTCATTTATGTTTCCTTTTCTATCAACCATGCATATCCTTTGCATATTTTTCACTTGTACTGCTGATCATTTTTTTGTCACTTATAAGAATTCTTTGCATCCTAGAGAGATTAGCTTTATCTATTATGTGACTTGTCAGTTTTTTCCAGTTTGCTGTTTTGCCCTTTGACTTTGCTTATGATGCTTTTGCCTTCCTTTTTTACTTACTCAAAATTATTAATCTTTTCTTCTTGGCTTCTGCATTTCAAGTCATAGAAAGGCCATCAGCACTCCTGTTTTACCAAGGCGTTCTCCCACCTGAGAGAATTTGAAAACTTTTTATGACTTCACCTTTCATGATTAAGTCTTTGATCTATTTGGAATCTATCCTAGTACAAAGTGTGAGGTATGGATCATGTTGGTATTTTAACACTGAATCCACATTTCATGAGATAACTGGTAAAGGTGCTTGCATGGTTTGTGCCCACTCTTTCAAAGAAAGCCAGCCTGTGCCTCAGTGACAGAGTCATCCAAATGCACCATTCAGTTCAGTTCAGTCGCTCAATTCGTTCAGTTCAGTTCAGTCACTCAGTCATGTCCGACTCTTTGCAACCCCATGAATTGCAGCACACCAGGTCTCCCTGTCCATCACTCAAACTCATGTCCATCGAGTCAGTGATGCCATCCAGCCATCTCATCCTCTGTCGTCCCCTTCTCCTCCTGCCCCCAATCCATCCCAGCATCAGAGTCTTTTCCAATGAATCAGCTCTTCACATGAGGTGGCCAAAGTACTGGAGTTTCACCTTTAGCATCATTCCTTCCAAAGAACACCCAGGACCGATCTCCTTTAGAATGGACTGGTTGGATCTCCTTGCAGTCCAAGGGACTCTCAAGAGTCTTCTCCAACACCACAGTTCAAAACATAAATTCTCTGGCACTCAGCTTTCTTCACACTCCAACTCTCACATCCATACATAACTACTGGAAAAACCATAGCCTTGACTAGACAGACCTTTGTTGGCAAAGTAATATCTCTGCTTTTGATTATGCCATCTAGGTTGGTCATAACTTTCCTTCCAAGGAGTAAGCGTCTTTTAATTTCATGGCTGCAGTCACCATCTGCAGTGATTTTGGAACCCCCAAAAATAAAGTCTGACACTGTTTCCACTGTTTCCCCAGCTATTTCCCATGAAGTGATGGGACCAGATGCCATGATCTTCGTTTTCTGAATGTTGAGCTTTAAGCCAACTTTTCAACTCTCCTCTTTCACTTTCATCAAGAGGCTTTTTAGTTCTTCTTCACTTTCTGCCATAAGGGTGGTGTCATCTGCATATCTGAGGTTATTGATATTTCTTTTGGCAATCTTGATTCCAGCTTGTGCTTCTTCCAGCTCAGCGTTTCTCATAATGTACTCTGCATAGAAGTTAAATAAGCAGGGTGACAATATACAGCCTTGACAAACTCCTTTTACTATTTGGAACCAGTTTGTTGTTCCATGTCCAGTTCTAACTGTTGCTTCCTGACCTGCATATAAGTATCTCAAGAGGAAGGTCAGGTGTTCTTGGATTCCCATCTCTTTCAGAATTTTCCACAGTTTATTGTGATCCACACAGTCAAAGGCTTTGGCATAGTCAATAAAGCAGAAATAGATGTTTTTCTGGAACTCTCTTGCTTTTTTCATGACCCAGCAGATGTTGGCAATTTGATCTCTGGTTCCTCTGCCTTTTCTAAAACCAGCTTGAACATCAGGAAGTTCACGGTTCACGTATTGCTAAAGCCTGGCTTGGAGAATTTTGAGCATTACTTTACCAGCGTGTGAGATGAGTGCAGTTGTGCGGTAGTTTGAGCATTCTTTGGCATTGTCTTTCTTTGGGATTGGAATGAAAACTGACCTTTTCCAGTCCTGTGGCCACTGCTGAGTTTTCCCAGTTTGCTGGCATATTGAGTGCAGCACTTTCACAGCATCATCTTTCAGGATGTGAAATAGCTCAACTGGAATTCCATCACCTCTACTAGCTTTGTTTGTAGTGATGCTTTCTAAGGCCCACTTGACTTCACATTCCAGGATTTCTAGCTCTAGGCAAGTGATCACACCATTGTGATTATCTTGGTCATGAAGATCTTTTTTGTACAGTTCTTCTGTGTGTTCTTGCCACCTCTTCTTAATATCTTCTGCTTCTGTTAGGTCCATACCATTTCTGTCCTTTATTGAGCCCCTTCTTTGCATGAAATGTCCCCTTGGTATCTCTAATTTTCTTGAAGAGATCTCTAGTCTTTCCCATTCTGTTGTTTTCCTCTATTTCTTTGCATTATCGCTCAGTCATATCCAAGTTGTTGCGACCCCATGGACTGGAGCACACCAAGCCTCCCTGTCCATCACCAACTCCCAGAGCTTGGTCAGACTCAGGTCCATCAAGTCAGTGATGCCATCCAACCATCTCATCCTCTGTCATCCCCTTCTCCTCCTACCTTCAGTCTTTCCAAACATCAGGGTGTTTTCCAATGAGTCAGTTCTTCACATCAGGTGGCCGAAGTATTGGAGTTTCAACTTCATCAGTCCTTCCAATGAATATTCAGGACCAGTTTCCTTTAGGATTGACTGGTTTGATCTCCTTGCAGTCCAAGGGACTTGCAAGAGTCTTCTCCAGCACCACAGTTCAAAAGCATCACTTTTTTGGTGCTCAGCTCTCTTTATGGTCCAACTCTCACATTCATATGTGACTACTGGAAAAACCATAGCTTTGACTAGATAGATCTTTGTTGGTAAAATAGTGTCTCTGCTTTTTAATATGTATTATGGGTTTGTCATAGCTTTTCTTCTAAGGAGAAAGTGTCTTTTATTTACATGGCTGCAGTCACCATCTGCAGTGATTTCAGAACCCAAGAAAATAGTCTGTCACTGTTTCCATTGTTTCCTGTTACTTGCCATGAAGTGATGGGACCAGATGCCATGATCTTAGTTTTCTGAATGTTGAGTTTAAGCCAGGTTTTTCACTCTCTTCTTTCACTTTCATCAAGAAGCTCTTTAGTTCCTCTTCACTTTCTGCCATAAGGGTGGTGTCACCTGCATATCTGAGGTTATTGATATTTCTCCTGGCAATCTTGATTCCAGCTTGTGCTTTATCCAGCCTGGCATTTCACATGATGTACTCAGGATAGAATAAATAAGCAGGGTGACAATATACAGCCTTGATGTATTCCTTTCCCAATTTGGAAGCAGTCCATTGTTCCATGTCAGGTTCTAACTGTGACTTCTTGAACTGCATACAGGTTACTCAGAAGGCAGGTAGGGTGGTCCGGTAGTCCCATCTCTTGAAGAATTTTCAACAGTTTGTTGTGATCCACACAGTTAAAGGCTTTAGAGTAGTCAATGAAGCAGAAGTAGATGTGTTTTTGAATTCTCTTGCTTTTTCGATGATCCAACAGATGCTGGCAATTTGATCTCTCATTCCTCTACCTTTTCTAAATCCAGCTTGAACATCTGGAAGTTCTCAGTTCACATACTGTGGAAGTCTCACTTGGAGAACTTGAGTATTGCTTTTCTAGCATGTGAGATGAGTACAATTGTGAGGTAGTTTGAACATTCTTTGGGATTGGAATGAAAACTGACCTTTTGCAGTCCTGTGGCCACTGCTGAGTTTTAGATGGCATATTGAATGCAGCACTTTCACAGCATCATCTTTGAGGATTTGAAATAGCTCAGCTGGAATTCCATCTCCTCCACTAGCTTTGTTCATAGTGATACTTCCTAAGGCCCCCTTGACTTTGGACTCCAGGATGTCTAGCTCTAGGTAAGTGATCAGACCATCATGGTTACTTGGAATTATGATCTTTTTTGTATAGTTCTTCTGTGTATTCTTGCCACCTCTTCTTAATATCTTCTGCTTCTGTTAGGTCCATACCCTTTCTGTCCTTTATTGAGCCCATCTTTGCATGAAGTGTTCCCTTGGTATTTCTAATTTTCTTGAAGAGATCTCTAGTCTTTCCCATTCTATTGTTTTCCTCTATTTCTTTGCATTGATCACTTAGGAAGGCTTTCTTGTCTCTCCTTGCTATTCTTTAGAACTCTGCATTTAGATAGGTATATCTTTCCTTTTCTCCTTAGGTTTGCTTGTTTTTTTATTCAAATTTGCTTAAGTTGAGCCACTTTTTTACCTGAAACTCACAGCTACAGCAAACCTGTCTAACAAAACTCTGTCTCTCCCAGCCAGAGTGAAAGGGATTTACAACAGAGTCACAGTAAGAACAAGGTTCCATGGACTTGGTAAGAAGGACCATTTTGAGTGGGGAGAGCACTTCCCCACCTTGAGTCTCCCAGAGAGGTGCCCTTTGCCAGCTGGTTGAGTATAACATCCACAAGCTGGATATTTATAGGGTACACTCCAGCCGAGGAGACCCCTTAAACAAAGTGGCAGAAAGTAGAACTCTTCTGATGAGCTGGCTCCCCGCCAACCAGGAGCAGCCTGTCTACCCCCTCGAGCCTCTATTTTGTGTCCACAGGTGATGAGTAAGGTCGTCAGCATTATTTCTCACTTCTCTGCCCTGTGGTTGGAGAATTCCAGTAAGTGTTACACTCTGATCTGTGGTGCCCTAGGAGCAGTGTGCAGTTTTGCCAGATAAAATACAAGGCAACTAGTTCAAATGCTGAAGCTTAGGCTCCAATATTTGGCCACCTGATGCAAAGAGCCAACTCATAGGAAAAGACCCTGATGCTGGGATAGATTGAGGGCAGGAGGACAAGGGGGCAACAGACGGTGAGATGGTTGGATGGCATCACCGATTCAATGGACATAAGTTTGAGCAAACTCCGGGAGATGGTGAAGGACAGGGAAGCCTGGCATGCTGCAATCCATGGGGTCACAAACAGTCGGACACAACTTAGCAACTAAGCAATGACAACCTAGTTCAGATAAACAGTGGATACATTTTTAGCATAAGTATCTCCCAAATATTGTTTGGGATTTGCTTATACTTTAAAAATCGTTTCTTGTTTTTTTGGAATTCAAATTTAATTGGGTATCCTGTGGTTTTATTTGCTAAATCTGACAACCCTAGAAAGTTTCAAGAGTTAGAACCAAGAATATGACCACTTCAGATTTTGTTTCACCCATGGATTTGCTTAAGAGCATGGCTTCCCTGATGGCTAAGTGGGTAGAGAATCTGCCTGCAATGTAGGAGACACAGGAAATGTGGGTTCGATCCCTGGGTTGTGGAAATCCCCTGGAGAAGGAAATGGCAACCCACTTCAGTATTCTTGTCTGGAAAGTCCCACGGACAAGGGCGTCTAGCAGGCTGCAGTCCAGGGGGTTGCAAGTCCAGATGGACTTGACTGAGCAACTAAGCACACAGCACCCATGGAGGGGGTCAGATGTATGAATACACTCATACCTGGAGAGGATGAGAACAGCCCATCTCTCCCCTGCCCCAGAGAACCTAGATTTGTGCATTGGAGCTACATTTGCATACAAGGCACATCTGGTCCATGAATTTTGTCTTGGCTAGAACATAATGAGGTCAGCCACCACATAGGAGGCTGTTGGACACATACCCTGGCAGCCAGCATCCAGAAAGAAGCCAAGCTTACTTCTCTCTGTTTTACAGATTGACCAGAAGCAGTTCAACAAAATCCTCGATCTGATCGAGAGCGGAAAGAAGGAGGGAGCCAAGCTGGAATGTGGGGGCTCTGCCATGGAAGACAGGGGGCTCTTCATCAAACCCACTGTCTTCTCAGAAGTTACGGACACCATGCGGATTGCCAAAGAGGAGGTCAGCAGGCTGTGAGGAAAACCATGTCCTGTGCGAGCTGGGGCCCTGGGAGCGGGGAAAGGGGCTGGGCCTTTCAAAAAGAGCCTTCTCCAGGGCCAAGGGATCCCCGAAGCCTTTGGGAAGGGAGTGTTTTCCTTGCTCTGAGGTCTTTTCCCTCTCCTTTGGAGTCCTCTGGGCGGTCGTCCTGCCCCGGGACCCATGAACTGTGTAGAGCTTGTCCTAACCCCCACTTCCATGCTTTGCTCATCCTCTCTGGGAACAACAGTCCCTCTTCTGTGCTCTGACGTGTCCTCAGGTTAGCTGCAGGTGGAGAGCCTGTGCTCTAACCAGAAACTGAGCCAGGGATTCAGGGCCCAAAGCCTCATTCACTCCACCAGACCAAACCTAAATGGCAACTATTCATCCCAAAGACCTGTCCTGACTAGAAGTCTCTTAGAAGTTGTCCATCGTGGGCATCCTTGGAGTGGTGGAAATTAGGGTAACTCCCGTAAGAGTGTAATTCTATCTTTCGGGGCCACTGTTAAGCTAGCTGGAAGTGGTTCCCACCTGAGTCCCAGGTGCTCGGCCCCCAGGCTGTGGCATTTTTGGGGGCACATGAAAGAGGGAATCACTGCCAGAGTCTTGCTGGTATGAGCTGTTTATACACGTTCTCCTTGAGATTTTGGGGAGTTACTAACTGTACCGTGATGGCATGAGACTCAGCTGTTTAACCTCCGTGAGAGAAGCTCCTTGGGAACGGGGGAGGTATTTTGGCAGGCTGACACTGTCCTCCTGAGCTGTGGTGCTGAACACTGAAGCCATTACAGGCTCCTTTCGAAATTACCTCTGAATGTTTGTAACTCTTTCCTTTTATTTGCTGTGTTGCAGATGGTGAGGAACACGGCCTCATTCCTTCCCCTGGGAATTATTAGGGAACCATTTCAGGGCATCTTCCTTGATAGAACACACAGCACAGAGGCCAGGGCCCACAGTCTGTGCCTGCAAACCCCCTTCACAGTAACTTTCCAGGGATGACTTTCAGAGTTGTCTGTGCGTCCCAGCACGCAGAGGCTCCTCTGAGGCTGGGACCTCTAGATGCCCTGACCACAGTGAGAGGGCTTCCACCCAACATAGTATTTTGGTGGTTATTTTTTACTTTTGTTTAGTTCAGTCTTTTCCTTCAGATTTCAACCATCGCACAGCTAAAAAGAATGCTTGGGTGCTGTCCTTCACTCATCCTCTCCCATGGGTGTGAGCACTGGGTGTGTGAAAAGAGCATATGTGAAGGAGGTGCCTACTCAGGGCACACACGCTTCACTCCGCAGCCTCTCATTGCCATCCTTCCAATTAATCATAGATTTTTGGACCAGTGCAACCAATACTGAAGTTCAAAAATATTGAAGAAGTGATCAAAAGAGCAAACAGCCTTGAATATGGACTCACGGCAGCTGTGTTCACAAAAAACCTCGATAAAGCACTGAAGCTGGCCTCCGCATTAGAGTCTGGAACTGTCTGGTAAGTAGAGCATGAGTGCCCAGCTCCCGAGCTGGCGGCCAGCTGGTCTCCTTACCCTTCTGTGAGCAGAGAGCTTTCCGTCCTGCGTTATGCACCACACACATCTGAGCAAGTTCCCCGCTCCTTGTGACCACCTTCTGAGCGGGATGGTGTCGTCATCTCTGTCTCACAGATGGGGGACTCGAGACGCAGAGAGACTGTGTGACTTGTCCGGGGTCACACAGCCAGCACACGGCAGAGCAGAGCTCAGAGCCAGCCATTCAGCTCTGATGAAGCTAGTGCTCTTGACCACCGTGTTGGACCTCCCCTTTATACTCTAAGAGCAGCGCATGTTCTTGTGCAAAGTATGGATGAAAGTCTCTCTTTCATCTGCTGATGACACTATCCTCATTTTTAAGATAATCTTAGAAGATAAATGTGAATTGGAGGCCAAGAAGCAGGAGAACTTTGAGATGAGTCCTGTCTCTTTTCAGAGCTGATTCTTATTCCCTCAGCAAAATTCGCTTCTTTTTCTCCCCTTGTCATTTCCTTCCTACCCCTGTGAGAAGATTTATACTTCACAATATTCAAACTTTAGTTTCTGGTGGTGAGAGCAAGAAGGCAGAGATTGAAAACACAACTTTCCTGGTATCAGACCTGGACACAGACCATCGCTTCAGCAATGCTCTGCACCCAGCACCTAGTGCCCGCAGCACTCAAGGGCCGGCCAGGTCCTCTCCCGGTGACCACGAGCATCTCTCTATTCTCTTTCCAGGATCAACTGCTACAACGCCATCTATGCACAGGCTCCGTTTGGTGGCTTCAAAATGTCGGGGAATGGCAGAGAACTGTAAGTGCTCTTGTCACTGCACGCCTGTGCGCAGGGCGGATGGAAGACTCACTAGGTCCACAGGGTAGTGGTGGGTGCTTGGCCCAGAGCCCTGCCCTGTGTTCGTGCGTGCCAGCCTGGGTCAGCTGTACCTGCGGGCTGGTGATCCTTTCCCTCTGGGCTGGGCTGACCCCCCGTCTTCTCTCCCTCTCCCCCTGCCCCACCCACACCCTCCTGCCCCAGGACCGACCCCCAGCCTCAGCAACCCCCAGCACCCAGCCCACATGGAGCTGTGCAGCAGCAGGTGCTTGAACCTCCACATGAGGACAGGGCAGGGCTGGGAAAGCCCGCGGCAGGGAGGGTGGGCACTCTCCATGGTCAGGATGTGGCCCTTCTGCCCACTAGCAAGGTCTCAGGACAGACCCTGGGGTCTCAGGCGTTTCCCCAGAGGGGTCCTGCAGCACGCTGAGCCCTCAGCCTGTCACTCTGTGCACTCCTCCATGGTGTCCTTCTGTCTTGCCCTTTGGGAGGCCGTGCCCCATCGGCCTAGGCTGTGGTCTACTGTGTCGGGCCCAAGATAAAAGGCCCCGCCTCCTGATTTCTTCACATGAAGGGCCGGCAAATTTCAGGCAGACACACACGTGCAGTCCATCGCAGGTGGGTACTGCTGCTGTCCCTGTTTTTAGATGAGAAAACTCAGGGAAGTCCTGTGCCTTCCCCAGGTCACACTGCCAGTAAGTGACAAAGCTGGGACTGGACTCTTTTTAATTAATTTGTGTACTCACTTATTCATTAGCCGTGATGGGTCTTCACTGCTGCATGGCCTTTTCTCTAGCGATGGCTGGCGGGAGCTACTCTTCGTTGTGCTGTGCAGGCTTCTGACTGCAGTGGCTTCCTTTGGGCATGGGGCTCCGGGGCACGTGCTTTGGTAATTAAGGTTCTAGAGCACAGGCTCAATAGTGTGGCATTGGGCTCGGTTGCTCTGTAGCATGTGGGATCTTCTCAGACTGGGTATGCAACCCATGCCTCCTGCCTTGACAGGTGGCTTCTTTCTATCCCTGAACCACCAGGGAAGCCCCTGAGTGTGAACTCTTAAACCCCACACACTACAAGGCCTTGTTTCCCTGGGCTCCCCTTATCTGTCTCCTCTGTGCTGAGGCCTCAGCCAGCACCCCCCGAGGCCTCCTCTAGGGGCCAGGCACAGCCTCCACCCGCGGCAGAAACTTCAGTCCCCAAAGCAGGTGTCCTTGGGTGTCAGAGCTGCAGGAAGGGTGTGTGGGACCCACCTGTCCTAGGCAGCTGACTCCTACCCTCTGTCTGCTCCCTGCTTTCCTAGCCTGCATCTCCCCCCTCCTCTGTGGTTCTGCCTGTCCGCTGTAAGACAGGCCCGGTGTCTGCTGCACCCAGTCCATGTATCACCCTGCTGATTAGCTGCAACGGGGACTTTTGTGGATGTCTGTTTTTTTGACCCTTGGCATATATTTTTCCCAAAGCTTTTGACAATGTACTTTAACATAATCCACAAGGAGCCCGGAAACTGGCTCAAAAACAAATCCCCACTTTCAGTTGTCTCTAATTAGTGTCTTCACATTGCAGTAAGTTCCCCTTTTCCATGTGGAGCCCCATGTGGTGGATTCCATGGTTTTCCCCGTCCCCAGGCTCCTGGCTTGGTGGGCTGTCCTCTGGCCACCCACGGGCCCCTCACGTCTCCTCCTGTGTAGATCTGGGAACGAAGCCTGCAGTTTCTCCTCCTCCTGGCTGTTTTTCTTAGTTCTTTGTTTAGCTTTGCGATACAGTAAGGGAAAAAAATTCCACACTGTAGAGACATGTAGAAAGTCAAGGCTCCCCTCCCTTGACCCTCAATCCCATTTGTTAGAAGTAACCACTGTTCCATCATCCATTGTGTTCCTTTTGTGCATTCATTCTTTGTTCACTGGCATATATTAACTGAGCACCTTTGATGCCCCGGGCACATGCTGGGTGCTGAGCACACAGTGGTGAACTCTGTAATCAGCAGTACCAGCGCCCCAGTGTTCTGGTGAGGTCCAGTAGCAGAAAGACTGGGCTTATGGATGGTCTTGAGCCCCAAGGTGGTCAAAACTGGGTGAGAAGCCGTTTAGGAAATGCCACAGTGGGTAAAATAAAAGTGACAAAAACTTGAGCAGAGCAGTGAGTGCAGGAGTAAAAAGAATGAAGTGAATAAAAAGAATGAAGTGATTCATGCACTTCCTCTTACAGGAGTGATTTCATATTGGACTTACTAGTTATGTGCTGGTTCAACATGATTCCATCACTTGGTTTGCTTTTCTTTATGAAGCTGAAAAATTCACTACTTTGAATTTTTACACTGTAACACTACGTTCCATTCAGTTCAGTCACTCAGTCGTGTCCGACTCTTTGCGACCCCATGAATCGCAGCACACCAGGCCTCCCTGTCCATCACCAACTCCTGGAGTCCACCCAAACTCATGTCCATTGAGTTGGTGATGCCGTCCAACCATCTCATCCTCTGTCGTCCCCTTCTCCTCCTGCCCTCAATCTTTCCCAACATCAGGGTCTTTTCAAATGAGTCAGCTCTTTGCATCAGGTGGCCAAAATACTGGTTTCAGCTTCAACATCAGTCCTTCCAATGAACACCCAGGACTGACCTCCTTTAGGATGCACTGGTTGGATCTCCTTGCAGTCCGAGGGACTCTCAAGAGTCTTCTCCAACACCACAGTTCAAAAGCATCAATTCTTTGGCGCTCAGCTTTCTTCACACTCCAACTCTCACATCCATACATGACTACTGGAAAAACCATAGCCTTGACTAGACGGACCTTTGTTGACAAAGTAATGTCTCTGCTTTTTAATATGCTGTCTAGGTTGGTCATAACTTTCCTTCCAAAGAATAAGAGTCTTTTAATTTCATGGCTGCAGTCACCATCTGATTTTGGAGCCCCAGAAACTAAAGTCAGCCACTGTTTCCCCATCTATCTGCCATGAAGTGATGGGACCAGATGCCATGATCTTTGTTTTCTGAATGTTGAGCTTTAAGCCAACTTTTTCACTCTCCTCTTTCACTTTCATCAAGAGGCTCTTTAGTTCTTCTTCACTTTCTGTCATAAGGGTGGTGTCATCTGCCTATCTGAGGTTATTGATATTTCTCCTGGCAATCTTGATTCCAGCTTTTGCTTCCTCCAGCCCAGCATTTCGCATGATGTACTCTGCATATAAGTTAAATAAGCAGGGTGACAATATACAGCCTTGACGTACTCCTTTTCCTATTTGGAACCAGTCTGTTGTTCCGTGTCCAGTTCTAACTGTTGCTTCCTGACCTGCATATAGGTTTGTCAAGAGGCAGGTCACGTGGTCTGGTATTCCCATCTCTTGAAGAATTTTCCACAGTTTATTGTGATCCACACAGTCAAAGGCTTTGGCATAGTCAATAAAGCAGAAATAGATGGTTTTTTTTTTGGAACTCTCTTGCTTTTTCAATGATCCAGCAGATGTTGGCAATCTTATCTCTGGTTCCTCTGCCTTTTCTAAAACCGGCTTGAACACCTGGAAGTTCACCGTTCATGTATTGCTGAAGCCTGGCTCAGAGAATTTTAAGCATTACTTTACTAGCATGTGAGATGAGTGCAATAGTGTGGTAGTTTGAGCATTCTTTGGCATTGCCTTTCTTTGGGATTGGAATGAAACTGACCTTTTCCAGTCTTATGGCCACTGCTGAGTTTTCCCAATTTGCTGGCATATTGAGTGCAGCACTTTCACAGCATCATCTTTCAGGATTTGAAATAGCTCAACTGGAATTCCATCACCTCCACTAGCTTTGTTCATAGTGATGCTTTCTAAGGCCCACTTGACTTTGTACTCCAGGATGTCTAGCTCTAGGTGAGTGATCAGACCATCATGGTTATCTGGGTCATTATGATCTTTCTTGTATAGTTCTTCTGTGTATTCTTGCCACCTCTTCTTAATATCTTCTGCTTCTGTTAGGTCCATACCATTTCTGTCCTTTATTGAGCCCATCTTTGCCTGAAATGTTCCCTTGGTATCTCTGATTTTCTTGAAGAGATCTCTAGTCTTTCCTGTTCTACTGTTTTCCTCTATTTCTTTGCATTGATCGCTGAGGAAGGCTTTCTTATCTCTCCATGCTATTCTTTGGATCTCTGCATTCAAATGGGTTTATCTTTCCTTTTCTCTTTTGCTTTTTGCTTCTCTTCTTTTCACAGCTATTTGTAAGGCCTCCCCAGACAGCCATTTTGCTTTTTTGCATTTCTTTTCCGTGGGGATGGTCTTGATCCCTGTCTCCTGTACAATGTCACGAACGTCCATCCATAGTTCATCCGGCACTCTATCAGATCTATCATATTTCAAAGTTTTGTACATTTTCTATGCATACAGGGGATGTAAATGTGCATGGTTTTTTTCTGTTTTCAAATGATTTGAGAGGAAAATACTTGTGCTGTTATGAATGTGCTTTGGCTATGCTGTCTTTTTCATTGGTGGGCTCCCATGACTAACTTTGGTGCTTTTCCAAGGAGTTTTGCTGCCTCTTTGAGGCAGCTGATGTTCTTCCTGTGCATCAGTCCTTATGCACTTGTGGGAAATTGTTTTCAGAAGTTCCCCAAATCAGGTATCTAGCATAGGAAAAATGGGCCCCTCACTCTTTTGGTTTGCATTTCTTTAATGGTAAGGGATTGAGCACCTTAATAACACCTATTGGTAATTTTAATTTTTTTTTTTCTGCAGACTGCGTATCTTTTGTTGATTTTTCCATTTTTTAAAAAAAATTGGTTTGTAAGACTTCTTTGTGCTTTAAGGTAAACAGCACTCTGTTTCTCACAGTGTTGTAAATGTAATTTTTTCTAGTTTATAATTTGCCTTTGGGCTTTTAATGGAGTTTTCTGCTCTGTAAAAGTTGGATCTAACATTCTGTATATGGCTTCTATGTTTTGTTGTGTTTAGAAAAGAATTACAAAATAATTCACCCATTATCATGGGTCCTTGAATTTGGTTTTAGGACACTACCAAAGAATCTCAATGACACATTAGCAATAAAATAATAATATTACTTTCTACCATTTACTTTTTACCTAGCACATGGTAGGCAAATTTGTTCTATTTGAATCAATTCTAACTATAAGGAGGTGATGGTATTCCCATTTTACAGATGATAATATTGAGGCTCAGTGAAGGCAAAAAACTTGCCTAGATGGCATAGATCCAAGGCTGTAGTTATCCAACTTGAGTTGCATCAGAACCCAATGACTTGTTAATCCTCTGGCTGTTAAAACACAGATTTCTGGGTCCCACTCCTAGGTTCAATAGATGCATTAATTTTCTATTGCTGCTATAATAAGTAATCACAAAATTTGGAGCTTAAACAACATGAATTTATTATCTTACGGTCCTGAAGGCTGAAAATCTGACATGCTCTCCCTTAGCTAAAATCAAGATGTCTGCAGGGCTACATTCCTTCCTGGAGACTCTAGGGAAAGAATCTATTTCCTTGCCTTCTCCAGCTTCCAGGGCCTCCCTCCCATATTCCTTGGCTGGCAGCCCCTTCCTTCATTTCAAAGCCAGCGGCGTTGCATTTCTCTGAGCTGTTCTGTCGTTTCGCCGTCCTCTGAATCTCTTCCATCTCCCTCTTCCTCCTTCAAGGGTCCTTGTGATTACTCTGGGTCCACCCAGATAATTCAGGATACACTCCCTATTTTAAAGTCAGCTAACTAGCAATTTTAATTCTGTCTGCAACCCTAATTCCCCGTCATCATATGATATTTTCGAAGCTTCAGTGACTTGTGATGAGGACACCTTGAGGAGGGCATTATTCTGCCTCCCACAGAAGGTCTGGGGGGCCTGAACCTCTGCATTTCTAGCAAGTTCTGAGGTGAGGCTGATCTGCTGGTTAGGGAGCCACACTTTGAAAAGCATTGGTTTAAGGGATGAGATGGGATTCTGTCTTGCATGTTTCTAGCGGCAGAGCCTCAGTAGCCCCCTCAACAGCTACCTCTTTTCCTAAACAGGTACACATTCTTATTTACATAATGGGAGAGCAAGGGTTGCAGAGACTTTTAAATCGATCCAAAGCCACCTCTCAATTCTTGGAAGGGGCCCTAAGCATGATTCATGGAGCCTGAGTCAGGTTACTGGGCTCTGCAGGACTTCAGGAAGGGACACATATCAGAAACATGGACTCAGAGGCCGTGGACTCCCTCATGTCCACTCTGCTAACGTCCGTGTCCCTGCCTGGGCCTCATTCTTCTCACAGCTGGTCCCCAGCTGTGCTTTTCAAGACCGGCTCCAGGTCCTTCCTAGCCCTGCCTCTCATGGATGCTCTGGCCACAGCCCAGTCAATAGCTTTGGGCCTCTGTCTCTCTTGTCTCTTCCAGCAGCTCCAAATTGCCCGCAGAAGTTATAAATCTGCAGAAGTTATCCATCTACTCCTCAGCTTGCCCATCCCTCACTGCACAGGCTCTCTCTTCTTGCCCCCCTCCACCCCCACCACCCATCCAGGGAATTCATCACTTTGTTTTAAATCCCCTTCATCCTTTGAAGGCAAATCCTTAGTCCTGAATATTTCAAAAGCATCACACACACACACACACACGCACACACAAAACTTGGCATTTAACCTTTAGTTACGCATCCAGATACTTAAACTTACTGATGGTCTTACAGCCCTTAGACTCTATTAAATCCTAATTTTTGGCCTTTTGCTCAGACTCCAGACTGCCCAACAGAGTACTCACCTTTGAAGCATTAGAACGAAGTTCATGCGGAGTGGCTAAGTGCCATTTTATATCTCACTCTTTTCTGTGATCACAGAGGTGAATATGCGCTGGCTGAATACACAGAAGTGAAAACTGTCACCATCAAACTTGATGACAAGGATTCCTGAAGGAGAAGCAGGTTCCTTCTTCAAACATCTGACAACTGAATGTGGCTGATCGAACTTACTGAAGAAAAATCTACATTCTGACCTTCCTGGGATAGTTTCTTCTGGAGACTTTAAATCTGCTGGATTTGAACGATTTTTGTTTTCCTCTTACATTCCTCTTTATTGACAGAAATGCTGTGTGTGAAATTGCAGTCCTGCCTGGGGTGGGACTAAGGGCCATCTCTGTTTTCTGCTTTCCCCCAGATCCCTGGGACGGTGAGGAGGTTCAGGGCACTGTCAACAGGAAGTGGTATTTGAAGTATCGAGCCATCACTTTAAAATGTTCTGTTGACTCTAACTCCAGTAAGGATTTGGAAAAAAAATTCCCTGTTCGTTCTGCAAACAGGACTCTACCTGCGGGTTCCTCATGATTACCTGCCCACAGAACAAGCCCCTCCGACTACTCAGTAGGAAGGAATAGCACTAAGTTAAAAAAAAAATTTTTTTTAAAAACAAGGTTGGGAGGATCTGATGTGGGAGACTTTGGGGAAGCAAGTACCATGGAAGGGTCCTGAAGGCCCTGGTATGAATGGTCTTCAAGGACTGCATCTTGACATTGACCATGGAACTCAGCTTAAAACCAATACAGCCTTTGGAATACGACCAAATCAACAACTGTAAGAGCTTATCTAACGCATGTCATGGTCTACCTTCATCAAGGCAGGAAATGTCGCAAATGTTACCATCACTGCTAAAGACCCAGTGCTCTGGCAGTACAGATTCTAGGATCATTAAGTCCCACATTTTACTAATTAAAGCCATAATGTGCTTTTCCCAGTTAGGCATTTCTACCACTTGCATTGATTTATGATAACCCTATATAGTTTTCCTTTTCTCCAGATGGGTTATCAACATTTTAGATGAGTAAAACATACACAACTGAAAAGACTGCTGTTGTAATACAGCTCTGGTTTTTCAAAGTCCTGTTTTGATATTAATTAGTGATTAATTAACAAAGAATATCTGAACTTCATGGAGGAACTGGGTCTGCTACTAGAGTGGCTTAAGCACTGCACTGACAGGTTGAAAAGTGTTCTTTTCCTCTTTGTGTACCCAAAGGACGTGCAATTCCAAGTTTCAGCTTGGAAAACTGAAAGTGTCCCACGGAGCTTTAAAAAAACAAAACCAAACTGCAATTGTGTTATTCAGATACTTTTACTATTACTAACTTGTACTTTTCTAATGGTGCTTATGTTTGAGAATTAAGTTATGTTTGAGAATTAAGTTGGGGGGGAGAATAATAAAATGGAGGTCTATGTCAAAACCAGTGTTATGTATAGAGAAAGTCTTATGTGAAATGAGGTTATCATTCCTGTTGGAAATATGCAATATGCAATTCACCTTCTCTCAATCAATTACCAACACATCACTTAGACTACCAGTAACTTGTTAAATCAGGATTTGACTTCATATGCTGAATTTTCAGGATTTTATCTCAAGTAACTAAAGACATTAACCTTGATAGTAATACATTAGAGGGTTCTTATTCTTTCATTGTACAATAATGCCTTTAATATGATGCTACATTATTTATAATTGGTAGAGTTAATGTATCTTTTTATAGTTGTAAGTAAACAGAGGTGATGTATTTAACCTTCTGTAATATACTGTATTTAGAAATGGAAATCTATATAGTATTAGACTCTAGTTCTTTTAAGGTTTACTCCTGTGGTATGGTTTAAAAAATTCTATTGGCCTGGGAATTCTGACCCTAATTGCAGATTGTGTCCAATGATGAAATAACTATAAAATAAAATCAGATATTTGAAAAAAAAACTATGTTTTTTCATTTAAAGACCAGAAGACCTCTTTTAATTCTGTGACTGACCTTTCTCTTCCTTAGAACTTTGGTACAAAATGACTTACAATAAAGTGGTTTCAATCACTTAAGGATAAAATTACATTTAATCAATCAAGTCCTGTGCTTAAGGACTTGAGTGTGAAACTCACTTTTATGGTTTTGGGGGTGGATGAGGCAGCAAGCTTGGCCTCAAAGGCTCTGCATCTTAGTTGGTGAAGTTAAAGCTGTCATTTGAGCTTACTGAGTCCCTTTTTATCATAAAGCGATGAGGATGTGAGTGTGGAAAATGTGGGGAAGGTTGCCTGGGGGCTTAGGGAAACACTGTATCCTGCAACTGTGTGCACAAGCATTCATTTTTGTCACTTTTCTCTATGAGGATCTCTGTGTTTGTGTTTAAATTACCCAGAGTTTCTAAGGCTTCAGACCAGTAAGCCTCACTCACTGAGTCGTACACTGATACTGAGGTTAGATGAATATTTCTGTACTTGGTTAGGTCCACTGTGTTCAACCATGCCTCTAGTTTTGAGTCCATTTCATTTTGGTCATGTAGAGGCAAAGTTCCACCCCTTCAGAGAAAACTTGAGGGAGCCTTGGATAAGATTCATCTTAATTTATGCACTTGTGTATGCTTGAATGCATTTAGAAACCTTCCATTTCCCAACCAAAATGTGAGCAGAAAATTCAAGGAAAACAGCATTTCCTTTGTTTGTCAATACCATGACAGGAACCATTTTGAGGACATACACTGTGGCTGTGGTGTGTGTGTGTGTGCATGTGTGTGTACAGTGCTTTTTGGGGTGGGGACAGTAAGTTGGCACATTCTCTAAAAGTGGACCCTTTGAAACACCCAAGCTTCTCCCGATGGCAGGCTGAGCCCTTTTGAAGTTCTTGCTCCTAGCCTGTCTTGAGCTTGAAGGTTGACAATAAGGGACATTTTATAAGTGCCCCAGGAGAAATATCAGTGGAAACTGAATACCCAAGCTGAAGGGAGGTGACTAGAAACTGAGGGCCTATTATACAGAGTGAAGTAAGTCAGAAAGAGAAAAACAAATATCATATATTAATGCATATATATGAAGTCTAGAAGGATGGTGGGAAGGATGCTGGGGAAGGTTGAAGGCAGGAGGAGAAGGGGACGACAGAGGATGAGATGGTTGGACGGCATCACCAACTCGATGGGCATGAGTTTAAGCAGACTCTGGAAGATGGTGAAGGATGGGAAAGCTTGCTGTGCTGCAGTCCATGGGCTCACAAAGATTCAGACACGACTGAGCGACTGAACGACAACAAAAAGTATGGTGCTGATGAACCTGTTTGTAGGGCAGCAATGGAGACGCATAGAGACTTGCAGACACAGCTGGGAGAGGCATTGAGAGAGTAGCATTGAAACACTTTACATATGTAAAATGAATAGCCAGTGGGCATGCAGGGAGCTCAGACCCTTTGGTCTGTGACAACCTAGAGGGGTGGGAATGGCTGGGAGATCGGAGGGAGGTTCAAGAGGGAGGGGATGTGTGTATATAGCTGATTCATGTTGGTGTGTGGCAGAAACCAACCCAATGTTGTAAAGCAATTATCCTCCAATTAAAAAAAAAACTACCACACCTTCAGAAGGCAGAAAGGGTAGCTCAGGGAGGTAGCTTCCAATTGACCCTACCGTGAAAGTGAAAGTCGCTTGGTCCTGACCGACTCTTTGCAACCCCATGGACTGTATAGTCCATGGAATTCTCCAGGCCAGAATACTGGGGTGGGTAGCTGCTCCCTTCTCCAGGGGATCTTCCCAACCCAGCAATGGAACCCAGGTCTCCTGCATTGCAAGCGGATTCTTTACCGTCTGAGTCACCAGGGAAACCCTTCCCTGCCTCCATTACTTAGGATAAAACTTAGAAAGTGAAAGTGAAAGTCACTTAGTCGTGTCCCACTCCTTTTCTCCAGGCCAGAATACTGGAGTGGGTAGCCATTCCTTTCTCCAGGGGATCTTCCACACCCAGGGATAGAACTCGGGAATCCTGCGCTGCAGGTGGATTCTTTACCAGCTTTCCAGCATGAGATGTTGGTCAGTGGGGGTTAAGAAGCATAAAGAAATCTTAACTGACCTGTAACAATCGCCTCATGCAAACCTGTAAGTAACGCATGCCAAGGATAAGGTTAAATGCTGGGATAAAACCAGCTCGAAACAGGCCACCCATGTGACAAGTTCTTTCTACCTTGGACACATTTCTAAGCGGATGGCAAGCTCATTTAAAACGGGCTTGTCCTCACCCTCTTGGGCCGCGTCTGCCCCCCTGGTCGGCCGGTCACCCTACGCGCGCTTCCTTGCGGTCCCGCTAGATGGCAGGAC
This sequence comes from Bubalus kerabau, assembly GCF_029407905.1. Lineage (NCBI taxonomy): Eukaryota > Metazoa > Chordata > Mammalia > Artiodactyla > Bovidae > Bubalus > Bubalus kerabau. Next base: position 6,352,128 of record NC_073642.1, on the reverse strand, counting down.
CGGGCACCTCTAGGTGCCCGGCTCACTCGGCACAGTGGATGCCACGCCTCGCAAATTATTAGGGACTTTTCGGTAGCGACCATACTGCCGCCTTTTGCATACTGGAATTAGAACCGCGGTGGTGAAGGCAGGATTGCAGAACTGCATCCTTCCTTTTGGAGGGGTGTGTGGTGCGGGAGAGCCGGCGGGGCAGCCTCTTGGGCGCAAAACTCAGCTGCCCCGTGGTCCCCTCTTCGAACAGGGACCCAAGGAACTCGTCCGTGGTGACCGCTCAGAGTGTATGCGAGGTCGTGGAGGCGGGAGCTGGCTGCTGCTGGCCGGCTTTTGTGAAACGCAGTGAGGGTGCTGGCGATTTGTCTCTGAGCCTTGGGATTAAACCCTGGGAATGTTCCAGTCATAGCCGTACACGGGAGGAACCTGGGGCGCGCAGGTCCCGCCAGGATGCAGAACCATCCGCTTTTTCCGAAGAAGTCTTCTCTTTCCCGGGTGGGCACGTGGAGCCCAGTCTAAAGCCTGCCCGCCCGCATGGACGTACATCATTATGATCTGTCTTTGGATAATGGCCTTAATTGTAGGTACATCTTTTTATTAGGTTGAAATATAAATTGCCTACACTCCAGCAGGTTTATCTACCACTGCCACCCCCAAAATAAATCCAGACAATTTAAAATGATTCACCAGTGATATCTTTGTATGTAACCATAACTTAGTAAATCCATGTGGTGGAAGGGGTGAGGTTTGCAAACTATTGAAGTTTTACATTTCATACGTCTAGTCTGCTGTATGAAGAGTTGTACACAAACGAATATTCCTGTCTTTTGAGTATTTACTGCCTCCATAGACGAGTCCGGAGTTCACCAGCGGATCTCGCTGCTGAGCGGAACAGAGGGGCAGGGAAAGCTGGGCTGCTCAGCTCGCCGCTGAGACTGCCCTGCAGGAGGGCAGGGGACCCAGATCTGGAGGAGACCGGCGCCGGGGGCGCCTGCTGACCCCGTGGCCTCCGGGGTCTCGGTGAGGGAAGCCGGCGGGCGAGCGCAGGGGCTTCCCGCGCGCGCTCTGCGGAGGCCTCTCGGCTGCCGCCCCTCGCCCCGCGCGCCCCGCGCGCCGCCCGCCCCGCTCAGGATTGAGGAAGTGAGTCTGGCCCGGCCCGGCCCCCGGCGCGCGGCCGGAGCCTCAGCGGAGGAGGGCAGAGGGGCGGCCCGGCCCCGAGCGCCGCCGTCCTCCCGGTCCCGCGCAGCCCGCGCCCCAGGCGCCCGCGGCCCTGCCCGCCGCCACCGCCCGCAGGTAAGCGCTGCCCCGCCGCGGCCGGCGCAGAGTCCCGGCTCCGCCGCCCAGGCCCCGCGCGGGAAGCGTCTCCCCCGCCCTCCCCGGCGCACAGGCCCTGCGTCTCCCGCCTCGCCCTCGGGCTGGAGGGTTTGGGGGGGGCGCCCGGGCGGGGCACCCCGACCCCGCAGGCCGGCGCCCGGGCCGGGGGAGCGGGCGAAAGCCACAAAAGGAAGAGGCGCCGAGGCGTCCGCACGATTCCTCCGCCCTTTGAGAAGCCCCTGCCTTCGAGCGGGAGCGGCCGCGCCGGGCGCGCGTGTGCGCGGGGTGAGTGTGAGTGCAGGGCGGCGCGGAGGCGCGGCCCGGGACGGCCTGGCGGCGCGGGGCGCCCGGGCGCCGTCGCCCCCCGCCGAGTCCGGGATGGAATCCGCCGTCTTCTGGCGGCCTCTGCGGGCGACCTTCCGCGGCGGGGCCGCGGGGGATGAGTGCGATCGCGGCCGGGGAAGGCCGGGGACCCCAGGCGACAGAGGCTCTGGGATCTCTGCGGTCCGCTCACCCTGCCCGTCCACCTTGTGAGGCCGGGGAGTTTTTCTCCCACAAGCATCGGAGATGTAAGGAAATAGGAGCGTGCAGTTACGTGTTTATCGAGCTTTTCACCAAATGCACTTTTTTTTAAATTTTATTTTATTTTTAAACTTTACAATATTGTGTTAGTTTTGCCAAATATCGAAATGAATCCGCCACAGGTATACATGTGTTCCCCATCCTGAACCCTCCTCCCTCCCTCCCCATACCATCCCTCTGCACTGTCTTTAGAGTTTGCCACTCACTCCCATTGTATCCAGATTCCCTGGGCGTTAAAGGGGCAGATGGCAACCCACTCCAGTATTCTTGCCTGGAGAATCCCAAGGATGGAGGAGCCTGGTAGGCTACAGTCCACGGGGTCGCAAAGAGTAGGACACGACTGAGCGACTTCACTTAAAGAGGCAACTAGAGTACGCACGATTTTGAAAAATGCTAACATTCAACTTCTTTTGTGGTCTGATTTAGTTATCCTTATGAATGTCCTAAAAGAATAAAAAATTAAATTGAAAACATACAAACCTCACACCCAGTTTGTCCCTACAGGAGGTTTGTGGGCCTGCTAAACCTTTCCCTCTGCAGGCTTCCACACCTCAGGGAGCGGCCCTAGTAGACTCAGATGAAACCCTGAGACATAAAAACCTGGGAGCTGTCTTCCCTCCCGTGTCCTCATCCCTTGAGTTCAGTTATTGGCAAGGACTGTTGAGTCGGCCTCTCAAAGGTAGTGTTCAGGTCCAGCCCCTTCTCCCTCGCCAGCATCTCTTTCCTACAATTGCAGTTCTCCTCTCCCCCATTCTCTATTTGGGAACCAGAGTATAGCTGGAGTAATTTATTGTTTAAAAAGGTAAATTATAGCGTGTCAGTCCTCTACTCGGAATCCTCGATAGTTTCCTCTTATGCTTGGCATGAAATCCCAAAGACCTCCTTCCCCTCACATCCCCCAGTTGATCTGGCCTCTGCCATCTCAGACCCCCTGGCTCACGCCCTCACCCTCTCCAAACCCAGCCTCATTCTCTCATCCATCTGTGTGCTTTTTAGTTACCACTGTCTGTGTTCCTACTTTATCTGTTTAATTACTCCTTTAATTCCTCCTGGAGGTCTCTTCTGCTGCTCCGGGTGTCAGAGACCCTACCTACCTTGCTCTCTGCTTCGCCTTTACTCCCAGAGCTGTCCGGGAGGCACCAAACGCATACAAGTAGAAAGACTGAGTGGTGAATTGACAGCCTTAGGTTGTTGATGGCTTAGGCTCTTGAAGGGCTTCTGTTCTCATCTGGGATTGAGAAGTACACATTTCTCCAATTTGTAGCTCTGTAATATTTTGATGTCCACAAATACATTAAACACGTTTCGTAGGCAAGACAAAATTCGTCAAGGGATGCCAACAGTGTCAAAAGGGTGTCTCAGAGATGTGCCAACCATCTCAACTAGGGTTTTGATTCAAAAAAGAGCTGGATGATAAGTATGTTTCTAACGTGCTTCACTTACAAGTGTCTTCCTGCTCTTTGGCACTGACGGCCCTCTTCAAACTTCTTAAAATGACAAGTGAGCAGAGTCAGGATGTTCCTTCCGTGGCAGAAAGTGTATAGTAAGTACTTAACAGTGTCTTCCTCACCAATGGTAAGTTTCATTAACTGTTGAAGCTCACTCCCTATGAAAAGGACCCAATAAAAATATTTGTAGAAGGAATATCAGGTTCCTTTTTTTCTTTTTCATCTTTGATGAGATTTTTTAAACTATTAAAATTATTATTGCAGGACACTTCTTGAAGCCCTCGTTAGGATATATATACTATTATGAAAAGAAAACATGTAACTTGAAACCATTATTTGTTTCATTGATCTGAACCCAAAAGAAGCAGGAAGAAGCTAAGATCTGTTAGAGGGCAAATACAGGGCAAAACTTGAGTTACTTCATTTTAAGACTACTACCCTAAAGTCTAAACCAAAAACCAGTTACAATTGAAAAATTGCTCCAGTCGCAAAATCCTCCATGGGTAAAATGATTTTCAAAAGGAAACTGAAAATAAAAAGGGGAACAAAACGGCTGGGCGAGGATTGGCCTAAAATATTCTTAAGACGTTTTTAACTTAAAAACGTTATATGGTAAGATATTTCTGATTCAGAAGAAACATCTAGCTTTTGGATTTTTGAGGTGTTGTTGGGTATAGTTGGTAGCTGATTTTGAGAGGCGCTTGAAAGCAGGTAACAGCTGGACACTTTGGTTTCTGACATTGCTGTGTGATTTGGAGCTTCTGTTTTAGAACAGATATTCTGTTTTGCTGCTTCTCCCTGTCACCTCTCAAGTTGATTTTCCTGATCAGGTTTTGCATTTTATAAAGCTTTGATTGTCTCCAAAATTGTGTTCCTTCTTTCCTTCTTGGACTTTTCAGGCTCCCAGACTTCAAACATAGATTTCCCCACTCATGGTTTCTCTGAACCTTTTGCTCTCTAGCTCAAGAAGATGCAGGCGCACAGAAGCCTCAGGGCAAGGCCTCTGGTTGGGGCTTTCCCAGCCCCACCTCTCCCTGCTTGTAAGAATACAGATCACCTGGGCCAGGGGCCTGATTTTTCAGGCCCTAAGATGAGAGAACTCTGGTGCTCTCACAGCCTTGCTCCACAGCTTGTTCAGTGCCTACCTTCTAGAACCTGTTTACTGGGGCAACAGTGGGTTGGCCCTCGATTTTCGGAGCTTGTTTTTTTTTAATTTTCGGCCACATAGCATGTGGGGTCTAAGTTCCCCAACCAGGGGTTGAACCCATGCCCCCTGCATTGGAAGCATGGAGTCTTAACCGCTGGACTGCCAGAGAAGTCTCCTTCTGAGCTTGTTAATCAGAGGGCAGGTAGGAGACCCTGCTGGCTTCCCAGTTCTCCCATTATTATTGTTGCAAGGAAGAACCATCTCCAGTCCTGTGAAAAGTGACTTCAGAAACTTGACCTTGGTAGAAATCTCACACCAATGCTGAAGGGTTGCCTGGGGAGGAGGGTGCATGTCTGTTTTTAAAAGATGATATTGTCTTAGGCATCATATATATTACCTTGTTTATTTTTTGTGTGTGGGGGGCTTTACCATCACCCTCCATTTCAGAGTTGTCTGTCTCAGAGATTAGCTGCTGATGACACCATACTTTTTATGTCTATACTATAGACTCCATGGGAATGCTGAGCGGGACACATGCGTTTCATGTGGTCATCCCTTCCCACCGTGCAGCTCACCCCAGGTCCTGCAGAGCCGGGCAGGGATCTTGCCCTCTGGGTGCTTCTGGTCATTTAATCAGCAGGCTGGGTTGTCATGTCAGGGACCCCAAGCTCAGTGGGAGCCCCGCATGTGAGAGCAGTGTCTTGCCTCATCACAGACTCCTTAGTCTTAGGAGATGTGTCTTAATCCAACTCAGAATTTCTCTGGGTACTTCTCAGCTGTGGATGGCTGTCCTGTGTGTTGCAGGATGTTCAGCAGTGTCCCTCCGGGCTGCTACCTGCTAAATGCCTGTAAGCACCTCCACCCTGTATTGTGACAACCAAACATGCCTCTGGACGTTGCCAGATACCCCCAGGGTGGTGGGGACTGGTGGAACATGGGGGGTCCTTTCCGCCACCCCCCAGGACTCACTCTCACTTGGCTTCATAGCCAGCGCCTTCCGGACCCTTCTCTTTGGGACTGTTGCCTGCTTACCGCTTTGTCATTATGTCCCAAGCTCCAGGCTTCTGGAAGGGTCTGTTCTGGGCAAAGGGAAGCCTTGGCTCTGTTTACGTGCATCTGCCTCACCCCAACTGGAGGGTGAAAACCCCGAAGGCAGGAACCTCATTTCACTGTCTCAGTGTCCCCTTGCTGGTGACAGTGAGTGCGTGTTGATGTAACAGTGATTGAGCCCTTAACAGTAGGTGTTCTGCGATTGTCTGGGGTTTCTGAACTCTTCTCAGGCAGACAGAAGCCCAGCTGCCAGGTGTGGTGGGGGAGCTCTGTCTCTTCACTGCCCACATGTGACCCGCGGTGGCTCGAGAGATGGAATATAAAGAGAAGTGTTGCAAAAATGGGGGAGGGAGATGACCAGTGCACATTGCCATGGCCTTATAAATATAAGTGTTTGTGCAAGGGTTTGGGAAGGGACTTGATAGTTAAGAAAAGCCTTCTGACTTGATGTTTTTTCACCACCAGGAGAAGACAGTTTTCTGCTCAGCCATGACGGTGGGTCTGTGATATGTTCCACCCTGGACTCTAAGCCATGACCTAGTCTACCCCTCGGGCAGCAGCAGTGGCAACTGTGACCACGGCGGAACTGACTTGGGAGAGCAGCTACCCCGAGCGTTGATGGCTGGAATGTCTCGGCTACCGCCCAGCATGTACTGGTGTGTGGGGCCAGCAGGGTCAGCTGTGTGTCCAGGACGCGCCATGGAGACCCAGGAGAACGGTACGGGCAGGGCTGGTCACGTCTGCTTTGCATGCTCTGTGCACAAACCAGGGGTTCTCAACCAAAACATGTAAAGTGCCAGTTATTTGATGACTTGTGCAGTTTTTCATTATAAAACATACTGTGGGAGTCTCACTTAAATTCTACACATTGAAGATGTCATGGGACAAAATTTATGTGGACTTAAAATGTATGTGGATCTTAAGAATCAAGGCATCATTTCGTACTGGTTAAAAGGATTTTTTGAAATGGGAATTTGGATTTGTGTTCTCAGTATAAAGCTACTACATGTTTATTACACAAAAATTGAAAAAAGAAAAAAGAAGTAGAAAAATGTGTGAAATGATTGACTTAATTCTTAGTCTCCTGCTGGATGTTTTGGGGCATTTGTGTTTCTTCTAGTTGCTGACTCAGACCTAAATCATTCCATGTCCACCTTTTTATACATGGTTTTGAGATTATTTCTTTAAGATTGATCTACAGAAGCAGGACAATTAGGTTTGAAGATTTTTAAGCCTCTTTATGTATTGCTGGGTTGTCCACCAGAGATGCGTCACTTTTATCCTTAATAGTATAGAATTGATATTGTTAACAATAAATATTTGTTAAACCCTAAGTACATACCAGGCACTAGTTTCAGTGCCTTAGGAAATAACCTCGTTTAATCCTCACAGCAACTTATAAATGGTACTTATATCCCCATTTTATACCTGAGGAACATGAGAGTAAGAGAGATGTAGAAACTTGGTCGATGTCAACAACTTGGAATGGGCAGAACTGCCATTTGAACCTTCCTTAACCCTTAATCCTCAAAGTGTAGGCCGTCCTGCAGGCTTTGAGAAGACCTGTATGTTTGCACCTCCGTCAAGTTAGTGATTCAGTGTGGTACCTGACTCCGCAGACATTATGTTCAGTTACTGGAGTAATTTTTCTCCATCGAAAATGCCCTAAGTCTGACTAAGGTGATGTTTCTGCAAGGTTTTTTTTTACACATTAATTAGATTATGAAATGAGAAAAGAATTTGCTTCTTGACATTGTCCAGCACTGAATGTTCCCAGAGTGTTTGACTAGCATCTTTTGAAAAGTTTTGTGTGTGCATGTGTGTGTGTTTTTCAGATGTTTGACTTTTTTCAGTTGCTTGTTAGGAAGGCCCTGCCTTACCTTACTACCTTACTTACCTTACTACAGGATCAAGGTCCCCTGTCTGTGGCATGCTAGTCCTGGTTGGGGTAGAGCTTCTCTCCAGGCTCCCTCAGCAGTCCCTCAGTGTCCCATCTTCTCCCCTCAGCAATCCTGAGGAATGGGGCTGGGGCAGGGACCTTGGGTCCCTTTGTGGCTCGTTGGGTGGGTGACTGTGTCATCTGAGAAAGCCCCAGCAGGGACTCTGCCCCATCTTCATCCTGGGCACAAGTTGGTGGTCTGAGTGAGCACATCTCTACCCTGGCCCCAGAAACGCTGGGAAGAGCCTGGAACTGCCCGCCCAGCCCCCTAGAGCGGCGTCCTGTGGGGAGGTACAGGCACGGGAGTTTTGAAAAGTTCTTGCCTCCCCACCGCTGCGATCCTGATGTGCAGCTGGGGGTGAGAATCACCTGGTCTGGATGATTCGGCCCAGCGCGTTGGCGCAGCTTTTCTCACAGTGCGGTGTATACTCCAGTCCCCTGAGGACCTTAGTGAGCTGTAGATTCTCATCCCCTGGGTGTGGGACACCCCCGTCTCTAATAGGCATCTCTAACAGGCTCCCAGGCCATGCCAACGGTCCACCAACGAAGTGGCAGGGCTGAGACCTTGGCTTTTCCAAGGTGCCCAGGGATCTAATTGACTCACAGAGGTCCTGGGGACCTGGGACAGACAGAAACCAGCCTTGCCTCGGGGCCTGAGGTGGGTGATGTCCAGAAAGTGTTTGTGTGCACCAAGAGGCCAAAGGTTGATACTCCCAGCCCCTGTTTCTCTCCCTTGAGGTCTGGGTCTGAACTGTGCTGCTCCTACGGCTGGGCCCCACTCCCGGACCACCGTGGGCCCCCTCTCTGACCTCCGTGGCCCTCCCTTCCTGACCGCCATGGTCCCCACTCCCAGACCGCCATGGTCTCCCTCTCTGACCTCCGTAGCCCCCCTCTCTGACCGCCGTGGTCCCCCTCCCAGACTGCCATGGCCCCCCCTCCCCGACCACTGTGGTCCCCCCTCCCAGACCATCATGGTCCCCCTCTCTGACCTCCATGGCCCCCCCTCTGACCGCCATGGTCCCCCTCCCTGATGACCGTGGCCCCCCCTCTACGACTGCTATGATCCCCGAGCAGCACAGAGCAGGTTCAGAAAAGTCTTCTCTCCTCAGGGCGCGGTTTGCCAGTGGAATCTCAGGGCTCCATGACGCCCCAGTTTGGATGGGCTTTGGGACACGCGCAAGGTTTGACCAGCCTGTTGGGAATTGTGCATCCCGTCCTGGTGCTGTTCTCGTGCCTACACTGGGGGGGTCCCACAGCGGGGACCCAGGTCTTGTGAACCCTGGTGCTGAGGGATGTGTTTATGCAGCGAACAAAACATGTAAGCCATAGAGTTGAAGAAGAGAGCAAAGTGACCTAAAATACACTGGAAAATTCTCTCCTATGGCTCAGCATTGTGGAAATTATGAAGGACAAATGCGTGTCCATTCTCCAAGAGTCAAAAGGTCCCATAATGGCAGGCAGCTGAAAAGCTGTGTGGAGGCCCTGCCCCAGGACCCAGGGGGAAGAAATGTGCCCTGTCCTGCTGGCAACAGGCTGCTTCTGTGGCTTGGCCATCAGGCATGGGGCCCCTCCTGGCCTCCTCCTCTACCACTCAGCTGGCCTGAGGGCAGTGAGTGAGGGCAGTGCCTGAGGACAGTGCCTGAGGGCAGTGAGTGAGGACAGTGCCTGAGGGCAGTGCCTGAGGACGGTGCGTGAGGACGGTGCCTGAGGGCAGTGCCTGAGGACAGTGAGTGACGGCAGTGCCTGAGGGCAGTGCGTGAGGACAGTGAGTGAGGGCAGAGTGAGGGCGGTGCCTGAGGACAGTGAGTGAGGGCGGTGCCTGAGGACAGTGAGTGAGGACAGTGCCTGAGGGCAGTGCCTGAGGGCGGTGCCTGAGGACGGTGCCTGAGGGCAGTGCCTGAGGACAGTGAGTGACGGCAGTGCCTGAGGGCAGTGCGTGAGGACAGTGCCTGAGGACAGTGCCTGAGGACGGTGCGTGAGGGCAGTGAGTGAGGGCAGTCCCTGAGGACAGTGCCTGAGGGCAGTGAGTGAGGGCAGTGCCCGAGGGCAGTGCCTGAGGACAGTGAGTGAGGACAGTGCCTGAGGACAGTGCCTGAGGGCAGTGAGTGAGGACAGTGCCTGAGGACAGTGAGTGAGGACAGTGACTGAGGGCAGTGCCTGAGGACAGTGAGTGACGGCAGTGCCTGAGGGCAGTGCGTGAGGACAGTGCCTGAGGACAGTGCCTGAGGACGGTGCGTGAGGGCAGTGAGTGAGGGCAGTCCCTGAGGACAGTGCCTGAGGGCAGTGAGTGAGGGCAGTGCCCGAGGGCAGTGCCTGAGGACAGTGAGTGACGGCAGTGCCTGAGGGCAGTGAGTGAGGGCAGTGCCCGAGGACGGTGCCTGAGGGCAGTGCCTGAGGACAGTGAGTGACGGCAGTGCCTGAGGGCAGTGAGTGACGGCAGTGCCTGAGGACAGTGAGTGAGGACAGTGCCTGAGGGCAGTGAGTGAGGACAGTGCCTGAGGACGGTGCCTGAGGGCAGTGCCTGAGGACAGTGAGTGAGGACAGTGCCTGAGGGCAGTGAGTGAGGACAGTGCCTGAGGACAGTGAGTGAGGACAGTGACTGAGGGCAGTGAGTGAGGGCAGTGCCCGAGGACAGTGCCTGAGGACAGTGAGTGAGGACAGTGCCTGAGGGCAGTGAGTGAGGACAGTGCCTGAGGACAGTGCGTGAGAGTAGTGACTGAGGGCAGTGCCTGAGGACAGTGAGTGAGGACAGTGAGTGAGGGCAGTAAGTGAGGACAGTGACTGAGGGCCATGACTGAGGGCAGTGGAGAACACTGTCTGCTTTCTTGCTGGGTCTGGGGGAGGACAGTGTCACCACGGGGACTTGTGTGGATGCTGGGATCGCAGAGTCCATTACCTTGGACTCTGGATAAGGAGCCACTACTAATTCTGTGCATGCTGTAGTGATGGGCACTCCCATGCCTGTCTTGCTTAGAGCCCCACAGGTGGTTAAATCTGTGTTTTCTCTTATTGAGTGAGCAGGTTTGGGGAGGCACTCCTGGGACTCACTCAGTGTGAGAAGGGCTCAAGAGCCTTCCTGTGGGGCTCATTAGGCCAGTTTTTAGTTCTGGGTTTCCTCAGCTGCTTGGCTCAATGTCTCTGAACCCGGATCCAGACAGACGCAGAATCTCAGTCGGATATACCCGTCAGCGTTTATTCTTGGCCCACTAACCCATGGGAGTCCTGAGGCCCTGCTTTATCCTGTACTCTGCATGGCTCTTCTCCTCAGAGCCCAGCAGGCTGGCGTGGTGCCTTCTTCCCTGCCGGTTGCAGAGGTGCAAGCAGTGAAAGTAGAAGCAAGCTGTGTCTCTTAAGGCTTTGTCTCAGACTGACACGCTGTTGCCACTATGCTCCACCCTTGGCCGAAACAAGTCACGTAAAGAAGCCCAAGTGAAGAGCTGCCTCCATGAGGAGGCTGCTGCCAGGCTATGGATGCAGGCAGGGGGTAAAAATTAGTGTCTGTCATTCCATCTACCACAATAGGGGGTGGTGGGCTCAATTCTTTAAAAAAAAAAAAAATCTTATCCATATATTTATATTTATTTAAGCAGCCAGCAGGGCTTCCCTTGTGGTTCAGCTGATACAGAATCCACCTGCAATGCAGGAGACCTGGGTTTGATCCCTGCGTTGGGAAGATTCCCCTGGAGAAGGGAAAGGCTACCCACTCCAGTATTCTGGCCTAGAGAATTCCATGGTCTATAGTTCATGGGGTTGCAAAGAGTTGGACACGACTGAGCGACTTTCACAAGCAGCCAGCAGAGCCCTTTTCTCCCGTGAACCTTGACAGGAAGCCCCAGCCCCACTAACAGCTAGCAGTGGGGTAGCTTCGATGGGCAGTTGTGGAGGGGTGGGAGTGGTGAATCTCACCGATGAAATGATCTTCGCCTTGAACCCAGAGCTCTGGGGGCCCTATTTTAAAACATTGCATGTTGGATTTCATTTTCACAAAGCAGAAATATGTGCACCAAGACCACAGCCTGGGAGCAGGTGACACTCAAAGTACAGTCCTCGGGGATTATAGCTTTTACTTATCTGTAGAGCTTACGTTTTCTACAGTGAGCACGTGTTCTTTTGTTCTTGTTTTGCATTACTTTTGCAGCCAGGAGAATAATATTGCAATTTACTTAAAGAATTGTTGCCTAAGTACAGAAATTTTGTGATTAGGATCCAATCTGCATACCTCCTCCGTCAACTGGGTGCTGACTTCCAAGGTTAAATTTGCTTTAACTGGCCTCTCTCTCATTCACTTCTTTCTGAATTAAATGGGGCAGTATTTGGCTTCAGGAATCTGCAGCTGTGCCTCTCACAGCGCTTACCCTCTTAGTTCTGTCCCTGTTGGATGAGTGTTCTGCCCCACCTTCTCCCCAGTCCACCAACTTCACCCCAGGAAAGATCCTTGCAGACTTAATTCTCAGCACTGCCTGAGGAAAACTGTCAGAAATAGGAGCAGTGATACTCAAGTTATTCTCAATGTCGGAATAAAACCACCCTTTAAAAATCCTTGGAAGGTAGCATGCTTTGGAAATAATCTTACCATTATACCTCCAAGTAGAGTTAGGAAAAGATCCAAACTTTAATAAAAATTCGTAAAAAAGAAAACTTTTTTACTTTTGGGGTTTTGGTAGTGGTCTTTTGTGTGTGTGTACTGGGTGTGTTTGTTAGTGCTTCTACTTGTTTTGACTTGTGCAGCCCACCTTGTGCTTGTTCAGAATGGTTAATCCTTGCAGCGCCCATGAATATGCATGTGGTACCAGGCGGGCTATAGGCGCCTGTCCTGGGTTTGTGCAACACAGTTGTGCCCCAGAAAGGCTTGTCACAACCGTATTCACACCGTCAGCATTCCCCCGACCTTGGATACAGAAGGCATACTTGGAAAGTGTGGATGGGTCCCAAGTGCGTGAGCTGAGAGAGCGAGGGTCAGTGAGATCCCGGGCCAGGACTGCGGGTGAGCCAGTTTGACAAACAGGTCATTAGACATTCTTCTACATCTGCCTCACACTAGTCAAAGTGGAAAAACCTGTCCTGTCAGCTGAGGTTAGGGCTCCCCGGAAGCAGAGAACTGAGGAAAGTTCCAGATAATTCTGGCCAAGAATGCTTGGTAAGACTCTTCAGGACCATGAGGCTGGGGGGCACTTGGACAGACGTCACCCGAGGGGGTCTCACCCCGCTCCTCTCCGTGAGCTGCCCTGAGCTCTGCTGCCTGCCGCTGAGCACTGTCCTCCACTGGGCCCAGCATGGACTGAAGAAGAAGAAACATTCCAGAGGGCCCTCGAGTCCCAGGTTTTGACATAGCTACTTCCAATGTCCTTTTCTTCTTGCTTTGAGTTTTTCAAATCTGTGTTGAAAATAACTTCTTAATGGAAGAGCCAAGCAGATTTGTCTGCCTTCCAGAAATAGAAATAGCCTAAATAGGAAGTGCCTCTTGTGTGGCTGCATGCTTCCTCAGTGAGCCTCGGGAGGAAATCCTCCAAGGGGCAGATCCCTGGTTTGGGTGCCTTTCCGAGCGTAACTGCCCACGCACGCCTTGGAGCTCTTCCTGGACTCGGTGTCCTGTTCATGCATGCTGGGAGGACAGGGCCTTGCCAGGAAGGGATCTAGCTGCAGGAGCAGCCGTGGGACGCCAGGGAGCGGCCAGTGTCCAGTCAAGAGCCCCTCGCTGGGAGGTGAAGGGGAAGGAGGCTGAGTGGCAGCCCAGGTCTTGGGAGAAGTGACAGCGGCGTCCATCTGTGTGGGAGCGGTTGACACAGCTGTGCTTCCTGCCGGTGAAGACCTGCCCGCGGCGGAAGCTCTGGGTCTGATGGGGCTTTTACTATTAACCTGGATCTGAGGCTCAAATCCTCTGATTATTTGTTCAGACTATGCTTGCTTACTTCTAGCATCGGGGAGCTGACTCTCAGATATTCGTGTGGGCTGCTCTGGTGGGAAATCAGTGCTGCTGAGGCCAGTCCCGTCTTTGCTGCCTCTGGCTCCACTGCCTAGGCTGACTGGCATCCCTTAATCCCTTCCTTGAAATAACTAAGTATCTCGCCCTTGGACTCCATTTTAATCTGCGCTAACCATCCCACTGCTTTCAAGAGAGGTAGCCCACAACACATTTCCCTCGGGTGTCACCAAGCAGAACTCCTTAGTCTGTGGACTAACCATTAGGCCATGGCCGCCTGGGCCCAAGGAGAGAACAGCCTCCCACCCTCCCTGTCCCTGCTGCTGTGGGTTTCTCGCAGAAACCAGTACTCGAGAAACCAAGCATCATATTTGGAGAGTTGGAGAACTCAGGTTTATTACGCCAGCCAGCCCAGAGGAGTTAACACTCCAAGCTCTGAGCCCCGAACAAAGGGGTTACAGAGTTTTTATGGACAGACTGCAGTGGACAACACTAGCTGTTAATAGGCTGGTTTAAACTAAGGGATTTCGCATGTGCGGGAACAGCAGTCAAGATGAGCAAGGGGGTACCTGTCCTTTACACGGACAGGCATGATTAAGCAGGTTTGCAGGGGCTCGGCAGTTGCAAAGAGCAGGACAAGGGTGAGTGAGATAAACTTCAGTTCCTAGGATTGTAAGCCCTGCTTTCTGAGATTACATGACCTACGTGATCTAGAATTTACAAGGGGCAGGCCGAGTTACAGAGGCAGGAGGAGAAGGAGAAGGTTATGCAAAATTTTAACTTTTGCTCTTCAGGTTGGCTCTCTGGGGCATCCCGTCCCCCCACCCCATTCTCAGCGGGCAGAGCCTGAAGCTTACCCAGAGCATCTTCCCTGTCTCTCCAGTTTTTGTTTGTGCTTTAACTTCTCTGTGTCTTGGTACTGCAGTCTCTGCTTGGTCTTCCACATTGCTGATTTGTCCTCTGGCTCTGTCCATTATGCTCTGTAGCAAACCTTTTGTGTTTTATAGATCACCTCTTTCACTTTAATTTCCCAGCTTTTCAGCCAGTTCTTTGATATGGATGCTGTGTCCCCTTGTATCTCTCTAAGACGTCAGTCATATTTATTTTGAGGGCTTGTTCTTGCTATATAACACTGTTTCTAGGTGGATATGGCCCCCCCAGATTCTGGAAAGCTAGAGCCCGAGATCCTGCTTAGGGGAGCTCAGGCACTGACTCCCAGATGAGAGTAGTGGTTGCCAATAGCAAGTTTAATCATCAGCCAGTCCAAAGTTTGCCCACACCCCCTTATCTCGGTGACTGGGTTATTTGTGTAGGTTTTCTCACTGAGCTGTAATGTAAGGGGAAAGCAAGAGGTGCAGGTTCTCAGATCTGGTAAGACCCTGCCTTGCCCAAGCATTGTCACTGTCAACTGCTCACTTCCCCTTGGAGACTCTAAGGCCCAAGGGAGAGCTGTAGTGGAATATGCCTCATCCTCTCCTGCCCTGGGTGGTGGTGGTGGTGGTGGCGGGGGGCAGTCAACATGCCCCCAGGGGCATTAGGTCATTGGCTTAATAGCAGGGAACTTAATCTAGCTTTGCGTGTGGGGGAGATGGGAGTGGGGAGGGGTCTCTTCTTGCCTATCTGCAGCTGCCTTGCTTGGAGGCGCGGTTCTCAGAGTTGGGTGCTTCTCCTTTATGATGTTAATCTTCCTCAAATGTTTGTGGGTATGTGGTTGGATGTTGATCTTTGTATCTGGGATTCCCCAAAACTGTCTGTGAAGGCCATTTTTGTTAATGCAGGCTGCAGAGAGTTGGGCAGGGAGACTGTAGCAGGTTGCCCTGGGGGTACACCTGGGTGTATGTCTTCTGGGTGGGGGCTACACACACCTCCTGAGTGTCAGCCACCAGGACCACCAAGTGTGAGGTTTCACACTTCGTCTCTAGCACACAAGGGACAGGAACCTTGGCCCTGTGCTGCCTGGCGCAGACTGGAGAAGGGCTTCCTGTGGGCTTTCCCTCTGCGCAGTACCCCTGCTGGTGGCTTTGGAGGCCTTACTTCCTGGATGCACTCCATGCAGCCTTGCAGCACTCCTGAACCTTGCTCACCTCTTGCACAATGGTTTCTGGCCCTCTTAGGTCTCCTTGTTTTCTGTGCTCACATGGCTTGTTGAATTTGTTCTGTATAGGAGTTTGTAGCTACAGTCAGGGCTCAGCCTACTGTCTGGATCTTATCTTCCAGCCTCTCCTTGGCATTTCCCAGGTGTGCAATTTGCACAACCTTAGGAGAAACTGAGTGATGGTGTTAAAATTGTGGACTTTGCAGTTGGAAGGAGCCAGGTTCAAATCCTGATCTTTCTGTACCCCAGTCCTCATCTGTAACACAGAAATGGTTAGAATCTGTTTGCTAAGTATGCATACTTGGTAAATCCTCAGTAAATCATATAGCCTCAGCTGGATCCTGTTTCTGTTAGTGAAAATGATGATATTATTATACTGATAAAAATGAGGAGGTCCTTAAAAATGGGGATCTTGGATTTTGGAGGCTTGAAGCTATAAAAGGCATGGAATTTAAAACTTGACGAGTCCTCATTTTCAAAATGTGTTTATCACTGAAATGTGATGACCCCAATTTAATCTTCAAAATTGTTTAATTAAAACTTTAATTAAAGTTTTAGTTGAAAGTATTTTCATTGAAGTCGAAATCTTTCCTCACCTTATCTTCAGAATGCTTTTTTTTTTTTTGGCCAGATTACAAAACCTGTATGTCTTTTACTAAAGCTCGAAGTTCTAATATTCATGAGTATCCTAAATGTTCAGCCAAAAGCTATCCATAAGGAGTGCCTTGAACTCAGAGAAATAGTGATGGCTGAGTCAGGTTTTGGTGGGCAAAGGGCCACAGTAGCAGAACCCAGGCTTCTTGGCATGTTTGTGATTTCTGAGGAGTCGTGGCATTTCTTGCTTTAATAATCAGAACAGCACTCATAAACATCAAGGGCCATATTGTTGTCTGGTGAGGGTTGTATTAACCAAAGAAGTTTGTACTACATTGGACATTTCCATAAAGGAATGTCCATTGAGTGGACATTTCCATAGAGGAAAATAGTGAATATGACAATCACAGAGCAACTGTGTCCAACTCAGCCACAGGCTACAAACCTAGCCACAGAGGAATGGGGTGCCCAGGAATGTAAACTCTTACTCAGACTGAAAATCTCTGCATTTTTGTCTCAGGGCAAAAGGGTGAGGCTGCAGGCATTTGCTTCTGTTAAGCATTATCTTTTAGGCAGATATATTTGTGGTGCTTGCTTTTAACTTTTCAGAGGCCGCTTTGTAATCACCCGTGGGGTTCCCTTCAAATCCACGTGTTAAATACATCAACTCATAACTCTGTGAGCTACAGAGAACCCCTTATCCTGGCTTTTTGCTTTTTTGTGTGTGCCTGCTTTGAGATTTAGAAGGCAGATGGCAGTCTCAGTTTTGAGGCAAATCAGCTGGAGTCAATTTTTGTTGTTTGAATTCGAGGGTGTGTATCTCTGCCTGAAGACATGCAGAGGAAAAGGCAGAGTGAATGACTTCATGTCTTTTTCCTTGCCAAGATCCTAAAACTTTAGTTGTTTGAATACAGTCATACTACTCAACAACCATAGTGACAATTTACAATTCTTTGGTTTTTACATCCTTCCAGAATGTCTTTGTATGTATACAAGCAAAACAAATGTAGACTCATATTTTCCCTCTTTTACACAGTGGGTAGCTGATCACACACACCGTTCTGCACTTTGCCTCTTTCTTTTACACATTCATCATCATTCTTTTGACAAATGCATAGCATCTATTGTATTGTAGCTCAGTTTATGTATTTATTTATTGTATTATACCTCAGTAAGCATTCCCCTCTAATGGACATTTGGGCTATTAATATTTAGGTATATAATGAATAATGCTGTTGATGTCTTTTCACACATATAAAAGTATATCTACACAGTAAATTCTCAAAGTAATGGGCCAAAGAATGTGTGCGTGCGTGTGTGATAAGTCACTTCAGTCGTGTCTGACTCTGTTCTATCCTATGGACTGTAGCCCGCCAGGCTCCCCCGTCCATGGGATTCTCATCCATGGGATTCCCCAGGCAAGAATACTGGAGTGGGTTGCTGTGCCTTCCTTCAGGGGATCTTCCTGACCCAGGGATGGAAACTGTGTCTCTTACATGTACCTGCATCGGCTGGTGGGTTCTTTACCACTAGCACCACCTGGGAAGCCCCAACAGGCCAGAGAACATATGCTTCCAAATCACCCTCCATGGGAGTTTTTCCTGTTTGCCTCCACAGTGTATGTGCTTGCCTGTTTCGCTATAGGCCTGACTACAGTGTTATCAAATTTTTGATTTTTCCTAATCTGCTATGTGAAAAAAGATGTCTCAGTATAGTTTTGATATGCATTTATCTTAAGATGAGTGAGACTTAGCATGTTTTAGTGTGTGTGAGAGCTGGTTATATTTACTTTTTTTGAGCTCTCTCTTCATATCTTTTCCTTATCAACCTCTAGGACCTTTTTGGTCTTTCTTTATCTTTCCTGGGAGCTCTTTGCATTGACATTGTATGTAGTGGGTAACTAAATACCCTATCCAGTCTCACCTACAAGCTCTGAAGAATTGAAATGAGAACTTTGAATGTCCAAGGGGCTATCAGTAGAAATGTTTTGCTTTTTTCTTAATTATTGAATTAATATAAATTAAATGTACACTGTCTTGGGAAAGTAATGATAAATATACAGGGCCATATAAAGGAACCTTTAAGATTTAGGTTAAATAATTAGATTTAATGGAGAAGGAAATGGCAACCCACTCCAGTGCTCTTGCCTGGAGAATTCCATGGACAGAGGAGCCTGGTAGGCTGCTGTCCATGGGGTCGCACAGAGTTGGACACGACTGAAGAGACTTAGCATGTATGCATGCATTTAGGTTTAAGTAAATCTAATAAGGGCTAAATATCCAAAGTGTATAAAGAACTCATAGGATTCAATACAAAAAGAAAACCTGATTTAAAAATGGACAGAGGACCTAAACAGACATTTTTCCAAAAAGACATACAGATGGCCAACAGGCACATGAAAATATGCTCAACATCACTGATCATCAGGGAAATGCAAATTGAAACCACAATGAGATATCACCTCACACCTGTCAGAATGGCTATCATCAAAATGTCTACAAATAATAAATATTGGCTAGAATGTGGAGAAAAAGGAACCCTGATGCATTGTTGGTGAGAGTGTAAATTGGTATAAACACTATGGAAACAGTATAGAGTTTCCTAAGAAATTGGAAATAGAACTGCCATATGATCCAGCCATTTCACTCCTGGGTTTATATCCAAAGAAAATGAATAGATTTATTCAAAATAGATTTATATCAAAAAGAAAATTCAAATAGATATATGTACTCCAATGTTCACTGCAACATTATTTACAATGACCAATATATGAAAACAACTTAAGTGTCCATCAAAAGATGAATGAATAAAGAAGATGAGATACATATATGTTAATTCTTGCCTTGAGAACCCCATGAACAAAATGAAAAGGCAAAAAGAGACCACAGTTGTGGATGTGTCTGGTGGAGAAAGTAAAATCTGATACTGTAAAGAACAGTATTGCATAGGAACCTAGAATGTTAGGCCCATGAATCAAGGTAAATCGGACATGGTCAAACAGGAGATGGTAAGAGTAAACATTGACATTTTAGGAATCAGTGAACTAAAATGGACAGGAATGGATGAATTTAACTGAGATGACCATTATATCTACTACTGTGGGCAAACATCCCTTAGAAGAAATGGAGTAGCTCTCAAAGTCAACAAAAGAGTCTGAAATGCAGCATTTGGGTGCAACTTCAAAACCAACAGAATGATCTCAGTTCGTTTCCAAAGCAAACCATTCAACATCACAGTAATCCAAGTCTGTGCCCCAACCACTAATGCCGAAGAAGCTGAAGTTGAACAGTTCTGTGAAGACCTACAAGACCTTCTAGAACTAACACACAAAAAAAGATGTCCTTTTCATCATAGGAGACTGGAATGCAAAAGTAGGAAGTCAAGAGATACCTGGATTTAACAGGCAAGTTTGGCTTTGGAGTACAAAATGAAGCAGGGCAAAGGCTAACAGAGCTTTGCCAAGAGAACGCACTGGTCATAGCAAACACCCTCTTCCAACAACACAAAAGAAGACTCTACACATGGACATCACCAGATGATCAACACCAAAATCAGATTGATTATATTCTTTCAGCTAAAGATGGAGAAGCTTTATACAGTCAGTAAAAACAAGACCAGGAGCTGACTGTGACTGAGACCATGACTTCTTCTAGCAAAATTCAGGCTCAAATTGAAAAAAGTCGGGAAGACCATTGGGTTTCCCTGGTGGCTCAGACAGTAAAGAATCCACCTGCAATTTGGGAGACCTGAGTTCAATCCCGAGGTTGGGAAAATCCCCTGGAGGAGGGTATGGCAATACACTCCAATATTCTTTTTTTTTTTTTAATATACTACAGATTTACATATATTTTATTTATTTATTTTTCTGTTTGGGAGATGTCTTTTTTAATTTTAATTGGAGGCTAATTACTTTACAATATTGTGTTGGTTTTGCCATACATTGATATGAATCCTCCACGGGTGTACATGTGTTTCCCATCCTGAACCCCCCTCCCACCTCCCTCCCCATCCCATCCCTCAGGGTCATCCCAGTGCACCAGCCCTGAGCACCCTGTCTCATGCCTCGAACTTGGACTGGTGATCTGTTTCACATATGATAATATACATGTTTCAATGCTATTCTCTCAAATCATCCCACCCTCGCCTTCTCCCACAGAGTCTAATAGACTGTTCTTACATCTGTGTCTCTTTTGCTGTCTCACATATAGGATCATCATTACCATCTTTCTAAATTCCATATATAAGCATTAATATACTGTATTGGTGTTTTTCTTTCTGACTTACTTTGCTATGTATAATAGGCTCCAGTTTCATCCACCTCATTAGAACTGATTCAAATGCATTCTTTTTAATAGCTGAGGAATATTCCATTGTGTGTATGTACCACAGCTTTCTTATGCACTCATCTGCTGATGGACATCTAGGTTGCTTCCATGTCCTGGCTATTGTAAACAGTGCTGCAATGAACATTGGGGTACACATGTCTTTTTCAATTCTGGTTTCCTTGGTGTGTATGCCCAGCAGTGGGATTGCTGAGTCGTATGACAGTTCTATTTCATTTTTTTAAGGAATCTCCACGCTGTTCTCCATAGTGGCTGTACTAGTTTGCATTCCCACCAACAGTGTAAGAGGGTTCCTTTTTCTCTGTACCCTCTCCAGCATTTATTGTTTGTAGACTTTTGGATAGCAGCCATTCTGACTGGTGTGAGATGGTACCTCATTGTGGTTTTGATTTGCATTTCTCTGATAATGAGTGATGTTGAGCATCTTTTCATGTGTTTGTTAGCCATCTTTATGTCTTCTTTGGAGAAATGTCTATTTAGTTCTTTGGCCCATTTTTGATTGGGTCGTTTATTTTTCTGGAATTGAGCTGCAGGAGTTGCTTGTATATTTTTGAGATTAATTCTTTGTCAGTTGCTTCATTTGCTATTATTTTCTCCCATTCTGAAGGCTGTTTTTTCACCTTGCTTATAGTTTCCTTCATTGTGCAAAAGCTTTTAAGTTTAATTAGGTCTCATTTGTTTATTTTTGCTTTTATTTCCATTACTCTGAGAGGTGGGTCATAGAGGATCCTGCTATGATTTATGTCAGAGAGTGTTTTGCTTATGTTTTCCTCTAGAAGTTTTATAGTTTCTGGTCTTAAATTTAGATCTTTAATCCATTTTGAGTTTATTTTTGCGTATGGTGTTAGAAAGTGTTCTAGTTTCATTCTTTTACAAGTGGTTGACCAGTTTTCCCAGCACCGCTTGTTGAAAAGATTATCTTTTCTCCATTGTATATTCTTGCCTCCTTTGTCAAAGATAAGGTGTCCATAGGTGTGTGGATTTATCTCTGGGCTTTCCATTTTGTTCCATTAATCTATGTTTCTGCTTTGTGCCAGTACCATACTGTCTTGATGACTGTAGCTTTGTAGTATAGTCTGAAGTCAGGCAGGTTGATTCCTCCAGTTCCATTCTTCTTTCTCAAAATTGCTTTGGCTATTCTAGGTTTTTTTGTATTTCCATACAAATTGTGAAATTATTTGTTCTAATTCTCTGAAAAATACTGTTGGTAGTTTGATAGGGATTGCATTGAATCTATAGATTGCTCTGGGTAGTATACTCATTTTCACCATATTGATTCTTCCAATCCATGAACATGGTATATTTCTCCATCTATTTGTGTCTTCTTTCTTTCATCAGTGTTTTATAGTTTTCTATATATAGGTCTTTCATTTCTTTAGGTAGATTTCTTCCTAAGTATTTTATTCTTTTTTTGCAGTGGCTAATGGAATTGTTTCCTTAATTTCTCTTTCTGTTTTCTCATTGTTAGTGTATAGGAATGCAAGGGATTTCTGTGTGTTAATTTTATATCCTGCGACTTTACTATATTCATTGACTATCTCTAGTAATTTTCTGTGGTGTCTTTAGGGTTTTCTATGTAGAGGATCATGTCATCTGCAAACAGTGAGAGTTTTACTTCTTCTTTTCCAGTCTGGATTCCTTTTATTTCTGTTTCTGCTCTGATTGCTGTGGCCAAAACTTCCAAAATTATGTTGAATTATAGTGGTGAGAATGGGCACCCTTGTCTTGCCCCTGACTTTAGGGGGAATGCTTTCAATTTTTCACCACTGAGGATAATGTTTACTGTGGGTTTATTATATATGGCTTTTATTATGTTGAGGTATGTTCCTTCTATGCCTGCTTTCTGGAGGTTTTTATAATAAATGGATGTTGAATTTTATCAAAGGCTATCTTTGCATCTATTGAGATAATCATATGGTTTTTATCTTTGAATTTGTTAATGTGGTGTATCACATTGATTGATTTGTGAATATTGAAGAATCCTTGCATCCCTGGGATAAAACCCACTTGGTCATGATGTATGATCTTTTAAATATGTTGTTGGATTCTGTTTGCTAGAATTTTGTTGAGGATTTTTGTATCTATGTTCATCAGTGATATTGGCCTGTAGTTTTCTTTTTTTGTGACATCTTTGTCTGGTTTTGGTATTAGAGTGATGGTGGCCTCATAGAATGAGTTTGGAAGTTTACCTTCCTCTGCAATTTTCTGGAAGACTTTGAGTAGGATAAGTGTTAGCTCTTCTCTAAATTTTTGTTAGAATTCAACTGTGAAGCCATTTGGTCCTGGGCTTTTCTTTGTTGGAAGATTTCTGATTATGGTTTTGATTTCTGTGCTTGTGATGGGTCTGTTAAGATTTTCTATTTCTTCCTGGTTCAGTTTTGAAAAGTTATACTTTTCTAAGAATTCATGTATTTCTTCCAAGTTGTCCATTTTATTGGTATATAGTTGCTGATAGTAGTCTCTTATTATCCTTTGTGTTTCTGTGTTGTGATTTCTCCATTTTCATTTCTAATTTTGTTGATTTGATTCTTCTCCCTTTGTTTCTTGATGAGTCTGGCTAATGGTTTGTCTATCTTATTTATCTTCTCGAAGAACCAGCTTTTAGCTTTGTTGATTTTTGCTATGGTCTCTTTTGTTTCTATTGCATTTGTTTCTGCCCTAATTTTTGTGATTTCTTTCCTTCTACTAACCCTGGGGTTCTTCATTTCTTCCTTTTCTAGTTGCTTTAGGTGTAGAGTTAGGTTATTTATTTGATTTCTCTCCTGTTTCTTGAGGTGGGCTTGTATTGCTATGAACCTTCCTCTTAGGACTGCTTTTACTGAATCCCATAGGTTTGGGGTTGTTGTGTTTTCATTTTCATTCATTTCTATGCATATTTTGATTTCTTTTTTTTATTTCTTCTGTGATTTGTTGGTATTCAGAAGTGTGTTGTTTAGCCTCCATATGTTTGTATTTTTAACAGTTTTTTTTCCAGTAGTTGACATCTAATCTTACAGCATTGTGACCAGAAAAGATGCTTAAGATGTTTTCAATTTTTTTAATTTACCAAGGCTAGATTTATGGCCCAGGATGTGATCTGTCCTGGAGAAGGTTCTGTGTGCACTTGAGAAAAAGGTGAAATTCATTGTTTTAGGGTGAAATGTCCTATAGATATCAATTAGGTCTAACTGGTGCATTGTATCATTTAAAGTTTGTGTTTTCTTGCTAATTTTCTGTTTAGTTGATCTATCCATAGCACATTCCAGTATTCTTGCCTGGAGAACCCCCATGAATGGGGGAGCCTGGCATGCTATAGTCCATGGAGTCACAAATAGTTGGACATGAGTGAGTGACTAAACACAGAAACACGGGGAAGACCACTAGACCATTCAGGTATGACCTAAATCAAATCCTTTATGATTATACAGTGGAGGAGATGAATAAATTCAGAGGATTAGATCTGGTAGACAGAATCCCTGAAGAACTATGGATGGAGGTTCGTAACATTGTACACGAGGTAGTGACCAATACCATCCTCGAGAATAAATGCAAGAAGGCAAAGTGGTTGTCTGAGGAGGCCTTACAAATAGCTGAGAAAAGGAGAAAAGCAAAAGGCAAATGATAAAGGGAAAGATATTCCCAACTGAATGCAGAGTTCTAGAGAATAGGAAGGAGAGATACTTCCTACTTGAACAATGCAAAGAAATAGAGGAAAACAATAGAATGGAAAAGACTAGAGATCTCTTCAAGAAAATTAGAAATACCAAGGGGATATTTCATGCAGAGATGGGCACAATAAAATTCAGAAATGGCAAGGACCTAACAGAAGCAGAAGATATGAAGAAGAGGTGGCAAGAATACAATGTACAAAAAAGGTCTTAATGACCCAGATAACCACGATGGTGTGGTCACTTACCCAGAAGCAGACATCCTAGAGTGTGAAGTCAAGTGGGCCTTAGGAAGCATTACTATGAACAAAGCTAGTGGAGGTGATGGAATTCCAGCTGAGCTATTTAAAATCCTAAAAGATAATGCTGTTAAAGTGCTTCACTAAACATGCCAGTCAATTTGGAAAACTCAGCATGAACCACAGGACTGGAAAAGGTCAGTTTTCATTCCAATATCGAAGAATGCATGCATGCTCAGTTGCTCAGTTGTGTCTAACTCTTTGTGACCCCATAGTCTAGTCTGCCAGCCTCTCCTGTCCATGGAATTTTCAAGGCAAATACTGCAGTGGATTGCCACTTCCTACTTCAGGGGATCTTCCCTACCCAGGGATCAAACCCACTTCTCTGTGTCTCCTGCATTGCCAGGCAGATTATTTTACCACTGAGCCATGTTGGGAGCCCTAATCCCAAAGAAGGCCAATGCCAAAAAATGTTCACATGCTAAAAGATTATGCTCAAAATCCTTCAAACGAGGCTTCAGGAGTATGTGAGTTAAGAATTTCTGGTTGTACCAGCTGCATTTAGAAAAGGCAGAGGAACCAGAGATCAAATTGCCTACATCTGCTGGATCATAGGAAAAGGAAGGGAATTCCAGAAAAACATCTACTGCTTCACTGACTATGCTAAAGCCTTTAACTGTGTAGATCACAACAAATTGTGGAAAATTCTCAAAGAGATGAGAACACTGGACCAACTTAACTGTCTCCTGAGAAACCTGTATGCAAGACAAGAAGCAACACTTAGAACTACACATGGAAAAACAGACTGGTTCAAAACTGGGAAAGGAGTTAGTCAGGGCTATATGTTGTCACCCTTCTTATTTAACTTCTATGCAGAGTACATCATGCAAAATGCCAGGATGGATGAACCACAAGCTGGAATCAAGATTGCAGGGAGAAATATCAACAACCTATCATATGCAGATGACACCACTTTGATGGCAGAAAGTGAAGAGGAACTAAAGACCCTCTTGATAAGGGTAAAAGAGGAGAGTGAAAAAGCTACCTTAAAACTCAGCATTCAAGAAACAAAGATCATGGCATCTGGTTCCATCACTTCATGGCAAATAGATAGGGAAAAAATGGAAACAGTGACAAACTTTATTTTCTTGGGCTGCAAAATCACTGTGGACAGTGACTTCAGCCATGATGCTTGCTCCTTGGAAGAAAAGCTGGGAAAAACCTAGACAAACCGTATTAAAAGCAAAGACATTACTTTTTCTGACAAAGGTCCTCAATAGTCAAAGCTGTGGTTTTCCAGTATTCATGTATGAATGTGAGAGTTGGACCATAAAGAAGGCTGGCCACTGAAGAATTGATGCTTTCAAACTGCGATGCTGGAGAAGACTCTTGAGAGTCCCTTGGACAGCAAGATCAAACCAGTCAATCCTAAAGGAAATCAACCCTGAATATTAACTGGAAGGACTGATGCTGAAGCTGACACTCCAAAACATTGGCCACCTATGTGAAAAGCCAGCTCATTAGAAAAGACCCTGATGCTGGGAAAGATTGAGGGCAGGAGGAGAAGGAGGCAACAGAGGATGACATGGTTGGATGGTATCACTGACTCAATGGACATGAGTTTTAGTAAACTCAGGGAGATACTGGAGGACAGGGAATTCTGGCATGCTGCAGTCCATGGGGTCACAGAGAGTTGGACATGACTTAGCAACTGAATAACAACAACATATATATACACACACAATGGAATATTACTCAACTGTAATAAAGAATGAAATTTTGCTCTTTATAACCACATGGATGGACCTGAAGGGTATTATGCTAAGTGAAATAAGTCTAACAGAGAAAGACAGAAACTATGTTTTCACTTATATGTAGAGTCTTAAAAAATAAGCATGTGAATATAAAAAGACAGAAAGAGACTCATAGCTATAGAGAACAAGCTAGTGATTACCAGAGGGGAAAGAGACAGGGAAGGAGACAAGATCAAGGAAGAGAAGGAAAAAGTGCAAACTACTAGGTATAAAATAAATAAGGTACAAGGATACAATATATAGCACAGGGAATATAATATATTTTTAATAACTTTAGAGTATAATTTATGAAAGTATCAAACCACTATATTGTACACCTGATGCTAATGTAATACTATAAGTCAACTATCTCTCTGTCTCTTTAGTCACTAAGTTGTGTCCTACTCTTGCGACCCCATGGACTGTAGCCTGCCAGGCTCCTCTGTCCATGGGATTCTCCAGGCAAGAATACTGGAGTGGGTTGCCATTTCTTTCTCCAGGGGATCTTCTCGACCCAGGGATCAAACCCACGTCTCCTCTACTGCAGGCAGATTCTTTACCAACTGAGCTACGAGGGAAGTCCAACTATATGAGGGAAGTCAACTATACTTCAGTATATCATCCTCTTATATAGAGAGACAACATTATAAATATATTGGTTCTCTACATGTTGATTTTATAATTCAGTGCAATTTCAATTAAAATACAAACAAGATTCTTTTAGAACATAAAGAGAGAAGTAAATTCTATGTAGAAAAATAAACATGAGAATAGCCAAGAAAATTCAAATGAGAAGGAGGTCAGTTGAAAGAAAGAGTACCAAATGTTAGAATTATTACAAAGCCATTGTAATGAAACGTGTTGGAGACTAGAGAGGGAAAGGACAAGAAAAGCAATGGGTTAGAGCCACAACTCAACAAATAGGCCAAATGCACATTAGTTTTGCTTTACTATTTAGGATTTCAAATTTGTCCAGAAAAGAAAGTTTGCTTGGTAATAGGACAAAAATAACATATTACTTCCTCACTTCCACACCAAAATCAGTGTCAGATGAATCAAATATTTAAACATAGAAATGAATACCACTAAAAGTCTAGGAAAATGATAATATAATTTGGAAGTGAGGAGGGACTTTTTCCTAA
This sequence comes from Bubalus kerabau, assembly GCF_029407905.1. NCBI lineage: Eukaryota > Metazoa > Chordata > Mammalia > Artiodactyla > Bovidae > Bubalus > Bubalus kerabau. Next base: position 6,324,884 of record NC_073642.1, on the reverse strand, counting down.
GCATGGTACAGAACCCAGATACCATAAAGGAGAAAATTAATAAAATAATTACCTAACAATTAGAACTATTCTGCAGAAATAGAAGTGACAACCAACAAACAGGTCAAAACTGTTTCCAACATATACTGCAAAGAGCACTGGTAAATCAGTGATAGAAAGAATAGCCCAATTTCAAACGAACCAAAGAAGAGATTTAGAGAGTTTATTAATTCATTGAAAAAGATAGAAATGATGGATCAATGTGAAAATATATTGAATGTCATTCATATGAGAAGAAATTGAAACCAAAACCAATTTTGAGATATGTTATTTTGCTTTGCAGATTGTAAACAATCAGGAATTTTGATATCATTTAAGACAGCAAAGATACGTTTTGCTCTGTTTTTCATATTTTATTTTAAACTAATATTGGGTTGATAAGTAAGGACATAATTGATGCAACTTTTGGAAAAGCAAATTGGTAATCTTTATAAAAATCAAGGCCTACTATATCCTCTGCTTCTTCTACTGCTAGGAATTTAACCTGGGGAGACAGTTCAGGTTATGTGTGAGAAATGCACACATAAGGATATTCAGTGCAGCAGTGGAGGGGGTTACACAAAACTAGACCTGCCCTAAATATCCATCAATGAAGACAAAGGGCTGCCATGACAACAGCTGTGCTGGGTCTTGGAGTGCCGACACAGAACTTCCAAGTGAGAGAAGCAAGTTGCAGAACATAATCGTAGTATAATTCATTCATTTAAAAGGGAGAAGAGGAGAAATAAATATTTATGTGAGATCCAGGGAAATCACTCATGGCCTCTATATTCCAAGGAAACTCCAGCCTGGAATCTTAAAATCATAAAGCAGCTTAGATCTTAAGTTTTTTGAAAGGACATCCACAAGGAATTCCATTTAAAGCACACGGCCAAACCTCTGAACTCCTTTGCCCAGATCTTTCCCAGAAGTTCACAAAGTGCAGCCTCTGTCCTCAGTCTCTAATCTTGTTCTCTCAAGAGACCTCCCAGGCATTTCCCCCAGAGTCAGCTTGTCTTGTCTTAGTGAGAGTCTGTTTCTGTCTGCCTGCCCTGCTCCTGCCCTTTCTGGTACAGACACCGCAGCACCCTGCCCTGCCTGCCCTGCACCAGTAAGGCCATCCAGATGCCACGTAGGAGGATGAGGAGATGGAGGCAAGACATCTGCTTGCAGCTTCCCTCCCCACCATCAGTACTTCCGGACGCTCTGAGACTACAGATGGGCACGAGGAGGGTCCTTGGCAGTAACCCCTAGGCGGGCACAGGTGCTGGGATGAAGGGAGGGGCCTCTCCTTCTTCCCGGAACCAGTATCGCTTTCTGGTCAGACTCAAGCCAAGCACAAGTGCTGTACTTCCTTCTGCTGCACTGTGCCGAGCTGCCTCTTGGGGACGCAATTCAGATTCCGCACTTGCCCTCTGCTGAGCTAGTCTGCCTTCCCAGCTCTAGGATGGGGTGAGCAGACCCAGCACACAGGGTAACTGGAGGCTGGCATGTCCTGTGCCCTACCCCGGGGAGGGATAATGGGAGCTGCCCTGAGAATCACAGAGCAATAGGAGATGACTCCCCAGTATAGAGAACTCTTTCTCTTTCCTTCTTACTGCTTCATAGGACTCTATTGTATGGATGTTCCATAGTTTCTGTAGCTGGTTCTCTATAGATGGACATCTAGATTTTTTCCCCTGCAATAACAATATAATACTAGACATGATTTTGTATTTTTGTCTCATATCTTTTGCATACATTTCTAAAATACAGAGTGCTGGGCTAAGAGGGAAAATGCACATGTAATTTTGCTAGGTATTGGTAATTTCCCTCCATGGAGGCTGTGCCATTTTGCATTCCCACTAGCAAAGCAGGGCCATGCCAAAGAATGTTCAAACTACCACATAATTGTACTCATTTCACATACCAGCAAGGTAATGTTCAAAATCCTTCAAGCTAGGCTTCAGCAGTACATGAACCAAGAGCTTCTAGATGTACAAGCTGGCTTTAGAAAAGGCAAAGGAACCAGAGATTAAATTGGTAGTATCCGTTGGATCATAGAAAAAGCAAGGGAATTCCAGAAAAAATATCTACTTCTGCTTCACTGACTAAGCTAAAGCCTTTAACTGTGTGGATCACAACAAACTGTAGAAAAATTCTTAAAGAGATGGGAATACCAGATAACCTTACTTGCCTTCTGAGAAACCTGTATGCAGGTCAAGAAGCAGCAGTTAGAAGCGGACATGGAAGAATGGACTGGTTCCAAATTGGGAAAGGAGTATTACAAGGCTGTATGTTGTCACCCTGCTTATTTAAATTCTATGCAAAATTCTGTGCTTAGTCACTCAGTTGTGTCCAACTATTTGTGACCCCATGGACTCCTCTGTCCATGGGGATTCTCCAGGCAAGAGTACTGGAGTGGGTTGCCATGCCCTCCTCCAGGGGATCGTCCCAACCCACTGATCGAACCCAGATCTCCTACATCGCAGGTGGATTCTTTACTGTCTGAGCCACCAGGGAAACCCAAATCAACCATACTTCAATTATTTTTTTTAAAGTAAAATCTGGAAAGAATACAGCTCCACACTCTAGCTTTTCCAACCTGTCTCATCAATGTGTGTCCCCAGGCTCTAGCTCAGCACATTGTAGGTATTAAATATTTATAAAATGAGTGAGCAATAAATTAATTTTCAGAAGAGGACTCAATGTTGGAAAAAATTCATCTTTGTAGCTCTGTATTTCTGTGTCTCTTTTCAACTGCTGCTGAATTCGTGGATGAATTGGTTTCCATTTCCTCTCTGGTTTTTCATCTAATAAGACAGAATCACAATAAAGGACAGAAATGGTAAGGATCTAACAGAAAAAAAAGAAGAGATTAAGAAGAGGTGGCAAGAATATACAGAAGAACTATACAAAAAAAGATTGTAATGACCCAAATTGCCAAATTCAGACTTAAATGGAAGAAAGTAGGGAAAACCACTAGGCCATTCAGGTATGATCTAAAACAAATCCCTTACGATTATACAGCGGAAGTGACAAATAGATTCAAGGGATTAGATCTGATAGATGGAGGTGTGTAACATTGTACAGGAGGCGGTGATCAAAGCCATCTCCAAGAAAAAGACATGCAAAAAGGCAAAGTGGTTGTTTGAAGAAGAATTACAAATAGCTGAGGAAAGAAGAAAAGCAAAAGGCAAAGGAGAAAATGAAAGATATACCCATCTGAATACAGAGTTCCAAAGACTAGCAAGGAGAGATAAGAAAGCCTTCCTAAGTGAACAATGTGAAGAAATAAAGGGAAAAAATAGAATGGGAAAGACTAGAGATCTATTCAAGAAAATTAGAGATATCAAGGGAACATTTCATGCAAAGATGGGCACAATAAGGACAGAAATGGTATGGACCTAACAGAAGCAGAAAATATAAAGAAGAGGTGGCAAGAATACACAGAAGAACTATACAAAAAAGATCTTCATGACCCAGATAATCACGGTGGTGTGATCACTCACCTAGAGCCAGACATCTTGGAGTGTGAAGTCAAGTGGGCCTTAGGAAGCATCACTACAAACAAAGCTAGTGGAGGTGATGGAATTCCAGCTGAGCTATTTCAAATCTGCACTCAATATGCCAGCCAATTGGTAAACTCAGCAGTGGCCACAGGACTGGAAAAGGTCAGCATTCATTCCAATCCCAAAGAAAGGCAATGCCAAAGAATGTTCAAACTACTGCATTATTGCACTCATCTCACATGCTAGCAAAGTAATGCTCAAAATTCTCCAAATGAGGCTTCAAATGTATGTGAATCAAGATCTTCCAGATGTTCAAGCTGGATTTAGAAAGGCCAGAGGAACCAGACACCAAATTGCCAATATCCATTGGATCATAGAAAAAGCAAGAGAGTTCCAGAAAAATATCTACTTCTTCTTTGTTGACTATGCCAAAGACTTTGACTGTGTGGATCACAACAAACTGGGGAAAATTCTTAAAGAGATGGGAATAGCAGACCACCCGATCTGCCTCTTGAGAAACACATATGCATGTCAAAAAGCAGCAGTTAGAACCAGACATGAAACAATGGACTGGTTCAAAATTGGGAAAGGAGTGCATCGAGGCTATATATTGTGACCGTACTTATTTAACTTATATGCAGAGTACATCATGCAAAATGCCAGGCTGGATGAAGCACAAACTGGAATCAAGATTGTTGGGAGAAATATCAATAACCTCAGATATGCAGATGACACCACCCTTATGGCAGAAGGTGAAGAGGAACTAAAGATCCTCTTGATAGAAGTGAAAGAGGAGAGTGAAAATCTGGCTTAAAATTCAACATTCAAAAAACTAAGATCATGGCATCCTATTCCATCACTTCATGGGAAATAGATGAGGAAACAATGGAAACAGTGAGACTTTATTTTGTTTGGCTCCAAAATCACTGCAGATGGTGATTGCAGCCATGAAATTAAAAGACCCTTGCTCCTTGGATGAAAACTTATGACCCCTTAGACAGCATATTAAAAAGTAGAGACATTACTTTTCTGATAAAGGTCCATATAGTCAGACCTACAGTTTTTCCAGTAGTCGTGTATGGATATGAGAGTTGGATCACAAAAGGCTGAGCACCAAAAAATTGATGCTTTCAAACTGTGGTGTTGGAGAAGACTCTTGAGAGCCCCTTGGACAGCAAGGAGATCAAACCAGTCAATCCTAAAGGAAATCAATCCTGAATATTCATTGGAAGGACTGAAGCTGAAGCTCCAATACCTGGCCACCTGATATGAAGAGCTGAGTCATTAGAAAGGACCCTGATGCTGGGAAAGATTGAAGGAACCTCTCATCAGAGGATGAGATGGTTGGATGGCATCACTGACTCGATGGACATGAGAGTGAGCAAGCTTTGGGAGATGGTGAAGGACAGGGAAGCCTGACATGCTTCAGTTCATGGGGTCAAAAAGAGTCAGACATGACTGAGTGACTGAACAACAACAATCCATGATGGTGTGGTCACTCACATGGAGCCAGACATCCTGGAGTGTAAAGCCAGGTGGACCTTAGGAGGCATTACTACGAACAAAGCTAATGGAGGTGATGGAATTCTAGCTCGACTATTTAAAATCTTAAAAGATGATGTTGTTAAAGTCCTGTGCTCAGTATGTCAGCAAATTTGGAAAATTCAGCAGTGGCCATAGGACTGGAAAATGTGTTTTCATTCCAATCCTAAAGAAGGGCAATGCCAAAGAATGTTTAAACTACCTTACAATTGAGCTCATTTAACATGCTAGCAAGGTAATGCTCAAAATTCTTCAAGCTAGGCTTCAGCTGTACATGAGCAGAGAACTCGCAGATGTAGAAGCGGAGCTTAGAAAAGGCAGAGGAACCAGAGATCAAATTGCCAGCATTCGTTGGCTCATGAAGAAAGCAAGGGAATTCCAGAACAAATCTACTTCTGCTTCACTGACTACACCAAAGCCATTGACTGTGTGGATCATGACAGACTGGGGAAAATTCTTAAAGAGATGGGAATGCCAGACAACGTTACCTGTCTCCTGAGAAACCTGTATGCAAGCCAAGAAACAACACTTAGAACTGGACTTGGGACAATGGACTGGTTCAAAATTGAAAAAGGAGTTCATCAAGGCTATATGTTGTCACCCTGTTTATTTAACTTCTATGTGGAGTGTATCATGTAAAATACCAGGATGGATGAATCATAAGCTGGAATCAAAATAGTCGAAATATCAACAACCTCAGATATGCAGATGATACCACCCTAATGACAGAAAGCAAAGAGGAACTAAAGAGCTTCTTGATGAAGATGAAAGAGGAGAATGAAAAAACTGGATTAAATATCAACATTCAAAGAATAAAGATCATGGCATCCAGTCCTATCAGTTCATGGCAATTAGATGGGGAAAAAATGAAAACAGTGATAGATTTTATTTTCTTTGGCTCCAAAATCACTGTGGACGGTGACTGCAGCCATGAAATTAAAAGATGCTTATTCCTTGGAAGTAAAGTTATGAGACACCTAGACAGTGTATTAAAAAGCAGAGACACCACTTTGTCAACAGTGGTCCATCTAGTCAAAGCTATGGCTTTTCCAGTAGTCATGTATGGATGTGAGAGTTGGACTATGAAGAAGGCTGAGTGCCAAAAAACTGATGCTTTCGAATTATCGTGTTGGAGAAGACTCTTGAAAGTCCCTTGAACAACAAAGAGATCAAACCAATCAATCCTTGAGGAAATCAACCCTGAATATTCATTGGAAGGACTGATGCTGAAGCTGAAGCGCCAGCACTTTGGCCACCTGATATGAAGAGCTGACTCATTGGAAAAGACCCTGATGCTGGGACAGACTGAGGGCAGAAGGGGGCAACAGAGGATGACATGATTGGATGGTATCACTGACTCTGTGGACATGAGTTTCAGCAAACTCCAGGAAATACTGGAGGACAGGGAGCCCTGGTGTGCTGCAGTCCATGAAGTCAAAAAGAGTCTGACACAACTGAGGGACTCAAGAATAACAACAAGACAATCATCTTACCTTTTAGTTCCCACATGTTTCCCTGGCACATTATGTTCTGAACAATGGCCCCACGTTTGGTTGGGTGCACTCAGCCTGTGAAGTGAGGAGTTGGACTTTGATGACAGGGCCAAGGGTTCAAGTCCCTATCTGCTCTTAGAAGCGGGGTGGAGGCGATTTATCTAATCACTCAGAGCACTGGTCACCTGGTGAAAGGTGGTGGTAAGAACCCTTGTCTTGCGTGGGTGTTAGGAGGAAGGCGGATGTACGTAGAGTATTTCTTATAGCATTTGGCAGTTCTTAATAATCAGTATCAATTAATGATCTACTAAATGTTATCACAGATCATTTTATTTTCTCTTTTAAAGTCCATGACACCTTTGCCAATTATTGTCCCAGAAAATGTTCTTATTCTCTTTATTCCCAGGGCAACCATGTCAGGACGTGGTGTACCCAAGAGCTACTTTAGTTTAAATAATACCATCAAAGAACTACTTCATTAAATCTGAAAGGAGTTAACTCTGTGTTGGACCCATATGTTATCATTTGCCTTTTCTTAATTTCAAAATCAGTACAAATTTGATGAGAAAGAGGAAAAGATTTTGGAAAACACAGACTAACTTTTTATAAACAGAAATAATAGCCTGTGCTCATTAGAAATCTCCCTTTTCCCCCCAAGCATTTTAATGCATTTTAATAAGACGTCATCTACAAGCCTGGAATAAACTTTCACTTTCACTGTGTATTTTCAAATGATTCCAACCTGTTTTCTGTGTTATATATTTTCCCATTTTTTCCTATCTGCTCCATATTCTACTCTTTTAGCTTAATATCATATAAGTAGTTTTTTGTTTTTGTTTTTTTTTTAACTTAGTTTTCCATGTAATCAGTATTAATGGTTGCATGGTAGTTCCTCATTTTGAAGTATCCTGAGGTCCTACTGGGCCAGCTGGCTCAGATGATAAAGAATCGACCTGCAATGCAGGAGACCTGGGTTTGATACCTGGGTCAAGAAGATCCCCTAGAAAAGGTAATGGCAACCCACTCCAGTATTCTTGCCTGGAGAATTCCATGGACAGAGGAGCTTGGCAGGCTACAGTCCATGGGGCCGCAAAGAGTTGGACACTGCTGAGCGGCTAACGCTTCTACTACTTTAGATGGCTCAGGCTGCTATAAAGTTGCCAAAGGCTGGGTGCCTTAAACAGTAGACATTTCTTTCTCACTCCACAGGCCAGGAAGTCCAGGATGAGGTGCTGGCAGGTTCTGTTCTCGGCAAGGACCCACCTCCTGGTTGTAGACGCCACGTTCTCACCGCGTCCTCGCGTGGGAGAGAGGAGTGAGCTCTCTCTCTCTCTTCTGGGGGGGCACTAATCCATAACGCTAGCTCATAACACCCATAACACCAAGTGATGAGCCTGTCATTTCCCAGAGACCCACCTCCTTAGACTGGGCATCAGGATGAAAGCATGAACTTTAGGGGGACAAAGCATGCAGCCTATCTCAAGTATGAAAGTGGAAAGGAAAGTCGTGGAGCTTCTGTGGGCCCCAGCACCACAGAGCCCTGCTCCATCACTCTCACCCCTGATGCTTGCTGGCCTGTCACCATGGAGTGTCTTCATCCTGGCTTCCCTCAACTGTTTCCCTTGCTTGCTCTGCTCCCTGGGGTTAGAGGGGGAAGGGATGAGGAGGGAGCTGGTTCTTATCATGGGGTGAAGGTGGTGGTGTGTCCAGGGGTCAGACTGGAGGGGTGGCTTAGTTTATTTTGCCCACTGCTTCCCTGGTGGTGTGTGCAAGGGGTGTGTACAGTACACTGCTTTTACTCCCTGTTCTTCAGATGTGGCTGTTGTTTTTCGGTCTTTTTGTATCTTTTTGTCCATAATTTGCACTAAGTGTGGCATGCATCAGTTACTTTCAGCCTCTTTATTTTCTTTGTATTTTGTAGCTCCAAGAGACATTGGTCTAGGTGCAAGCATTGCAGAACTACAGTAAAGGGTCCCAGGTCCCAGCCTGTCTCAGTAAGGCTTCCCATGACAAATGCACCAATTCCACCACACTCCGGCCAGCAGTAAATGTTAGAGCTTGTTAAATTTTTCACTCTATCAGGTAGGCATAACATGATGTCTTATGAATAGTTGTATCTTTTATTTCTAAAGATAATCACACTACTATACGTGTGATTTCCCTCTGTCCAGCCTGCTTGTAGGTATAACTGCCCAAGCCCCTTTTATTAGCAAAAATTCATTTCAGGGATTTGGTGAAAATTTCCACAGAGAAGTTTCCGATCAGTGCTGGGAGGTTTTGTTGGTGTGAGAAACGTGCAGCCTGCACGGCTGGAGATCTGCTCCGTGTGAGCCATGAGCCAGGCCTCTGGCCAAGGCCACCTCTGTCTTTGCTTTCGTTTCTGATGCTGGTCTGATGGCCCAGCTTGATGGAGCTGACCCCCAGCCATCTGGAGTCGGTGAGGAATTACTGCTGAGGGTCACCCTGGGGGTCATGTCGCCCTCCACACTCCCAACCTCTGCCTCTTCCCTGAAGAAGTAAAGGGTTGGATTTCACTGTAATGCGACCCAGAGATGAAAAGTGCTGCTGAGGCTAAAACCCTAGAGGGACAGCTGACAAAGAAAGAAGCATCCTTCTCACTGAAGGTTGGTGAGCCCAGGACTGCGGTGGATGGGCCCCTGCAGTGCCAGGAGGGTGTCCGCTCCAGGGAGGGACAGCCCCTGACCCCAGGATTTGACCACATAGGGATTCGATGGACAGTGGCACAGGAAAGCCATTGAACAATTATGACCAGGTCAGTTGCAGTCTAGAATTTACTCTTTATTCTGCAGTGAACTCTGGGTTGTTAGATATATTTTTACTTTTTGCTAGTCCATTGATGCAGGTGAATGTAATTTTTTTTAAAGCATGTATTCATGTAAATGGTAGTGTCTTTTCTAGGATACACAGGGGATGCCAGAGATTTTTGAATCAAGAAAGAACATTTGTCTTCTGTCATGCATGCTTTCCTTGATGGGGATGAGAAAATTAAACAGTAGTATCATAAATATACATATGTAAGAGACAAACTGATTTAGAACTGATAGAATTAAAGTCACTTTCATACTACCTCTCCATTGGCCTAGATTCACAGAAAAATAAAACAGCAGTAGAGAGAGAATTTTAGTCTGACTGTGGGTCAGGAGGAATGATTTAACAAATTCTGTTCTAGAAGAAAAGGTAAGAATACCTTGTGAGGATATAAAGAAGCACAGATTCAGAATCAGCAGACAAAGGAGGACTGGGATGGGGAAGCCACGATGAACTGTTACTGTAAGCGGCTTGGCTTGTGTCACCAGGTATCATTCTGTAACATTTGTGAAATTCCGTTTCAGTACTTGCCCAAAATAAAAGAGAAGAATAATTCCTGCCCATTTTCCTATAGTCAAAATAATTTATTTTTCTAAAACCTGAATTACAGAAATAACATTTAGAGGTTGAGTTATTGGCAACTAAAAACATTTATCCTATAAATGTCAGAATATGTAAAACATACAGTGTTACTGAAAGTATTTTTTTTTTTTGTAAATAGATTATTAACTTGAAAGTGACTATCAAAGCCTAAATGATGTTCTGGTTTCATATGTTTTAGACTATTTTTAACAAATACTTTTTCACATAATGAACTTTTGTTTACTGCCCATGTCCAGCGTATTTAAATACTGGGCCTTATAAATATTAACATTTATCACCCACCAGAAGTATGATCACTTGTCATCGTCACAGCTTATTGGAAATATTTCTTGCATTCTCGAGTAAGTCTATGTGCTAAATCCGTAATGCTAGTCATCCACTACATTTATAGCTTTCCCTCACTAGTTCCTACTTCTACTTACTGCTGGTTGTCTCTTTCCCAAAAACAAACAAGCAACACTAATCAAACCTTAAAAATAAAAAACTATGCTAATGGCTTCCCCTTCTCCTTGTTTTTTTTAAGTTATCTTCTTTGTTAAGCATATTAACTTTATCTTAAAAGCAAGTAGGATGCCTGTTGATATATATATATATGGAATTTTCATTGTTATCTAGGAAAATAACTACACCCATTGTAATAGAGAACAAAAAGGATTTAAAAAAATTTTGACACTGAATCATTCTAATGTTCTACTATTAATTTCCTACTAGTTTTAGTTCTCTGCTACATTAATATTGTATGGAAATAGAATATATTTGGGGGTTGTATTTTGAGTATGAATTTTAAATGTGTATGAATAAAATATTTAGAACTGTGATGTTTTACTGTATTAAAGAATATAATTATGGAAATGTTTGATTAATAGGCAAAAATAATTGAATAATCTCAAATAGTATAAATAAATTATCTTGCTCTAAGTTTAAATCAAAGGTCACCAATTCTCAATATAAAACTCTAGTAGTATTTTTGTAAAAATAAAATTACTATTAAAGTACATGTATTTACCTTTAACAAAAGACGTTTCATGGTGGGGAAGAGGGTTTCTGCCTTACATGATGTATCTCTCTACTATTTAATTTTTTTTCAATGAGAATGTGTTCTTTTATTACTTATTTGATTTCTTTAAAATTTTAAATTAAGTCATGTAATTCCATTGCAGAGACTTTAGGGAATAAAGAAAAATCTTTTCTAATCCTATCTAATTCCCCTCAGCCCATCAGTAATACTTATCATTAGCATTTTGGTCTTTTTCAATTTAAATAAATGTTAACCCTTCTCTTTACAATTTTGGGAAATTAAATGAAATTGGCAGATTAAATTAAATGCATATGCATTAACTGATATTTTCCCATAAGGTCCTTCTAAGAGTTTGTTTGGACCAGAACCCCCAGCTCTTGTGTCAGTGACAGTGGACACGTGTTGTCCGTGTAACTTAAGAAAATCAGATTCAAACTGAAAAAACCACAGCATTAAAAACAAATATATATGTAAACAGAACTGAGCAGAGTGTTTCTAATTATGTCATTTATTCCACATACTTTGCCACCCTTGTAATTTCATGCGCATCCCATGTCCTAGGCTCCACCTTCGCAGTGTTGCTTAACCTGGGTGTAAAGGTGAAGTTTCTGTTTATGTTCCTAAGGTGAACAGAAGAGCTTACTTTATTCCTAACTGAAGAGAAGAAGTTACTTTATGCCTTTGCACACACCTGTCTTTTATGGAGCTAAGGGGGGTATTTGCTTAATTCTGAAAGATGAGCAGTGACGTGACTAAGTGCCTTTTCTGATGGATGACGCTGCCGTGTATTCTGCCTTCTTCTGCCCCGACAAAGCCTTCTCCCTCCAGTGGCTTCCCTCCTCCCTGCCCGTGGCGCTCAAATGTTTCAGGGTCTCTGACTATTAATAATTAATGAGGATTCTATTTTACATGGTAGTAAATTGTACATGTCTTTTACATGGTGTGCCACTCTCTCAAATAGATGGCTAGTGGGAAGATGCTATGTAACACAGAGAGCCAAGCCTGGCACTCTGTGATGACCTAGAGAGGTGGGTGAGAGGGAGCACTAAGAGGGAGGGGATATATATGTGTGTGTGTGTATATATATATATTTAGTTATTACTGATTCATATATGGCAGAAAACACGATATTGTAAAGCAATTATCTTCCAATTAAAAATAAATAAAAAGAAATGACATAAGATGGTAATTCTAGTTAAAAGAGATAAATGAGAGAGATAAAAATGTTAAATAAAAGGTAACTACAAATATAAAAAAATAAAGGTTGATGAGGATTGTTAGTGTGCGTTGAGATGTGAAGCTGCCTTGAAGTGTGTGTGTTCAGCCATGTCTGACTCTTTGTGGTCCCATGGACAGTAGCCCATCAGGCTCCTCTGTCCATGGGATTTTCCAAGCAAGAATACTGGAGTGGGGTGCCATTTCCTTTTCCAGGGAATCTTCCCAATATCCTGCATCTCTTGTGTCTCCTGCTCTGGCAGGCAGATTCCATACCACTAGCGCCACCTGGGAAGCTGCCTAATGTATAACTTCTTACACACTATACCCTTTTCTGATTCCTCTTTCTAAAAATACAGAGCCCAAACCCCAGTAAACTCCATTTAAACACAACAGTCTTGCATTCATGTTTCAGGAAGGGTGCAGATTGTGAGTGATGCTCCTGAAATCCACTTAATGTGGGTTTTCAGAATGATTGTCTTGGAAATAGTCATGGCTTAGAGTGAGCTACAAAGACTCTGAATGGTATCAAGGACCTCTACTGTAAGCAGTTTGTCTTTCCTTGTCTCCCCAAGCAGGACTTTTCTGCGCTGGTGGTGGAACTCGTTTAGTATGCCATATGGCAGGCCTTGCATTTAGGGTACGTTATTCTGATTTACTTCTCCCAAGATTTTGTTGTGAAAAGTTGAACATACAGTAAAACTGAAAGAATTGAACTATGTATGTCCATATACCCACCACCTAAATTCTACCATTAACACTTTATGAAATTATTCTCATTTCTATCCATCTATCTGTTCTTCTGTCCATCTATCAATCTGTTATTATTAATGCATCTCAAATTAAGTTGGAAATATCTGTACTTTTCACCCTCAAACACTTTAGTATTCATTTTATTCACTATAGTTTAATATTGTTTATAATTTTTAGATAAAATTTATATAAAGAAAATGTACATATCTTCATTGGACTATTTGATAAGTTTTGACAAAAGCCACCACCTGTACACTGAAAACGTCATCAAGATATAGAACCATGCCTAAACAATTTCCTCGTGCCCTTTTCTGGTGAACTTCATGCGCACCCTCAGGAACCACTGTTCTGATTTTTTTCCCACCATAGATCAGAACAGCATATAAATGGGATCATTTTATGAAGTCATTCTTTCATTCAGCAGTGTGTTTTTAGATTACCATCAGTCATTTCCTGGATCAGCAGTTTATTCCTTTTGATTGCTGAGTAGTCACTATACTATGGGAGTTATTTATTCAACTCCTTTTGATGGACACCTTTACAGTTTGAAAATACTATCAGATCAGATCAGATCAGATCAGTTGCTCAGTCATGTCCAACTCTTTGCAACCCCAATGGCGTTTAATATAAACATTATTGGATATATTTTAGGCATATTTTCTTGGGTAAATACCTAAGAATAGAATAAGGAAGTCGTAGGATAGGTGTGTACTTAGTTTCGTAAGAAACCAATAGACTTGTTTCCAAAGTGGTTGTACAATTTTAGACGCAACCAATAAGGTATGAGTGTTCTGGTTTCTCCATATCCTCACCAAGTATTATCAGTCTTTTTAAATTTTACTGACTTTCGTGGGATTGTAATGGTGTTTAATTTTCATTTCCCTGATGACTAATGATATTGAGCTTTTTGAACCTCTTCTGCTATTCAAATCTTTGCTTGTTTTTAACTGGGTTGTTTGTCCTTTATTACCAAGTTATAGGAGTTCTTCCTGTTTTCTGAATACCATTCGTTTTTTGGGTGTATGTTTTGCAAATATTTTCTTCCAGTATGTAACTTGCCTACTCATTGTCAAATGGTAAATAGTTTTTAAATGGTAGATCAACCTTCTGATGAGCATAAGTTTTAAATTTTGTTGAAGTCTAATTAATAATTTTTTCCTTTCATGTTTATTACTTTCTGTGTCCCATCTAAGAAAGCTTTGCCTACTCTCAAGTCATAAAAATGTCCTCCTGTGATATTTTTTTCCTAGGAGCACTACGGTTTTAACCTTTATGTTTAAATCCATGATCCATTTCAAAGTAATTTTTGTGTGTGGTGAGAAGTAGGAGTCAGAATCCCTTTTTATTCAATGATGTCCAGTTGTCCCAGCATGATTTATTGAAATAATTTTTGCTTTTCTCATTGTGTTGGCACCCTTATCAAAAATTAATTGGATGTACAAGTATGAGTCTATTTCCCAACAGAAAGCTGAGAAGCTATTCTGTTCTACAGATAAATTTGTATATACTAGTAGCACACTCGGAGAAGGCAATGGCACCCCACTCCAGGACTCTTGCCTGGAAAATCCCATGGACGGAGGAGCCTGGTAGGCTGCAGTCCAAGGGGTTGCTGAGAGTCAGACATGGCCGAGTGACTTCCTACTTTCACTTTCCACTTTCATGCATTGGAGAAGGAAAGGGCAACCCACTCCAGTGATCTTGCCTGGAGAATCCCAGGGACGGGGGAGCTTGGTGGGCTGCCGTCTATGGGGTCGCACAGAGTCGGACACGACTGAAGCGACTTAGCAGCAGCAGCAGCAGCACACTGCTTTGACTATTATTATAGTTTTGTGTAAGACTTGAAATCAAGTAGTGTAGATCCTCCAGCTCTTATTTTTCAAGATTGTTTGGGGTAAATCCTTTGAATTTTTGAACAAATTTGAGGATCAGGTTGTCAATTTTATCTCCCTCAAATCCTATTGGAATTATGGTTGGGATTACATTGAATCTACAGATAAAATCAGAGAGAATTGAGACTTAATAATTTTGATTGTTTTCATCCACGAACATGAGATGTCTTTCCATTTGTATAGGTCTTATTTAACTTCTCTCAGCAATGTTTATAGTTTTCAGGGTGTAGATCTTATCCATCATTTAAAAAATTTATTTCTAAACATGTAATTTTTATCCTATTGTAAATAAATTTTGAAAAAAACTTTTTTCCAAACATTAGCCGCTGTAATGTGATTTGCTTTTGTGATGTGAATGTTTGGAAGGCAACCTTCATCATCATTTACATTTTAACACGAAAAAAAAAGCCGTTTTTTTTTTTTTTTTTCATCTCTTCAAAGAGATGGAGTGGGGTTAGCCCCAGCCTAAGAGCTGGTGAACCAAACCTCAGTCACGGTTTGCCTCTTACAAGCTGTGTGGACTTGGCCAAGAATGATTTTCGAATTCTGTCTCCATTTCTGCTGCCACTTAACACAATCAAAATGTAACTACTCATTCATTGCAGTCTTTTCTATGATAGAGACAGAACTGTAGACTCTGGTTCAGTAACACATTTACAAATCTAGTAGGAACCTTGAATTTTCTTCCCAGAGAAATGTGCGTGCATACACACACATATACACACAATTTTCTGTGCAACTTTAGGATGTGCAGGAAGTCTCTGAAGCCTTCTGGGATCTACAGACTGCTAATTATGAAGCCATTCTAGAGTGGGAGCTCCAAGGGCTGACAGCTTTCATGTCTGCGTCTTCAGACCCAGCAAGTATGGAGTGAGGGCTGCCATTCTAAATCCCATGCCTTTTTGGCGTTTTCCAGGCAGAGAGGGTCTAGATTTCCACATACTCAGGTTTTGACTTGCCTTTCTTCCTTCACGGGATACCGTATCCCTCTGAGGGACACAGCAGTGGGGCAGTTTGGTGTTGCTGTTGGTGAGGCCAACCTGCCAGGCAGCTGCCCTGGGAGACCTGGACCCGCTCTCTGGGCATTGTCTCACTCCATAATCTTCCAGCCTCCCCACGCCTTCACCTCTGGCTCCATGCAGGAGTGCCTCCACGGGGGGCAGGTGCTGAAGTTGGCTGTGCTGGGTGACACTGGCAGCATTTTGGAGCAACCCTCTCTGGCTTAAGCACATCCCCCTCTCCTCTCTGGTGGTTCCCGTAAGCAGCACTGGCGGTGGAGGTGATGTGTGTGTGCCTCTGTTCACCCAGGTGCTGGGGACATGGGCAGCAAACTCTCCATGCCAGGCAGTGAGCCCATGGTGCAGAGCCCCAGGACGGAAGGCATTCATGCTGCGTACAGGCGAGGAGACATCAGCAGAGCCCAGCATCTGCTCCGAGAAGCTTGTGACGAGAGCACATCCCAGCTGGAAAAGGTAAGGTCTATGCCAGCCCTTCTTGCCAGAACTGGGGACCCAGGTTGAGTGAAGGTTACCATGAAAATTATTTTCTTGTTATCATTAGAATAATGGGGATCTTTCCTGGGTTCTGAATACCTTGTTTCTCATGTAAACCTCCTGGTGTCAGTCCTTTCGAGTGGACTTCTCAGCTTGTCAGGTAAGCATGCTGTGCCATCATTCCCAGGGGCAGGAAGGGGGTCACAGAAAGGAAAAGGACAAAACTGACAGTCGAGGGTTTAACCTAATATAGTCTTTTATACTTTTTTTCCACTATAAAATAGCACATGTGCAAACTGAAAATTTTAAAAACATATAAAAGTAAAGGAAAAAAGAACCAAAATTAATCATCCAAACAATCCCACTGAGCATTTTTGGTATACTCTTTTTCGAGTTGCTGATCTGAACATTCGTTTTTTATTTTTATTGTTTCTAATATAGATAGAGTCTTATTTATGTATAGTTTTGCATACTGCTTTCTTTTACCTAATATTATATGAACCATTTTCTGTATGACTATAAGTTCCTTATGTGCCTCACCTTCAGTGGATACATGACATTTCATCTGGTAGAGACACTCTCATTTATCTGGCTATTCCATTTGGTTAGATATTTGGATTGTTTCTAATTTTTTATTTCTATAAAGAATACTATACTGAATTTTTTTTGCCTGATAGTTTTCTTATTGTCAGCTATTTTCTTCACTTAGGTAGATTTGCAAAAATTGAGAATGTGGGTAAGAGCCTTTTAAAAATTTTGAAACATATGCCAAACTTCTTCCAAAAGCTTATAGAGATCAACCCTCTTGCTGGCCTACAGCTTGGGAAGATTATTGCTATGTTCTGGTCCTTGTGGGAAATTCTTATTGGCTGTAAACCAGGAGAGCACTTTATTGATGTTTTGTGTGCAATACTTTGATTAGCACAAGTTTAAGGTCTTCATTTAATTAATAGCTGGAAATAGCTCAATTACTAAACCTCCAGCCTGTTCTCAAAGTTGTAAGAGAATTTTTGGGGGGAAGTAGTCAAGTTCAATGTGCTTGATAATTATTGAGAAGAGAGCATTTTTGGAAAATTCTTCAAGCAAGGCTTCAGCAGTATGTGAACCAAGAACTTCCACATGTACAAGCTGGATTTAGACAAGGCAGAGGAACCAGAGATCAAACTGGCAACATCCGTTGGATCATAGAAAAAGCAAGAGAATTCCAGAAAAACATCTACTTCTGCTTTATTGACTATGCCAAATCCTTTGACTGTGTGGATCACAACAAACTGGAAAATTCTTAAAAAGATGGGAATACCAGACCACCTGATCTGCCTCCTGAGAAATCAGTATGTAGGTCAAGAAGTAACACTTAGCACTGGAGATGGAACAACAGACTGGTTCCAAATCAGGAAAAGGAGTACATCAAGGCTGTATATTGTCACCCTGCTTATTTAAATTATATACAGAGTACATCGTGAGAAACACTGGGCTGGAAGAAGCACAGGCTGGAATCAAGATTGCCAGGAGAAATGTCAATAACCTCAGATAGGCGGATGATACCATGCTTATGGCTGAAAGCAAAGAGGAACTGAAGAGCCTCTTGATGAATGTGAAAGTTGGCTTTAAACTCAACATTCAAAAAACTAAAGTTATGGCATCCAGTCCCATCACTTCATGGCAAATAGATGGGGAAACAATGGAAACAGTGACAGACTATTTTCTTGGGCTCCAAAATCACTGCAGATGGTGACTGTAGCCATGAAATTAAAAGACACTTGCTCCTTAGAAGAAAAGTTATGACCAACCTAGACAGCCTATTAAAAGGTAGAGACATTACTTTGCCAACAAAGGCCCATCTAGTCAAAGCTATGGTTTTTCCGGTAATCATGTATGGATGTGAGAGGTGGACCATAAAAAAGCTGAGTGCTGAAGAACTGATGCTTTTGAACTGTGTTGTTGGAGAAGACTCTTGAGAGTCCCTTGGACTGAAAGGAGATCAAACCATTCAATTCAAAAGGCAGTAAGTCCTGAATCATTCATTGGAAAGACTGATATTGAACCTGAAGCTCCAATACTGTGGCCGCCTGATGTGAAGAATTGACTCATTGGGAAAGACCTGATGCTGGGAAAGATTGAAGGCAGGAAAGGAGAAGGGGAGAACAGAGGATGAGATGGTTGGATGGCATGACTGACTCAATGGACATGAGTTTGAGCAAGCTCCAGGAGTTGGTGATGGACAGGGAAGTCTGACGTGCTGCAGTCCTTGAGGTCACAAAGAGTCGGATGTAACTGAGTGACTGAACTGAACTGAGCATTTTTGATTCCTCCCATTATGAATTCACAGTATATGTGGTCAAAACCTCTCTTCTTATGGGAGAACTGGAGCAGGTCAAAGTTGTTGGCCCATTGTTTTTGGCCTGGGGATTGTAAGCGGGGACCCAGGAAGCAACAGTCCAAAGTGTTACCCACAGAGCAGTCGCACTGCCTGGGACCTTTTCCCAAATGGAACTCCAGACTGCCGTCACACGGAACTTCCCATTGAACCTGGACCTCTTGCATCTCCTGCATTGGCAGGCAGTTTCTTGACCACTAGCACCACCTGGGAAGGCATGTTTAAGTCCAGATGTCAGCAAATTCAGTTTCATGGTGTATATGCTATTGCTGTCCTCTGCTGTTTCTTTTTTTCTCTTTTAATGTGTATCGAAAGTAGACTAGATAATTCTCTAATAAATATTTGTATTGTTAATTTGTATACAATGAGGAGATATATATATATAACTATATAATATAATTTGTTAACAAATCTGAACCTGAGATGAAAGTGAAAACTTTTGGCAAAACAATGATGCTGTTCCAAAGAAACAGAATATGAGACACTTAGAAGGTAGAGTTTTCTAGAAGTAGCATTAAAAAACTAAACAAAAACAGGTAAACTTTTCTTAATTCTTAATTTTTTAAATTATGATAGTATTATAACACATTTACAGAAGACTTGAAAAATGCAGAACAAAGTTACATATAGTTCTACTATGTATTACAATTTTTTAAGTAGATAAATTAAGGTTTTTAGTTGGGATTTCAAAATAAATCAAACCCTCAAAAGTTAATAGAATAACTGGACATGAAAGTAGAAGGATATAGTAGACCTGAAAAGCACTGTGAATCAATTCAACATTATTAAGATGTATACAATTCTCACACAACGCAGGGTACAAGTTCTATTCAAGTTGCCGTAGACTATAAACCAGGAGACACTGGAACGTATCCAGAGACATAAAACAAAAGGCAAAACTTTCATGTCAAAGGTATTGAAATCATACAGAATATGTTCTCTTATCACTGTGCACTTATGTTAGAAATCAATATCAAAAGATATTTGAAAATAACCCACATATTTTCAAGTGTAATGTGACAGTTACCAAGAGACTTAGCCATTGAAAACCTCAAAAAGGTTAAAAGACTGAGAAAACACAGAAGGTGATTGCAGAGAAGAAAGAATTTAAATGAGAAGCTAATATCAAAATGAGAAATTAGCATCAAGGGTACTTTAAAAACTCCATGTGTTTGGAAAATAAACGTCCACTTTTAAATGATGGGTGTATCCAAGAAACCATAACAAGGAAAATTAGAAAATATCTGTAACAGATTAAAAATGAAAGGAGAATTTATCAGAACCTGTTACATGTAGCTGAAACTGCTCAATGCAACTAAATACAATGTGGAATCTTGAAAACACATAATGAACAGTGGAGGGTCTCCCGTGGAGGTGTGGGTCAGCAGTGGCTTGCCACGGGGACAGAGGCATTGGCAGCAGCAGTTCTGGGAGGTGCCCCTTGGCAAGCGAGCCCTCTTGGAAGTAGTTATTAACCCTGCCATAGAGCCTGTAGACTCCGGGGCTGAGTCACCTCAGGCCAAACAGCTAATAGAGAGGGAGCCCCACCCATCAGCAGATTACAGTGTTACTGAGCATGACCCTGCCCACCAGGACAAGACCCAGTTTTTTCCCATACCAGTCCTTCCCAACAGCCTCATCCACCAGAGGACAGACAGAAGAAGCAAGAAGAACTACAATCCTAGAGGCTCCAAAACATAAACCACAGCCACAGAAATTTAATCAAAATGAAATGGCAGACGATTATCTCCCAGATGAAAGAACAAGATAAAACCTCAGAAAAACAACTACATGAAGTGAAGATAGGCAACATTCCAGAAAAAGAATTCAAAATAATAATAGCGCAGATGACTTCAGTTCAGTCGCTCAGTCATTTCCAACTCCTTGTGACCCCATGGACTGCAGCACACCAGGCATCTCTGTCCATCACCAACTCCCGGAGCTTGCTCAAACTCATGTCCATCAAGTCAGTGATGCCATCCAACCATCTCATCCTTTGTCATCTCCATCTCCTCCTGCCTTCAATCTTTCCCAGCATAAAGATCTTTTCCAATAAGTCAGGTCTTCTCATCAGGTGGCCAAAGTATTGAAGTTTCAGCTTCAGCTTCAGCATCAGTCCTTCCAATGAATATCCAGGATTGATCTCCTTTAGAATGGACTGGTTGGATCTCCTTGCAGTCCAAGGGACTCTCAAGGCCTTCTCCAACACCACAGTTCAAAAGCATCAATTCTTTGGTGCTCAGCTTTCTTTATAGTCCAACTCTCACATCCATACACGACTCCTGGAAAAACCATAGCTTTGACTAGAAGGACCTTTTTTGGCCAAGTAATATGTCTGCTTTTTACTATGCTATCTAGGTTGGTCATAACTTTTCTTCCAAGGAGCAAGCATCTTTTAATTTCATGGCTGCAGTCACCATCTACAGTGATTTTGGAGCCCCCTAAAATAAAGTGTCACTGTTTCTATTGTTTCCCCATCTATTTGCCATGAAGTAAGGGGACCTGATGCCATGATCTTCGTTTTCTGAATGTTGAGTTTTAAGTCAACTTTTTCACTCTCCTCTTTCACTTTCATCAAGAGGCTCTTTAGTTCTCTTTTGCTTTCTGACATAAGGGTGGTGTCATCTGTGTATCTGAGTTTATTGATATTTCTCCTGGAAATCTTGATTCCAGCTTGTGCTTCATCCAGCCCAGCATTTCACATGATATACTCTACATATAAGTTAAATAAGCAGAGTGACAATATACAACCTTGCTTGACGTACTCCTTTTCCTGTTTGGAACCAGTCTGTTGTTCCATGTCCAGTGCTAACTGTTGCTTCTTGACCTGC
Source organism: Bubalus kerabau (assembly GCF_029407905.1). Classification (NCBI taxonomy): domain Eukaryota; kingdom Metazoa; phylum Chordata; class Mammalia; order Artiodactyla; family Bovidae; genus Bubalus; species Bubalus kerabau. The sequence goes on along the minus strand of NC_073642.1, from coordinate 6,303,332 downwards.
ATACAGATTTCTCAGGAGGGAGGTCAGGTGGTCTGGTATTCCCATCTTTTTAATAATTTTCCACAGTTTGTTGTGCTCTATAAGTCAAAGGCTTTGGTGTAGTCAATAAAGTAGAAGTAGATGTTTTTCTGGAACTCTCTTGCTTTTTCAGTGATTCAACAGATGTTGGCAGTTTGATCCAGTTGATTTAGGATCTCAGAAAAAGAATGGAGAAGATGCAAGAAATGTTTAACAAAGACCTAGAAGAACTAAAGAACAAACAAACAGAGATGAACAGTATACTAGAAGGAATCAACAGCAGAATCACAGGTAGAATGGATAAGTGACCTGGAAGAGAGAGTGGTGGAAATTACTGCTGTAAAACAAAATATAGAAAAAAGAATGAAAAAAAATGAAGACAGCCTAAGAATGTTCTGGGAAAACATTAAATGTACCAACATTCACATTATAGGGGTCCCAGAAGGAGAAGAGAGAGAGAAAGGACCCAAGAAAGTATTTGAAGAAGTAAGAGCTGAAAACTTCCCTAACATGGGAAAATAAATAGTCAACCAAGTCCAGGAAGCACAGAGTCCCAGGCAGGATAAACCCAAGGAGGAACATACTGAGACACATATTAAGTAGTAATCAAACTGACAAAAATGAAAGACAAAGATAAAATATTAAAAGCAACGAGGGAAAAATGACAAATAACATACAAGGGAATTCTCATCTGGTTATCAGCTAATTTCTCAACAGAAACTCTGCAAGCCTGAAATAAATGGCACAATATATTTAAAGTGATGAAAGGGAAGAACCTACAACCAAGAATACTCTACCCGGCAACACCTCATTCAGATTTGACATCAAAATCGGGTTGTACAGACAAGCAAAAGTTAAGAGAATTCAGCACCACCAAACCAGCTTTACAATAAATACTGCAGGAACTTCTCTAGGCAGGAAACACAAAAGAAGGAAAATGCCTACAAAGAATAAACCCAAAGCAATTAAGAAAGTGGTAATAGGATCATACATATCAAACTTAACTGAAATGTAAATAGATTAAATGCACCAAAAAGACATGGACTGGCTGGGTGGATGAAAACTTGTGCATATATGTACTTCCATGTACCACATCACTCTGCTTAATGGCTCAGATTGTAATTATTTTATACTGTTAGGTTAATCATGTTTCCATTATGGCTTGAAATTATAATTATCTTTTATTTTTTGTCTGACTATTGTGAAAACTGATGAAGATCTTTTACTATTGTGATTATATAACTATTACTAGTATTCTAATACAATTCTGAAAATATAAAGAAATATCATGTTGTAAGAAAACGGGGAGGGAGGTGGGAGGGGGGTTCAGGATGGGGAGCATGTGTAAACCCGTGGCGGATTCTTGTTGATGTATGGAAAAACCAATACAATATTGTAAAGTAATTAGCCTCCAATTAAAATAAATAAATTTAAATTAAAAAAAAAGAAGAGGAAATTAACCTGTGATACAATATTATTAACTAAAGCACAGATATTGGTCAAATTTCACAAAACAGGTAAACTTTAATACTCTGTTTTATTTAACTAGAATATATTAAAGATTATCATTCCAACATATAATCAATATAAAAATTATTGACAAGATTGTTTTTGTTTTTCAGTCAGTAAGTCGCGTCTGACTCTTTGCAACCCCATGGACTGCAGCACACCAGGCTTCCCTGTCCTTCACTATCTCTCAGAGCTTCCTCAAACTCAAATCTCTTGGGTTGGTGATACTGTCTAAGTTATCTAACCATCTGCTGCCTCCTTCTCCTTTTGCCTCCAATCTTTCATCAGGGTCTTTTGCAATGAGGTGGCTCTTTGCATGAGGTAGCCAAAGTATTGGAGCTTCAGCTACATCATCAGTCCTTCCAGTGATTATTCAGGACTGATTTCTTTTAGGATTGACTGGTTTGATCTCTTTGCAGTCCAAGGGACTCTCAAGAGTTCTCCAGCACCACAATTTGAAAGCATCAATTCTTCAGCGCTCAGCCTTCTTTATGGTCCAACTCTCACATCCATACATGACAACTAGAAAAAGCATAGCTTTGACTATATGGACCTTTGTCAGCAAAATATGTCTATGCTTTTTAATACACTGTCTACGTTTGTCATAGCTTTCCTTCCGAGGGACAAGTGTGTTTTAATTTTCTTTGCTGCAGTCAGTATCCACTGTGATTTTAGAGCCCCAGAAAGTATTGACAAGATAGTTTACTGTTTTTGTAGTAAGTCTTTGAAATTACCTGAAAAAGACCCTGATGCTGGGAAAGACTGAAGGCAGGAGGAGAAGGGGACAACAGAGGAAGAGATGGTTGGATGGCATCACTGACTCGATGGACATGAGTTTGAGCAAGCTCCAGGAGTTGGTGTGACAGGGAAGCTCGGCATGCTGCTTAGGGTCGCAAAGAGTCAGACACGACTGAGCAACAGAACTGAACTTTGAAATCACATATGATTTTACATTTTCAGCACATCTCACTTTGCGTGAGCCATGTTTCAAGCCTTAACAGCCACACATGACTGGTCCTGCCGTCCTGGGCAGCACAGTCCCAGACTTGCCCGTGGGCTTGGTGAGCCTTTAGAGTTGGTTCTCTTGGCAGCTCCCAGCAGCACTCTTCGTGCTGACGTCTTGTCCTGGCTCTGTTTTGACCAGGGCCAGCTCCTGAGTATCTCTGCAGCCCATGGTGACCTGGAGACCGTCCGGTATCTTCTCACTGAGAGGCTGGTGGAGCTACCGACGGAGCCCACTGACGACAACCCTGCCGTGGTTGCAGCACAGTTTGGGCACACTGATGTCGTCCAGGAGCTACTCGAGTCCTTGCCAGGTAAAGAGGCTTTGCTTCCCTGGTGGCTCAGACGGGAGGGCGGGAGACTCGAGTTCAGTCCCTGGGGTGGGAAGATCCCCTGGAGAAGGAAATGGCTACCCACTCCAGTACTCTTGCCTGGAAAATCCCATGGACAGAGGAGCCTAGTGGGCTACCGTCCATGGGGTTGCAAAGAGTCAAACATGACTGAGCCACTTCACTCATTTTGCCAGGTAAGTCCCAGGGTGTAAGTTCTTCACCCCTGCTCAGGGACACTCTTTTTGAAAAAATACTTATTTTCTTATTTGTTTGGCTTCATTGAGCCTTGGTTGTGGCATGAAGGATCCCTGTCGCTGCACGCAAGCTTCTGTCCAGTTGTGGCGCACCTGCTCAGCTGCCCCACAGCATGTGGAGTTAGTCCTCCAACCAGGGATTGAACCAGCATCCTCTGCATTGGAAGGCAGATTCTTAACCACTGGACCACCAGGGAAGTCCTTCAGGGACCCTCTTTTCCTAGGAACCAGACAGACATTGGGGGTGGGGTACTGCACTCCAAAATGTTTATGTCCTCATACTGTTTACCAATCCAGATCCAGAAATCTGGGGGTATTCTTTAAAGCAGTTTTAGGTTTAAAGAAGAATTGTTGAGCAAGTACCAAAAATTCTCATATACCACCCTCCTCAGTTTCCCTGTTAGTGATGTTTTGTGTGAGAATGGTACAGTTGTTAAAATTGATGAACGAACCGACATTGATGCATTATTACTAATGGGAACTCATAGTTTGCACTAGGGTTGTATATTCTATGACTGTTAACAAATGTGTAATGACATATATGGACCATTACTGTATCATGCAGAATAATTTCACTGCCCTCCTGTTCCACCTCTTCATCTCTTTCTCAGCTCCCGGCAACCACTGATTTCTGTACTGTCTTCATAGTTTTTCCTTTTCCAGAATGACATATAGTTGGGTTCATATGGTATATAGCCTTTTCAGATAGATTGCTTCACTTAGCAGTATGCATTCCAGTTTCCTCCATGTCTTTTCATGACTTGAGAGCTCATACACACACACACACACACACACACACACACATATATTTTATCACTGAATAATATTACATTGTCTGGATGTTCCTTGCTATGTTGCTTGCTTAATAACAAGTAATTTTTTCCTCTGGTAGACTCAGGCATCCTGGTCTCCTTTGATTTCCTGTAATGGCCTTGGATCTGTTACAGCTCTTGCTACAGCTATAGGCTGAGGCATTGTCTTAGCAGTGGTCTTTGGGAGTTAGAATGTTGCAAGGGAGTCGGGCCAGCTTCATGGGTATGTGACAATGCAGTCACACAGGGCCCCGTACTTAGAAGGGCCCCACACTTGGTTTGTGAGCACGCCTGCTAAGTCGCTTCAGTTGTGTCCAACTCTTTGCAGTCTTGTGACTGTAGTCTGCCAGGCTCCTCTGTCCGTGGGATTCTCCAGGCAAGAATACTGGAGTGGGTTGCCATGCCCTCCTCCAAGGGATCTTCCCGACCCAGGGATCAAACCCACATCTCTAAGGTCTCCCGCATTGGCAAACATATTCTTTATCACTAGCGCCACCTGGGAAGCCCACTACACTCTGCAATTACCCTCTTGAAATTTGTAATAATTTTTAAACAAGGGACCCCATTTTAAGTTTTACATGGGACCCCACAAATTATGAAATGGCAGCCCACTCCAGGATCCTTGCCTGGAAAATCCCAAGGACAGAGGAGCCTGACGGGCTTCAGGCTATAGGGTTGCAACGGGTCGGACACGACTGAGCAACTAACACACACACACACACACACACCACAAATTATGCAGTAGTACTGTTAAAGGCTTCCCTGATAGTTCACTTGGTAAAGAATCTACCTGCAATGCAGGAGACCCTGGTTTGATTCCTGAATCCAGAAGATCCTCTGGGGAAAGGATAGGCTACCCACTCCAGTATTCTTGGGCTTCCCTTATACCTCAGCTGGTAAAGAATCTTCCTGCAATGCGGGAGACCTGGGTTCGATCCCTAGGTTGGGAAGATACCCTGGAGAAGGGAAAGGCTACCCACTCCAGTGTTCTGGGAAAATTTCATAGGCTGTATAGTCCATGGGGTTGCAAAGAGTCAGACACGACTGAATGACTTTCACTTTTCACTTTTTTTTTCCACTGTTAAGGGAGTGTCTGACTGTGTCCTTTGAGGTAGATTTGTGCTCAGATTTGGTTCCAAGCTGGCAAGACCCTCATATGCCTGGAGGAAGAATGAGTTTATGAACAGAAATCAGGGCACTGTTAGGGCCCATAGACACATATTGGGTCAAGCAAGGTATAGGAAGACAGAGAGGAGCCCCTGAGGTGCCAATGGCTGATTCTTTCTCCTCAGGAATCCCCAAGAGTAGCTCTGTTCTTGCCCCAAAGAGTCTATGCCGGCTGACTCACTCATTGGATAGCTTACATTTATTGAGCATTTGCCAAGCACTGGACACACTACAGAACCTGAAAGACACAGAGGCTTTTTAAAAAAGGTGGTCCCAGCCCTTTAGTAGCTCCTGGTCCAGCAGAGGAAATTGAGGCAGAAAAGTGTAACTGTGTGGTGTAACCATGCAGAGGTTGAAATGTCTACACAGTCGTTTGTGACCACACATCAGGGGGTGGTCTTGTCTGCGTGCAGGCTGGGGTCTTCAGAAGGAGTCTACATCTCAACTGGGCTTTGCAGACTGAGTAGGGTTTACTTGGCAGACAAAGGAAGAGCCTGGTTTGCCTGCTTTGCAGAGCGGGGAGCTTGGCTGGACCTGAGTATGTTGGAGCTGGGCATGGTTTTCAGCAGCTCCTGGGGTGTCCTGTCTTTAATTCAACTTGGGACAGAGCTAGTGGGACTGAAAGAGTTCAGGGCACTGTGCTGAGCCCTCTTGGGATGCAGAGATGGGCAGAACAGTGTCTGTCCTCTGGGGGTTCCCAGCCTGAAGGGAGGGTGGCTCTTGTCAGGAGTAAGTAAGATAAGAGGCAGCTGGAGAACAAGGGTGGGTCCAAGAAGAGGAGGGAGGAGAGGTCCATGGTGGGCGGGTACATCACTGTGTAATTATGAACATCATTCGAAGGACATCATTATGTAATTTCTGGTCTTGTAGCTCAGCAGGGCTGACGAGAGAGAGGAAGTAGAAAGATGGAAACCAAAATGGGGCTCTTTGAGCTGGATTTGGGCCTCAAAGAATACACACAGGGGTTTGTACGGTTAAGATAGTACCCTTTGGTTGCGGGTAAAGCAGAACTTAAGGCTTGACTTTGCCATTTACCAACTGTCGGACCTTCAGCAAGTTCCCGACTGTCCCTGAGCTTTGGTCTCCTCATATTGAAATGATGACTGTGAAATACAGGGCCTGCCTCCTGAGACGGACGCACCCCATCCTCAGCAGAGGTTAGCAGCATGACCACTGCACTTCTCACAGCTGGGCATCTGATCGTAACTGAGTTAGGGGCAGTTTGTTTTCTGCTCATGTACCTCCTCCTCTGAGTTGTTCATTTTAGTCATCAATTGAGGGCAAAGAAGGGATATTTATTTAGCACCCTCTGCACCCCAGACATGATGCCAGGTACCTTCTGTACTGGGTTTTAATTCTTGCCTTCTCTACCTCACCCCATTTCCTGGTCAATTTCCTATGACAGAGAGGGGCACTCTCTCCAGGCTCCAGAGCACTTTGGTTCCTGAGAACTCTCCACCTCTGGAAATGAGTGTTATGATGCAATTGGGAAGTGTCCACATGGGGGATGAGATCATTTTTCCATGGCAGCCAGATCCAAAAGACCTTGCATTACTTTGAACTTAAAGATACTGTGACATTTCAAACCATGCTGTCCCTGTTCGTTCAGTGTGTTATTTCATCCTGGAATTAAGTAGGCAGTTCTTTTAGGGAGCAGTTCTCTTAAGTTTTGGGCTGATCTGTTTCTTCATCAAAGTATTTTTTAACTTATGAAAGTGGTATATGTATATTACAGATAATTCGGGAAAGCAAAAAGTGTTATTACTCTAAGAACATAATGACATACCACAATGAGTTATATCAGGCACTTGTCAGATGTGACAGTCTATTGAGTCGAGTACTTGACATATACAATGTCATTTAATCCTCACATTAAACTTGGAAGGCAGGGTGTTCCTCTTCCCGTTTTGCTTATGGGTAAAATCAGCCACAGAGAGGATAAGAAATTTGCCCCAGATGACACAGTTGAAATGTTTTAATCCTAAGTCACCTGTCTCCAAAACCTGTGTCCCTGTGTGTGACGCTGCTCCAGGGCTGTGGTCAGGGCTGGGGATGAGGCAGAGAGTAAGGGCATCTCACCGTCCTACCACCTGGAAAGAATTCTGCAGCTCTGAGGGTAGGCTGTTCTTCCTAGTCTTATTTCCACACATACGTTTTTCATCACGATCTCACTGCATGTGCTGTTCTGAATGCTCCTTTTCCCCAGCGGGTGTTATTTGACGGGCAGGTGGGTTTATAGTGATGTGGGGAAATGTCATATGCAGTTCAGGGGGGCTGTTCCATAGACACTGTCAACTGGACACAAGCAACTTTCAGTGGGAAACAGGGCCGTGGCTGGAGGGGATTTCAGAGCAGGAACAACTGTCCCTTCAGCCACGCTCTGTCCCGTCATCCGTGCAGGTCCCTGCAGCCCCCAGCGGCTCTTGAATTGGATGCTGGCCTTGGCCTGCCAGCAGGGGCACCTGGCAGTGGTGAAGCTCCTGGTCCTGACCTACGGGGCCGACCCGGAGAGCTACGCAGTCAGGAAGAACGAGTTCCCTGTCATCGTGCGCCTGCCGCTGTACGCGGCCATCAAGTCAGGTGGGTCCCGGTTAGACCTCCCGCGAGAGCCTTTGTCCTGTAGAGACGCAGGCCCGCCCATCACACTCGCCTTTGGCTCGTGTGACTCGTGTGACTAGCCAGCGGCCTGTGTGGAGTTTCGCAGCTCTGTTCTTGGCTTCTTCTTCAAAAGATCTGCGTCCTTCTTCCTTCCCCCGACTCCTTCCTGCAAGGGGATTTCAGTGCCAGGGACCAACCATGGCAAACGCGTGCTGCAGAGGGCAAAGCCCCACAGAAGTGCTCTCAGTGACGGGCACCTGTGGAGTCAAGGGAGGCAACAGAGACGTTCAGCAGTTCCATGCCCTTCTCATTTTCGTTTCACGTGCGTGTCTGGCCTTTTGGACAACCGTGACACACTCTGCGTCCCGAATGCCCTGAGCACTCTGCTTTCTGTCCTGTAGGGAATGAAGATATTGCCATCTTCCTGATTCGGCATGGAGCCTTTTTCTGCTCCTACATTTTACTGGACAGTCCTGACCCCAGCAAACATCTCCTCAGGAAGTATTTTGTTGAAGCAAGCGCCTTGCCCAGCAGTTGTCCGGGAAAAATGGTGAGTAGTCTTTGTCTGTGGATGGATGGATAAGGAAGAGGTGGTGTTTACATACAGCAGATTATTCTTCAACCATGAGAAAGAAGGACATGGTTCCATCTGTAACAACGTGGATGGACTTTGAGGACATTATGCCAAGTGAAAGAAGTCAGACAGAGAAAGATAAGCACTGTATGTTTTTACTTATAGGTGGAAACTAAAAAAGCCAAACCATGGAAACAGTAGATGGTCTGACAAGGCCTGAGGGGTGGGACACATGGGAAGATGTTGGTCATATAGCTGGAGTGTTGGTCACTTCAGCCATATGATAAATAAGCCCTGGAGATCTAATGTGTAGCACTGTGATTGCAGCTAATAACACTGTATTATATACATGAAAGTTTCTAAGAGAATAAATCTTAAATGTTCTCACCACAAAAAAGAAATAGTAATTAAGTGGCATGGTACAGGTGTCAGCTAAGGCTACAGTAGTAATCGTTTTACAATATATAAATGTATTAGATCAACACGTCATAACTTACACAATGTCATATGTCAATTGTAGCTCAATAAAACTGGGAAAAAACACATATGGGGATTAGTTCTAGTTAGTTTACCATTTTAATAACAAACATAGGATTGCATTATTTACATTATCTTCAATTTGGCTTTTTAAATTGAGCACTCTATCACTGACTCCCCCTCGTTCAGTCAATGTAGCTGTATCTCATTCTTTTCGATATGTGCCTTAAATCTAGAGTGAATGTAGCTTAGTTGACTCAGCCCTTTTTCTGGTGGTGGACATTTGGATTATTTCTGGGTTTTGCCCCTGTGATATAACCTGATTTCTAGGGTATTTCTTATGTAGATCAAAGTCCTGAAAGTGGACTGCTTTGGAATCACTTCCCCAAATGCTGTGGTAACTCAACACTCTCACCAGTGCGACATGGGGATTTCTATTCCCCACACCCTGGCCAGCACTGGATGTCCAGGGGCATTTTAATTTTCATCGCTTTGATGGGTAAAAATGGAATCTTCTTGTTTTAATGTCTGTATTTCTTATCTTAATGTTGAGCATCTTTGCATAGCCTCATAAATTATTTGTGTCTCCCCTTATGTGAGTTGCCTGTTACAGTTTATTATTTTTCTCAAGGATTACTCACCTTTTCCTTCTAATTTTGAAGCGTCTTATTGTATATTAGAGATTTTAAACCTTTTTTGTTTATCATAGATGTTACCAATATTTTTCCCAATCCATTATTTGTCTTTTGTCTGTTATCTTTTGAGATAACAAAGATATGTGAATATATAATCAAATATGCCTGTCTTTTCCTTTTTGGCATTTAGGTTATATAAGAAAGTCATTTTCCCCTCACTTTTATGTAAATTTTCTCCTAGAGTCTTTTATACATTTTGACTCTTTTATTTTTTACATTTTAGGTCTTAGTTTTCCTGGTATTTCTTTGTGTATGTGGTTTGAGGGAGGGAATCTAACTTTCCTCTCTTCCAGGTGGATGATCAAATATTCCAGCACAATTTTTAAAGTAAGCTTTGATTTTCCTTCGGGATTAAAATGTCACCATTGCCATTTCTTCCAATATATACTTATATACATTTTGGGATTCTCTGCACTGGTCCACTAGCCTTTTAATCTATTTCTGTTCAAATGCCATGCTGTTTTGATTACAGGCATTTTATTTAAACCTTACGACTGGTTAATGCAAGTTTTCTACTCCTTATTTGCTTTTTTCAAAAATACCCTAACTGTTGTCAGACATTGTTTTTTTCCCTTTTGTGCATTTCCCCCGGTAACTTCCATGGTGACTTGTGCTGCATTTGGGTCCTTTAACAGGATTTTATAGTTTTCCTGATAAAGGTTTCCTGAACCTATTTTGTTTATTTTTTATTGTTTTTGCCATTGTTTGAATGGAATGTATATCATTCTTTCCCATTTCCAACTTAACATTGCTGATATGAAGGAAAGCTCTTCTGTCTATTTATTTGTTTTACCCAATCCACTTACCAACTTCTCTTATTAATTCTAATAGTTTTCAGAGAAGTTCCTCAAAACTTTTAGGTATGTATCAAGTTATCTGCAAATTCAAAGCACGTTTGTCTTTTCTAATATTTATTTAACTTTATTTCGTGGCTTATTGTGTATTAGCAGAAATGTCAAAAGTTGAATCATCTGAAAAGAGCAGATGTATCTCTCTTGTTCCTGATTTTAAAGGTCTTGGCATCAGCATTTTTGGTAAATAGACTATTGCTATATATTTAGGTAGTTTCCATGTATTCCTCTTTGCTTAGGTTTTTATTAAGAAAAGTTGCTGAATTTTATTGGATCTATATTAGCAGCTGTGGATATACTCACATAGTCTTTCTACTTTAATTTGCCGTTCTAATGAATGATAGTAGGTGTTGACCCAATATTGAAATTTTGTAATAAATCTTAATTGGTGTTATTATGGATGGATTTGACCTATTGATATTTTATTTACAATGTTTGCTTCTATATCTATAGGTAATTGATCTATACTTTTCTATTTTTATTGTCTTTGAGATTTTGGTATGAGACAATGTTAGCTTTACAGAATGACTTGGAGAACTTCCCATTTTATTACAGTCTGGAGAAGTTTCATAGGAATTATTTATTGCTAATGGTTGATTAGATAAAGCAGGTCTTTGTTTTTCAGACATCTTTTGAAATCATTGGTCAGTTCAGGTTCTCTGCTTTTGTTTACATGCAGTTTAAGAGGTTATATTTTGGTAGAAAATCATCTATTTCCTTTAGAGTTTTGAATTTGCCATCATGGCATGTTACATTTACCTTTTTCAGTAATTATTTTCTTCTATGTCTGTAGTTATATTTCCATTCATGGTATAGATTTATGATGTTTTACTTTTTCTCTTTTAAATTTAATCAGGCTAGTCAGGGTTTTATATATTCTAGAGGTCCTCAAGGAACCACTACATTTTATTTGTTTTTCATGATTTATTTTGTTTGTTCCTTCATTCACTTTGGCTTTTCTCTGTACTGAAACCATCTTGACATCATCTCTGAATATTTGGTTGATGGGCTTGTGGTCAAGCACGGCTCTGGTGGGAGGCTTCCTGGCTGTGCTCTAATCTGGGCTCCAGGCCTCACTGCTCTAGGACCTCCATCTGGTTCCTTACATCTCTGGGTCTTGGCTTCCTCATCTACTGATTTTTATCTAGTTCTTCACATAGTTCTGAAAGTTTTTGGTTTGTACTCCTGGTTTATGGCTTTATAACCATTTGGACCTATTCATTATGTCAAATATCTGCCTTAACCCCGTCAAAGCTTCTGTCCTTAAAATTGGGTTTGTCTGCTCTGCACATGGCCACACTTCTCTTTTTTCCTTTGCACCCACCTTGTATAAGCTTTTGCAGCCTTTATATTCAGTTTTTTCTTTGTCTTAGGTGTATTTCTTATAAACAGCATTGTGGTTTTTTCACTTTAAATTATGATATTTTATTTTGCATAGTCACAGTATTTGACACTTCAAAAAAAGATATACCACTGATAAATTACAAAAGTGGATATACTTGTCAAAGTTACAACAGACATAATGTTTAGCTGAGAATCACTTCAATAGCATAAGGCTCTAAAGGTGCCAGATAAACCAATACTTGTTTGGAATAAGATAGGCAACTTTCTTAATGATGGGCTTACAGAAGAGGTCGTGGTTCCATGTGGTCAAGGTTACAGTCATAAAACCTAAAGTTTTAGCACAATCGTGCTTCAGACTAAATTTTAAATAGTTATGATAGTTTACACAATATGTGATGGACTGCTGCTGCTGCTACTGCTGCTAAGTCGCTGCAGTCGTGTCCGACTCTGTGTGACCCCATGGACTGCAGCCTACTAGGCTCCTCCGTCCCTGGGATTCTCCAGGCAAGAACACTGGAGTGGGTTGCCATTTCCTTCTCCAGGTGATGGACTGCCTTCTGCAAAAAATTACAATTTGAAGACTTCTTTCAGGCATTACCAGTATCCAATATGTGTACATTCTAAATAATTCTGAAAAGAGCAAACTTAATAGGTTCTGATATTCACATCTGACATCTCAAGTTTTATGACTGGCAAGTCTTAATGCTCCTGGACTTTGGGGTTTACAAGGTAGCAATATTTTAAATTTGTTTATGTAGAATGTGGGGAAAATTAGAATCAAATGGGCATACATTTCTTGACTATATAGTGCCATTAGCCCTCAATTAACTCTATAGGGAATGGTTAAGCATCAAAAGCTAAAGCAATAGTTTTTTATGTTAAAATGTAAATACCAGTTACTCCATACTAGTAACACTTTAAAGTCACTAAACTAAGTATTTCCCTTGTAGAGATAACACACAGAAATGAACTGCCAGAACAGAAACAAATTATGAAAAATGCTAATTACCTAAATGGATCCATGTCCACTCTTTGTGTCTATTTCATACATTCTTCCCACCCAGCCCACTCCAAAAAACGTTCAGATTATTACATTCCAAAGTAATCTATTCCTGAATTATTTTTCAAGAGACAAACCTCCCTATAGTGTGAGTGAGTGAGTGAGTGAGTGAAGTCGCTCAGTCGTGTCCGACTCTTTGTGACCCCGTGGACTGTAGCCCACATGGCTCCTCCATCCATGGGATTCTCCAGGCAAGGATACTGGAGTGGGGTGCCATTTCCCCTACAGTGTATAAGCTACTTAAGTCTACACATCCTAGGATGATGCACTTCGATTGTCCTAGCTCTATAATTTGGAAATCTGCTCAGGTTTAGTCTCCTTTTACAACCTTTCCAAATAAACATAATTAGAAGTTGTGATACTTAAATTCAAAGAGAGTACAGATTATGTGACACCTCCTTTTTTTTGGATTAAATGAAAACCACAGGATTCTGTGTGGCTAAAAACTAAATTGGAATTACTCGTGTCTGGTGTTGTGTAAATATATTTTAAAGTCCATTTTGTTGGACTTCTTTAACTACTTCAGGGTCTACAGGGCTCTTCTGAACATTTGCCACTGCAAACTTTATCCCCTGGGTTAATCCAGCTTGGGTAATGTTAGCAACCTGTTCTGTGAAACTTCAAACCTTTCCAAAGGGAGAGACTGCCCTATTGCTACAGCTCTCTGAAGGAGAAAGAGTTACATGAAGCCCTGTCTCAAGTTCAAGCATGCTGGATTTGGAGCCGGTGGTCTTTTGAGATACAACTGAATGCCCTAGTTCAACTGACACAAACTGTGGGCCTGTTGCAGAAAAAGACACATCTAATTGAGATGGTGGAGAAGGTATCTGTTTCCATTGATTCAATTGAATTTCTTCATGAGAAACTTGATTAGTCATTTGATTTCCTTTCTTCCTATCCTGCTGAGAAACAGATCTGGTTTCTGATAGCTTGGTCATTTTGTTTTGTGCATCTTGAACAAATCTGTGGCAGCAAATATCTACAGGCTTGGCAAAGCCAGTCAACGTGTATATGATGTCAGCAGAAGGACTTTTCTTCAAAGAAGACTCATGGCCTTTTCCAAGCCCACGTTCATGAGCAATAGTAACCTCTGAAGGAACATGAATGCTAATATCAGTGCTTCTAGTAAACTAAGATCTTCTGCCTAATTGAGGTGCTGAAGCAATAATACCACAATTAGGAAGAAATAGCCTGCTGTCCCTACACTCTCTGAAGAGTTAGCTAGCTGCCTGTCTTCATCAGACTTAGAATTTGTATGGAATTCATCAGAATGGTACGAGTCATTATCTGAAGACATTTCTCCATCTGACTCTGCCTGGGCTTTATTATCCATCACACTTGTGTTTTCCATGGTTTCAAGACAACTATCTGATTTCTAAAGATTTACTTTTAAGTTTGGTTTTAGAAAGTTAACTTTCATTTCAGAGTTTGTAAGATGTCTGAACTTTCATAGGTTACCAGTATTTACAATGAATTTGGTCTGTATCTCTTTTTTATTTAGAGATGAAAATTTACTCATTAAAAACTTTTCACCTGGGCCAAAGAGCCTTAGTTTTGAGAACTGATGCCAATGATGTCTTTGTGAGGTTTACTGATTTTTCTCTCAAGCTTTCTCTCTATTATAGGTACATCTAATCTCATGGCTTGCTTGGTGATCTGCAGCATCTCTGCAATGCACTGAAGGGTATCTTTTCCATCCTCTTCTAGATTGTGCATTACAGCTCTCAGTGTGTGATAACAGCCACTTGCTTCTGTATATCTTCAATGCCATCTCATGCAGGACAATTTTGGCTAACCAAAGAGTGGGTTCAGGACCTATTTGTATTTTTCCCAGATCTACCAGACTTAGTTGTTGATACTGGTTTACTTTGTCAACTTTCATCATCATAACAGGCCACGAAGTAGATGGTTAGAAAGCAATAATGTAGCATCAATGAGGATGTGCTCTTAAAACTGTCTCTTGAGCCAAGCCATAAAAATTATGTCATGACACGTAATTTGAAATAAATTCTACACCTACTAATTAGTGTTACTTCATCCTAGCTTCTATTTTGACACTAATATTTACGTCTGTCAAACATGATCTTAGTCAAAAGCATCAAGTCCAGAAGGAAAAGCACTTGGCATATAACAGGCAGTTGAGAAAAATGTCTGCCCTTCCCCCACCCACACATTTTACCAAAGTATAAGCTTCAGTAAATGGAGAAGGCAATGGCACCCCACTCCAGTACTCTTGCCTGGAAAATCCCATGGACAGAGGAGCCTGGTAGGCTGCAGTCCATGGGGTCGCTAAGGGTTGGACGTGACTGAGCAACTTCACTTTCACTTTTCACTTTCATGCACTGGAGAAGGAAATGGCAACCCACTCCAGGAGAATCCCAGGGACAGGGGAGTCTGGTGGGCTGCCCTCTATGGGGTCGCACAGAGTCGGACACGACTGAAGCGACTTAGCAGCAAGCTTCAGTAAATACTTAATTTTCCTCTCTACCACCCTCCACCCAACTTAAACAGAAAAAAACCAAAAACGACAACAGAAAAAAAACCCAGACCTTTTTCAAAAAAAAAGACAAGAACAGAAAGGAAAGCTCTTTGGGTGCTTCCCCTCCCCCACGCCTGGAGGAAGGGCAGCCAGTCAGACACCCCTCCTTCCATGATGCCTTCAGCCCCTCACGCAGCCCCACCCCCGCAACGGTCATCAGGCTACACGAACAGGAGGCTTTAGAAAAGCAGTGATTTACAGAACAAATACAGCCTTACAGGAGCTTTAACCTGCACAAAGGAGAAGGATCTGGAAAGTCACTGCCAGGTTGCCACTTCAGGCTTGGCCCTGAGGCTGGGCGGGGAGGAGCCCCGAGGCGTGCGCGTCTAGTCAGTGCCGCCTGCTCTGTCAGTGCGTTACTGCACAGTCAGAGCAGTCTGCACCAAACCCAGGGCCTGTAGTGACTGCCTGTATTTTCAGTTTTGTCTTTGTCTTTGGTGTATTTCTTGTAAACAGCAATGAGTTTTTAATACCAACTGAGAGTATGTGTTTTGAAAGAGGAACACACCTAATTCACATTTTTGTAGGACCTGTCATATTGGTTTATGCCTTCCATCTTTTGGATTATGCATGTGTGCTAAGTCCCTTCAATTATGGCTGACTCTTTGTAAACCTATGGACTATAGCCCGCGGGCTCCTTTGTCCATGGAATTCTCCAGGCAAGAATACTGGACTGAGTTGCCATGCCCTTCTCCAGGGTATCTTCCCAACTCAGGGATTGAACCCTTGTCTCTTACATCTCCTGCATAGACAGGTGGGTTCTTTACCACTAGCACCACCTGGGAAGCCCCTTTTTGATTACATACATTTCTATTTCTTTTCTATTTCGCTGAAGTCCTTGACTATGTGGGTCACAGCAAACTGTGGAAAATTCTTGAAGAGAAGGGAGTACTAGACCACCTTACCTGCCTCCTGAGAAATCTGTATGCAGGTCACAAAGCAATAGTTAGAAACGGACACGAAACAATGGACTGGTTCAAAATTGGGAAAGGAGTATGACAAGGCTGTATATTGTTGCTCTGCTTATTTAACATATACAGAGTACATCATTCAAAATGCTGGGCTGGATGTAGCTCAAGCTAGAATCAGGACTGCTGGAGGAAATATCAATAACCTCAGATATGCAGATGATACTGCTCTAATGGCAGAAAGTGAAGAGGAACTAAAGAACCTCTTCAGTTTAGTTCAGTTCAGTCGCTCAGTTGTGTCCGACTCTTTGCGACCCCATGAATCGCAGCACGCCAGGCCTCCCTGTCCATCACCAACTCCTGGAGTTCACTCAGACTCACGTCCATTGAGTCAGTGATGCCATCCAGCCATCTCATCCTCTGTCATCCCCTTTTCCTCCTGCCCCCAATCCCTCCCAGCATCAGAGTCTTTTCCAATTAGTCAACTCTTCGCATGAGGTGGCCAAAGTACTGGAGTTTCAGCTACAGCATCATTCCCTCCAAAGAAATCCCAGGGCTGAATGAAGGTGAAAGATAAGAGTTAAAAGCTGGCTTGAAACCCAGCATTCAACAATTGAAGATCATGGCATCCAGTCCCATCACTTCATGGCAAATAGAAGAGGAAAAAGTGGAAACAGTGACAGACTTTATTTTCTTGGGCTCAGAAATCACTGTGGACATTGACTGCAGCCATGAAATTAAAAGATGCTTGCTCCTTGGAAGGAAAGCTATGACAACTCTAGACAGTGTATTAAAAAGCAGAGACATCAGTTCTGGTTCAAGATGGTAGAGTAGAAGGATGTGTACTCATCTCCTCCTATAAGAGCACCAAAATTGCAACCAGCTTTTGAACAACCATCAACAGGAGGACACTGGAACCCACCAAAAAAGGATACCCCATGTCCAAAGACAAAGAAGAAGCCACACCAAGGTGGTAGAAGGGGCACAAACATGTTAAAATGAAACCCCATACCTGCTGAATGGGTGATCCACAAACTGGAGAACAATAACACCAAAGTTCTCCCACTTTTGTAAAGGTTCTAAGCCCTGTGTCAGGCTTCCCAGCCTGGGGATCCAACAAAGGGACTGGGAACCCCTATGAAATATGACCTTGAAGGCCAGTGGGACTTGACTGCAGGATTTCCATAGAACTGGGGGAAACAGAGACTCCAGTCTTGGAGGGCAAAATAAAATCTTGCATGCACCCAGACCCAGAAGAAAGGAGAAATGACCCATACAGGAGGCTGGACCAAAACTACCTACTGGGGTGGGGTGTCTCCTAGGTCAGGAGGGGTTCACCACAGGGACAAGGGCACTGCAACAGCAGTCCTGGAAGGTCCCCCTTGAAGTAAACACTCTTGGAGGTCCCTATTAACTCTGCCATAGAGTTTGTAGACCCCAGGGCTGGGTCACCAGGCCAAACAACTATCAGGGATGGTGGTCAACCCCATCCATCAGCAGATAATTGGATTAAAGCTTTACTGTGCAAGGCCTTGCCCACCAGAGCAAGACCTAGTTTTTCCCACCCTGGCCCTCCCATCAAGAAGCCGACAGAAGCCTCTTAGCTTCATCCACCAGAGGGCAGACAGAAGAAACAAGAAGAACCACAGTCCCACAGCAGCTAGAATAAAAGCCACCCTATAGAAAGTTAATCAGGATGAAATAGCATAGAATGATGTATGTCCCAGATGAAGGGACAATATAACCCACCACCCCCCCCCCCCAAAAAAAAAGCAACTAACTGAAGTGGAGATATGCAGCCTTTCAGACAAAGAATTCAGAATAATGATAGTGAAGGTTATCCAGATGTCAGAAACAGAATGAAGAAGATGCAAGAAGTGTTTGCCAAAGAGCTAGAAGAGCTAAAGAACATACAAAGATGAGCTAGAAGGAATCAATGGCAGAATAACTGAGGCAGAAGAACAGTTAAGTGACCTGGAGGATAGAATGGTGGAAATCACTGCCGCAGAACAAAATATAGGAGAAAGAATGAAAGAGAATGAAGACAGCGTAACAGACCTCTGAAAGTGTTGTGTTAGTCGCTAAGTTGTGTCCGACTCTTTGTGATCACAAGGACTATTGCCTACCAATAGCTGAAGAAAACTTCCTGAACATGGGAAAGGAAATAGTCAGCCAAGTCCAGGAAGCACAGAGTCCCAGGAAGGAGAAACCCAAGAAGGAACACACTGAGAAACGTGGTAATCAAGCTGACAAAAATTAAAGATGAACATAAAACATTAAAAGCAACAAAGAGAAAATGACAAATAGCATACAAGGGAACTCCCATCAGGTTATCAGTTGATTTCTCAACAGAAACTCTACAAGCCAGAAGGGAATGGCATGATATATTTAAAGTGATGAAAGGGAAGAACCTGCAACCAAGAAAGACTACCCAGCAAGACTCTCCTTCAGACTTGATGGAGAAATCTAAAGTTTTACAGACAAGCAAAATTTAAGAGAATTCAGCAACACCAAACCAACTTTACAACAAATGCTGAAAGAACTTCCAAGGCAGAAAGCACAGGACAGGGAAAAGACCTACAGAAAATAAGCCCAGAACAATTAAGAAAATGGTAATAGGATCATTCATATTGATAGTCACCTTAAATGTAAATGGATTAAATGCACCAACCAAAAAATATAGACTGGTGAGCGGATGAAAATGTGTATGTATGCACTTCCGCTGACCACAGCACTCTCCTTGACCGCCCCCCCCCTCCAAATTGTGTGTGGTTATTTTATATTGTTAGGTCAGTCATGTTTCCATTATGGCTTGCAGTTATAATTATCTTTTACTTTTTGTCTGGCTATTGATTGTGAAACTGATAAACATCTTTTACTATTGTGATTATGTAAACTATTATTCATTAAATACGACTGTATCACGATTGGTCAACAGAAAAGTAATAGAATTCTGTATCACCAAAATTACCACTTAATCGCAAAACCTGTAATCTCTTTTTAAAACCCAGATTCATATCAGAATTTTCTTGGAATTTTTTGAAAAATACAAAGGCCCAGGTATTGCTTTTTTCCTCCAGAGTGCCAGATAGCTCTCTAATGAGGAGCCATGTTTAAAAACAACTGGACTATGATGATCTTTTATGCAGTTTGTTTCACTTTTTCTATTTCATATTAAGTGCTCCCATTTCATTTTATGTTCTCCAATTTCTTCTTTTTATGTTTATGTTCTTTCTCAAGGCTTTATAAAGCATTGCAGAAAAACTTTTGTATACATATATATAAATTGTATGTATAATATATATATTTTAGGAAACATGAATTTTTGCCTAACTAAAAAATTTATGACATTTTGATTCCACTTGTTTGCCTTAGTATGACTAAAATGCTAGATTTCTAAGTTAAAATAGATATAGAACAAGTAACAAAGGTTTACTGTATAGCACAGGGAACTATACTTAGTATCTTGTAGTAACCTATAATGGAAAATAATCTCAAAAATAATATATGTGTATATGTATAAATGAGCCACCTTCCTGCGTACCTGAAACATTGTAAGTCAACTATTATGTTGTTGTTCACTCAGTCATATCTGACTGTGCGACCCCATAGATTGCAGTATGCCAGGCCTCCCTGTCCCCCACTATCTCCCAGAGTGTGCTCAAACCTATGGCCATTGAGTCAATGATTCCATCCACCCATCTCATCCTCTGCTGTCCCCTTCTCCTCTGCCTTCAGTCTTTCCCAGCATCAGGGTCTTTTCCAGAGTCAGCTTTTCATATCAGGTGGCCAAGGTGTTGGAGCTTCAGCTTCAGGATCAGTCTTTCCAATGGCTATTTAGGATTGATGAGTTTGATCTCCTCACTGTCCACGGGACTCTCAGGAGTCTTCTCCAGCACCACAGTTCAAAAGCATCAATTCTTCGGCACTCAGCTTTCTTTATGGTCCAACTCTTACATCCATACATGACTAGCTTTGACCATATGGACGTTTGTCAACAAAGTGATGTCTCTGCTTTTTAATATTCTAAGTTTGTCATAACTTTACTTCTAAGGAGCAAGCATCTTTTCATTTCATGGCTGCAATCAATGTCCACAGTGATTTTGGAGCCCAGGAAAATAAAATCTGTCATTGTTTCCATTTTTTCCCCATCTATTTACCATGAAGTAATGGAACCAGATGCCATGATCTTAGTTTTTTTAATGTTGAGTTTTAAGCCAGCTTTTTCACTCTCCTCTTTCACCTTCATTAAGAGGCTCTTTAGTTCCTCTTCACTTTCTGCCATTAGGGCTTCCCTGATAGCTTAGTTGGTAAAGAATCCGCCTGCAATGTAGGAGACCCCAGTTCGATTACTGGGTCAGGAAGCTCTGCTGTAGAAGGGATAAGCTACCCACTCCAGGATTCTTGGGCTTCTCTGGTGGTTCAGCTGGTAAAGAATTTGTCTGTAATGCAAGAGACCTGGGTTTGATCCCTGGGTTGGGAAGATCTTCTGGAGAAGGGAAGGGCTACCCACTCTAGTATTCTGGCCTGGAGAATTCCATGGACTGTATAGTCCATAGGGTAAAATAGTCAGACATGACTGAGTGACTTTCACTTTCACTTCACTTTCATTTGCATATCTGAGGTTATTGGTATTTCCTCCAGCAATCTTGATTCCAGCTTGTATATATGTGTGTATATGGGTATGTATGTATATATATATATAAAGAAAGAAAAAAAAGTACAGACATCACTTTGCTTACAAAAGTCCATATAGTCAAAGCTATGGTTTTTCCAGTAGTCATGTACAGATGTGAAAGTTGGACCATAAGGAAGCCTGCGTGCCAAATAATTGATGCTTTCAAATTGTGGTGCTGGAGAAGACTCTTGAGAATCCCTTTGACTACAAGGAAATCAAACTGGTCAGTCCTAAAGAAAATCAACCCTGAATATTCATTGGAAAGACTGATGCTGAAGCTGAAACTCCAATACTTTGGCCACCTGATGCAAAGAGCCCCCACTGCTGGGAAAGACTGAGGGCAGGAGAAGAAGGGTGTGGCAGAGGATAAAATGGTTAGACAGCATCACCGACTCATTGGACATGAATTTTAGCAAACTGGGAGATAGTGGAGGACACAGGAGCCTGGTGTGCTGCAGAGCATGGGGTCACAAAGAGTCAGACATGACTCAGCGACTGAACAGCAACATTTCCTTTTTACCTTTTTCTTTTCTTAGTATTTATTTACTTATTTATTTGGCTGCTTAGGGTCTTAGTTGTGACACAAGAGATCTTTGGTCCTTATTTGTGGCATGTGGGATCTAGTTCCTTGACCAGGAACCAAACCCAGGCCCTCTGCATTGGGAGCTCAGAGTCTTAGCTACTGGACCACCAGGGAGGTCCCTTTTTACCTTTTTCTAATCATTTCTGATTTGCCAGTTTCTAGAGAACACTGATATTCTGTTTTCCACACCTTCTTACCTCTCTGTACCTTGGCTGGTCTCAGTTATAAACAGAAGTAGTTATAGTATCTACCTTGGAAGCCAGCTGTGCACTTAGCCCAAGGCCTGGCACATAATAAGTCTCAATAAACATTAAACATCAGCTTCAGGTTGCAAAAGGAAATACTGATCATCTAACCCTTACATGTGTTTAGTGTTTTTCCTAGCACTTTCTTATCATATTTGAACCATATAACACTTCAGTAAGAACTGCAAGAAATAGAATTTGTTTACCAGATGGAAATATTGAGGTTTGGAGACATTCTGTTACTTGTCTGAGAACAGAAAATATTAAACAGGGATGCTGAGACCAGAATCTGAATCTTTGTAACTTGGGGATTTTCTCATTTCATGATCCCTCAGGTCTTTCGTGTAGATCACTGGTTCTTGCACTTTTCTGTAATTGGAGTCCCTGGTGGCTTTTAAAGACCACAGTGTGCAGGCCACATTGTACACTACCTAAATCCGAATCTGTAGGATGGGACCTGA
The DNA here is from genome assembly GCF_029407905.1 of Bubalus kerabau. Taxonomy (NCBI): domain Eukaryota; kingdom Metazoa; phylum Chordata; class Mammalia; order Artiodactyla; family Bovidae; genus Bubalus; species Bubalus kerabau. The sequence continues at coordinate 6,281,225 of NC_073642.1, read as the reverse complement.
ATCAGTATTTTTTAGAAAGTTCCCAAGTGACTCTAAGATGCACCTGGTAACTTTCTTTTTTTTTTGGTTTAAGGTTAAAAGCAGAAATGGTTGAGATCTGTGTCTGTGATATTTTCAACCGGTAATTCCTGCTAACTTGCCAGGGCAGGGATAGAGAGTGCACGTGATTATTGCATTCTGTAAATGAGAACGCAAAGACAAGACACAGTTGATTTTCTTCTCCTTGGCTCTCTTGGGTAGCATAGGAAGAGAAAATGAAATTACAGTACAGCCTGAGTCATAAGGATTCTTTGTGCTTCCCCAAAGAGGGTGGTGTTTTTTTAATTATTATTATTCAAGTGAATTTCACACTCAAGTGCCTTGCATTAGGTGCGTCTGGCTGCTCGGATCGCTGACCTATGATAGCACTTTCCTTCTGTGCTGCCAGCAGAAGAGAGGGGGTCAGCGTGGTGGGGGTCCAGCCTCAGGAATGATGACTCGGGAGCCAGAGGTAAGTGCCCTGACCTTCCCAGGTGTGCAGGGGGATTGAACTGGCATTTGGGGTTTAGAATATTGGACTAAGGCTTTGGCGTCAAAAGGGTACTTGGCTGCTATGTGTACACAGCCTGAAAACTCCCTGTCTTCCTGGCCATTCATGGCAGCGACCTTGCTAAAGCAGTCATCTTGTTTTCTTCTGTTTTTGTGCTCTGCCTTCCCCACCAGCCAGTTGGTATTTTTTAATGGAATTGCTGCCTCTGTGGAAGCCATGGCTGGTTGAGGTTCCCCACGCCTCTGTGTCAGGCCCAGCCTAGTTCTCAGGCTGCCAGAATCTATCTCTGCCGGCAACTGGGAAGGTCCGAGAAGCCCACATTGATTTTCCACAGTCAGCGGGCAGTTAAGGTTTTGATGGTGTTTGGAAAGGAAAGTCTAGGGGCCTGCATCACATGGTCTGGATGCATTTTTCAAAGAGCAAAAGCGAAGCCAAGTCAGACCTGACCAAAATCGTTCCTAGCTCTGGCTCCCGGGTGCCCCTCTGGAAAGTCGCCCAAACCCTTGCCTGGATGTTTAATGAGCTGGCCTGTGTTCGTGGTGACCATCCTGTCAGTGTTTGCTTTGTTGCCATGAGAAATAACACTTTGGTGTTGGCATGGCCAGAAAGAAACAAATGCCAGGAGGCCAAGGCAGGGCCTGGACTTGGCACGGTGTTTGTCCCATTCAGCAGTGAGAAGCTGGAGGGCTTGCTGGGCTGGTCTGAGTGCTGGAGTAAGTGGATTAGAACTGAAATTTTTTTAACTACCCAGTTGGGAACTTACTAATTTTCTTTAGAAGCCTCTAATGATGTCAGGTCTGATAGTGAACCTAGAGAGGATCATTCATTGCACCTACTACACTGTCATTATTACTGCTGGCACTTTGGATCAGCTCTGGCTTCTGATGCACCCTGCACATTTCTGGTGGCCGTCCGTCCAGATGCTGGTGTCTGTGCCGGAGCACAAAGGGCCTGGCTGCACTGGGGAGCTGAGGCTGCCCTTCTCAGACATCAGGGCGGTCTGGAGGGTCCCAGGACGAACACGCGGGCGTTCGAAGGGGCACCCCCGCCGCAGGGCCGGCTGCTCAGCTCTGCTCCAGCCGCCGTGAACAGCTGACCGAGGGCCGCTGGTGCTGGGGGAGGTGAGGCTTCTGGGGCGCATCCTTGCCCCAGTTAGGCCTGGGGTTTGGTGTCAGGATCTTACCTGAGAACTGTGAACTCTCCAGGGCATCTCTGCATCTGTACCGCGAGCCTTTTCGGCTCCTCGCAGCCTCCTCGGGCGGGGTGGGCGGTGTGGCCCGCCCAGCCGGTGCGCAGCAGCGCGGGGGCAGCCTGAATATGCGCGGTTCTGCCTCTTCACCACTGGCTAGTCTGCCTCTTCACTACCTCACCTGCCCTGTGAGAGGTACTAGATATGAGATCAAACTCAGAACGGTCATGGCCTCTGAAGTAAGCTCCGCTTTCCCGTGCCCTGGAATTCAGCCGATGATCCTGCATGTGTCTGTTTTCTCTAGTTTCCGAATGCCACAGCTTTCTCCACCCTCATGCCCTGTTCATATGCTTTCCCTATGGAATAAACTTGCCACTGTGATGCCCTCCGCACGGTGAGTGCTTCCTAGAACTGGAGAACAGACAGTGAGGGTCACAGAGGAGAACAGGTGAGCCAGGGAACCGTGTAACCTTCCAGGCAGGTGTTCATGCTGGGTGTCCCTAATGGGACGTCCCTAATGGATCATCAAACATAACACAAACCAGCAGCTATACAAACCGCTTGCATTTAATTTACAATGGAGAAAATGATTCATAGAGATACAGAAATACTATTATTTGGAATATGTGACAAACTAGAAAACACAATTGGAGAAGGAAATGGCAACCCACTCCAGTGTTCTTGCCTGGAGAATCCCAGGGACGGCGGAGCCTGATGGGCTGCCGTCTGTGGGGTCGCATAGAGTCGGACACGACTGAAGTGACTTAGCAGCAGCAGCAGCAGCAGCAGCAGAAAACACAATAAGGAAAGAATAAGAGAAGAAAAGGAAATGTCATTGAAACTATTGGATATCAGCATTGTTGTTCAGTCCCTAAGTCATGTCCAACTCTTTGCGACCCCATGGACTGCAGCCCACCAGGCTTCCCTGTTCTTCACTGTTTCCCGGAGCTTGCTCAAACTCATGTCCATTGAGTCAGTGATGCTATCCACCCATCTCACCCTCTGTTGCCCCCTTCTCCTTCTGCTCTCAATCTTTTTCAGCATCATGGTCTTTTCCAATGAGTTGTCTCTTCTCATCAGGTGGCCATAGACAAGTATATTCATAATTATGCAAATTAATTCCAGACAGGTAAAAGTTAAGCATTGGAAACTCATTAGAATATATTTTAAAAGCACATTTATTCCAGTTATAAAAGAAAATGATTACATTTCAAAACTTTAAAGGTATGTCAAGATGTATAGTCACAAATAAGATAAATGATATATATTAAAATCAATTATAGTAAAATGTAGTAATATAGTAAGATATATTTTTACTATAGTATACTAGTATAGTAAAATATAACTTTTAAAGAAATATTAAAAAGAAAAACATTAGAAGATACTTGAGAAAAAACTGACAGAAACTGAAATCCAAAAGAATTGATACAAGTATATGTCAATTGATAATTGAGTTTAATTCAGTCAGTGTTTATAGATCATCTATTAGATGCTTAGTACTCTTCAGTGCCCAAGCCAGAGCCATGGTCATATTGCTTACAAATGGCCTTGGGTAAGAAGTTCAGAGAAATGAATGGTTAATTTACATAAGAGAAAACACAGACAGTAAATCGTGGCATGGAAACACATACAACTTTATTGGAAACTACAGAAATAAAAATTAATATAACTTGAAAATGCTGTCACATACCTGTTAAACTCACAAAAATAAATATAAATGCTGAGTAAGACACTTGGCAGCGTCAAAGAGAAAGGGACACCAAAGCCTTGCTGCTGGCGATATGAATTGGTTCCATATGTGGGGAAAGTAATTGGCATCATGTGACAAAAGCTATAAAGTGCTTTTCTCGCAGAGAACAGCTCTGAATTTGGTATTTCCTTTCTGAAAGATACCTCTAGGACATAACTCAAAAGGAAAAAAAAAAGTAATTGCCACAACGGCACTGCTCAAAGCATGGCTATTTATAAGAAAGTAGGAGAAAACCCCCACTACCCAGCAGCAGGGGAACTGCAGCGGGTGTGCTTTACCCAAAGGCAGACACTGCCCAGCAGGGACAGTGCCCTGCTCGTGCTCCGCACCGCGCCACCCCGCCAGCTCGCCACACCTCAGCCCCAGGCCCGGGAAGGGCTCCCCTAGCCCACAGGTCGGGTCACATCCCTCTTCCTTCTCCTAGAGCTCCCTTCCCTCTTATTCATAGCACTTAAAGTTTGGGGTTGTCTGTTTGGGTGATATTCTTGTTTAATGTCAATTCCCCCATTTAACTGGAAGTTTATCCAAAGCAAGAATTTGCTCACCCTGTATTTGCCTCTCAGTGTAGGGCCTGGAACAGGGTGAGTAGATGGTTGCTTAGATGGATGGATGGATGGAACATAGGTGGGTGGGTGGATGGATCGGTGGGCTCCCTGGGCGGATGCATGGATGGACAGGTAAATAGACAGATGGATCAATTTTTACACATGTAGCAACCTTCTGTTTACAAAGGACTTCATGGCTAACAAAGTACTTTGCAAAACATTCTACTTTAATCATCTATACAAATCTATGAGGTAGAAATTGTCTTTATTTAAAAATTGAGGAAACAGAGTTCTCTCAAACAGTAACTTGAATAGGGTAGTAATTGCAGAATAGTATTTTTATTTCCTTCTTTTTTCTTTCTCTCAAATTGCTATTGGCAAAATTCTTAAGTTGGAAGGAAGATTTTTTGGTAAATTTCCTGTTTTTAAAAGGAATGACCAAAATACTACAGGGAGAAAAGCACAATGTTGATTTAAAAGCAGACCTTGTTTACCTATTTTAAGAATTTTAGTGAAGAAAAAATAATAAATTTTAATATGTTTTGGCATTTAGATGATTCAAAGAGGACCACTTTTCTTTAACAAAATGTGCTTGATGGTTTTCCAGAAGTTACCACTGTGCTTTTTTCTTGGTATAGATCCTGCTTGGTTGGAGAACTGAAACCTTTGAGTTCAGTTGTTGATTTCCATTAGAGAAAATTTTGTTCCAGTTTTTACATCCATAGGTTTACATGTAGTTGACTTAGAATTTTAATGGCTCTTGAAGAATAATTGATTTTACTCATAAAATGAAGTGAGTCTTCTGTTAAGGAACCATGTATGTAACACAGAGACAATTAGTTCTTTGAAAGACTGGATTGAAAAAGAGCTATATTGAATTAGGAGCCTTTGGAGAGTGATCCTTTAGTTATTTTCCTTGTTTGTCTCATATACATTATTTTGTTTTTTCTCTCACTGTATCTCTTTGAGAACTTTTTATTTTAGAAGCAAATCTTGCATTTCAACATCATTATTTGTTTTTTTAGCTCTGGCTGAGGACATCTCCCATAACTTAAACATTATTTTCCAGTGGTTGATAGATTGTCATTTTTATTCTTAGATTATTAAGGTACTTTTATTTTTAATTTAGTCATTGATTATCAACTTTATTATTTTCAAATTATTCTAAAATTGGTTTTATTTGCAACTTCTTTGTTTTTATTTCATTTTGGTTTTTCTATTTTTACTCTAATTTCATTTCCCCACTTTCTTTTAGCTTTCCATTCTAAGCAGGGCAGGGCTAGTTTGTGACGCTTTACTTTTTCCTTTTGATAACCGTTATCAGAGTTTTTGTCCCCATTACTTGTGATGCTTTTGTTGCTCTAAAAATATATTCTACTCTTGTGAATTGGTTTTTCTCTCCTGTGGTGGTGTTAGTTGTTCAGTCGTGTCCAGCTCTTTGCAATCCCATGGACTGTAGCCCACCAGGCTCCTCTGTCCATGAATTCTCCAGGCAAGAATACTGGAATGGGTTGCCATTCCCTTCTCCAGGGGGTCTTCCCCACCCAGGAATGGAACCTGGGTCTCCTGCTTTGCAGGCAGATTCTTTACCATCTGAACCACCAGGGAAGCTGTTTTTGCTCCAAGCATTATTTGAAAGGACATTTTTAGTGTCCAAATAATTGGATACCTTTCAATTCTGATTTCATCATTGATTTCTACCTTTACTTTGCCTTTGTCCAGCAATAAGATATGCAGGAGGCTTGCCTTTTCCCTTTTTTCCTTTTCCTTTTGTTTCTTACTCAGAATGCTAACAATTTATGTGCAAGTTCATACTGATTTGAGAAAAGAGTTTGGTCTCCTGGCCCCTACTCCCATTCTTATGTGTAATTTTATAATTCTCTATTCATTTTTTTGCATATGAGACCTATCATATTCTGCTAATATTTTTCTAAAATTTTCATGAGTTTGTTTTTCATGAATTTGTCCTGGATTGGAACCCAGAGATTTAGCATGATGTATTTTGGGGCTTTACCATCATTGAGGCACCTTGATTATCTCTCCTAATGCCTTTGAAATCGTGTCAGCTATTTCATGGCCTTGTGACTGAACACAGTCAGTGGGAAGAGAACATTAGGCTCCTGATGTGAACTGTGATCCTAGTTCTCTTACCTTCAAACAATTTCCTCACTGAGGCTGTTAATATGCAAATTGTACCTGCGCTTACAGGGTTACTATGAGGGTCATGTGAAAAAGTTCTGTGTATGCCTTGCAAAGAGTTACCAGGAAGGTATTATCATGCCATCACAGCTCAACTTCCAGAAGGTTCTCCTACAGGGTTCAGGTTTGAGTGTGCCCTACTAGGCAACAGACTGTTCCGTGTTGACTGTTTAAAATGCCACTGCAGGATTGTTTATAAGTTATTTTTGTGCTTACATTTTGCATTGATCTGGCTTGCTTGGTTATGTTTCCCTTTTTTTTTTTCCTTTGTCTGAAATTTTATTGGCAGCTAACCACCACTAATTCTGATATTTACAATATTTTTAGCAGGAAGGCTTTTGTCAGAACTGATTTCATTTTTTTTCTCTCACTAAGTCATTTAATTTAATAACTGAGTCATTTAATTAATCTTTCTTCTGAGTTTAGGCTATCCTCCCCTTTCTCTTCTCTCCTTCCCTTACCCCCTTTGTTATCCTAAGGTCATTTTCAAATTTCTCCTTTTTCATCATAGAGTCCTCCTAGGCTTTTCCCTAAATTAATAACTGGTTTCACTGTCCTTTCGCTACATTTTTATTGTGTTTCTAATCTGCTTATCTCAAGAGGCATCCCTGTGGCTTTTAAGAATCTCTGCTTATTTCATTTCCTTTCTTAATCTGTGGGCTTCTGTTGATGAAATGTTCTGGATTCTCAGGTCTTGACTTCTCCCGTCATCACTTAACTTGTTACCTTCTGTATCAGTGCCACTGTAACAAAGCAACAAACACGAGTTGGCTTAGAATAACAGGAATGTATTGTCGCAAGTTCTGTAGGCTGCACATCTGACTCAGGGTGTTGACAGGACCTGTGCTCCTTGTCACAGCTCCAGCGGAAGACCCTTCCCTGCCACTTCCTAGCATCCAGTGGCTACTGGCAGTCCTTGGTGTTCCTTGGCATGTAGACCCATCACTCCAGTTTCATGCCATCCCCCAACCCTGACTTTTCTTCTTTTCTCTGCATGTGTCCACCTCTATGTCTCACCTCCCCTTTCCATAAGGACACCAGTCACACTAGGGCCCACCCTAGTGACCTCATTTTAACTTGATTACCTCCATAAAGACCCTGTTTCCAAACAAACTCAAATAAGCTTATTTGCAGGTACCTGAAAAGAAGCATATCTTTTGCCAGGATACAGCTCCTCCCATGACACCATCCTGTGGCTGTTACTCCACTGCCCTTGGCCTAGTCTGCTTCCGTGGTGGTCTCACACACACACGCAGATAGCCAGTCAAGTCCAGGCTCCTGCTCCTCCTTCCACTTTCAACGCCCCTTTCCCCCGAGAGCCTGTCCCTGCCAGGTGTGCGGACTTGAGCAGGCACTCGGGAGCCTTGCACAGAGGGTTCTGCAGGCCATGGCTGGGGGCACAGTCAGTCCTCACTTGTCATGGCCCTCACCTGCACAGGGAGACTGGGCCAGAGCTGCTGTCTCCAGCACGCTGATCCAGCTGACTCCCCATCACGCAGAGCCTCCTCTGACAGTCTGGGCTCCAGAAGACACTTGCAGGCTTGAAATTTACCTCTAACTTGTTGGCCTCCACGCACAGACCCCCTTCTGCAGTCACTGACATCACTCGGGAGGCCTAGGATTTGTCTTTAGATTCTGCAGCTGAGTGATGCTCTGGACACCTTCGTTCTTAGGTTTCTTTTGGCTTGTTCTTCAGACCTTTTTGTGAGTCTGTTCCTTTCTGATTACACCTGTTGGATTTGCACTCCTTCAGCTGTCTGGTGCCCTGACTACTCTTTTGAAGTCAGGAGGTAGTTCTTGTCTTATTGTCTATTTCAACAAAGAACCATCACCCAGGAATGTGCTTTCTCACAAAAAGGACATCTTAGGTTCTATGTAGTCCAAAGAAAGAAAGAAAGTGAAGTTGCTCAGTCATGTCCAACTCTTCGGGACACCATAGACTGTAGCCTACCAGGCTCATCTGTCCATTGGATTTTCCAGGCAAGGGTACTGGAGTGGGTTGCCATTTCCTGCTCCAGGGGATCTTCCCAACCCAGGGATTGAACCCAGGTCTCCCGCATTGCAGGTGGATTCTTTACCATCTGAGCCACTAGGGAAGCCCTATGTAGTCTAAGGGTCCATGAATACATTTTAGAACATTCTATGCATTTCTGTCCCATTTTAGCTCATGTGTCTTGACTGAAAAGATTAATTGCACTGAGTGCCTTTTTTGTGCCATGCCTTGCTGTCATTGAGTTCCCATCTGTCCCCTCAAGGGACAGTGAGATGAGAATATGAGGAGAAGGGATGCAGATTCTGCTTTGTGGATTCCACGGAGACCTAAGAAGGGGGCAGCATTGGAGCTTGCTCTGCTGGAGCTGTGCTCAAGATTGCAGAGGCACGTCCTCCTGGCAGTGGAGCAGAGTTCTCTGTGTCTGCTCAGGGACCAGTTGCCAGCCCCTCAGCTCTTCAGGTTAAAGCCAGCCTAAAAGCACTATCAATTTCAGCCCTTCATAAACCATTATATTCTTCAACCATAAGGGTTGTGCCAACATAAAAGCATGAAAGAAGGCATGCTCTCAGTCTTGGACTCAATCTCTGTGACATTTATCTATGGAAGCTTCAGGCAGCAGTGTACCAAGGCAGGCAATTGCCTTCCTGGACCACAGCTTCCATCACAGGACAAGACCTTCTTATGCAGAGGTCCTCCCAAACATCATTCTCTGTACTGAGCCTAGTGTCCTGGTCTTCCTTAAACTGGTCATAGTTACCATCACGGCCTTGGAAAACAAGTTTCTTAAGTCACCTTCATTGCCTTCTGGGAGATCAGTATTTCCTTTTCTTTGGTCCAGAATTGAAAGGGCTCATGCTTAAGAACAAACATAGCACTTTGTCTGCCTTCTTCTTCCAGGGTGATGTGGCCTTAACCATGGTGCTGTTGAATTTTGGGATCTCTACATCCAGCTGTCTTTGACTTTGCAGTTCAGCGTGCATGGATTTAATGATACGTTTGCTAGGTTGTCTCCCTCAGAACCTGGTTTATTGTGGTCCTGTCTGCACTAAACACAAATAAGTAATGAGGGCTGCCCAGCTAGGTTTCTATGCATCCTTTTTCCTTCCTTCTTCCTCACTGCCGCTTTGGAAATACTTGCACACCCTGTAATGTTTGTGCACCAAAAGGAAAGTAACTTTTGAAGGTGAAAGTTCTCAGACTAATCCAAGACCAGGTAGAAACCTTATGTGTTTTTCCAACCACCATCCAGCCCAGAAGTCTTTTCACAAGCATGTCTGAATTCTTTTTTTTTTTTTTTTTTGCATGTCTGAATTCTAAGTGTGTCCGTGTCATCATGTTTTCAGACTTCTGCTTTTTACTGCTTCTCTCAGGGTTTGAGCTTGAGTTTCAGATTTCAACCCTGCAGAAACTCTGGTGGGCATTAGACCTAGAAAAAGCTCAATTTTAGGAACTGGGAGGATCTGCTTCCTCCCCTTCCTTATGTCCAGGTTACTGAGTGCCACACACAGCCACTCACTTCTTATTGATGATTTACTTCTGATAAATAGTGCCTCCAAAGAAGCAGAGAGGCTTCCCAGCGGGTGTTCGTTCCTGGCTTTGTGGTTAACATCATATGCTCTTAGTCCATGAAAACCAAGAAACTGGTGAGTTAGGATGTCTAGATGCATGGTCAGTACACACAGCTCTTCCTTTGAGCCATAAACTCCCTGGGCCTTGGTTCCATCTGCAGCATCCAGAGCCACAGTGCCTGGCAGGCTGGCCTGCGCTTGGCAGCGCTCAAGTAAGTGCTGACTCTGAGGCAGGATGGCATCCTTGTTGCCTAACTGGGGGCCATAACGCAGACCCTCGCTGAAGGACTTGCAGGTTCAGGAGGCTTTAGATGACTCAAAGGATGAGGGCTCTGAACTCCAGGAGAAAGAAAACAGACCAGGAAGCACCCCGTCCCCTTTGTCGTGGTGGCAGGACAGTGCAAAGGCAGAAGCCAGACCGCCTGCAGAATCTGGGGTCCCTGAGTAACCCTGTGAAACCCAGGATCAACAGCGACCTCTCTCACCTGTAAACTTGTGCAAGACTCTCTTGGCTCCAGGCTCACCATCCTGGTGTTTCCAACAGCTCCAGAGAACCCTGGTGGCCCTTTGGCAGGTTGGTCAGTTGGTTACTGACAGCAAGGCCACGATCCCTTGGCCCCACAACCTTTCTATGAATTCTAGTGTTGGGTTCACTTTCTGAGTCCTGTGGTTCATTTATGAACAGGTAGTTTCTGGTGCCAAGAAAACACAGAAGAACTGTACAAAAAAGATCTTCATGACCCAGATAATCATCATGGTGTGACCACTCATCTAGAGCCAGACAGCCTGGAATGCAAAGTCAAGTGGGCCTTAGGAAGCATCACTATGAACAAAGATAGTAGAGGTGAGAGAATTCCAGTTGAGCTATTTCAAATTCTAAAAGATGATGCTGTGAAAGTGCTGCACTCAGTATGCCAGCAAATTTGGAAAACTCAGCAGTGGCCACAGGACTGGAAAGAGTCAGTTTTCATTCCAATCCCAAAAAAAGGCAATGCCAAAGAATGCTCAAACTACCACACAACTGCATTCAACTCACATGCTAGCAAAGTAATGCCTAAAATTCTCAAGCGAGGCTTCAAAAGTATGTGAACCATGAACTTCCACATGTTCAAGCTGGATTTAGAAAAGGCAGAGGAACCAGAGATCAAATTGCCAACATCTGTTGGATCATCAAAAAAGCAAGAGTTCCGGAAAAAACACCTACTTCTGCTTTATTGACTATGCCAAAGCCTTTGACTGTGTGGATCACAACAAACTGTGAAAAAGTCTTAAAGAAATGGGAATACCAGACCATCTTATCTGCCTCGCAAGAAATCTGTATGAAGGTCAACTAGCAACAGTTAGAACTGCACATGGAACAACAGCCTGGTTCCAAATCGGGAAAGGAGTACGTCAAGGCTGTATATTGTCACCCTGCTTCTTTAACTTATATGCAGAGTACATCATGAGAAATGCTGGACTGGAAGAAGCACAAGCTGTAATCAAGATTTCTGGGAGAAATATCAATAACCTCAGATGTGCAGATGAGACCACCCTTATGGCAGAAAGTGAAGACTAAAGAGCCTCTTGATGAAAGTGAAAGAGGAGAGTGAAAAGCTGGCTTAAAACTCAACATTCAAAAAATGAAGATCATGGCATCTGGTCCCATCACTTCATGGCAAATAGATGGGGAAATAATGGAAACAGTGAGAGACTTTATTTTTTTGGGCTCCAAAATCACTGCAGATGGTGATTGCGCCGTGAAATTAGAAGACGCTTACTCCTTGGAAGAAAAGCTATGACCAACCTAGACACCATAATAAGAAGCAGACACATTACTTTGTTGACAAAGGTCTGTCTAGTCAAAGCTATGGTTTTTTCAGTAGTCGTGTATGGATGTGAGAGTTGGACTATAAAGAAAGCTGAGCACCAAAGAATTGATGCTTTTGAACTGTGGTGTTGGAGAAGACTCTTGAGAGTCCCGTGGACAGCAAAGAGATTCAACCAGTCCATCCTAAAGGAAATCAGACCTGAATATTTTTTGGAAGGACTGATGCTAAAGCTGAAACTCCAATACTTTGGCCACTTGATGCAAAGAACTGACTCATTGGAAAACACCCTGATGCTGGGAAAGATCGAAGGCGGGAGGAGAAGGGGATGACAGAGCATGAGACTGTTGGATGGCATCACGAACTCAAGGGACATGAGTTTGAGTAAGCCCCAGGAGTTGGTGATGGACAGGGAAGCCTGGTGTGCCGCAGTCCATGGGATTGCAAAGAGTTGGACACTACTGACCAACTGAACTGAACTGAGTTTCTGGGCTTTAGTAGGAAGTTTTCCTTTAGTCTTGAATCCTCAGTTCTAGGAGTTGGCCCATTCCCTGGTTTCTTCTACCTTCTACTGAGAACAAATTATTAACCCCACAAGCCATCTGCCAAAAGGAACCCAGAGGGTGGGCAGAGGTCTTGGGAGAAAGAGTGGGTCAGAAATTTTGGGAGTGTTTGGGGCAGATTGTGGAGGTGCGGGGCTGTCCGGGGCAGGAGTTGAGGTGTTCTCTGCAGACAGACTGCAGTGCGGGAGGCTGTGGGGTTTGAGCAGACCTTGATAGTTTAGAGTGGTGGATACGGCTAGAGGTGGTAGTAGATGGATTGTTGGTCGCAGTGGCTTGACTCTTTTCAGCACACAAATATTTCTTGAGTGTCTGCTGCACGCTAGGCACAGTGCTGAGCTTCAGAGGTGGTTACATGAGGCCTAGCACTGGAGATGCATGCAGTCCAGCTTCTGGAAGGCCACACTGCCTCCTGGGGCAGAGGAGATGGAGACGACCCTTGGGCTGACTTAGAGCAGCATGGAATCCACAGGCGGGAGTTGAGCCTGACAGTGCCTGAAAAAGTGCTCACCCCCACTCAGCTTGCACAAGGCCCCACATGGGGTGAGTTAGGCAAACACAGGGCTCGAGTCCCCGAGGCAGAGTCCCTGCTCCTTATGCAGTTCTAGGCTGCAGCTCCAGGATCAGAGAGGCTGACACAGAGGAGATGCAGGAGGAAGGCTGCCATTGTCGGGACACAAAGTCTCAGCTGGTTCCCCAAGGATGTCTGATTGATTTGTGTCATAATTGGTTCATGTCACCATAACAACCTGAGTTATGCCTGTTGTTTTATTTATTTTTGATGGCCCTTACAAAGTTTTATTTATAAAACTTTCAATCGACACCTAAGGTTTGTTCTTTAAAAGCAAACCCAGTCTCCTTTTCACTTTGCATTTGACTGCCGTATCAGTTCAAGTGACCTGAATGGCCATACAGGGCCGTGCAGAGTGGAGAGAGTCAGACTGCGATCTGGACACCTTGGATCAACAATGGATGCTAAAACCACAGGATGAACTGATGTAGGAACAGAAAGCATTCACTAGTCTCGGAATATCACCCTCTCAGATCGCTAATCACAAAGAGTACAGTGTGACTTTGTGGCGCAGAGGTAAAGAGTCTGCCTGCCAGTGGAGGAAGTTTTCCTTTAGTCTTGAATCCTCAGTTCTAGGAGTTGGCCCATTCCCCGGTTTCTTCTACCTTCTACTGAGAACAAATTATTAACCCCACAACCCCACAAGCAAGAGACTCAGGGTTGATCCCTGGGTTGGGAAGATCCCCTGGAAGAGGAAATGGCAACCCCCTCCAGTATTCTTGCCCTGGAAATTCAATGGACAGAGGAGCCTGGTGGGCTCCAGTCCATGGGGTCCCAAAGAGTCAGAAATGACTGAGCGTGCTCACACACACACACACAAAATGTGGCATTACAAAGGACAGATCCCTTAACCAAGGGATCAGACTTGGCATCACCATTAGTGAAATAACATGGCATCAGGTGCCCTCTTGTGGAGTTCAGTTAGTAGGAATGAAAATTGAGATTTTTGCCAAAAATGTTTAACTTGAATCTAAACATTAGGAAACGAAATTCAGATTATGGGATATTCTACAAAACAACTAGAATGACTTGAAAACTTACAGTGTCAAAGTTTAAAAGGACAGCAAAAGGCATGAGGATTCTTCTAGATTCAAGAAAAGTAAAGAGACGTGACAACTAAATGCGGTGTATGATTTTTGATAAGATCCTGGATCAAGATGTAGAATAGTTATAAAAGGAATTTCTGGAATATTTGAACATGGAGTATGGATTTGATAATGTACTGATTTCATTTCTTCCGAGCTAATGTTGGTGTGAATGAAGTGCCATGGTTACTTTCAGATGACTCAGCAAAAAATGAAAAGTGTGTGTTTGTGTGGAGGGAAAAAAGAAGAAAAAGAAATGTAGCAACATATTAACAGTTGGTGAATCTAGATGAAGTGCATATGATTGGATATGCATTGAACTGGTTAAACCTTTCTGCAGTTTTGAAATTTTTCAAGATAAATAATTATGGGGGAAACAATAATGATAATAAAAACAGGCCTACAGCTCAAGCTTGACTTGTCGAAAATAAAACTGAGACTAAAACTCCATTCTGTTGACCTGAAATCCAGTGTACCACCGCCTGTCTCCATCCAGGTGAATGGAGAGAGACAGGCAGACAGAGACAGAGCCCCCGTCTCCTTGGTTCAAAACCCAGAGCTTTGAGAAGGCACAGCAGACCCAGCCTTTCCAGTCCTGGCAAGTTAGCCAAGGAGACGAAGACAAGGTGCACACGCCACCTTGTGACCAGATAAGGGAGTCTATAGCTGCCAATTTTGAAAGCGAACTTACCTCACGTTATTGGTATCTTTCCCAGTTGCAACATTTTCCCTTTAGTGAAGCACTAATTCTTGTTTCTCCAATTTTCTGATACGGATTTCCAGCTGCTTTAGAGAAACTAGCCAAAAGAGCTGATTTCCTTTCTACCCAGAAGCCTCAGTGAGCCCCACATTCTTGGATGATCAAGAACAGCAAAGCCCTGCTCATGAACACTTCACCAGATCCCACTTACCACCATGTGCCAGCAAGGTGCTGGCCTTTCTGACCCAACCAAATGAGAAAAGCAAAGGAGATTTATTCAGCGCTTTTGGTAGCGAATCAGACACCGTCGTTCGCCTTTTGTCAGAGGAGTGGAGAGGCTTTATTACGGACAAGGGCAAGCCGTCGGGTGTGCCCTGTCTGGAGGTTGTTGGGTGGGCAAGCTGGAGGTGGTGACCTAGAAGGGGGCATCCTTCATAACTGGTTGGGGGAGCATGTTTGACTTTCCCTAATTAGTCATAGCAGTTGTCTTAGCCTAGGGCTTAAGAACCCTTCTCACCTGAAAGAAAGGATCATATAATTTGTATTTTATTTCTTTAAATAGAATGAGTCAAACTCTAGGTCAAGTTCAGTCTCTTCCTTCCCAGAGCGTGTTCCTTAGACCAGCAGATCTGGCGTCACCTAGGAGCTTGCAGGAAATGCCAAATGCCAGGCCCCAACCCTGACTCACTACAACGCCTAGTAACAGTCCAGGAAGCTACAGGGTAACTTCTGTAACAGTTGGCCCCAAACGTCTGGGACTCGACTGAGAAGTAACCACTTCCCTAGCTTTGTCCCTCCTTCCAGTTTAGATGAGGGGTTATTAGTGTCCTGGTAGGCTGTGGTTGCAGATAGCTGCAGGTTGTGGGTCAAAGTCTTCTTTTTCGCATGTGGTCTGGCCGTTGCCTGTGTGTTGTCGCTCACTCTGGAAGCGGTGCATCCACAAAGCACCCCACACGGTGTGAGCACACGCAGGCGCTTCTTGCCCTAATCACGGGGAAGAGTGACCTGAAGGGAGAAGACCCAGGTTTGGGTCTCCGCCTTCTTCTGCAGGCTGGGGAGGGTCCTCCAAGTTGGGGTGGCCTCTTCTGCACAGAGCAGGGGCCATTCCTGCTGTGTGTCCTGCCTGGCTGTGATCAGCCCTCTCAGAGGTGACTCGAAGCCCACGTGCTCCCTCTCGAGTCTGGAGAGCTCGTTGCTGTGTCTGCAGAGATTCCCTCAAGGATACAGGTGCCCCCTGAGTGACAGCGTGCTCCCAGTGCTCCCGATCTCACAGGACTCTGCTGAGACGAGCAGACAGATTCACACTTGGATAAACCATTGCTTTATTCCAAGTCTGTGTGAGCCCTGGGTTTATCACTGGCGTGTGCTTTGCCCGTTTCTCCAACACCCAGGCTCTTCGTGTGAAGTGGTCCCACCTCAAGCTGCCCTGGGTGGATCTGGACTGGATCATCGACATCTCCTGCCAGATCACAGAGCTGGATCTTTCTGCCAACTGCCTGGCGTCCCTCCCCTCCGTCATCCCCTGGGGCCTCATCAACCTCCGGAAGCTGAACCTCTCAGACAACCACCTGGGGGAGCTGCCCAGCGTGCAGTCATCAGATGAAATCATCTGTTCCAGGTGGGCTCCTGCCCCGCGGCCCCGGTGGGGGGCCCTCGCCGTGTGAGCCTGGCTGCCCCCACACCCTCTGTCTGCAGCATCTGCTTCCTGCAGGCGTGCTCCCTGATTGTAGCTGGTGCTTTGGAAAACAGATTTTCAGCTAAAATGAGAGAAGGAAGTTGTGCGTGCCTTTAGCAAGCTCTTGGGCACAAGGTCCCGGCCTGCTGTCCACGTGAACACAGAGAGTTCTGACAGGGTGGTTTGTCTGGCCCACGTGTCCACTGCTCTTTGCAGCCATGCAGGCCTGCCGGCCCACAATGCCCAGTCTTGGTCCTGCAGGCAGGCATCAGAGGAAGGGGGCTGGTGGAAGCAATGGGGCCCAGACACCCCAGCTTTTGGCCTACCTCCCAAGGAAAGAGAGCAGGGCCTCCAAGAAGCAGTTAACTGCACAGGACTCTGGCCATGGTCTGACAGTGTGGGCAGCTCCTGTCTCTTTTTCTGGGAGGCCTTGGGAAGACACCCAAGCCCCCCGCTGAGGCTGCACGGGGAGGGGAAGGACCTTCCCTTCCCTGATGTACTGATGATCATGCCTGTAAGCCCTCGTTCTGAATGGGATGTGAGCTGATTTCAAAAGCTAAGGCTCTAAGTGAAGTGAGGAGAAGAATGTTGATAAGAGCATAGGGTCAGCAGTAGCTCATGGGAAAGAAGCCCTGTACAAAAAATTAAACAAGTGCCATGGAGTTGGGGGTCCTTAACCGGGGCAGACCCGAGAGTCCAAAAGGTTACAAAGCACTGCTCTCTGGACTTCCAGTAGCTTCAGGACACCAGCTTGTTCTGTTATCACATACGTGAAAAAGGTTACATCCCTACTGGTGTGTGAGACCCGGGTCGACCAGAGAGCTCTGGTCTTCTTTCTACACTCGACACAATGACAGCAGCACAATTAACAAAAGTCACGTTGGTGTTTCCGTGCTTCCTTATCCTTGTGCCAGGAGAAGACACATGTTTACAGAGAAGTACGCAGCCACGACTTGCTTCCAATGCCTTGACTTCCTTCTTTCCCAACTACAGGCTACTTGAAATTGACATTTCCAGCAACAAGTTGTCCCACCTCCCACCAGGATTCCTGCATCTCTCAAAACTTCAAAAACTGACGGCTTCAAAAAACTATTTGGAAAAATTGTTTGAAGAAGAGAGTGGTATGTTTCGTCATCAGTAACCTGATATACTTTGACATTTTCTTCTTGATTGGGATTTTTTTTTTTTTTACCAATTCATCCTCTCTTATTTTCTCCTAGCCACGAACTGGATTGGTTTACGGAAGCTACAGGAGCTCGATGTTTCTGATAACAAACTGACAGAGCTCCCTGCACTTTTCCTCCATTCTTTCAAATCGCTCAGTTGTCTCAACGTCTCCAGAAATAACCTGAAGGCGTTTCCAGATGCCTGGGCTTGCCCTTTGGTTAGTAACTTGCCAGAAACCGTGAAGGAAGCGGTCAGTCCCACAGCGCTGAGGGTGTACCGTGCTCCTCCCTTCAGTGTGCAGAGTTGTCCCATGTTATAGATGAGCGTGTCTGTCACTCAGCATCTAGCAGCTGAGGGTCTCAGGCAGGTAACTCACCTGAGAGCCAGCCCCTCCGGCTTTGGGTTTGAGATTGGCACCATAGCACCTACGAGACTTTCTACAGCTACAGCCTGGAAATGGGATGGCCCGGGTTGAGTTCTGTCCAAAAACGCGAGGCCATTCCTTAGGACAACCATAAAATAAGAATGAAGGAAAGAAGACGTAGTCTGCATACATAGCACTCCCCTTCAAATGGTGGTTTTGCTTCTTGGCAAGTTTGCTTGTTAAAATGGATGGGATAGCATAAAGTATATTTGTGTTTTCTTGCTGTTATTTTTAACAGCAAATATGGAAATTCTCCATTCCTACATTAATATTTCTAGGTTAAATATATATGCACGTGGGGTGTAGGCTCCTCTTCAGAACACTGTCCTGAATCGTCCCATTATTTTCAAGGACAATGGACCAGGTGTCCTGGGGGAAGGGAAAAGACCACGAGCCACCTTGGTCTCCCCAGGAAACCTTTCCCACCCGTTCCTTGGAGCAAGGACAGGAAAACAGGGCAAGGAGAGTCTGCGTGCGTGTGCTCAGTCGCTTCAGTCAAGTCTGACTCTTTTCAACCCCATTGACTGTAGCCCACCAGGCTCCTCTGTCCATGAAGACTTCCTGGCAAGAATATTGGAGTGGGTTCTTTACTGCTGAGCCACTAGGGAAGCCCAAGAATAGTCTGTAGCCTCTTAATTAGCTGAATTGTATTTATTACAGAGGTTTTTGTAATGGTCTTATTTTTAACATTAAATTTGGAAAGTCTTTCTCATAGAACCCTCTGCCTTTAAAAAGCTGATTAATTCTCTTTATTGTCATACTCCTAGAAATGTTGCAAAGCATCCAAAAATGCCCTGGAGTCTCTACCAGACAAAATGGCTGTGTTTTGGAAGAACCACCTGAAGGATGTGGACTTCTCAGAAAACGCACTGAAAGAAGTTCCCCTGGGACTTTTCCAACTTGATGTAAGTCAAGTAATAGCACCTTATTTCTCATTTTCAGCTTTTGTAAGAAAACCACTCCACGTTGCAGTTCTATGTACTTCTTCAGAGCTTTTGAAACAAAGAAAAAATAAGTTGAAAGAAAAGTTTAACCGTCAAGATCATGCATGGTTGTGTGCAAAGATTGAGAGGAAATGCGCAAAATGACAACAGCTCTGGGAGGAACTGATGGGTTTTTATTTCTAGGATTTTCTTTAATGTTGACAGTAAGCACAGCCCAGCAGCCCCTTGGACCTTCTGTGGCTTTGTTCCTTCCCAGCGCACAGGTGGGCCTGCAGGCCCGCTGGCGCACGAGGCTCGGGCGGCACTGCCGTCGTGTCCCTGCTCCCTGCCCGGAAGCGGAAGAACTGGAATTGCTGGGCATGAACTCAGGAAATGCCCTCCCTGTGCCAGAGCCCTGGCTGTGTGTGTCCCAGCAGGGCTGTTACCAGACCTGTCCGCTTTTCCTGCTCTGGTGGGAACCTCTGAAAGCACAGCATGGGTCCTAGTCACCACTTGGTGCCCAGTGGGAACCTCTGAAAGCGCAGCATGGGTCCTATTCGTCCCTTGGTGCCCAGTGGGAACCTCTGAAAGTGCAGCATGGGTCCTAGTCACTGCTTGGTGCCCAGTGGGAACCTCTGAAAGCAGAGAATGGGTCCTAGTCACCACTTGGTGCCCAGTGGGAACCTCTGAAAGCGCAGCATGGGTCCTAGTCACCGCTTGGTGCCCAGTGGGAACCTCTGAAAGCGCAGCATGGATCCCATTCACCACTTGGTGCCCAGTGGGAACCTCTGAAGAAAGCGCAGCATGGGTCCTAGTCACTGCTTGGTGCCCAGTGGGAGCCTCTGAAAGCGCAGCATGGGTCCTAGTCACCGCTTGGTGCGCAGAGCCAGGCCTGGGTGGGGAACTCTCCATCACCCCGGAGGAGTCCGTGTCAAGCCGGCAGAGGTTCCATGACCCGGGCGGATCACCCTCGGTGTTGCTGCCACAAGACCCCTGTCCAGGGTGTCACCTGGGCCGGCCCAGGGAGCCATCATGCTCTGCCCATGCTTCCTGCCCTGGCACTGTGACCTCCAGGGCCTCAGACTCTTCTGCTATTCCCAGGATGGGTCCACAAGTAATCGTCACTCTTAAGAAGGGTCAATTCATTCCTTTCATTCTGGAATAATTGCCTCACCTTGATCTGAAGGGAAGGATCTATTAACTGTCCCATTTGCCCTTTCTGCTATGATGTCAGGAGTCTGAAGACTCTGTGAGGCCCCTCACTGTTGGAATCCCTGTGAGAGTGAATTGGTTATAGCCGTTTGGTTTCCCTTCTGTTCCTCCACCCCTGTGGTATCTGACATCACCTTTGCCCTCTCTCCCTCTGCCATAGGCCCTCATGTTCTTGAAGTTACAGGGAAACCAGCTGGTGGCACTCCCACCTCAAGAGAAGTGGACCTGCAGACAGCTCAAAACCCTGGATCTCTCCAGAAACCACTTTGGCAAGTAAGCAGGGGTCTCTGTCCCCGGTGAGCTCTCAGATGTGTGTGAGCCCAGTCACAGACCCGTGGGATGGCATCCCTGCGGGCTCACTGAACGGCCATGACAAAGTCTGTTGACCAGGCAGCTGAGACGATAGGCATGGATCTCCCCCAGTTCCGGAAGCTGGAAGCCTGAGGGGAGGTGGCAGCAGGGCCGGTGTCTCCCGGGGCCTCTCCTCGGCACACAGACAGCGGACCCTGTGTCAGTGTGGTCTCCCCCGTGCCGTCTGTGTCCTGATCGCCTCTTCTTGTAAGGACACCAGGCAGACTGGATCCAGGCCCACGTTCATGACCTCATCTTAACTGGACAACCTGCTTAAAGGCCGTGTCTCCAAACACCTCACATTCTCAGATGCTGGGGGTTAGGACTTCAACATGAGAATGGGCGGGACACCATTCAGCCCAGCACAGTACCCTACAATTGCCAATCTTTAAAGACTCCTGGAGACTCTCCCTGTATCAGCCTCAGTTGTCCTTCTGTTCAAAAGTTTTTGCCAGTCACTAGCCAGTATGTGTAGACTGAATAAAACGTACCCTCCAAGGTCTCCTTAGGAAGACTAGCTTCCTTAGTTCACTGGCTGAGGGCCACCGCTGCGGCATCTCAGTGGGACTCACCCCTCTGAGCTCCCCCAGTGCAGAGAAAAGCTGCAGCCCCTGGAGCGGGCCTTCCTGCCAGGCTTGCCCTGCCTGAGACGGAAAAGCTCAGGAGTGGAAACCGCCAGTCCTGCTGGCATTACGTTATCTTCTCTGCTTGTTGTTTGTTTTTTTTTTTTTTCCCCCAAAAGACTTGTGAGCACAGCTGGTGCAGTTAGCAGACAGTGGCTGTCCACACTTGCACATCGGCTGCAGGGGCCCCAGCACCCTTCTGGGGGTATTTTCTCCCTTCTTTCTGCGTGCCATTGCATAGTCACAGACCGAGAAGAAACGTCTTTGCCATGCTTTCCTCAAACCTGGACGTTTCTCCCCCTACAGAAACGAAGACGTCCTTAAAACAAAGCGCATTTCCTTTTTCACCACCAGAGGCCGCCAGCGTTCGGGGACGGAGGCAGGTGTGTGTGTTGCTGCCGGGAGGTGAGAGGGCTGGGGGGCCCTGGAGGGAGACGGCTCCGGTGGGCTCTCGCCTGCAGTGCCCGGTGGAATGCCAGAGACGCTTGTGCTTGATTCGGGCTCCTGACTGTGCCCGTGGCTCATGTCACACAGATGACCAATCTGGGTCCCAAAACCCCCTTTCCTGTTTGCAGCCCAGTAAGTCTAGCAGCTCCCGCGTATGGATGGCCTGCTGTGTGAGAACTGCCTTAGATACCTTGCATGTGTCAGTCTCTCTGTAACCATCACAGCATGATGTGGGTTGTGACTTTCCATCTTGCCAATGAGGAAACTGAGCCTCCGGAGTGTCTTTAATTCAGGCTTCCATAGCAAAGCACCACTGACTGAGTGGCTTAACCAACAGAAATAGATATTCTCTAGGTTTTGGAGGCTGCAAGTCCAAGGTCAGGGTGCACAGTGAGTTTCTGGTGAAGGCTGTCTTTCTGGCCTGCAGACAGCTGCCTTCTTGCTCTGTCCTACGGCAGAGAGAGCCCACTGATGTCTCTTCTTATAAGGACAGTAACACCATCGTGGGGCCACCCTCATGAGCTCACCTAAACTCGGTCACCTTCCAAAGACTTTGTCTCCTAATGCCATCGCGCTGGGGGTCAGGGCCCCCACTCACGGATGTGAGGGGACCCGATTCAGTCTGAGCACAGGGGTAACTGATGTGGGCAGGGGCTGCTGAGCGGGAGAGCCAGGCCAGCGCCGTGAGCATCAGCCCTGGGCCTGGGGGCAGTGCTCTCCTGCCTCCACACCGTGGCTTCCTGTGAGGTGCCCGTGGAAACACCGCGGTCCTGGGTCCTGCAGGCTGTCCTGGCTACATTGAGGCTCTAGAGGAGCTCAAGGTCTTCCTCCAGACTCGTCAGAAACAGAACCTTTTCTAGAGGGTTGGGACTGGCCACATGACAAGGCCAGTTCAGCAGAGAACGTTTCTAGGAAAATAGTTCTTTTAGGTCTTCATTTCTGTAGGGTACAGCGAGAGGTGTGGACTGTCCCTCTCGTTCAGTCACCAGCCCTCTTATTTAATCTGAAAGTCAGGAGTTCTAAAGCCATCAACACTCACAGATATATCCCTGTGGATACTGTCCAATGGAACCAATATTTAGGTTATTTTAGGCGTAATATAACTTCTTTCTTCAGCTTGATTGATCTATATTGACAACTGCTTTTTAAGTATAGGTGGTGTCAGCTGGGAATAAGAAATGCCACAGAGGCCAAGACACATTTACAGGAGGTGAACTAAACAGTCGACCTACCTGTTGCCCTTTTTTGATGATTATATATGATTGAAAAAAGAATGTATCATAGTGAAACAGAGAAGAGTCCAAAAATAGGAATTTAGTACGACACAAGTGGCATTTCAATTCAGTGGGCAAAAGAATGTTTTATTGTTTTAATAAATAGTGCTGATATAACTGCTTGTCCAGCTGAAAGAAGGGAAAACACAGCACTAGGTGCCCACCTTACATCAGTTACAAATATCTCCATGCAGATGTCAGCTTGAAGCATACAAGAAAAAAGAAAATAACATTTAAGAGCATAAATATATAATTTGAGTGTAGGCAGATGGAAATCCAAGAGTAATTTTTTAAAAAGCAAAATCTTTAGCATTGTAAAAACATGGGAAAACTTTGTTCAATAAAAGGCATCGTAAGCAAAGTCATAATGCAAACAGACCAAGAGGAAATATTTGCAACAAAAATTGTTGCAACATAAACTGGCTTAAGTCCCTAATATACAAAGACGGCTTACAAATTGACTTTTTTAAAAGTCAACCCAATAGGCAGAAACTGGGCAATGGATATAAACAGTTCACAGGAAAGGAAGTCCAGATGGCCCAGGAAGAAACAGAAAGGCCTCGAACCTCGCTACTAGGGAAATGCAATTTGGAATTTCATAACTGATCCTTTTCAAAACAAAGAGCCTTAGGACTTTGGAAATTGAGTCCAGACCTGAGGATTTCACTTGGAAGGAAGGAAAAGCAAGCATTTTTTGTCTCATGGAACCCAAACAGGCTGACAGGCAGGAGAAGGGCTGCTGGTGGACCTCAGCTGCACTCCCACTGAGGCAGGCCAAGCCTCAGGGGTTGGAGTGGACTAGGAGGGTGTCTCTAGTCCAGAAAGGCAGACCGTGCCGGCGCCTTAGGAGGTGGACCAGCACTCCCCGGGGACCAGCCGCTTTTTCATGAAACCACCAGAGTGCAAGACCAGAGGCACACGGGGCCCAGCGGGGCAGAAACACGCAACATGCCCTGAAAAGTGGCCCTGCGGTGGCCAGTAGGGGCGTGGCTGGAGCTGGGGAGGACCCAAGCCCTTGGGAGGCTCCCTGGCAGAGGTGGGGGCGCTGTGCTGTCCGCACGCAACAAGAGCCCTGTGATTTTGTCGATTTTATCTAGAGAGTTGAGGCCCGTGCCTGGGAGAAAGGGAGAGATGCTTTTCCTAGGAGGGTTGTTCTCTCGGGCTGTTGACCTGTGGTAAGGCATCATCTCTACTTGTTTGCAGATGGATAGAAAACTCCAAGTAGATTTATGTACATTCAAGTAGTCACGTTGGCACAGTGGTCTTGTCCAAAAATAATTTGGATGGCCATTTTTACAGTAAAATTCAGACCAGCTGAGTCATAAATAACGTTTGAATAAGTAATTACAGTTCATAAATACCTCGAGCTGTGCTCTCTGCCCAGCCCGGTTTTTAGAGTTTCCATTCTGGGCCAAGAGGTCTGTGACAGGTGTTGTCTCTGTTTAGAGGACAAGTCCCTTATTCCATCTGTCTGTTTCTTAAAGAGGCTTCTTAAACACCAAGGTGAAACTAAATATGGAAACTACAGAGGCCATGTGTTCAGAACGTGTTCTCTGGGAAGAGAGTGGGTCTTTCTTGATTTTTTTTTTTTTTTCATGCAAATTAGGGCAGGGTGAAGTTGATCATTCTTGTTCATTTAAAAAAAATCAACACTTTTTGAACATTTTTCTTATAGAACAAGGATTAAGAACAAAGCTGTCCTTAAGAGTCTGTTGCACATTTATTTCTGTAGGGGCCACTGTGTTGAGTCCCATTCATGTGGTATTAGCTGGGCAAATTATCCAGGCGCCAATATCAGTATTCTGTTATCGTCTCTCTCAGAACATTCTCTGATGCCAGGTTACCCTGTTACCATTGAGACTGCGTCTACATGTGGGGAGAAAAGCCAGAGTTAAGGGAGGAGCTGTGATCCAGGGCAGAGGCATCGTTTCAACCCCACAAAAGAATTCCAGCTTCTCTATCTTGTGTGTCTGGCAGAGACCTGGCTGAGACCTGGCTGAGAGGGCTTTGAGGCAGTTGTTTTATCTTGAATTTGAGCTGAAAGGGACCCTCAGGGGGGGTGCTCACCTGCCCCCATTCTCCCTGCCTCAGGAGAGAGGAGAAGGCGCTTCAGAGATTCTGTTGCAATCCGACCCTCTGATTCCTATCAGTTTCCAAGCTTTCCCCACGTTCTTTCTCAACTCATACACTCTGGTGCGGTAGAAACAGCAAATTTGATGTAATTTTAATAGGAACCTCAAAACCAGCATAATTACTGAAATCACTTAAATGTACTAGAGAGTTGACTTGTTCCTTGGAAGCATAAAAACCAAGTCCACATTATTATTTTTCAGTTAACTGGCTTTTTTTCAATTGAAGAAGTAATAAATGCATTAATATATGGTAAACAAAATTTCTGAACTGCACCCAAGGGTGTGGAGTGAATATTCAGTCTTCCAGTGTTACCAAACCAAACTCGGGTCCACTCACCCATGTCCAGCAAAGACCATAGCGACGCTGGGTCGTGGTGAAGGCAAGTGCAGCGTTTATTGCAGGTGCCTGTCTAGGCAAGCAAGCTGTCCAGGCAGCTGGCGCTCACGGGCTTGAACTCCCCAAAGGCTCTCAGGGAAAGGTTTCTAAAGACACGGCGAGGGAGGGGGGTTGTGGTGGTGGGAGCAGCTCATGGACATTCACCTGACTGATTGGTGGTGAGGCCGTCGGGAGTCAGCATCCACTTTCTGGTTCCGACCGGTCTGGGGTCTATGTGCTTGTGGACGGCACACAGTTAACTGCTTCCACCTGCTGGGGGTCTCAGACTCTGCAAAACAGCTCAAAATATTCATGACTCAGAATATTCTCTATAGCCCTTGAGGAGGAACTAAAGCTCCTTGACTCTGTTTAATGGATGAATTATTATTATTTTGGCTTGCTTGGCTGTTTTCCTTTCTTTCTGTACTTTCTCAACTTCTCTGATGAAAAGTACTCTTTGGAGCTGGGAAAGCCTAGAAGGCCCCAGTTTTTCTACAGACAAGAGGCGAGCAGAGGACGTGGGGTTGGGGAGGGCTGTTCTGGGAAAGCCCCATAGGGTCCTGCTCAAGTTACACCAGTGATCTCCTTCTCCAGAGAGAACTACGGAACTTCACGTGTCTGTGGTAGCAATTGCATTTGTGTCTGACATGCACTGTAACACATATGTAATGTGTGTATTTGTAGTGTATATACACATGCTGATAACAACATGTAACATGCGTACATATTAATGTGCATGTGTGGTATATGTGTGCATGCATATAACATGTGCATGCACATAACTTCATGTAACAAAAGCATGTAGGCATGTGTGTTGTATACACATGCACATAGCATCATATAACATGCATAATTATGCACACATGCATATAACATATCTAAGTGCATGGGGGGCTGCTTTTTCACATGTCTGTACACTTTTTATGGTACACAAATTTAAGCTTCTAGATACCTGCTTCCACACCTTGCTTTTTTGATTTACCAGTATCTCTTGTGTATCTCTTCATACCTATACATGTAGACCCACCCTGTGCTTTGTAATAATTGTATAGAATCCCATTATTCATTTAACCAACTCCTTGTGGGTGGACATACAAGCTGTCTTCTACCTTTGTTACTGCAAACTGTGCCACTGAGTGTCCTTGTTCTCACATCTTTGCTACACATGCTAGGATGTCCGTAGGACCGTTTCCTAGAGTTGGAATCCCTGGGTCGGTGAGATGAGCACCTCATTCTGATAGATTTGTCAAAATACCCTCTAGAAGTTGTACCAGTGCATGCACCCACCTGGCCTCCATGCTGTCATGGCCCAGAATTCTCTTCCAATGTACAGTCTGCTTCGCCATTTCTTTGCAGCGTGTGTACTCGAATTTCCCGCCTTCCTAAGTGAGTCTTTGGAAGTCCTCTGTCTGAACGACAACCACCTGGATGCAGTCCCACCCTCAGTTTGCCTACTGAAGAGCTTATCAGAGCTCTACTTGGGGAAGTAAGTACACAGCCAGCACCGCTGCACCGGCCCTTCAGCCCAGGAAGCAGAATGTCCTTGTGTGAACCATCCAAGGACATGGGAGCCAGGGAGACATTATCTACATACCAAGAAGCAGCAGTTGGATTTTCAGAGCCAGACTTAGTCAAAGAGGTAGAGGAGGGGGAGGTAGGAGTAGCTATGCAAGGATGTCTTCCTTGCTGTTTCACTCATTTGTAATGGGAAGAGCAGCTCAATCATCCCTCCTTTCATTCACTGAGTACCTACTGCCAAATAGTGCTGAAGGATTCAGATGGTGTGCAAAATAATTCAGGCTACATTGCCTTGACTCGAAGAGGTAGTGATCATCTTTATGATAGTGTAATTAATTGAAGAAATGGGGAAGTGGGGGGATTTGCAGAAGACAGAGCTGCCATTGTACCACTGGCTTCCCAGGGGAAAAGGCTTTGGAAAACCATGCATGTTCAGTTGCACAGTCTGATTCTTTGCAGCCCCATGGACTGTTGCCCACCAGATTCCTCTGTCCATGGAATTTTCTAGGCGAGAATACTGGAGTGGCTTGCCTTTTCCTGCTCCAGGGGATCTTCCCAACCCAGGGATTGAACCTGCGTTTCTTGCATCTCCTGCATTGGCAGGCAGGTTCTTTACCACTGGTGCCACTTGGAAAGTCTTTGGAATTAGTATTTAAATGAAACACTTAAAATCAGGGCCCAAGATATTTGGTTTGGGGTACAGATTGTCAGTGGGCCCCACAGGCCCTGGAGGCTGACAGGCTGCTGTGTGTGTGTGTTCTCCCGCGGTGTGTGTGTGTTCTTCCACGGTGTGTGTGTGTATTCTCCCACGGTGTCTGTGTGTGTTCTCCCGTGGTGTGTGTGTGCGTTCTCCCACGGTGTGTGTGTGCGTTCTCCCACGGTGTGTGTGTGCGTTCTCCCACGGTGTGTGTGTGCGTTCTCCCACGGTGTGTGTTCTCCCGTGGTGTGTGTGTGTGTTCTCCCGTGGTGTGTGTGTGTGTGTTCTCCCGCGGTGTGTGTTCTCCTGTGGTGTGTGTGTGTGTTCTCCCGCGGTGTGTGTTCTCCCGTGGTGTGTGTGTGTGTTCTCCTGTGGTGTGTATGTGTGCTCCCATGGTGTGTTTATGCCCTCAGCAATCCTAGCCTCCGAGAGCTCCCTCCTGAGCTGGGGCAGCTGGGGAACCTCTGGCAGTTGGACATTGAAGACCTGAATATCGTCAATGTGCCTGCAGAGATCAGAAAAGAAGGTAGGGCTTCCTCAGCATCACAAGCCCCCCTCC
Source organism: Bubalus kerabau (assembly GCF_029407905.1). Classification (NCBI taxonomy): domain Eukaryota; kingdom Metazoa; phylum Chordata; class Mammalia; order Artiodactyla; family Bovidae; genus Bubalus; species Bubalus kerabau. The sequence goes on along the minus strand of NC_073642.1, from coordinate 6,253,350 downwards.
CAGGGAAAGATGCTCAAGTCTAGCTGCTAAGGACCTGGAGTAGACACTCCTGGGGACCCGTGGAGCCTCCTTCCAGCTCCCACGTTTGGGAAGATGCTGCCAAGTTCTCCAGAACTAGGATGCTGTCTTTAGATCCCTGACTTTTAGATTTCACTTTGGGGTGAATTGTATCACACCTTCTCTCCATAGACCCAAAAGTCTTCTCAGTTCATCCCATTAGAATACACAGAAGGTGCTCCTTCATTCAGGACTTTGTTTCTCAAGAACTGTGAGTGTGTTCCCTGCTCTGTGTCAGCAGCAGCATCTCCTTTGCCCCGCTGTGGTTTTGCACAGGCCCCAAAGCAATGCTGTCTTACCTGCGTGCTCAGCTGCGGAAAGCAGAGAAGTGCAAGCAGATGAAGATGATCATCGTGGGTCCGCCGCGTCAGGGCAAGTCCACCCTCCTGGAGATCTTACAGACGGGGAGGGCCCCCCAGGTGGTACACAGCGAGGCCACCATCAGGACCACCAAGTGGGAGCTACAGAGGCCGGCTGGCTCGAGAGCCAAGGTCAAGGATGATTGGCGTGCAGAGTCCCTGTGGGAGGGAGGGTGCGCTCAGGGCCCCTGCTTCCTCCTCTCCAGAAAGCCTAGGACTTTCTCTGCCCAGTGTCTGAGTCCCAGGATATTTACAAGAGTCATCATGTACTGTTTTAAACCAGCTCCTGCCAAGGACAGTGAATCATTTCTTAAATGTCCTTGTATTTTTTCTCTTATAGCTGAGCTGAGGTTCTAGGCCAGTGGTTCCAGGCCTGGCTGACAGTTAGACTTCTTTGATGAGCTTTTAAAGACCACAGTGCCCAGGCCTCATCAGCTCTAACCCCAAGGACTGTGATTCAGACAGCCTGGGACAGGGCCCTTCCCCATGGTGGAGAATGAACTACCACTATAGGAGTGAGACACACCAGTACCTACCCCTAGCAGGAGGGCTGAGAAGGCAGCCCCGGAACGAAGGCCCTGTCCTCCTTGACACCCGCTTTCACCCCAAGTTCTGAAAAGTCCAGTTTCTAAGCCCTATTTTAAATGAGTCCTTCAATGAACCTGTTAATCATCCTGTTTTCCATTCAGTATGAGACAGATGAAAGCAAGAATTGTCTTACACTTGAATCAGAGAAGGGAGCCTGTTTTCTCCCAGCCCAAGGGATGGGCACGTGCCAGTGATGCCTCCCTGACCTGTTGCTGTGTTTGTGGTATACACGTGGCCACACAGGGACACAGGCGCAAGGAGGTTAATTGTGGAAAACTCAGCAGCCTTGAGGCCAGAGGCTGCATGATGTTCCCCATGCCTGGAAACCAATTTTGTTGCAGAGTCTTTCATACAAAATTACTTTGCAAGTCAAGGAAATCCAATTTGAGTCATTAGGCATTTAAGCTGAATGTCTATTTTTTTATAATTTAAAAAATCTCTTTCGTTGGAAGATAATTGCTTTACAGTGTTTTGGTTTTTGCCATACAATGTGAATCAGTCATAAGTGTGTGTGTGTGTGTGTGTGTATATATATATATATATCCCCTCCCACTTGAGCCTCCCTCCACCACCCCTCTAGGTCACACAGAATACCAGGTTGGGCTCCTTGTGTTATGGAAAGTCCTCAAAAATCTAGCAATAAAACTACCATGAAAAGTAAAAGTGAAGGTCGCTAAGTCGTGTCCAACTCTTTGCGACCCTATGGACCATACAGTCCATGGAATTCTCCAGGCCAAATTACTTTCCCTTCTCTAGGGGATCTTCCCAACCCAGGGATCGAACCTAGGTCTTCCACATTGCAGGTGGATTCTTTACCAGCTGAGCCATGAGGGAAGCCCATCCCAACAATCCCACTAATGGGCCTATACCCTGAGAAAACCACAATTCAAAAAGATACATACACCCCACAGTTCACTGCAGCACTATTTACAATAGCCAGGGCATGGAAGCAACCTAGATGTCCATCAGCAGATGAATGGATAAAGAGCTTGTGACACACATACACGATGGAATATTACTCAGCCATAAAAAGGAATGAATCTGAGTCGGTTGTAGTGAGGTGGGTGAATGTAGATATGGACTCGGAAATCAGTTCTCTAGCGAGTGGAGATCTGCACACTAGGGCCAGAACAGTGGAATAATGAACACCAGCACTGCCCTCTTGCCCAGAAAACCCCAGAAGTGAACCTAGGTAACGCGTGTCCAAAGGTTTTTGAAAGTAACCAGAACCTCTGGATTCTCTCCTACATTTTTGAGCTGTTATTCTGTGTCGCTTTTTTCCAGCTGTTCTTCAGCAAATAGCCGTCTTGAGGTTTGAGGAGTGACCGCCCCCCGCCCCCCACCACTTCCTTTCTGCCGTCATTCACGTTTCCGCCTACCCTTTTCAGTGAAGGACAACCACCTGATCTTGTGAATGCTCAGTTCTGGAACTCTCTGTGTGGCCGGGCCTTAAGCCAGCTTAGAACAGCTGTCCATTTTCATCTTTTTTACCGAAAAAGCCGGTCAGCACGCTGTTTTGGAGGCCAACCTGCATCATGGTGGGAATGATTCTTTGCCACCAAGAAGCGCAGCTCGGGCCAGACTCTGACCTCATAGCGCGATAGAGAAAGCTCCGTTCACCAGCCTTCCCCCGAAGCCCCGCAGCTGACCTGTTAGCGTGCTCCGTCAGGGCCCTGTGCCGCCGCCCTCTGGCCGGCGCAGTCCGGCGGCCCGTCTGCGTGGCCTTGACCGCGCTCAGACGGAGCGTCAGTCTTGCTGTGAGCGCTGCCGTCAGCCTCTGACAGGCGTCCCCTCACCTCCCGCACCTCAGACGGATACAGACAGCACCCTCCTGCGCTCCACAGATGCCCCCGCCCGAGGGAGCCAGCCGTCCATCCCCCACTGCTCCCACAGCAGGAGATAGAACCCCCCAGAGCCCACCTCTGTCCCTGCTGCTGGACCCCCTTCTGTCCCTCAGACGGCTGGTCCCTGAGACGCACAGCAGAGTGGGCGGTGCTTTTCCGCCGCTGTGCCTTTTCCAGACCCCCGTGTGCGACGTGCTGAGGGATCAGTTCTCTCAGAGGGACTGGCTAACGCCCTGGTTGCTAAAGTGTCTCCCTGTTGCTGCCCTGTTGCTCAAGTAGGTTGAGTCTGTGGAGTTCACCGTCTGGGACATCGGCGGCCCCGCCAGCATGGCCACGGTCAACCAGTGCTTCTTCACGGACAAGGCCCTGTATGTGGTGGTCTGGAACCTGGCTCTGGGGGAGGAGGCGGTGGCCAGCCTTCAGTTCTGGCTGCTCAACATCGAGGTGAGGGGGCCCCCGCCCTCCAGCCTTCAGTCCTCAGGACGTCGCAGGGGCCCCAGCA